>NC_082691.1:44377239-45627239 GCF_949987515.2 Delphinus delphis
TGCACCACAAGGGCTGCTGGGGAGTCATATCAGGAACTTACATTTTTGTGTCATGCTTGTGACTCTGTGGGCTGTTATCTAGGTCATGCACTTGCATGAGGGCTGTTGTCAATTTAAGGTAAGCAAAATGGACGCTGAGGCAGCAGTGCCGTGGAATAGTGTCGTAAACCTTTGGACAGTGTTTTTCGTTTGTTTTAGTTGTTTGTTTACTCCGGGAAATTTTCAGCGAAGTAGAAGGAGGAGAGTATTAACAAATATTAATGATAGCTACCATAAAATGATTGCTTATTGGAATTCAGGCACTGGGCTGAGCACTTTTCATGAATTAGCTAATTTCTTCCTTCTAATATACTTTGAGGTAGTTATTAATAATACTATTTTCTATATGAGGGATCTGAGGTTTAGGTAGATTAAGTACTCACCTACTTTCAGAGTCAACTCAAGTCTGTCTTTAGCCTCTTTGGAATCTGTTTGGCTTCCAAGCCCAGAAGGATACTAAATTCAGAGCCAGGAAAGCCATTCTGAACATATGGTTCTCTACTTCTTTGCTAAGATTTCAGTTTTTACCAAAGAATTCTTACATTTCCTGGGAGGATTTGAGTTGAAGCCACTTCCCTGGAAGCAAGAACAACCACTCAATTGAATTTCATTTGAGTCCAGGTTTTTCACAATGACAGTTGTGAAATGTTGAAATTTCTTCTCATTTTAATGTTAACTTTAATGCCCTCCAGTCTGAGATTATTGGAGAAGGTAAAAGTTTCAATGTATATGTAATTGTGGTAAATGATTATTGTAAATTGTGCCCATTTATTTAGAATTGCAGCTTTAATATTAATAATAAACCTATAAACTATTTTCACAGAACACTTATCTATTATTATTGCCAGAACTGCTCATTCTCTATCAATTTTTCTGTCTTGCTGGCCATATTTTATTTTCCATATTTTAAGTGAGCCTGACAAGCAATGGGGCAGAAAATACGTTCCAAATTCACTACATTAAAAAAAAAAAAGTTTCCTTCAATAATGTTGTTGTCCTAAATACATATAAAAAGGAAAAACTACAGTTAGATTCACTTTCTCGGGTCAACAATCCACTTGTGTTTTATATATATATATATATATATATATATATAAAAATAAATTTATTTATTTATTTTTTGGCTGTGTTGGGTCTTCGTTTCTGTGCGTGGGCTTTCTCTAGTTGTGATGAGTGGGGGCCACTCTTCATCGCGGTGTGCGTGCCTCTCACTGTCGCGGCCTCTCTTGTTGCAGAGCACGGGCTCAGTAGTTGTGGCTCACGGGCCTACTTGCTCTGCGGCATGTGGGATCTTCCCAGACTAGGGCTCGAACCCACGTCCCCTGCATTGGCAGGCGGATTCTCAACCACTGCGCCACCAGGGAAGCCCCACTTGTTATATTTTAAAACAAAATATTATTTGAGTAAAACCAGAGATAAAATATTCTTATCTGTCACAATGACTTCATCAAATGGCAACTGTAACAGTAGACATGTATCCTTTAAAAAAAAAAACAAGTATCACTTTCAGAGCAGTACTTAAAGGGGAATATTGACAGACATTTCAAATGCAGGAGGCTGATAGCTGTTGGTAAAACAGAAACAAACCACTTCATTATCAGCAAAGTAGGTGAATGAATTCTGAGGGACTACGAATAGCAAAACAAATTATTGCGACCTGCTAAAGCTAATGAATAAAATAGGAACATTGTAAAAATAGAATATAGCAACCAGAATCAGATCGCAAATATTCCAAGGCAATTGCCAGGTGTCAGGGGCTGTACCTGGATTTTTTGGTAACACATACTCAAAGCAGGAGAAGGCACCTGACTAAAGACGCCCTCATTTTCTATCTCAGGAATATAAATATTGCATCTCGGTTGTAATGGGCTTCTGAAACTTGAAAATCCAGGAATTACTAACCCATTTCTACCTTTTTCACTTCACTGTTCTGATGAACTTATATGGTTGACAATTATTTAAATCAGATGACACTTAACAGTTAATAGAATACGTCAGAAAAAAAAAGGGTCGAGGATATCTTGTGAAATAGATTTCCACACATAGAGGTACATTAAAAACATCTGAAAATGAAAAAATTCAGATTCTAGGCTTCACTACTGATCTGTTGAGTCTTTGCAATATTTACACAATTTCCCAAGTGATTCTAATTTTCTAGCCCATTTTCTGTTTACTTTTAGGCCACCTGGGATAAATGGGAACCTACTGTCTTTTAGATGCTAAAGCAGGGAAAGGATATCAGTAACTCCCTTCAGTAAACATTTTAAAAATTAACATTGGCACATCTATATGTTCTAATATGCATTTTTCATAAGGAAAGTGAACTGATTTTCTTTCTGCTCTTAATAGCTATAGGAAAAAAATGTATTACAATGCTCCTTTTGATATCTTTCATAGATTTATTTTAGGTCTACTCTTTTTCCCACCCTAAAAAAAGTCTAATTATTTTAATCTTCCCATTAGAATCTATTCTCCAAGCCATCTTTTTTACTCACTTTAGAATGTTACTCATAAAACAAGAATATATGTTGATTTTCTAGTTAAATAATTAAGTTTTTGATATACAGTTTTATGATTAGCTGTTTCAAATTAGGCCTATTTTATAGGTATCAATAAGATTAATAGCAGATAACGGGGCTCTATAGAAGTTGCACCACCAATATCCTAAGTGTTATCATGCATTTTGTAGGAAGAAAAAAGACATTGACTCTAAGAGTGTTAGAATCCACTTGTGAGGGTTCTTTGGAAGTTATGGGAATCAGCAACATTGGAACGATTTTCAACTTTGTTGGCCTATGGCTACATTAAAATATCCTAGCCCGAAAGTACCAATATTTCATTGAAGAAGAAGCTTATTAGGACATCTATTCATATATGTAGAAAAAAAGCTTGTGTTTCAAACAATGTGTATAGACTGTCTGGAGAACGTGGATCCAGGTTATCTGATTCTAGTCTTTCATTGTCTTTGAAAGATTTTAATACTCTCTATGTATGCAATTGACACACATGCAGATTCCATCCTGTCCGGCTGAGGTTCAATTGTCTTCCTTACACACTATGGAAAAACTAGTTTTCCCTCCGTTTGCATATTCATTTCAATGTTCCTGATCTATAAACATTTCTGTTTTTTGGATTCTCTTTCGAACTAGTTATAACATCTGCCAGGTTCCCGTGTGAGTTAAATACAATCTTTAACATGTGTTCTTTTATATACATGAGGGCTATACTTTTACTTTTTTCTGAAAATCATCTCTTAACAGATATTATTTACTGTGAATTGTGTATATTTTAAGTTTTACTGATGCTAATGAGATAACCAAGTGTCAAATATCTGAAGATTTTTATTGTCTAACTTTCAGAGGCCAAGCTATCATAAATACTGTATTGCATATTTGATTTCAGTTTCATAAATGGACAAAAAGAAACTTGAATTACAAATGGCAGAAATGGCATTTATAATTAGGTTTTGATGCAAGCAAATTAACTACTTAGGGATGTTACTTAGTCACGGAGTTCATTGGGATTATCCTTTATTTCATTTCTACACTTTGATCCTCCGTTTCCCGTAACATCTCTTCCTGTTCACCCCTCCCCTTGAAGCCCTGAAATCCAACTCTTCCTTCATGCTCAGCAAAGAATCTGCTTCTCTCTTTATGAAGAAATCCAATGCTGTTAGCTGTATGATTTTGAATAATCATAGCAGCCTGAAGGATAAGTATTATTATTCATAGTTAGATAAAGAACCTGAAATTTGGAAATGTTAACTTACCAAAGCTTGTGGAGTTTTCACTACAGCCACCAGGAGCAATAGTTTGTCCTCTCTGTGTTTTAGTTTACAAAGGCTGCCATAACAAAATACCACAGACTGGGGGTTGAACAACAGAAATTTATTGTCTCATAGTTCTGTAGGCTGGAAACCCATGATCAAGGTGTCAAGAGTCAGACTGGACTGGGGCCCACCCTAATGAACTCAAGTTAACTTAATTACCTCTTTAAAGGCCCTATCTCCAAATACAGTTACATTTTGAGGTGCTGGGGATTGGGGCTTCAACATATAAATTTGGCGAGACACAATTCAGTTCATACAACTTGACTCCTCTTCTCTACATCTCAGTTAAAAGCAAGCAGTAGTCTTGTTTTTACCTGTAACACCCAAATGAAACTGCTTAGTTTGGGCCTCATCAATGAAGATTTTTTAATACTTTTTATTCTAAAATAATTTTACACTTATAGGAGAGCTGTAAAAATAATACAGAGACTTCTCTTATACCTCTCACCCAGCTTCCCCTAAGGCAGACATCTTACATATCTATAGCATAATTATCAAAACAAAGACACTAACACAGTCACAATACTATTAACTAATTTATAAACTCTCTTCAGATATCAAAAGCTTTTTCATTAATGTCCTTTTCTGTTCCAAGATGCAAACCAGGATACCACACTGCATTTAGTCATCATGTCTTCTTAGTCTCATCCAGCCTGTGACTATGCATCGGTCATTCCTTAGTCTTCCTGTCCTTAACAGTTTTTAATATTTCAGATGAGTTACTTTGTGCAGTGTCCCTTAGATTGAGTTTATCTGTTGTTCCCTCATTATTGGATTGAAGTAATGCACTATGGCAAAAATACCATGGAAGTGATACTTGCCTTTCATTATATCCTAATGGAGTACATGATATCAATATGTCTCATTACTGGTCATGTCAACCTTGATCATTTGGTATATTAGGTTTTGTTGGGCTGTTGTAACAAATTACCACAAACTTGGTGGCTTAAAATAATAGAAATATATTCTCTCACAGTTTTGGAGGCCAAAATTAAGGCATTAGCAGTGTTCGTTCTTTCTGGAAGCTCAGAGAGAGAATCTGTTCCATGCCTTTCCTGGCTTCTGGTGATGGCCAGCAATCCTAGGTGTTCCTTGGCTTGTAGATGCACCACTACAATCTCCATGTCCATCCTCATATGGCCTTACTCTGTGCATGACTCTTATCTCTCTCTCATTTTAAGGAGAGTCCAACCTAGATTTCTAGGATAATCTCATCTCAAAAGATTTAATTAAATATGTAAAACCATATTTTGAAATACAGTCATATTCAAAGGTACCTGAAGTTAAGACTTGGGCATATTTTAAGAGGGAACAAATCTAAGTCTATTGTTATTTTCTCATTTATAATTAATAAGTATGTTGAGGGAGTTATTTTGTGACTATTTACCTATCTTGTTTCTTTACAAACTTTCACCCACTAATATTATCAGCCATCAGTTGATTTTTCCTTACACACATATTACTGTGGTGTTCTAATGGCGATTTTCTATTTATCTCATTCTTTCTACACTCATTAATTAGAATCCTTCTGTAAGAGAAGCTCTATTATGAATCTATTTATCTATCTATCTATGATCTATCTATCATCTATCTTTGTTGTGACCGCCAAATTTTACAAAGTAAAAGACAGGACATGTGGTTAAATTTTAATTTAAATGAAATAATGGATAATTTTTAGTATAAGACCCATGCATATCTGAAATATATATACATAAAAATGTTTCATTGTTTATCTTAAATTCAAATTTAATTGTATGTCCTGTGTTTTATCTGGAAACACCATTTGCTTTAGACACATAGGTATGTATGTTACTCTATGGGTTGCAATCCAAACTTTATTTATTTTATTGCCCAGTTTGTTCCGCCTTTGGCCACTGGAAGTTCTTTCATGTTGGCTTCTGCACCCTTTCAGCATGTCCCCATTTTTTGGATCCCTTTATTATTTTCTGGCATCACACAATGCTCTAGGCTTATCTTATATTTTCAGAATCCTAGTTCCTTTTAGTGAATAACAGTATTTAGAAACTAAGATCTGGGCTGAAGATGTGTCATTGTTATTGAGGCGTCACTGCCTCAAGGACCTCTGAGCAGCCACAGCTTGGAAATATATGCATGCGTAATGACCCATGGATATACACACACACATCTAGATTTTTAACGATTAAATGAGTTCATGCTGATTCCTCCAGTTCCGATCCTATGACACAGGATTCATTCTTGGATTTCCCCTTTCCTTATTTGTAATTTCCTTCTCCAGCAATGAGGCACCTAGCTATCATTCTCTATAATGTATTTACTCATATGTTCAACTCTAGTATAGACATAAAAGTTTCAGAATTTCTAACCCATACCTCTATAAAAGCACATTCATTAACCAGAATACAGCATTAATGTATAGTGCATTTTGTATTTAGTCTTTTAACCTCCAGTCAAAATACTATTTTCCCAAGTAAATTAGGTTAATTATTTTCTTACTACTTCAGTTGATTACATTATTAGTTTACATATTGTTATTCAATTAGGCTTATTTACTATAATTTATATATTATTTATTTTGGCCTCCACCCCCCAATCTTGGTTGACATTTTATTAAATTTACGTGCAGTAAAATTCACTATGTATTGTGTACTTTCTCTGTGTTTTGATAAATGTATAGGATCATGTATCCTTCAGTACAAACATGATACGTAAGAGTTCCATAAACCCAACATTTCCTTATTAATTAATTCATTTGTAATTAATCCCACCTCTTACCTCCAATCACTAGGAGCCATGTATTCATTTTCCTTTTTGACTTTTCCAGAATGTAATGTAAATTAAATCATCAATATATAACTTTTCAGGTCTAGCTTCTTTCAATTAGTAAAAGCATTTAAAATTCACTCATGTTATTATATGAATCAATAATTTATTCTTTTTTATTGCTGATAGTACTCCCTCATATATGTATATAAGTCACGGTTTATCCACTCACATCTTGAAAGACACGCGGGTTGTTTCCAGTTTTGAGGGACTATGCCCTAGGGTTTACAATATATATTTTTAATCAATCAGTGTCTTTTGAATAATATTTTCCTTTTCAGTTGTGGTGAAAGTATCTATGATACTATATTCCCAATTCCTTCCTCCTATTCATTGCTCTATTTTTTCATATATCCTGCTTTTACTTCAGCTGTAATCATATAATATGTGGTACTAATTTTACTTTAGTCAGTCACTTTACTTTTAGAGCAATTAAAAATAAGAAAAAATAAAAATAAATGACTTATTTTAACTTCATTGAATTTCCAGTACTGCTCATGTATTTGTATAGATTCCAATTTCTGTCTGGTATCATACTCTTTCTGCCTGCAGAACTAACTTTAATATTTGTTGTAAATTCCGTGAGAGAAACTTCCTAGCTCTCCTAAACATATTATTTATAGTTGAGGCCCTAAGATTTTTATTAAGGGAAGGAAAGGATAAAGAATGGAAGAAGGAAAGAAAAATTACTTATTTCAACCTAATTTCTTGGGGATTTAAAAAGTATGATCTATTGCACGTGAAATATTTTTCCATTATTTTTCAGAATAACAAGTTATAAAAATATGTAGTATATTTGATTTCATATAATTAATCCATGGTATCTTACATATTATAGTTGTATCAACTGCTCCCATGAAGAAATGTTTCATGTTTAAAACATATCATGTAAAATATGTATAGCATAAAGCTATGTGTATATAAAATACACATAATATGCATCGTGAAGATACACACAAAACTATTTATTAGTACTACTTTAAGCAAGTAAATGAGATTAAGAGTTGAAAGGGAAGTTTTACTTGTGTATTACTTATTCTATGAATTTTCTTTTACTGTTAACATACATTTATTATATAAGTTTTAAAGGTAGAAAAAATATATTTTCAAAAGTTAAAAATCTGAAAAACTCATAAAACTGGTTTTCTCTCCAATGTATAAGAAATGCTGTACTAAAACTATATAATTTCTAAAATCTAAGATTGCTTGTAATGGACATTCTCTAGGTCTAGAAGCATTGGAAATTGTGGGCTCTGTTTCTCTTATTTTTTATTATAGTTTTTAAGTAACATACTCATTCAGATTTGTTGTTAATCATTTCAAATCATCAGGCTTTAAAGTGTTATATTTACTGACTCAGACAAAATATTGATGGAACCAAAGGATACACTAGTCAGTTATTACTACTGACTAAACAGTTAAAATAATATATTTCCTTAAAAATAAAGGAACTGATATTCAGCATACTGTTCTTTTCCTGTTTTGTCTGATTTTGTATTGCAAATTGCTAAAATTTGCTCCTGAATCCTTCTTGTCCACCTGGAGCTATCTTTGAAAACTATATCATTGCTGTGCCTCACTCTAATGATTTAGTAGACTTATAAATCATTAGAAACACCGATCTAGCTGATGATGCATTTGAGTAATTTATCAGCAGAAAAAGGTGCTTACATGATATATTACTCCAAAGATGGCGCTGCGTAGAGTGGATTCCAAGAACACTCCTAGTCACTGCATTGAGTGCTCACTTTGGAGAGGGCTTCGTTTAAAAAAACGTCCACTATCTTTGGGCTAAAAAGCCAAAAAGCAGACACTCATAAGAAATATATCATGTTTTCAAGGGAAAATTATTCTTTTCATCAAGAAATTCATTAGCATGATATTTTGGAATTTTATATCTGCAAATGTAGAATATAAATATTGTACATTTCTTAGTGATAATATGTAAGACCGTGCAATACAGAGATAATTTTCATCATCAATATTCATCATCATTTTGCATATTCTAAAACAGCAACACTAGAATGATGTGACTCTGGAGACACATCTACAATCACTATAACCTAGAGCCGTGTGACTCCTGCGCAAACTGTAGATTTTTTAAATGGTATAATTTCAAAATAAGTTCTCAGGGATCTGTGGATTAAATTTGAGTCCTATATAATTTGAAATTCATAGTTTATCAATCCTCTAATATTTAATTATAATCAAGTATTACACTACACTGTTGATTTTTTATTTGTGAGAAATAGTATATGATTTTTCTCATACTAATTAAGGGGTAATAGACCTGGATTCTAAAATTGAATAGACAGTTTTGTTTTTTGTTTTAAATAAAAAGAAGCAATCTGACAAGTGAAATAAGCACCCTAATATACTTTTAATATTAACGTAAAGTGATACAACCATAACCTTATCTGAAAGCCTTACTCTACAATGTAAAAATAAATTTATATTTTGCAGATTTTTCCTCTCTGATGATTCTGATATACATTTAAGTTATTTAATCATTGTTCTAAAGCATTCCAGTGCCTTGGATTTCAGAAAAAAAACTGGCCCTCTGATCCCAAAGAAAGAAAATTTTTATTTTTATCCCCAACATACCCCACTCCCACCCTGCCCAATCCAAGACCCATCCAATTTCTGCCCTAAGCTGGTGGGCAGAAAGCATATCCGTTTTTTTCAGGCTAAATCTTGCCTTCTGCTCAAAAAGAAATGTCTTACCTATTGATCTGTTGTCGACAATTAATAGCAGCCAGAGAGTACAATTTTCAAGAGTATGAGTATGCAATGTGAAATCATATCCTGTGTTCACACACAATCATGGTCCCATGCCCTTGGCTGTCATTTCTTCTGTGTAAGGGGAGAAGATCAGCCTGACCTATCCCACCTGTGAAAGTCCCCATCACAATCTTCTGTCAGCACATATCGCATCCCTTAAGAATAAGTAAAAATTTTCAGGTATAGGACGGCTCAAATCCAGATTGTCAACAATAACACTGCAAATTTGTTTTATTAAGATAATTCTGAAGAATCTTAATTGTGTGATAAATGTTCACCTATTTTCATTACTAAGCAGAACTGTTAAAATATTCATTTACAAATTCTTCATTTGGTTTACTTTCAAACCACTCAAATCCTTTCCAAGGACAATGGAGGGTATTTACTTACATCGTCTTGATTAAATGACCTGATAAAGTGATTCTCCACATATGAAAAAGCTGTTAGCCTGAAAAGGTAAATTCCAATCTTCTTTTTAGATGGTAGAAAATTCTTATGACTTTGAAGTTGGCAGTTTTTCCTACCAGGCTCCACAGGATGTCTCATTATACAAGCTTCAGGAAAGAAATTTAGTCATTTTTTTTTTAAACCTAAGAAAGCTTTTTAAACACAAGCACAATAATTTGTCTTTTAAGAATACTAAAAAAAATAATCCAAAATACAGGAAAAGCTACCCTCAAATATATCCTAATATATTACTGACAGTAGTGAAATAATAGAAATAATCTGTGTTCAACATTAGGGGACTAGAAGTATAACCCACAAAACATCCTTCCAGCTAATGTTTCCTCAGCAGAATGTTTCCTGGTTTTCAGTATCAAAATTTCATATACTAATATACTTTTCTTTCACTGTAATGTTTTTCAGTTATTATTTATAGAGGAAATTCTAACATTTGTATCTCCAAAGCACAATATTTTTAACAAAATGGTGTCTGGGACAAATCTTGCTACATTTCAAATTCATCAGTATCATGTTTACATATTTTGAAAAGCATGCTGAGTGCAAAAAAAGGGCAGATACCTCTTGGATGCTGTGGGCCACAGAGAGACATTGCAGGGCTGCATCCACTCTGCCACCATAATGAATTTTTCTTTCATCAATTGCCTGATATTGCTTTAGCACTGGACAAAGAGGCTTATGACTGTAATTCACATGTTGATGTTTTCTTCAGATGTCTTTATTTTTAAGGAAAAAAGTGTTACAGCTATTGCTAAGCCCCTATTTCCCCCTCATACTTTGCCCCTCATTTCTTTTCCAGATGTAATGACTATGATAAAGTTGGTGTATATCATTCTTATGTGTATATAATTATATTTTACACACGCATGATCGTGTATTTTGTGTATCTTAAAAGTTTAAAAATATTATAGGTATCTTTTATAATTGGTTGTTTTCACTCAATATTGAGTTTTTGCAGTATCTCCATGTCATTAATATATGAGCCTCTTTTATTCATTTTAACTAGTCTATTATATTCTATGGGGAGAATAAACCATTCCACTATATATGAATGATTCATTTTTTTTTCAGGTTTTCAACATTTTAAAACATTGAGTATTATGATCAACATCTTTGTATATCTCCCTTCTTCTGTGATACATACTTGTATGTGGAGTTGCTGGATTTTAGAAAATAACACAACATTAACTTGGCCAGTTATTGACAAATGGTTTTCCAAAAGTGGTTGTACTGATAAATTCTTCCACCAGCAATATACGAGATCCTATTTCCCTATAGCCTGGACAGCCTGTGGTATCATCAGTGGTTTAAACTTATTTTAATCTAATGTGTGTGAAATGTACCAGGAACGAAGCAGCCTAGCAAGACAGAAACTTTTAGACAATGGTCACTCTGTTTCAGATTAGGGGATCTAAACTCTGTCTCTGCTAGGCTATAGTGAGTCACCCCTATCCTCTTGGTGTGGTGTAAGAGAAGGCCAAGTAGGGAGCCAGGACTTTCATTCCGTCTTATTCCTTCTAGGTGATAATGAGCCCCTCACCCTGTGGAGCCAGTGGAGACCACATAGGCTGACTAGAATAACACCTCCACCCAGCAGCAACAGGGCACTATTCTCCTTCACCACTAGCGTGGTATCAGAGGAGACTTAGTGGAGGGTCAGGACTATCACCACTGCCCAGATGTAATGAGGCCACCCCTGTATGGTGTTGGTAGAGGCCAACTGGGGAGAAGTAATGAAGCACTCCAACTACTTCCAGCCGCGGAGGCATCATAGGAGGTTAGTGGGGAGTAAGAACTCGACCTCTGCCCAGCAGTAATAAGGAACCCTCTCCCTTGGATGTGAATGGAGTCTAAGTGGGAAACAGGACTTTGATCCCCAACTACAGTAACAAGACAGCATCCCTCCCCCTTCCTGCCAGAGAGGTGTCAGAGGAAGGCAACTAAAACAGAATATTTAATAAGATCCAGAGTGTCATAACATAATATTCTAAAAAATCTCTTTTGGTAGAAAATCACTTGTTATATAAAGAAACAGGAAGAACTCAAACAGAATGGAATGCTTGAAGCAAATGAAAAAAATAAAAGTCTCAACAAAGATATAAAAGATAAAGAAGAGCCAAATAAATTTAGAACTGAAAAATACAGTAACAAAAATTTAAAAACTCAGTGGATAGACTCAATATGAGAAGAAGAGAACAGATGAAAGAAACAGTGAACTGGAAGACAGAATGATAAAAATTATTTAATGTGAGCTACAGAGAGAAAATGGACTTAAAAAATGAACAAAATCTATAGAGCCTCAGACACCTAAGGGACTATAACAAAAGACCAGTCCATGCAACAACCTGGATGAAACTCCAGAGAATTATGTTGAATAAAAACAAAGATGAAAAACAAAGAACAACAACCCAATCCTGAAAGGATAGATACTGTATGACTCCAGTTACATAACATTATTGAAATTTTTAAAAAACTATAGAAATGAAGAACAGATCAGTGGTTGCCAGGGGTTAAGGATGGAGTTAAGATGGGAGAGAAGTAGATGTGGCTATAAAAGGGCAACATTAAGCGATCCTTCTGGTGCTAGATGTTCTATGTTTTGACTCTATCAATACCAGTATCCTTGTTGGTGTAATGTACTACAGTTTGCACTTTCTTTGTGGGAGATTTTGCAAATATCCTTGTTGGTATAATGTACTATAGTCTGCAGTTTCTTTGGGGGAGACTTTGCCAATATCCTTGATGGTATAATGTACCATAGTTTGCAATTTCTTTGGAGGAGACTGTGTACTCTTTCTGTAAGGAGTACACAGAATCTCTTGCTCTGTGTTATTTCTTACAATTACATGAAAAGCTTCAATTATGTCAAAATAAAATATTTTATAAAAAGTACATCTATCTATCTATCATATATTCTTTATATAATACATTATTGTCTTGAGATGTGATTTCTTTGTGAGATTCTATGTATAATTTTAGACATTTTGAAATATGTTGATAAATCATTTTATAAATGTGGTCAACACATTCTAACCAGCATTGATAATTATTTTCCCCACATTTTTTTCTCATTAAACTTTGTTTTAATAAGTCTTAAGGTACTGTGACAGATTTTTGGTCAAGTTGATTTAAAAGTGTGGATCTTAGGGCTTCCCTAGTGGCGCAGTGGTTGAGAGTCCGCCTGCTGATGCAGGGGACGAGGGTTCGTGCCCCGGTCAGGGAGGATCCCACATGCCACGGAGCAGCTGGGCCCGTGAGCCATGGCTGCTGAGCCTGCATGTCCGGAACCTGTGCTCCACAACGGGAGAGGCCACAACAGTGAGAGGCCCACGTACCACAAAAAAAAAAAAAAAAAAGTGTGGATTTTAAAAACTAATAATTTAAAACTCACACATACACACATGGAGAAAGACAAAACAAATGGCCCACAAAACACCGCTTTCCTTCTGATGCTTTTACTCTGCATTTTTATCCCTAGGAAACTTAAATGGCCAAATGAAACTAATGTGGAACCAATCTTCCACTAGTTGATTAAAACTGGTGGGGAGAGGGAGGCGGGTGTTGTTCATTTCACTTTCACGAGCTTTCTGGGCCAACCTGGTGACCTTGCCAGTTCCAGCGGCCTTCTTGTCCACTACCTTGATGATATCCACAGCAACCATGTGTCTCATACCACAAACAGTAGAATGAACCAGAGAATCCAGGAACCATATGAATGATGGAAGTATCATCAGATTTCAATAGTTTGGGGCCCCTTTCCAGAGTAATCTCCTTTAGCTCAGCAACTTGCCAGCAATGTGGGCATTATGACAATCTGGCACAGTTGTATAGCCACCACTAATTTAGCCTGGATGGTTCAGGATACTCATCAGAGTAGTAAAGACAGCTGCTTCCCTTGGTGAGTCCTTTTCACTGTCACCAGCCATGCTGCTGTGGAGAACATTGTTCACAGACATGCTCTTAACAGTTGTCTTAGTCTGTTCAGGCTGCTATAACAGAATACTGTAGATGGAACAGAAATTTCTCTCTCAATGTTTTAGAGCCTGGGAAGTCCAAAATTAAAGAACTAGCAGTTTCATGTCTGGTTAATGTCTGCTTCCTGGTTCATAGATGGCCATCTTCTCTCTGTGTACTCACATGGCGCAAGGGGTAAGGGAGCTCTCTGATGTCGCTTTTGTAGGGCACTATTCCCATCCATGAGGGCTCCACCCTAATCACCTCCCAAAGATCCCACCTCCAAATACCATCACATTGCAGATTAGGTTTCAGCATATGAATTTTGTGGAGACACATCTAGTTTACGGCAACAGTAGAGCCCACATTGTAGCCAAAAAGAGCTATGTTCAACCAGTACTGGATGGTGCATTTCCACAGACTTTACTGTAGTCATACATTAGATGAAAATGGATTTTCATTGTTAATTAGATTTGAATTTTAAAATTATTAATGAGATATATTTATTATATTTATATTTTATTTATGTACATGTATCACATACTTTATTTAGATTTTCATATATTTGTTTATCTTTTAAGTAAATTAAATATGTAAGCCCTATTCGACCTGTGTTTGGAGTTTTATTGTTATAGTTATCAACTCATATGAGCTATAATTTTTTAAGGATTTTTATTTCTTAACAATAACTTTGTAAATATTTCTTCCTTGTTTTTGTTCATCTTGTGATTCTGTTCATTTTTTTTTAAGTAGGTGTTTTTGATGCAGAGAGATTTAAAAGACCTGGGTTCAAAACAGTTTATTATTTCCTTTGTGATTTCTTCCATCAATCTGACAAATAGAAAGTCTTCACCTATGCTATGATATGACAAATATTTAATTATGTTTTATTTGAAGGTTTTACAGGTTTTTTAAAAATCTGACATTTTAATCCATCTAGAATTCCTTTAGATAAAAGGTGGAGATATCAAATGATACTTTTTTATGAGAGCTAGGCAAAAAGTTATTTGCTTCCTGAACAGTTTGTAAGGTCATATATACTTTTCTAAATTATGAAAACAGTGAGATCTATTTCAGCATTTGTTTCCTCTATTGTAGGTATGTAATACTGTAGTATCATATTTTCAAAATTCCCCTATATATGTAAGTTTAGATACCTGGTAATATTTGTCCTCCTGTCTTCTCTCTAAAAAAAAGCTTTATTTTTCACATTTTCTTTACCATTCTTGTTTGCTCATTAAGTGTTTTAAGAAGACTAGATTAACATCATAATATGAATTTAAATTTTATATGTATAAAAAAGTTTATATAGCATACATAAGCTTGAAAATTAATTGTCTACTTAAGAAAAATGGTTTCTTAAAACCTCATGAACCCTGATCACTCAGGGCAAGAGAAGATAAATCCCTGATAAATTTCTGAAGCACTTCTACATGTTTGGAATGTTCATTTTACTTAGGTAATTCTGACAATTTATATTGTATGCAGAAAAATTACTCTTTTACTGATTTTTAAGTTTATCTCGGTAAATTTTATATGGTGCTTTTAAAAATTATTCATGCACACTTTTTCTCTATTTTATTTCAAAATTCTAAAATATATTTTCTCCCTTTTAAATTAATTATATTTATGAAGGCTTTGGCTGAGTTCTTGAATTTTTCAAAAGAGTTAGTTTATGCTTCCATTTATAAAGTTTAATTACTATGAATTACTGCATTTGCTTAATTTTTATATTTAATACTTCAGTCATAGTTTATAAATGAATAGGTTATATATAATGTATATGCAATATAAATATGTAAAATATATAATTATTTCTAATTTACTAAATTGTGTCCTTAGTCTATTAAGATAAATATTTCACTTATAAATTAAATACTATTTACATGTTATATATAGAAATTAAACACTTTTTCTCAATTTTAATACTCAATATCTAATTTATTAAGTTGAATAAAGACCAAGGACTGACCTTTGAGTGAAATTTGGATAAATGTTATAACTTTTGATGCTCTGAGTTTAGTACATATCCAAGGGTTTTAATGTATTTTTGGAGTGCATTACTTTCTCTTTGACATGGTAGTTACTTGAGAATTTCTTTTAACACTCAGCCAGTGTGATTGTTTGTTTACTTCTCTTTTTAATTTCTAATACTAATACTTTGTGGTCTGGGAATGACTACTTTTTAAACAATTGGTGGTGGTTTTCCTAGTGGCAAAGTATATTACCATATTTTTTAAAATATTCCAAGACTACTTCAAATGTTGAATGCTCTCTATATATGTGTATGTATGACATACATAGAGAGGTATGCAAAAATACAATTTTAATATATGGAGGAATAACATGTTAAGTTATATTTTTGTGCTTTATTCATTGTTAGTTGCTAAAGTGATAAGCTTATAGAAAATAAATCATGGAAACTATAAATTAAAGACTACAAACTTCTTGAGAACTTGTTCAGTGTGAAAGGGACCTTTTATAATATTCCTATTTATTACTGTAAGAAGCTGGAGTCACATTTAAGAATGATTAGTATTGAGAATTGTTTTCTGCTAAAAGTTGACATTAGTAATGATACAAATATAGAATACAAGGGAACTAAACTGTCCCTTTTAGTTAAAAACATTATATGTCTTTTAAATTAATTTAAAAAAAATAAGTTTATTTGTGCAGTTCCAATGCACATGAATAAATACAATTTCTCCCACTGAAATGTGGGATTTCCTTTTGTTTGGCAGAGGTGTCCTATCACTCAATGTTTTTTTCCCCAAATGCAATAGCTTGACTATTTCCCAGAAGGACATTTCCTTTAATTTCCTTTTGGATTATCTAGCTCTCTGGGTTTAAATTTAAAGTTTAAAAGAACCATTTGATTTTAATAACTTTTACATGTAGTGCTCCATTGAATTTGGACTTTAGCACATAGAACTACTTTTCCATAAGGTGTTTTCTAGTAAATCCCTGTGTGTAAAAGCAAGATAAACACACATCACTGAGTTTGTTATTGCAATTAAATTATTGGAATTTTACATTTGAATATGTTTTGAGTGTTGAAAAGCATGAAGAGCCTGTTTTCTTATGTTGGTCATGGACACTTTTCTGACACTTAATAACTTGAAATAAGCCTGCCAATATTCTTAAATGTCTCAGAATATGAAAATGCTACATATTTAATATAGGGAAAACAAACTCAGTAAACTGCATTTGCTTGAGAGCAACCAAGATAAACTCGTCCACAGAATCCATTTTGTGAAGTCTAAATTCTCATTTAGTATACTATAATTTTTCTTTTCCCATTAAGATATTTACTTTCTCACACATTTCTTTGTGTAATGTTTCACTTATTTTGCGCAAACCAAAGGACTAAATTTGCTCTCACTAGACTCTTCTTGCTAACGACCATTCATATACATTACTAAACATGAGCTATATGCACTGATACAAGTACTCTTGACGAATGTAGATTTTAGCATAAAGTGGGTATTTCATTTCTTCCTATATGTAGTCATTCATTTATTCAGTAAGTTAGCCCCTTATCCAAAAATTCACTTATACAGTTATTCAAAACTAGTATTCATTTGAGCAAACACTATCATGTTGACCTTGAAGAAAATGTTATGCCCAATTTCCCCCTTAGAGTGACCATGAATAGACAGTAGAAACTTCCAAATTGATGCACTTAGCATTATTGACTGCATCTTTCTTAAAACGTACATAGGGCCTTCCCTACAACCAATACTTTGCATGAAGCCAGACACTTCACTGACTCATTCTTACTGAAGTTTTCTGAGAATGTGGTGAGAGAGAAAGAGAGAGGAAGAGAAGTCATGTAGTAGGTACTTTTTATTGGTCACATCATAGTTATGAGTAGGTATGTGACCAGTAAATCATCAAATGACCTTAGAATTCTATCCTCTGAGTGATATATTAAACTGAAGAAAATACTAAGAACAAATTACATGTTACTGTTTTTTATTGGGGGGTGAAGGATATTAATAAAACATACTCTTTAAAATTATTTAAGGATAATAATTTTACAAGAAGAAATGAGAAGAGAGGTATTTATTTTTATAGTTATGATTTCTGTTAGGCAGGTAAATAAATAACCCCTCAGAAAGATTGTATGTGGTAGGTGTTATATGTATTAAGAAAAATTAAGCTACACACCATAGCACATACAGCTAGTGTGGGATAGTATTGGTCTCAAAATATGTGCCATTTTTGCTGATAGAGAATTAGTTCTATTCTTCTTACTTTTTTTTTTTTTACTTAATTCCAGACATACTTTAAATCTCTAATGCAAAAATATAAGTGCTAACAAAAACTATATTTCTTAAGGAGACAAAACTACCTCCTGTCTATTTTGAGAAGTAAATTAATTCTCTTTTATGATTGGTATATCTGTTGTTATTCTTACATTTAATGTAGAATTGGGTGGAGAATGATTTGGCATTGCACTAAAAGGTGGCACAACTTTTAATATACTTCATGAGAGTTAAGGTATTTTTGTTGTTGTTGTTGTCTTATTATCCTAAATAGATCCCATTGCTTTTCTCCTCTGGCCTTTAAATTAAACAAATATTCACACAGTATCTTCTCTATGAGAAAGCCTGCACAAGGCACTCTGCTTTGCCTTTGAGGAATGTAAAAGTCAGTGCAATTGTTGATATCAGGGCCTTAATGAAGATACAAAAAAAAACTATAGACAAAGGAGAAGAGTAATTCTAACTTGTTTGATAGTATGGTTTCTTTTTTTCAGGAAAGTGGCTTTAAATCAAATTTTGAAAAGATACACATTGGAAAGGCAAACATCAATTAATTAATATGTATATAGTTATTACTATAATTTAGTTCCTGTTGATGATACCGACCTACATAACTGAAAAAAACAAAAGCATCAGATTTACAATTCCTGGGTACCTTAACTGGGAACTATTTGGATGGAAAAAAATAGAATCCTATTTACTTTAGCTTTAAATAAGAAACTATACGAGGAGTCTCACAAAATTTAGAAATTTAGGAAGTACCACTTGTCCCTGGTAGAGACTGGGATCAGAAACTTGATAAACGAAAATAAATGCTACTGTGTCTTATTTTCTAGGATTTTAGGACCTACTGCCTTTTTTCCCCCCGAACTCGTTCAAATTTTTCTTCTCTTTTTTTCTAAAAGCTGTCCTCCTCTGTGGACCTCCAGCTCAATACTGATAAATTGGCATCTACTTTACAAATCCAAATTTCAAGAGGGAAAATGTAATGGACACAGCTTAGACTAGGAAACTATCCTTGGCTAACCATGTATTAGTCGTGACTGGGAGCAGAGTCAGGTCATCTGGGGCTATCCTTTCCTGGCCATGGTGGTGAAAACTCTCAGTAAAAGGGTCATAAAGGACAGTAGTCATGGAGTCACTAGATTCAGAAAATGTAATCATTTTGTTCTGAACTGTCTAAATTGCACAGTCTGATTTATACCATGATTTAGTTTGCATGGCACCTAAAATAATCTTGCTCATGAAATGTAATTTTTTAAACAATAATAGCACCTGCTGAATTTGACAAGTTTCTAAGATAATCAAAGCTGGGTCTTTGAGAGAAGAAATAGTTTCATCGGGTGTGCAAATAAAAAATAGTACAACAGAATTACAAAATAGCATAGGGGTAGAAAATATCAGTGAATCTATTGTGGTAATTCAAAGTATAGTGACAACAGCTGGAAGTAAACTGATATCTGGGCTTTTTCTCACATAAGCTTTCAGCTACTGTAGGACTTGGCAAAAATCAATATGGTTATAAACCTAGTATCTTTCTCTTCTACTGCAGTACATACTGAAATCATTAGTGATCATGTTGTGTGCTATTTCCACTCATCTAAAACCAAAACAAACAAGGCAAACTTTGATTTTCTAAGTTACAGCTTAAACCCGAGGTTCTCACATTGGTCCTGTATCTGGATAATCAGATACCTCCACCCTCCTGCAATTTAAATCTTGTGAGTCAGAATTTAAAATGTGGTCATCGGTGTCCTCCTTTGTAATTAAAGACCACTCAGACATTTGGGTTCCATACATAGAGGCTTAGGATGGATTTCTCATTTACTAGCCCTTTTCTTTTCCAAGTTGAAATGACTCTATTCACTGCTGACTCCATAACTCTGTTCCTTACCCTATATAGCAAGGCTTGGGCATCCTTACAAACCATTTATCTAGCAGAGGTAATGAAATTGCTCAATTGTTAGTGAAGAATAAGAAGAGTAGCAGCTGGAACCTTATGGTTAGTCTAAGTAGTTTTATTTAATTTTAAGGCCCTAACCTGCCTTAGTCAAGGATAATTTAGTTGCAAAGAGCTGAAAGCCACTGAGAAAAACTCAGTAAAAAGGGGAAAGGGGGTATTATGTAAATATAGGAGAGTCTTAAAGGAATCCAAATAAAGGAAATGTAGCTAGCCTTTATAGCAATTGGATCTCTCTCCCTCTCCCACTCCCTCTCTCTTTTTTTAACAATAAAATATTATAAATTAAGGTATATACACTGTTTTTAAAGACTTAATGCTATTGCACTCATAATAGACTATAGTAAAGTGTAAACACAACTTTTACATGCACTGAGAAACCAAAAATTTTGTGTGACTTGCTTTATTGCAATGTTTGCTCTTCTATGGTGGTCTGGAACTGAACCCTCAATATCTCCAAGGGATGCCTGTGTACTGGGAAAGTTACTGAACTCTGTAGGCTCTGAAATAGGAATATTAATACCTACCCTATAGTGTGGTTTTGAAGATGAAGTCAGAAAACTATGAACTGAAAGTATATGCATGATAAACAATAGTGATTATTAATGCAATGGAGCAAGTTGCACACAATATTGGCCATGGCTTCAACTTATTTTGTTTTTGTTAGTTCTTTTTCAACATGATATTATTAAAGCAATAAGCTAATATTTCAGCTTCTTGGTCCTACTCCTAGATTCTCTTTCCTCCTGTCATTCTTGTTTTTTATTTTGAATTTTTGTTTGATTCTTGTTGTCTTGATTTCGTCCTATTAATGCTAATACACACACTGCAGTGAGTTCTTGCATTTTTGTTTGTAATTTCTCAAAACTGTCCCATTTTGGAATAACGAATTATAAGATCACTCTAGTTATTAGAGGAATTGCCACAATTAGCTGTTTCTCAGTCTGAGTCATCATCCTTGACTGTACTTTCTTAGGATATGAGTAATTTCTTAAAACTAAGAGTTATCAAGGAATTGCAAGAAGCTTGTGCCTTGAATTAAGCTTTTTTTTTTTTTTTTTAGGACACTGTAAAGAAATAAAACCTCAGATTGTGAGATTCTGATACAGCGCTACCATTAAACAAACCGTGGTCTCCCTTGAGTCCTACAGGTTCAGCTGAGAGAAATAACCCTGGTTTAATTGGAAGGTCTGAAGAATCCTGCTTTATACATTCTAGTTCAGAAGTTGATCCCCCTTGGACTTTCCTTATTTACCTGAATTCCCCAGAAGTCATAACATCAGAAAAGGGATGACAGCAAAGACTTAGGTTACCATAATAGTTTTCAAAAATGATTAGGAAGAGGCTAGGGTTGAAAAGAAGATTATAACATATGTAAAACTAACAAATTTTATCTTTTATGAATGCAGAAATTCTTGATAGTTCAGGCACCTGTGCAATCAAGATGCTGTGAAATTCCTTTTAACTGTCCTAATTTGGGTTTGATGCAGCCCATTTGTTTAAAATGTTAGTAACTTATGCACTAATTGCTTGTTTAAACCCACACTGACTGGCAAGTTTTCTGTTACAACTGAAAAAATATAGATCACCCTGAATATTTATGCATAATTTGCCTCTGAGCGACACTTACGATTAACACAGACTTAATTTGTTAGTGAAATAAAATTTTAAAAATGTCTTCATGTGTTCTACTGAAATGATTAGCAGAGGTCATTAATCAAAGAAGTTCTTTTTGTTCTTAATTTTATGTCAGATGAATGAATAGACACACAAAAAGAGTATCTAGTCTTGGGCTTTCATTAAAAAGGCTTAATTTTTTAATGAGCCAGATAATTTCAGAGCCTAAGCTACTGTGATGAAGTTAGACATTTTTAAAAACTTCCTTAACACTTTAACTTCAAGAGGTTACATATGTTTCTGTCTTGCCAAATTCATTCTTTCATTTTAAAAACTATTTTGTGGGACTTTGTATATTTTTAAGGAATATAAATTTTTAACTCTACTTCATCATCCCTTGCAAATTATGGGGAAGGACATTAATTTCATGTTAAACAAACTGAAGCTTAAGTCATTTATCCTCAACAAACTAATGAAAGACAGGTTACAATCTGAAAAAATATCCAAACCTCATTTATGCAGCCCAAATTCTTAGCTCTCTGGATCAGGCCTTTGTTTACTATGAATTAGATTGTCTATTATGATCCTGAAATTAAAATTATAAGTGATTTATAAGGCTTAACTTATCATGAATTTCACTCTATTTCCCAAATAACTATAGATTTTCTAGATTTTCTCCAATTATGTTTTAGTTTTCTAGCATTGTCTCCACTACTTCTTTCTCTTTGTTAGAACCTAGTGGTAGAGGCTAGAGGAATCCTCAACTCTGGAGATACCAATCTTAAGTCCACAGGTGACATTTTCAGATCTCTTAAATTCTGAGAGCCTTTCTCCTTTTGCCATGATTTTAAAAATAAGATACTATCTGTTGGAAGCAAATGTTTCTTTGATTTATAAGACTTGGCTTGTGATCAAGTCAAGTAAGGGGGTTCAGAGATTTTGTTTTTAGAAATGTGAATCCATTAATAAGTAAAGCAGGAAGGAGTAATCTTGCTCTTATAAACACTTAGAAGAGTGGAGATTCATATTTAATTACCAAGGAATGACATATCTTTTGTCTAGTGTTGTAGGAAAATGCAAAGAATGGAATGGAAATAGAACTAATACAGATGGGTCTTGAAAATATATTCGTTTTGGAAGTATTGTTCAGGAGAGAAAGTGATCTTATTTTAAATCACTTGCCTCAGTTTTATGCACAGAAGTGGACTTGAATATACACAGAAATGACAGAAAGATGATTCATCAGGGCATAAAGAAAGATGAATAAATATCACCTACCTTATGGCAATCAAACCATTTGTCTAGGAACTTTTCGTTTCTTTCATGTTGTGTATTTTCTTATAGATTCTCCCATATCTTAGCCCTGAAGCCAGTAATCGTTTTCATGTGTAAATTGTTAACTATCATTGTTATTTTTATTTAACACAGTTCAGTATTGACTTGTCAGTTTATTTACAAAGATTAATCTACTTTCTGAAAGCTAGTAATTGAATTTTGAATCTATCAGTTTGAGAAAACAGACTATGAATTAGTGGTGAACACTAACAAGATAATATAGAACATTAGCTCCTGTCTGAAAAATATTGCCTGACATTTTTAAAGAAGACATGAGTTGAAGAGAGGTCTTCCCTAGGACTATCTTGTAGCCAGTTTCATCAGGCCTGATAATAGGGCTACATGTTTCCTTAATTATAAAAACAACAAACAAAAAACTAGACATTGCTTGAAACATCATCACCAGCATTTAAAACCCTCGCCTTAATCAAGGATCTCTGCTGAATATCAATAATACAAAGAGTTACATAGTGCATGCCTGGCTTTCTAGCAGACAACAATTTAATTGAGGGGAGGTACAAGTGGTTGATGTATGGATGATGCAATATGGCGTATGCTCATTGCTGAACAAAGAGAGGCTCTTGTTTATAGAGAGAGGAGTGGTCCTCAGAGACCTTGGGACAGTCATGGAAGATTTCAGAGAGAAGACAAACTTTCTTTACTTCAAAAAGAGAGGTGGGAGACAAAGAAGAGAGGAGGGGCTATGATGGAGGCAGGAAGTGGCAGAGAGCAAGGAACTCTACCGAATTATTTTTTTCTTTTAAGTTTGAAGTGATTGGATCAGTTTAGCTGAAGTTTTATTAATTTTTTTTCTTTTACATTTTATAATGAAAGTAAAGATGAAATAAATAATGTATTATACGTTATTTAACAGTACAAACATTTTGTTCTTACAAAAATGTATGTGATTGAGTAGTTTTAATTTGGTTTGAGATTTTGTGATGCAGATTTGAAGTTTAGATACTAAGTTTAGTTCATTGCATTGCTTTAACAGCTGTCATCACAAATATTTTCTTGCTAAGAAATGCACATACAATGAAAGAACTTCAATATCAATTGAGCCTACTAAATCATGATACACACTTTCTAATGCCATCAGCAACCATTCAGAGGTTACTGATAAAATGTGTGTGATGTATTTCCATCTACCCTGATGTTCAATTGCAAACTATTTCAAAAGTTGTTTCTTAATTGTTTCTTTAAAATGTAAGGGAAATTTTCTTCTTCATTGGAAAACTGTGCATTGTCCATTGCATACTCTTTCAAGTTATTTGATTCTGATTTATGGGAGTTATTTTGCAGTTTCTTAAGTTGTAGATAACTGGTAGCAATGCAAAATAGTTCTTGTCTCTAGACATGCAATGTATTCTGTCTTGTGTTGGGACAGCCTTCCCATTTCCCCTCTTGCCGTGGACAAAACAGTTTTGCCTCTATTTGCCCATTCATTTCAGTGTTCCTGATCTATTAATGTGTTTGCTTTTTGTATTCTTCTTTGAACTGGTTGTAACATCTCACCAGTTGCCTCATTAATGTGTTAAAATATTAAACAGGGGGCTTCCCTGGTGGCGCAGTGGTTGAGAGTCCGCCTGCCAATGCAGGGGACACGGCTTCGTGCCCTGGTCCGGGAAGATCCCACATGCCGCGGAGCGGCTGGGCCCGTGAGCCATGGCCGCTGAGCTTGCGCGTCCAGAGCCTGTGCTCCGCAACGGGAGAGGCCACAACAGTGAGAGGCCCGCGTACCGCAAAAAAAAAAAAAAAAAAAAAAAAATTAAACAGGGATTTATTTTTATATGTGTGTAAGAATCATATCTTGACCTTTTCTTGAAAATTAGCCTTTTAAAAACAAATGGATCCAAAACCTCAGCACTTAATTTGGAAGATTGGAAAAGAAGTTAGAAAATCTGCTTTTCAAGTTTATCTATGCAGACACAATTGTTTTCAAAAATAAGACTTCCTTTGTGCAACAGAATCATATATGAATGGAAATAGTTCCAGTATTTTAAAAATGCTATTTCCATGGCATGAATTTATTCTATTGAAAACAATTGCATTTTCTCCCATCATTGAAATGTCAATTTCAATTGACATTTTTAAAGAAAACATGAGTTGAAGAGAGGTCTTCTCCAGGACTATCCTGTAACCAGTTTCATCAGGCCTGATAACAGGCCTGATGAAACAGGCCTAAAACTGTGTTTTATGTTTGTTTTTGTTGTTTAAATATATACTAGGGAGCATTCTATTGATAGTTTTTCAATGGTAAAGACAATAGTAGTTAGAAACACCATTCTAGAGCCAAACTGGTTAGTTCATACCCTAGCTTAAATACTTAACCACTGTGTGACCTTGGTTCAGTTTTTTTACATCAATGTACCCATTTCTTTGCTTGTAAAATGGCAAGAAAAAACTTCATATTTTATAATATTGTTGTGAGGCTTAAAGGAGAATATATTTAAAGTATCTAAAGCTATGCTTAACACATATGTATTATTTAGGTGTTTGAATTATTATGTAATTCAAATCTTTGTAATACGAAGATTTGCAATACAAAGATAATACAAAATACAAATACAAATCTTTGTAAAATGTATTTACAAAGGTACCTTAAGAAGTTATAGTGACATTGCATGTGAAATGTATAGCATAATTTCACATATATATTAAGTAGTTAATAATATATCATTGTTACTGTCGTCAAGTCCATGAGATGATGTGTTGGCAGTAATGGTGAAAAGAAGAGGAAATACTAAAGATATTATTGAGAAAACATTTACATTTGGTGATCTTGAGAGAGGAAATGAGAAGAAATATAACTAAAATAAATAAGCTTGGGACTTCCCTGGTGGTCCAGTGGTTAAGACTACATGCTTCCACTGCAAGGGGCATGGGTTTGATCCATGGTTGGGGAACTAAAATCCCACATGCTGTGTGGCCAAAAAAGAAAAAAAGCTTATATTTAGTACTTTAAAATGTCGCCCCTGTGTCTCCCTTCTTTTTCAGTTGGTCTGATTTGGGAAGATCTTATTTCTTCTTTCACCATACAATTTTTGTACAGGGACATACTTTTATCATTTCAATTTTTAGTTATTTCTTGTTCATTTTTGTTCTCTTGTTGAAAAACACAGGGCCTTCTGCATTATAAATGCTGAAAAAATTTTTTAATGTTGAATAATGTTGATGTAGTGGAAGTCGTAGCTTGGGATTAATGTCAGGGAAAGTGTAATCAATTCATTTGTTAAAGTTTTAATCTTATACTTAATATTAGACATAGATTTACAGAAAAACTGCAAAGACAGCAAAGAGAGTTCTCACACACACACTACACCTAGTTTCCCTTATTATTAATATCTTACATTAGTGTGATCATTTGTTATAATTAATGAACTAATATTGATACATTATTGTTAACTAAAGTGCCTACATTATTCAGATTGTTAGTCTTTCTTAAAATTCTTTGTCTGTTCTAGGATCCCATCCTGGAATTTATATTAAGTGGTCATGTATTAGGCTCCTCTTGGCTGTGACAATTTGTTTTTATGCTTTTTTTCATTTTTTTATGTTTTATGGCTATGACTTTTTATTTATGTTTGACTTTGACACAGAGAGAGATATTGGTCAGGTATTTTATATAATATCCCCATATTGAGATTTATCTGATTTTTTTTTCATGATTAGACTGGAGTAATGGTTTTTTAGGAGAAATATCACAGAAGTTAAGTGCCATTCTCATCACACCATGTGAAGGGTGTATACTATCAACTTGACTTAATGTCAACCTTGATCACCTGGCTGTGGTAGTGTTTGTTAGGTTTCTCATTGTAAAGTTCTTTTTCCCTTTTTACATATTGTATTCTTTGGAATGAAGACAGTGTATGCAACCCACTCTAAGGAGTGGGGAGTTATACTCAACTTCCTTGAGGGTGGAGTACCTATAAAAATTATATGGAATTCTTCTGCATGAGAAATTTCTCTCTTTGCCCCATTTATCTACTTGTTCAATCATTTATTTATATCAGTATGAACCTATGGATATTTATTTCATGCTTTGGGTTATAATCCAATACTTCTTTATTTTGTTGCTCAAATTGATCCTGCTTTAGCCATTGGGAACTTTTTTAGTTGGCTTTTATGTCCCTTGACATCCCCAATTACTAAAGATGTTTTAATTTTTTTTTTTTTCTGAACACTTTCTAATACTACAAGATGCTTCAAGTCCTAGAACAGCCATTACTCCAAGGAGCTCTGGTTCCTTTTATGGGAGAATGGTTTTAAAAATTGAAGTCTGGGTGCTAGGTGTATTTGTTATTACTGAAACCTGTATTTTTGATTTTGTTTTTAATTCAGATATTGTTCTTTCCATTAAAATAAATTCATATTCACTAAGTTTTTGTAGTACCTATTTTCTGCTATTTCCCAGCTTTTCATTTATAGTGAGCATTTTCCTTTATGTCATCAGACATAATAACTTCCATAAAATCCTAGTCCACCAAGTCCAAAATATGAGTCATCTTGTGGTTGGTCTCCATTAATTGTCTTTCTTTTGTGAACAGGTCATATTTTTCTGGTTCTTCATATGTTGAGTAATTTTGGATTGAATTCTGGGCAGTGCAAATGTTATATTGTGGAGATTTTAGACTATTTTATATTCTTCTAAAGAACATTGAATCTTTTATCTTAGCAATTACTTTGGTCAGATTCAGACTACCAATTCCATTTCTTGGGCAGCAACCCAAATCTCGGGTAAGTTATTTTTTCCTTAGCTGGAGTGTGTCTCACATGTGCATGATTCAGGGGTCAGCCAAAGATATGAGCAATACTAATCATTTGGGGCTACTCTTCCCTCACTTTCCATTGGCTCTGCTCGCCCTGAAATCTGTCCTCTGGGTCTTTAAGCTGGAAAGACTGTGAGCTTTCTATCAGAATTTTAGCTGCTCTATATAGTGTCGTCTTTGGAATGCTTAAGGCTAAAAGCCATAAAAATGGATAATACATCCGTATTGTTCTCTTTCTTTGAATATTAACTCCTCTCAAGAATTGACTTGCCTTACGTTTTACTCTCCAGTGCTGTCATTTCATTGTTTTTTTCATAATTTTTCTACTTAATAGTTATCTGCAGGAGAGATGGGTCTGGTCGTAGCTTGCTTAGCCATATCGGAAGTGGATCCCCTTGATCACTTTAAATTCTTGTTTTGATTTTTTTAATTTTATAAAATTTTGTTTTGTTTTCATCTGTTTGTTCAGTATCACCTAGATGAATTTCCATAGCAAATTTGCTGAAGCATCATGTGGTTAGAAATCTTAATATTGAGTCCCATATATGTCCCCTACTCAGCACCAAGTGTAAGCCAGGAAATTTCCCTTGCAGTGGTTTAACAAACTGGACTTCTCTCTAGTTCTACCCATATATCATGTGTGCATTTCTTCGGAATTCCAGCTTTTAGCAGGGAGAGGTTGACTTTGTAGGGAGTGTTTCCTGCAGATTTTCTAACTTGGGTAGCCCTGGAATTTTTCTCCTATTCTTTAGGCCCTGTGAAGCACAGAAATCAAGGTCAAATTTCATCTGAATGAAAAGGCCAGCTTTAGTGCTCTTTTTACTCCTAGTTTCCTGCCTTTTGTTCATTTTGGAGCTTTAAGTATTATTCACTTCCTGTCTTGCTAATACTTTTAAACAGGTAGTTTAACTAATTTTTTAGTTGTTTATAGTCAGATGAATAGTATGGGATCGGTCAGGACAGCTAACTGGCCATTCCACCACAAAGAGAGGACTCTTCAATGTATGATTCCTGCTATTTCAGCAAATTCTGCACTTGATAGTTTATTTTCCCCCTCGTATCGGACATATGCATCCAGTTGTTATTGCAGATTACAATATGACTATTGTGAAAGTTGTGTATTACTGTATATAAAATCATAACATGAAGTTGCCACTGATAATAGCTAGTAGGAGCTTAGATTCCTAACATCCTACTAATATCACTAAGATAATAATAAATAACACTTACATAACTTATGTGTCATCTGCTAGAATAATGTAAAGTAAATTAGGGCCTGGAGGAAACTACAAAGACTACCCAGACATAGTGAAGAACGGAGACTGCTACCATGTCCTGCCTGCCGTCCGCCATACGTGGTGGGGTGACACTCCTGAACCTTTCTTCAGACGTGTAAGCTTCCCCATCCATTAAACCATTGATGTCTCTGTTGCTGACTCGGTCTCCTTCTTCAGCCTGGAAGCTGGGAAAGCACAGGACTTGTCAGGCTAACAATTGGCGGAGCCAGCCGGGAGACTGAGGAAACTCAGGTGAGCGCGAGATGTCGGGAAATACAGGACGAGGATCGGAAAGCTGTGGGAGCCATCCACCAGCATGTGGCGCCTGAAAGTTGTAAACCCGTGCTGGCCATCCACTAACACATGGGGTTGCTTCACCTGCACCCTGTTCACGAGACTGACCTTCCTGTGAACTTGCCCCAGGCCCCAGCTGGTGATTGTTCTCATCGAAGAGGTGAGGGCGTGTCCCTCTACTGGTTTCTCTGGTAACTAATAAGCCCACCTGACATCAATTCGCCTATAACTGGTAACCTCCCCTTCCCCTCGGCGGGGGTTAAGACTGCCGCCATATCCTGCCCGCCCTCGGCAGCACAGGATGGGGTGTCACTCCAGGACCTTGCTTCAGACGTGTAAGTTCCCCATCCATTAAACCATAGATGTCTCTGTTGCTGAAAAAAAAAAGAAAAAAAAGACATAGTGAGTGAAATTACATGTGAAGAGACATGACTTCATTTGCAGCACAGGAGAATAACCTAAAAAAACTGTATATAAAATGGGTGTGCCCTATAAATGTTTAAAGTATCGATAGTTTTAACACAGTTATGGTTAATGTTCTTTGGGGGAAATTTAACCGAATCTACAGCTTCTCATTTGTAAACAAACCAATACTTTAAGAAAATAACTTTATTAAGAGAGAATACAATTAGTATGAATTAAATATTTAACATTTATATTTATACACTGATATATCGGTTCTTCTAGGAATATATATGTTGTACTGTTGAAGCAAGACTCAATAGCAGTTAAAACAATAGTTTACAATGTCTTAGGGAAATAGAACACCTTGAAAAAAGGTATTCATAAGGTGAATAGCTTTTCATTGTGCCTTATATTACAACTATCTTTTTATGTCTAATGTGGGAAAGATAAATTACTTTGTTCTGGCAATAATTTGCCTCTTAAAAGCAACTGTATTTTATTAACCATAAACCATTAAATTATTAACTTGAGTAGTCTATGGTAAGGAGTGTAAATGCTTGGGTGACCAGCAGTAAGCTTTTAATCACTAGCCAGATATAGCAATGATTTCAGCCAGACTGGTATTTTAAAACTAGAGTTTTTCCATTGAAAATAGACGCCAAGATGCCCTGGGGAAAAAACGGTTGCCTTTTGGAAGATAAACAGTATAAAAATGCACAAATAAGGCAGTTTTAAAGGTTTAAAAGTTTTTTAAAGCTTTTGAAGTTTTAAATTCATGTCTTAAAAACATAGTTAATACAATGAGGAAAATAAAAAATTTAACATATTAACAGAAGTTTTGAAAATATGCTGCAGTTAATTGAATCAATAAGATATCACAGAAGAAACCTGTGGAACAAATGGGCAATACTTGGTTAGCATATTCAAGCTGAAGCTCATTCTTGAATTGGAGCTATTCAGCTACCCATATAAGGGGGGGTCAGATATATTGCAGTACAAGTGTTAGCACCCCTCAGTGAGTTTTACCAGGAAGTTTCAGTTTTTCTGTTTTCAGGTGTTTCTGGTTTAAATACCTACATGTATTCTCTGGCTAAACATGTTCTTTGACTCAGAACTTTGTAGCAACGACCACAGCTGTGCTGTTAGAGGAGTATATTTCAATTTATTTTCAATTCAGTTAGGCTTTGAAATCTAATTAATTATAACACACATATGACGCTTTCCTCAGACTGGTGCTTTTCTAATCATGGGTTGAGCCTCTTTGCTTATGACCTGCTTCTCTCCTGATCCATATGCCTCAGGAGTCCTCAGTGATTGATTGCAGACCTTTGCACAATTCTGGGTTTTTTTAGTATGAAGTTATCCCTGAGACTGTGTTGCTATCACATGTCATAATTATATTGCATTCTTCTACACATTTGTGTGCTTTTGCTAGATTTGAATTCCTTCTTTCATCTCTCTTTCCCCCCTTTCTTTCATTCCTTCTCCCTTCTTTTCATGGTTCCTACCTTCCTTCCTGCCTCCATTGTTTCCAATTAACGAATGTTTATGAAGTCAACTCTATTAAAAACACTCCCTGCTGTTTTCAGGCTGCTTCTTAATGCAAATAGCCCCTATGGCAGTAGGGTCTTTTACTGTCTAAGAGTACCTATAACCATTCTGGCTGCCTGATTACTATGTTCAGGGGTCACTGTCATGTTCTGTGCAGCCTCTGACGAGAAATTACTTTCTCTGAATGCTGTGAGGAAGTATAAATCTAAGGCTTGCAGGTAACCCTGTGTCTTTAGTGGGAGTCTTTAGCGGGAAAACCTTTCCAAGAGTGGCACTTGAAGGGCTACTATCCTAGGACACACAAATAGATTTTCTCTCCGTTTACCTTTAAAATAGCCCCGCCCCACCCCCGCCTTTATCTCCCTGACTCAGGGCCACTGACTTTGCAATTACAGGCAATGTAGTTCCATTAGGAAATACTTTAACTCTTTTATTCCCACAGATGTTAGTGAAAGTTGCATTTGACCAGAGGACAGATAGTCATGTATAATTCCGTAAGGAAAATCCATTAGCCACAATCTCAGTGTTGAGCCATAGAGTCAGCAAAACAAACTCTTCAGAACAAACTTGATGTCCTAAGTATCTGTACTGAATACAAAATAATTAGTAATAATGAGTGGCTGGTTCCCTAAGCTATTGAAGATATCTGTTTTTTGTTTGTTTGTTTGCTAATGTTAAACATTGTAAACATTTGCAAAGTTTAAAAATTAGTATATGCTGTCAAAACCTGTTTATTATGCTTTGCTTTGGTGAGTTTTCTTTACTACTGTAGACCACTATTGTCATGTCATTTTCATGGCATTATATATCAATTATCGAACATCTACTAAATAGTGTTGCACTGTATTAGGGTGCTTCTAATCGTTGTAATCTTTGTCTCCCCAGATCAATCTAAATAATTTAATCAATTATTTTGATGACTCTAACTGAATCAAATGAAAAGATTTTTATCTTAGAAAACTAGTGATCTGAGATGAAAGTGTCATTTTGGTGTAGTATATGTCTACATGGTTTCTTTAATTCTCCACTTCTTTTTGTGTGAATAGATATAATTAACAAAGCAGTCAAAATAATGATATCTTTGTCTCTAGTGATAGGTTCAACCTACCAAGTATGCAAATTTATTCCTTTGTAAATGCTCTTGATCTATTGGTTACTTGATCTATTGTAATTAAGAAGTATTTAAAGGGAAATTTAGGCATCCTTTTAGCAGTAATGTACAATAGGTATAAACTGTTAGAAAGAAGTGTTCCAAAATAAGGTGGTTGAAGAACTAAGGGATGTGACTTCCCTAATAAAAGAAAGTAAATATTATTTTGCCCCAAATATCTAGGTAATTCAGTCACAGAGAGTGTTTAGTTAAATTAAATTATATGAATTTATCCATTTTATGCAGTACTTCTCCAATCTCTCTTGCGCTGGCTTTCTCCTTCTTGTAAGTCTTCTATTTACTTCAAGAAAAATGAGTAATGAAATGCCGAATCTATATCTAATATTAAAGTATGAAGACTTTTTTGTGACCTGAGGCCCACGTTTATTGTCATGGTTACATCTGAATATACTGAATGGTTGAGGAAATTACCATATTTATAAAACATATTCAGGATTGGCTGCTAATATTACTTTTTACAGCTTGTTTGCAAAGATCTCCTACCAATTGAGTCCTTTCACTCACTCCCCTGCCTGTAGTTTTGCCTTCTTGACACCTTCACTGTGAGAAGAGTCTTCATCAATTACATCCTTACCCACAAAAGCTAATTTTGATTCAAAATCTGTCTCTCTTCACAAAGCGGTACATTTGTCAGGTAGGATTCATTCAATTGAGAAAAAATGCTTGGTGCCCAAGAACTGCTGTATCACGTGCACACAGGCACATAAGCACATGTGTACCTACTTAGGAAAATTAATTCTGAAAGACAACACCCTAATGGAAACTGGCTGGACCATATGTACCTTAATACCTCCTCCTTTAACAATAAAAGCAACCAAACAGAAGAAACATGCTAAAAACTGTAATACATTTTAAATCCATTGACTTCATTAAGCTTTTAGGTAAGGCATCATTCTTTTACCTAGTCTCTTCTCACAGCGGGGCAAGGGAGATAGGTAAAATTTCATTCTTCCAGTTACATTTATTTTAAAAAGCTTTGTAATTCAAAGAAGAAAGCAATGAATAGTAGTGCAAGAAATTTTGGTCTAAGGGAAATTAAACTCACTGTACTTAAAAGTAAATTCTAGATGATCTCTAATGGTAAGACTCATAAAACATTACTATACAAAAATTTATTAATTTAAAAAGACCTTGAGAAGTTTCATAATCTCTTTAAATTATATTTAATAAATAAAGATGCCGTTCTTTACCTTGCTCTCCAAAACAATTGTGCCAGTTACTCCAATATCTTAAGTAATATATCTCTGATTTCAGAGAGATGTTTATATGCAGGGATTAATTAATTTAATGTCAAAGAGACCAGAGTATTTTACTACCTGGCAAAAAGAAATTGCTGATAAAGACTTTTTATTTGACTAAGCTTTAGTCAGACTCCTGAACCTTCTTCTAGGCCCATCTGTATACTTCCTTGTAAAATCCAGTTTTAGCAAGAACCCCCCACCTCTGCCACACTGCTTAATATCTGATCATGCTTGATATCTAGATATCTGACCAGGTTCCTCATCCTTCACTGTCCCCCAGGTGATGTCTGATCTCCCTGGACTGTCTGCAGCAGGAAGTTATTAGGTCGTTTTAGCCAGACTCTCCCCTTACCCCTGATGTTTCCTCTTAGTAAATTTCCATCTATTGACACCCACCCTGCTCCTTGGCTGTACATTCCCACTTGCCGATCATGTATTCTGAGTTGAATCCAATCTCTCTTTCCCACTGCAGGATCCCATTGCAGTGGTCCCTACAGCCATTGCCATGACTCTTCTCGAATAAAGTCTGCTTTCTGGTTTTCAAGCGTCATGAATAATTTCTTTAACATTGCCACCTTATTTTCCTTACTATACTTGTTTAAATTCATTTTGCTGCTTCTGTGTCAAGCATGAGTTGCTTAAAGCTTGTTTGTGTATTTTTTAAAATACTTGCAGTAGCAAAAAGGGTTTCAATAAAATATAAATATGTTTTTATACAAAAGTAAACCACTTGGCTGCCAAATTCTGCAACGTCATTGTGTGTCTATATATATATATACACATACACACATATGTATATATACATATACACACACATATATAATGTGAAAACAAATGTCAGCACAATATTAAAACAGCAAACACTCTGTTTGCAAGCTGCTGGCAACTTCTTCAGAAAAGTGAGAATAGGACATAGAATCCCCAGAAGCATTGATTATCCAAGCTTCACCTTAGATTTTAGTGTAGTGCCTGCAAGAACTGTTTAAGGAAAGTGTGGAATTCATTGTTAAATCTAACATTTTGAGGCCCTAAATCAAATTGAAAGTAATTTTTTACATTGAAGAGCCCAAGAGATCCTTGCACATATGAAATGTTTGATAGAAGTCCCCACTTTTTGTTGATTTGGGGCATAGTAATAGTTAAGGCAATGAAGAAGCCAGAGAGTATAGTATATGAAATTGTATTTTATCATTCCTAGCTCAGGGCTCTATACCAATGGCAATTAATGGGTGATTTATTTTTATTTTTATTTTAAAAATTATTTTTAATAAGTAGCCCAAGTACATTGTACAAAATTTTAAAAGGATAAAATTAAGTATTTCTCCTATTTCCTGACCATTTAGTTTCCTACACCAAAAGGCAACTACTATTAACAGTTTCTTATGTCTTCATTATGTGTATACATGACATATATATGTATATATGAACACACATATATACACACAAACACATATATCAGAATGTATAGATTTTCTTCATTTCATCAAACTAGTCTATATCTACATGCTCTTCAGCACCTTGCTTCATTCACTTAAAATATTATTTAGAGGTTTTTCTATAGCAGTACATATGAAGTGACATTTCTTTATGCCTTGTATTCCTTTATGTAAACGCTTCATAGAATGTTTCCTATTAATAGACATTTTTGTTTCTTCTAAACGATTTTTATTACCAAAAACAAAAACCTAATGGTTTGACTTTTACATATATAATTGCTTTCCTATGTGGATGCACCAGTGGAATAATTTCCAGAAGTGAAATTAAAGGGTCAATGTAAGAGTATTAATCTATTTAATGTTTTAATGTTACATCAATTTATAAACATATATAAGAATGCCCTGCATCTTCAACCACATAGTACATTATGAACCTTTTTGGATCTCCAACCATCTGCTTAATCAAAAAAAATCTCATTATAGATTTGTTACATTCCTTTATCAATGCCTTCAATCATATTTGCATATGTTTCAAGTTTATACATGATTAATAAAGTTAAGATTGTAACTTTTCACACCTTAGTGGTAAAATATCAGCACAAATAGAATAACCTGTACCTGCTGCATGGGGAGATGTTCTTGTAGTTATATTGTCTTTGTGTGGAATACTGATGGGGATGTTGGGATTGTGGTTCAACCACCATCTGCCTCTGAGTTCTGCCCCTGAGTCTCAGGAACTATGGGACACTGTACTCAAAAGTCTCCCCATACTTGGGGCCCCAGGTTGATTGGTGACAGATACTTTTTGCAGGAGTCAGTGCACACCCTGATTCACTTCTACTCTTGAAAGGTAGAACTGACAGTTTTCATAACGATACTGACATGGGTTCACTTTTGTTTAAAAATGTTTTATTTTTAGTGCAATAGGAATAACAATAATTTCAAGCATTTTTTTACCATGTCAGACATAACAGTGCTGCATACCTTTCAAATTCTCTTGATTGGATTTGCTGGCTGAAAGACGATCACAAAGTGATGATAATGAAAAACTCAGTAAAACTGCTTTTTTTTTTTTTAACTTGACACCACACTTTTGGTATCACTTAGCCAAATATAAGTTGCCTTGTTTAGTAATTAGTCAACAATCAGAGCAGATATTGAAAATAACTAACAACCACTAGGGCATGGGCATCACCATCAATAGACACTGTTCCCAGCATTGAATAGAGTCTGAAGGCCATCCCACACTTGCTAGGAACCACTCATTTAGTTGTGGGGAGATCTAGGATGTCTAAGGTGAAAATGGTACCCAAAGTGAGGGTCGGTGGATTGGCGCAGAAAAGCAGCCTGTTTTTTGTTTGTTTGTGTGTTTTTTAATATTTATTTAGTTGCTCTGGGTCTTAGTTGCGGCGTGCGAACTCTTAGTTGCGGCTTGCATATGGGATCTAGTTCCCTGACCAGGGATCGAACCCAGGGCCCCTGCATTAGGAGTGTGAAGTCTTAACCACTGCACCACCAGGGAAGTCCCAAAAGCAGCCTATTTTAAATCTCAAAACCATTTCAATAATTGTAAAATCAGCTTGATATGGATCAGCTGAAAACAAATCCTACTTATTTTAGAACTCATTTTGGCTTGTTTTAAATCCAAAACATACTCTAGCTTTCTGATCAAAGTCAGAATCTCTTAAATTCTTTCTGACTTCCCCTATATGCTTGAGAAATTTAATTCAGTGAATGAATCCATCTATAGACTGATGAGTTGTGAATAAATATATGAGGAAGGAATTAACAGTACCTACCTGTGAGTGCAGAACTTAGCATATACATTGCTCTCAAAAAATGTTTCATCAAATATGTATCTCTTGATGGTATGTTTTCCCAATATGTGAAGGTACCATTTTCTGCCTCTTTAGTCATTCTCACTAACACCAAATAGAGTTTTTAAAAAAATCTAACAGGATTGAAAACAAATGTATAAAAGTATATGTGCTAAGGTATTATTGACATGTAAGTAATTATTTTTTAAATGATCCATGTTAATTCCTAAATTAACACAGAGAAATTGTGCCTAACTGATTTATAATCAGGCAAAAGTAATATGTGGTTAATAAAAAAGTAAATAAATACAGGAGAAACCTACCAGATTCTCCTCTCTCAAGCTATGGAGCGTGCATCCACTTTGCTTCCCTTGTGTGGAGTCTGGGTTAATCTACAGCTGAACTGAGCACCTGTTTACCACTGAGTCAAGTAGTAACTGCTGGATGCTGTGCTGATAGTTTCTGGTTCATCACATCCTTAACATTATTTAAGCCAGATCAAACAGGTACATTGCGTTTACTTACTGTAATTTTTAAATGTTCTCAAGGTGAGAAAAGAAAAAAAAAATGATTGCAGAAACTTTTTCCTAATTTTTTCTTTATTGTCTTTTAGCCTTTAGAGTAGAAAAAAACTCTTGGTTATTATCAAGTAGTTTTTTAAAATATTTGCAAGATAAATAATGAATGCTTATATGATTAAGATTTCTGAGGCATCAATTTCAGAAATCCTAAAATTGTGTTGAATACTTTTAACTCACAGTGGAATAGTCCCTAAAATACCACTGAGTCTCCATCAGAGTGTATATAACTATTTCCTTCAAGTTAGATGCTATTTTATTTCCTCACTCTTCTGCTACATTACCCCCATATACACCATTTTAAAATGTGGATGCAAGCAGCACTCAGGGATTGTGGATGTCTTACGATAAGGATAGCGTTTCATAGTCCATCAAAGAACAGTTACCAGGGGCTTCCCTGGTGGCGCAGTGGTTGAGAGTCCGCCTGCTGATGCAGGGGACACGGGTTCATGCCCTGCTCTGGGAAGATCCCACATGCCCTGGATTGGCTGGGCCCGTGAGCCATGACTGCTGAGCCTGTGCGTCCGGAGCCTGTGCTCTGCAACGGGAGAGGCCACAACAGTGAGAGGCCCACGTACTGCAAAAAAAAAAACAAAACAGTTACCAAATACCTATGAAGGCCAGTTTGCCAATTGGACTTTTCACTTATTGTAACTGCTTTACTTCTCATTTTAGTACTCCTTATTAAAATACTGAGTGATGAAATTATTATATAAAATTCATTCACTGATTGGACATATTGATTGAATCAATACATTTATTGCTTGCTCACTGTAAGAAAAACGTGTAAAGTGAATCAAACTCAGTTTGCCTTTCACAACCAACTTGGATGAAAATAACATATGCTGGATCTATCAGTAACATTTAGTTTGAATCATCTTCTGCTCCATCCTGACATCTGGGGCAAGTAAAGGTATTATGTCTCACAGTTTCCTGCTCATTAAATGGCGGTTATTCTTATTTTCTCTTCCAGTCCAGATGGGCAGAATCTCCTTCAAGCTAGCAGAGGGGAGCTGGGCATCCTGAGCCAGTGATTCTATAGACATAGCCAATCTGAATTCAGACTTCATTTTACTTTGTACTGACTCAGATTCTGGTTCTCAATAGAAACTTCCACATTCTGATTTGCTATCTCATACCCATCTCCCTTAGCTTCCCTTTTCTGGTTTTCCTCCTGCATGTCAAGTTCAGGGACCATCAAATTCTGCTTCATATTTGGCATTTGAAATAGTATTTTCACTTGATTTAATGTCAGCTGCCATTATGGGGCTCTTTGTGGCTGATCCCCCTCATTTTCATTAGCAGCTTTTTTGCTGAGGTTCGTAGCCACTAGCTATCCCCCAACTCTCTTGTTCGATGCCTACAATAATTATGACTAAGTTAAACTTTGACCTCCAACAAAACTTAATCCTTCACTCTTGGTCATAGTGACACAGCCCAGCAAATGAGAATAAAATCTGTGAAGTCACAGAAAGAATGCTCCTAATTCTGGTCCTTACTTTGGTTCATCTTCTTTCTTTATTCATGTTAGTTGGGGAAATTTGTCTATTCTTCCTCTCAAAGGTCACAATCACCCTGAAATTTTAGCTATCAGTTATACAGTGTTCACTCTCAAACTGTTGCCACGTAAGACTGCCCCTCACCCAAGTTTCCAGTCTTGTAGCTCCCACTGAGTAATAAGTATTTCTTAAGATATCTAACAGATACACAAATGCAAATGCCTAGAACTGAATTCAGTTTTCCTTCATAACTGCCTCCATTTTTCTGAACTTTCTATTATATATTTAGTAAAAAAGAGGAAAGAGAGAAGGAAATGAATGAGAATAAAGGTGATAAGGGGGAAAATGCTGAGATAGAAGCTTAGGTAACACAAAATTTAAGAGAAAAGACAAGGAAAGCAGTTTCCATAGAGTGACTTGAGAATTGATAGGCTGGTAGGTAAATTATTGAGTGGTGTCAAGGAAGCCAGAGGCAAAAAGTTACTTAATTTCAGTCAACATCTACACAGATGGTGGTAGGAGAATTCTCAGAAAAGCCCACTCCAACTTCAAATCAGACAATCCAGATAGGTCCATCTACAAAGGAGTAATATCTTTATGTACCTAGAACTGTTTTTCACTCATTCATTCTATGAGATAGATTACAATAGATATTAGAGTCAGAATACTTATTTTTACTTACAGGCAGGACTAGTACCTGAAGAAAAATAGCAGTAAGGTATTGGTTTACCTATGAATTTATTATAAAGCATTGCTGCAAAAGTAAAAACTTAAGAGAGTGGAACACTTTTCGTCCCTGAAATATTTCAGCCACCATCTTTCATAATTTGATCCCTCAAGCATTTACTCATTCCTACCTTTTTAAAAAGTCAAAATGATGAGGCATTTGCATAGCTTTTTGTCTCTCTGTCCAATTTTCCTCGTACTGTAATACTGAACATAGAAGTCCTCCTGAATAGGGTATTCCACAAGGGAAGAGTGGCAATGGAAGATTGGTTGAGCTTTGTTTATTTGTTTGTATATGTGACCCTAGTAAGATTCCTGGGGTTGGACAGCTCTGATGAAAGCAATCACAATATGACTATAAACAAAAGCTTGAGATTTAAGCGAAGTACTGTAGAACAACTAGAAATAACCTTTTTGTGTGTTCTCTTTATAGCTTCATCTGTACAGTGTCAGGGACAAACTGAGGTCCCAGCTGCCTTTATTCATTTAATAAATTGTTATAATTAACAGCTATTACTAATGCATTTCAGCCTTTTCGCATTTAATAACAGCTCGTTCCAATCAAAAATATAAAAACATGGTCTGAGTGGAGTGTGTGGGTGTCACAATGTAAATAGTAGATTGGAAACCTTCTTATTGACTGTCATTCAATTTCTTTCCAGCAGAGCCCTTTTTTTTTTTTTTTTTTAGCTTTGGAAAATAAAATGGGAAGCATTTCTGTGTAATTTTAAGAAAGTTCTGAGTGGCATCATATTCAGTTGTCTCCTTTCTCATCTTTCCTCCTGTATATTTGTTCCGGTATAATTAGATTCTTTGCAAAATTTCAATGTCAGTCTTTATTAATCTCTAATTTCTAATGATAGGAATAAGGGGTTTGGGAACTGCATTTCACATTTTATGGCTTTGGAGGGAAAATTGACGTGCTTTTGGTTCTGTGAATTCCTGACTACTTTCCTCTCCAACTTACCCCCAAGGGACAGTGAGAATAAAATGGACTTTGTGAGAAGCTGAAGCTGAGTTCCAGCTCTTAACACAATCATGGTTAGCTGTATTTGTGGGCGTGACAGTTCTTGGTTGTACAACTCCAGAGAGAAAGAAGATAAATGAGGCTACAGCACCTGTGAGACATGGAGGCAAGGTTAGCCAAGAATTAAGAACCTCTTCTGAGAGTCACAGAAAGTTCTGCAAAGTGGGCAAGAGCTCATATTCAAGGGGGCAGAGAAGACTGCAGGATGAGAAGTAAAAATGAATGTGGTATTTTTAGGTTCCTGCTTCATGTGAAATCAAATACTGATAGTTAAGCTATAGGAAAAGAGCCATTCAGTAATTTAGTGTACACGTCTTGGCACTTGCTCTTGAACAATCACACAGTTGCCTCTTCAGTGTCTCTGGAAGTGCAAAAATTCTTGGCAGTGATTTAATAGCCAGTCTTTATGCATTTATATGTATTGTGGTCACTGGTTACACTACTGTAGTTGCAATATTTTCCTATGAACTTTAAGGAAACAACTTTTCTATGGAAATGATCTATACAAATATTACTTTCTAATCTTAATTATTATAATTAGTAAGCTTTATTTCTAAAGCAATTTTAGGTTCAGCAAAATTGAGTAGAAAGCACAGAGTGTTCCCATATACCCCCATCCCAATGAATGCACAACCTCCCTCGCTATTAACCTCCTACACCGCTGTGATACATTTGATACAATAAGTGAACTTATATTGATATGTCATTATCACCCAAAGTCTATAGTTTACATTTGGGCTCACTCTTGGTGTTGTACAACTGCTGAATTGTCTTCCAATGTGGCTGCAATCCCACCAGAAAAGAGGAGTTCCTGTTGCTCTCGTTCATTGTACATCCTCATCAGCATTTGATGTTCTCAGTGTTTTTAATTTTGGCCATTCTGATACATGAGTAGTGCCATCCCATGTTTGTTTAATTTCCAATTCCCTAATGATATATGATATGGAGCATCTTTTTATATGCTTACTTGCCATCTATATATCTTCTTTTGTGAGGTGTCTTTTAAGGTCTTTGCTCATTTTTTAATTGGATTGTTTATTTTCTTATCGTTAGTATTAGGAGTTCTTTGTATATTTTAGATAATACTCTTTTATCAGATGTGTCATTTACAAACATTTCTCCCAGTCTGTGGCTTGTCTTTTCATTCTCTTGACAATGTCTTTTGCAGAAAAGAAAATAGTCATTTTAGTGAATTCCAGTTTTGTCAATTCTTCCTTTCATGGATGGTGCTTTTGGTATTGTATCTAAAAAGTCATCATCATACCCAATGTCATCTACGTTCTCTTCTGTGTTATCTTCTAGGAGTTTTATAATTTTGTGTTTTACATTTAGGTCTGTGTTGATTTTGAGTTAATTTTTGTGAAGGGTATGAAGTCTCTGTGTGAATTCTTTTTCTTTTTTGCATGTGGATGTCCAGTTGTACCAAGACCATTTGTTGAAAAGACAATCTTTGCTCAGGTGTATTATCTTTGCTCCTTTGTCAGTGATCAGTTGACTATATTTTTGTGAAATATTAAAATATTTATATTTCTGTTGGTCTACTTGTGCATTCTTTTGCAAGTACCACACTATCTTGATTACTCTAGCTTTATAGTAAGACTTAAAGGTAGGTAATGTCAGTGCTCAGACTTTGTTCTTCTTCAATATTAAGTTGGCAATTCTGGGTTTTGTGCTTCTCCATATAAACCTTCAAACCATTTTATCAATATTCATAAAATAACTCACTGAGATTTTGATTGGGATTGTGTTGCATCTACACATAAATTTTGGGAAGAATTAACATCTTGACAATAGTGAATCTTTCTATCCATGAACAGGGATTATCTATCCATTTATTTAGCTCTCGTGATATCTTTCATCAGAGTTTTATAGTGTTCCTCATACAGATTTTGTACATATTTTGTTAAATTAATATTTATTTCATTTTGGAGGGAGCTAATGTAAATGTAACATGTTTTTAACGTCAAATTCCACTTGTTCATTCTTGGTATATAGGAAACCTAATCTTAAAAATTCTGAAATCTAAATTTTATGAGATAAAATAATTATTTTACCAGGGTCTACATTGTATATGAAAATTGATCACTTCCACATGTATATTGTTGCATGTCAAACTATGTTTAAAATAATAGGTAAATTGAAGACATTCTTCTTCTTTTTTTTTTTTTTGTGGTACACGGGCCTCTCACTGTTGTGGCCTCTCCCATTGCGGAGCACAGGCTCCAGACGTGCAGGCCCAGCAGCCATGGCTCACGGGCCCAGCCACTCCGCAGCATGTGGGATCTTCCCGGACCAGGGCACGAACCCGTGTCCCCTGCATCGGCAGGTGGACTCTCAACCACTGTGCCACCAGGGAAGCCCTGAAGACATTCTTTTTATGAAAAATCATTTTATGGATGGCTCATTTTTATTATTAAATATCAAACATTAATTAACATTAAATAGTATCTATAAATATTATATTAAATATTTCACTAATTCATTATTATTCAGTGTTTTATTATTACTGTCATGGCAAAGTGTTTAAGCTCTGAATTAGAGTCCCAGATTCACTACTTATTAGCTATGTGACTTCTGATTCTCATTTTTGTCATCTGGAGTTAGAAGTAGATTCTTACCTTGTGGGTGTTATGTAAGGATTGAATGAAGTAAAGTATGCTAAGATCTTAAAATCATGCATGTAACCTAAAATGAGTTCAACAAAAATTAACTGCTTTACCACCACCATTACTACCACTAGTACTGCCACTGCTGTTGTTGCTGCTACTACCACTACTACTACTGCTACTATGTAGCCTAATGCAGGGAAATGAACTATGGAGGGAGGACCATGAAAACTGGCACTGCTGTAACTAGATGTGTAACTTCAAGTGAATCAAACCATTATTGGCCTACTGGATGAACCAGGTGACATATAATTTATTTTCACCCTAAAAGTATTACAAATATCTATGAGAAAATGTGATTAGGTTAATGATTGGGGGAAAATAGTATATTAGCATGAGACGTAAATTACAATACAAAGACAATATTTGTTGCTAAAATTTGAATTTCAGTTAGTTATGTAGACGGCAAAGAGAAACAAATACAGAATAATGAGCTAAGGATCAGTTTTTAAAGTGCAAAGAAATCAGAAGGTCTTTTTTGAGTCCGTAACTTTCTTGAGTTATCCTTCAATCACTTTGAATCGTTTTCTGTGATTTATTATTTTATTACTTAGACCTTAAATTATCTCACCTGACGTCTATGTTTAAATTTTTCTAGTCAACTATTTTTTTCTTTGAAAAAGGAAACAGAGTGAAGATGTTGTTGGATTTTGAATATAGTACGGTGATAATTTTCAACTGCAGCGCTAAATATCCTAAATTTCTGAGAATAGGAAAAGAGCTCAATAAATTATAATGCATCATCCACTGGAAGAAATTCTGCACAGCCATTTGGAGTAATAATGACCAAGTAGGCAGAGCTGCCTGGAAAAATGTATCTGACATGTTGACTTCATGTTAAGTGAAAACAAGCAGGGTATAAAAGTGTATGTGTTATCATACAAAATTGCACACAAATAGAAAGGAGTATGCCAAAATATTCATAGTGGTTATGGTGGACTATTGATTTTATAATGAGTAGTATTTCTCCCTATTGATAACTGACACAATCTAATATATTGTTTTGCTGAATATAAAAAAGTGAATAAAAAAGTGAATGTTTAAAAAGAAACAAAAAACTGAGAAATTTTAATATAAATAGTGGAAAAAAATCACTTTTAATGCTTAGGAGACTTTGGTTTTAGACTCAGTTTTATTTCTAATTAGCTGTTTGGCCTTAGAAAACCCACTTTACCGCTCAGAGCCTTCTTGGATGCACATTGCCTCATTTACAAAATAAGTGGTTTGGAGTGAGGTTTCTTCCATCACTGACACTACATGAGGCTATGAATATCATTTGCTATAATTTTATTAGAGCCACATGCTAATATGCCTACCACATAGGTACTAATTAAATGAACCATACTGATGCTGCCAACACAGGTTTAAATTGCAACTTTATATTTTATAGTGAATTAATAATGGCAATTTATTTTTTTTACGTCTTTATTGGCGTATAAAAGCTTTACAATGTTGTGTTAGTTTCTGCTGTACAACAAACTGAATCAGCTGTATGTATACATATATCCCCATATCCCCTGCCTCTTGAACCTCCCTCCCACCCTCCCTATCCCACCCCTCTAGATCGTCACAAATCATCAAGCTGTTCTCGTGCTATGCACAGCAGCTTACCACTAGCCATCCATTTTACATTTGGTAGTGTACATATGTCAGTGCTACTTTCTCACTTCATCCCAGCTTCCCCTTCCCCCTCCCCGTGCCCTCAAGTCCATTCTCTAAGTCTGTGTCTTTATTCCTGCCCTGCTTTTTAAAATTCCATATATATGTACTGCTTTTTAAAATTCCATGTGTATGTGTTAGCATGCAGTATTTGTTTTTCTCTTTCTGACTTACTTCACTCTTTGTGACAGATTCTAGGTCCATCCACCTCACTACAGATAATTCAATTTGTTCCTTTTTAGTGGCTGAGTAATATTCCATTATATATATGTGCCACATCTCCTTTATCCATTCATCTGTCAATGGACATTTAGGTTGCTTCCATGTCCTGGCTATTGTAAATAGTGCTTCACTGAACATTGGGGGTACATGTCTCTTTTGAATTATGGTTTCCTCAGGGTATATGCACAATAGTGAGTTTGCTGGGTCATATGGCAGTTCTATTTTTAGTTTTGTAAGGAACTTCCATACTATTCTCCATAGTGGCTGTATCAATTTACATTCCTACCAACAGTGCAAGAGGGTTCTCTTTTCTCCACACCCTCTCCAGCATTTATTGTTTGTAGATTTTTTGATGATGGCCATTCTGACGGTGTGAGGTGATACCTCATTGTGATTTTGATTTGCATTTCTTTAATGATTAGTGATGTTGAGCATCTTTTCACGTATTCGTTGGCCATCTGTATGTCTTTAGAGAAATGTCTGTTTAGGTCTTCCATCTATTTTTGCATTGGGTTGTTTGTTTTTGTGATATTGAGCTGTATGAGCTGCTTGTATATTTTGGAGATTAATCCTTTGTCAGTTGCTTCATTTGAAAATATTTTCTCCCATTCTGAGGGTTGTCTTTTGGTCTTGTTTATGGTTTCCTTTGCTGTGCAAAAGTTTTTAAGTTTCATTAGGTCCCATTTGTTTATTTGTGTTTTTATTTCCCTTTCTCTAGGAGGTGGGTCAAGAAGGATCTTGCTGTGAATAATGTCATAGAGTGTTCTGCCTATGTTTTCCTCTAAGGGTTTTATAGTGTCTGGCCTTACATTTAGTTCTTTAAACCATTTTGAGTTTATTTTTCTGTATGGTGTTAGGAAGTGTTCTAATTTCATTCTTTTACATGTAGCTGTCCAGTTTTCCCAGCACCACTTATTGAAGAAGCTGTCTTTTCTCCATTCTATATTCTTGACTCCTTTATCAAAGATAAGGTGACCATATGTGTGTGGGTTTATCTCTGGGCTTTCTATCCTATTCCTTTGATCTATATTTCTGTTTTTGTGCCAGTACCATACTGTCTTGATTACTATAGCTTTGTAGTATAGTCTGAAGTCAGGGAGACTGATTCCTCCAGCTCCATTTTTTTTCCCTCAAGATTGCTTTGGCTCTTCAGGGTCTTTTGTGTTTCCATACAAATTGTAACATTTCTTGTTCTAGTTCTGTGAAAAATGCTATTGGTAGTTTGATAGGGATTGCATTGAATCTGTAGATAGCTTTGGGTAGTATAATCATTTTCACAATATTGAATCTTCCAATCCAGGAGCATGGTATACCTCTCCATCTGTTTGTTATCTTTGATTTCTTTCATCAGTGTTTTATAGTTTTCTGAGTATAGGTCTTTTGCCTCCTTAGGTAGGTTTATTCCTAGGTATTTTATTCTTTTTGTTGTGATGGTAAATGGGATTGTTTCCTTAATTTCTCTTTCTGATCTTTCATTGTAAGTGTATAGGAATGCAAGAGGTTTCTGTACATTAATTTTGTATCCTGCAACCTTGCCAAATTCAATGGTTAGTTCTAGTAGTTTTCTGGTGGCATCTTTAGGATTTCCTGAGTATAGTATCATGTCACTGGCAAACAGTGACCATTTTACTTCTTCTTCTCCAATTTGGATTCCTTTTATTTCTTTTTCTTCTCTGATTGTTGTTTCTAGGACTTCAAATACTATGCTGAATAATAGTGACAAGAGTGGACATCCTTGTCTTGTTCCTGATCTTAGGGGAAATGCTTTCAGTTTTTCACCATTGAGAATGATATTTGCTGTGGGTTTGTTGTACATGGCTTTTATTATGTTGAGGTAGGTTCCCGTCATGTCCACTTTCTGGAGAGTTTTTATCATAAATGGGTGCTGAATTTTTTCAAAAGCTTTCTCTGCATCTATTGAGATGATCATATGGTTTTACTCCTTCAGTTTGTTAATATGGTATATCACATTGACTGCTTTGTGTATATTGAAGAATCCTTGCATCCCTGGGATAAATCCCACTTGCTCATGATGTATGATCTTTTTAATGTGTTGTTGGTTTCTGTTTGCTAGTATTTTGTTGAGGATTTTTGCATCTATGTTCATCAATTATATTGGTCTATAATTTTCTTTTTTGTGATATCTTTGTTCTGGTTTTGGTATCAGGGTGATGGTGGCCTTGTAGAATGAGTTTGGGCTGCTCCTCCCTCCACAGTTTTTTGGAATAGTTTGAGAAGTGTAGTTGTTAAGTATTCTCTAAATGTTTCCTAGAATTTCCCTGTGAAGCCATCTGGTCCTGGACTATTGTTTGTTGGAATCTTTTTAATTACAGTTTCAATTTCATTACCTGTTTATATTTTCTGATTTTTCCTGGTTTAATCTTTGAAAGTAGTACCTTTCCAAGAAGTTGTCCATTTCTTTCAGGTTGTCCGTTTTATTGGCATAGAGTTGCTTGTAGTAGTCTCTTATGATCTTCTGTATTTCTGTGGTGTCAGTTGTAATCTCTCCTTTTTCATTTCTAATTTTATCAATTTGAGTCCTCTTCCTCATTTTGCTTTTTGAGTCTTGCTAAAGGTTTATAAATTTTGTTTATCTTCTCAAAGAACCAACTTTAATTTTATTGATCTTTGCTATTGTTTTCTTCATTTCTATTTCATTTATTTCTGCTGTGATCTTTATCACTTCTTTCCTTCTACTAACTTTGGGTTTTCTTTGTTCTTCTTTTTCTAGTTGCTTTAGATTAAGGGTAGATTTTTTTATTTGAGATTTTTCTTGTTTCTTGTGATGAACTTGAATTGCTATGAACTTCCCTCTTAGAGCTACTTTTGCTGCATCCCGTGGGTTTTGGATCGTCGTGTTTTCATTGTCATTTGTTTCTGTGTATTTTTTGATTTCTTCTTTGATTTCTTCAGTGATCTCTTGGTTATTTAGCAGCACACTGTTTAGCCTCCATGTATTTGTGTTTTTTACAGGTTTTTTTTTCTGTAATTGATTTCTAATCTCATAGTGTTGTGATCAGAAAACATGCTTGATATGATTTCAATTTTCTTAAATTTTCCAAGGTTTGATTTTTGACCCAAGATGTGATCTGTTCTGGAGAACATTCTGTGCACTTGAGAGGAAAGTGTATTTTTCCACTTTGGGGTGGAATCTCCTAAAAATATCAATTAAGTCTATCTGGTCTATTGTGTCATTTAAAGCTTGTGTTTCCTTATTTATTTTCTGTCTGGATGATCTGTCTATTGGTGTAAGTGGGATGTTAAATTCCCCCACTATTATTGTGTTACTGTCGATTTCTCCTTTTATGGCAGTTAGCATTTGCCTTATGTATTGAGGTGCTCCTACGTTGGGTGCATAAATATTTATAATTGTTATGTTTTCTTCTTGGATTGATCCCTTGATCATTATGTAGTGTCCTTCTTTATATCTTGTAACCGTCTTTATTTTAAAGTCTATTTTATCTGATGTGAGTATGGGTACTCCAGCTTTCTTGTGATTTCCATTTGCATAGAATATCTTTTTCCAGCCCCTCACTTTCAGTCTGTATGTGTCACTAGGTCTGAAGTGGGTTTCTTGTAGACAGCATATATAAGGGTCTTGTTTTTGTGTCCCTTCAGCCAGTCTGTGTCTTTTGGTTGGAGCATTTAATTCATTTACATTCAAGGTGATTATTGATATGTATGTTCCTATTACCATTTTCTTAATTGATTTCGGTTTGTTTTTTTTGGTCTTTTCCTTCTCTTTTGTTTCCTGCTTAGAAAAGTTCCTTTAGCATTTGTGGTAAAGCTGGTTTGGTGGTGCTGACTTCTCATAGCTTTTGCTTGTCTGTAAAGCTTTTGATTTCTCTGTCATATCTGAATGAGATCCTTGCTGGGTAGAATAATCTTGGTTGTAGGTTCTTCCCTTTCATCACTTTAAATAAATATGTCCTGCCACTCCCTTGTGGCTTGCAGAATTTCTGCTGAAAGATCAGCTGTTAACCTTATGGGGGTTCCCTTGTGTGTTATTTGTTGCTTTTCCTTTGCTGCATTTAATATTTTTTCCTTTGTATTTAATTTTTGATAGTTTCATTAATATGTGTCTCAGCGTGTTTCTCTTTTGGTTTATCCTGTATGGGACTCTGTGCTTCCTGGACTTGATTGACTATATCCTTTCCCATGTTAGGGAAGTTTTCAACTATAATATCTTCAAACCTTTTTTTTTTCTCCTGGGACCTCTATAATTTGAATGTTGGTGCATTAAAAGGTGAGGGAAATCATATACAAAGATACCAAGTATTCCCAATCTAGCAGCTCACGTTTCCCAGGATTGAAATAACTACTTTTGAGTTACTTATAGTTAGGACATATCAGAGACCTGAGACATGGCCTCAATTAGGGTTCCACAATATAAGTAAAAGCTTTCAGTTTTAGCCCTTCTGAAGTTTCTGTGGTTGAAATCAGAAGGGGCATCACAAACTCCTGATTGCTAGCCTTCCCTCCAAAGAATAAATTAGAAAAAGATATTGCTCCTCTGAATTGGCAAATTAAAAACTAGAGGCCCTTCCTTGGAGCTGATACACACCCAAATATACTGCCTGATCATGGTGTAAGGGTCTGAACTATCCCTACAAGCCACCTGTTAAACTGCCTCATATGCTCACCAAATTGCTCCTTGAACCTGCACTGACTGGTCTCAGCTCTGAGCTTTCTCCTTTCACAAAATTATTCTTGAATTGGGATTTTATTTTATTTTATTTTTCTTTAATCTAGATTTAAAGTCAATTCAGCAGTTTTATTGATTAGTGTTTTAGTAGTTTTCTTTTTATTATCAATCTTTTTCACCTTGAAATTTGTTTCTCCTATCCTTTTATTAAAATGTAATTTTCATATAGTAAAGTATAACTTGTTTATTGTGTAGTCTGGTGAGCCAAGACTAATAAATTGTGTATCCACTAGTACAATCAGTTATATAACAATTCCTTCATCAGCAAAAAATTCTCCTGTGTCCTTTATAAGTCAATACCTTGCTCCATTTCTACCCCTGGCAACCACTGGTCTTTTCTTGTTTTTCTTTTTTATCCCTGTAGTTTTTTTTCCTTACAAGAGTGTTATATAAATGAAATAATGCACCTTTGAGCCTAGTTTCTTTCATATAGTAAAATGCATTTGAAATCTATTCTAGTTGTTGCATGTGTCAATAGGTCATTCCATTTTTATTGATGAGTAGTATTCTCTTGTATGGGAGTACTTGAGTTTGTTTATACATTTCCAAGTTGAGGGACGTTCTTGTTATTTCCAGAAATGGGCAATTATGAATAAAACTGTTATAAGAATTCACCTACAGGTGTTTGTGTGAACATAAGTTTTCATTTCAATTTCATTTCAAATAAGTAGGACTGTGATTCCTAAATCATATGCTAACTGTATGTTAACCTTTATAAGAAACTGCCAAACTGTTTTCCAAAGTAACAGCACTATTTTGCATTCCTAATAGCACTATATTAAAAGTTCGTCAAGCCTTTTCTTTTGTTTCTCTTTTCTAAAGCATTGTAGTAAATGTGTACTGGAATCTCATTGTGATTTTAATTTGCATTTCCTTTCTTCTCATGTGTTTATCTGCCATCCCTAAGTCTTCCTTTGTGGAGTATTTGTTAAAATTTTTGCCAGTTTTTTGGTTATCTTCTTTTTGTTCAATTTTGTGAGTGATTTTCATATTTTGAATGTGAGTTCTTTATCAGATATATAACTTGTAAATATTTTCTCCCAGTATCTGGCTTTTCCTTCCATTTTTTTTGGCAGTGCCTTTTAAAATGTAGTTGTTCTTAATTTTGATGAAATCCAGTTTATCACTTTATTATTTTACAAGTTGTGCTTTTAGTGTCATACCTAAGAAAGCTTGGTCTAATTCAAGATCACAAAGATTTCATGTTTTCTTCTAGTAGTATTTTATTTTACTTGTAGGTCTGTGATCCATTTTGACTTAGTTTTTATAGAGATTGTGGTGTATGAGTTGAGGTTTACTTTTTTCATATGTATATCCAGTTGTCCCAGTACCATTTGTCAAAAAAATTATTCTCTATTGAATTGCTTTCATATCTCTTACTGAACATAAATTGACCATGTGTGGGTTGACTTCTGTTCCATTTATTTTTTCCATTCCTTTTATTCTATTCTCCTTTTATCTGTCTATTTTTTCACTGATACCACTTTGTTGTGATGACTGTAGCTTTATAGTAAGTCTTGAAATTAGGTGGTGTAAGTCCTCCTGCCTTTTGTTTTTTTCAAAACTGTTTTGGTTATTCTTGTTCCTTGGCCTTCCTGTATACATTTTAGAATAAGTCTGTAGATTTTTATAAAAAATCCTGCTGATAGTTTGGTAGATATTATGTTAAATCTATAAATCATTTTAGGGGAGAACTGATATCTTAACAATATTGAATTTTCCAATCCAGGAACAATGTATATTTATAGATATATTTATTAAGGTTTGTTTTACTATCATCAGTGTTTTGTAGTGTTGGCATCTAAATACGACACATATTTTGTAAAAAATATATTTAATGATTTTATTGTATGTGAAGTCATTTTTTTACTTAAAGTACAAAGTTTTTTTTTTACTGTAGAAACATAAGTTTACCTTATATACTTATATCCTGAAATCTTATTAAGCTCATTTATCAATTTTAAAATCTTTTTTGTATATTATTTGAGATTTCCTATGCAAAAAATCATGTTGTCTATAGTTTTATTTTTTTCTCCACTCTGTATGCCTTTTATTTATTTCTCATTCCTTTTTGCACTGGCTAGGGCCTCCAGCATCATGCTAAATAGAAATGGTGAGACTGGACATCCTTGCCTTGTTCCTATAATAGAGGAAAGCATTCAGCCTTTCACCATTAGTATGATGTAATTGTGGGACTTCATAGATAGACTTTATCACATTGAGGAAGGAATGAATAATAATTTTTTTCTAGGAATACAACTTGGAATAAATCCAATTACATTTTTTCAGACTTGAATATGCTTCTGTTGCATTCTGCTTGCCCTGTCTGTTCATTTTAGCCATCTTTACCATTTACAGTAATAAAAACAACCAAACTAATACCTCATTAATGTTACTAATCAGGAAGATGGAAATGAATATTTTTTTTCCTATGCTTTCAGCATGGTAACATCTTAATTGGAAACTGTGCTGTGTTAGTGGATAATCTGAGAGGTATTTATTCTAAACTTATATTTATTTGGTATTTAATATTGTGATATGCAGAGGTTTTCTTTTCTTTACTCCGTGTCTAAATTTCAGTTTTAAAATATTGTTCTTTCACTTAAGTGCACATTTATAATTCCAGTATCATAGGCGAGACAGATAGTTGGTGTGTATAGTTGACTGATTTTTCATAATATTCTCTTAAACTATTGTTTCTTAATTGTCCAGTTTTATTGTTAAATCTCTTCTATGTGAATAGTTACATATCCATTACATTTTGGTAGTCTCTTGCTGATTATCATGGGGTCAATTCATTGTTAAGATTTTGATTGGTGATTAATTTTACTTCCTAAGTAGATGTTGCTCTTCTCTTCCCTGCTCCCACTATCATTTGATTTAAATATTTACAATATTTTGCATTGACTATGACGGTAGCCTTTTAACAGCTATGAATCTTGATTACCTCATATCTGTCATTAATATGATCTTAGATATAAAGCAAAATGTGAAAAGATCACTAATGAACTCAGGAAATAAGCAACTTATTAGCACAGTTTACAAAGTCTTTCTTGAATACTTACCTGACCACAACTTCCAATTTATATGCCAAAATATATTCCATATTCTGGACAAACTGGACAACATAGTTTTTGTACGTAGCATTACATTTCTCACTTCTGTAGCATTATTTTTGCTTTGCATGGAATATCTACTCTTCATTTATTTGTGTGCATCCTTTAAAACAATATTACCTTACACTTCTCAGTACTTCATGCATAGCTTTTTTATGTTACCATATAATATTTCAAAAATCTGTGTGTCATTTGTCACACCACACTGAAGACTTTTTGAGAGCTGCACTTTATCCTATTTACCTTGTATTTTCAAAGCACAGACATATTCTTAACCCATAATGAGTAGGCTTTTAATAAGTTCTTGTTGCATGTCCTAGGTTCAATAAATACTCATGATTTTCTTCCAATTTTTTAAACACAGTTTCTTTTGAAATTTATAGCTATAGGTTAGGAAGTAGAAAATCATATTTTCTGAGTCTCAAAATATTCTGAAAAAGTCAACAACAATATATTTTTCCTCCATGTTAACTTTTCTTAGAAATTGAAAATATCATCTTCACGGACCACGTGGCATGTTTAATTTAGAGAGAAGTAAAGTTTCTCAAAAATTAGGGTTTTTGTTTTGTTTGGTTTTGTTTCTGTTTTTTCTTTAGACTGTGTTGTTGAATACCAGGAGTTTTCTTTTACTTTGTTTGCTCGGAACCACCTTTTGAGCCTATCTAAACCCATTAACTTCAAAGATATTTCAGCTTTGCATCAACTGGTAAAGATATGAAAGAAAATGAAAATGTAGTCACCAGACTTGAGCCAGCATTCTCTGGACAAAATGGACTTTATGAATTCTGTCCAGTTTGCCTATTCCTCATTAGAAAATAAAGGATGCAAATTTATTTTCAAAGGAAAACATTATAGAGTTTTAACTGCACATGAATTAGTGACATGTGTTAAAGTTACACAAGGAACACGATACCCATCTTGTTTACTAGGTCCCCCTTGGTCACGTAGCACAGAAGACCTTTGTGGCATTTACCCAACACATTTTGATCCTGGCTTCTTGTGGCTGATGCAAAATGCAGATGTAGAACTCCGCTGTGTTTATAAATTAGGTAGCTGATCTTTAGTGCAAATAGAAATTGTTTTTATTAGCTTTGACTGTAATTGCTGTGAACTAGAAAATGTTTTCAATCCTGGAGAGATAAGCTCTTTCTTTCTGAAAGCCTGAAATCATTCCTTTAATTAATTCATTTATATTTGCACACCTTGTTTATTTCTGCAATTATATTCAATTTTAGCTATCCAGTATTTTAAATAGAAAAAAATTAGGTTTGAGTAAAGTGTGATACTTCATATTCTTATTGTTGTGATATATCATTTATTTTCTATTTTTTTAAATTTATACATGTAAGTGTTCTACAAGTATGTGTATTAAGATTAATGCAAATTTTTGCTAAGTAAATTATTTTCTATGACAAAGATTATTTTAGCAGGAACAAAGATCCTTGAGGAATTTATTATGATAGGACATAGAAGAGTATGTTTTATTATATTTCTTGTCAAATTGTGTTCTTTTAATGTAACAATTACTCTGTGTATAATTCTAAACTGTTTGACTATTTGCATACTTAACCTGAGCTTTGTCAAGTACGACCCCTACAATGGAGGGTACCTTTTACCCCAGAGTCAGCATATTGTCTAAATTTCTTCTGTCTCACACTTCCTTCCTTCTTAGAAAGGACAAGCAACAGAAATTTCAGTGCCCATAGATTCATAAACAGCTCCATATTTGTTCCTAATACCTTGCAGCTTCTGTGTTTACATCTGTATTGATGAGTGAGACAGAGGGAGAGAAAGAGCGAAACAGATGTATTTGAAAGTAGAAAGTTTTTCATTTGGAGATTCCTATATCCAATAACTGCTCTAGAATCACAGAGAAGTAAATATAAGTTGAGCCACTTCAGTGGCTTTCTGAGAGATCTGTTCACTAATAACACATGCTCATTTGTGTGTATGTTCAAGCAGCATGCTTAAAAGACCTCATGACCCGCCACTTCTTAGGATATTATAGACCAGTAATAGCTCTCATCCAAGGGGTTACTTGCAATGTAATGATTTTTGCAGCCATATTTGGGACATCAGAAAAGGAGGAAAATGGGAAATGACTAGTGAAAATGGGAGTAAAATGGAATGAGTTATAACAAAATGGAGTAAATTATGTTTTCCATTGTACATCAAACATTGAGAGGGTAAGAAATGACAGTTTAAAAAGACAGTTGGAGGGGGGAACCAATTCTTAGAATTTATCCATGCTAACATACAAGTATTCAAAGTTTAAATGTACACTGGTGATGTTAAAAAATAGAACAACAAAAAGTGCATTCATATGAAAATAACAGAAATATGTATTTAGTCTATGAAAATCACATAAGAAAGTAGCAGTGTCTCAGAATCTAATATGATGGACAAATTGCAAATATTTACTTTTTTTTCTTTAGCTATTAGTTGCCAAATGGCTTTCAAGATTGATGCCTGTAGTTATTGAGTGGACAGTTCTAAATCTGAAAGCCACAAGCCAGTGATAGTTCACTCTGCCAAAATGCAGAGCTTGGTATTGATGTGAATCATTCCTAACTTCTTGAACACTAAGTACATATCTCACATGTATGTCCTCTGAATACCAAAGGTGACTTTCACGGGAAGCACAGCTAATGAGGAAGGCTTCACTGATCATATGGCATGTTGGGGCAGTGAAGGGTGGGCAGGATTCAGGAGTGACTGCTCTTCAGGTTAACACAAGAAAATGAGGAAAGCAGGAAAGTAAGAATAGAACACAGAGAAAATACTGTATCATCAGAGAAATAGCATGTAGAGAGAAAACCAACTGTCAGGCAAATGTCTAGAGGATGTGGTGCTGGTGAGGGAGCCTGCCAATGTTGGAAAATGTAGCTAACAAATTAGTTGGGAACAGGTCTTGTACAAAATTGTTTGTAATTATAGTTAATGGTTATGGTTATTCAGGGTATTTGCCATTTCATTCCAATGCTTAAAACCTTTCAATCATTCCCCATGTCTCATTGGGTTAATTTTTTTTTTGAGTGCACACTACATGCCAGGTACAGTACTTGGTGCAAGAGTGAACAAAACAGAAAGAACTGAGTTCTGTGGTAGTATATCAGTGAAAATTCCTAGTGTAAGAATTTGAGAAGTCTGTTACTTTGCTATTGCTTCATAAGAATTACCACAAATTTAGCAGCTGAAAGCAGCATAAATTTATTATCTCAATTTCCATTGATCAGAAGTTCAGACACAGGTTAATTGGTTTCTGTGCTCAGGATATTATAAGACTGAAATCAATATGTCGGCTGTCTCTGTAGTCCCTTTTAAAATTCAGAGTCCTTTTCCAAGCTCAGTCAAATTGCTGACAGAATTCAGTTCCTTGTGGTTGTAGGACTGAGGTCTCCTGTGGCTCCTTGCAAAGGCAATTCACAATATGATGGCTTCTTTCCAGGCTAAGCAGAAGAACTTCTCTGACACTTCACCTCTTTTAAGGGGTATCTGGCTAAGTCACGCCCACCCAGGATAAAATCCCTTTGTATTAATTATATCTCATCATATTTATAGTTCTTACCCACACTCAACGAATGGTATTTGGAGTGTGGGTCATTGTGGACCATCTTTGGATTCTGCAAATCACAGCAAAGTGTCCCTGGGGAAGTGATATGAAACCTGAGACCTAAGAGATGTTAGAGTTACGCAGGCAAAGAATGGGAGTAGATTTATTGTAGCCTGAGAAACAAGCATGTTTACAGCCTGGAGGTAGGAATGACCATAGGAAATCGAAGAAACCTGGAGAAGCTCAGCTTAGCTTTGGGAAAGAAATCTACGTATCATAATAAAGTTTACAAAACCATGTATGATGTAGCACCATAATGCATCTCCTGCCTCATTTTTCACAACATCCAGGTTTGAACTCTATACTTGAGCTACACCAGATTTTATTCTTTTCTTTCATGCATTTATATTCAACTTAGTTTAGTTCTTCAAAATACCATGCTCTCCCTTACCTTAGTTCTAGTATAACTTCTTAGCAGAAGAGTAACTAAACTGAGATAAGAAGAATGACTAAGAATTATCCTGATGAAATGATGACCCTCCAAATACAGGTTAAGTGCCATTGTTCTGTACTCTTTTAGCACATTGTAATGCCATGTAATATCTATTATATATCCTATTGCAACCATCCATTTTGCTTTGCCCTAACAAATGTAAGATCTGGGCTCACTATTATATCTTTATTGCCTAGCTCAATTATATCAAGTAAGAGATGCTGAATGAGGGTGATGGTGGTGATGATGATGATGATGATGATGACAACAGCAATGGTGACAAGAGGAATGAGAACAGGACTATGAACAAACTGTTAAGAAAGGATCAAATTATTTAGCATGAGGCACCATACAAATATGTGTTTACTTGCTTTAATCCATTTAGCAATAATATGAGTCAAGAGCAAAGCTCAGTCTTAATATTTTTGGCTATCAAAAACAGCTGTGTAATATATACACTACCAAATGTAAAATGGATAGCTAGTGGGAAGCAGCTGCATAGCACAGGGAGATCAGCTCGGTGCTTTGTGACCACCTAGAGAGGTGGGATAGGGAGGGTGGGAGGGAGATGCAAGAGGGAGGGGATACGGGGATATATGTACACATATAGCTGATTCACTTTGTTATACAGAAGCAACTAACACAACATTGTAAAGCAATTATATTCCAATAAAGATGTTAAAAAAATGTACATGTATGTTGTGAAATGATTACAACATTCCAGGTAAATTTTAAAAAAAGCAAAACAAAACCAAAACACAGCTGTGTATATGCTCAGAGCTGAGGAAAGAGTTATATGTGTGGGTAAATTCTAAAGTTGAACGTCTGCTACATTTGGAATGTATTTAAGCAAATTTTTTCACTGATTTGTATTTAACCAATATCATGCATAGGTCTTTTATTGAAAGCAGCTAAAAAGCTAGAATTCTACTGAAGAGACACAATGCTTATACCTTGAGGTTGTGAATATAAGCATGATTAAGATTCCCCATCATGGACTCCCCTTTCGGCTCAGTAAGCTTCACTTTTGGCTATGACAGTCAGTGAATAGGACTCAACTTTCAGTTTTTGGTAATGGTTTGACATTACACTGATTGAGTTAATTAAAAAAAAAACAAAAAAAGCTAAAAGTCTTCAAATAGCAATTGCTCCCCTAGGAGCAATTCTTTTTTTTTTTTCTAAAGCTTTCAGAGTTAAAGTAATCCTATCAGTCAAAATACTTTGTGATATTATAGAGGCTATAGTATGGGGGGGGACTCAGAACCAACATCTGTCAGCCAGTGAGCACTTGTTCTATGACCATGACTAACAAAGTATATTCAAAGTCAAGTATTAATGACATGGTATGAAAAGAATAAATTGATAGTAACTGTTTTAAACTCTAGACCTGGATGTCCTTTTCGCACACATTTCATAATCAAGATTCATATGTCCTAAGAAGGCTACTTATTCATGTAATACTGACATATCCATATCTATTTCAAGTAAGATGAACTGTTGGATATTGTAAAATATTTTCTATATTTTCAGTTGTATTAGTTTCCAAGGCTGACAGAACAAATAGTTACAAATTGGGGGGCTTAAAGCAATGGAAATTTATTCTTTCACACTTCTGGATGCTTGAAGTCCAAAATTAATATGTCAGTAGGGTTATGTTCCCTCTAAATGCTTATGTTCTTATGTTCCCTCTAAGAATCCTTCCTTACTGCTTTCAAATTCTCTTGGCTCCAGGTTGACATTGGCATTCCTTGTTTTGTAGCCATATTATACCAATCTCTACCTCCGCTATCACAGGGACTTTTTCTCCTCTGTTTATCCTCCTATGGCTTCTTATAAGGACACCAGTCGTTGAATTTAGGGCCCATCCTAATTCACTATGACCTCACCTTAACTAACTACATCAGCGAAGTCCCTGATTCCAAAATAAGGCCACATTCTGGGGTTTAAGGTAGACATGCATTTGGGGTGAACACTATTAACTCCATACATCAGTGTAGAAATTATTTTTTTCTTCATAGAGGCAATGTAAATTTTAAATTTCTTTACCTCTCATTTCAGGATTTCACCATTTTTAAAATTTGTGATCAGTGGTACATTTTTCAATTACATTCCCTTAGTGTTTGTGTTTAACTTGCATATATTTAGCATGTGTCCTTTTTTTTTTTTTTTTGGCCACATTGAGTCTTCTTTGCTGTGCGCGGGCTTTCTCTAGTTGCGGTGAGCGGGGGCTACCCTTTGTTGCGGTGTGTGGGCTTCTCATTGTGGTGGCTTCTCGTTGTGGAGCACGGGCTCTAGGCGTGCGGGCCTCAGCAGTTGTGGCTCACAGGCTCTAGAGCACAGGCTCAGTAGTTGTGGCTCATGGGCTATGTTGCTTCACTGCATGTGGGATCTTTGTGGACCAGGGATTGAGCTGTGTCCCCTGCATTGGCAGGTGGATTCTTAACCACTGCACCATCAGGGAAGTCCTCCATTTATATTTAATTTGAAGAGTTTATTGTGGTTATATAATAGCTGTATTGTATACAATTGTACAATAGAACTTATAAGTAATGTTCTGCCTTATATTCTCTAAGAATGACCAGTCACTCTTCCGGGAAAAGAATAGCAAGTGATATGCTATCTACAAAGTAGTTTTATTTTACTTTATTTTATTTTATTTTATCTTGCTCTATATTTGAGCTCTTAAAAACACCACTTTTACTTTGCATGCTTTTATGTATTTTGTGCATAAGAATATTTTGTAGTTCTATCAATTCAGGCCCTGAATGAAGCAGACACCAAGACAATATTAGGTACGCAAGAAATAAGAGATAGATTGAGGGAACACCTGTGAGAGTTAAAGGGGGAAGGAATAAGAGGAGGCAGGGAGTGCCTTTATAACATGCTGTAGGTATGGAACTTGTGAAAGAAATGAAAAAAAGGAAGGATTAGGTATGAAAAGTCCTGGACGAACAGTGCAGTTCTTCCATCTACTCTACGTTCTCCTTAACCTCTGCTATCATTTTGGAAGGTGATGGAGGCTTACCTAGTGGCGTAACCCAAATCTTCATTCCTCAGGAATCTGAATATGTGGTAATTATAACTTTTCAGGCCAAATTGCTGCACATGTCCATTCAAAGTTACAATTGGTCAAGGAAATACCAAGAGTCACTCAAGCAGATCACTTGAGTTTCAGATTTATCTGTTATGTAATTATGATTGTGTAAAAGCTTACTCAACAACTCCTGCTGACCAGGATCATTAACCCTGTCAAGATCATAGGACCTCCACATCTGCAGAGGCCAGATTTGCAAGAGTGGAAAATACCAATGTCCTCAATAGATTATTGGGAAAATGGTAAATTGAGTCACTCCTACTTCCACCTTTTCCCAGTACCATGTATTATTACTGGGGGCATAGATTTCTGATTTAATACATAGACTGCATCCTGAAGCGTGGCTCCCGATCCTTGCAATGACTTGCCTTCAGAGGGGAATTTCTGCTGAGCTATCAGTAGGCTGTTGTAGTGCTCTAAGAAGCTGGCAGTTTCCGGAAAGTGTAGCACTTGACATGACCAGTTGGTTTCATGGTCATGGGCTCATTCCCACAACTCCTTCACTGTAAAGTGAGTCCCCTTATTAGATGCTATATTTTGTGGGATTCCATGCCTGTGAACCAGACAATTCTGTAAGGCCCTGGAGAATGGGACCAAATGATTGCCCTTATAGATCAGAAAAGGGTCCAAGGTATTTGACTTATATCTCACTGTCTGGTTTTTGTCTCCTCCAAGATTATTACCATTTTATTGCCTTAGTACTGGTTTCTGTTGCTGGCAAGGTGAACATTCAGCAGTAACAACAGTTAGTGCCCATTGCATGGAGGATGCTTTCTGGTGCGCATGACACTGGCAGTCTGACATATCACTTTATATATGGAGAGAGCTATTTTATAGGTGTGGACTGTGTTGCCTCCAGAACACATAAAAGGGCTTCCAACCACTGTGCTTCTTTCTTTGTGGCAAGGAATGCCAAATGCAGCAATTTGTGTTTTACTTTGGGGCAGATATCCCATCACACCCCTGATCCCTGGACTCTTAAGTCCAGTAAAGTGTCAAGTTCCTAAATCTTTGTAGGAAATGTCTCTAATCCTCTGGAACATATATATCTTATCGAGAAGTCTAATATACTAGCCAATTTTTGCTCATACTGTTCAAAGAACATGATGTCATCAGTGTAATGGATCAGTGTGTGTTTGTGGGATGTCCAGATGGTCCAGCTATCTTTGGATTATAAGAGTAACAACCTAACAGAGCCATGGGTAAAGCTGTAAATAAATATTGCCTTTTGCATATCAATGTAAACTATTTCTGATCCTCTTTTCTGATCAGAACAGAACTCATTCACCAGATCAGTGGCAGCATATCATATATCACAGACCTTATTCACCTGTTGTAGCAAAATAACATCTGACAATGTGGTTAAAGTCAGCACTGCTACTTGGTTAAGCTTGCTATCGTCTACAGTCATTCTCCAGCTTCTGTCTCGTTCTTGCAGGGGCTACACTGGCAAATTAAAAGGAGATATGATGTGGCCTCCATGTGTGCATCCTTTAGATTTTCAAATGTGGCACTAATCTCTGTCATTTTCTCTCAGATATGATTTTGTTCTTGACTCACTATCTTTCCAAAGTGGGATCGAGGAGTGAGGGGTGTAACTGCAGAGGCTTCTATTAGTTCTTCCTTGCTATGATAGCTTTTACCACACATGCCAAGTTTATACCAACTGCCAGGTGCTTGATCCAAATTATAGACTCGGGAACCAAGGAAATGACCTCCTGATTGGTCAGCAGACCTACTAGATCCACTATAAACTAGACTTTATCCAGGATTCCGTTCATCACCTCGCCTCTGTAAGCCGCCATTCAATCTATGGAAGGTTAGGAGAGCATGACAATGCTTTGGCTCACTACATATCAGTATCAATTCAGACCTCATGTCCACGTGTTCTTTAAGTATAATTGACCCTTGAACAACATGGGTTTGAACTGTGTGGGTCCACTTATACATGGATTTTTTTCAATAAATATATTGGAAAAATTTTTGGAAGTTTGTGACAGTTTGAAAAAAACTTGCAGATGAACCACGTAGACTAGAAATATCAAAATAATTAAGAAAATTTAGGTATGTCATGAATGGATAAGACACATGTGGATTCTAGTCTATTTTTATCATTTGCTACCATAAAATATACAAAAATCTATTACAAAAAAGTTAAAACTTACCAAAACTTGAACATGCGAACACTTAGAGGCCATACATGTTCTATTCACAGTCTAGAGAAATGTAAACAAATATAAAGATGCAGTATTAGATCATAACTGCATAAAATTAACTACAGTGCATACTGTACTACTGCAGTAATTTTGTAGCCACCTCCTGTTGCTACCATGGTGAGCCCAAGTGTTGTGAGTATCTGCTTAAAATGCCTGTGACAACACTAATCTTCTCCTCGTGAGCAGTTTGTTTCCCCAGTAAATTGTGTATTACAGTAAAATGTGATCTCTCACGTTTCTCGTGTATTTTTCATTGTATTTAGTGAAGTACTATAAACCTTGAGTAACACTGTGGGACCCATAGGAAGTGCCACTAATGATATTGGAAGTGCTGCCAAGAAGTAGAGAAAAGTTATGACATTACAAGAAAAAGTTGAATTGCTTGTTATGTACCATAGATTGAGGTCTACAGCTGTTGCTGCCCACTATTCCAAGATAAATGAGCACTGTAAAAAAAAAAAAAAAAAAAAAAAAAAATTGTGAAGCTGTTGCTGCAGCTACGTCAGCAGGGGTGAAAACTTTGCACTTTCTGTGAAATATTTTTTATCTCATATTGAAAATGAAGCTTTTATGTAGGTGCAGGATTGTTATAAGGGAAGCATACCTATAGGCTCTAATATGATGTGAGAAAAAGCAAAGTCATCATGTGATAACATAAAGCAAAAGGAAGGTGAAAGATCTAAAGCTAGAGAATTTAATGCCAGCAAAGGATAGTTTGATAAATTTAGAAAGGGTTTTGGCTAAAAAAACAAAACAAAACAAAACAAAAAAGTCAAAATAACAGAAGCAGCAGCTTCTGCAGACCAAGAAGCAGCAGATGAGTTCCTAGGTGCCATTAAGAAAATCACAGGGGAAGAAGGATATCTGCCTGAACAGGTTTTTGCTGCAGAGAAAATGCTGTATTCTGGGGGGAAAAAAATTCCGCAAAGGACATTTATTAGTAAGGAAGAAAAGCAAGCACAAGGATTTAAGGCAGGAAGGGATAGGCTAACTCTACTGTTGTGTGCAAATACAGTCGAGTTTATGATCAGGACTGCCCTTACCTATAAGGCTGCTAACCCCTGAGCTTCGAAGGAAAAAGATAAACACCAGCTGCCAGTCTTTGGTTGTACAGCGAGAAGGCCTGGACAATGAGAACGCTTTTTCTGAATTGGTCCCATCAATGCTTTGTCCTTAAAAGTCAGGAAGTACCGTGACGGTAAGGAGCTGACTTCTAAAGTTCTTTTAATATTGGATAATGTCCCTGGCCACACAGAACCCCATTATTTCAACAACAAAGGTGTCAAAGTGGTCTACTTGTCCCACACACAATGTCTCTAATTCAGCCTGTAGATCAGGTGATCATAAGGACCTTTAAGGCTCATTACACATGGTACTCTATGGAAAGAATTATCAACACTATGGAAGAGAACTCCGACAGAGACAACATCATCAAAGTCTAGAAGGATTACACCATTGAAGATGTCATTGTTATTACAGAAAAGGCAGTGAAAGTTATCAAGCCTGAAACTATAAGTTCCTGCTGTTAAGACTTCATGACTTAACAGGATTTACAACAGAGTCAATCAAGAAAATCATAAAAAAGACTGTGGATATGGCAAAAAAAAAAAAAAAAGGTGAGGGTGAAGGGTTTCAAGATATGGATCTTGGAGAAATTGAAGAGCTAGTAGACGCTACACCAGAGAAATCAACAGAAGACAACTTGATGGAGATGAGTGCTTCTGAACAAGCGCCAACTGATGAGGAAGACATCTTAGAAGATGTGCCAGCTAACAGATTAACATTAGACAATCTGGCAGAAGGGTTCCATTATTCAAGATTGCTTTTGACTTTTTTTATGACACGGACCCTTCCATGATGTGGCACTGAAACTAGAACAAATGGTGGAAAAATTGGTACTGTATAGAAACATTTTTAGAGAAATGAAAAGGCAAGAAAGTCAGACAGAAATTACAATGTATTTCCATAAAGTTACACCGAGTGTGTGCCTGATTCTCCTGTTCCCCCTTCTACCTCTTCCTTCTCTGCCATCGCTGAGACAGAAAGATCAACCCTTCCTCTTCCTCTACCTCCTCATCCTACTCAATGTGGAGATGACAAGGATGAAGACTTTTATGATGATCCACTCCCACTTAATGAATAAAATAATCCTTTTTTCATAGTTAATAAACCTATCTGTTGAGTATGTGCATGTCTTTGTGTGTCTACTAACTGTATGAGACATTTTTGTGTCATTATCATCATCATTGCCTAAGTATTCATCATATGTTAAAACCTCTGGAGCTCTGCAATTCAAACTGTCAAACCTTGAGCCTGCTCCTAAATTGTGTCCCCCTCTCTCACTGCAGGAGATAGGAGTCGCTTTGTAAACTACCAAACAATCCCTCTGGTAAAACACTTAATCTTCAAATGTTTAAGCTTCATTTTCCCATGATCCCTCTAAAGGTTATACAGTACATACAACTTAGTATTAGCCAGCCAACTTCATTGTCCTTGTAGGCATGTATTTCCAATGACAATTTACCCATACCAACGTGAGAAAGGATTGAAAATACAAACAGACCAATATCTTAGGATAAATAGAGAACACTTTCAAATGTCTACACTTTAAAATTCTATCAGCCTTGTGCTGACTCACTGGTCATTTCTACTAGTTTTAAGAAATGGATAATTTCAATGATACATAAACTTTTCCTGAACATTGAAACAGAACAAATATTTTCTAATCCTCCATGTAAGTGTGATATAACTTTGAAAACAAACAAAGACTATCATTCTTTTAATGAACTCCTTGATTGGCAAATGCAATCAAGAAATTCATTAAAAGAATAATTTCAAGTGAGTAATTAGAGTTTATGACAGGAATTTAAGGAGGGTTTATTATTGGCAACCTTAATAGTATAATTAACATAAATGGATGAAAGGTGAAAAGCTTGAGGATTTTTTTGACTACTAACCTCACTGAAGATATTGCTTGTGTGTTTCTGTTTGGTCTTTTTTCTTTTTTTGTTAAATTGTCTTTGTTGCATCCTATTGTATTAAAAAACTAATATGTTTATCTCAATGTCTTCCTTCTTTAAAATGAAGTTCTTCTTAGGAGAAAAAAAATCAAAAGAGAAATAATAAAAATTAGAGCAGGAATCAATGAAATTTGGACACAGGGAAACAAGAAAGACATGTCAATGAAACCAAAAGATAATTCATTAAAAAAATCAATATAATTGATAAATTTCTAGCCAGACTAAGCAATAAAAAACAAAGAGAAGTCACAAATTAACAATATCAGAAATGAAACACAAGAGCAGTGAATGATAATAGAAGTATTCATAGTATTTCTTTTATGTGCAACATTTTGATAATTTAGATGAAATGGACCAATTCCCTGAAAGACATAAATTGTTAAAACCCACACAAGGAAAAACAGAAATCCTGAATACCTTATATATATTAAACATGTTGAATCAGTAACTAATAATGTTACAAAAAAGAAAGCACCAGGTCCAAATAAGTTCACTGGTGAATTCTACCAAACATTTAACAAAGAAATTACACTAGTTATCAGATATATCGCTTGCAAATATATTCTCCCATTCCTTAACTTGCATTTTATTTTGTTGATTCTTTTACATACCTTATATTTTGAGTTAGTCCTACTTATTGATTTTGTTTTTGTTATTTGTGCTTTTCAGGTCATATCTAAAAAAAAAAAAAAAATCATTGCCTAGACCAAAGTCAAGGGTTTTTTTCTTTATGTTTTCTTCTAGGAGTTTTATGATTTTGGAATTCATAATTTTAGATTTTATAATTAACCAGTTTTGAGTTAATTTTGGTGAAGTGTCTGTTAAGGTCTTTGGTTCATTTTTTAATCTGTTTGTTTTCTTACTGGTGAATTTTAAGAGCATGTTGTATATTTTGGATAACAGTCTTTTATCAAGTATGTCTTTGAAAATCTTTTTTCCCAATCTGTAGCTTATCTTCTCATTCTCTTGGCATTGTCCCTCATAAGCAGAATTTGTTAATTTTAAATGAAGTTCAGCTTATCCATTATTTCTTTCATGAATCATATCCTTGGTGTTGCATCTAAAAAGTCATTGCAGAATCCAAGGTCATCTAGATTTTTTTCCTATGTTATCTTCTAGGAGTTTGAAAGTTTTGCATTTTATATGTAGGTATGATCCATTTTGAGTTAATTTTTGTGAAGAGTGTAAAATCTGTGTCTGGGTCCATATTTTTGCATGAGGATGGATGTTCAGTTGTTCCAACACCATTTGTTGAGGACACTATACTTGCTCCATTGTATTGCCTTTGCTCCTTTGTCAAAGATCTGTTAATTATATTTACAATGGTCTATTTTACAGCTCTCTATTCTGTTCCATTGATCTATTTGTCTGTCTTTTCACCAACATCATACTCTTGATTACCATAGCTTTACAGTAAGCCTTGAAGTAATGTCAGTCAGGTAATATCAGTCCTTCAACTTTGTTCTTTTTCTTCAATACTGTGTTGGCTATTCTGGGCGTTTTGTCTCTTGATACAAACTTTAGAGTCAGTTTGTCAATATCCATGAAATAACTTGCTGAGATTTAGATTGTGTTGGGGAAGGGAAAATTTCCTCCTTCCCATCTTGGTTATTTGGGCTGGCTGAATAATTAAAATGACATAAGAAATATTAACAGGAGAAAACCAAAATTAATTATGTACATATGAGGAATCTGAACATGAGAGATTTCAAAGACAGTCAGGCAAAATGAGGTATATATGACTATGGAGAAGAAGGTAGGGGTCTAGGATGCCTTCAAAGAGAAGGAAGACAATTCACAGGAAGATCAAAAGAGCAATGTTTGGTAAACATGTTTTATGGGCCATAGAAAAAAATGGGATACAGAAAGGAATTTTAAGAAATAAACTTTACAAGGTTTTATCCCTGTCTACCACACCTAGTTCATATTATAATGTAGTAATCTGTGGTAATAGCTCCCTTTCTAAAACATGTCTCCTATCTAAAGAAACTTTTCTTGTTTTAAACCATTGCATTTTTGATAATTTGATACAGCAGAAAGAAGAAACTAATAGATCACCCTACTGGTGAATGCTTAGATTGTTTTCCCTTTTTCCACTATTAGATATACTGTTGGAGAAAATGATTTTGTGAGGTAAGGTAACTTTTCTCCTGCATTTTGTATTATTTTATTGACATAATGTAGAACTAAGTGAGTCAAATCGTATAAATATTGTTTCATAAACAGTAATAGAGGTCAGTTTTATTATATCCTAACCAGCACTGAGTATTATCTAGGATGCTTCTAATTTTTTGTCAGTTTTATAGATAAAAATTTTCATTTCTTTAATTTACATTTGTTTGAAATTATGCAGTTTTCATATGCTGATTGATAATTAGTGTAACTTCTTGCATGAACAATCTATTCATGTTTTGCTCCTTTTTTAAAATTGAATATGTCTTAGTTTTAATTTAAAATATTTACCTCTTTTAAATATTGCTAGTCCTCTAAAATTGCGTTTTGAAGTAGATTAGAATACACACATACACCAACACATATGTATTTTTTAAATCAATACAAGATTGTTATTCATTTCCTAAATTTTCAAAGTAGTTATTAGCAACTCTCATGACATGCTTAATATTATATTTTATTTGAATTATGCATTTCATTAAGCATATTGACATTTACTAAAGGTATGTATTTGCTTCATTAAGTTCAATTGTGTCTGAACTCAAAATAACATTTCATTTGTGAATGTAGAATATTAGTAAAAATGCTTCCAAATTTCAATACTTTTATTTTCTCATTATGTCCTATATGGGTGTTGTAACCTTGGTTCTCCTTGAAAGCAGAGCTTGATATAAGGACTTACATGCAGATGATTTATTTGAGAATGTAAATCTAGAGAGCTAAGGAATCAAGGGGGTTGGAAATAACACATACTTCCACGTGCATATACGCCAGTGTTAAGCCAATTCCCACAGGCACACCATGCCACAGCATCACAGAAGTGACAAACGTGGCTTGCCATTGAGATGAGAGGCTCAGTTTCAAGTCACAAAGAGAAATCACATCCCTGTCCTCTACGTATAAGCCAATCAACTCTAATTTGTCTTCCTAAGCTAGTTAGAGTTAAGGTTCTTGACTCTGGCAGGTAAATAAGATGAATTTTAAAAAGATGTATTTAAAAGTATACTTACATTTGGGCAAAGAACTTAAATTCTTGTGGCTTGAGATCTTCATTCATGAAATCCTAAGTCACAAGGTTGTTTTGAGGATGAAAAAGGGAAGCTTTAAACTGTGCCTGCACAATAAGTGCTCAACACAGATTTGCTCTTATTATTAGTTCCTGTAGCATTTACTTATCTTAATGTTATTTAGATTTTTTGAGAAGCAAATGATACCATTACTATTAATGTAATTTTAAAAATTAAAATGCTGTTTTTAGTAGAAGCAATAGCACATTTTTAGTTACATTTTATTATATTATTCAAATTATCTGTGATGAATACTTTTAATGTGGATAGTAAAAAAACAAAAAAACAAAAAAAACAAAAACCTGTTCAAAAAGTAGTTGTTCAGTAAATACTGAAACTCTCTACAACCAAGAATCTCAACAGTTGACAATGGAAAGCATAGTTTTTTAAGATCCATGAAATAGAAGTGGGGAATTTTTCACTTTTAAATAGACACGGTACAAGAAATTTTATGTACATAAAACTTGTATGCATGTTTCATTAGAGAGTTTGTATGTGGACTTCCCTTGTGGTGCAGTGGTTAAGAATCTACCTGCCAGTGCAGGGGATACGGGTTTGAGCAACTGAGCCCATACGCCACAACTACTGAGCCTGCACTCTAGAGCCCTCAAGCCACAACTACTGAGCCCGTGTGCCACAACTACTGAAGCCAGTGCGCCTAGAGCCCGTGCTCCGCAACAAGAGAAGCCACCGCAGTAAGGCCACATGCAGCAACAAAGACCCAATGCAGCCAAAAATAAATAAATTAAAAAAAAGAGTTTGTATGCATCAAAGTAGAAGATGATGCAAACAAATTAAACATGATGCTTTTTTGTCACCTATAATTGTTATTACACTAATTTCCTTCTACTTTGGAGGAAGAAAAATGCAATTCAAAGGAAAATGTCCCATAGATGAGTTTCAAGAAGCTTATTTTTTCTTCTTTGTTTCTAAAGATTACTTGAAGTTCAAACTAATCTTAGTCTTTAAAAAATGCCTTAAAATAGGGAGCAGTAGGTGTGATTCTACATTTAACAGCATCACCTAGAAATACAAACTCCTGACATCCAAGATAAATGAACAACAAATGGAAAAGGCTACAGAAAGGGTCAAAAATCTGTTTGATGTGTGGACAGTTGTAAAGAATGTTGAGCTTTCCAGTTTTTATTTCTAGCATAGAAATAAACTCCTAAAAATATTTCTTAATGTTTCAATTAAGTGAAGGAATCTGAACTTTTAACTATACATTGTTTACTTGATAACTGAAAAACACTCTAACATAACCATTTGTAATAGAAAATGAAAAAAATCACCTTAAATCATTTTTTGAAAGAAATAAAAGAAATAATTGAAAAGAAATAATCAAAGAAAATGTAACATATAACATTTTGAAACATATTGAAAAGAAATAACATATTCAATATAACATTGAAAAGAAATAATCAAAGAAGATGTAACATATAACATTTAAAAAATGCAATGAAGTAAAACGTCCAGTGAATAAGTGACAATGATGAGGATATTTTGAGAAAATATTAACATATTCATTTGGCATTTTTCCTCTCAGTGTTTCTGAATAACCACCCCCAACCGCCACCAAACACACACACACACACACACACACACACACACACACACACACACACACACACACACACACACACTATATCTCTAAGAAGAAATTAAAGAGTAGTGGCATTATTTTTTATTTTATTGATTAAGTAAGTACTGTGAAGAAAGGTTAAATGTTTTATACAGTAGTCCAGAGTAAGTTATTTATAAAATGAATGCATAATCCCTATCTGTCAACCCCTAGATTTGATTTTTTTGTAATGCTTTATGTTTACACTCCAGAAAGAGAAATGTGCATGTGATTAGGTGATGGTTTTTCATCCTTTCCATGGAGCAGGGGTAACAAATAAGATTAACAAGACAGAACCCTTGCCAAAATAAACTTATAAACTCTTGGAATAGACAGAAAGCTACAAAAATTGCCATAATAACTATCAAAATGTGATATAATAAATACTGTAATAAATGCAAATATTCTCAGCTGAACACTGAAAAAAATTGAGGCAAATTCTGCTTGGCACAATTTGGGAAAGTACTCTTTGAAAAGATGTGATTTAAATTTGATCTTCAAAGTACATGATTCTATAGGTAAGGTATTTTCTAGTTCACTTATCTATTTGAATGTTAAAACCAGAAGTTAAATTCAGTTCTAGTTAATACCAAAGCTCATATTGTTTGCATTCCAACAAGAAGATTTGAGAAATTAAGATCAATTCGGAAATAAAGAATCCTTGTTTTGGTTTCCCTCCCTCCCTCCCTCCCTCCCTCTCCCTCCCTCCCTTCCCCCCCCTTCTCTCTTTCCTTCCTGAAGATGATGCACAATAGACTGTTGAGGGTCATATGAGCTGAAGAACTGAGCATTAGAAGCCAGCTAAGAGGCTACTGTGATCTCAGGGTCAAGTGACAGGATTAAACAAGACTGAAAAATGGCTGTTTAGATAAAGGGAATAAAGAAGGAATTTAAAATGTTTTGATTCTAGCTTTAGAGGTGTAAAATCAATGGCACCATTAACAAGAGTAAAGAGTTGTGATTTTAACAAAGTTAGAGTCAATAAAGGGCCAAGGACAGGCTTAAAATAAGTGAGTTTAATTCTGCATCCCCATCACCTCTCCTAACACAACATAGAAACACGGCTGCAGTATTCCTTGAGGCCCCATTCCCCACACACATATATGTAAGTGTATACAGTAACAATACATGCTTGTTAGGCAAACGTATTTGCGAGATAAGTTCCTAGATCCCCAGTTCAAACATGTTGCTGCTTCTAACCCTAAATCCCTCTTCTAAAGAAATTTGAGAGGCAGCGCTTTTGGTTGGAAAATGTTAAGTTCATTTTTTGATGTTGTAGAGACTCAGAATATGTCAGCCCAAAATATGCCACGTTGGCATATTGATTATTTTGAATTAAAGGTACTTAAGAAAGAACCTGTGCAAGGACACTGACTCTCCTTTGTCTACCTGAAAGCAGGTGATAACTCTCCCATGTGAAAGGTACCTTGTCCCTGGAGGGTAGAAGTCATCTCTACTGCCAGAGACAGGAAATTTAGGGCTGGGAAAGCTGCATAAACAAACCTTGTTAATTCTTCACCGCTTATTATCCCTAGCCCAAATCTTTCTGCCTTGTCATTTCTCCACAAATTTATTGTTTGTTTGTCTAGAAGGTATAAAACCTTCCTGTTCTGGGTCACTTCTTTCAGTCTTATATTTTTATTGGGCTTCCATATATACATATAAATATAATTCCATATATATATATAATTAAATTTGTTTTTCTCCTGTTATTATGTTTTATGTCAATTTAACTGTTAGCTCAGCCAAAGAACCGGGAAGGGAAGAAGGAAAAAAATGTTCTGCCCCTACAATATATTGAAGTTACATGTGTGTAGTTCATGTAGTTACATGATACATGTAGTTTTATGTATTGTACAGGACCCGTGAGAATCAGGCCCAGTAATGTTCCACTGACGGAGTTCCTTGTGTCTGGAAAAGTAGATGAAAATTTGAAATGGGAATCTAATCCCGACTATGGGAGTGCTGGCTGACAGATCATTTTAGAATATGGTTTGGGAAAAGAAATAAAAAGAAAAAAATTCCAAAAAGTATCCTTTAGGAAAGTAGGATAACCACGTGTCACACTAATTTTCATTGGCTTCATTAAAGCCAAGTTGTGTCAGCTGACTATCTTAGGTATCTGAAGGCATCACAAGGATGACAGAAAGATGAAGTAGACAGGGAAATGTGCACATTTCCTTCAAAATTCCAAGAAAATAAAATCCTGAGAGAGTGTGAGGGAAGTGCCACTTGGTAACTGCTTCCAGCCTGGTGCTGTGCACCCTGAGGATTCGCTCTCCTTTGTCTTCTCCAAAGCCACTCTCTGATATGTATTTGCTTTTTTTAGCTGACTGAAAACCGTATTGCCCTCCAAAACCTTTGCTTCTAAGAAATACCATTTCCAGTGCAGTTCCTTGGGAATTCAAAATTTTTGATATCGTAAAATAGAACATTTCAAAACAAGTTCCGCTGGATTTTAATCCTCTCCCGTTTACCTATTACTTCTATGATTATTTAAATAGAACTCAAATCTTCCAAGTCCTTTTACTCTGTACATCCTTTAAATCCTTTAGCAATCCTTTAATCCTTTACTAATAAATAGTGAAATAGCCTTAACAACCAAATATGGCTGGGAACTTGATAATCAGCAGAAAAACAATGACATAGATTAGCTAAAAGATGACACAAAGCTCATGCACTAAAATCCATATAGGCAACTCAGAGCATCTTCATTCTCTATTTTAATATTATTTTAGACATGATTTTAAGTGTGTCCTAATGATTTCTGTGTATTCAGTAATCAGCAAGCTGACACTAATCTAACTCAACGCTATCAGACTAAAATAATAGAATATAGAATATGTGTGAAATTTTGTATATTACAAGGAAATACATAAGCCAATGTCATGATAATTTATTATCTAATGTTTGAGCTCAGAGTACATTTGAAACAGAACATTAGAAGGTGATAGGAATGTTACAGGCAGGGACGTTGTCAGCAGAAAGAACTGACTCCTGATAACTTGCTGATGAGGGAGGAGATAGAAACCCATAAAAACAGACTGCAAAACTGAAAAAAGAAAAAATTAAAAAGGACTGTATAGAATTATTTAGTATTTTATATAACTGCAATACTTCTGATGTATAACTGCACTACATTTCAGTTTTTATGGTTTTCCAGTGTTGACTCTCAGTAATTGTGCATAGATTAAATTACGTCAAGTCTACATTACTTAAGAAAGCAGGGCAACATGGATTCAAGAACTGGGATCTTTCTCAATTTTATTCCACTTTTTCCTTCTTTCCTTGCATCCAGGTTCCAGTTTTGCTTATCCTCAACCCACTTTCTTCACTGTGCTCTGGTTGGCAGTGATGGGCATATTTCTGTCAAAATACTTGGCTATTTGAAAGAAGAAACTTAGCTAACTAAAATTGGAATACTTGAAATACCCCCTCTTCTGGAAATGTCAACAAAAGTCCATGTTATGGAGTACGGAGCAAAGGACATGGTAGATGAATTCATTAGAAGAGATATTTTTCATTTCTTTTTAGCCTTTGAAAGCTAAGTTCCAATGAAATCAATTAGTTTGATGTACTTCTCATTTCTACCGTGTCTAATTTACACTAACAAAGTAAACTGCATAGATAACAAATTGCCTAAATATTTCGAGCAAATTGAAATAAACCTCAATTTAGTAACCATTCCAGGAGAAAATATTTTTGTTAAGATTGGCCTAATTATCTCAGATGTGACACTTTCATTTATACAATATATACTTTGTACAAACAAAATTGCCCAACATTTTTAAGAAAATAAACTTCAAGTTTGTGAAAATTGTAGGAAACATAATATTTTTGATCCAAATTATGAGGCTAATTATCCCAGCATTGGCTCTTTCCTTTTATAGACAGAAAATAAAAATGAATCAGTTCACAGTGGTTTCTTATTCAAACTTCAGTAGCAAAATATACTATATCCTCTCATTTTTCTCAATGGCATTTTTCCAGGCGTAGAATTCTATTTAATGCCATATATATATATATTTTTTTTTTAATTTTATTAGCTGTGTTATTGTTTTTAAAGCCTGTATATATTTTTTACATCTTTATTGGAGTATAATTGCATTACAATGTTGTGTTAATTTCTGCTGTGTAACAAAATGAATCAGCTATATATGTATATATATCTCCATATCCCCTCCCTCTTGAGCCTCTATCCCACCCCACTAGGTGGTCACAAAGCATCGAGCCGATCGCCCTGTGGTATGCAGCAGCTTCCCACTAGCTGTTTATTTTACATTTGGTAGTGTATATATGTCCATGCCGCTCTCTCACTTCGTCCCAGCTTACCCTTCCCCCACCCTGCGTCCTCAAATACATTCTCTACATCTGCATTTTTATTCGTTCCCTACCACTAGGTTCATCAGTACCATTCTTTTAGATTCCATATATATGTGTTAGCGTACGGTATTTATTTTTCTCTTTCTGACTTACTTCACTGTGTATGACGGACTCAAGGTCCATCCATCTCACTACAAATAACTCAATTTTGTTCCTTTTTATGGCTGAGTATTATTCCATTATATATATGTGCCACATCTTCTTTATCCATTCATCTGTAGATGGGCATTTAAGGGGCTTCCATGTCCTGGCTATTGCAAACAGTGCTGCAGTGAACACTGTGGTACATGTATCTTTTTGAATTATGCTTTTCTCAGGGTATGTGCCCAGTAGTGGGATTGCTGTATCATATAGTCATTCTATTTTTAGTTTTTTAAGAAACCTCCATACTGTTCTCCATAGTGGCTGTATCAGTTTACATTCCCACCAACAGTGCAGGAGGGTTCCCTTTTCTCCACACCCTCTCCAACATTTATTGTTTCTAGATTTTTTGATGATGGCCATTCTGACTGGTGTGAGGTGATAGCTCATTGTAGTTTTGATTTGCATTTCTCTAATGATTAGTGATGTTGAGCATCTTTTCATGTGTTTGTTGGCAATCTGTATGTCTTTGGAGAAATATCTATTTAGGTCTTCTGCCCATTTTTGGATTGTGTTGTTTGTTTTTTTGATATTGACCTGCATGAGCTGCTTATATATTTTGGAGATTAATCCTTTGTCAGTTGCTTCAATGGCAAATATTTTATCCCATTCTGAGGGTTGCCTTGCTTATAGTTTCCTTTGCTAAAAAAGCTTTTAAGTTTCATTAGGTCCCATTTGTTTTTATTTCCCTTATTCTAGGAGGTGTGTCAAAAAGGATTTTGCCGTGATTTATGTCACAGAGTGTTCTGCCTATGTTTTCCTCTAAGAGTTTGATAGCGTCTGGCCTTACATTTAGGTCTTTAATCCATTTTGAGTTTGATTTTGTGCATGGTGTTAAGGAGTGTTCTAATTTCATTCTTTTACATGTAGCTGTCCAGTTTTCCCAGCACCACTTATTGAAGAGGCTGTCTTTTCTGCATTGTATATCCTTGCCTCCTTTGTCATAGATTAGGTGACTGTAGGTGCATGGGTTTATCTCTGGGTTTTCTATCCTGTTCCATTGATCTGTCTTTCTGTTTTTGTGCCCATACCATACTGTCTTGATTACTGTAGCTATGTAGTATAGTCTGAAGTCAGGGAGGCTGATTCCTCCAGCTCCGTTTTTTTTCCTCAAGATTGCTTTGGCTATTCGGAGTCTTTTGTGTTTCCATACAAATTGTGAAACTTTTTGTTCTAGTTCTGTGAAAAATGCCATTGGTAATTTGATAGGGATTGCATTGAATCTGTAGATTGCTTTGGATAGTATAGTCATTTTCACAATATTGATTCTTCCAATCCAAGAACATGGTATCATCTCTCCATCTGTTTGTATTATCTTTGATTTCTTTCATCAGTGTCTTATACTTGTCTGCATACAGGTCTTTTGCCTCCTTAGGTAGGTTTATTCCTAGGTATTTTATTCTTTTTCTTGCAACGGTAAATGAGAGTGTTTCCTTAATTTCTCTTTCTGATTTTTCATTGTTAGTGTACAGGAATGAAAGAGATTTCTGTGCATTAATTTTGTATCTTGCTCGTTTACCAAATTCATTGATTAGCTCTAGTAGTTTTCTGGTGGCACCAGATATTTTTCTTTAGGAGCTAGAGAAAACATGGATGTGGGATGGGAGAAACAGGATAAGAACTTAATTTTTTTTTGATAGCTCATCAGGATGTCTGAAGACACAGAGTGGGTAATTACTATAATAGCATCAGACCACTGTAGGGGAGCAAAATTTGCCCCCCTCAAAATGTCTCTTTGATATAAGGAGTATTTCACATTGAAAACCATCAAGGCCCAGAAGACTCAGGAAGAAACTTTGACCTTCCTCTTAACTGCCTAAAAGAATTTCGATAGAGGGCCTGTTCCTGGAATAGAACTATCCCCAGAGATATCTGCAAAGAATAAGGGCTAGGTTTGGTGGGGGAAACTCAGCAGGGTCTAGAAATCAGAATCTACTCTGTGTCTCATTGTCTCTGCCTGGCCCAGCAAAAATTTATTTACCGGATGTTTGCTTTTCCATCTCCATGTGAGTTGCCTTCCTTCCCTTTGAAATTTCCAACCACCACCCCCAACATTCTCATTTGTCTTTAGCTGAAAATGGTATTTAAAGTGAGAATTTTGGCCATTTTGCTGAGTTACTCAGTTTTCCTGGGGGTCTCTCCCATGTCTACATGTTTTAAACTTTTGTTTGATTTTTCCCATTAATCTGTCTCATGTCAATTTAATTCTTAGTACAGCCAGAAGAACCTAGAAGGGTAGAGAAAATTTTCTTCCTCCTTGTCATCACCAAATCAAACTCTTTGAAAAAGCATTTGTTTCTGTTTCTGTTATCATAAACTGAGTACCAAACAACCAGAATGTGAATCATTGAAAACTTAATATGCAGAGTGGAAAATCCAACACAAAGATTTTGGTCAAAAACATGCCTAGTTGGGCTTCCCTGGTGGCGCAGTGGTTGAGAGTCCACCTGCCGATGCAGGGGACACGGGTTTGTGCCCCGGTCTGGGAGGATCCCACATGCCATGGAGCGGCTGGGCCCGTGAGCTGTGGCAGCTGAGCCTGCACGTCCAGAGCCTGTGCTCCACAATGGGAGAGGCCACAACAGTGAGTTGCCCGCGTACCGCAAAAAAAAAAAAAAAACAAAAAAAAACAAAAAAAAAAACAACGTACCTAGTGACCAGGTTTTTCTGTGATGAATAGCATATTTTAGAAACAAATTAATTATTTGTGACAGATCTTTTTCCAGCCTGAAACAGTTATATGGTACCATCCTCTGTTTAGAATTTAAGGACAAAGTTCACAAAGAACCTTTTGTATTTAGTTTGAAATCCCACCCTGCACTACCTTTGGAACTTCAAGTCAGTTCCCTTTTTCTGGCAAGGCTCTGGATGACACACATCTCTTCTTCTTTTGTTATTATTTTCTGTGCTATTGTGCTTATTATTCTGTGCGTCTATACCATGTCCTTGATCAGCAGCTATTATTATTAGACCAAATGGTGGCTACTTTTGATGATCTTACTGGCCCTATAGCCAAAGGTACTATTCCATTTGGGGTTGGGAGGAGAGGACTCCCAACTAGGGTTTATTTTGCTATTGGTGTAGCTTGGAATTATTCCCTTTTCTTAAGTCTCTCCATAGTAAGAACATGGAAATAATTTTCTCATGTATGCGTCAGATATTTGAAAGGCAATATCCCATTTCTCATACAAAAGTACCTGTTCCTTTTTGACCAAAAATTAAAATCCTACAACTTATGTCATACCATTTTCTCCAGTAAGAAAACTTTAATTCAAATTTATAGCAACATTTGCTCTGTTCAATTATTTACTACCAGAGTATGGAAGCTTTCTAGTTTGCTTTCAAATAGGTGCCAACAACATTCTAGCACTTTTTCTTACCCCAAAATAACAAGGCGATTTTGCATTTTTATCAGAATCTTTCCCTTCATCCCTCCTTGGAATTTTAAATATTTTCGTCTCTTTTATATCATTTCATTTGAATTGGAATACAAATTAATTTGTTCTGATCAACAGATAACCAAATGACAAGGCTGGAGGCAAGACCAGAGGCTGAGTGCTTTGTGTCTCTTAAGGCTGAAGTACTCAGTTTGAATTAATATTAAAAAATTGTCTTGGGGATTGTAATTCCCAATCACTAACTCTATTATTATTTTACTAATTAGGAAATGTTTTGTTGGTCGGGTCTAGTTCTCAGAGTTTTAAAAGTGTCAGAGTGGCTTCCCAAATTTAGAACATAGGTTGGCTGTAGAGTAGAAGCTGCCAACAGCCTTAGGATTAATCTATCAGGCTCAGTCTGTCCCTCGTTGTTTGGCCATGGCTGTCACGGTGAAAGATGAACTCTCTTGTACTTGGACTGTTAATATAAATGAGCTCTATTTCACTTTGAGATGTCTTGATTGATAATTCTTGAGATGACTCAGGTCAATTTTCTGAGAGATTACAACAAATTTAGAACTTACAAGTGAGTATAAATAGCTTAAGCTGATCATTTTAATATGACATATTTTACTCTTGGGTTGAATTTCATTTGCCTCCCCAAAACCAATTATTTAAGTTTCTAAAGTCTTTCCAGAGATCTCACGAAGTCCCAACTAACCAAAGCATAAATTTCCCTTCTAGTTACAGACGTTTTAGAGATAAATTGAATTGTAGCATGTAGTGCTGATCACTAGGGCACCCCATTGGCAAATTCTTTGTGCTTTGAGAATTGCCTAATTATTCTTTTTCTTTGTTCCCTATCTTTTAATCAGACTTTAACTTTTCTCCCTATGATTTCTTTGGTTTTATTAATGGAACAGCATAAAAACTTAACCAAAATTAAACTTTGCAAGGTTAAACAAATTAAACCTGTTTTTCCTCTATACATAATCTCTCTTTCATGCTGTTTGTTCTTTTTATGATGATCTCCTCAAAAAACTAACTAATATTACAATTTTAGGGACTTAAAGTAGATTATGTGCCTGAAACTTCACTTATATATTAACATTACTTTTCAGTCATTTTAAAATATTTAATGTTCTTTTTATAAGATGACCTATCATAATTATACATATATAATTTCTTATGATTTTATTATGAGCTGTATTAAGTTTTGGTGGGTTCTGATAAAGAAGAATTATACTAGACAAGTTAAACAGAGAAGGGAGATTTTATTTAAGACTACCACGATGGGGGAGAGGGGTTGAACTCACCTCTCTTGAAACGAACGGTGGAAGAGCTTTTAAGTGCTAGAATGAGCTAGTGGAAAAGTACTGGAGGACTTTTGTGGGGGAAGTTGGTCAATGTGATTAGGCCATTTTTGTTTGCTAATTGGCACTTACAGAAGTTAGGCTTCTGCCCTCCCACAGAGAGTGGAGATAAGGGCCCTAACTTTTTTTTCTCATATTTAACCTTTTAAAAATATAACTGACATATAACATATTAATTTCAGGCATACAACATAATGATTCCATATTTGCATGTATTGCAAAATGACCACCACAATAAGTCTAGTTAACATCTATCATCGTACATAGTTAATTTTTTTTCTTCTGATGAGAACTTTTAAGAATTACTCTCAGAAGTTTCAAGTATGTGACACAGTATTATTAACTATAGTCACGATGCTATGCATTACATCCCATGACATTTATTTAATAATTGGAAGTTTGTACCTTTGACCCCCTTCACCCATCTTGCTCACTTCCTAACCCCTGCCTCTGGCAACCATCAGTATATTTTCTGTGTCTATGAGCTTGCTTTTGTTTGTTTTTTAGATTCCATATATAAGTGACATAATAAGGTATTTGTCTTTCTCTGTCTGATTATTTCATTTAGCATAATTCCCTCAAGGTCCATCCATAGTGTTGCAAATGACAAGATTTCATTATTTTTATGGCTGAATAATATTGTACGATATATCACATTTTCTTCATCCATTCATCCATTGATGAACGCTTAGGTTGTTTCCATATCTTGGCTACTGTCAACAATGCTGCCATGAACATGGGGGTGCATATACGTTTTACAAGTTAGTGCTTTCAATTTCTTCAGATAAATACCCAGAAGTGGAACTGCTGGATCGTATGGTAGCTCTATTTTTAATTTTTTGAGGAACCTCCATACTATTTCTTATAGTGGTTGAACCAATCACAGGTGTGAAGTGATATCCCATTGAGTTTTTGAATTTCCCTTTCCCTGATGATCAGTGATGTTGAGCACCTTTTCATGGAAGGGTCTTATTTTTCATAATGATTACATTTCAAAGAGATGGCACCCAAGTTCTCGAAAAAGATATTCCTGGGTTATAAAACTAAAGAGAGTCTGGAAAAGGGTTCACACCTCAAAAAAGAGGCAGAGAAATAATTTACTATTGCAAGTTTTCTAAAGAAAAGACTCTAAGAAAAGGGAGATTAGGGGCTTATAGTCAGGAAGAAGTCTGTTTAAAGTTTAGTCAAGCTGAGGGGAATGTTAAGGCCATCTTGGTCAGTTCTAATTATTATTTTTTTCTTTTTGGCTGCGCCACGTGGCATGCGGGATCCTAGTTCCCTGACCAGGGATTGAACCCATGCACCCTGCAGCGGAAGCGTGGCGTTCCAACCACTGGTCCTCCAGGGAAGTCCAAGTTCTAATAATTATTAATGAAAAAATTATTAAACATATCCAATAAGGCAAATATTACCTTAAATATCTGTATATTTTCAAATTTATATTTCAGTGTCAAACAAAGCACGTGGTTGCATTTTTATAATGATTTTAAGCTTGCCAATGCAAAATTTAATAGTAAAGTATAAGTATTATATGTAAGTACATTTTTCTAAACTTTCCTTATATTCCAATGTTTAAAACAGAGAGAAATGATTAATTAACATTATTATATAAGATCCTTAACATTATAGACAAATATAATGAGTTAATGTGTAACTAGTATTATAGTTGTACTATATAGTTTCTATAATATTAATATCACAGACAAATATAGTGAATAATTTATAATTAGTTTATAAATGTGATGTTTTCAGCCTTGGATTGGTTTTCATGGCTTCTGATAAAATCATAGGTTCTGTACTTATCTGTCTACAGTGTCAAAACCTGTGAAGGATCTGAGATTTCCTACTCCGTGCAAATTAAGTTTGCTTAATACTGATTCATTGGTGGTAGCAGAAGGCACAAGCCTGTAGGGCCAGAAAAAAAAAAGAATTTATCACTCATAGTATAGCAAGCATCAGCTTCATGTTCTCATCAGTTTTCTTGCTGTTCAAGTCCCATGAGGAGTGATGTGGAATCAGGTTGTCAGATATTTCACATAAAATGGGTTTGTATTATGGCTGAAGAACTTTGAGTTAAGGAAATCACCAGTTTTTTAAGGAGACTCCTGGAAAACCTGTCCAAACTTTGCCCCTAAGGGAAACATTATCTTCACTAGTTAGGAAACAGATCTGCCCTCTGCCCTGGAGGGTGATACTATTTTTGTCATCCAAGGCTATTTATGGTACAAACATCTTTGAAAAGATATTCCAGAGCAAAAGCTGATATGGCATGAATGAACACCATGGAGAGTAATCCCCTAATTTGCAGAATTGGTATTTAAAAAAAATATTTATTTATTTGGTTGTGCCGGGTCCTAGTTGTGGCAGGTGGGCTCCTTAGTTGTGGCAGGAGGGTTTCTTAGTTGTGGCTCATGGACTCCTTAGTTGCAGGTCCTGGGTTCCTTAGTTGTGGCATGAAACCTCCTAGTTGCAGCATGTATGTGGGATTTAGTTCTCTGACCAGGGATCGAACCCTGGCCCCCTGCATTGGGACCGCAGAGCCTTACCCACTGCACCAGCAGGGAAGTCCTGGTATTTTTTTTTTTTAATCTAGATTTTTTGGCATCATACCATGTTGTCCACCTAGTAATTAGTACCATTTTATTGTGAAAAATTTGATATATGTGTATACCGCCCTAATCAGGAATCAATGTTCCAGAGGAAGCTACACAAGTATTTCAAAAATCATTATTAAAATCTAAATTATGGAATTGTTAATGAGCATAAGAGGTCTTAGAATAATTTTTCATTGGTGAAATGAATAATGTTTAAATTACATGATTGGCTTGAAAGAAATTAACATTTTTCAGAGCAGGACTCTTAAGTGAATAATTTTTTATTATGTGTTTTCACCACTTTATTGAGGAGGACTTTGTAAACTCACCTGACTGATTAGAAGTTTGAAGAGGTCTGCTGTCTTGATGTGCTCCCCTAGGAGCAAGTCTTTCATAGAAGGTTCTTGCCAGAGTGTCTGTAGATATGGGTGAGGTTTTTACTGAGCCGAAGAACTGGTTGTATCACTGTTTTTTCCTTATTATCGCATAAGCAATTGCCCGAGTATGGTCTAACACTTGCTTTCATTGTAACATATCATCTGACTGCAATGTTGTAGAAGGATATAGTATGATAGCCTATAGTATGCTGGTAAATGATTAATTCCTGACTTGGGAGGGGGAAAGGAATTTGGAGTCTTGACAATGTCTATGCCTGAAGTACTCCTATCAGGGCCCATTTCAAGCTGCTAAAGTGACAACACTGATCAGAGAGTTAGGAAGTTATGTGTATAGTTCACTCTCAAGGGCCAGTAAGAGCTGGCTTCAGTAAGAGCCAGCTCCAAGACACCACTGTTTAATGCTTTAATTTTTCTTAGAAGCCAATTATAAAGAATAGAAATTTTCAATTTTAGAAAAGACTAATTTTTGCTTATTTGAAAGTGATCAGTGAAAGTTACACTGCGATTTCTTTGAAACAGAAATGAAAACACACATACAAAATTTTAACTGTTTAAATTTGCATCCTGAATTTGACAAGCATTCCTATTTTGTCCATGTTGTTTCCCTATTTCCATATTAAAATAAGTTCATAAATACATATCTAATTTTAATAGTAAGAAAAAATAATAAGCTAGTACATCCCAATAGGCATATGCTACCCAATCTAACAAAAATAAATATCCCTGGCCTTGAGGCAAGAACTTTTAGCAGAAAAAGTGGAGACTCAAACTATTTAAGTACTCTAAGTTACTTTAGGGAAATGCATTAGTTTCCCCTTGTTACTTTGGAATCTGTGTGTCTGCTGCAGACAGCAGTACAAAGTGGTTGGTAGCTACAGTCTGAGATACAGACTGACATTTTCTGCGACAGCAGTCAAGAGTGAGTTATTTCAATCTGTACTGGTGCTGCTGGAAAATTTACCTTCACATGGCTGGAATTTCATTTCAGTCTCTCATGATACACTACACTGCGCCTGCTTTCTCGTGAGCCAGAGTGTCAGACAATGTGGTCGCTGAGACTTCTAACCTCTCAAACACAGTTGCTAAAGCTAAATATCAAAAGGCAGAGAAAAACTGAAAAAAAACAAAACAAACAAAAAAAAGTAATATCCCCTTATGGGAATGGGAATACCAAAATCAATTGAGGGCTGCAAAAACAAATGCATGAATATCAGTAAAGATGTTCTTTTTTTCTTCATTTTATTTACAGTTACTTCTAAGCTTCATCAGTGATTGAAAAATGATAAAGAGTTTTGAGGTTATTTTATTTCTTATATTTCACAACTTAAAAAACATACATTAGTACAGCAAGACTTTAATCTGTTCCTATGTGAGATAAGTAAAAATAAAAGTCATTTGGATAATTATTTATTTTAAAGTTACTATTTGGATCATTCACTTCAGAGAATCTTCTTTGTTTAAAATTGATGTCATTAAGTGATCTTGATATAGATTTTCCTTTCATTTTATAAAAGATAATTAATGAGGTACTATAGCCCTAGAGTATGTGAATGGATTTCAATGAATGTGTGAATATTATTAAATTATGTGCAAAGTTTTGTAGATATGGGTATTTTTGCACTTATCTGAGATATTCTCCCATTTCTTAGGAGATTGTGACCTTCAGAAGTTAGGGACCAATACAGGAGTTTGTATAGTGCAGTAATGGAATTAATAGAATAAATGGCCACGCGCGCACGCACACACACACACACACACACACGTACTAAATTAAATGTTACCCATCAACCTGACATGATACTGTTTTCCTTTTTCCCTGTGCTGACAGTACAACCAGTAGACTTACCCACTGATTTGGACAAGAAGACTGGGGGTCTGCTTTTAGGAAAACCAAAGTAAAGTTGCATGAACATTACCTACAGAAAAGGCTCTATACTGATTCCATTAACACAGTATCATAGATGAGGTTCCCAGCTGAGGTAATTAACATTTCTGACCCCAAAATAAGAAAATATGTGGCAAACAGAGGAAAACTATAGTCTGAATGATAAAAAGAGGGTTAAGAAGTAAAAGTCTGAGATCAGGAATAAGGGCAAAAACACCCAAGCATGGACCAGGTACAAATTAGAAGGAAATAGTTCATAGAAAAATTAAATTTATTTTAAAAATTTGCCACAGTTGGCTTATCAAAAGACAATCATTTAAAATTTGTATTGATGACTCATTAATACTGATATTCTAACTTTCAGTCCTTGACATGGCAAAATCAATCTTTCTTCTTTTTCTTTTCTTTCTTTTGACTTGAGGTAAAGTAAAAATACTTTTCCTTCGTTCCTTCTTCGTTTGCTTCCTTCCTTGCTTGCTTCTTCCCTCCTTGCCTTCACTCCCTCTTTTTTCCTCTCTCCCTCCTTCTCTCTTCCTTCCTTCCTTCCTTCTTTCCTTCCTTTCCTTCCTTCCTTCCTTCCTTCCTTCCTTCCTTCCTTCCTCCCTCCTTTCTTTCTTTCTTTCTTTCTTTCTTTCTCCCTCTCTCTCTCTTTCTTTCTTTCTTTACTATTTTTATGTTTGATATTTGGTATATAAATAAGCAGCACTATTCTAGAGGTGAATTTCTGAGATGAATTTATTTCATACCTTATAACCTCTCAGAGAAATTCAGTTTCTGTGGGATAGCAGTTTTCAATTTTGGCTATACATTGTAATCATTAAAAATGTATCGTAATCGGAATGCATAAGTCAATATTTAAATCAGTTATCTTTGGGGGTTGACCCAGGCATCAGGATTTTTATAAAACTCTCAGGAGAATACAGTGCGCAGTCTAGTTTGAGAAACATGGTTCTAGGGGGAAAAAATTTCATTGCCTGTGTCCAAGATGATCATAATGTTCCCTTAGGTTTGATTAAGCTTTAGACATCTTCCTGACTCTAGGCTCTGACCTCTCTTTCCTTAAAGCATTTGCTTTAAAAAACGTATAGGTTCTTTCTCTGCCCCTTGAGTGTTGGGAGTTTCACAGCCCAGGAGTGTCTTTCTTAAGGACCTGGGAACCTTCCCTTTGAATCCTTGAAATGTAAACATTAAGGTATAGCACCCCTTTATCCCAGTCTCTGTGGGAGAGTAGGACTCTAACTTTGGTGCATGCCTTGCTTCAAGTTGTAAAATTACCTCCTGCCATTAACGTTAAGAGAAAGTGCACTTTTACTTAAGGTCAATTAGCAACACCCGCAGATCTAAATAACTGTCCTGCCCTTTGTTTCAGTGGGGATGAGTTTAGACTGCCTTCTTGTCTTTCTTTTCTATTGCAACAGCTTTGAATGAAGTTTTCTTGACCTGCTTAACTGTGTCAGGTGCAATTTTTGATTAGATAACAGTAAAAATAGATGTTTACCAACAGAACTATTGTTTCCTTACCCATTAATTTATCCTTTGTATAAAGTAGATAGCAGGAGCTACTTGTACCATAGGTTTTCAACCATAGTGCGTGTGAGAATCATCTGGAACACTTGAAACAGTTCTGATGATTGGACCTTGTCCAAATAAATTCAGATTTCACTTGTCAATGGATGGGATCTGATGATATATTTTTTTAATATCTCCCCAAATGATCTAAGTGTGCACTTTGGATTGAGAAACACTTAGCTAAATAATTATTATGTTTTGTATAATGTTTGTTAGTAAGACTATCACAGGAAAGGAAGAACAAAAGAGATCAAACATTTTGATATGCAGACCTGGAAATCTGTTGACCATTCTTTTGGGTACTTCTGTTACTGTTGAGATTGTGTTTGTTTCCATGAATTAGTTTTATGATTGTGTGATATGTTTTACCTGCTGATATAAGTACCATTGTAGCAAAGTCAGACTTTCTTTTGATGTTAATAACAATCTAAGCAATTAAGAAGTAAGGTAAAAAATGTGCCATTTATACATCTATTACATTAGAGCCTTATGGTCTATTTAAGAGACTAATAAACAGTTTTGTTTACTTTCGAGGGGTTTGTTGGTCACTCAAGAATTGAGCACAGATGCAAACTTCATTGCCTTTTATTCCTTTAGATATTATTGTCTTAGTCTGTTTGGGCTGCTTTAACAGAATACCATAGACTGGGTGGCTTATAAACAACAATAATTTTTTTCTCACAGTTATGTAGACTGGAAAGCCCAAGATCAAGGTGCCAGAAGATTCACTATCTGTTGAGAGCCCATTCCTGGCTCATAGATGACTGTCTTCTTGCTGTGTCCTCACATGACAGAAGGGGTGAGGGAGCTCTCTGGAGTCTCTTTTATAAGGGCACTAATGTCACTCATGAGAGCACCACCCTCATGATCCTATCATTTCCTAAAGTCCCCATGTCCAAAAAACGTCACATTGGGGATTAGGTTTCAACACATGAATTTTGGAGGAACACAAACATTCAATCTACAGCAGTCATTAATGAATTTTTCAAAATGTTCTCAACAAAAACAGTCAAAGAAGAATGTATTCCTATTGGTAGTTTCCAAATTGAATAATGACATTATAAACATTTTCCTGAACAAACAAAATTATATTTTGCTAAAATGTGTAGAATAACAACCTGAGATTAAACCAGAATTTCTCAAAATGGCACTATTGACATTTTAGACCAGAAAATTTTTTGTTGTGGCTTGGGTGGGTGAGGGTTGTTCTGTACATTGTAGGATGTTAAGCAGCATCCCTGACTTTTACCTACTCTTGATTTTTTAACAAACTGAAGTGTGATAGCAGAGAGACTTCTCCCAAAACACATTGTCATTTCTATAGAGGAGGCGTTTTACTAACATTTTCACATGGATTCTTTCCTTTAACTCCAAGACCAATTCCATGAGATTGGTATTATTATCACCTTCATTGGTAAGGAGACTGAGGCTTGGAGTGGTTAAGTTGCTTGTCCAAGGTAGCATATGTAGCAAAAGAGGGACTGATGGGTAGGAACTTCAAACAACACATTTTGATACCAGTCCTCATGGTCTTAACCATTTTTTCTTTAGAGCTATTTCCTAATTTTCTATGATGCAAAGACTTCCTTGGACTTTTTTTTTTTTTTCCTGGCACTAACATTCCTCTGCTTCCTTAAATTCTTCATAGATATCACTAACTTTTCTATTGTTTTTAAGTTGCAGTCTATAGACCAGAAAGCCTTAAAGGTGACAAAGGTTAAATTTATTTATTTTAAAAGCATTAATTGCCACTTATGTTTCTACATGAATTTATGAAAGACAATAGTTCAGCAGAAAGTTTAGTCAATTTTGATTATGCAGGTACTTCATAATGTTTCAGTGAGTATTGATGTCTATTCCATGGATGAAGAAAGTGGCAGGATATGAAACAGAATCAAATTGTGCAAATTCATAGCACAGCTTCCTTATTTAATTTGAAGGGTTATGAACTTCTGCACATCCTACATGCCCAGAGAAAAAAAGGGATGCTTTCCAAGCTCAAAAAAGTGCCTTCCTTGATTAGCCATGTTGTTATACCTGTGCTCTTGCTCCTGCCCATTCCTGTGTTTGTCCGAAATCTTGCTTGAACAACAACAACAAAAAAGTTGAAATTCATTACCAGCGACCATATGTTTAAACTTTGAAAAGATTTACTGTAGAGTAATAGAAATATAAAATAATTTATGGCTCCAAATCTTTTCAACAAACTGTTATGTAAAGCTGTACTTTGTTTTGTATCTGTAGTTGCTTCTTGAATTACCTATCATTTGTGATTCCTATTACCTTTTCTGGTGTGTGTCAAAAGGAGCCTTTTCATCCTTAGAGCACTGTGATAATTTAGTCTAAATAGCTTCTGATTCAGTCAAAGTTGAGCTTAAGTTCTGAGTTTATGAATTCAGTTGCAAGAATAAGAGAGAGCTGGAAAGGCAGGGGGTTCAGGATAATGTAATTTAGCCTCATATTCTTCACTGGCTCTCAACAGCCACTCCAAATAAACCAAGAACTAAGAAAATCCCATTTCACTAGACCCACACCCCTCCACATTTGTTCCTTGAGCATTTTTAGCTCTTTGTAGCTTTTTAGAAATGCAGAATCTCAGGTCCCACTCCAGACATGCAAATAAGAATTTGTTATCTAACCAGATCTCTGGGGATGAGACTCACCATGTCCCACCCCACCAGAACACAGCTCCTAAGCCCTTCTTCTCTTATATAGTAATCCTGGCTGGCTTCACCACTTTATGGATTCGGCGTTATTGCAGCTGGATTGGGATCCTGGAAAGGTCTTCATTTAAGTAGAGCAGGTATCCTGTGTGGTCTCTAATAACTTCCACTTGAATACATTTCAGTTTCTGTGTGTGAACACAGATAAATAGCCAGAGTTTTTAAGCAAGGGAGACAACAACTAGAAGCAGCAATGGGAACTTGTTCAGTTATAGCTATGGCAATATATAGGTCTTTACAAAAGCAGCAGTTACATTTTGCAGGTGGTGATAAATGTGAAATTATAAATTCTGGAAATAGTGGTAGTAAATAGATAGAAACAGGAGTGGTTCACAGATAAGGATATGAAGTATATTCTCTTCATATTTTGCCAAAAATGAGCTTCATATATTTTGTGGAATAGAGAGCTGGTTTAAAGAAAACAGATTCATAACCAATTGCCTTCTAGAACTGTCTGTATTAATAAATTATCAAGAAAGTATTTTAATTAAAATATGTCATTATTAGCATATAATATTTCCCTCTTTGCATTATTTGATGAAATATCTCATATAAGAAAGAAAATATTGGCTTCCTTTTCATTTAGTAGTTCCAACATAATATATTGTACTCTTTCTAATCTCTAGTGCCCTTTGTTTATTTTCAAACACTCTCATGTGCTCAGCTGTTAACGTTTTTCATATAGAATTTATAATTTATTAAACTGTATCCTCTTTATTATGTCCCTTCTATGGACAAAAGAAACTGAAAAAAGGAAGATAAATGCTTAGCATATTTGCTTATTTCCTACACATAAATATACTAATTGATTTATGGCTAAATCAATATGAAAAATTAACTCATAATACCAAGAAAACAATTTAATTTGTTTCATCAAGGTAATTTTTGATGTCTTAATCAAGATTATGTTTCTCCAGTCAGTTAGATTTTAAATTCACCAAAAATATGAAAATATCAGTATAAATTATCCTACCTTCATTAGACTATAGTTTTGTTTAATAAAATTTGATACATTTCTTAATAAAATTTATTTTCACTTCTGACCAAAGAAATTATGCTAATATTAGTACATTTTAATTTGATCTATATCACTCTATCTTCTGCTTTTTTATTCTTCTAAATAGTTACAGGCAATTTCTTTTAGTCCTAAGGTTTATGATACTATGTGCAGTTAAACTGCTCAACTTATTTTTAAAAACGTCCTCCCTCTTTATTAGTTTGATAATCATCGTCAGTCCTTCTATTTGGTAAAACATTTAAAAAGTAGGACATTGAGCAAATTAGAGAAATGGTGTTGATGCCAATTCATTAAAGAGAACTTTCAAAGGGAGAAAATGTATTTGTGGGAGAAATTGTCTGAGGAGTCAGAATATTTTGGAAAAATAACAAGACCTCCAAAAAGTCTATTAGTCTCCTTACCCTCAAAAATATTCAAAAATAGAAAGTTGATAGAGGAGAGAATATGGGGGAGAAAAAGCTGAAGGAAGGACTAAAAAGAGAAGAAGTAGGCAAGAGGACAGAGGAGAGGAAAGCAGGAAACAAGATTGTAGCCTCTGATCCCCCAGCACTTATTAATGATGTGACCCTGAACAAGTTGAGCAACTAAAGTTGTGCTCATCAGTAAAGAATCTACCCTTCCAGCCAGTCAATACAGCAAATTCAAGTTCTGATGGATGCATTTCCATCAAATCCTCCCAGAAAAATCATCCAGCAGCACCACTTTCTCTTACAGCTTTATTCTTTTCTGGTGTTTGTTACACTTCGTGCAGTCTTTCATATTATCTTCCTTCTTCTGGGGCTGAATGATTTTGTGTCAGAATGTAAATGTTTTTGTACTAATGAAGTGGTCCAACCTCTCTCTTTTTGTTCATTGACTCTGGCTTTTCTTGTGGGAACCCTCATTCTAAACCTCACTGCAATTTTTTATTTAAAATTTCTTTATAAAGAAAATAGTAAGCAATTTTTTCCTCTTTATTATTAAATATGAGAAATGGATTCTGATACAAAGTTGGCTAACCTAGTATCCGTATCAATACCCATATACACATAAACATTGCTATGGTAGAAAGTTCATTTTAGAGCCAAAGAGATTCAGATGGAAGGTTGGCTATGCCTCCCTGTCTTCATCTAAATATGAAGATAGCAACAAATACTTGAGTGTTCTTCTGAAGATTAAATGAAACAACATGTATAAAATGCCTGGGACAGTTCCTGACGTTATCATTGGTGCTCAATGGTTATCAATGCCTGTCTTCCGTATTAAGGAACAGAAGGGCAAACTTCGATGATATGAAAAGAATTCAGCATAGCACTGTGGGTACATTTTTCAAACAACTTTTCTCTGCACAAGATGCAATTCTTTATGTACAAAGGTTGGTCTCATACTTCACATATTCTTTTATGAAATGTGCACGCATATCAGGTTTGTGGTAGGCAAAAAGAGGAATTTCGCAGGAAATCTTGGGCTTGGTCATAGGAAAATGCACTTTCCCACTGAGGAAAATAAAAATGCATTAAATAACACTACTGTCCTTTAAATTTCAGAGGTTAGAAAGCTGAGGTTGGTAAACATTTAAATTGCAGTTCTCCCACCTGGAAGCCAATTTTTTTACAGTTCTCCTCATATGCCTTAAAAATAGAATTTTCAAACCTAGATCACCCTTCACCTTTTACGTTAAAACCAATGGTTAAGCAATTCTTATACATGCATTAATTTTAACAATCATAAGGCTTTATGCATATTTAGTGTGTTTTCTCTCAAAGCAAAATGTGTTAATCATTTAAAGAAGATTGTTATAAATAGAAAGTCACAAGCTAATGAAAAGATGTTAGTTATACAAATAAAGTTTTCATATAAATTTAGCCAAATATTAACATGTTATCCACTGTGTTACCTGTAAGTCTGTTGGAAACATGAATAACTTAAATGTTCCTATTTGCTTGGTGAAAGTCTTATTAAATACATATTTCATTTCTGTATGGGTTTAACATAAGTCACACACTCTTCTAAACTGCCATATTTTAGTACCATATTGTCTCTTATATTAGTCATTACAATGACAAGGAAAACAGTAAATTCAGAAAAATACCAAATGAATCCAATTTTTCTTTTTCCATATTTCCACCCATTGTTCTATTCTCATTTATTCAAAAGCCCATCTTTACTCCATTGATGTGAGATGTTGCCTTTATCCTATACAAAATTGCCAAACCCTATCAAAGTAAGGTTATGCCAAAGGTGCCCCCTCCTCCATAATTTAAACATATGCTTGAATACCTGGGCATGTAAAAGAAAGGAAAAAGGAGAAGGAAGATTATTGAAATAAGGGTAACCAAGGTGGGAGAACTATATTACTCATAGTAGCTGCCCCTGTATGTGGCTGGTGGTAAATTATAAAGCTTGAATTCAGGTACAAGGGTACTTCAATATTTTTTTTTTTTTTGCAAATTCTTTGCTTTTATAATATAACATGAAGGAAATGTAACAATGTTAACAGTTTTTATTTCTGAGGTGGCTGTACAGTGGTGATTATTAGTTTTTGAACTTTTAGGATTTTAAAATAAAATTTCTCAAAATGAAAATAAAAATTGAAAAGAAAGAGGAGAAATTCTAGCCTTTACTCCAAAAGAGAAGATAAGGAGGGATGGAATTGGGAGACAAGATTGGTTCCCTGCCAGAAACCTATGCTTAGGCAGATAGGACCTTTAAGAAATGGGTACTTTCACTTCTGAATCCTTTAAAAATTGTTGTCTAGCATGTATTGCTGGGCCAGTCCACTTATTCCTTTTAAAGCGCTAACACTAATGGGGCCAGCAAAGCTGAGAGTAGGAACTCAGCAGGGGGTTGAATTTGGACTCTGCCACTGTCTGCTGTGTGACCTGGATTCAGACTTCTCTAGTTATTTTATAATCTATATCATAGAAATGGTAGGAAAAAATTAGGAAAAGTGCTTTTGAAAACATAGCCTAGAACCTGGTAAGTAGTAAACACTCCCTAGATGAGCATTAAAATGTGTTATAATTATTCTTCACAACTTTTACCACCTGAGTCTAACACCACTATTTTAAAGCGAGGAAGTCAGATTCATTTTTGTGCTTGTCTTGCTAATGGTCCTGATGCAATTATGTGATTTTTTCTTCTTCTTTCCCCAATGCTACCTCCACATATTTTGATAACACCAAAACATGGTGTTAATTTTCAAAAGTACTATTTTTGTATACAAGAGGAAACTACTCCTGTTTCCATTTCACGAGAGGTTTAGCCAAGAAAAAGCAGTAACATTTAACTATTCTGAAATATCTTAGTGTTTTGTACTTTTAGTAGCAACACTCTTTACATTTATTTCTCTGTAGACGAAACCACATAAGACTAACTTAGAACGGTCCTGTGAAAACCCATCACCTTTTCTTACAACTCTTTTTTCTCTGTTTAATTATTTTCTTAATTATATAATCAACTCACTAAGAATCCTCAATCCTTCTACACAAAATGGGGCAGAAAAGGGTGGCTTGGTGCCTATTTGGCTCAGGCCTCTTGAGAAACAGCCATAGAATCAATGGTTAATTCAAGAACATGATCACAGATGAGTCAACTCTAAATTCTAGAAGATGTCTTAGAAAAAAAAAAGAGTTTATCTTCAGTTTTGCCTCTGAAAGACATCTTCTTCCCTTAAAAAGAGAGAGAGAAGTAATTATCTTTTTAACTTTGAATACCTTTTAAACATTTAAAATATTCTAAGGCTGAATTTTATTAGTGTTGCGAATGTGATACTGATAGTTAATGATTAAGTGATTCATTAACAAAGTGTCTGTAATAAAAGTATCAAAAATAAAAAACTCTTTATAATAATGATAAATTAGTGTAATTTATGATAAATATTTATGTTAAGAACCTCCACCCAGCAGCACGAAAGCACTCAGCCTACAGATGCCCGTTATTAACCAATTTAGCATCACTGTCATTTTTTATTTCATACCCTGAGGAGTTTTCAAAATGAAATAAAAGATGACACTAAATATAAAGTATTTTAGCATTGAATGTCATTTTGAGACTCCCTAAACAGCTCCAAAACGAGAACTGTCATTACAGAATGAAGTGATTATCCCTTTCCTTCTAATATTGTACAATGGAAAGTCATGTTAAGTAGTAGTAATCCTACGTGTTTGACTATACTAGCTAATTAGCAAATAGCTATGTCCTGACATTTTGTCAGATTTACAAGTGATCTATTATATGTTTCAGATATGGATATATTATTGAAAGGTACTCTTATCATCACTTGCTTTTAAAGTCTGATCTTGGAATAGTTGCTATGAAAAAATATATCTGTTATATGGAAGATAGTCTCTTCTGCACCTAACTAGGTTAAAAAAGTTTAGCCAAGAAATTAGTGCTGGACAGTATTTGTAAAATTTGGCTACACAAAATTGAAAAGATCAAGTCAAACAAACGGGACCTAAATGGACCCAGATGGAGAAATAATCCTTGGACATTGAATTGTTTGACACTGTTTGATATACACTGGGACACTCCAGATTGTTTAACTAAAGCAAACTAAAGCTAAGGGTAGAAATTACCATGAGTCTGGTACCTTAAACACATTGGTTTGGGGCATGTGCATTAAGCTTTATTTTACTTGAAATTTCCCCCAGGGAAATAAGTGAAGATAGATTAAGGAGTTGGGGTACAAAAGATAGATATTCTTCTGTAGAACTGTCTCATCATAATAGTTTGGGTTTTAATGGGATTGAAATGTTTAGTGCTATATAACTGCATGACTTTAAAAAATTATATTAATAAGAGCATATTTACTAATTTGTGCAATGAAGTTAGTCTTTTCATAGGTCTACATTAACCTGTGTCTATAGAGATAAATAAATACATAAGTAAGTAATCCATTATGGGGCTAATATATTCCTAGATAAATGACATCTATATGGTCACCAGCATCAGATATTTTTAAGCTGTCTTACTAATATAAAAACCACTTTTTGTATGATCTTAGGAAGAAGTTTTAAAAATAATTTTAATACTGGTATCAAATATTAGATAGAACAAATTAATTTTTAAGTAATTGCAATTCAATATGTTTTGAACTAAAAAAATATCATTGACTCATTAGCTATTCTGAAACACATTTAGGTTTTATGAACTCTGATAATTAAAATTTCAGTGGGGAGGAATCCCAATGGACAGAGTTCAAACAGACTGTCAGCCAGTAAACCACTTATAAACTTTCAGGAAAATATTTGTGCATTGTCTCTGTTCATATCCAAAAAATTAAATACTTTTAATTATACTACAGTGTAATGGGAAGAGAATTAATAGTTAGAAGTATTTTAACTTTAAGAATAATTCAGTTCTATGAGAGAAACATTCAGTGATCTTCCCTGTCTCAATGAAATGATCGTATAACAGTGTTACTGAATAATCACTGTTTTTACACAGCACATAAAATATACTGATTTTCAAAAGCATCTGTGTACTTTTTTGATATTACTGTAGAAAGAGCACATAGCACACTTCATGTGAGAATTTGTTCATGATTATGTTTAGATTTTGTTCAGCAATGCTTGTAGTGCACTGAAATTTTCATAGAATGAGAATTTTCAGTGTTTAAAAGCCATGCTCTTATTAAGCAACCCAAAGCGGGAGCAGGAAGAGTGTTAATAAGGTATTACAGGGCTTCCCTGGTGGCGCAGTGGTTGAGAGTCCACCTGCCGATGCAGGGGACACGGGTTCGTGCCCCGGTCCGGTAAGATCCCACATGCCGCGGAGCGGCTGGGCCCGTGAGCCGTGGACGCTGAGCCTGCGCGTCCGGAGCCTGTGCTCCTCAACAGGAGAGGTCACAACAGAGAGAGGCCTGCATACCACAAAAAAAAAAAAAAAAAAATAAGAATACTAATTAAAGAAAGTATTTTCACAAATTTTACTTGCCAAGACTAGAAATTTGCAGTTTATCATTTATAAAACTATACACAAAAGTCAACATATAAATAATTTTTGCAAAATATTTAACAATGTTCTTCTAAAAAGTTATCTTGGTGATGAGAAAATTTTAGAACAATGTCATTTATCTTTCCCTTCAAAGGCAAAATTTACTCAATTGAATTTAATATACTTTCAAAAAGGCAATGTTTAAATACCAAATCAGTGGTATACAGTTAGGAACATATTCTGAGTATATTGCTACACCTTTGGTAAAAGATATTTGTAAAACCTTCTGTTTTGGAGAAAATTACGTTTTGTTAAAACCACCCATTAGTGATATTTAAACATTATCCTAGAAATTGCCTTGTAAAATGTAAAACTATGTGCTGCCTAATGTATAAAATCATTTCATTAAATGAATTCAATGTGACATATTGTGAGAAATAATCACCTGAAGATTGAGTATATTAAAGTAGCTCCTTTCTTTGATATACTTAAAATACATTATCTTTGAGTTCAGACATAACTCTAACTGTACTAAAGTTTAAAAGTAGATGGGATATAAATCACCATTGCATATGGCAACTGTTCATCAAAATTTTTCTAGATTTTCACTTATTACTGTTTCTTAGAATATGATTTGTCATTAATTGTTTTGAAGTCTATAAGGAATGGGAAAAAAATCAATGTTGCTAACAAATTGCGCTTAAAATTTAAATCATTGAAATCAGTCTTCCTACAAGCTTACTATTTGTACCATTGAAAAGCATACAATGGAATATTACTCAGCCATAAAAAGAAATGAAATTGAGCTACTTGTAATGAGGTGGATGGACCTAGAGTCTGTCATACAGAGTGAAGTAAGTCAGAAAGAGAAAGACAAATACCGTATGCTAACAAATATATATGGAATTTAAGAAAAAAAAATGTCATGAAGAACCTAGGGGTAAGACAGGAATAAAGACACAGACCTACTAGAGAATGGACTTGAGGATATGGGGAGGGGGAAGGGTAAGCTGTGACAAAGTGAGAGAGTGGCATGGGCATATATACACTACTAAACGTAAAATAGATAGCTAGTGGGAAGCAGCCGCATAGCACAGGGAGATCAGCTCAGTGCTTTGTGACCACCTAGAGGGGTGGGATAGGGAAGGTGGGAGGGAGGGAGACACAAGAGGGAAGAGATATGGGAACATATGTGTATGTATAACTGATTCACTTTGTTCTAAAGCAGAAACTAACACACCATTGTAAAGCAATTATACTCCAATAAAGACGTAAAAAAAAATGCTGTGTGAAGACAGCTTGATAAACAAAAATTTTTGGTCCATCCTCGCTAATAATGGGTCCATAGGATGCATAAATCTATTTTCTCCAAACTCTTCTTTGTGAATTTCCTTTTCTAGCCTCTTAAAGGACAATTGTAGGTGTGCCAGAAAGCACTGAGCCACAGCACATCCTTGATGGATTTCGCAAGTCCATCCTCTCCGAAACAAGTGTAATTCAAATTTAATTTCTTGACATGAAGCAACATTACAACATGCTTTGAGTAATTTTTAGGTGTTATGTCAATTAGAATGCTTAGGGTCACTGATTATATAGCTAGATGTTACTAATTACAAAACCTTCCAGTGGTAATTAAAAATCTATTATAATTAATGACAAAATGTTAAAAGGAATCAGTTATCTCAGCAATTAGAGCATTTTACATAAATTAGTACACTATACTTTCCATTACCAGTCTAAAAGGATTAAAAATCATCTTGTAGAAAGGTACTATGGTTGTATCTAATGAAAAGTAGAATGGAGAAATGAAGCAAGTATCTGAATAATTTAGGGCCCCTGTTATGAAGCTTTCTTTGAAATATTCAGATATTTAGAACGCTTTTCAATATAGATACACATTGATGTAAAGTCTAAATTTCATTTTAAATTTGTAAATGCAAACTTGTATTTGTTAATTTTAGTCATTTAAATTCAGATCTATGTTTGCTTAATCAAAAAGCCCATTCTTTCATTTGCATTTTACTTATCTGTACTTTCAGTCAGTCCTCGGGGCCACACAACTTCTATGTAATGTGGGTAAAGTCCTTTAAAAATTTATAATTAAAAAAAATCAATAAAGATTATTTAGCCATAATAAAACAGAACTAATGCACATGCCCTGTGAAACTAGCAGAGAGACACATTGACTCTGTCAAAGAAAAAATGCATTAAATTGAGTAATAAAAGTAAGGAAGACTTCATTCAAAACTATTGAAGTAGGGGAGAGAGATTGAACTCATCCCCCTTGAAACAAAAGATGAGAGAGTTTTAAGTGCTGAAGTGAACTTGTGGAAAAGTATGGGAAGACTTTGGGGAGGGGAGAGGTAGGGACCTCGTCTTTCCTGGTGCCCAGGTCTTTGAGAAGGACATTTCTAGGTTGTAAAATTGGCAAGAGGCTGGAGAGGAGTTACATCTCAAAGGAGCAGAGAAATAATTTTTAATCTCAAGTATTCTAAAGTAAATCTAAGAAAAGGGAGGTTAGGGATGTAGAGTCAGCTAGAGAACACTAGTCTAAAGAGTAGTCAAGCTAGAGAACATTGTCTACGTTCATCAACTCTGAATATTCATAACTTTCTGTAACTTGAATAATGTGTTGTTTCTATCAAGAGCAGACAGTAAATTTCTTATCTGAGTGTGAATCAGCAGTCTTCCAGCTAATTTACAAGCTTTAAACATAAACTCTAAACTTTTGACAATCACATACGTGTCATTTTTTGGAAATGAAAGTCATTAGCCTAATAAATTGCTATTTCAAAGTGAATAATTTGACCAAAATTAACCAGAAAATGTATGAATACTCTGCTAGAGAAGGTTTTTTTCCCTTCTGTTTCCCTTTCCCCCCCCAAAATTAGCACACATTATAAATAAAAATAATAATTGCATTTTCTGACATAAAATAATATGAACTAGTAAATGGATCTTAACTGCCATAGTTGTTTTTCTATTAATAGAAGTAAAGCACAGAGAGCAAGAAAAGTTTCAGTTGCAGATTTGTGCAGTAAATATTGTTGATACAAACTATCAAGGTTGGTTTTCTACTTCTAATATATTCAGTGCTTCTATCATTTCTCAAGTCAACAGTTCACTTGTGATGTAGTCTTTGTGGCGAAGATATAAATAACCTTGTCTATCATATCAGTAATATGTATAAGTAGAGGTCTTTAAATGACTTAATATCATTAATATTTTTAGATATCATCATGAAGAAAATATTCAAAATAAACATAAGTGCTGTGAACAAAATAAACATAAGGAAGCACATGCACCTTTTCCAGGTGGACAGTCACAAGATAATATGTCTGAAAATCATAAACCAGATCATTTTTGTTTCCTCTTAAATCAGGCCTCTTCCCATTCTTTCACACTGCTTTTTCTATTGACATAAAATGTGCTACTTAAATACAGCATCAGGAAGTCATTCCTGAAATGAAAACGTGCTCTTCACTCAAGCACAGCAAGAAAATATGATTGATATCCTGTAATGCTTCTTGTGAACAAAGATCAGAATGAGAAATAAGGACGAAGTTGTTGGATAAAAATACAGCAAAAGAAAAAAAATTAACATTTCATTACAAGTTTCATCGGAAAATTAGAAGGTTGCCAGAAGAAACTGATACTTAGCAAATTTATAACCATGTTTAAATTTAATTTTGTTGCCAGTTATTTGTTAAAATGTAATGGTGTTAGGGTGTTTAGATTTATATAAGGAAAATTTTTCAATATTTTGAAAATTGAAGATCAAAAAGAAAGTTGTATATTATACATTATATACGTGTATATATGCATTGCTCATAGGGAACCGAATCATCTTGGCCATCGTAATATAGAAGTTCTATTTTAAGGAACTTTCCTTCAGTAAAGATTTTAAGCTGGCTTTTTAGCCACTTTTAGTAACAGTCATGTTTATTGATTCTACTATGGTTAATTATTCTCCTCCACCATTAAAAAAAATTATAGTCAATGGTTTAGACAGTCTTTTAAAGGAAAGCTTGTCCATGTAAAAACGCATAGGAGATGATCAACACCAGATTGAAATTATTTGTTTACTGATCATAATTGACCTCCTTTTTTCTGATTGTATTAGGTTAACTAAAGGAGTTAGAACTGCTCTTCAAATTCACTATAATTATCAGCACAATTCAGGAATTTTACCTTGCCTAGAATATCCAAGATAGACTAAAGTTGTATTTCTTCCTCAAGCATGCCTTTCTCAAGCATCTTTGTGGAAAACATTTTTAAAAAGATTCATAAAATTATTTCCTCCAAATTAAATCTGGTGAGTCAAGAGAGGAAATATGGTTAAAACAGTGATTTCCAATGTTGAGTATTAGAATCACCCGAGGAACTTTTGATTCTCATTACCCAGTTTGAAGTCAATACCAATTACATCAGAATGTCTGGAGGTAGGCCTGAGGCATTGGTATTTTTTAAAGATCCTCAGGTGCATTAAACATGGAATAAAGTATGGAAACCACTGAGTTAAAAGGCATTTAGCCTGGCATCAGGAAAATAATCATATTTCCAAACATTTAATTATAACATAATTTGTACTTGGATATAATAATTTGTATTTCATACACATTTTTTAGTATGAAATTATAAGCTGAGTGACTGATGAACAAGGATGCTACTAAGGGTTTTAATGAAGTAAGTGGGATGGATTTAAAGTTCACTTTAACTGTGAGTTCTTGATAAGCCACTGAATTTTGTCAATTTTTAGGTTTACACACAGTTCCTAAAGGCTGTTGCATACTGGCTATGCATAACTCCATCCAGATTCTCCTCCAAATACTTTTCCTTTTCTATATAAAATCAGTTAGTAAAAGCACGTTGAACTCGCTCCTTCTGTTGTGATTTGTCTTGTTACACAAACTTCTCTTTAAGGATATAGTAAATATGATCCTAGGTTTAACAAGTTAAAAAATTTGGAGAAGAATTTAAAAATAAGCAGATTAATTCATCACGTTTAAGGAGGGAAGACTTTAAAATGACCTAGTTTTCAGAAATTGCATTTCAAAATTATTACCGATAAAAGGTGAATAAAAATTGTCCAATTGGAATATATGGAAAGTGTTAATAAAAGGTATAGCCCAAAATCAAGAGTAAAACTTAAAGTTTGTGTGCTGTCTCTTAAAAATGAGAGACTATATTGGCTGGTGTGTCCTAAAGCACCACATCTGAGATTTCTCTCTCAAATGTATTGAAATTGATTTTTAAATTTTATATGAACATCACCATACAATGATTGTGTTTATTGCATTATTGTGTTCATCAGCACACAGCAATTGCTAATCTAAAGTCTTACTGGCTTATACCAAAATATAGCTTTATTTATGGGGATTTTGAGGACATGGGGTAGTGTGGCAGAGGAGTGCTGTGTGGCTCCATGCTGTCATTCAGACCTGATTCGTTCCATCCCATCCTTCTCCATCTGTCAGGGGCTTGCTGTTCTACTCTGGCTCCTCTGCTTCTAGCTGTGAGATAAAAAGAGAATATGTGGAGGATGATGGATAAGTGTTACAAGCTGCCATTTCCAGAAGTGTCATAGAGTCTTCTGCCTATTTTCTACTGGTCAGAACTCAGTCTCATGATCTCACTTTGCTGCAGAGGCACTGTTCTTTAAAAAAAAAAAGAAGAGAAAAATCATGGATTTCTGTATTTCTCATCACCTATCCTCTTCTTCCTATCCACGAAATACTCAAAATCCTTCTCCAAGGGAGTCAATACAAAGTCACATCTACGTAATATATCAAAGTCCAAGATCCCCAGGCAATATAATATACTGTCCATTGTTTTCCTTGCCCTGAAGCATTCTTCCTTGTGTCTTTAACTCCTTGTTCGTGTCTTTAGTGTGGATATTATCTTGCTTGATTTTTGCAGCCTGCTTCTTACAGAAGCAAGCTTAGAGTTCCAGAGGTGGTGCTGCAATTGAACAGTGAAAGGCAATAAAATTTCCTAGGGTATTAGTAGACTCCTAATATATTTAGTTCCCCCATGTGACTCAACAGTAATTGTATTCAATATTCTCTCTTAGACATATTTATTTCTTTGCTTTCTCACTAGCAAGTTCCTCCTTCTCTACTTAACGACAGTGACCTGGTGAGTACCTAATAGCAACAGATGTGATAGCCATACCTATAATCTAAACCTGGTCTAGAATTCAGTTACTTGGCTTTATTAAGCAATCTTATTGGGTCTTTGTAGCTGAAAAGGTTTTTAAATGTCTTTTTTTTTTGAGATGAGTATACTTTCCAACTTTAAAAAATCCAAATTTCTGGATTTTTTCTATTTCTTTTCATTTAATCATGTCAATTGACTTATTGTTTCCTAAATTTATATTTATATTTTTGGGGTAGTACAGTGCCCACCATCGTCAATAACCATATCCAACCAACAGCAATGCTATTCTTTTAGCAAGAGCCCAGTAGACACATGGTTTCCCTTCTGCTGTCTGATCAAATGTTTGACACTGACACAGTTATACAGCTGTCCAGCTTGTTGTATCTCTTCCCTCACCACTCACATCTAGCCTGCTAAGCCAGTCAATCACATATTCAAAGTTTCATTTGTAAAAGCAATCTACTGCATTAGATTCTGTATTAGATAGGTTAACTCACTCTATTATATGTAATATCCATATAAGATTGGTTAAGTTGAAATAACCAACCTCAAAATCTCAGAAGATTGTTTCTTTCTCACTCATATCGCCATCTGATGAACATTGGTGTTAAGAGGGAAAGAAGGGTCAGTCTTCTGCTCCATGTGGTCAGTCGGGGACCCAGGCCCTTCCATATGGTGGATCTGGCATCATCAAAGCCTTAGTATTATCCTCTAGAGGCTTTGCCTCCAACTGGCAGACAAGGGAAAAGAAAGAGAGGAGTGGAAGAGGTGAACATCATTTCTGCTCAAAATCACTTGTCTAGAACTCAGACACGTGGCTTTCTCTAACTTCAATGATTCAAGGGGGTTGCACAGTGATGTCCATTGGTGTTTCCTGGAAGAGGAAGTAAAACACAAATATTGCTGAATTGTAGAATTGTTTCTGTTGGGGAGGAAGAGATTTTCCTCTACCCTTTTTGTTTTTTCTGACTGGTCTAGGAATTAAATTGACCTGAGACAGATTAACAGGAGAAAATCTTCCAACAAAAGTTTAATATATACATGGGAGAGACACAGGAAAACTGAGTAACTTGCCAAAATATCTGAAACCCTCACCTTAAATACTATCTTCAGCTAAAGACAAAAGAGGATGTTGGGGCTAGTGGTTTGGGACTTCAAAGAGGAGAAAGGCAATTCACATAGAGATGGAAAAGCAAATGTTTGCTGGGCCAGGCAGAGACTATGGGACATAGTGTGGACTCTGATCTCTAGGCCTTGCCAAGTCTTCTTCATCATCTCTAACGCATATTCTTTGCTCGGTTCCAGGATGGGATAAATAGCTGTGATGACAGCTATATTCTGGGAACAAGCCCTCTATCTAACTAACTTTCAGGAAGTTAGAAAGAAGATCAAAGTTTCTTCCTGAGTTTTTGGGCCTTATTTTTTTCAGCTTTAAATACTCCACATGCCAAAGAGGCATTTGGGGGTGGCAAATTTTGCTCCCTTAAATCTTTCTCAATTATTATCTATCTCAAATCATTGTTACCTAAGGATAAAATAATATATACATAGGACTATTTTTCTTTAATTTAGTCATTAAAGCAACTATGCATGCAGTCTTCATTGGCACTGATCTGAACTTAGATTTGCCAGATAAAATACAGGATGTCCAGTTAAAGTTGAATTTCAGATGAACAGCAAATAAATTCTAGTAAAAATTCCCCCAAACTTCATGGGCCACACTCATATGAAAAAAACAAATCATTGTTTTCTGAAATTCAGTTTTACTGGGCATCCTATATTTTTATTTGCTAAATCTATCAATGCTGGCCTGAACACTTTAGTTATTATTATTATTATTGTAAAGTATGCTCAGTAGTTATTATTATTATTGTTGTAAAGTGTGCTCAGTGATATCAATATGAATTATGGAAAGTGTAAATATTGTATATTTTCCTTCAATTACCTTTAAACAAACAAACACTGCTACAGGCCAAAATATGAAGTCTCAACTACTATCTATTATTTAAAGTTAATTTATGTGTGCCTGGAAGCTTTAGTTATAACTAGTCATTAGTGTTATATTAGATTTGATGTTTTAATTAAATTTCAGTACAAACTCCTTAAAATAATATTGTGCTTTGATTTCATTTCAATATATGAGTTCTGCCTTGTTAGGGGGAAAAGTTACAGAGAACTGGAAATTATCAGGCTTTAACATAAATTAAGAACCACTGGCACCTTCACAGATCTTCAAACCATGAGCTGCCCATAAAGTGGTGCTGAAAGATTGGATTGCTTCTGCATGCTCCCTCAGTGATTTTTATATTTTAATAAAACTGTTCATTATAGTTAGCTTCTCGTGTTGGAGATGGTAGATATTTATATGAAAGAGCATATCATTATCTTAGTTGCATTCTGAACCATTTGGGATGCTTTTAGGTTAGGGTGATTTTTTTCCCCCGCCTTAATTTTGCACACACTAGTGCCTATGTGGCTGTTAAGCTTTATTTCTGTCTTCAGATTCTTTATCCTATTTTTCAACTTTATTGTGCTAAAGTGGCTGATGAACAGTGTAGCTGGCTGCTGGATAGGAGTAACCTCAAAGACAGTAATTTCAAAAATTTACTGTCTTGAGAAGCAGATAGGAGTTGATATCCCAATTACTTCTTCTCTCTCTCTCTCTCCTGCTTTCTCTTTCTCTCTTTACCTACCTCTATCTCTATCTCTCCCTAAAAGTGTAAAAATACAACAGTGTAGAGTCACTCACATCCCTGTATTTCTTCAGATTCAACATTAGGGCTTTAATTATGAAAAGAATGATTTGGACAATGTGCGACTGTAAGAACCTAAGATATTAAGAGGAAGACTTACAGAATGCAGAGACAAAAAGCAAACACAACGTATCCTCTAAAATCGTTAGTGAGTGATCAAGCCAAGGGTGGATCTAGTACAGCTGAGTCATTTTCCATGCTGCCATTTGAACCTATAGAAGGCTTTGAATTATATAGCTGCTTCATTTGTCATTTCCATGTGGCAAAGTATGTATGAAGTGCAAATTGGAATTTAGCAATGCTAAAGTTATTCCTGTAACTGGTCTGGTATGGGTGGGGAGGATAGGGATTAACTAAACAGAAAAATCCTCTTTCTTCTTCCTTATGTTCTGTTATCCTCGAAGATCCATTATCTGAATTCCTTTTTATTTTCTCTCCCAAATGATCTGGTTAGCACCCCCATCAGAGTCCAGTAATTTTTTAGACCCCATACATGTTACTTTATTCCATATTCCTTCTTTATATTTACTGTGAATCGTAGCCTAGACTTGTTTATTCAGTAAACAAACATGTAAAGGAGCATGTATTCAAGTACTGAGTACTTGGAATTCAAATAAAACATATATAGTCCATCTCTTCCCCAAAGGAAAGTATAAGTTGTGTGTGTGTGTGTGTGTGTGTGTGTGTGTGTGTGTGTAATCATTCCTCTTTTTTACAGTGGATTGTCAGTGACAATAATTTTATGATGTTGATCTTACAGATGAATAAAATCCCCATCCTCCCCCAAATTTAGCTACTGATGTAGGATTACTGACTCTTATCTTTGTTAAATATACAACCAGAAAAACAATATTACTTTTGGAGATGAATATCATGTTATAATAAAGGGCATTCTGAATCCAAAAACAAAGGTGGTATCATAGTTCCAAACAGAGGCTATTAAAAACAATACATTTAGCTTTAAAGAAACTTACTGTATTGCTGTCATGTGTTTCGTTTCATGTGGGCAGTGAAAACTTTTTTTGGCAGGGTTTTGCAATCTACTCTTCTTTGGAAGCTAGTAAAGAATGAATTAATCTGATCTCTTATCTCAGAAAGCATGTTTGTAGTTAAATTAAAAATGCAGCAAATATGTCAAAAGGAAACAAAACCTTAAGACAAATCTTTACTCTTAATTCTGGAAGGAGATAGTTGGCCTAAATTCAGACAAAGACTAGTTTCTGGGTAGGGGAGAAACCAAGATAAAGAGAGTTATGCCAGAGGGATGGAATATGGGGCATTGGACACTGCTGTACAGGTCAGGTGCAGAAAGAAACAGAATGAACCACTGACTTGAGCAGAACATTCATGAGAATTGGAAAAGAGTCCAAACAGTAATTTGTGTAATCTTTTGCATTCTGTTCTCTAACTCTGCTTCGCTGTACTTACTACTCTCCACATTACATCATATTCTTAATTGACATAACAAATATCTATTGAGGCATCATTAATGTTTGGCTCTGTTCTGGGCTGTGGGATAAAATGGGAGAACAAAACAAAAATGTTCACGCTCATGAAGCTTCCATACTTGTTTCTGCATTTTTATTATCCCAACGTAACAGAAGCTCTGTGGAAGCAGGGATGTTGGCTATGTCTCAGTCTGTTGTATTCTACCCTTGTAACCTAACCAATGCATAGTAGGTGCTCAATCACTTTCAGAGTAGCCCAAACCTACTGCAAGGTACGGTAGACTCCGAATGTGGCAGGCCAGGGATAAGAAGTTTACTATTTTGAGAGCTATTCCTTATATGGTGTGAGTAGAAGGTAAAAAAAGACCAAGACCAGTGCCCTGCTACAGTAGGAAAGGTAAGAGATGGGGAGCTTTACTAATGAATCAGTGTTGGGGATCTTTACTCATGCTCTTTGTACAAGAGAAACACAAGCAAAAGTCACTGGTGGTATATCTAGCAGGGCAGTGTCTGTATCTGGTAGTGCTGGATCCTCAGGTACCCTGAGAGCTGTTAGCTGTTGCTGTTGCATAGTATATATAGTATATATAGTATATATAGTGTATATATATATATACACTATAGTCATAGTATATGGAAGCCATAGTATATGTAGCATACTATATTATATGGCTATAGTATATAGTATATGGCTATACTACACTATAGTATAACTATATAGTATATATAATATAAAATATAGCAGTAGCCTATGGGATATATCAGGAATTCCGGCTGTCTGTCTCCACTCTTTTTTGTGTTAAAAGAAAGGGTTTTTGCATGGGGGCTGTAAGTTCTAGTAAAGACGCTAGTTATGAAAAGCTATTGTTATCTGGTCCCCTAGCTGTACATTTAGACTGATGTTCTCAGGAAAGTATCTGTGACAAAACAAACATGTTCATCTTGTCTGTAGGACTGTGGAGCTAAATTTACATTCCCAAACACACATTCCGCTTCCGATAGCCTTTTTTAGAAAGGTCTGGCCCTAAGTTTTCTCATAGACTGAATCAGCGCTTGTGGAAATAACCGTGCTTCTTTACCTTGGCAATGGTGACAGTGATAAAGAGAAGAGGAATGATAAATCTATTAACCCTGGTCTTTATGTGCAGAAAAATTTAAAAAGTGCTACAGAGAAAGAATCACTATCATAAAATGGACAAAGACGAAAGGTGGCAAAATGATTTAAGTAAAAATTAACGGCAAAGACTTTAGAGGCAGTTTAAAGACTCAGCACAACGGTTCAAAGTTTAAGTGAGGAGACAGGAGATTCAAGTATACTGATAACTGATTGCATGCCTGAGACTATGCTAGCCATTTCACATACGTAAATAAACACAATGCACAGTCATTGAGGTGAATACAATCACCTCTACAATATCGTGTTTTAGAAAAAAAAAAGGTAAAGATTCTTGAAATAACTTGTCTAAAGCCACGTGGCTAATAAGTGTCATAGGCAGGATTTAAATCAGGTAGTCAGATGACTCCTCAATCCACATCCTTTATATCATATTGTAGCATTAATATAAAATATGGTACCACGTCTCTGGGTTATAGTAACTTAGTGATATCAAATAAAGGTTTTCAAAGCTGTTGGAAGTATTTAAGGTAAATCGAATACATATGACTCTCAATATATTCTCTTTGCTCCTAATTTAGTAGTATAGAATCACTTAAAAGCCATGTGTGCAAAATATAGGCAAACCACTCCCTTAATATTAACTAAGGTTTTTGTCCCAATCATTTTCAAAAAGGCTTAAATTATCTTGTGTTTTACAAGTCAGGAGAAATTAGGTTAACAAGAAATTCTGAAGGGCTCAAATCTACTTGAAAAAAATCTGGAATGCTATCACAAAAGGGGTGGAATATCACTGGAATGATTAAGGTGAACACTCAGTGACAATTCTCTGGCAGGAAAGCTATTAAAATATTGAAGTGGAGTTCCAGGATGGATGTAGAACTCCTGTTCTGGAGGCCTTTTAACATAATATGTGAGGAGTGATTTTTGATATTCGCTTCACTGAATTATCTTTAACTTCGCCTGTGTACTTTTACATTTAATTTACTATCAGATTTTTTTCTGTATTCTTAATGTTCTTATCCATTCTCACTGCCATCACACTAGGTCTAAGGCATTGATAAGCTTGCTAATTTTCCATTTCTTCTCTCTGACTCTGGTCTCTCCATCTCCAGCTTTTCTCCTATTCTTTCCGCATAACAGTCATTAAATAATTCCTCTTTAATTCACTGATTTTATCAAGTAATTTGACTGCTGTAAAACCAATGGCTTATGGCTTCTCACTGCCAACAGCTATTTTTGTGCAAGACACTGGGTGATGAGAGAAAAGAAAAATGATGGCATTCAATAGTCGGATGACTAGGAGAATACTGGGAATTTTACTATATGAAGAGGAATTTTACTCTTCAGAAAAAGGCCAAAATATGCAGTTATACCGTTAGATTCGGCTGAAGAGGACTTCATTCTACAGGGGAGCAAAATCTACCACCCCAAATTGTATCTCTTTGGCATGAGGATTAATTTAGGCTGATTATTTTTAAGAACAAGAATACTCCAGAAGTCTTTCTTTTTACCTCTCTCTTAGCTGCTCTAAGAATCTAGATAAAGGACCTATTCCCCGAATAGAACTATCACTGGAGATCTCTGCAAAGAATAACGGCTAGGTGTGGTGGGGAACTTGGGCAGGGTCTAGAAATCAGAGTCCAGTCTCTGTCCCATTATCTCTGCCTGGCCCAGCAAACTTATTTATCAAACATTTGCTTTTCCATCTCCATGTGAATTACCTTCCTCTCCTTTGAAGTCCCAAACCACTACCCCCAATATCCTCTTTTGTCTTTAGCTGAAGATAGTATTTAAGGTGAGGGCCATTGTGGCAAGTTGATCAGTTTTTCTCGGTCTCTCCCATATATACATATTACTAAACTTTTATTTGATTTCTTCCTGTTAATATATTACATTCAATTTATTTTCTAGACCAGCCAGAAGAACCTAGAAAAGTAGGGGGAACTGTCTTCCTCCCCAGAAATTTTAAAGTACCTACTGTATCTCGAAGGAGTAACGATATTTAACATGGCACTTTGGAAAAGGCGCCTGGAGTGGTTTCAAAATTGTATCGTCTAAAATTTAAAGTCCTGCCTTTCCAGTTACACCCAGTTTGTTCAGCTTGTTTATTCAATGTCTTGTCCTCTGAATACACTTTGCAATGTCCCACCTCCTTATCTTGCATATACAATTTCATCTGTCTGGAATTTTCTCTCCTCATCAGTTCTATGTATCTTTAAATTCTCACCTAATTCATTCTTCCTTATATAGTCTTTGCTAACTGGTCCAGTTACATCATTCTTTTTCCTAAACACTGCAGACACTTCATACACAGAACCTTATAGTTATTTTATTAATTTGCTTGCATCTGAGTTGTAGGTTAATTACCTTGAATTTAGCAACTATGCATAGTATTTTGTACATTTCCCATAGTTCAGTATGTATATTAGACCTTCAGTAACTGAAAGAAATCAAGTGTAATATATGAGTTTCTGTCTAGATCAAATCGTTGTCTCAGGAAAGTGTTTGAGATACATTTTGGGGTGGCAGATTTTGCTCTCCTGTAGAATGAAGTTGCCTTCAGCCAAAACAAATGGTATAACTGCATATTTTGGCCTTATAAAGATTCCTGAAGAGTAAAATTTCTCTTCATATAATAAAATTCCCAGTATTCTCCTAGTCATCTGACCATTGAACGCCATCATTTTTTTTTCTCCTGACAATTATCTCATTATATCTGAGATAATTTACTCATTCACTGTGGTAGTGAGTTCTCCTAGTCATATAAACTTTTTCCTATCTGCTTTCTAAGAAAAAGCAACACTATAGACATGGGATATTTATGCAAATTCTATGCAAGAATTATTGAATAAGGGCAAAATATACAAAATCACACTGAAGACTGATAAATATAAAAACTTCAAAATCATATGAAATATTTCATGTCTTATATACACATGTTCCAGAAAATGTATATTATGTTATAAAAGTTGGTCTACCAGTTGTCTTTGCAGTTTTCTTTGCAACTCACTATCCAAAACAAACTTTATTAATGAAACAGATCATCTGAAATATTTTTTTTGGTAAAAAAAAAAACATAGGCAGTATGAACAACAGACCTAGAACAAAATTCCAATATCCTAGCTTGATTACAATAGATATAATTTATTTATTATCTGATTGGAGTATACTGTGATTTACACTCCCTAAGCTACTTTCCATCACTGGCAGAGGACATGAGATTTATAGACTATCTGGAAAGTAGGTGCAGGTGCTATACACCAGTTCTCAAGCCTATTGTCTAATTGGAAAGAGTCATATGTTGTGTGGAATTTGCTGATGCCTTGCCTCCATTGAAGTGGGAAGAAATGACATTTAAAACTCCAAAGTAATATCAGTCTTTTGTCTGTTTCTCTGTTGTCATGCTCAGTTTTGCTTAATCCTGAAAATTTTTCAGGTATCTAGTTTGCTTTCCATTTCATCTAGACATAATTAGTTTTCTGTATCCGTTTTAGCACATAATTCAGTGACCGCATATTCTAAGGCTGCATCACAAATCCCCTAGACATCAGTGATTAGAGTATCTCTAGAGCATTTTGCTTATGTGGCATTTATCTGTTATATATTCCATTTCTTGTTTAACCAATGGAAACAGCTTGCCAAATACAGTAGCCCTATTTCTGAAGATTTTGCCCTTTCAAATAACACCTCCACATCCCTTTCCAAGGTGTTCACACAGGAAAGCTCTATTTTCATAATTCAGTTGTTTCCTGTAAGAAGCTTTTTAAAGCTATAGGTACACTCATCAGTTTGGGAACTAGAATTTTCTTTTCTTTTTTTTTGGATGATTGTAAAATCCCTCACAGACACTTCTGATAATAGGGGTAGGAGATATATTTAGTTTGAGGTTCAGAAATCATGACAGGACTTTTCCACTTACCTAACTTCTCGAAACCTCAGTTTTCTCATCTGTAAAATGGGAATACAGATCTCCCCAGGCTCCGGACGCGCAGGCCCAGCGGCCATGGTTCACGGGCCCAGCTGCTCCGCGGCATGCGGGATCCTCCCGGGCCGGGGCACAAACCCGTGTCCCCTGCACCAGCAGGCGGACTCCCAACGACTGCGCCACCAGGGAAGCCCTCCCCTACTTTTTGAAAGTTCACTTTATGTCACTTTCCTTTCATGAAAGACCTACGTTAGCACCTGTTTGCGATAATTGAAAAAAATCCAAAGAGGATTTTCGCTTCTATGAACAAAGCTGAAAAGAGAAAATAGCATTCAGGTTTATTTTGTAGTGAGCCCTCGTAGAGGCAGCGCACACCCCAGCATTGCGAGTGGCACCACCAAGCTCCTTCCCCAGGAACTACTACACTCAGCATCAAGCCAACATAGCTTTGAAATGTGTCTGTGAGCATCCGTTCTTTATCTCAATTTATCTTGTGCATCCATTAGGAAGATGTGTCCTAAGGTAACTGCTTTTCCACTTTACACCATTTCAGCTTATGAAAGCTTTCAGTGAAACCTATTTTTGGATATCGGGGAAAATCTTTAATATTTGCATTAAGTGGCTAAATTTAGTATTGAATGAGATAATGCAACTAAACCATAGCATAGTACCAGGCATAAAAGTCAGTGTTAGATAAATGGTGTTGTCAGAGTAATTATTACTAATACTATAGGCAACGTGATCTAAATTATGTTTTAAACTCTAAGCCTCAAAAAATCAAGAACTGCTTTACAGCATTTCTATAAAACAGGCATTTAATGAGTATGAATTCTGGGCTTTTTGTTTTTTTATTTTTGTTACTGATTAACCAAAAAATATTTTTTTGAATCCTTGTGGTGTTCTAGCCACCATACTAAGCGTTTAGGATAAAATCATGGGGAGAAATCCACTCTAATGAAAAATTACAATGGAAGCAACAAACGTGAGGCAGATATTCAACAATAAATGTGCTGTATAAACATATGTATGTACATATTTATGTACATAAATACATACATCCAGGCTATGCTAAACATTTGAAATGTATTAACATAGTCAAAATAAACAAAGGGAATTCACCCATTAATATTTCATTTAAGGTTGAAATATTAAAAAAAAAAAAGTACAAGAGGCTTTTTGCTTTAAATGACCTTTTTGCTTGCAACAAGGCCATTTACTGGATGAATGCCATTTTAGCTTGACAATCACTAAAAATTATTGTCTTTACGTGATATAAATATATCAGTACTATGTGCTAAGTACCTAAACTTTCCTATGGCCTAATGTCAGTGTATTTTGTGTTACAAACACTACAGACCATGGGTCAAAGACACTTGCTATTCACTATTACCTGCTTAAGCCAGACGACTTTTCCTTCTTTCCTTGGGCAGTTTTTGTGAGAAACCGTTGTAAAAAGCAAATCCTTTCAGCAGTGACATGGTCTTAAACTATTGTAACTGCTTATCTTTCAATCCAGTTTGAACCTTACTCATCTACAGTCTAAAATAGATCCCTTTCTGAGTGCCCTGGAGACAAAGGTCTTCTCACTTCCAGACTGGGTAGAAAGGCAATTTCTGAGAATGTAAGAGTATTAGCCAAGCTGTAGCACATATTTAAAAAATCAAGTTTGTTCAAAATATAGAAAGGTAAGTTTGGTTTTAAAAAACTCTAGTGTTTGGGCAAATCTATGAAAAAGCAATTAGAAAGTCAGACTAAATCTACAATCACATATATATTCCATGGACTTAACCTGCTTATGACCTAAGCAGAAATTGGAAGATTTAAAATTTTTTTTTCAGGAAATGTTGGGACATGGCTAAATTTAAAACTTAGTTTACATAAAGTGGTCATATCTGTCAGCTGAGCAGACCTGGGTTTTACCATATTAGTATAATTTTAAAGGTACAGTTAAAGACCAAGGAACATAATTTTAGATTGTACACCATTAAAGATTTTCTTTTAGTTAAAGTGTTATATCCTCCCCAGGTCTTTTTAAAAATAATTCTGGGGGCTTCCCTGGTGGCACAGTGGTTGAGAGTCTGCCTGCCGATGCAGGGAACACGGGTTCGTGCCCCGGTCCGGGAAGATCCCACATGACGCGGAGCGGCTGGGACCATGAGCCATGGCCGCTGAGCCTGCGCGTCCGGAGCCCGTGCTCCGCAACGCGAGGGGCCGCAGTGGTGAGAGGCGTGCGTACCGCAAAAAAAAAAAAAAAAAAAATTCTGGGAGGGATGATAATGTTATTAACATTTCAGGAGACATTATTTTGAGTAAAGGACCAGAGGTGTACCATCCTTAAGACCAAGAAGGTCACGGAAAGATAGAACAGACAAAAGAAAGAGAGGATAGACAGAAAACTGGAAGTCTTGTACATAATTGTCCCTTACAGACTTATTCCCCTAAAATATTGATACGTATACATACTTACACATATAAAGTTCAGTGTGTCCAAAACCTTTTTTTTTTAATGGTTATTTTTTTTTTTTAATACTCATATTGTCCTAAATTTGGCCAGTGTAAGCCCTTTAAACCAGTTCTGGTATCATTTTGACAATTTCATTATTTTTTGAGCATTTCTTATTTTATGAAATAACATGTTCCAGGCTTATCCTGAACTTTCCAGGACTCAGAATTTGAATCAGCCATTTCTTAAGATGCCCAAGTTCCTTTCGTCAGAGATGACCACTGAGAAAAACGTGTTTGCATGATAGGTCTACTCATTACCACTAAGTACCATTGCTTCTGATACTCTTTATTAGCAGCTAAAAAAAGCTAGCTTGCTAGCTAAATATAGACAGATAGAGATATGTAATGATTCCATACTGATTCTTTCAACTCAAAATAGATAACACAGAGCTCTTTTCCACCTTCCTCATTCTGTATATCTCCCTTCTCCCACAGTGAAAACTCTGATATGCTTCAGCATCAGTACTTCTATATCTCTCCAATAATACACACAAAAAACTGACACCCACGTCATTACTAACCACAACAAAAAACTATAATAAATAAGGGTAAGATTTCCCTGTATGTGTGTATACATGATTTTGTGTTTATGACCCTTAAGGGTATAGAATAAGAATACTGAATTCAAAAGTTACTTGAATTAATTCTTATCATTGGATTATTTTTCAGTCTGATGAGCAATTCATTTGTTTCCATTTGTATTGAATGTTAGCTGTGCTTTCTCATAAATTTTAATTCATTTATTAGTTGATGATATTGTTCAAAAGACCAAATTATATGAAAAGTTATTCTCAGAAAAGCCTTGTTCCTATTCCTATCCCCTTCATCTAGTTCCCACTAATTCCTTATAAATCAGCATTTAAGGAGATTCTAGTTTATCCTGCTTTTCTAGACAAATTAGGCAAACACACACCCACATTTTTTTTTTTTTTTCTTTTCGGCCATGCTACACGTCTTGTGGGATCTTAGTTCCCTGCCCAGGGATTGAACCCACACCCTCGGCAGTGAAAACGTGGAGTCCTAATCACTGGACCCCCGGGGAATTCCCCACACCCACATTCTTATATCCTGTTACTTCTTACACAAAACATAATACAGACCTGTCAACTTAAGTATAACATCAAAGCAACATATTACTAAAATTGATGTAAGTTATCATAGAAGAGATTTTTAAATGGGTGGATCACAGTGGGGTGAATTAATAGAAGTCTATCTAGAAGAAAATATTTTGGAGGTGAAAATAATTATGGGTTTCTGTCTGGGTGGCAAAAATAAATACAGTAAGAAAGTAAAGTAAAGATAAAGCAGTTAGACTCATCCATATATTCAACATGTTTTGTAATCCCTGAATATCCCCTGCAACTCGCCCTCTCTCTCCTTGTCACTCCTGGTTCTCTTCTGTGTCAAGCTCTGTTCAGTGGCTGAGGCTCTATTGCCTTGAGCTCCGTCCATTCAGTCACCTGTTTTGGTTGAAATATATTCTCCCTCTTCTATTCAGAAACTATATGCACTCATCAGTGTGGCGCCTGTGCCTTTCAGCATTTACATATTACCTTTTGTTTCCAAGAAGCCTTACGATCAATTTAATCGATTTACCTCCCAGTTTTCAGCTATACTGACCTCATTTTACAGATGGGGTAGCAGTCCTCAAGTGAGTGAGTGATGTACCTGTTCCTGGAGTGTAACCTCTGGCACGCAGGTCCCCTGTGTTGCTGTTGAGCTCAGTGAGTCACTGTCTCTTAGCCCAGTCCTTATTTATCACATCATCCCTGGGAGGTGGGTAATAGCCATAGGAACCTTTGAGATGTCAGCTAATACACATAATAAACTGACTTTTTACTATTTATAGTCTGAATCTTTACTTTCCAATTGTCTTCTCCTTTTGGCTCTTATATAAGAAAACTATCAGCAGAATCTAAGTGAAAGTAAAATGTTAAATCTAAGGAAGATATGCCTAATGCTCTCCTGGGAACTTCAGTAAGAGTGAAAGTTTGAAATACTTACCATGCTCTAGAGAAACTTATGTGGCCCTTATAAGTAGATTATTAAGGACACAGTAATGGAGCATTTACTCTAAGGCTTATTATAGCTAAGGTTCAATCCATGTAATTCACCAGCTTGGGGAAATTGGATTTTGTTTTTCAAGCACCACCAATCATTTCCAAATCAGAGTGAAATCAGAATTAAACTGAAAATGGCAGTATTTATTTTTTAACCTAATCATATATATATGATTATCCTATATGATGATTATTATCATATATCATAATGATAATCATATATGATTATGATATATATATATATACACACACACATACACATACATACATACACACACACATATACATACATATACACCCTTGGTCTGTTACATATTTATGTTCTCAGACATTCTAGAAATTTCAGTCCCCAATCTTGGAAGAGAAAAAAGCATTATGAAAACAAACTTATTTGATTGCATGTCATCTTTTGTGACTAACTTAATGGCTTCCATTTCCAGAAGTGCCTAATGTATTATGAAGGTGTTTCTCTCGAGCACAATAAACAATATATTTTACTAAGAGAGACCTTGTGTTCTCTCCACACCCTAGACCTCAATTAAACCTCTGTGAGCCTTATTGGAAGTGGCTTCCAGAATCAAGAAAGGTAAGATGTGAAGTAGCAATGTGAGGAGAGATTTTACTCTTTTCTCTTCTTTGACAGCAATATCTATCATATTTTGTATTTTATTGGCTGTAACAGAGCTGACGCTAGGCTGACCCAGGGTTTAACAGTGCTTCTCTGTTCACCACCCTTATACAGAAACCCAGAAGCCACATTCTAGTCTGAAAAATGAAGTCTTTGTTTGCCAAAGCAGCATGGCCCAATACTTCAGAGCTTTTTAACCTTTTTCTTATTGGTGATTACATTTGCAATTCATGCCACTGGGATTATGGAGACTTTCTCTAAATCCCTGGTAGGAAAAAAAAAAGAACCTCGTACTTTTTCCTGAACTCTCATGACAAGCCAATTTTTTCTTTCTCATTTACAGTTTTTAAAAATGAGCCTCATGACTAGGTATTACCTTGAAAATCTCTGAATTACTAAACCTAATCTAGGCATCAGAGATCTACTTCAGTAAGGAGGAGATGCTTCAGGGTATCATATTCATTCAGAAACTATAGGAAGAAGGATAGTTCTGTTACAAGAGAGAAAGAAGAAAAATCTTAAAACGATTTTTACCAGGAATAAATGTCTCAAGTTCCACACAACATATATACATATGGAACACAGAGACACAGAAACATAGTCATGAAAAACTTCCTAGTTTTCAGGGAAGATTCAGGTTTTGTGTGGGCAGAAGCTTGCACTGTTTAGGAGACTCTTTTTGAGACACAATTTTTTTAAAGGTACAAATTTACAAACAAAATATATGAACATAGACATTTATTTTGTTTCAGATAGATAATCCCAACAAATTAAAATATAACCTGGCAATACTGCAAACATTGAAACGTTCAAAACATAATGTGTTATCAATATTAATTAGTTGCCTAATGCATCTGCACTCTTTGGCTGCATACCCTTTGTCTCTTCATACGCAGCAATTATTAAATCTTTTCTAAGGAAAGAATAGAAAGTTAATTCAGTCAAGCTGGGTTGATTAAAAAAAAGTGACTGATAGCTTAGAACAGTTTCTTTCAGCTTCACAACTTTTTATTGGTGACGCCACATCTGTAAAGTACTCTGCAAGTACTTGTTCAGGCAGTGAGTCTTGCCCTGAGGAAATCTCTTAGAGACCTCTACCTTTTTTTTTTTAAATGCTAACATGAGGAAGTGCTGGAATTTGACCCCCACTTAGTTCACTCCAGAGGTCATACTTCTCATTAGGTAGCTGTTTTTCTTACCCTCTTTCTTCTTCTTTTTTTTTTTCTTGCTTTTTTTTAATCTTATTTTTTTTTTATTGAATTGTAGTTGATTTACAGTATCATGTTAGTTTCAGGTGTATACCATGGTGATTCAGTTATATATATATATATTCCTTTTCAGATTCTTTTTCCTTGTAACTTATTATAAAATATTGAGTATAGTTCCCTGTGCTATACAGTACGAGACCTCCATACTTTTGATTCCGTGGACATGGTTGCCAATAACCTGTAGATGAAAAGTTAATCAGTAGTCAATCTTTGGAAGATAGACGATTTCATTTGAGCCAAATTGAGGATTTTAACCCAGGAACAGCCTTTCAGAAAGCTCTGAGAACTATTCCACCTGTTCGAGGCCAAAGCACAGTTACATAGGTTTTTGAGTCTGAGGGCTATACATTAAATGACATAAATAGTTTGCACAATCCAGATATGTAAGTACAAAGTGAGTAGTGGTCATGGGTCTTTGGGGCCCCTTATAAGATTAAGAAGGACTGTTAGCTTTTAAGGAGCTGTCTGGTTGGCATTAGGAGAACGTTGGTCTTTGTGGTTGAGCAGGTATTTCTGCCGATGGGGAGGTTGGGTGGATGCATAATGCAGCGACACAAGGCACAGCAGAGGGGAGAGAGGAGCCAGCGAGCAGAAAAAGTTTCCTATGTTTACATTTTTCTTGTCTTCCCATAAAATAAGAATTTTGTTTCATACACCCTTACGGAAGAGTCTCTCTTAGCTATCCCCTACTCCCCATTCCCCACGTGAACCCCAGCCCTGCCTCCACTGCGTTGAGCCTCACAGGCCATTTCATGTGAGCCTTAGTACAGACGTCCTTCTTGCTTATGTCTCTATTCTTGGGATCAAAGTGCTTAATCCCAACTTTGACCCTCGAGGACCCACAAAGATAGATGACTGTTCGCAGTCAGGTGGATATGGAGATACTGGACAGCAGCCTGAAGACATCTAGGGTGGGGCAGTGTTTTATCGCTGGCACAGAGGTGGGGCTTTTGATGATCTCCATTCTCTCCCCACACCTCATCTCTGGAGTAGAGCACACCAGCCTTGGAAGAGGCCTGTCCAAGTGTAGGGCTCTGAACTTAACTTCACGGCCACTTCACTAGTAAAATTACTGGTAACAGTTTGAGACCTTAGACACTGTCAAGTATTAAACACTGTATTTTTTTTAACCCATAGCATATTAAACATTGTACTACTAGGACTTATACCTCTCACTATTTGGTGGCTATTCCAATACAACATAAAATATATTCTTTACCTGAGTCATTTTGACGTAATGAACACTTGCTGGATAATTTCTTTTTGAGGACTATCCTTATAGGTAATGTTGTAATTATCAGTGAAATCAGCAATGTGAACTGTGAATCAAAAGTGATTTCCCAAGGAACTGGTAGGTTTCTGATATGGGAGAAAATTTTCTCATTGTAAAGGGGAGAATGAAACAGTTTATCAATAATAAAGTGGGAAATAAATTACAAGGCAAACCAAGAGTCAAGTTAGCAAGAAATAAGATTGCCCTGAGAGAATAGCCTTCATTTCTACAAATATGTGCGTTTAGAGGGAAGGCAGCAATCATTGATCAGGAGTCATGAAATCATATTTCGTGACCTTCCTTTTTTTGACCTTCCTTTTTTTTTCTTTCTTCTCCCCGCTCCCGCTTTCATCCCTCTGTGAGAAGAAGGTAGATCATTCAAAATAGAGGATTACTATTAGAAAGGTGTGGCAAATGGTTCTCAATAAATCCCAACTCTTGGTATTCATACTCTTGTATATCCACTCGCCTTGAGTGTGGGCTAGACCTGTGACTTGCTTCTAATCAATAGAATGTGGCAAGGATGGTGAGATATTATGTCCATGAATGGACTACAGAGGATTCTGACTGCCATCTTGCTAGCAAATTCTTTACCTTGCTGGCTTTGATGAAGCAAGCTGCCAGGTTGTGAGCTGCTCTGCAAAGAGGCACATATGGGAAGAACTGAGGGCAGATTCCAGCTGACAACCAGCGAGGAAATGCAGTCCTCAGTCTGACGATCAGCAAAGAACCAAATCCTACCAATAACCATATGATCTTGGAAGTGGCTCCTTCCCCAGTTGACATTTCAGATGAGATCTAGATTGCAGCCTTGTAGGAGACCCTGAAACAGAAAACTCAGTAAAATTAAGCCCAGATAAATGACCCACTGAAAGTGTGAGGTAATAAATAAATTCTAAATGTGTGGTTGCGTGTTTTAAGCTGCCAAGCTAGTGGTGATTATATAGAAATAGATACCAAATACAAAACCTTAGACGTTTTCGTAATACAATCACATTCAATAAAATGAAGTGTTAACATTTAATCTGGTTTACTATTTAATTTTCCAAAACCATTATTTTAGCAAATCTACTTAATAGACATTGTACTCTGAAGTTTTTGTTTTCTAAGTACTCTACTCTCTTTTTATCTGTCATTATAAATTTCTATGTCAGCACTGTGCATGTTCTCTAGATCTAGGCATGTAACTCACCATTGTCCTCTTTGTCATATCCTTTGCCATCATTCTGGCCATCACCCATGTTCAGTGTGGATATTCTAACCTCGCTCAGTTCCTTCATCTTCAAAGATCATTAGTACCTCCTAGTCTAGCCACCCTCTCTGTGGACACGTCTCATCAACCAGAAACATTATAATTCAGGAGATAGTATTAAAGTGATTAAGAGTTAAAAATCTAGATTCAAACAGGACTTGTATTTAATTCAGGCTCTGGCATTTTTCTTACAATGCGCTATTTGCAAGTTATTTCAATTCTCTAAACCTCTATTACCCCAAACATAACATGAGAACAATAACGATTTGATTAGACTATAAATGGAATTCCATGAAAATTCAGTGCATTTGTGGTCTTTAGTACATTGCCTGAATAAAATGTTAGCAATGTTGCTTTCTAAGTTTAGCATCTAATGGGACTATCCTCTCTGTCAATGTCACCTACTAAACTCGTTCTTCCATTTCTTGCAACATAAAGTTCTTTGCTTCCTATCTTTCAAATCCATCATCCTGCTCTGAATTTTGTTTTCTCCCCAAAAGTTGCTCAACTGTTACGATTGTATTCTCACCAATATTTTTAGTGCTCTCATTTGCTTTGCTAAATCCTAAGTCTGACTTAAGACCTCTTACATCAGCGGAGAAAAGACTAAAACCATCCTTATTGGCACTTCTAAATAAATATGACTTTATTTTCAGCTGAACCTTTAAAACTCTCTAATATATTCATTCTTCAAAAGTGTATTAGTGCCAAATGTCGAAGTAAGCCCAATAACAGAAATAAAACGTAAAAATAATTGCCTAGATCAGTGAGCAGTTTTGAACATAATAATAGTATTGTCCCTTGATTGCTGACATATTACGCCATCTATGTACTTACCCTTTACCCCTTACCTTTTACCCTTCCCGCAGCATAAATTATGAGAAAGTGTAATGATGTTATAATCTGGAGCTGCTGTGGCCTGGCAAATTTCTTATTCTACAAAGGTAAATTGACCAAACTTTGAGAATGAACTGATTGTATGAATCTGGGGAACAGGGGCATTAGAAAGAAGCGTATAGCCATATCTTTGCACTGCTTGTTTGATATTTCAGTTGCAAACTTTTAAGTGACCTTAAACAAGTCCAAGTAATCATTCTCACCAACATTCAATCCTGGATCCATCTTTGTGCCTCCTACTTGAGAATATGGGGTGAAGTGAATAAGACAGGCATGGCCCCTGCCCTCAGGGAGTTAGCAATAGGAAGGAAAAATATCATGTGTAGTTAGTCAGGCTTACTACTTCCTCCGGTTCCTTTCCAAAACTAACCCGCTTTCTGTGATGGAGATCTCATCTCTCTGTGTCTTCTGAGATAATTTCTCCATAAATTAATTCCTCTCTTTTATTGTCAGTCCCTTTCTTTCCTCTGGCTCCTTCCAAGTTACTTACAAGGACAGGAAATGTCTCCTCAGGCTAGCACCCACCTCTCTTTTGGGAGTACCCTTATTTCATTCTCATTAATCCCTCAATAAAGTATCTTCTCTGCATATACTTTCAGGTTGTAGACTGTGGGTTTAAGAAGTTGATTTCACAGTCTGGCTGTTGTCTTGTTTCTCTACTGAATATGCACCTTTGATGGGAACTTTCTAATTTTCAAGTCCAGTGATTTGACATTTCTGGCAGGGACTTACAGAGCAAAGTGGTCCTGCTTGGAAATATTCCTTTCTCCTGTCCTCAAGACACCATTCTTCTTTGTTATCCTTTTACTTCTCTCATCATTGATCTTTATTCTCCCAGCTTTCCTTCCTGTACTTACCGTTAATTTTATGCACACATCAAATATCCAGTAAGGGCTTTCTAAAAGTCTTACTTTGTATGAAGTCTCCAACTGGTCTCTAACCACCATTTAAAATTTGGGACATTTTCAGTACAAGTTGGCTTTTCAACTTCTCTTGAAATATGGAAGATCTACGAATTCTGGATTCCCATTGATGAATGGCAGCAATCAGAGCTGAGCAGTGGCCAGATCATGGAGACACCTCATCACAGCCCTCAACTCACCACATCACTCCTCTCACTGCCCAGTGAACATTTGAGTTGAACAGTCCTTTCTTACATTCTCCTTGATGTATGACTTTAGCTATTCATTTCTGTTTAGAGGATTCACAAAAACAAAATGCCCCCTTCCCTAAATGACAGTGTTTAATTAAAACTTTTCCCAGGTTTCTTTGTCAGCATAACAGGCTTCATTCGTTTGCCTCAAACAATCATTTGGGCTTCTGCCAGTGTTCATTATGATCAGTTACTAGCCCTTAAAAGGAATGTTTTAAAGGTATATCCATTTTCCCTAGGGTTTTATATTACAGTCTAGCTTGAACTCCACATAGATTTTTACTTCAAAATTCATATTATTTAGGTCACAAATCTCAAATTGGAACCCATGAGAACTGGGGCCTGTGTTCTTTATGTGGAAAGTATTCCTCTGTTTCTCTATTGATCAAACTTCTACTTCCTCTTTCTAATAAACTTGGATTTGAATTGTTACAAACACTTAGGTTTTCCCCCTGAGGTTTCTGATGCTTCTGTCTTCAGACAGATGATATGATGCTTTTATTAAAAAAAAAAAAAAAGTGTCAGCTGGACAAATACACCTGAGAAATCCCTAAATTCTATCTCACTCAACTATAGTGTATTTTTCAAGAAAATTTGATTTTAACAAAAAATTGCTGCCAAGGGCCATACTGAAGCATCAGCTAACGTGGTGGGTAAGGGCAGGTACCCTAGCAGCCGACTGCCTGGGTTCACACCAGCTCTGTGACTTTGTGACCTCGGGCAGGTTATTTAGCCACTTGGTGCCTTTGTTCTTTAATCAAAAATGGGGATTATAGTCACATCTACCTCAGAGAGTTGTTTTGAGTTTTTTTTTTTTTTTTTTTTTTTTGGCTGCGTTGGGTCTTCATTGCTGAATGTGGGCTTTCTCTAGTTACAGCGAGTGGGGGCTACTCTTCGTTGCAGTGCGTGGGCTTATTGCAGTGCCCTCTCTTGTTGTGGAGCACGGGCTGTAGGCGCATGGGCTTCAGTAGTTGCAGCACATGGGCTCAGTAGTTGCAGCACGCAGGCTCTAGAGCACAGGATCAGTAGTTGTGGTGCTTGGGCTTAATTGCTCCACGGCATGTGGGATCTTCTCAGACCAGGTATCGAACCCGTGTCCCCTGCGTTGGCAGGTGGATTCTTAACCACTGCACCACCAGGGAAGTCCCTGTTCTGAGTACTAAACAAACTAATATTTTCAAAGTGCTTAGAATTCTGGGTACCTATTACATAATAAGCACTATATAAGTATTTGTTAAAGCAAACTTTTCTTTCTTACTTTCTCTCTCTCTCTCTCTGTACAGGTTCCAACTGCTTCAAGTGCCAAGGACTGCTGGAGAAACAACAGTTGCTGACCTTGGGAGAGGAGGGAGTATGGACAGGGACACGGTAAGTCTCAGGGCCAGCCTCTTTGGACAGACAAGTGTGTACACACAGTAACACTGAGTAAGCCCCTAAAATGGAATGACCACCAGATAACTAAGAGTAAATCCCCCCAAAGAACTTCAAGATGGGAGCTTGAAATTGAAATTGCTGATAAAGTGTTGAGAACTTTCATACACATCTGAACTTGTAAATAGAGACCCAAATCTTGCATATATTTGAAAACTATATTCTGGTTATAGTAATTTTTGAATGTTAGTAATAGAGTAATAGGATATTAGTAATGCAGAAAAGTAGGTAAGCAAAAGTGAAAGTTATCCATAATACCACATCTCAGAAATAAATATGGTTAATATTTTGATGTATTCTCATACTTTATTTTTTAACCAACTAGTAAGTTGAAGAGATACTGCTTTGTATAAACAATTTTATATTCTGCTTTTCTTTAATACCATGTCATGATCATTTTTTGTTGTCATTAAAAATTCTTTAGGTTTTTTGTGATGACTATATAACATAGTTAACCATTTTTCTTTTTGTCCCAACTTTCAAATTACTACTTGTAGGAAAAATTTTATTTTAGGAGTATTGCTTTACTCATAGCATAGAGAAATCTAATTTTTCTTTTCCAATTGTTCTTTTGGAAACATTTGGGCATAGGCAATCCATAAACAAACAAATGAACAAATACTTCATTATCCTGGTTTTTACACTCACTGGTTGAATTAGTAAACAAAAACATATATATATATATATAAATATTTTATAAAACTTATATAATATTTATATATATAACATATTTTCAAAGTTCTTAGAATTCTGTGTACCTAGTATACAGTAAGTAAATACTATATAAGTGTTTGTTAAAAAACTTTTAAATGAGTTCTGAAATACTTCATTCATACAGTCAATGTTGACAGCACATTCAAGAACCAGAGTAAATTAGATAATTTAAATTCCTTGTTTTTCAAGTCTACAGGCATAAAAAAAAGTTTAATTATAAAATCTTCATGTATTCCTCTATGGAGATACAGTATTCCTCAAAAGAGAGGTATTTATACCAAAAGATCTATTTTAATTAATTGTTGTCACATGATATCTCAAGATACTAAAATCCACATTTTAAAAGATACTCTTTTTAATTAATGTTAATAAAAGCCAAAATACTTTATGCTCAAATTTAAATTTTTTGGTGAGACATAGCTGTTACATATAGTCAACAGTTTTGGAATTAAGTTAGATTTAATATCAAGTTTATATCTTTTCTTCTGGTCAAGGAAGAAATTATATTTTCTCTTAGGACTTAACAACTTCCACTTTAGTTTCCAGGGGAATAAAGTAGAAGACAAATGACTAATAAGTAAATAAAATCATATTTTAAATTAATCAAACTCATTCATTAATTCAAATATACTTTATTATGTTTGGGTCAACATTGGTTTTATTTTCTATTATAATATTTGGTTTTAATTATTCAACTCATTGAACTTTATAGGAGTTATATATAGTTATATGACTATGTATGTATATAAATATATGTGTGTATATATATATATATTTTTTTTTTTGTAAATTGCATTTTTACAAAATTGCAAATTACCAGGCTTATTTATTTTTGGTGGCTTATGAGTTTTATACCTTGGTAGTTAAAATCTGAACTAGGGTAGGACATCTTTCAGATATATATTTTGTTCACAGATCAATACAGATTTTAGGGCCCTGCACACTACATGAAGCATTTTGTGATGATACTATTCTTGTCTGCTTTTTGTGATTATTTGGAACAGCTTTTCAATTCTTAGGTTGTACTATGAAGAGGAAATGGGCTCTTTCTCTTAAAGAGAACTCCCATCTGATATCTGCCTTGCAGAAAAGAAGCTGTTCTAAACCAAATCCATTGAGATCCAGTGATAAGATCCTCTTACGTGTCACTGGGGCCTGTTCTACAGAATGTAATATTAAAGGTTAGGTTTCATTCTGCTTGAGTGGAATTTCTTTAGCAGGAAAACACGAGCAAAGACAGCCTGTAGAGATTTGACATGACAACCATTCTCATCTTATTGAAGTACAGCATAGACTGCAGATGTCCATTTGAAGCTTATTTGAAAAATCTTTAACATTCTTCGGAGCTTTTAAAAGTATATTTCCCAGGGGAAAACTTTTTTAAGATACAAGAAACTTCTCACCATTTTTATAGCTTCAGGTATCCTATTTCTTGTGTCTGTGGGAAATCATCAAATGCAGTTCTACATTACTGATGACCAATAGGAAACACAGACTCAAATCCTCATGCTTTGCTAATGAACATGTATTTCATCACAGATACAATGATTAGCTGAGATAATCAGATGTTTGTAAAATAGATAACTTACCCTTCATTTTCATGATTATTACTACATTTAAACTTTCCAAAGACGTTCCTTTTCAAAGATTCCATTTCTACACATATTTTGCGCAAAAATCTCTGAGATGAGGGGAGCTGCAGTAGTAGTTTGCTTAGGTGATTATTATGCTTTACTTTTAACTCTCTCATATACTACAATAAAAGAGTGTGCTTAAGCCATCCTGTCATTTAATATGATGAAAGGTTTTTATGAATTGCAATCAATACTATATGTTAACTTCAAAAGGGGAAATCAGACCAAAAAGGAATAGGCAATATCCCATTTCTTCCTTGCAAAGTGAAAACCTTTTGTTAAGGTTCTACGCATACAAGTTTCTAACAAAATTCATTGTTTAGCTCAGTTAGAGAAAAAAGACTACCAAAGCATGATAGGAGATGTTATTTTTGAGTGCTCACAGTGAAGTGCCAGGATTTTTGCTAAATATTTTACATGCATTACCCCATATGTTCACAGCTGCCCTATGATGTAGACACCACTACCCTTGTCATACCAAAGGAAATTTCCAACCATGTAAAATATCTGCAAATATAATTTTGATTACTTATTTTTGCTGTTTCCTGTAAAAAACCAAAGATAATTATTTGCTGTCTCTCATTATAAGATGCTTCTTAATAGTAACAGTCAGAGAAGAGAGTTTAAAATAAAGAAAAAAGTATTAGTAATTGAATGGTTAAACCAATATTAGTTAATTTCTTATTTATCGCCCACTGTTAATTCTGGGCTCTAGAAATATAGCTGAGAGCAGACCAGAGCAGTGCTTCTCGGAATTTAGTGTGCCTAAAATTACACGGCAACCTTCTTAAAATACAGATTCCTGGGTCTCATATAGAAATTCTGCTCCAGTAGGTCTGAGTGGAGCCCAAGTGATGTTGTTGGTCTCTGCACAGTACTCTCAGTAGCATTGGACTACCGTCTCTGCTCCCTAGGTGTTTATATTCTGGTGAACTTTAAGTATTAATAATAAAATTTATAATTATTACTTCACTACATTACACCCTCTCCAACATTTATTGTTTGTAGATTTTTTGATGATGGCCATTCGGACTTGTGTGAGGTGATATCTCATTGTAGTTTTGATTTGCATTTCTCTAATGATTAATGATGTGGAGCATTCTTTCACGTGTTTGTTGGCAATCTGTATATCTTCTTTGGAGAAATGTCTATTTAGGTCTTCTGCCCATTTTTCGATTGGTTTGTTTCTTCTTTTGATATTGGGTGGCATGAGATGCTTGTATATTTTGGAGATTAATCCTTTATCAGTTGCTTCATCTGCAACTATTTTCTCGCATTCTGAGGGTTGTCTTTTCATCTTGTTTATGGTTTTCTTTGCTGTGCAAAAGCTTTTAAGTTTAATGAGGTCCCATTTCTTTATTTTTACTTCAGCTTCTCTAGGAGTTGGCTCAAAAAAGATCTTGCTGTGATTTCTGTCATAGAGTGTTTTGCCTGTGTTCCTCTAAGAGTTTTATAGTGTCTGGCCTTACATTTAAGTCTTTAATCCATTTTAACTTTATTTTTGTGTATGGTGTTAGGGACTGTTCTAATTTCATTCTTTTACATGTAGCTGTCCAGTTTTCCCAGCACCACTTATTGAAGAGGCTGTCTTCTCTCCACTGTATATTCTTGCCTCCTTTATCAGAAATAAGATGACCATATGTGTGTGGGTATATCTCTGGGTTTTCTATCCAGTTCCATTGATCTATATTTCTGTTTTTGTGCCCGAACCATACTGTCTTGATTGCTGTAGCTTTGTAGTATAGTCAGAAGTCAGGGAGACTGATTCCTCCAGCTCTATTTTTGTTTTTCAAGATTGCTTTGGCTATTCGGAGTGTCTTGTATGTCCATGCAAATTTTGCAATTTTTTGTTCTAGTTCTGTGAAAAATGCCATTGGTAGTTTGATAGGGGTTGCACTGAATCTGTAACTTCCTTTGGGTAGTATAGTCATTTTCACAGTGTTGATTCTTCCAATCCAAGAACATGGTATATCTCTCCATCTATTTGTATCATCTTTAATTTCTTTCATCAGTGTCTTATAATTTTCTGCATACAGGTCTTTTGTCTCCTTAGGTAGGTATATTCCTAGGTATTTTATTCTTTTTTTGCAATGGTAAATGGGAGTGTTTCCTTACTTTCTCTTTCAGAGTTTTCATCATTAGTGTATAGGGATGCAAAAGATTTCTGTGCATTGATTTTGTATTCTGCTACTTTACCAAATTCATTGATTAGCTCCAGTAGTTTTCTGGTAGCGTCTTTAGGGTTCTTTATGTATAGTATCATATCATCTGAAGTGACAGCTTTACTCCTTCTTTTCTGATCTGTATTCCTTTTATTTCTTTTTCTTCTCTGATTTCTGTGGCCAAAACTTCCAAAACAATGTTGAATAATAGTGGTGATAGTGGGCAACCTTGTCTTGCTCCTGATCTTAGTGGAAATGGTTTCAGTTTTTCACCATTGAGGACGATGTTCGCTGTGGATTTGTCATATATGGCCTTTATTATGTTGAGGTAGGTTCCCTCTATGCCTAATTTCTGGAGGGCTTTTACCATAATGTGTGTTGAATTTCGTCAAAAGCTTTTTCAGCATCTATTGAAATGATCATATGGTTTTTATTCTTCAATTTGTTAATACGGTATATCACATTGATTGATTTGCCTGTATTGAAGAATCCTTGCATTCCTGGGATAAACCCAACTTGATCATGGTGTTTGATCCTTTTAATGTGCTGTTGGATTCTGTTAGCTAGTATTTTCTTGAGTAATCTTGCATCTATGTTCATCAGTGATATTGGCCTGTAGTTTTCTTTCTTTGTTACATTTTTGTCTGGTTTCTGTATCAGGGTGATGGTGGCCTCATAGAATGAGTTTCAGAATGTTCCTCCCTCTGCTATATTTTGGAAGAGTTTGAGAAGAATTGGTGTTAGCTCTTCTCTAAATGTTTTATAGAATTCTCCTGTGAAGCCATCTGGTCCTGGACTTTAGTTTGTTGGATGATATTTAAACACAATTTCTATTCCAGTGTTTGTGATTGGTCTTTTTATATTTTCTATTGCTTCCTGGTTCCGTTTCAGAAAGTTGTGCTTTTCTAAGAATTTTTCCATTTCTTCTACGTTGTCCATTTTATTGGCCTGTAGTTGCTTGTAGTAATCTCTCATGATCCTTTGTATTTCTGCAGCGTCAGTTGTTACTTCTCCGTTTTCATTTCTAATTCCATTGATCTGAGTCTTTTCCCTTTCTTTCTTGATGAGTCTGGCTAATGGTTTATCAATTTTGTTTATTTTCTCAAAGAAGCATGTTTTACTTTTATTGATCTTTGCTGTCATTTCCTTCATTTGTTTTTCATTTATTTCTGACCTAGTCTTTATGATTTCTTTCCTTCTGCTAATTTTGGGGAGTTTTGTTCTTCTTTCTCTAATTGCTTTCAGTGTAAGGTTAGGTTGTTTGAGATGTTTCTTGAGGTAGGATTGTATTTCTATGAACTTCCCTTTTAGAACTGTTTTTGCTGCATCCCATAGGTTTTGGGTCATTGTGTTTTCATTGTCATCTGTTTTTAGGTATTTTTTGATTTCCTCTTTGATTCTCCAGTGAACTCTTGTTTATTAAGTAGTGTATTGTTTATCCTCCATGTGTTTGTATTTTTTACAGATTTTTTCCTGTAATTGATATCTAATCTCATGGCGGTGTGGTCGGAAAAGATACTTGATATGATCTCAGTTTTCTTAAATTTATGAAGACTTGATTTGTGACCCAAGATACCATCTATCCTGGAGAATGTTCCATGAGCACTTGAGAAGAAAGTGTATTCTGTTGTTTTGGGATGGAATGTCCTATAAATATCAATTAAGTCCATCTTGTTTGATGTATCATTTAAAGCTTGTGTTTCCTTATTTATTTTCATTTTGGATGACCTGTCCATTGGTGAAAGTGGGGTCTTAAAGTCCCCTACTATGTTTGTTTTACTGTTGATTTCCCCTTTTATGGCTGTTAACACTTGCCTTATGTATTGAGGTGCTCCGATGTTGGGTGCATAAATATTTACTATTGTTATGTCTTCTTCTTAGATTGATCCCTTGATCATTAGGTAGTGTCCTTCTTTGTCTCTTGTAATAGCCTTTGTTTTAAAGTCTATTTTCTCTGATTTGAGAATTGCTACTCCAGCTTTCTTTTGATTTCCATTTGCATGGAATATCTTTTTCCATGCCTTCAGTTTCCACCTGTTTGTGTCCCTAGGTCTGAAGTGGGTCTCTTGTAGGCAGTATATATATGCATCTTGTTTTTGTATCCATTCAGTCAGTCTGTGTCTTTTGGTTGCAGCATTTATTCCATTTACATTTAAGGTAATTATCGACATGTATGTTCCTATTACCATTTTCTTAATTGTTTTGGGTTTGTTATTGTGGGTCTTTTCCTTCTCTTTTGTTTCCTGCCTAGAGAAGTTCCTTTCGCATTTGTTGTAAAGCTGGTTTGGTGGTGCTGAATTCTCTTATCTTTTCCTTGTCTGTAAAGTTTAAATTTCTCCGTCAAATCTGAATGAGATCCTTGCTGGGTAGAGTAATTTGGTTGTAGGTTTTTCCCTTTCATCACTTTAAATATGTCCTGCCACACCCTTCTGGCTTGCAGAGTTTCTGGTGAAAGATTAGCTGTCAACCTTATGGGGATTCCCTTGTGTGTTATTTGTTGTTTTTCCCTAGCTGCTTTTAATATGTTTTCTTTGTATTTAATATTTGATAGTTTGATTAACATGTATCTTGGCATGTTTCTCCTTAGATTTATCTTGTATGGGACTCTCTGTGCTTCCTGGACTTGATTGACTATTTCCTTTCCCATATTAGAGAAGTTTTCAACTATAATCTCTTGAAGTATTTTCTTTGTCCCTTTCTTTTTCTCTTCTTCGTCTGGGACCCCTATAATCCGAATGTTGGTACGTTTAATGTTGTCCCAGAGGTCTTTGAGACTGTCCTCAATTCTTTTCATTCTTTTTTCTTTATTCTGCTCTGCAGTAGTTATTTCCACTATTTTATCTTCCAGGTCACTTATCTGTTCTTCTGCCTCAGTTATTCTGCTATTGATTCCTTCTAGAGAATTTTTAATTTCATTTATCGTGTTGTTCATCATTGTTTGTTTGCTCTATAATTCTTCTAGGTACTTGTTAAATGTTTCTTGTATTTTCTCCATTCTGTTTCCAAGATTTTGGATCATCTTTATTGTCATTACTCTGGATTCTTTTTCAGGTAGACTGCCTATTTCCTATTCATTTGTTTAGTCTGGTGGGTTTTTACCTTGCTCCTTCAACTGCTGTGTGTTTCTCTGTCTTCTTTTGCTTAACTTACTGTGTTTGGGGTCTCTGTTTCGCAGGCTGCAGGTTTGTAGTTCCCATTGTTTTTGGTGTCTGCCCCCAGTGGTTAAGGTTGGTTCAGTGGGTTGTGTAAGCTTCCTGGTGAAGGGGACTGGTGCCTGTGTTCTGGTGGATGAGGCTGGATCTTGTCTTTCTGGTGAGTAGGATCACATCTGGTGGTGTGTTTTGGGGTTTCTGTGACCTTATTATGATTTTAAGCAGCCTCTCTGCTAATGGGTGGGGTTGTGTTCCTGTCTTGCTAGTTGTTTGGCATAGGGTATCCAGAACTGGAGCTGCTGGTCATTGAGTGGAGCTGGGTCTTAGTTTTGAGATGGAGATCTCTGTGAGAGCTCTCGCCAATTGGTATTGTGTGGGGACTGGAGGTCTCTGGTGTACCAGAGTCCTGAATGCAGCTCTCCCATCTCAGAGGCTCAGGTCTGACAGCCAGCTGGAGCACCAAGACCCTGTCAGCCACTCGGCTCAGAAGAAAAGGGAAAGGAAAAAAGAAAGAAAGGAAATTAAATAAATTAAAAAATAAATTAAAGTTATTAAAATAAAAAAGTAATAAGAAAAGAAGACAGCAACCACACCAATAAACAAATCCACAAATGATAACAAGTGCTAAACGCTATACTAAAAAATAAGACACAACCATATGACAGATGGTAAAAGCAAACCTATACAGACAAAATCACACAAAGAAGTGTAAACATACACACCCAGAAAAAGGAAAAAATATATATATATATAAAAGAAGAGAGCAACCAAATCAATAAACAAATCTACCAATGATAATAAACCCTAAATACTAAACTAAGATAAACATAAAACCAGCAACAAATTATATGCAGAAACTCCAAGTTACAGTTGCTCCCAAAGTCCACCACCTCAATTTTGGAATGATTCGTTCTCTATTCAGGTATTCCACATATGCAGAGTACATCAAGTTGATTGTCAATATTTAATCCGCTTCTCCTGAGGCTGCATGGAGACATTTCCCTTTCTCTTCTTTGTTCGCACAGCTCCCAGGTTTCAGCTTTGGATTTGGCCCCGCCTCTGCATGTAGGTCGCCCTCTCGCATCTGTTCTTCCAGACAGGGCAGAATTTAAAGGAGAGGCTGATTAAGGGGCTCTGGCTCACTCATGCCAGGGGGAGGGAGTCATTTGGAATGCAGGGCAAGCCTGCAGTGGCAAAGGTCCACATGATGTCGTACCAGCCTGAGGTATGACGTGTGTTCTCCTGGGGAAGTTGTCTCTGGCTTACAGGACCCTGGCAGTGGTGGGCTGCACAGGCTCCTGTCAGTGGAGGTGTGGATAGTGACCTCTGCTTGCACTCAGGCTTCTTGGTGGCTGCAGTAGCAGCCTCAGCATTTCATGCCCATCTCTGGTGTTTGCACTGATAGCCTTGGCTCACGCCTGTCTCTGGAGCTCGTTTAGTCAGTGCTCTGAATCACCTCTCCCTGTGTACCCTGAAACAATGATCTCTTGCCTCTTAGGCACTTCCAGACTTTTCTCCAGATTCCCTCCCGGCTAGCTGTGGCACACTAGCCCCCTTCAGGCTGTGTTCTCGCAGCCAACCCCAGTCCTCTCCCTGGTATCTGACTTTCTAAGCTGGAGCCTCAGCTCCCAGCCCCCATCCGCCCTGGTGGGTGAGCAGACAATCCCCTCAGGCTGGTGAGTGCTGGTTGGCACTGATCCTCTGTGCGGGAATCTTTCCGCTTTGCCCTTGGCACCCGTGTTGCTACGCTCTCCTCCGCGGCTCCAAAGCTTCCCCCCTGCCCACCCTCTGTCTCCACCAGTGAAGGGGCTTCCTAGTGTGTGGAAACTTTTCCTCCCTCACAGCTCCCTCCCAGAGGTGCAGGTCCCATCCCTATTCTTTTGTCTCTGTTTTTTTCTTTTTTCTTTTGCCCTACCCATGTACGTGGGGAGCTTCTTTCCTTTTGGGAAGTCTGAGGTCATCCGCTATCATTCAGTAGGTGTTCTGTAGGAGTTATTCCACATGTAGATGTATTTTTGATGTATTTGTGGGGAGGAAGGTGATCTGCATGACTTACTCCTCCGCCATCTTGAAGGTCCCCCCGGAGAATGATTTTAAATGTTTCCTTTGGAATGTAAGGGTCTCCGGGGCAGGAACAGCTGCTTTTAATCTTTTGTAACCCAGTACCTGTTCTATTATGTGTTGACTGTTCTATAAATATTGACTGGGGGAGCAAATCAAACGATAGGGTCTGAACTTCCCATAGACTGCAGCCTTCTCACAAATGTCCTTTGGTAGAAAGTGTTTATCTAACGTAACTCTTAAAATAATTTCTATGATATTAATTTCAAACATGCATTACTAACATTGCTACTTTCTTAATACAAGCTATTTTTGTTTCTTTAAGAATATGCTAGTTTATTCATAGGTAGCATAAGTAACATGAGGCAGAGCAGTTGCTAATAAATCTTTTTCATGAATGACAGAGTGAACAGGTTCACAAAATTCATTTAAATAGTCACTTCTCAAGTTTATGGTTGCTCTGGGTTGGAGGCATTTAAAACTTGAGTCTTAAGGAAAAATTGTCAAGGTCCTCTCAAGATTTGTTTTGTTTTTGTAATTCTGACCAGTTTATTCCATTTTGCAGTGCATTACTATATAAAGAAATTGAGAACCTGCTGTTTAAATAACAATTTGTTCAACATTCTAGGCATCTGTTGCTTTGGAATTCCTAAGTGTTTCTGGACTGGACACTAAAGCCTCTTATTTTCAACTTTGTAACAGAAGAATCCTGATATCTTTTGAGTATGGATTCATTATTTCCTTAATTATTTTGTACTTCCTGTGAAATCCAAGGAAAACAATATTAGTAGACTTTCACCAGATATCCTTTTATCAATTACAAATATTGTATTTTATTGGTGAATTAGTAAAAAGAAAAAACAAAAAAACCCTCTAACAGTACAGAGCTAACCGCCTAAAATATTTCAATTCTCCTCTCCTAGTTTTGTACCTTTAGTATTTATTTATTCTGCTTTTCTAAGAAGAAATGCAGAACAGCATTCTTAGGCTTTAATAGGTCCTACCTGCATTGAACCACCTTGGAATTCCAAATCATGGAATCACTGCATGAAGAAAGAAGTGTTTACAGAAAGAGAATGTAGTTGAAACTCAAAAATGTCCAAGCCTTTTTGGAACAAATTTTCTTGATTAATTTTCTCCTTCTATTTGGATAGAGTCTATCCTAATATTTTTCATCATAGATCTCTAGTCAAAACTATAGTCATTAATAGATATTATATTTTCAATTCAAACAAAACCCTTCCAGAATATTAATTTCTGCTTTTTACTAGTCTATGGGAGGTTATTTGCTTTAAATGATCATTTGTGTTTTATTTGAAGAAAAATATTTATGCCTCTTCATTATAGCTTATGTAAAAATGTCAATGATATGCCATATCTTTCATAAATAAGAACCTTTAATCATGTTAGTTATTTGCATTATGATGAGTGCCTCATCAATCATCATTAGATGATTTGAGAAAATACAGAACCATGGAAATAATATTAGCAACTATTTTTCAAAACTTGTGTTCCATTGTAGCACGTCACTACCAACTCATTTTCAAAAGTTAGTGCATCTGTCTTTTCCACTTTAAAGTAGCTATAGGAGTTTTTTTGTAATTTAGATCTAGAGTATTGTCATTTGCATCAAATATTTTTTGATCAGCCACTATATTTAGGGTGCTGTCCCATGTAAGATGGACTCAGTTTTAAGGTCAAAATCAGTTATGTAACAGTATTTGGCAGCTGGGTGGCTTGGCTCCAGTGCTCCTGAGGCCCCCACTGGTCTCTAAAACTTTTTGTCTTTACTATCCACCAAAATGATTCTCACATAGGCCCTGGAGCTCACAGTATAAACATTTTCATTGCTCGTCCAATCCTATTTCTTACCCTATTAGCTGATTGTAATTTCACTCCTTGAATGAATGTGGACAGTAGATAGGAGAGGGCAGGCATTTCTCAGGCCATAATATAACACAAAGTGTCCTACTTTAAAATAGTAATTTTAAATCTCTTTAAGGATTTCAGAACTAAATCATTGACAGGAAAGAGTGATTTGATAATTTATCTCAAGATACTAGGAAAAGGTAACCAAATGAAAAGCATGAGTGACTGTATAATAGAAATGGAGAAGAGAAAATGTGGATAATTAATTTAACATTCATTTGGTTGAATATTATGCAAATATTAAAATAATTTTAAAACAAACATAAATTGTATATCTTATATTTCTATATATAGAGAGAGAACATTTTATTTGGTCATATACATAAATATACGTTTCAAATGAAAAAATAATGAATTACTATGTTTATAATTATCTCCCTGTGATAGGAAGAGACTGATTTTAGTTTCTCATTTAAAGTTTTCTTTGTTTTGTAAAGGTTCTATAAATGTGTAATAGTTTTACAATTTTAAAAAATTACTTTTTAGAAGAATATAGGAGATATGGGGACAACCCCTAGAAAGTCCTAACAATAGAAAACTGTTAAAAGGGACTGTTTCTAGGGGGTGGGACTTGGAGTCGGGAAGAGAGGGGCACATGTTTTGTATATGCTTTCTTCAAAGCTGTACTTTTGACGTTTTTGATAAAAATGTGTTTAAAAAATTGTATGCAGCAGGAGAATGTGGGCATTTGGACAAGAATTTGGTAGTATCAATCTTGAGAGTAATAAACTAAAATTAAAGGTAAATTTCTTCTGCCCCCAGTGATGACTGCTGTCATGTCCTGCTTGCTGTCTGCTGTCCATGGTGGGGTGTTGCTCCAGGACCCTTTTGCTTCAGACATGTAAGATCTCCTGTCCATTAAATTGTTGATACCTCTTAAAAAAAAAAAAGATAAATTTCTTCTAATTCTTTAGTTAAGAAATCCACTAATTTTCCCAGTGTAACCATGCATTTTCTCTTGTTTGCCATTGCATTAAATTGGTTTTTTTCTTCCAGTTTTATTGAGATATAATCAACATTCAGCACTGTATAAGTTTAAGGTGTACAGTATAATTATTTGACTTACCTACATCATGAAATAGTTACTGCAATAAGTTCAGTCATCCATCATCTCATAGAGATATAAAATTAAAGAAATAGAAAAACATTTTTTCTTGTGATGAGGACTCAGGATTTATTCTCTTAACTTTCATATATAACATACAGCAGTGTTAATTATATTAATCATGCTATACATTACATCTCTAGTACTTATTTATCTGATAACTGGACATTTACACATTTTGACTGCTTTCATCATGTGTATATGTTGTTATGTGTTTTGCCATACAGATTGGATGCCATAGACTATTTCTAAGGTAGAGATTCCTGTGCCTAGGATGATCACCTCCTCATTTTTGAGCCCAGGTCTTCTCACCTGGCTACTTTTCCTTCTCACCTCCATATTCAAGCATTCTGTTTTGCCATCTTCGAGCCCCATATTCTAGTAATCCAATTTTACTTTGTGCTAGGTCTTGATCACACTCTCTGTTATGCACAGTCTTTTGCAAGGATGGTAGTCCACCGCTACCCCAACTCCAAACACTTTGAGATGAAATCTTACTGAGTCCACTAGCCATGGTCTTTTTCTACAGTGGTTCCACCAAAAGCTTTTGAAACCTGTTTAGAGTAGAAAATATTCTTAAATGTTACTAATTATCTGAGTTTACACTTAGTAAAATATTGAGAGGATGGTGGCTGATTGATGCCCCAGAAGGGGAGTCAAAATTACTGACAGAATCATACAATATTATCATGTACATATATAATTTCATAAGTTCCTAGTTACTAATTATTATTCATTTAACAACAGTGTTTGCAATTTATTGCTGATTACAATATGCAGAATAGCAATTATGCATATTATTAACATGTCAGAATTGTAAAGATTATATTTACTTACAATAATTTACTCTGGCCTTCTGTGTTATCTTGTATTTTTTGTTTTTCTTTTTAATTTTTTTTTAGATTTGGTTACATAACAATTTTTTTGAATTTTATTTATTTTAAACAGCAGGTTCTATTAGTTATCTATTTTATACGTATTAGTGTGTACATGTCAATCACAGTCTCCTAATTCATCCCACCACCACCACCACCACCCCTCTTTCCCCCCTTGGTGTCCATACATTTGTTCTCTACATCTTTGTCTCTATTTCTGCATTGCAAACTGGTTCATCTGTACCATTTTTCTAGATTCCACATATATGCATTAATATACGATATTTGTTTTTCTCTTTCTGACTTACTTCACTCTGTATGACAGTCTCTAGGTCCATCCTAGAGACTGTAGAGACTGTCCATCCTGTAGAGACTGTAGACAGTCTCTACAAATGACCCAGTTTCATTCCTTTTTATGACTGAGTAATATTCCATTGTATATATGTACCACATCTTCTTTATCCATTTGTCTGTCGATGGACATTTAGGTTGCTTCCATGACCTGGCTATTGTAAATAGTGCTGCAGTGAACAGTGGGGTGCATGTGTCTTTTTGAATTATGGTTTTCTTTGGATATATGCCCAGTAGTGGGATTGCTGGGTCATATGGTAGTTCTATTTTTAGTTTTTTAAGGAACCTCCATACTGTTCTCCATAGTGGCTGTATCAATTTACATTCCCACCACCAGTGCAAGAGGGTTCCCTTTTCTCTACACCTTCTCCAGCATCTGTTGTTTGTAGATTGTCTGATGATGCCCATTCTAACCAGTGTGAGGTGATACCTTATTGCAGTTTTGATTTGCTTTTCTCTAATAATTAGTGATGTTGAGGAGCTTTACATGTGCTTCTTGGCCATCTGTTTAGGTCTTCTGCCCTGTTCTTACATGATTTTTAAAAGAATTTTTATTTTATATTGGAGTATAGTTGATTATCAATGTTGTGTTAGTTTCAGGGGTACAGCAAAGTGAATCAGTCACACATATACAAGTTTCTATTCCAAATTGTTTTCCCATTTAGGTTATTGCAGAATATTGAGCAGAGTTCCCTGTGCTGTACAGTAGGTCCTTGTTGGTTATCTATTTTAAATACAGTAGTGTGTATATGTCAACCCCAAACCCCCAATCTGTCCTTCCCCCTTTTCCCCCTGGTAACCATAAGTTCGTTCTCTAAGTCTGTGAATGTTTCTGTTTTGTAAATAAGTTCATTTGTATCATTTTTTTTTAGATTCTGCATATAAGCAATATCATATGATATTTGTCTTTCTCTGTCTGACTTATTTCACTTAGTATGCTAATCTCCACATCCATCCATGTTGCTGCAAATGGCATTATTTCATTCTTTTTAATGGCAGAGTAATATTCCATTGATTGTTATGCAGCAGGGTCTGTTCCTGATTTTCATGATTGTCATTTTTGGTAGTTTGATTTTAACTCTTTTTAAAATGTTTAACGAAGAAAAAATAAGAGAGGAATAAACAAGGCTTGTGACTGTGTCTGCCTTATGTTATTATTTTTCCAGTGAATACAAACCACTTCAGTCAAAGATCAATTCTTCTCCATTTCACATGGTTCACCTACATATGGCATCATGGCAGTAAGTCAGATTTCAGTTGTAAGCAAGGAACCAGATCACAAAGAGCCTTTGAGACATAGCAGCCATTAGAGAGTGATAAATGGTCATGAGAGCTGAAAGACTGCACATCCAGAGTTTAGTTGGAGTATTGGTTTCCTATTGGTTTCAAAGTATCACAGATTTGGTGGCTTATAACAACAAAAGTGTTTTCTCTTACAATTCTGGTGGCTAGAAGTCCAGAATCAAGGTGTCAGCAGGACTGTGTTCTTCCAAAGGCTCTAGTTAAGGATTCCTATTTGTTTCTTACTAGTTTCTAGAGGTGGCTGTTAATCCTTGGCATCCCTTGGGTGTGATCTCTGCTCCCCTCATCATGACATTCTCCCAGTGCGGCTGTGTATCTATTCTCCTTTACTTATAAGTACACCAGTCATATTGGATTGGGGGCACACCTTAATCCAATATGACTTAATCTTCACTTGATTACATCCGAAAATAACCTATTTCCAAATAAGGCCACAATCATGGGTACTGGGAGTTAGGACTTCAAAATATCTTTTTGGAACACACTTGAACTCATAACATAAGAAATCATTATCTTAAAGTCAGAGAAGATGAGCTATCTATGGAAATGACTGAGGATATTGGCAGGGGCAAATGTGAGAGATATATACCTGAAAGATTTGTGAGGAATTAGTAACACATTGGATGAAGGGATGAGATCCATTTTCTGTCAGAATTTTGAAAAGACCATGGTGAGATTATTTGAAGAGATTATAGTTGAAAATTCCCCTAACATGGGAGAGGAAATAGTCAAGTCCAGGAAGCCCAGAGAGTCCCATAAAGGATAAATCCAAGGAGAATCACACCAAGACACATAGTAATCAAATTATCAAAAATTAAATACAAAGAAAAAATATTAAAAGCAGCTAGGGAAAAGCAACAAATAACATACAAGGGAATCCCCATAAGGTTAACAGCTGATCTTTCAGCAGAAACTCTGCAAGCCAGAAGGGAGTGGCAGGACATATTTAAAGTAATGAAAGGGAAAAACCTACCACCAAGATTACTCTACCCAGAAAGGATCTCATTCAGATTTGATGGAGAAATTAAAACCTTTACAGACAAGCAAAAGTTAAGAGAATTCAGCACCACCAAATCAGCTTTACAACAAATGCTAAAGGAACTTCTCTAGGCAGGAAACACAAGAGAAGAAAAAGACCTACAAAAACAAACCCAAGACATTAAGAAAATGATAATAGAAACACATATATCGATATTTTTTTTTAAGAAACAGACTTTTATTTATTTATTTATTTATTTTTGGCTGCATCTGGTCTTCGTTGCTGTGCCTGGTCTACTCTTCATTGCAGTGCATGGGATTCTCATTGCAGTGGCTTCTCTTGTTGCGGCACACAGGCTCTAGGTGCATGGGCTTTTGTGGTTGTGGCACGCGGTCTCAGTAGTTGTGGCTTGTGGGCTCTGGAGCGCAGGCTCAGGAGTTTCGGCACATGGGCTTAGTTACTCCATGGCATGTGGGATCTTCCTGGACCATGGCACGAACCCATGTGCCCTATATTGGCAGGTGGATTCTTAACCACTGTATCCCACATGTTGATAATTACCTTAAATGTAAATGGATTAAATGCTCCAACCAAAAGACATAGACAGGCTGAATGGATACAAAAGTGAGACCCATATATATGCTGTATACAAGAGACCCACTTCAGACCTAGGGACACATACAGACTGAAAGTGAGGGGATGGAAAAAGATATTCCATGCAAATGGAAATCAAAAGAAAGCTGGAGTAGCAATTCTCATATCAGAGAAAATAAACTTTAAAATAAAGACTATTACAAGAGACCAAGAAGGACTCTACATAATGATCAAGGGATCAATCCAAGAAGAACATATAACAGTAGTAATGATTTATGCACCCAACATAGGAGCACCTCAATACGTAAGGCAAATGCTAACAGCCATAAAAGCGGAAGTCAACAGTAACACAATAATAGTAGGGGACTTTAAAACCCCACTTACACAAATGGACAGATCATCCAAAATGAAAATAAGGAAACACCAGCTTTAAATGACACAGTAGACAAGATGGATTTAACTGATATTATAGCACACTCCATCCAAAAACAACAGAATACACTTTCTTCTCAAGTGCTCATGGAACGTTCTCCAGGATAGATCATATCGTGGGTCACAAATCAAGCCTTGGTAAATTTAAGAAAATTGAAATCATATCAAGTATCTTTTCCAACCACAATGCTGTGAGACTAGGTATCAATTACAGGAAAAAACTGTAAAAATACAAAAACATGGAGGCTAAACAATACACTACTAAATGATCAAGAGATCATTGAGGAAATCAAAGAGAAAGTCAAACAGTACCTAGAAACAAATGACAATGAAAACACGATGACCCAAAACCTATGGGATGCAGCAAAATCAGTTCAAAGAGGGAAATTTATAGCAATACAATCCTACCCCAAGAAACAAGAAAAATCTCAAATAAACAACAGAAACTTATACCTAAAGCAGTTAGAGAATGAAGAACAAAAATAACCCAAAGTTAGCAGAAGGAAAGAAATTGTACAGATCACAACAGAAATAAATGAAAAAGAAATGAAGGAAACAGTAGCAAAGATCAATAAAACTAAAAGCTGGTTCTTTGAGAAGATAAACAAAATTGATAAACCATTAGACAGACTCATGAAGAAAAAAAGGGAGAAGACTCAAATCAACAGAATTAGAAATGAAAAAGGAGAAGTAACAACTGACACTGAAGAAATACAAAGCATCATGAGAGATTGCTACAAGCAACTATATGCCAGTAAAATGGAAAACTTGGAAAAAATGGACAAATTGTTAGAAAACCACAGCCTTCCAAGACTGAATCAGGAAGAAATAGAAAATATAAACAGACCAATCACAAGCATTGAAATTGAAACTGTGATTTAAAATCTCCAAACAAGCAAAAGCCCAGGAGCAGAAGACTTCACAGGCGAATTCTATCAAACATTTAGAGAAGAACTAACACCAATCTTTCTTAAAATCTTCCAAAATGTAGCAGAGGGAGGAACACTCCCAAACTCATTCTGTTAGGCCACTAGCACCCTGATACCAAAACCAGACAAAGATGTCACAAAGAAAGAAAACTACAGGTCAGTGTCACTGATGAACATAGATGCAAAACTCCTCAACAAAATAATAGCAAACAAATCCAACAGCACATTAAAAGGATCATACACAATGATCAAGTGGGGTTTATCTCAGGAATGCAAGCATTCTTCAATATACACAAATCAATCAATGTGATATGCCATATTAACCACCTGAAGGATAAAAACCATATGATCATCTAAATAGATGCAGAAAAAGCTTTCAACAAAATTCAACACCCATTTATGATAAAAACCTTTCAGAAAGTAGGCATAGAGGGAACTCAGCTCAACATAATAAAGGCCATATATGACAAGCCAACATCGTTCTCAATGGTGAAAAACTGAAACCATTACCTCTAAGATCAGGAACAAGACAAAGTTGCCCACTCTCACCACTATTATTCAGCATAGTTTTGGAAGTTTTAGCTACATCAATCAGAGAAGAAAAAGAAATAAAAGGAATCCAAATTGGAAAAGAAGTAAACCTGTCACTGTTTGCAGATGTCATGATAATATACATAGAGAATTCTAAAGAAGCTACCAGAAAACTAGTAGATCTAATCATTGAATTTGGTAAAGTATCAGGATACAAAATTAATGCAGAAATCTCTTACATCACTATACACAATGAAAAATCAGAAATAGAAATTAAGGAAACACTCCCATTTACCACTGCAACAAAAAGAATAAAATACCTAGGAATAAACCTACCTAGGGGACAAAAGGCCCATACTCAGAAAACTATAAGATACTGAAGAAAGAAATTAAAGATGTTACAAACAGATAGAGAGATATACCATGTTCTTGGATTGGAAGAATCAACATTGTGTTAATGACTATACTACACACAGCAATCTACAGATTCAATGCAATCCCTATCAAACTACCAATGGCATTTTTCACAGAAGTAGAACAAAAAATTTCACAATTTGTATGGAAGCACAGAATACCCCGAACAGCCAAAGCAATCTTGCGAAAGAAAAATGGAGCTGGAGGAATCAGACTCCCAGACTTCAGACTATACTACAAAGCTACAGTAATCAAGACAGTATGGTAGTGGCACAAAAACAGAAAGATAGATCAGTGGAACAGGATAGATAGCCCAGAGATAAGCACATGCACATATGGTCACGTTATCTTTAATAAAGGAGGCAAGAATATACAATGGAGAACGTACAGTCTTTTCAACATGTGGTGATGGGAAAACTGGACAGCTACATGTAAAAGAATGAAATTAGAACAGGCCATTAACACCATACGAAAAAATAATCTCAAAATGGGTTAAAGACCTAAATGTAAGGCCTGACACTATAAAACTCTTAAAGGAAAATATAGGCAGAACACTCTATGACATAGATCACAGCAAGATCCTTTTTGACCCACATCTTAGAGAAATGGAAATAAACACAAAAATAAACAAATGGGACCTAATGAAACTTAAAAGCTTTTGCACAGCAAAGGAAACCATAAACAAGATGAAATGACAATCCTCAGAGTGGGAGAAAATATTTGAAAATGAATCAACTGACAAAAGATTAATCTCCAAAATATACAAGCAGCTCATGCAGCTCAATATCTAAAGAACAAACAACCCAATCCAAAAATGGGCAGAAGAGCTAAACAGACATTTCTCCAAAGAAGATATACAGATTGCCAACAAACACATGAAAGGATGCTTAACATCACGAATCATTGGAGAAATGCAAATCAAAACTACAATGAGTTATCACATCACACCAGTCAGAATGGCCATCATCAAAAAATCTACAAAGAATAAATGCTAGATATAGTGTGGAGAAAAGGGTACACTCTTGCACTGTTGGTGGGAATATAAATTGATACAGCCACTATGGGGAACAGTATGGAGATTCCTTAAAAAACTAAAAATAGAACTACCATATGACCCAGCAATCCCACTACTGGGCATGTACCCTGAGAGGACCATAATTCAAAAAGAGTCATGTACCACAATGTTCATTGCAGCTCTATTTACAATAGCCATGACATGGAAGCAACCTACGTGTCCATTGACAGATGAATGGATAAAGAAGATGTAGCACATATATACAATGGAATATTACTCAGACATAAAAAGAAATGGAACTGAGTTATTTGTAGTGAGGTGGATGGACCTAGAGAGTGTCCTACAGAGTGAAGTAAGTCTGAAAGAGAAAAACAAATACTGTATGCTAACACATATATATGGAAGCTAAAGAAAAAACGAAAAAAATAACAGGGTTCTGATGAACCTAGGGGCAGGACAGGAATAAAGACACAGACATAGAGAATGGACTTGAGGACATGCGGAGGGGGAAGGATTAGCTGGGATAAAGTGAGAGAGTAGCAATGACATATATACGCTACCAAATGTAAAATAGATAGCTAGTGGGAAGCAGCTGCATAGCACAGGGAGATCAGTTCAGTGTTTTGTGACCACCTAGAGGGGTGGGATAGGGAGGGTGGGAGGGAGACGCAAGAGGTAGGAGATATGGGGATATATGTATACATATAGCTGATTCACTTCATTTTATAGCAGAAACTAACACAACATTGTAAAGCAATTATACTCCAATAAAGATTTAAAAAACAAAACAAGGAATGGCATTATAGGAAGAGAGAATGATTTGAAGTTGCAAAGAGATGATGAATGAAGATGTACTCATAACAAAAGGAATTGCAAAATTCTCTCTGCTCAGGAATTGAATATATTATGAAGTGTTAAGAAGAATAATTTTTTAAGACATGCGATTCTACATCATTCATAAATCTTTTGGTGCCATCTCAGATTCCCTCGAGGGTTTTCCCTATCTCCTGGACAGGCTGAGCTTCAACCTCTGGGGCCAGTCAACCCTGGGAGTGTCAGGCCACTGCCACTTACCTGGGCTGACCTGCTGCAAGCACAAGCTTTACGGTTCCCTTTATCACTCCCAGGCTAGAATAAAATGCCGCACCACAGGGTAGGATATATGCCAACGCTAAGAGGCAGAAAGGAACTTGATGGCACCAACCAGAAGGATAAGGGAGTTAAATATCTATGGGGTTAACTTTGACCACTAGGAAAGAGGAAAAAGTAGGCAAGCAGGGAGAAACAATACGTTTTCTTCTTTTCTGTTCCATGGACTTCTTTTCTTTCCCAATTCATGATTTCTTCCTGTAGCCCTTTGAGAGTTCTCTTGTGTTATGTGGATGCACAAGATGAGGGATCCACTCTGTTTCTTCCTGGTTATTTGTGAACCAATAGTCAATGTAGTATTGCATCACTTTACATTTTTTCTTCCCTCATTTTCTTTAATCCTCATTCTTGCTGCCCTGGGTTTGCATTTCTTAAATTAATCATCAGCTGTTTAACTCCTTGCCTCAGGAACTACTTTGTAGGGCATGCAGTCTAAGATTTATTTTAAACACCGTATAATCCAGTAGTTTTCAAACTTTCTTCTGGGTAGGTGGAACTTTGGGGTCCCATATATCTTCAAGCTGAGCTACTCTGTTGCAATGATGTCTCTTGGAGAATATGAAAAAAATAAGGTTTATAAAATTACTGATTCCTTCACACACTTAAATACTATTTATATACCTAATATGTATCAGGTAATACAGTGGGTGTAAAAAATCAGTGATGCATAGGAGTGAGAAGATCCCTGCTCACAGGGAAGTTATATTCTGGTAGGAGAGGTAGATAATAAACTTAAAAACAAAATAATAATTAAGATAATTTCAGAAAGTAATATGTGGCTTAAGAATATAAAATAGGGTACTGTTATAGGAATTGCTGAGATAATTAGATTATATAGTTAGGGAAGGTCACACTGAAAAGGTAACAATTGAACCAAGAGTAGGATGAGAAGAAAATGCCAATCACTGGAATAGCCTAGAAAGAGAAAGAATCAAGTGTAAACTCTAGGACAGCAGCAGACCTAATTTTCCAGAGGAACGGAAAGATAGCCACTGGCTGGAGCTTAATCAATGAGAGGGGTAGCGATGTGAGATGCCATAACAATTGAAGGCAGTGTTCAAGATATACAGACAATGCTAGTTTTAAGATTTTATTAAAAATACAAGGGGAAGGAGCCATTAGAGGATTTATGTTGTGAAATGACACAGTCTGACTCACTTTTAAAAATACATCATTCTGACTTGTATGTGGAAAATCGATTAAAAAGGAGCAAGAGTGCAACAAAGGAAATCAGTTAAAAGACAGTGTAATAGTGAGAGATGATAGTGGCTTAGTCTAGAAGTAGGCCAGTAGGAGTAGAGACAATGAGAAAGGGACAGATATGGGATATATGTTGCAGGCAGAGCTGAAACCTTTCTCATAGATTAGATGTTCAGGGTAATGAAAATGATGACTTGAGCAATTGGATGGCTAATGGATGCCAAATGCTACCGTGTAGAAGACTAGGAAAAAATCGAGAAATCTTTGTCTCATTTATTTTCTGTTACTGTGCAAAAGTTTCCACTAACTTAGCAGCTCAGGACAGCATATATTTATGATCTCACGGATTCCGTGGATCAGCAGTTTTGAGCAGCACTTCATTGAGTCCTCTTTAAGGTTGCAATCAAAATGTCAGTTGGACTGCGTTATCCTCTGGAGGCTTGGATGAGGAAGCCGCTTCCAAGTTTCCAAGCTTACTCAGGTGTTCAACAGAATCCATTTCCTCGGTTGTGAAGGTCCCATCTTCTTGCATCTGGCTGGGAGCCAGCTGAGTTCCTAGAAGTCTCTGAGTTCCTAGAGACTGCTTGTGGTTGCTAGAATCATTCACAGCTCCCAGCCATGTAAACAGGATTTCCCACCATGGCTGCTAACTTTAGCAAGCAGCAAGAAGAGCATCTAGATCAACTCTTTTAAGAAGAGTGAAGCAACACATCCAATTGCCTTTACCATATTCTTTTGGTTAGAAGCAAGTCACAGGTTCTGTCTACACTCAGGGGGAAGCGTTAACAAAAAGACTTCTGAACACTAGAAGCGGAACTCCTTCAAGTCTGTCTACTGTGTTGCCTGTTAAATCTTTGAAACCAAACTGGCAAACTGAATGAGTTTTCAAAAGCAGTAGAAAGGTCAACACGGGAAATATAAAAATAAGCTAAACCATTTAATATTATCGGGAAATAACTGAGGCATAAACACCAATTTTTGTAAATTCTCACTACTGGTTAGCACCAAAACTTGGTCTCAAATAAACTTTTCTTAACTTCTAGCTCAGGAAGCTATGACCTTTAGGAAATTACCTTTCAAGACCAAAAAAAGAAACAAAAACAAAACACCAACATACTGATAATTGACATGCAACAGCACTTTCATCCTGATACAATGTTTTTAGTGGTATGAAATAAGCAGCAAAATGGGGGAAAATAGCTAATTATACTTCAAAGTGTTACCCAGGTGTAACAAGGAAGCTGGAGGTCAATCAGTAAATATTGTCAGTTCATTTCCCAAATGTTACCTTCTTTAAATGGTACTTCCACTTTGCTCATCCCATGGTGATGGTCAGTAGGGAACCAAGTCAACTGTTTCCATAGTAGTGCTTAAAAGATCACCCAGAGAGACATGGCCTATACTGCAGAGGAACTGATGAGAGCATGTGCCCATTTGGTAAACAGATATCTTTAAGGAGAGAGTTCTTCAGAGGTACCTGTGTGTGAGAGAGAGGAGTAGGACAGCTTGACTGACATTGCTATCTTTTTGCGTCTAAAGCATCAGGTACCTAAGTTCAAAACAATCGGTACATGTTTAAAAAATAAAGCACTTGAAGAGTTTTAAATGAGTAAACTCTCAAAGATTTTTAAAATTATAAACCACTTCAGTATCGGGGGAGACCATTAGCTTTATTTGTCACTGATGTGCCAAAATCATTTAGGGTGGGAGATATGGCAATTCAACCTGGATTTTGGGAATGCAGCTAGCTGGTTTATCGCAGATATCCAGGCATGCGCTGATATGGGTTTAGACAAGTTGGGTAGTGGCAAAAATGAAACGAAAAGAAAAAGCACTACTAATACTTTACAGAAAAATTGATGAGACTTATGACAAAGTATAAGAGATAAATGAGAAATTAATACATAGTGTAAGAATTTGACTATTGGTTGAATTAATAAGGTTGTCATTGACAAGAGAAAAATTTATATGTCTAATATATATTATATATTGCTTATATTATAATTTATATATAAATATAAAAAGGCTGGTTCTTCTAGATACAGTAGAACATATATTTTTTTCGAGTTCTTAATTTTTTTGAATTTTATTTATTTTTTAATACAGCAGGTTCTTGTTAGTTATCTATTATATATATATTAGTGTATATATGTCAATCCCAATCTCCCAATTCATCCTTGAACTGGGAGAAAGTATATTTTGGTAAAAATTGGTTGAAGCTGGAGCAGCCTTCGGCAACTCAATCGACATTATTTTATGCCTGTTTTTTTGTGTTGCTAACATAAAGTTACCATGGGAACTGAAATACTGTGTCAGAGTGAAACTGAACAGGACCCTATGGTCCTTCCTCCCCATGTCCTCAGCTTGCCTCTTGTCTGTGGAAAAACTTTGGCCAAAGAATAAGTTTAATCAGAGAAGTAAGAAAATGCAGAAACAAAGGAAAACAAATGAGAGCAAATAATAATAGTTTAGACATTAAGCAAAGTTAAGGACCTTTAGTTCCTCCTCAAGAGCTGTAGATAATATTCTGAGCCGTATCCCTTGAGCTGTCTTATCGATACCGAAACCCCCACCAGGTAGAAGAAGTTAAGTCCATGATGACCAGACTATAGCCATGACATAAGCTGCCACAATTCTGAGAATGGGCCTCAAAGAAATGGGAACAAACTGACCCTGGAACTAGAGACTAACTGTACGTAAAACAATCAAGATGACGCTGATCAGACCACTGCATGACTAATTTCAAGAGGACTGTCAGAGCTGACTGTGCTGTTTCTGCAGGTAGCCCCCTCCCTCCATCTATAAAAGCTCTTGCGCACTGATTGTCAGTGGGAGGAATGAGCCTTTGGACAGGAATCTGCCCTCCCCTATCTCCACCCTCATTTGCTGGCTCCCGAAGTAAAGCAAACTTTCCTTTCCATCCACCTTGCCTCTTTATTGGCTTTTGAGCGGCGAGCAGCTGAACCAGTTTTCTGGCGCCCAGCGTGAGGCTGTGCTCTCACTCTCGTAATATCTGGCTCCCCGGGGTTTTCCCAAGTAGAGCCTTTGGCTATGACTATGCGCCGAGCGAGCTGCTTGCTCATGGCGAGCTGACCTCGAGAGGGGGATTTTGGGGGATGTTCCTCGCTGCTGCTGAAACTATTTGTTTCTGGGATCCTCCCTGTTTCTCCCCTACTCGGCACTGGCTGTCAAGTTATGCTTTTCCTTGGTGGAACAGAAACACGCATCTTGACGAGCTGACCAACTCCAAGACCGAGTAAGTTCACTGGTGTGCACCCGGGCAAACTTCTCTTTAGAGCCCAATGTGCTATTTGGGCATTTTGCCAATTGGTTCTGATGTCTGCCTGCCATTGAGGGCTGTTTTTGAGCATAAAGTGCTATTTGGGCATCTTGCCAATTTGTTCTGGTGTGTGTCTGACGTCGAGGACCATTTGTGTTGAGGAAGTGTTTGTTTGGGACTCCATATTGGTTGTCCTCTTGTAGGATTTGTGACAGTTCTGTCTTCTGCTGTGTGAATGTATATTCCATTTGTGTGATTGATATCTTTGTTGTCTTCTGTAAAATGGGAAATTCAGGTTCAGTTCATTAGAAAAATGTTATCTATGAGATTATGACTAAAGGAAAAGAAAGATGATTTTTTTAAACAATGTGTGGCAACAGTATTCTTCAGACTCCAGAGAAAATTGGTTAAGATGAAACTCTTTTGAAACTCCAAAACTGGTTTTTTTGGATATGCAGTTAGAGAAAGCTAGCTTGATAAAATACTGTTTTCAGAACTGTGACCCTGAGAGAATAAAAATATGCCTAAGAGAAAGCTTGAAGTTAACTCTTATCATGTCCTTGAAATAACAAACATAGCCCACTTTGCCTGAGACTTCAGCCTTGGGTTAATTAGTAAAACTTCAAGCCAAGGGGGAATAAAATGTGGAAAGAGGGTTTCATTTATTAAATACACATCTTGTACCACATTAAAGAGAAATTGTACTATGAGAAAAATGTATGTTTTTAGAGGTTATGGAATATGTTCTTAAGTTTGCCAATCAGAAAATGTTGGTATAACAGTCCAGTTACTTGTTTCTTGGTTTTGGTAAGGTCTTTTATGGGTTAAAAATTGCACTATGTAATTAAAGCTACTAAAAATGACAAGGGAAGCATTTCAGTGTGTAAAGCAAGTAGCGTATGTGTTGCCGGCAAGAGAAGGTATAAAGACTGGAGATATTTTTGTTGAGGAAAAAAAGGAGAATAATTTTGTCCTAGAAGTGGTTGCTTATGTATGGGGAAAATAAGTGACAAATTAATATGGATCCAGAAAGTGATTAAAGGTTTGTGAAAAGTAACTTTGAGAAAAGAATTGTGTATGTTATCAGGATAAGATTAGATTGAAATTAATAAGATAAATTTTGTTATTACTAATAAGCAGGTACAGTCATTGAATGAATCATCCAATTAAGCCAATTAGATCTTTAAAATTTACTGAGTTGAATTTTGTTGTTTAACAGAAGATAGCTTGAGTCCATTTTTAAATGTACTTAATATTTCAAACTTATTGACATGTATTAATTCAATTAGTCATTGAGTAAATATTTATGGTGGACTTCCTAAAATGCCAGATACTCTGCTCAGTAAATTACTACACTCAGGATACTGTAATAAACAGAGTTTACTTGGCCCATGCCCTCATGCGAAGTATTGATACATTCTACTAGGAAGGTACACACTAGATAAATTAATAAACAATGATTTCATTAAATTTATGATGAGTTATACCAGGGAAAACCGTGAGGTATAATGGAAGTGTATAATGGAGGAAAACTCAATTTGTTAGATTGGGAAAGGCTTCCCTGAGGATTTTATATTTAAACTAGACTTGAAGTATGAGTAAGAGTTGACAAGATGAAGAGGGAGGGAAGACCTTTTCTACAATGTTTCAAAGGTATTATGTTACTGACATCAAAATGGTATAATTGTAGGGAAAGATTTATTACCACTGATAACTTGGGAAAGTTTTAAGCTAAGTGTCAGAAATTTAAAAACATTTCTACCAAATATAATATGGACCTTGTGATTTTCTATTAGTGAAGTGAAAGCTTTTCTGGTGAACAGAGGAAAGGAATCAGTATAATACTTGGAGTTGAGGTGAAGGTTGAATTCAGGGCAGTTAGTGGGTGGACATTTCAATCTCTTCAACCAGTGCTGGGCTTCCACAGCAGGACTTTTGACTTCCACTTGTTATGGAAAGAATTTTAAATAAGCAGTAGCCTTGGCAAAATAGCTCTTTAAAAGCCCAGTTCAAGAGGGGGTAACGCTCCTAGCGAAACTTTAGGCTATCATAGCAAGCAAGGAAATTTAACTCTTAGAAATATGCGTTAAACTTCACACGAAGAATGAGTCTGCTTAACATTCTTTTTCTATTCTCTAAATACTACTGAGTATCTAATTTGGTGGGAAAAAAAAAAAGCTCAAGTAAATTTAATATAATTTCTTGTACCTTCATCTGGGCTTGAAAAAAATTGAGTAACTGTGATCTCTGACAAAACATACATTGACTTCTAATCCTGGTCAGACACACATCTTCTCTAAAGATGAGCAAACAGAGAAAATCAATAGATATATATAAAAATATGATGGGCTTATGGTTGATTTTTTTTTCTTCTATGTGTTGCCCAGTTTTTTAAGAAATCCATGATTGACATGTATTGCTATTTCAAAAGAATGAAAATGCCATATTCATAAAAAATTCCCTTTACATTTTTAACAGATTTAATTATTTTAATTTTGAAAAATTATCAAAGTTCACTAACAGTCACAGATATTTTCTTCCTCTAAAATTTATTATTGGGTGTCTCCTAGGTTCCACTATGTACTAATCACTCCCAGGAAAGGATAATTTGCAAATGTATAGGGTAATCTTTAGGATTAAATTTGCATGTAATGGAATAACAAAAAGAACAAAATAAGAGTGACTTAGAAAAGACAGATGTTTATTTCTTTATCACATAATAGGTAAGAAGATTAAATTTTATTTTTTCATTATACAAAATGGATTTGTAATTAAGCAATACAGGGTTTGTATGGCATCTCCACAAAGTTTTCATGGACTCTTGCAGTTCACTGATCTGCATCTTATCCTCATGATCTGAAATAGTGGTAAGAATACCAGCCATTATATGGAAGCTCCAAGCAAGAGGATGGGGGAAGAGAATGAAGAAGGTTATGTCTTTTTCTTCTAAGGATAATTTCCAATAGTGTCACATGACATTTCCACATACAATTCATGGACCATACTTAAAAATTCGCAAGGCTGGATACTTTAGCTTAAAATATGCCCAGTATTTTAATCAGGTTTCTTATTACCAAGACAGAAAGGGATAATAAGAAGAAAGTAACAGTAGCAGCTTGTCACACACCAACAAATATATCACTATCTCTGCTGTATAAAAGCACAGAGCCTAATAAGAATTTTCATATATTTTTTTCTGTATTGAGGTAATACAATTAGGAGAATAAACACTTGCTGAGCACCCTCTACACGTCAGACATGTATGTGTAATTGAACACCAGCTTGCTTCTTCCAGAGTCTGAGAGTTTAATCTATGTGGTATATTACTTCCGAAAGAGATATTCTGTTGCTCCTGTAGCTGAGAACTGGAATTGGATGAGAGTGGAATAATGTTGATGCATTCTTCTGTGCTTATCAGGAGAGTATGGATTTATGAGAACTAAGAATTATCCTCATTTCTAGCTTTTTTGGGTCGTCCAATTGAAAAGGTGACTGAAAAGCAAGCAGGACCTATGACAAGCTAGGGTTAGAAAATTATTGAGGACAACTTGTGCATTTTTATTATATCAATCAACATACTGGTAGAGAGGACTGCCTGCCAGAGTAGTTTCTCTCAGTTTGAGTTGAACGATCTGGTTAAACGTTCACCTCATCAAAACAGGGCAGAAAGTCTTAGCACGCACAGCTAACTTGGTGCTGAGAATGTACTCTTCTATCCATAGGATGAGTAAAATGCAATACTTATTTTCTGTTTCATTGTTTAGAATTCAAGTTTAGATTAATGAATGCCTACTCATACCGTAGAAAAAATAAAAACAAAAAAAGAAAGTTTTATTCTCCTTGGATCATGTATCAGACTGTGCTCTATCCAGGGAGGCTTTTACTTTCTCTCTGCTCTCTCCTTAAGAGGCAGGTCTCTTAAATTCCTCACAACTGACTGCAGACCTAGTAGACATCTGCTGGTTGGCACCTGAAGTACTAGCTTTTGCACACTGGTCTCCACTTTTCAATAACATAAAAATAAAGTGACCAGTACATTTCTACTCTCCTTTTTTTCAAGTGGTGAAAATATGTTCCAACTAGAGCCAATCAAATATATCGTCATACCTTTAAGCACATGTGCCCTATAGAAAAACATTGTTTACTTAAAGTAAACCTCCTTTCTTATCTTCCATAACTACTTGTGTGACTAAATTAGGTAGTCAATTCAGGCAAAACTTTCAAGTGTTTACTTCCGTGGGTATGACTTTCACTTTTTGTGAGGCTTAAGGCAACTGCTTATCAATATCAGTTTTTGCGCCTGGAGTGTACTTAACCCTTCCTTACAGCATTGTGGGGTTATGCAAAGGAGAAGACATAATGCTCATCCTGGAGAACATAATAAGCCAATGGGATAATTTAAATGTGAGCATCAACACACTGTGGAAAAAAAAAAAAAAAGGAGATCAATATAATCGGGGACAAATAACTAAAACCTTTCAAAAAATGCAAGATGAGAAACATGAAACAATTAGGGAAGTGGGGAAGAATTGGGGTGGCTTCAGCGTATTGGTGGGATGCACCAACTTGCAATTAATATCATGCTTGCAAATGGTTTTGTACATGAAAACCATTGTATTGAGTCATCTGATAATGACTGGCCCGACTTAAGACTTATAAATCTTGACCTAGCATCATACTGATCGAATTGAAACTCAAATACACGGATTGAATTGAGATACACTGTATCACCAGTGGTTTATTTTGTTCATAAGCAGATATGTCAGTTCTTCCAAATTCATGTGCATTTTCCCTGGAGCTCTTTTTAATATGTATTACTGAGGTGAAATACAGATGAAATGTATTTGGAGGAGATAAGCAGGCACTCGGCCTCATGCGTGATGATGTGCTTCATGGCTTCAGAGACCACATAGACTATAAAAGCTACTTAGAGATTCACTTTTTTTCCCTTAGACAATTCACTTGCTCTGGGAGCATTCATGGAGACCACCTCTGGTAATTGCTTCAAAGGACCAAAAGTTGTGGTCAGAACTGTTCTTAGAATGAGTCTTTCTGGTTCCCTGTACTTACAAACACGCTTAAGGGCACTTAATGAATAACCTTTTACTGATGTACCACCCTTTCATTACCACCTGGGCTTAGAAGCAAAAGACATAAAGGTGAGAATTGTTTCCTTACTGGTTCAGCCCAGCCCTTCAATAGCAGTGGCACTTTGTAGATGGCATCTATCAGTGGGAGGAAAATTATACCTTAGGTCATTTTGGGCAGAGCAGACCATAAAATGAAAAACTATAAAATCCTTGGGTTTATAATAGTACCATGTCATAAATTCTCCCTGTGGAGAGACAGCACTGGTGCCTGCTTTACATTTATAATGTACACAGTGGAACAATGTGCTAAGAATATCCTAATTCAGGAATTATTCTTCCTATATTATTAAAGAAATCACTTAAATGGTTGGGCACATGGGTTTTGGATGTCACTGTGGGAGTCCTATAGAGAAAACACGGCACACACACACATACACATGCACACATACACATGCAAATACTTCAGTAAGATGTAGCCTATTTTAAAATAAAAACAAAGTAAAGCAAAAGTTTCACAGTTTAGAGAACACAAATCATCAATTAGTGTTGAGTGAGGAAATAAGAAAACTATTGTGCTGGCTTCACAGTAAAAGTCCCTCCCTCCCTTCCTTCCTTTTGTTTTCTTTCTCCATAATTCCACATGAATAATTAGGAGGGTGAGATCCTAAGAGCATGAAGATTTGAATGTGCCAAGACATAGGATGGATTCTTAAGGCACTGGGAAAGGGGCCCAGTTTCACACCTTCCTCAGTATGGTACATAAGTGGTACAGCATGCATGGAAACAGGGATCGGACCAAGGCCAAGCGACCCTAAGAGGTCAAACTTTAGCAATTCACATCAACTTTGACTTTCATAGGATGTGGAATTGGGGTTCAGAATTAATTTACCAACATATCAAGGACTTGCTGATATATATATTGTGTATAATACTCTGTGTAACAGTCAGGAAATTTGAGAAATACCCCTAAAAATATACCAATTAAAAATACTTAAGTTATGTTAAACTACAGAGGTTAAAGTTTAATGAGAAATATTCCCTATCTCAGGAATCTAAGTTAGAGAGTAAGGGAAATAGAAATACAAAGTCAGTGTTAATATTTGCAAACATGTCCATCAGCCTGAATTAGACTTCTGTTGCCTATGTCCCTAAAAGCTCCTGTTAATCTTGTAAGATTGTGCAAAAATTATCTCATATAATATTTGCTCCTGTTTCCCCATACAGATTAGTTTCTCTTTTATATTTGTTCTCAAAACACATCACATAATTATTTGTTTACCTGTTTTTCTCTTCCACTCAATTAGAGAATAGGCTCAAAGCTTATTCATATTTGTATATGTGGTACTTTATGTGGTCCTTCAATAATATCTGTAGTTTGAAGGAATACATTAAATTCCGTCTGTTCAAACATGTGGACTTAGTCTATAATAAGCAAATGTATTCAAACTCTCAAGAATTATGGCTAGATTTATAACCATAATATTTGTTTGAATGCTTGAAATGAGAGAGAAATAACCAAATAAATATACTGTTATGATCTTTTTTATTTTTTGATGATCTCCTGTCTCTCTTACTCATATCTCCCCATAATTAGGAAAAGAATGTGCTTTCCTCTTTCTTTTGGGAAAAAAATAATTTTTATTGACAGTGTTTCAAATACTCTTGCCATTTTTAAAGTATGATTGTGTCCTACGTACCTCTAGGTATCTAGTGGATCACCAGACAGAACCTAGTGAAGTAGGACTGCCCTCAGTGTAACCACGATCCTGGCAAAATATTTTTTGCTGTGTATTAAACACTTTGATATAAGAATTTGATTAAAAATGTATTAAAAATTATGGGCCTATGTGAGGCTTAGTGATTTACTGGTCAAGATTTAGAGTAATGGTAGAGAAGAGGTATTAGGTATTTGTTTACCGTTCAATCAGTGCAAGTGCAGATTCTTTGTAGTGTCCATGTGCAGTCCCTCTGTGCTCAGATCCAGGAGCCATCTCTCCATGTTCTTTCCTGTTCACTGTGTCATAGTTGGCTAATTCCATATCTCTCACCATGAGAAAAAGGTAGCAACACTGTTATTACTCACAATATCATACTTTTCAGAATGTTTGTATTGAAACAATATAGATCTTGCTACCACAGTTCCCTAATACCATTTATTTAGTGCTGGTTGCATCATTATTCATAACAGTGCACCATCCATCATACTTCCCATGTATGTTACTGTGTTGTTTTGAAGACAACCAAGTATCAAGTAGAATAACATCTTTCAATCATAGAATCTTGAGGCTGTGATCACATCCTTAAAATGTGATCTGTTTTCATATACCACTACCAGCTGGGAGTACAGGTAAAGCGTCTGCAGATAGAGTGAGAAGAGTGGTCACATTCACACAAGGAATGTCCTTCCCTTATCTGGCAAGTCTTTAGAATTACCCAGGAGAGCACAAAGTCACCACATCAACAGAAAGTAGGAGAGGATATTGATCTAAAGCTCCATTGGCATTATGAAACAATGGTCTAGAAAGTCACAAAAAGGAATAGTGATAGCTCTTGGCAGACTGGCCAACACATTATGTAAAGGCTGATGAGGGATAGATGCTAGTGTTGTATTGGAGGGGACACAGGGTAAAGTGTGCCTAGGACCACCTCTAAAACCCTTGGATACTATAGACCCAAGGTGGTATTGTTCTTGGAACACAGGGGCAAGTCCAGTGCATGGACCCACATGAGGCTTAAGCCCAAGGTTCTGTGGTGGTAGTTCAGAGTCCTGAGCTCCTTTGATGAGACTGACAGTCACCCCAAGTCAGCATGTCCACACCAATGTCACAGCCTAATCTCATGTGATCCCATTAGAGAAACTAACTTAACTAGCCAGAGGGAGCAGTTTACTTGCTAGACTGCCTTCCTGGAACCAGGGCATGGTGACCTGGCCAGAGGACCCTTGGATGACCCCATAGTTGTAAATCCTAGAGCTTCTTGGGTCATCTAAAGGACCCAGTTTTGGTAGGTCAAAGAAACCCCATAAAATGGAAATACAGAGGAAGGTCCTTGCAGGTCACAATCTGGGCATAGGATGCTTGGGGTACCATCAGCCCAGCTTTTCAGAGACACTAGAGCAGGATGTAGAAAGTTTTGAAGAAGGCATTCCAAACAGTAAGGACCACCCCCAAAATGGGGGCTGTTCTCCTGGTATTGTCTACAAAATTCTGGCTCATCTCTAATGTTTTCCTTATTGCAATTTCTGTCCCCATGCTCTCACCTTTCCATAATCCCCTTTTCTGTTGCACACCATTTGAAACTCCTTCTCTGTATCCCCAAAATCCCCCAGCACAGACATATTTATGTACACCATTCCTTTTTTTCTTATATACAATTTCTAGACATTCTTCCTGTTATTTCTTGCTTTTCACTGTTCATCAGTCTAAAGAAAGGTGAGAAACAAAGCAGATGTATTCTGTAACTTCCTGCAACTAATTTGCTGGTCAGTCACAGAGACAAATGGCCAACACAATGAGAAAAAGGGCAACTGAACTGTTCTTACTTGGAATAATTATAGGAAAAGGGAAAAAATACAGGATCTTCAAAAGCGTTTTTGTCTTTTTGTTTGTGCAAGTGTGTGTTTGTTAGAAAGAGATAAGGTATGAAAAAAGAATAATACACAGGAAAAGAATTATAGAATGTGGATACTTAAAACAACAGAGGAATAATTTGTTAGAATTTATATGTTCAGGGGATATTTCTCTTGCAAAATGGAGAAAAACAAGAACTATTCATTTTTATTTTTACATATTTCTTAATTTTAATTTTAGCAGAGTAGAGTTGATTTATTTACTTTTTGTGGCTGGATACTATTATTTATTTATTTTTATGTCTTTATTTTTTTATTTTTTGAATTTTTTTTATACAGCAGGTTCTTATTAGTTATCCATTATATACATATTAGTATATATATGTCAATCCCAAACTCCCAATTCATCACAGCACCACTACCCCACTACCCCCTCCCCCCACCACTTTCCCCCCTTGGTGTTCATACATTTGTCCTCTACATCGGTGTCTGAATTTCTGCCCTGAAAACCGGTTCATTGGTACCGTTTTTCTAGGTTCCACATATATGCATTAATACACAATATCTTTTTTTCTCTGTCTGACTTACTTCGTTCTGTATGACAGTCTCTAGATTCATCCACGTCTCTACAAATGACCCAATTTCGTCCCTTTTTATGGCTGAGTAATATTCTATTGTATATATGTACCACATATTCTTTATCCATTGGTCTGTCAATGGGCATTTTGGTTGTTTCCATGACCTGGCTATTGTAAGTAGAGCAGCAATGAACATTATGGTACATGACTCTTTTTGAATTATGGTTTTCTCTGGGTATATGCCCAGTAGTGGGATTGCTGGGTCATATGGTAATTCTATTTTTAGTTTTTTAAGGAACCTCCATACTGTTCTTCATAGTGGCTGTATCAGTTTACATTCCCACCAACAGTGCAAGAGGGTTCCCTTTTCTCCACACCCTCTCCAGCATTTGTTGTTTGTAGAATATCTGATGACGCCCATACTGACTGGTGTGAGGTGATACCTCATTGTAGTTTTCATTTGTAATTCTCTAATAATTAGTGATGTTGAGCAGCTTTTCATGTGCTTCTTGGCCATCTGTATGTCTTCTTTAGAGAAATGTCTATTTAGATCTTCTTCCCACTTTTGGATTTGGTTGTTTTTTTTCATATTGAGCTGCATGAGCTGTTTATATATTTTGGAGATTAATCCTTTGTCCATTGATTTGTTTGCAAATATTTTCTCCCATTCTGAGGGTTGTCTTTTTGACTTGTTTGTAGTTTCCTTTGCTTTGCAAAACCTTTTAAGTTTCATTAGGTCTCATCCGTTTATTTTTGTTTTTATTTCCATTATTCTAGGAGGTGGATCAAAAAAGATCTTGCTGTGATTTATGTCAAAGAGTGTTCTTCCTGTGTTTTCCTCTAAGAGTTTTATAGTGTCTGGTCTCACATTTAGGTCTCTAATCCATTGTGAGTTTTTTTGTGTATGGGGTTAGGGAGAGTTCTAATGTCATTCTTTTACATGTAGCTGTCCAGTTTTCCCAGCACCACTTATCGAAGAGACTGTCTTTTCTACATTGTATATCCTTGGCTCCTTTGTCATAGATTAGTTGACCATAGGTGCATGGATTTATCTCTCTGTTTTCTATCCTGTTCCATTGAACTATGTCTCTTTTTTTGTGCCAGTACCATATTGTCTTGATTACTGTAGCTTTGCAGTATAGTCTGAAGCCAGGGAGTCTTATTCCTCCAGCTCCGTTTTTTTCCCTCCAGACTACTTTGGCTATTCAGGGTCTTTTGTGTCTCCATACAAATTTTAAGGTTTTTTGTTCTAGTTCTGTAAAAAGTGCCATTGGTAATTTGATAGGGATTGCATTGAATCTGTAGATTGCTTTGAGTAGTATAGTCATTTTCACAATGTTAATTCTTTTAATCCAAGAAAACAGTATATCTCACCCTCTGTATCATCTTTTATTTCTTTCATCAGTGTCTTATAGTTTTCTGCAACAGGTCTTTTGTCTCCTTACATGGGGCTATTCCTAGGTATTTTATTATTTTTGTTGAAATGGTGAATGGGAGTGTTTCCTTAATTTCTCTTTCAGCTTCTTCATCATTAGTGTATAGGAATGCAAGAGATTTCTGTGCGTTAATTTTGTACCCTGCAACTTTACCAAATTCATTGATTATCTCCAGTAGTTTTCTGGTGGCATCTTTAGGATTCTCTATGTATAGTATCATGTCATCTGAAAACAGTGACAGTTTTACTTCTTCTTTACCAATTTGTATTCCTTTTATTGCTTTTACTTCTCTGATTGCCATGGCTAGGACTTCCAGAACTATGTTGAATAATAGTGGTGACAGTGGACATCATTGTCTTCTTCCTGATCTTAGAGGAAATGCTTTCAGTTTTTCACCATTAAGAATATTTGCTGTGGGTTTGTCATATATGGCCTTTATTATGTTGAGGTAGGTTCCCTCTATGCCCACTTTCTGGAGTTTTTATCATAAGTGGGTGTTGAATTTTGTCATAACCTTTTTCTGCATCTATTGAGATGATCATATGGTTTTTATTCTTCAATTTGTTAATATGGTGTGTATTACATTGATTTGCCTATATTGAAGAATCCTTACATCCCTGGGATAAACCCCCTTAATCATGGTGTATGATCCTCTTAATGTGTTGTTGGATTCTGTTTGCTAGTATTTTGTTGAGGATTTTTGCATCTATATTCATCAGTGATATTGGTCTGTAGTTTTCTTTTTTTTGTAATATCTTTGTCTGGTTTTGGTATCAGGGTGATGGTGGCCTCATAGAATGAGTTTGGGAATGTTCTTTCCTCTGCAATTTTTGGAAGAGTTTGAGAAGGATGGGTGTTAGCGCTTCTCTAAATGTTTGATAGAATTCACCTCTGAAGCCATCTGGTCCTGGACGGACTTTTGTTTGTTGGAAGATTTTTAATCAGAGTTTCAATTTCATTACTTGTGATTGGTCTGTTCATATTTTCTATTTCTTCCTGGTTCAGTCTTGGAAGGTTATACCTTTCTAAGAATTTGTCCATTTCTTCCAGGTTGTCCATTTTATTGGCATAGAGTTGCTTGTAGTAGTCTATTAGGATGCTTTGTATTTCTGCGGTGTCTGTTGTAACTTCTCCTTTTTCATTTCTCATTTTATTGATTTGAGTCCTTTCCCTGTTTTTCTTGATGAGTCTGGCTAATGGTTTATCAATTTTGTTTATCTTCTCAAAGAACCAGCTTTTAGTTTTATTGATCTTTGCTATTATTTTCTTTGTTTCTATTTCATTTATTTCTGCTCTGATCTTTATGACTTCTTTCCTTCTGCTAACTTTGGGTTTTGTTTGTTCTTCTTTCTCTCGTTCCTTTAGGTGTAAGGTTAAATTGTTTATTTGAGATTTTTCTCATTTCTTGAGGTAGGATTGTATTGCTATAAACTTCCGTCTTAGAACTGCTTTTGCATCCCATAGATTTTGGATCATTGTGTTTTCATTATCATTTGTCTCTAGGTATTTTTTGATTTCCTCTTTGATTTCTTCGGTGATCTCTTGGTTATTCGGTAACATATTGTTTACCCTCCATGTGTTTGTGTTTTTTACATTTTTTTCCCTGTAATTGATTTCTAATCTCATAGCTGTGGTCAGAAAAGATGCTTGATATGATTTCAATTTTCTTAAATTGAATGAGCCTTGATTTGTGACCCAAGATGTGATCTATCCTGGAGAATGTTCCATGCGCACTTGAGAAGAAAGTGTAATCTGCTGTTTTTGGATGGAATGTCTTATAAATGTCAATTAAATCTACCTTGTCTATTGTGTCATTTAAAGCTTGTGTTTCCTTAGTTTCTGTTTGGATGACCTGTCCATTGGTGTAAGCGAGGTGTTAAAGTCCCCCACTATTATTGTATTACTGTCAATATCCTCTTTTATAGCTGTTAGCAGTTGCCTTATGTATTGAGGTGCTCGTATGTTGGGATATAGTTGATTTATAATGTTCTGTTAGTTTTAGGTGTACAGCAAAGTGAATCAGTTATACATACACATATATTCATTCTTTTTTTAGAGTCTTATATAGGTTATCCCAGAACACTGAGTAGAGCTCCCTGTGATATATATTAGGTCCTTGTTGGTTATGTGTTTTACATAGAGTAGTGTGTATAAATCAATCCCAATCTCCCAGTTTATCCCTCCCCCACCAGCCACTGCTAACCATAAGTTTCTTTTCTACAACTATAACTCTATTTCTGATTTGTAGATAAGTTAATTTGTACCCTTTTTTGGATTCCACATATAAGCGGTATCATATGATAATTGTCTTTCTTTGTCTGAATTACTTCACTCAGTATGACAATCTAGGTCTTCCATGTTGCTGCAAATGGCATTATTTCCTTCTTTTTATGGCTGAGTAATATTCCATTGTATATAGGTACCACATCTCCTTTATCCATTCCTTTGTCAGTGGACATTTAGGGTGTTTCCACATCCTGGCTATTGTAAACACTTCTGCAGTGAACACTGGGGTGCATGTATCTTTTCAGATTATAGTTTTCCTCGGATATATTCCCAGAAATGGGATTGCTGGATCATATGGTACTTCTATTTTTAGTTTTTGAAGGAACTTCTGTACTCTTCTCCATAGTGGTTGTAGCAATTTACATTCCCACCAGCAGTGTAGGAGGGTTCCTTTTCCTCCACACCCTCTGCAGCATTTATTGTTTGTGGAGTTTTTGAGGCTGGCAGTTGTGACTTGTGTGAGGTAATACATCATCGTAGTTTTGATTTGCATTTCTCTAATAATTAGTGATGTTGAGCATCTTTTCATGTGCTTTTTGGCCAACTGTATATCTTCTTTGGAGAAATGTCTATTTAGATCTTCTGCCCATTTTTTGATTGGGTTGTTTGCTTTTTTGATATTGAGCTACATGAGCTCTTTGTATATTTTGAAGATTAATCCTTTGTCACTTGCTTTGTCTGCGAACATTTTCTCCCAGTCTATGGGTTTTTTTTCATTTTGTTTATGGTTTCCTTTTGTTTATGTTGCAAAAGCTTTTCAGTTTAATTAGGTCCCATTTCTTTATTTATTTTTTCATTACTCTAGGAGGTGGATTGAAAAAGATCTTGCTGTGATTTATGTCAGAGTGTTTGGCATATGTTTTCCTATAAGAGTTTTATAGCATCCGGCCTTACATTTAGGTCTTTAAATCCATTTTGAGTTTATTTTTGTGTATGGTGTTAGGGAGTGTTACAGTTTCATTCATTTACATATAGCTGTCCAGTTTTCCCAGCATCACTTATTGAAGAGTCTGTCTTTTCTCTATTGTATATTCTTGCCTACTTTGTTATAGATTAGTTGGCCATAGGTGCGTGGGTTTATCTCTGGACTTTCCATCCTGTTCCATTGATCCATATTTGTGTTTTTGTGCCAGTACCATACTGTCTTGATTACTGTAGCTTTGTAGTATAGTCTGAAGTCAGGGAGCCTGATTCCTCCAGCTCCGTTTTTTTTCCCTCAAGATCGCTTTGGCTATTCGTGGTCTTTTGTGTTTCCATATAAATTTTAAGAATTTTTGTTCTAGTTTTGTGAAAAATGCCATTGGTAATTTGATAGGGATTGCACTGAATCTGTAGATTGCTTTGGGTAGTATAGTTACTTTCACAGTATTGATTCTTCCAATCCAAGAACATGTCTATCCCTCCATCTGTGTTGTTTGATTTCTTTCATCCCTATCTTATAGTTTTCTGAGTACAGGTCTTTTGCCTCCTTCTGTAGCTTTATTCCTAGGTATTTTATTATTTTTGATATGATGGTATATGGGACTGTTTCCTTGATTTTTCTTTCTGATCTTTCATTGTTAGTGTATAGGAATGCAAAAGATCTCTGTACTAATTTTGTATACTGAAACTTTACAGAATTAATTGATGAGCTCTAGGAGTTTTCTGGTGGCATCTTTAGGATTTTCTATGTATACTATCATGTCATTTGGAAACAGTGACAGTTTTTTTTTTTTTTTTTTTTTTTTGTGGTACGTGGGCCTCTCACTGTTGTGGCCTCTCCCGTTTTGGAGCACAGGCTCCGGACGCACAGGCTCAGCGGCCATGGCTCACAGGCCCAGCCGCTCTGCGGCATGTGGGATCTTCCCGGACCAGGGCATGAACCCATGTCCCCTGCATCAGCAGGCGGACTCTCAACCACTGCGCCACCAGGGAAGCCCGGAAACAGTGACAGTTTTACTTCTTCTTTTCCAATTTGAATTCCTTTTATTTCTTTTTCTTCCCTGATTGCTGTGGCTAGGACTTCCAAAACTATTTTGAATAAAAATGCTTAGAGTCGACCTGCTTGTCTTGTTCCTGATCTTAAGGGAAATGCTTTCAGTTTTTCACCATTGAGAATATTTGCTGTGGGTTTGTCATATATGGCCTTTATTATGTTGAGGTAGCTTCCCTCTATGCTTCTTTCTGGAGAGTTTTTATCGTAAATGGGTGTTGAATTGTGTCAAAAGCTTCTTCTGCATCTATCAAGATGATCATATGGTTTTTATTCTTCAATTTATTGAGGTGGTGTATCACACTGATTGATTTGTGGATACTGAAAAGTCCTTGCATCCCTGGGATGAATTCCACTTGATTATGGTGTAAGATCCTTTTAAGGTATTGTTGGATTCAGATTGCTAGTATATTTTTGAAGCATTTTGGGTCTATGTTCATCAGTGATATTGGCCTGCAATTTTCTTTTTTTGTGGTATCTGTCTGGTTTTGGTATGAGGGTGATGGTGGCCTCATAGAATGATCTTGGGAGTGTTCCTTCCTCTGCCATTTTTTGGAAGAGTTTCAGAAGGATAGAGGTTAACTCTTCTCTAAGTGTTGCATAGAATTCGGCTATGAAGCCATCTGGTCCTGGACTTTTGTTTGTTGGATGATTTTTAATCACACTTTCAATTTAAGTACTTGTAATTGCTCTGTTCATAGTTTCTATTTCTTCCTAGTTCATTCTTGGGAGATTGTATTAATACCTTTCTAGGAAATTGTCCATTTCTTCTAGATTGTCCATTTTATTGGTGTATATCGTTTGTAGCGCTCTTATGATCCTTTGTACTTCTGTGGTGTCAGTTGTAACTTCTCCTTTTTCGTTTCTAATTTTATTGAGTTGTCTCTGGCTAAAGGTTTATCAATTTTGTTTAACTTCTCAAAAAAACAGATTTTACTTTCATTAAACTTTGTTATTTTTCTTTTATTTTTTTGAAACATCTTTATTGGAGTATAATTGCTTTACAACAGTGTGTTAGTTTCTGTTTTATAACAAAGTGAATCAGCTATACATATGCATATATCCCCATATCTCCTCCTCCTGCATCTCCCTCCCACCCTCCCTAGCCCACCTCTCTATGTGGTCACAAAGCACTGAGCTGATCTCCCTGTGCTTGGCAGCTGCTTCACACTAGCTATCTACTTTACATTTGGTAGTATATATTAGTCCATGCCACTCGCTCCCTTTGTCCCAGCTTACCCATCCCCCATGCCGTATCCTCAAGTCCATTCTCTACATCTGCATCATTATTCCTGTCCTTCCCCTAGGTTGTTCGTAACGATTTTTTTTTTTTTTAGATTCCATATATATATATATATATATGTTAGCATAGGGTATTCGTTTTTCTCTTTCTAACTTACTTCACTCTATGACAGACTGTAGGTTCATCCACCACACTACAAATAACTCAATTTCGTTTGTTTTAATGGCTGAGTAATATTCGATTCTATATATGTGCCACATCTTCTTTATCCATTCATCTGTCGATGGACACTTAGGTTGCTTCCGTATCCTTGCTATGGTAAATAAAGCGGCAATAAACATTATGGTACATGACTCTTTTTGAATTATGGTTCTCTCAAGATATATGCCCAGTAATGGGATAGCTGGGTCGTATGGTAGTTCTATTTTTACTTTTTATGGAACCTCCATACTGTTCTCCATATTGGCTGTATCAACTTACATTCCCACCAACAGTGCAAGAGGGTTCCCTTTTCTCCACACCCTCTCCAGCATTTATACTTTGTAGATATTTTGTTGATGGCCATTCTGACAGTGTGAGGTGATACCTCATTGTTGTTTTGATTTGCATTTATCTAATGATTAGTGATGTGGAGCATTCTTTCATGTGTTTGTATGCTGTCTGTATATCTTTTTGGAGGAATATGTATGCAGGTCTTCTGCCCATTTTTGGATTGGGTTGTTTTGATATTGAGCTGCATGAGCTGCTTGTATATTTTGGAGATTAATCCTTTGTCAGTTGCTTCATTTTCAAATATTTTCTCCCATTCTGAGGGTTGTCTTTTAGTCTTGTTTATGGTCTCCTTTACTGTGCAAAAGCTTTTACATTTCATTACGTTCCATTTGTTTATTTTTATTTCCATTTGTCTAGGAGGTGGGTCAAAAAGGATCTTGTTGTGATTTATGTCATAGAGTGTTCTGTCTGTGTTTTCCTCTAAAAGTTTGATAGTGTCTGGCCTTACATTTAGGTCTTTAATCCATTTGGAGTTTATTTTTGTGTATGGTGTTAGGGACTGTTCTAATTTCATTCTTTTACATGTACCTGTCCAGTTTTCTCAGCACCACTTATTGAAGAGGGTGTCTTTTCTCCAATCTGTCCTCTTGCCTCTTTTATCAAAAATAAGGTGAGCATATGTGTGTGGGTTTATCTCTGTGCTTACTATCCTGTTGGGTGTATAAATATTTACAATTGTTATATCTTCTTCTTGGATTGATCCCTTGATCATTATGTAGTGTCCTTCTTTGTCTAATAGTCTTTATTTTAAAGTCTATTTTGTCTGACATGAAAATTGCTACTCCAGCTTTTTTTTCATTTCCATTTGCATGGAGTATCTTTTTCCATGCCCTCAGTTTCCTCCTGTTTGTGTCTCTAGGTCTGAAGTGGGTCTCTTGTAGACAGCATATATACGCATCTTGTTTTTGTATCCATTCACCCAGTCTATGTCTTTTGGTGGGAGCTTTAATCCATTTACATTTTAGGTAGTTATCGATATGTGTGTTCCTATTACCATTTTCTTAATTGTTTTTGGATTGTTATTGAGGGCCTTTTCCTTCTCTTGTGTTTCCTGCCTAGAGAAGTCCCTTCAGCATTGGTTGTAAAGCTGGTTTGGTGGTGCTGAGTTCTCTTAGCTTTTGCTTGTCTGGAAAGGTTTTAATTTCTCTGTCGAATCTGAATGAGAACCTTGCTGGGTAGAATAATTTGGTTGTAGGTTTTTCCCTTTCATCACTTTAAATATGTCCTGCCACTTGCTTCTGGCTTGCAGAGTTTCTGCTGAAAGATCATCTGTTAACCTTATGCGGATTCCCTTGTATGTTGTTGTTTTTCCCTTGCTGCTTTTAATATTTTTTCTTTGTATTTAATTTTTGATACTTTGATTAATATGTGTCTTGGCAGGTTTCTCCTTGGATTTATCCTGTATGGGACTCTGTGCTTCCTGGACTTGACTATTTCCTTTCCCGTATTAGGGGAGTTTTCAACTATAATCTCTTCAAATATTTTCTCAGTCCCTTACTTTTTCTCTAATTCTTCTGGGACCCCTATATTTCGAACGTTGGTGCATTTAACATTGTCCCAGAGGTCTCTGAGACTGTCCTCAATTCTTTTCATTCTTTTTTCTTTATTCTCTGCAGTAGTTATTTCCACTATCTTCCAGGTCACTTACTCGTTCTTCTGCCTCAGTTATTCTGCTATTGATTCCTTCTCGAGAATTTTTAATTTCATTTAGTGTTGTTCATCATTGTTTCTTTGCTCTTTAGTTCTTCCAGGTCCTTGTTAAACGTTTCTTGTATTTTCTCCATTCTATTTCCAAGATTTTGGATCATCTTTACTATCATTATTCTGGATTCTTTTTCAGGTAGACTGCCTATTTCCTCTTCATTTGTTTGGTCTGGTGGGTTTTTACCTTGCTCCTTCACCTGCTGTGTGTTTCTCTGCCTTCTCATTTTGCTTAACTGACTGTGTTTGGGGTCTCCTTTTTGCAGACTGCAGGCTCATAGTTCCCCTTGTTTTTGGTGTCTGCCCCCAGTGGGTGAGGTTGGTTCAGTGGGTTGTGTAGGCTTCCCAGTGGAGGGGACTAGTGCCTGTGTTCTGGTGGATAAGGCTGGATCTTGTCTTTCTGGTGGGCAGGACTGCATCAGCGGTGTGTTTTGGGGTGTCTGTGACCGTATTATGATTTTAGACAGCCACTCTGCTAATGGGTGGCATTATGTTCCTGTCTTCCTAGTTGTTTGGCATAGGTTGTCCAGCACTGTAGCTTGCTGGTTCTTGAGTGGAGCTGGGTCTTAACGTTGAGGTGGAGATCTCTGGGAGAGCATTCACCATTTGATTTTACGTGGAGCCGGGAGGTCTGTGGTGGACAAATGTCCTGAACTCAGCTCTCCCATCTTAGAGGCACAAGCCTGACACCCGTCCAGAGCACCATGACCCTGTCAGCCACACGGCTCAGAAGAAAAGGGAGAAAAAAAGAAAGAAGGAAAGAAAAAAAAATAAAATAAAGTTATTTAAATAAAAAATTAAAAATAATTAAAAATAAAAAAAGAAGATAGCAACCAAACCAAAAAACAAATCCACCAATGAAAAGTTCTATTAACTATACTAAGAAAAACAAACAACCAAAAACAGACACCCAGAAACCTAGTACACATGGTAAATGCAAAGCTATACAGACATAATCACACAAAGAAGCATACACATAAACACAGAGAGAAAAAGGAAAAGTATATATATATCGTTGCTCCCAATGTCCACCACCTCAGTTTTGGGATGATTCATTGTTTCCTCAGGTATTCCACAGATGCAGTGTACATCAAGTTGATTGTGGAGATTAATCCACTGCTCCTGAGGCTACTGGGAGAGACTTCCCTTTCCCTTCTTTGTTCGCACAGCTCCTGGGGTTCAGCTTTGGATTTGCCCCCACCTCTGCCTGTAGGTCTCCTGAGGGCATCTGTTCTTTGCTCAGACAGGATGGGGTTAAGGTAGCAGCTGAATAGGGGGCTCTGGCTCACTCAGGCCTGGGGAAGGAAGGGGTATGGAATGCGGGGTGAGACTGCGGCGGCAGAGGCTTGCGTTTTGCACCAGCCTGAGGCGTGCCTTGTGTTCTGCTGGGGGAGTTGTCCCTGGATCATGGGACCCTGGCAGTGGCGGGCTGCACAAGCTCCTGGGAGGGGAGGTGTGGATAGTGACCTGTGCTTTCACACACGCTTCTTGGTGGCTGCAGCAGCAGCCTTAGTGTTTCATGCCCGTCTCTGGTGTCTGTGCTGATAGCTATGGTTCATGCCCATCTCTGGAGCTTGTGTAGGTGGTGCTCTGTATTCCCTCTCCTTGTGCACCCTGAAACAATGGTCTGTCGACTCTTAGTGAGGTCCACACTTTTTCCCGTACTCCATCTCGGCTAGCTGTGGCACACTAGCCCTCTTCAGGTTTTGTTCATGCACCCAACCCCAGTTCTCTCCCTGGAATCTGACCTCTGAAGCCCGAGCCTCAGCTCCCAGCCCCCACCCGTCCTGGCCAGCGGGTGAGCAGGCAAGTCTCTCGGGCTGGTGAGTGCTGGTTGGCCCCAATCCTGTGTGCGGGAATCTCTGCACCTCTGTTGCTGTGCTCTACTCCGTGGCTCTGAAGCTTCCCCCCAGCCACCCCCGTCTCCACCAGTGAAGGGGCTTCCTAGTGTGTGGAAACCTTTCCTCCTTCACAGCTCCCTCCCACTGGTGCAGGTCCTGTCCTTATTCTTTTGTCTCTGTTTTTTCTTTTTCCTTTTGCCCTACCCAGGTACGTGGGGAGTTTCTTGCCTTTGGGGAGGTCTGAGGTCTTCTGCCAGCGTTCAGTAGGTGTTCTGTAGGAGTTGTTCCACATGTAGATGTATTTCTGATGTATTTGTGGGGAGGAAGGTGATCTCCACGTCTCACTCCTCCGCCATCTTGAAGGTCTCTCTGCTATTGTTTTCTTCACCTCTATCTATTTCTGCTCTGATCTTTATGATTTCTTTCCTTCTGCTAATTTTGGGGTTTTTTTGTTCTTCTTTCTCTGATTGCTTTAGGTGCAAGGTTAGGTTGTTTATTCGAGATGTTTCCTGTTTCCTAAGGTAGGATTGTATAGCTATAAACTTCCCTCTTAGAACTGCTTTTGCTGCATCCCATAGGTTTTGGAGCATCATATTTTTGTTGTTATTTGTCTCTAGGTATCTTTTGATTTCCTCTTTGATTTTTCAGTGATCTGTTGGTTATTTAGTAACATATTGTTTAGCCTCCATGTGTTTGTGTTTTTTCCAGTTTTCTTTTTTTCCTGTAGTTGATTTCTAATCTCATAGCTTTGTGGTTGGAAAAGATGCTTGATATGATTTCAATATTCTTAAATTTACGGAGGCTTGACATGTTAGCCAAGATGTGATCTGTCTTGGAAAATGTTCCTTGTGCACTTGAGAAGAAAGAGTATTTCTGCTTTCAGATAGAATGTCCTGTAAATATCAATTAAGTCTATCTGGCCTAATGTGTCATTTAAGCCTTGTGTCTCCTTTTTGATTTTCTGTCTGGATGATATGTCCATTGGTGTAAGTGGGGTGTTAAAGTCCCCCACTATCATTGTGTTGCTGTCGATTTCCCCCCTTTTTTTTTTTTTTCCGGTACGCGGGCCTCTCACTGCTGTGGCCTCTCCCGCTGCAGAGCACAGGCTCCGGATGCGCAGGCCCAGCGGCCATGGCTCACGGGCCCAGCTGCTCCGCGGCATGTGGGATCTTCCCGGACCGGGGCACGAACCCGTGTCCCCTGCATCGGCAGGCGGACTCTCAACCACTGCGCCACCAGGGAAGCCCCGATTTCCCCTTTTATGGCTGTTAGCATTTGCTTTATATATTGAGGTGCTCCTATGATGGGTGTATATATATTTCAATTGGTGTATCTTCTTCTTGGGTTGATCCCTTGATCATTATGTAGTGTCCTTCCTTGTCTCTTGTAACAGTTTTTATTTTAAAGTCTATTTTATCTAATATGAATATTGCTACTCCAGTTTTCTTTTGATTTCAATTTTCAGGGAATATCATTTTCCATCCCCTCACTTTCAGTTTGTATGTGTCCCTATGTCTGAAGTGGGCCCTTTATAGACAGCATATATATGGGTCTTGTTTTTGTATCCATTCAGCCAGTCTCTGTCTTTATGTTGGAGCATTTAATCCATTTACATTTGAGGTAATTATCGATATGTATGTTCCTATTGCCATTTTCTTAATTGTTTTTGGTTGGTATTTGTAGGTCGTTTTTCTTCCCTTCCTCTTTTGTTCTCTTCTCTTGTCATTTGATGACCATATTTAATGTTGTGTTTGGGCTGCATTTTCTTTTTTGCGTGTGTATCTTTTGTAGAGCTTTGGATTGCATTTCCCACGACATTTTGATAAAGCAGTCTATAGATATATGCAAGATTCTTATAAGTGTGTGGTCTCTTAATTTCAAATGCAATTCCCATTTCCTGCATTTGTACTCTCCTCATGGTTGCTGGTTTTGATATATTTGTGTATGGATGATTTCCTGCTTTTACTCCATGTTTGCATTTACCAGTGAGCTTTCCCCTTTGTGATTTTCTTGTTTCTAGTTGTGGCCTCTTTTTATTTCCCCTGTGCTTAGAGAAGTTTCTTTAGCCCTTGTTGTAAAGCTGGTTTGATGGTGGTGAATTCTCTTAGCTTTTGCTTGTCTGTAAAGCTTTTGATTTCTCCATCAAATCTGAATGAGAGCTTTGCTGGGTAGAGTAATCTCGGTTGTAGGTTTATCCCTTTCAGCACTTTAAATGTATCGTGCCTCTCCCTTCTGGTCTGCAGTTTCTGCTGAAAAATCAGCTGATAACCTTGTGGGTATCCCCTTGTATGTTATTTGTTGCTTTTCTCTTGTTGCTTTTAATATTTTTTTGTAGTTAATTTTTGTTAGTTTGATTAATATGTGTCTTGGCAGGTTCCTCCTTGGGTTTATCCGGTATGGGACTCTCTGCATTTCCTGGACTTGGGTGACTATTTCCTTTCCCATGTTAGAGAAGTTTTCAGCTATAATCTCTTCAAATATTTTCTCAGGCCCTTTCTCTCTTTTTTTCTTCTTCTGGAACCCCTATAATTCGAATGTTGCTATGTTTAACGTTGTCCCAGAGGTCTCTGAGACTACCGTCATTTGTTTTCATTCTTTTTTCTTTATTCTTTTCCACAGCAGAGATTTCCACCATTCTGTTTTCCAGCTCATTTATCTGTTCTTCTGCCTCAGTTATTCTGCTATTGATTCCTTCTAGTGTATTCTTCATTTCAGTTATTGTATTGTTTATCTCTGTTTGTTCTTTAGTTGTTCTAGGTCTTTTTAAACATTTTTTGTATCTTCTTGATCTTTGCCTCCATTCTTTTTCAGAGCTGTTGGATCATATTTATTATCATTATTATGAATTCTTTTTTCAGGTAGATTACCTACCTCCTCTTCATTTAATTGTTCTTGTAGGTCTTTATCTTGCTCCTTCATCTGCAACATATTTCTTTGTGGTCTCATTTTGTCAAACTTACTGTGTTTGTGGTCTCCTTTGTGCAGGCTGCAGGATCATAGTTCCTCTTGCTCCTGGTGTCTGACCCCTCGTGGGTGAGTTTGCTCCAGAGGCTTGTGCCATTATTCCCTCGCTAGGGGGTTTGACTGGTGGTGTGGTGACCAGAGCCTGCCCTGGATATTGAGCAGGGCCTCCCCTTTGCTCTGTGGTTGTCACTGCCCTGTCAGGGGTGGGGTCTGCTCCCTAGTTATTGGAGTAGAGGCTCTCAGATCTGTTTCTTAGCTGTATTTCTGATCTTCAGTGCAAGGTAGGTGGGATTAGAGCAGTTCCACTGGGAGAGAAGCCACTGAGTATTCCTCCTCTGGAGGTGTTCACCTGTGAATGTGCTCCATTGTGTCCGTTTTCACCCATTGTGTGGGCTCACAAAATAACCTGTTGTTGGCACTGCTCCCAGTCCCACCCTCAGTGTGGGTATGCTGGCAATTTGCCCTGGTGACTCTCAGGAGGTTTTTGCACCAGGCCACTGGCACAGATCCATTAAGGTCATGTCTCAGGTCTGCAGTAGCTGTGCACCTGGACCTGCTGTGGGAGCTATGGAGGCAGCTCAGAGTCTGGCCTGGCCCAACCCCCACCACATACCTTTGTGCCCACAAAGCCCACAGCTGCTTAAGCCATACCCACCCCAGCTGCTGGAGCACTTGTCCTTTCAGATGTTTCACAGACGCTGAATTTAGGAAGCCTTCAGTGGGGGTGTGACTTCACGGTTCCTGCAGCTACGAGAAGAGGTTTCAGTTCTTCTTAGTCACATGGCTCCTGGGGCTCAGCTATGGTTTCAGCCCCACCTCTGTGTGTGTTCCTCCCACCAGAGTCTGCTCTAGAAGTTGCCAGAGCACACAAGCCCATCAGGCAGGAAGGGGCTGAGGCGGTGATCACAGCGAGCAGGCCACCCAAGTGGGAGGGTGCTGGGGTAGCGCAAGTCGGCTGTGGTGTGAGCCCTCCCTAGTGCCCATGAAGGCGGGGGCCAGCGTGTGAGGAGAGAGGCTGCAATGGTGGCCCAGCCCTCTGCGTGTCACTCAACAATGGTGCTTTGCTTCTGTGGTGGCCCGTGCTTCCTCCACAAGCATTCCCATTTGCAGAGCTCCTCACTCCCAACCTCTCAGGCTATCTCCTCACAGCCAACAGCAGTTCCTCCCTGGGTCTGCTCTCCAAATCCCACGTTCCAGCCCCCAGCCCCCATGTGCACCGGTGGACACACGTCTCAGGCTGTGGCATGCAGGGCTGTGGCACAGACCATCTGTGTAGGTCTCACTCTGTCCTGCCTGCCACAGACTGGTTGCTGGGCTCTCCTCCGAGCCCCCAAAGCTCCCCTTCTTTCCCAGCTGATCTTCCCGCAGTGAGGATGCTTCCCCTGATGCAGGAACCTCTCCCCAGTTCCCTGCCAGGGAGGCAGGTCCCATTCTGCTTCCTTTCCTCTTCCTTTTCCCATCTTTCTTTCATCCTACCCAGTTACGTGGGGATCTTTCTTGTCCTTTTAGGTGTCCAGTATCCTCTGTTAGTGTTCATCAGGTGCTCCCTGTGAATTTGTTCCATTTGTAGATGCATTTTTTTTTTTTTTTTTTTTTTTTTTGTGGTACGCGGGCCTCTCACTGTTGTGGCCTCTCCCGTTGCGGAGCACAGGCTCCGGACGCGCAGGCTCAGCGGCCATGGCTCACGGGCCCAGCCGCTCCGCGGCATGTGGGATCTTCGCAGACCGGGGCACGAACCCTTGTCCCCTGCATCGGCAGGCGGACTCTCAACCACTGCACCACCAGGGAAGCCCTGTAGATGCATTCTTGATGTGTTTGTGGGGAGAGATGAACTCCACGTCCTTCTACTCCTCCGCCATCTTGGAGAGCTCCCTGTCCAAGGGTGTTATGCCTGTGTTTTCCTCTAAGAGTTCTACAGTGTAGATTCACATTTAGGTCTTTGATCCATTTTGAGTTTATTTTTGTGTATGGTGTTATAAATGGTTATAATTTTCATTCTTTTACATGTAGCTGTCCAGTTTTCCCAGCACCACTTGTTGAAGAGTCTGTCTTTTCTCCATTGTATATTCAGGTAACTTTTTTTTGCCACGCAGGCTCAGCAGCCATGGCTCACGGGCCCAGCCACTCCGCGGCATGTGGGATCTTCCCGGACCAGGGCACGAACCCCGTGTCCCCTGCATCGGCAGGTGGACTCTCCACCACTGCGCCACCAGGGAAGCCCTATTCAGGTAACTTTTTAAAGTATCTCTTTGAGGTACCATGTTTAGAGATTTTATATATCTCTTCATCTTTATTTTTTTTTTGAGCCAGAGGAGTGTAATTTGATTCATTCATTTTCATTTCTGATATACTTAGCCTTATTTCTGTTAACTGACTTTATGACTCGTTTTCTAAGCTTTCTTCAATTTATTTGCTTATACATGTACCTATTTTTTTTAATTAAGAACATAGAAAAGAAAAATACATTACTTAATATACAACAGAAAATCTCCAAAAGGCTTCTAGTATATTAACTAATTTAATCCTTACAACAGCCTTATGATGTGGGCAATATTAAAAGTCCTATTTTAAGCATGAGAAAACTGACAAAATACTTATTTCCCTAGTAAGAGTACAGATATATGTGCACCTAAAATGTAGTTTCAAAATGTATGAAACAAAAATTGAAGGAATGTAAAAGAGAGAAAAATATACCATCACAGTGGGGGCTGGTAAAATACCTCTTAAAAATTGATAGAAAAAGCAACAACAAATCAGTAACTGCATATGTCTTTCAGTAAAATCTTTAGCAAGTTGACCTAACTGATATAAATACAATGCCATACCCAACAAATGTAGAATGCTCACTTTTTAAAAGTATATAAAAATGAATTACAGAACCTAATGGCATGCTGAAAGGTCGACCAAGATGATGACATAGGAAGGCCCTGAACTTCCCTCCTCCCGGAATGCAATGAATGTACAGCTACACAAGGAGTAATTCCCTCTGAAAGAAATCCAGAAACTAGCTGACTAACTCCTACACATCGATTGAATGAGAAAATACCCACACAAAAATGGATAGGAAAAGCTGAGACACATTCACCATAACCCCTGCCCCAAGCACAGTGCCATACAAATGGGAGGGAACCCTCAACTCTCAGGTTCTCCCTGAAGAGTGGAAGTTTTTTACTGCACATCCATTGTGCCAAATTTTGAGACTCCCACAGAGGTATGCGGTCCCCAAACATCTATCTATCTCTGGAAGCCAATGAGGCTCATGTCCAGGAGACCCACAAGGCTATAGCAAACGAAAAAGCAGTTTTTAATGGGCATGTGAACACTTGCTGTGGCTATTCCCCCAGGGCTCAGCACAAAGAGAAGAGGCAAAAAAATGCCCCCCAAAATGCCCATCTCCCAATCTCTCCCTGGAAGGGGTCTAACTGCATACTGCTGCCTGAGGGTCCAAACTTCTAATGTAGCAAACATGGAGGGGCTGGCTACAATCCTTCCCCAGAGACTAGGGAGGCTGGTGACATTACCCCTGCCTTCCCCCTCTAGCACACTGCAACAATACAATCAAGTCACCAGTACCTTCCTAGGAGCTTGTATACACTTCTGGTTTTCCAACTTTTGCAGCTACCCCATAAGGGACTGGCCTCAAAATCAACTAGCTCTGATAGGTCAACAGGGTTTGCATTCCCAAGTTCCAAAGGACTGTAGCAAACAAATAAGCAATTTTTAAACAGGTGCAGGAACACCCCACCACCACCACCACTACCACGTGGCTGTACACCAGGGCGCAGTGCAGATAGAACAGGTAAAAATGTTCATCTCCTAGTTTCTCCCTGGGGCTTAACTACATACTTTCCTAGCTGGTGAGTGAGGGTCCAGCTTCTAATCAGTCTTCATCTAGGTGCTGACTGTGACCCTCCCCTTTGGGACACTGATGACAAGTCTTGGTGTTGTAGGAGAGGGAAATGTCATGTCCTGGGACATGCAGGAGTCCTTAGGACAAACTGCCAAGTGAGGGTTCTTGGCTTCATGGGGAAAGAATTCAAGAGCGAGCCAAAGTAAAGGAAAAGCAAGTTTATTTAGAGAGACATTCCATAGGCAGAATTTGGACCATCTTGGAAAGTGAGAGGAGTGGCCCCAAGGCATGGGAAAGTGAGAGTGGCCCGGGAGTATGGGGTCTTTGGCTTTCATGGGCTAAGTAATTTCACAGGTTAATGAGTGGGAGGAATAGTCTTGTTATTTTGGGGGAGGGTAGAGATTTCCCAGAGATTAGGCCACTGCCCACTTTTTGGCCTTTTATGGCCCTCCTGGGAACTTCCATGGCATAAGGGTGTTGTTTCTTAGTATGACAATGAAGGTATAATGAGCTAAAGGTCAATGACCAGACTATTCTCAAAGCCACCTTGGTTTCAGCTGGTTCCAGCTGGTCTTTATCACATCCCAACAGCTGAGCCCCTTCTTCATTTCTAGGCTTTGTGTCCTGTCCCTTTCCCTCCTGTCTCATTTCCCCTTCAGAGATTTTACTTCCATATTCTTATGGGAAGTAGAAGGGCCATGGTCCGTCTTCTATAGCTGCTTCAGGGCTGGGCAGGGCCATCAACCCTGCCTGCCTGTCAGTGAGTAAAAATCTCTGGATGCCTGGTCTAGGGGTCCCAGAGAGGCAGGACAGCTTCTTGTTTTGAGTCAGAGAGCAGTATGGGCAGTAATCCTCGCAGAGCCATCATTTTGACGTGGAACTGTCAAAGACCTGGAAGACAGAACTTTACCAAGAGGTTAAAGAGGCAGGGTCCAAAGAGAAGGAGTAGGAATATGACCATTACTGAGCCCAGGAGGGGCAGGAATGAAGTAAGGCTAGGGAGGCCACTCTTAATGGTGGACCAGATGGCATTAGAGTCTCACCCCTGGTTATAGTGGTGTAACCAGGATGCTTATTTATAAATCTTTTTGATGTCCATCTCAATCTGGACCGAATTATTAACATAGGTACAGCAGATTTTGTTTATGACTGTATAACCACCACCCTGCTCCACCAGCAAGTAATCCAAGGCCAATTGTCCATGACCACATTGGCTGGTGAGTTTAAAGGAGCTGAAAGCCTATTTAGGGCATTTCCAGTGGTCAGGGCTAGGCTCTCGAAAGTGTTGGTTAGATTTTCTAGGTTACCTCATGGTAGGCAAAGCCTCCCCATGGAGCTGCTAATTGCCCTGTCAATCCTATTCCTGCCAATATTAATGATGGCCACCTGGGATGGTATTGAGTATTATTATGTATTGTGACTGTAAATGGAAACAAATGTCCTAATATACATTCTCCCTCGTGTAACACATTATCAATATAAGGATAAGCATTTACATAGGGACCAATTTTTCCCTGAGGTGCCCTTGTCTTTGGGCCCTCATTTTGGGGAACGCCACATATGCAGACATATCCTGAAGGTGCAACAAGAGATCTGGGAAGAGAAGAATTTAACAAGGAAGCAGCTGTCCAGATCTATGGAAGGGACAAGTTATGATCACAATACGGGTACAAGGGGCCATCAGTATATTCAAAATAGTTAAGTCCAGGAGTATTCTATGCCCTTGGCTTAGATGAGATGGTGTAGTGAGAGGCTTTTACCGATCGCTTCCATAGAGTCCAACAATTCTAGCCCAACTTTTAGTCCATCCCATCCCTATCCTGTAAGGCATCTTGGGTCTGGTCTTCATTATAAATGCACAGAGTGGAGGCATTCCTGGGAATGCAGTTTGGGTCCAGGTTCCAAAACACCATGGTGATATTAACATCTGGTGGCCAAGGATTTCTCCAAAGAGGCTCATCATACCCAGAGGTGTAGTGGCATCGGAAGCATGACTGGTTTTCTGAATAACAAAAGTAGCCATGATTAATGGAAAAGTTATAAGTCACCCTTTTAAAAGAAGTCAGTCGTAGGCAAGGTGTTGGACCTGACGGGTATTGCCTATTGCACTCAAATCAGTGGAGGTTTTGTTTTCCATGTTTGAATTGATAATACCCTTGTTGTATTTACCTATTTGTACCTTTAATGTTTGTTGTAAGCCAGGGTTTTTATGATAGACCGAACAATTAACTAGTTTTTCTCCCCCAGGCAGCTATTTTAGATATGTTTACTCAAGCATTATTTTCCCATTTTCCCATTTCCCCTGGGACACGACCATTGTCAGAAGTCTTACCAGGAGTATCATGGCTTTCAACATCCTATTACTATATATTTTTTTCAGACCCAGCAGGGGCAAAGAAGATGTTTACCAGGGGGAGGGGGTTCTGAAAAGCGGCAGATTACGAGCATGATAGAAACACAAGGAATACTAGGCCAACCCAGCACGGCCACATGAAGTCACTTATCTGTTCTCTTGAGCAGGTATCTGAGGTCTTCCACTGGCTCGCAGGAGTAGGTCCCCTCTGGTTCCCTCTGGGACTTAGAAGATACAGGTTTTACTTCAGATGGATGTATCCAACTCTCCATAGCTTGACAGCAGTTGGGGTACTCAGTAACACTTGATATGGTCCCTTCCAGTTTGGTTGTAGCTGGTCCTCAGGGGACCCTTCCTTCCACGTTTTTAGTAGGACACAGTCCCTTGACTGGATGGAGACCTCAACCTTTTCTTTTGTAGGGGTGAGTAGCACTTTGTTCCTATATTCTTGGAGGGCCCTTTGAACTTGGCTCAAGCTAAGAATGTGTGAGACTGATTTGTGGGTTTCCTCGTCAAATGAGATCTGAAATCAAAAGGACTTCCCATAGGTCATTTCAAATGGGCTAAGTTTTAAAATTCCCTTTCGGGCCATCCTGGTCCATAGATGGGCTACAGGCAGGAGGGAAACCCAGGTTTCTGAAGTCTCTTGGTATAGCTTAGCAAGCGTTCTTTTTAGAACAATATTTGCTTTTTTCTACCTTGCCTGAGGATTGGGGCCTCCAGAAAGACTGGAAGTAATAGTTAACACCCAGAGCTGAGGAAACCTGTTGGGTCAGCTTGGGCAGTGAAGGAATGTCTGTTATCACTCTGTACGCTTTTGGGTAATCCAAATCTTGGAATTATCTCTTTAAGCAGAAATCTGAATATGTCTGTTGCCTTTTCAGTTCTAGCAGGGATAGCTTCTATCCACCCTGTAAGATGCCTATGAATACCAATAGGTATTTTCATCCCCTACACAGGGGCATTTGGGTAAAGTCCATTTGCTAATCTTCTGCTGGATAGGTTCCCCAATGTTGTAGGAGCTGAGTTAGGGGTAGAGGCATGGGGTGGCTCCCTGGGTCATTGCGGGCATAAAGCTCGCAAGCTCTGGTGACATTTTTAACAGTTTGGGACAGTCCCTTACCCAGGAACACTTGAGTAACCAGTTTGAATAGGGAGTCCCAACCTAAGTGGGAGGATTTGTGGTAGTGCTGAATTACTTTCCATTGCTTGGCCCTGGGAATGAGAAGCTTGTTTTCTTTTTAATATCTTTATTGGAGTGTAATTATTTTACAATGGTGTGTTAGTTTCTGCTTTATAACAAAGTGACTCAGCTATATCCCCATATCCCCTCCCTCTTGCGTCTCCCTCCCTCACACCCTCCCTATCCCACCCCTCTAGGTGGTCACAAAGGACAGAGCTGATCTCGCTGTGCTATGCGGCTGCTTCCCACTAGCTATCGGTTTTACATTTGGTAGTGTATATGTGTCCATGCCACTCTCTCGAAGTAAGTCAGAAAGAGAAAAGCTTGTTATCTTTTGTCAGCCACCCGGAGAGGTCTCTTTCCAGTCCCCCACGTTTAGCCCACTTGAGTTCTTCAGGTTTATAAGATGGCACCGTTGGGAAGGGTGGACTGTCGGGTATGAGAGCTGCAGCTTGTAGAACTGGCTGTTCTTTACAGTCTTAGCAGCCTTGTCTGCCAGGGCATTTCCCCTTATAAGGGAGGTATGGCCCCTTTGGGGACCCCTGCAGTGAACAACTGCAACCTTCTTTGGAAACTGGACCTCTTTTAGGAGTTCTAGAATTTCTGCCTGGTGTTTTATAGGGGATCCTTTGGCTGTTAGTAGTCTCCTTTCTTTCCATATGGTAGCATGGACATGTAGTACTGGGAATCCATACTTGGAATCCTTTCCTAGCTGGAGTGCTCTTGTCAAGGCAATCAACACGGCCTTTTGGGCAGAGGTGTAAGAGGGTAGATAGAGCTCCAGACGCAACAATTGTCTGCAGGCCGGCCTTTCTCACCCCTCCGTGTATAAAACTCATTCCATCGGTAAACCATTTTGCATCAGGTTTGGTCAGGGACTCATCCTTGAGGTCTGGCCTACTGGAATAAACTTGTTCAATAGTCTCTGCATAGGAGTGAATGAGGGACCCTTTGGGTGGGGGATCTGGCATTAGAGTAGCTGGGTTCAGGACCTGGCAAACCTTTGCTAATGCGTTTCCAAACAGTTGAGGGCTATCCCTGAAGCCTTGGGTCAGCACAGTCCAGGCTAGCTGCGAAGTGTTATGAGTGTCTGGGTCTGTCCACTCAAAGGCAAAGAGATATTGGGAGTCTGGGTGCAGGGGAGTGCAAAAGAAGGTATCCTTTAGGTCTAGCACTGTAAACCAGTTTGCATTTTCTGGGACTTGGGTCAGTACGGTGTATGGATTAGGGGCTATCAGGTAAAATGGCATTAGTACCTCATTAACAGCTCTCACGTCTTGAACAAACCTGTGTTCGCTACTTTGGTTTTTTATGGACAGAATGGGGGTATTGCACAGAGATTGGATAACAGAGCATATTTTAAGAACTTGGTTATTAAAGGCTGGATACCTCATTGGGCTTCGGGCCACAAGGGATACTGTTTTTTCCATGGGTAATCAGCACTGGATCTTAATGAAATCTGAATTGGGGGCACATTAGTAGCTCCGCCAGGAACCTCAGTTTCCCAGACAGAGGGGTTTACTTGAGAAACAATATGGAGTGGAAGGGAGATCTCCTCTGATCTGTGACTGAGGCAGGCTCCCATGGCTAAGAGCAGTTGTTTCTCCTGGTAGGTCCCTTCTCTGAGAGGGTCTCCAAATTGAACTACTGTCTGGAATTTAGTGAGCAAATCCCCCCAACAAGGGGATGGGACACTCAGACATGAACAGAAACTAGTGTGCAAGGATAAAACTTCCTAGTAAGCTGCTATGGGTGGTGTGTGAATCTCCTGGCTTTGGGCCATCCAACAATCCCTGTTATTATACAGGATTGCAAAGACAAGGGTCCAGGGAAATCAGCTAGCACAGAGTCGGCGGTCCCCGTATCTAATAAAAAAAAACCAACTTCCCTATGTGCCACGTCAAGGGTTACAAGAGGCTCCTCCAGGGAAATGACCAGGTGTCCTTTGGGAGCCAAGGAGGGTTTGGTTGGGCCCTGACAGTCTTCAGTCCTCTGGGCCATTATGGGTTTGGACCCCTAAGTCCCCTTTGGGACTGGGGCCAGTGCAGCTTCCAGTTACCCTCTCGTTTGCATATGGGGCAGGGTCTCTGTGGACTTTTTCCACACTGGAGGCATTTGTCCTTCCAGAGGCCTTCCTGGCTGCATTTAAAATAGGTCCCTTCTCAGCGAGGTAGTGGATCTGATCCAGATTTTCTAGATCCTGCCCTAATCATACGCTTTTGTAAGGGAGGGTAACTCTGAGGTGGTGAAGGGACTGCCACCAGTAATGTGCCTTTCATTGTTGTCCCTGAATCCTTTTTGTTTCCTCAACCCTAACTCTATTGTTGAATACTCCAAAGGCCAAAGTCCTTGAGCTGATTTATGGGGGTTTGGGGTCCCATAGCCATCTTCTGTAATTGTCTCCTTATGTCTGGGGCAGATTGAGTGACAAAATGGGTATTTACTAGGACTTACCCTTCGGGGGTGTCAGGATTAACATTGATATACTTTCTAAAGGCTTCCTTCCACCAGGCAGCCCTGGAAGAGGGGCAGATTCTCATCTTTTCCCTGTGTTACTTCTCTGACTTTGTCATAATTAACAGACTTACATTCAAGCCATCTGCCTCCCTGTTGGTTGTCCCAGTGGGGGGTCTTGGTCCGGGATTGCATCCCCTCCAGTAAGGTAGAGAGCTTGATTTTGGGCTGCCAGTTCATTGGCATATGCCTGAGCTGCACCAAGGATCCGGTTTTTATCTTCAAAGGTGCAGCAGGTAGAAGGAAGGACCTGTGTCCCCCCGCAAGTAAGTTCATAGGGCATTGTCAGCTTGGTGAATTCCTCTACAAACTGACTGGGATCCTCAGAAAAACGTCCAAATTTCTCTTTTCAAGTAGCTAGTTCAGCCATAGGAAAAAGGGATATGATGGACTCTAATTGTTCCTCTGTCACCAGCTGGTCCTTCCCTTAAGGCAGGGGTCCCCAACCCCCGGGCCGTAGTCCAGTACTGGTACCTGTACTGGTTAGAAACTGGGCCGCACAGCAGGAGGTGAGCAGTGGGCAAGCGAGCGAAGCTTCATCTGCTGCTCCCCGTCACTGGCATTACCGCCTGCACCATCCCCCCGGCCCCCATCCATGGAAAACCTGTGTTCCATGTTTGTCCCTGGTGCCATAAAGGCTGGGGACTGCTGCCTTAAGGGACAGAGTTTGGTATTGGGAGGCTGGTAGGTAGCCCCTCTTCATGTAGTTCTGGCAGGACTCACCTCTGGTAGTGGAGGATGTAGGACAGGGCTGGAGGGATAAGGTGGTGGGATTTCCAGCAGCGCGTCAGAACTGGGGGGGGTGTAGCAGTTCCCCGTTGTGGACCTCCAGGAGTGGACTCACAAGGGGATCATCTAAAATATCAGCTTCTGTGGGGGAAGAAGACACTTTGAAGGAATGTGAGCCAGGCACACTCAGCAGGAGCTTTTTGGATCTGGATCTTGGAATAGGGTAATGAACATTTGGACATATGGGACTTCCCCCCCATTTGCCTTCCTTTTTTACAAAATAGGTCCAGCTGCAAGATGGTATTGTAATTCAATGACCCATTTTCTGGACAGATTTCTTGGTTCACTAGTTTGTATCGGGGCAATGCAGTATTACAAGATAAAATTCTTTTTTCTTAAGCCATCTTGCCTAAATTTACCCCAATTAGCTAATATGCATCCTAAAGGGGAGTCCTTTGGGGTGCCTGTAGTCACCCCGATTTTTGGTTAGCATGTTGTGAGGAAACAGGGGTCTGACAGATCCTGGCCAAATGGTAGTTATCTGTCCTGGTGCTCCCCCAGTGTCCCTGGTATCCCAAAAACATGAGAAGGGAGTGCACAGCTAGGGACTTCAGTGAATGGACCCCCTTAAGGGGGTGTTGCAGAATCAAGTTCTGAGGGCAGTTAAAGAGACAGTATAATTGGCCCAGTCTGTGATGGCCCCTGATTCCAAGGTAGGGAATTCAGCACAAGAGGTGTTTAATTAAGCAGGGAAAACTGGGCTTGTGGCCCTCAGGTCTTAAGAAAGGGTTTGTTTGACAAAGGCCACAGTGAGATCAGTGTGAGCACTGCCTGTTTGGCTAGCCTGAGGAGGCCCCCTGGGTTAGTTAAGGAGAGGAGTAGAGCCAGCAGGAGGAAAAGTGACTGGAGTGCCAAGGCCTAAGCCAGTCAGAGAGGGAGGGAGGAAACATAGGCCCTGAATCAGCTAAGCAAATGATCTTTATCTCCCTGTGAAAGAAGAAAAGAAGTAGAGCAGAAGAGTAGGACTAGAGCACCACAAGGGGTTGTGATGACAATAATGGGAGGAAAAAGTTCCCTTCAGGATGTAACCCTTATGATGTTTAGCATAACAATGTCAGAACAAACGGTAAAAATCAGCTGGGGACTCAGGGCAATAGTAGGGTTTTTACCTAAGTGGAGACTAAAGAGGGATACCTCTGTATAGCCGTGAAACAGGCAATACCAGACCTGTTGGCAAGGGGGCTCAGGGACCAGTAGACAGTCTAAGAAGTTGGGGGAAGCAGAGAGGAGAAGGCAGGGAAAATCCAAGGTGATGGATCTTGTGAATCCGAACTAGGTTACGAAATATGTCTGTGAACCTGAGAGGGAGGTGCCTGCCCTCAACCTCTGCTCAGGGGTGCAATGATGGCGTGAGCCCGAGGTGCACTTGGGGAGGGCCTGTGGATCCTCTCAGAAAGTGAGGGCAGCCCCAGGGAATGGGGCCATAGGTTTTTATAGGCTAAGTAATTTCATAGGCTAATGAGTAGGAGAAATATTCTTGCTATTTCGGGGTAGGGTGGGGATTTCCGAGGAATTGGGCCACTGCCTACTCTTTGGTCTTTTATGGCCCTCCTGGGAACTGTTATGGCATAAGGGGGAGTGTTTTTTAGCATTACAATGAAGGTGTAATGAGCTAAAAGTCAAAGACTGGACTGGACTATTCTCAAAGCCACCTTGTTTCAGCTGGTTCCAGCCTGTCTTTATCACATTCCAACAGCTGAGCCCCTTCTTCATTATCTGGCCTTTGTGTCCTGCCCCTTTCCCTCCTGTCTCATTGGCACATCCTCAACTACTGGAAGTTACTAGAACAAAGAGGGCAGATTGGAAAATTACAAAGGTTTGAGACACAACCAGGAGTTCATACATGATATCACAGAAGGTTATATTCATTTCCACAGGATAGAAATTGATTGTTTAAAAGTGAGAAAAACAATACTGGTCATGAAGGAAGAGATCCTCAAATTGGACTACATTAAAATCAATACATTCTAGTCAATAAAGGATGTCACAAAGAGATTCTGGCAACTCACAGAGTAAGAGAAAATATTTGAAACATTTGTTCATAAGATATTTTGACAATAGACTTGAATTGGCTTTAAACTGTATTGTATACCCAAATGACAAATACACATATAAACAGGTGCTCACCTTACTATCATGAGGGAAAGAAGATTGAAAGCACATTAGATACCATTACAGATCCACCAAAATAGCTGAAGTGAGCAAGACAAATGCCTGTGAAGATATGAAGCAACAGGAATGGAAACTATTATAAGTTTAGAAAACTATTTGACTTTCAACTTGAGCATATGTATTCCTTAAGATTTAGCAATTTCATTATTCATACTCCTGTTAAATATGTACCTAATGGAAATTTGTACAGAAGTGCAGGAAGAGACATACACAGAAATGTCCCTAGCAGCATTATCTCTAGTTGCCAGAAGCTGGAAACAACCCAAATATTCATCAACATTATAATCAATCAATAAATGTCAATTCAGTAGAATGTGATAAAGCAGTGAACCTGAATAAAGTACAGCTACACAACATGGATAGTCACAAAAAATACTGACTCTAGAACACAGATGGATAAGAACACATACTCTATTATTCCATTTACATGAAGTTCAAGCATAGGTAAAAATTAAACAGTGATTTTTTAAAGGCAAGCTAACTTTGGAGAAGACAGGTGTAGTGATTGGAAGAAGGGCATGAGAGGAGTTTCTGGAGTGCTGGTTATGTTCTATTTGAAGAGCAGAGTAGTGGTCATACACATGAGTTTGTGCTGTACTCATTTATTGAATATATTTGTTTTGTGCTTGATTGTATTATAGATCAATTGTGAACTGTATTGTAAATCAATTAAGATTTTTTTCTCACCTTTAATGTCTCATGTTAGCATGAGTGGGAGGGAGCTCCAACAACTTAAGAAGTCATAATCTTTCAAAGATTGAGAGAGACAGTATGAGTGAAAACAATTATGTATTTTTCCTTATCCTTATTCACATGTAATTCTGCCAGAGGGTTCAAATTATGAAGAAAGGAAAAGAGAAGCAATCTCAATCTCAGAGAGCTCATACGAAATAATATCCCAAGGACAAACCTAGTCAGCTTTTTTGGAGCAGACGTGACTTGTGGGCTGGAGGTACATCTAATAGGAACAGAAAGTTACGTGGAGAGGGGCTAATCTTAGCATCAAAAATCTCAATGCCAAGAGGTGAATCAAAAAATATAAAGTCAGAAATAGAGAACTGATCAGGCAGATATACAAGTTCAGAGCAGAGATTACATACCACGTCTGATGATGATACTTTTATGAACAAAAGTCATGAATATGAAAAATAAATTTATAAATTTTAATAAATTAGTTTTATTTAAATTAATTAATTTTAATAAATTAAAAAGCTGTCAGGAAATCAAGTAACTTGACAGAAGGTTCAAGACAACAAAGTTCTGTGAAAGAGCAAGTTCATAAATATGGGCGAAGTATAGAATCAGGAGGTACTGGCTGTATATAAGACAGAAAACAAAGAAAAGCAAAAATAACCTTCAAATGAGTCAGGTTCAAACTAAAGCCAAATTCATTAAGAATCTTTCCAAATGATTAACTATAAATATCACTTTGTGGGTCTTGACTATAAGAATAAGTATTTGGGAGTAATTTGCTGAGGAAAGGGTGTGTGTGCTCAAGTGTGTGCATGTAAAAGAAATGGAAAAAAAAGTAATTTCTGGCCCATTAACCCCCAAACAACCTTGACTCATGTCTCATGCATGATAGTGCATAATTTTGAAGTTGGCTAAATAGGTAAAAAGTTTCTACTTCCATTCCCTCCTCATTACTAGTGCTTTAGAATATATTTGCCCTAAACATAAGTCTCTGAATAATTCTTTTCTAATATGAAGACATTGTACAAGAATTTTTGAGGGTACCTGAGAATTAACATTATCTAATCTAGAAAACTAAATTGTAATGTGACCTCTTTCATTAGTAGGGAAGAAAGAAAAAAAAAATAGACAAAAACTCAAAGCACAAAACTAATTTTCCATGGGATGTTTGAGAGAAAAAAAAAAAGAATCCTGTGTTTCTTTGAAGGTTTAATACAGCATGTAATCAGAAATAAATAAAAGTATACAAAATGAAGGGTTTTTTTTGAAATGAAAAATTCATTTAAATGAAATTTATTAAACAGCAAGGTACAGCAGAAAGCACCTTGAAAAGCTTTGCATTAACTAGAGCTAAATAGCAATAAAAGTGTGGTGTAGAGAACAATGACTCTGTCTTGAGCCCAAACTCTGGGGTACATGACTGTCCTAAGCCAAAGAGCTTTTCTCACAGAGCGTCTGAAATATTTATAGGTCCCACACTAGAATAAATTTATTGCTGCTATAAGATATATAAAAGGTTGATAAACTGCTTTCCTGACCTTGGAGAACTTTGTTGGCATATTAAGAGACTCTGATACCTAGCAGAATGCAGGCATGCTTTGTGATTTGTTGGCTGTACAGCGCTGGGCCTGCACTCTCAGGTGCTTGGGAAACAAGTGGACCATGTAGAGAAGGCAGTCTGTGTGAAGGAGCCACACTTTCGCTGGCAAATACAGCAAGTGAAAACTTGGGGGATTTGAATGTTAACTCCATATAAGCCCCGTGAAAACCAAAACTTTACGACATATATGTTGTTCCCCGTACTGTCTCTTTGGTTTTCTGCTGTTTCTCTGCTTTCCTTGCTGGTAGCATAGTATTTGACCCTCCATACCTTGTTTACAGAGTGTCGCCCTCCTGCAGCACATTGTGGCTCTAATAAGTGACAGCAACAGCTAGGAGAGCCTGCACTGTGAAAAGTAAAACCAAGCAGAGTTTTAGTAACATGAGTGCTGAGCCCCATTAGTTCTACAAAAATGCCCTTGAAATATAGACTTGAATGACAAACAGGGGGATGGAAAGTGGGAAACACTGAAATGAAGGAAGCACTGGGAACATAAACGGTTAAAATTCATTTTTAGTTTATATGCCCAGAGGCTCCTTTTAAAACCCGAAGCATTACAACAAAATTTATGGGAAACAGTTTTAAGTTGTATTGTTTTTCCTATAATGTTTACCATATAACTTCCATCTGTTTTATTCAAGGAATGAGTTCAAGGTTAAAAAGTGTACTGGCAACAAAGATATAATTAGATTCACAAAAGTGACAAGCCACTATTTTAATTTTTCTAATTCAGTCCAATGTATCCTTTATCATATATTGATTAGATAAGATTTTCCAGTGCTTTCTCACATTCAAAAAGACATGTACTGAAGGAAAGGAGCATCTCTCCAGATGGGCACAGTGGAATCAGACCACACTTAAACATTTCTTAGCCCACAAGTAGTAGAGTAACAATGGATAAAATCCCCTTTCATATTCTTTGCTTTCAATTTAACAAGGATTACCCTTCAGCTGTGTAAGCTCTGCTAACAAATGTGTTGTATATTCTCACCATTTACCAAATAGCTAGGACAGCAGATGCCTTGCTTACCTGCAGATGCCTGAGAAGATAACAGCAGTGCTAGGGTCTCTCTCCATGCCCATGCCATCAGCAGGTCGAGTCTTGGTGTATGACTAGAAGAACATCTGGGACTCCCCTTCCGGTGTCTACAGCAAGGGTTGGGCATTTAGTTCACTAGGGCCTGGCTTGCATAGTTAATTACTGACTTAAAAAATAAAGGTAATTTATAAACTTACTTAGACAAACTAGCCTGAAACATTTTCTGAAATTGTGGAAGTTGGTGAGTTTGGCTTTTGTTTACCAAGTTTAATCTTTTATGGATGTAATGCCTCTTACATTTTAAAGTTTAGAGAATTGGATGTGTAGGGAAGGAAAAATAATATGACCTCTGCTTTATTACCTCCTTTACTCACGGGCTTGGCTCTAAAAGTAATTAGATTTCTAGAAATCAGACTCTCAAATTTTTGTAATATGGAGATTTTTCATTTGCCTCCAGATCTACCTTCCGCTCTTCACCCTGCTCTGCATCCCAGGAAGCTGAAAGGGATGAACTGAATCAGCTGGCTCCTGTGCTCTCTGGCTTCAGTTACACTGTCTGATGAGAGGCACCAGTCAGCGACTGGATGGTGAAAGAAAAAAAAAAATCTCTCCCTTAGCCCTCTCCAGGTAACTACACTTTCATTAACTAAGACCTCTCTGCCTTAGCCTTAGGGTTGCTGATTGCTCACTGCCATAGCTACCAGATGAGGGATAGTATTCTGTACTATCCCTTATCAGTTTTCCTGAAGCCCTTTTCAAAACATTGAAAGTAATCTCTTAATTGCACTCTTTAATCACCCACTTTGAGTTTACTATTGGTTTCCTACTGGGTCCCTGACTGATAGGTATAATAATTTTGAGAGTTAACCTTAAAACACAGTTTGCTTTTTGTCCGTTTGCTTGCTTGGTTTTGACGGTAAACTTTAGTTTTTTTAGAGCAATTTGAAAGGAGTGGTTAAAAAATAAAAGATCTGACAGTGGAGGTATCTTTAGAGTCAATATTTGCAAGTCTAAAGTGACTATACTGAGTAGAATGTACTCAACATCTGGCTTTTTTTCTGATCAACCACAATACTTAATGGTTAAATCTTATATTGGCCTCAGAGTCTATCTGGTATTGTTTATGCTAAAGTCACCTCTTAACTATCCAAAGCATTATATATTTTTCAGTATTCTTTATAACCTAAGTGTAACATGTGATTTTTGACTATTATTTCCTTCTGAAAACACTCTCCTCCCTTGTTTTCTATAACTAAGATGCAAAGTCTCAAACTCTGCTCTCAAAACATTTACAATTTTATTCAGTAAATTGTATACTCATAAAAATTTCATATACTAAGTAAAGCAGTGCATATATATTGTATTAAATGGTTATTGTAGGTACTGAATGACATGAAGTGTTCATAAGAGGAAGACATATATATATATATATATATATATATATATATATACACACACATATGTAGGTAGATTAAAACAGGGAAGAAAGTTTATTTCAAAGGTGGATATTTATCTTAATCAGTTTATGAATTTATTTATGAATCAGCACGATCTGCATAGTTAAATAGAAAGTGGAATACATACTCAGAGATGAGCTCAGAGGTACTAGGTACTGTCAAGGTCAAGTTACACAGTATAGAAACAAAAAAGCATGGATATTTGGTATATTTGTGAGCAATAAGAGAGAAGTTTACAAAGGTAACAGAAACTGCTGAAATATTTTTAGGATGGGAGTTATTTTTTGAAAGCTATAATTTAGAAAGATTAATCCAGGGGATTGAACAGTTGTACTTAGGAAGCAACTGGAATCATGACTGACCCAAAGCTTCTTTACACATAAAATGAATTCTTCCATCATATTCACTGTAGAAAATTTTTAAAACTTGGACACACACAAAAAAAGCTAAGAAAACATAAATTATCCTGTAGTTTTACCACCCATTTTGATATGTACATCTTTCTGTTTTTCTGTTAATACTTATATAGAGAGAAATCTCAAACTAAATGCCTAAAATTTCCAGGCATAGAACCTTAAAGAGTATCTAAGACTAATTATGGTAAATTGTGGGGTGAAAGCACCATTTAAAAGGAAAAAAAAACTGCTACTAATACCTATGGCAGAGTGGCCACATTGAAGGTCAAGTGTTCATAGATCTTCCCATTTTTGAGAGGAACAGAGAATTGGACTTTCATGTCTTTAATTCCATTTTAAAAAATATGTGGACAAATCAAAACCAAATCAACCATTATACAAAAATTAGGGTATTACCAATAAAGCTTAGTTTAAGACCTCAGGCTCTGGAGTCAGATTCCTCAGGCTCTGGAGTCAGATTCCTCAAGTATAAGTCCCGGCTCTGTTATTTATTATGTGAATTTGAACATGTTCAATCATCTGTGTAAGCCTCACTTCCCTCATCTGTAGTTCAGGGATAAAATCTTTGCCTCAAAGACTCATAAAGGTTAAATGTGACCATAAATGTGGAGTTAACACACCACTAGGGATGTACTAAGAGGTCAGTAATGTTAGCAACATTTTATATGAGTGGTACCATAAATGCTTAATATTTTCTATCCTATTTTTTTGTTTTGTAGAATATTTTCTGAGCACCTATGTGCTGGCATTTCATCATATATATGTAGGCAAATATTTATATTTAGCCAATCCCTTATTGTTAGACTTTTAGAAATGCTTCTAATACTTATATTATTAGTTTTATATATATATATGTCTTAGCTTCTTTCAAAGAGTAAATTCCTAGAAGTGAAAGTTGCAGAATAATATATTTTTAAGGTTGTTGTGTTGCTAATTTATCCTCTCCACAAATTATTGTATATTCCCATCAACTGTATGTGAGTGCTATTTCTGTACTTACACTGGGTGCTTCTTAATGCATTTTAAAGTGTTTTCTTATATGTTCCTTGACCCTGTGAATACTAGAGTACAAATAATAGTTTCTTCATTTGACTGATATGGAATTTGGGTCACAGATTACTTTTCTCAAGTTCACAAAATTAATGAGAGATGTAGGACAAGAACGTAGGTCTCAAAAAGTCCTTTTTTGGGGGCAGTACTTTGTAAGAATTCTCTCTCAAATATTGGGTCATAAGTAGTTATTTAATATCGCAAGTAAATTACATACTAATGCCTTTTTTATTTGCTAACACCACCAGCATTTTGACATGTGACCAAAATTTGAAAAAAAAAAAGTTTCAGTTTGAGGAAATTGAGACTGTTCCAAATTCTTTGTATTACGCTTAGTTTCAAGGATAAATGTGATGTCGGTTTTTAAATTTAGTTGTTAGTTAACTATTGTTAAGTATCAATAGCATTTATATATTTAACAAATGTTTACTGAGATCTAACCAGGAACAAGTTACCAAGGAAAGACACAGAGAAGGAGTTATACACATAGAGAAGGAGTTATGTGATAATATTTGGTATTTCTCTATTACTCATCTAAGTCAATAGAGAGAGAAATAAATACTATATTTTCTACTAAATATGCTTTTTGATTAAAATAATAGCTCTAATATCAATATATAGTGCATTTAAAAAATTATTCATGCAAGTCAGAACAATATTAAAATAAATAGGACTTTTCTGAGGAGAGGCCAGAAACTGCAGAAACAAAAGGAGAATCATAGACAGTGCAAAACTTTATAAAGTAGTCATCATACCATTTACAAAATAAGACCAGTGCCTGGGAACTCTGGCTGCTGGATCCTAGACAACTTAGGTAGATTGGTTGTGTTAACACATTAAAGTACTGAGGTGACTTTTCACAATTCCAGACTGTCATTCTCTCTAGGTGTTCAGATGCATCACTCACCTAACAATGACCACACTAATTCATACTTTTAGTATTATTTAGTATTAGAATGTCTGAGCCGAGTGCTCTGGCCTCCTACTCACTAGAGTCTTTTTGTTCATTTATTTGTGTGGTTTAGTTTTACCTCTCCGCTCTGTATTTTGAAAGCAGGCAAGTCATGTCATCCCAGTTAGAGAAGCATATGCAAAATATTTGCCTGCAGTTTTTGAAGCAATTACTACTTAATAAATATGGAAACTGTTGTATGAAATGCAATAGAATTTTAACATGAATAGATGAACTACTATTCCTAAAGTCTTGGGAAAACTTCCATGGAGATACTAACAAGCTACTCCTTTAATAGTATTAGGCTTTCTTACTCCATATTCACAGTAACATGAAGTGTCTTTGTTTGCTGTCCTATCTTGAATTCTATTTAAACACAGGAATTCTTTTTGTAATAAAGACCACTCTATGTGGATTTAAGTTTGAAGCCAGCTAACTTGAAGCTCAGCTACACATTAAGTTTGTCTCAGTCTTTTATTTTTGCTTGCACCCTAAAGACTGATTCCATGGCCAGACGTTTGAGATTGTTTGCTGTTAAGGACAGCATCTGTGTTATACTGTCATCAGGACAGGCAGCCAGTGTTGGAGGCACAGAAAAACTTTGGCCCTGCTGCAGGGTTACTGTTCATAGACTGGGTCTCTGTGGAAGATATACGAGTGCTTCCACCATTGTTCAGTGCTCAGTCCACGAGTTTAAAAGAAGAAATCAATGAGGCTCAACTGTGTAAAATAGGGGTCAAATATGTAGAGCTGTGGCTCTCCATATATCAGAAAGAGCTGTTTGATTTTCCTCTAGATGGCATTCATTATCAAAATGGGCTTCAAAAGCTTTTTATTAAAAACAAATTGATGTTAATTAATTCAGATTGCTGTGGCCATTAGTCAGCTATCTCATTGCAGAAAATTGGATCAAATCAAGACTGTTCCCTGCAATCTCTGATGGTTTGCTATCTCTAAATCTAATTTTAAATTGGGATTCTACTATTTTAAGTTAGAGTGAGTTTTCCTACTCTGACCTGCTCTTGATTATTAGCTGTCTTGTTCTTTTATTGCTTAACCTTCTTTGGAGGATCTGTATTATCCTATTCCCCTACATATATACCTATAATATTGTATGATTTATATTTTCCTATCACATATTTTTGTATTCAAGGAAATTATATTTATTTTCACTTAAATACTTGGGATTTTTGAAATCAAAATACATTTTTACAAAGGAATAGGCCCTGAACCAAGATGACGAAGTAGAAGGAAACACCAGAATCACAACTAGCTGCTGGACAATCATCGAAAGGAAGACACTGGAACTCACCAAAAAAGATACCCCACATCCAAAGACAAAAGAGAAGCCACAATGAGATGGTAGGAGGGACACAATCACAGTAAAATCAAATCCCATAACTGCTGGGTGGGTGACTCACAGACTGGAGAACACTTATGCCACAGAAGTCCACCCACTGGAGTGAAGGTTCTGAGGCCCACATCAGGCTTCCCAACCTGGGGGTCCGGCAACAGGGGGAGGAACTCCTAGAGAATCAGACTTTGAAGATAGTGGGATTTGACTGCAGGACTTCAACAGGACTGGGGGAAACAGAGACTCCACTCTTGGAGGGCACACACAAAGTAGTGTGCACATCAGGACACAGAGGAAGGAGCTGTGACCCCATAGGAGACTGAATCAGACCTACCTGCTAGTGTTGGAGGGTCTCCTGCAGAGGTGGGGGGTGGCTGTGGCTCACCGTGGGGACAAGGACCCTGGCAGCAGGAGTTCTGGGAAGAACTGCTTGGTGTGAGCCCTCCCAGAGTCTGCCACTAGCCCCACCAAAGAGCCCAGGGAGGCTCAGTGTTGGGTCGCCTCAGGCCAGACAACCAATAGGGAGGGAACCCAGCCCCACCCATCAGCAGGCAAGTGGATTAAAGTTTTACTGAGCTCTGCCCACCAGAGCAACAGTCAGCTCTACCCACCACCAGTCCCTCCCATCAGGAAACTTGCACAAGCCTCTGAGATAGCCTCATCCACCAGAGGGCAGACAGCAGAAGCAACAGGAACTACAGTCCTGCAGCCTGTGGAACAAATACCACATTCACAGAAAGATAGACAAGATGAAAAGGCAGAGGGCTATGTACCAGATGAAGGAACAAGATAAAAACCCCAGAAAAACAACTAAATGAACTGGAGATAGGCAACCTTCCAGAAAAAGGATTCAGAATAATGATAGTGAAAATGATCCAGGACCTCAGAAAAAGAATGGAGGCAAAGATCGAGAAGATACAAGAAATGTTTAACAAAGACCTAGAAGAATTAACAAACAAACAGAGATGAATACAATAACTGAAATGAAAACTACACTAGAAGGAATCTATAGCAAAATACCTGAGGCAGAAGAACGGATAAGTGACCTGGAAAACAGAATGGTGGAATTCACTGCTGTGGAAGAGTATAAAGAAAAAGGAATGAAAAGAAATGAAGACAGCCTAAGAGACCTCTGGGACAACATTAAATGCAACAACGTTTGCATTATAGGGGTCCCAGAAGGAGAAGAGAGAGAGAGAAAGGACCAGAGAAAATATTTCAAGAGATTCCCTAACATGGGGAAGGAAATAGCCACCCAAGTCCAGGAAGTGCAGAGAGTCCCTTACAGGATAAACCCAAGGAGAAACACGCCAAGACACATAGTAATCAAATTGGCAAAAATTAAAGACAAAGGAAAATTATTGAAAGCAGCAAGGGAAAAATGACAAATACCATACAAGAGAGCTGATTTCTCAGCAGAAACTCTACAAGCCAGAAGTGAGTGGCATGATATACTTAAAGTGATGAAAGGGAAGAACCTACAACCAAGATTACTCTACCCAGCAAGGATCTCATTCAGATTAGACAGAGAATTCAAAAGCTTTACAGAGAAGCAAAAACTAAGAGAATTCAGCACCACCAAACCAGCTCTACAACAAACGCTAAAGGAACTCCTCTAAGTGGGAAATACAAGAAAAGAAAAGGACCTACAAAAACAAACCCAAAACAATTAAGAAAATGGTCATAGGAACATACATATCGATAATTACCTTAAACGTGAATGGATTAAACGTTCCAACAAACAGATACAGGCTTGCTGAGTGGATACAAAAACAAGACCCATATATATGCTGTCTACAAGAGACCCACTTGAGACCTAGGGACACATACAGACCGAAAGTGAGGGGATGAAAAAAGATATTCCATGCAAATGGAAATCAAAAGAAAGCTGGAGTAGCAATACTCATATCAGATAAAATAGACGTTAAAATAAAGAATTATACAAGAGTCAAGGAAGGACACTACAAAATGATCAAGGGATCAATCCAACAAGAAGATATAACAATTATAAATATATATGCACCCAACATAGGAGCACCTCAATACATAAGACAACGGCTAACAGCTATAAAAGAGGAAATCGACAGTAACACAATAATAGTGGGGGACCTTAACACCTCACTTACACCAATGGACAGATCATCCAAAATGAAAATAAATAAGAAAGCAGAAGCTTTAAATGACAGAATAGACCAGATAGATTTGATATTTATAGGACATTCCATCCAAAAACAGCAGATTATACTTTCTTCTCAAGTGTGCACAGAACATTCTCCAGGATAGATCACATCTTGGGTCACAAATCAAGCCTCAGTAAATTTAAGAAAATTGAAATCATATCAAGCATCTTTTCTGACCACAGCTATGAGATTAGAAATCAATGACAGGGAAAAAACGTAAAAAACACAAACACATGGAGGGTAAACAATACGTTACTAAATAACCAAAAGATCACTGAAGAAATCAAAGAGGAAATCAAAAAATACCTAGAGACAAATGACAATGAAAACACAATGATCCAAAATCTATGGGATGCAGCAACAGCAGTTCTAAGAGGGAAGTTTACAGCAATACAATCCTACCTCAAGAAACAAGAAAAATCTCAAATAAACAATCTAACCTTACACCTAAAGGAACCAGAGAAAGAAGAACAAACAAAACCCAAAGTTAGCAGAAGGAAAGAAGTCATAAAGATCAGATCAGAAATAAATCAAATAGAAACAAAAAAACAATAGCAAAGATCAATAAAACTAAAAGCTGGTTCTTTAAGATAAACAAAATTGATAAACCATTAGCCAGACTCATCAAGAGGGAGAGGACTCAAATCAATAAAATTAGAAATGAAAAAGGAGAAGCTACAACAGACACCACAGAAATACAAAGCATCCTAAGAGACTACTACAAGCAACTCTATGCCAATAAAATGGACAACCTGGAAGAAATGGACAAATTCTTAGAAAGGTATAACCCTCCAAGACTGAACCAGGAAGAAATAGAAAATATGAACAGACCAATCACAAGTAATGAAATTGAAACTCTGATTAAAAATCTTCCAACAAACAAAAGTCCAGGACCAGATGGCTTCACAGGTGAATTCTATGAAACATTTAGAGAAGAGCTAACACCCGTCCTTCTCAAACTCTTCCAAAAATTGCAGAGGAAGGAACATTCCTAAACTCATTCTATGAGACCACCATCACCCTGATACCAAAACCAGACAAAGATATTACAAAAAAAGAAAATTACAGACCAATATCACTGATGAATATAGATGCAAAAATCCTCAACAAAATACTAGCAAACAGAATCCAACAGCACATTAAAAGGATCATACACCATGATCAAGTGGGGGTCATCCCAGGAATGTAAGGATTCTTCAATATATGCAAATCAATCAATGTGATTGGCCATATTAACAAACTGAAGGAGACAAACCATATGATCACCTCAATAGATGCAGAAAAACCTTTCAACAAAATTCAACACTGATTTATGATAAAAACCCTCCGTGTAGGCATAGAGGGCACTTACCTTAACATAATAAAGGCCATATATGACAAACCCACAGATGACATCATTCTCAGTTGTGAAAAACTGAAACCATTTCCACTAAGATCAGGAAAAAGACAAGGTTGCCCACTCTCACCACTATTATTCAACATAGTTTTGGAAGTCCTAGCCAAGGCAATCAGAGAAGAAAAAGAAACAAAAGGAATACAAATTGGAAAAGAAGTGAAACTGTCACTGTTTGCAGATGACATGATACTATACGTAGAGAATCCTAAAGATGCCACCAGAAAACTACTAGAGCTAATCGATGAATTTGGTAAAGTTGCAGGATACAAAATTAATGCACAGAAATCTCTTGCATTCCTATACACTAATGATGAAAAATCTGAAAGAGAAATTAAGGAAACAGTCCCATTTACCATTGCAACAAAAAGAATAAAATACCTAGGAATAAACCTACCTAGGGAGACAAAAGACCTGTATGCAGAAAACTATAAGCCACTGATGAGAGAAATTAAAGATGATACCAGCAGATGGAGAGATATACCATGTTCTTGGATTGGAAGAATCAATACTGTGAAAATGACTATACTACCCAAATCAATCTACAGATTCAATGCAATCCCTATCAAATTTCCAATGGCATTTTTTACAGAACTGGAACAAAAAACCTTAAAATTTGTATGGATACACAAAAGAATAGCCAAAGCAGTCTTGAGGGAAAAAAATGGAGCTGGAGGAATCAGACTCCCTGATGTCAGACTATACTATAAAGCTACAGTAATCAAGACAATCTGGTACTGCCACAAAAACAGAAACATAGATCAATGGAACAAGATAGAAAGCCCAGCGAAAAACCCATGCACCTATGGTCAACTAATCTATGACAAAGGAGGCAAAGATATACAATGGAGAAAAGACAGTCTCTTCAATAAGTGGTGCTGGGAAAACTGGACAGCTCCATGTAAAAGAATGAAAGTAGAACACTCCCTAAAACCATACACAAAATAAACTCAAAATGGATTAGAGACCTAAATGTAAGACTGGACACTATAAAACTCTTAGAGGAAAACAGGTAGAACGCTGTTTGACATAAATCACAGCAAGATCTTTTTTGATCCACCTCCTAGAGTAACGGAAATAAAATGGATGGGACCTAATGAATCTTAAAAGCTTTTGCACAGCCCAGGAAACCATAAACAAGATGAAAAGACAACTCTCAGAATGGGAGAAAATATTTGCAAATGAATCAGCGGACAAAGGATTAGTCTCCAAAATATATAAACAGCTCATGCAGCTCAGTATCAAAAAAACAAATAGGCAGAAGACCTAAACAGACATTTCTCCAAAGAAGACATACAGATGGCCAAGAAGCACATGAAAAGCTGCTCAACATCAGTAATTATTAGAGAATTGCAATCAAAACTGCAATGAGGTATCACCTCACACCAGTTAGAATGGGCATCATCAGAAAATCTACAAATAACAAATGCTGGAGAGGGTGTGGAGAAAAGGGAACCCTCTTGCACTGTTGGTGGGAATGTAAACTGATACAGCCACTATGGAGAACAGTATGGAGGTTCCTTAAGAAATGAAAAATAAAATTACCATATGACCCAGCAATCCCACTACTGGGCATATACCCAGAGAAAACCATAGTTCAAAAAGACACATGCACCCCAATGTTCACTGCAGCACTATTTACAATAGCCAGGTCATAGAAGCAACCTAAATGTCCATCGACAGACGAATGGATAATGAAGATGTGGTACATATATACAATTGGATATTACTCAGCCATAAAAAGGAATGAAATTGGGTCATTTGTTGAGACATGGATGGATCTAGAGACTGTCATACAGAGTGAAGTAAGTCAGAAAAACAAATATCGTATATTAACGCATGTATGTGGAACCCAGAAAAATGGTACAGATGAACCGGTTTGCAGGACAGAAATTGAGACACAGATGTAGGGAACAAACATGGACACCAAGGGGGGAAATCGGCGGGGGGTTGGGGTGGTGGTGTACTGAACTGGATGATTGGGATTGACATGTATACACTGATGTGTATAAAACTGATGTCTAATAAGAACCTGCTGCATAAAAAAATAAAATTCAAAAATTAAAAATAAAAAGGAATAGTGAGGCAGCGGAGGGCCAAGATGGCGGAGGACTAGGACATGGAGCTCCCCTTCTCCCACAAAAAAATTAAAAATACATCTATAAGTCGAACGATTCACACAGAACATCTACTGAACACCGACAGGAGACCTCAGACGTCCGAAAGGTCAAGGAAACCTCCATGTAACTGGGTAGGATAAAAGGAAAATGAAAAAGAAGGAATCAGAACAGGGTCTGCATCCCACGGAACGAGCTGTGAAGAAGGAAAAGTTCCTGCATCCTGGAAGACTCCTCACTGGCGGGGAGATCAACCTGGATGGAGGGGGAGGTATGTAGCCTAGGAGAAGAGTGCAACAACCAGTTTGTGGAAGGAAAAATGGACAGTAACCTGCACAGAAGGTGGGCACCGCTGCCCTGCACTCCTCAACCTGAAACACTTATCTGTTGGTGTGGGTGGGGGCTGGTGCTGAAACTCAGACTTCAGAGGTCAGACCCAAGGAGAAGACTGGGGCTGGCTGCGCGGAAACAGCCTAAGGAGGCTGGGCTGTGGCAGCCGAGGGTGTGTTCGGAAGGAGCCTGGGCCTACCTGAGAGGCATGCACCATTATTGGGGGTGCACAAGGAGAGGGGCAGGACCACCATAAGAGCTTCTTTCTCTGTGAATGCTCCCAGGCAACAGGACACTGCTTGCATGAGCTCTGGAGGCATGCACAAGTTGCTGCCCCCAATGGGGGCTTCAGAGTCAGGCACAGGCTGCCATTATGAGACCCGAGAGCAGGCGGCAGGCCCTGCCCCCACCATCCTGGGAGTGCACAAGGGCCACTGTACCTGCACACCTCATATCAAGGGGATAATAGACAGCACACACTGAGGAAAGAGAAAGCAAACATCCAAACTAAAAGCAACTCCTCAATTCTGGAAAAGACAGCGAAGTAGAAGGACTTGAGCTCACCTCCTCTCATGAAATGGAATACTACTCAGCCATAAAAAAGAACGAATGAAATAATGTCATTTGCAGCAACATGGATGCAAGTAGAGATTATCATACTAAGTGAAGTAAGTCAGTAAGAACAAGACAAATACCATATGAAATCACTTATATGTGGAACCTAAAATATGAGACAAATGAACCTATCTATGACACAGAAACACAATCAGTGACATAGAGAATAGACTTGTGGTTGCCAACGGGGAGGGGGGTGGGAGATGGGTGGATTGGGAGTTTGGGATTAGCAGATACAAACTGCTATACATAGAATGGATAAACAACAAGGTCCTACTGTATAGCACAGGGAACTATATTCAATATAGAAAAGAATATGAAAAAGAATGTATGTATAACTGAGTAACTTTGCTGTACAGGAGTAATTAACACAACATTGTAATTCAACTATACTTCAATAAAAATAAATTAAAAAAATGAAAATTATATAATAAACCGAAAAGAAAATCTAATTAAATTAGCCAACATACAGATTACATTTGCTGATCATCATCTAGCACAAGTTGAAACAACATCAAAAACCATACCATAGATAACCAATAAGAACCTACTGCACAGCACAGGGAACTCTGCTCAATACTCTGTAATAACCTAAATGAGAAAATAATTTGAAAAAGAATAGATACATGTATATGTATAACTCAATCACTTTGCTGTATACCTGAAACTGCCATAACACTGTTAATCAACTATACTCCAATATAAAATGAAAATTTTAAAAAACCCAAACCAAACATTTATTAATTTATTGAAATGCCTTCCTGTATAACTATTGATCAAAGATAAAATTAAGCCTATAATTACAGGTAATTTAGAAAACTTTGATTTAATTAAATTTAGCAACCATTATTGATGAAAATCCAAGAAGATTGGCAATAAAAGAATTTTTTCTTTTGCATAATAGAAAGAAGACATCTCAATCCATAAGTAATGATCCATAAAATAATGATAAAGAAATTATACTCCAATAAAGATGTAAAAATAAAAAAAAATAACAATAACCAATTTTTATGAATGTTTGGAGAACCAAAAATTGCATATACTTCTGTTGGGAGTATGATATGACACAAAATTTCTGGATAGCAATCCAGGAATATCTGTTTTCTGGATAGCAATCCAGGAATATCTGTCAGAAGCCTTACTTTCACCTGCTAAGTCTATATCTATGAATCTTCAGAGTTTTGTTTATCATAGTGAAAATATCAAAACAAAGTCAGGTCCAAAATGTCAAGGATAACTATGTCTTTATATGGGATTTTTACATTCTGCTTTTTAGCTTTCAAATTCTCTACAATGGGCATTGCTTTTTTTTTTAACTAGGGAAAAAAATCAATATAATTAAACGTCTTGCAAATCTTATTATGTGAAGCCACAGGATAGAGAAAATAGAGGTAATATATATTTTTGAGCACTTGCTAATAAAAGTAGTATGTTAATAACTTGTTCTTTGTGAACAATAACTTTATGAAGGAAAAAAAAAAGATACAGACGATAAAGCAAGCCAGTCTGGGGAAAATAATTTCAATGAATTAATTGACAAAGGGATCATATAGAGAATATTTAAATAACTTGTAAAAAGTAGTGTGAAAAATTTTTTAATAAAAATAGAGAAATGATATGTGCAATTCATCCAAGAGGAGAAAAAAATTTTAAAGCCATTAAAATAATAAAAGGATGCTCAATTTTATAAACAATTATGGAAGTAAAAATTAACATGAGAAATCTATTTTATACTTATCAAATTGGCAAATATTGTAACAAATCTGACAATATCAAGTATTAGAAAGTGTTTATGGCAGTGGGAACTCTCATAACCTGCCAGTCGCTAGTAAAATATTCAATATCTAAAGGTTACATTTTATAGAGTCTATGAATTCTATCGAAGAAAAATGCAGACCCTTATACATCTAGTCGAGTATGTTACTTATGATAATGGCTCCAAACTGGACACCACCCAATGTCTATCAAGAATAGATGAATAAATTATGTTATAGTCTACAGTTGGACTCTATAGAAACTACTGAATGAAAATTGAGAACTAGAGAAGAATATATAAATTACCAAGGCTTGTAAGACATTTAAGAACATTGGAAGCATGGCTATCTACTTACAAATTTATCTATTCATCTATCATCTATCTATAAGGATTCATGAAGTGAAAGTAATAAACACTTGTAGGAATTATATAAACAATATACAAATGCCAAAAAAAAAAAATGGTGATTACATTTGGCCAGGAACTATGGGACTAGAATAGGAATTGAAAAGGTAAGCTGAAATCACCAACTTTAATTGTAATGTGTTATTTCTTTAAAAAATGGTTCGAAGCAAATCCAGTAAAAAGTTGCAGGTTGACAAAGCTCGGTGTAGATTTGCAAATGTTGATTTTTTTTTTCTATACATTTTCTATATTCCTATTTTTATGAATGAAAATAAAGGAAATATCCAGGTGAGCTAACTTGAGCAGAATAAGACAATACAATACCTAAACAGGTCACAGCATGGTTTCTGGAAACCATCATGAAGTAAATCGCACAGTGCTCTATGGGATTACTGAAAAATTTTAACATCATCTAATTTGACAATCTGGATTTTAATGATAGCTATTTATTAGGGAAACATATTTTGTGAGGAGTTTGACTCTTAAGGAAAGTTGTTTATGAGAAGATCTCTCAAGTTAGCCAAGCATTCATTCAACCAGCTAGCCTTTTGTTCATTTACTGAGGACTGACCATGTGCAGAAGGAACAGAAGTAGGTTGGTTGAAAGGGATAATATGTTGACTCACTTTAGTTCAAATTCTCCTTTTATTATCTAAATAACAATTATGGTATTACCTTTTATATTCAAGGTGCTGTAATAAGCAATGTGTATGCTTTATCTCTTGATATTCAAATCATTCTATGAAGGACACGTAGTGTTATCTTTATTTTATAATTGAGGAAACTTTCCTTTAGAGAAGTTAAGAGTATGTCTTAGGTTACACTGCTACTAAGTAGTCTAATATTCAAAACCAGGAAGTCTGACTCTAAAGTCCATTGCTCCTAATAAACATAACATAGTGCCTCAGCCTGAAATATGTTATACCTTACGAGGGCAATGAAACAGGTAAGAGACAAGAAGAAACTGTAGACTGTTGCTGTTGTGTGTGTAAGATGATGTATGGAAAAATTACAGGCATTATGATTAAACTCATATTGGTTCAGATGACTTAATCCTTATTTTTGCTACAATTTCATCAGATTTCAAATTCTAGGATCTTTCCTTTTTATTATTATCTGCTCAAATTATTACTATTGTTGATGGGAAGATAGAGAATGATGAAGCTCATCTTTGCTAATGCTATTACATAGTTGACATATGAAAACCACAAACAATTCACAGCAGACCTGAGGGATATAGGGTATAATAGGGAATAGTCCAAGGTACAGCTACAAAATGAAAATAATTCAGTGCCAAAATCCCAGTAATGGGTCAACTAACCCATTAACAAAAGAGAATATTTGCCATTCTTATAGAACTGTGCATTGTCTCATGAAAACTAACATGGGAAATGCTTTCTAATAAAGACACAGAGACAAAAATCCACATTCTATTACCAGAGATGTTTGTGGCAGCCTTGGACTTTATAGTTCCAATTTGCCCACTGACCTAACACCACAGAGCAAGACATTAACAAAGTAAGACATTAACAAAGTGAAATGGCTCATTAAGCACTCACATAGTCCCTAGGCAGTGTTAAAATCTTGCCATTTACCGGGGTCAGTGCCAAGTGTTTCCCTTATTGTCAAAGAAGGCCATAGAAAACGGGCCCAGTGGAAAGGAGTGTGTGGGCAGTCCTGCACCATTAACTTCAGCTGGCTGAATCAGTCCATCATATAAATGTGGCCCTATCTAAACAGTAAAATTCATAACACGATTTATTTCTTCTTTAAATAATGGCTTAAGGAGCAAATGCCATAATCCTTGGTACATTGATCTTCTTCTTTTTTTAAAAAAAAATACAAATAAAGTAAAATAAATAAATACATAACATGGGAAATACCAAAGAAAATTCAGTTAGGCCTTTGTAGACTATCGCAGGAAGTAAAATTTTTCTAAGCACTTAATTTTACAAGAGGAAGAATCTCATTAGCTGAAAAGCATAAGAATGTATTTGTAAGAAAAGGATAAGATTAATAAAAATTGATCTAAGAAATATAACTTTCTGGAAAGTCTGATGTGCTGGATGCATAACTTAGAAGGTCTATAGTGAAATGGAGAACTGCTGTTGTCTGCAAAAACAGACATTTCCAGAAATTCTGTAAAAATAATGATTGCTAATAAAATTGCATTAAAAATGACGCTTTGCATTTTGCATTCTTAAAATAATCTTGGCATTGATACATTTTTCCACATATGTTACATTACCCAAATTTCAACAATCATAACAAGCTCAAAGACTTAACACAGTTTACTATATACCAGGCACTACTCTATATACCTTAGAAATATTCAAGAAGAGGTAACTAAGACAGAGAGAAGCACCTTGTTCAAAGTTACCCAGTTACAAGCAATCCTGCCAGAATTCAAATCAAATCTTTACTCTCATCTACTAATTCAGAGATCAGTGAAAGTTTCCATACAGTAACTATTTTAGGCTTGTAGATCTTAAAGTTCACTGTTGCAACTACTTAACTCTGCTGATCTTTGCAGCATGAAAGCCGGCACAGACATTACATAAACAAATGGTCATGGCTGCATACCAATAAAAATTTATTTACAAACACAGGGATAAGCCAGATGGACTGCTGTGTGAGGACCCCCTGTCCTACTTAGTGATACTTCCTCAGACTGAGATTCAGACAACATCACTGTTACCATTCTCATCAGAAAGTATTTCTAAATTGTTTTTTAGAAGCATATTCACCTCAGACTCCTTTTTTATTTCCATTACTGTTGAGAGGCTGTCTGTATGATTTTGCTAGGACACAGGCAGCTGCAAGCCCTTAAATGTAGAACAGAATTTTGGAATCTTAGAATCCTATCTTATTTGATATCTAGCTCCAATTCTCATGCCCATACCAAGTCAGGCGATCAATTCAACCCCGGAGTGACAATCATAGCATTCAGCTCTCCTTCATATCCTTGTTACTGTCTCTTTTCTCATTATTTTCCCATTAAAAAGCAGAACAGAACAAAACAACACCAGCAAAACTGTCCTTGTGGTAATTATAACCTTTAAAATGCTTTACTTCAAATTGGAACATTATGGCAATTTAAATAAATAAATAAGTGATAACATCTACTTTAGGATCAATTTAGTAGCCATCACTGTCAAAATAAGTATAGTCACTTCAATGCCGCTAGATTTATCTCAGTTACTTACAACATCTTGACATAATCAGCAAATCCTCAGAAATTTCCCTAATATATAACCTGCCATTTTGATAGTATTTTCTGTGAGGTATAAACAGGGATTTAGTATTCCACTGAACATGACGGAAGAACATAAGATTTAGCTGCAAATTTTAAATGGGACTTTGCCAGGCAGTAGAGGAAGAGCCATGGAATCAGTGTTCCTTGTGTTTATATTGGTATCCTGTGGGTAGAAGAAAGAAGGAAGTGCCAATTCTTCCTTAGCAGGGTCTCCAGGAGCTCAAAGGATGAGCCTTTTGCCTGGCGTAATCAGAGCCACTAAGCAACAGCAGAATTTCTAAATTTCAGAAATGCTAAGTTTCTTTTCATTTATAGGAGACAGGAGATGGTGCTTATTGCATAAAGGAGATTTTTTTAAAGACCATGATATTCATTATGGGGATTTATTTATCTCTATTGAATAAATTATCTTCAAAAAAACTCATTTTGTGTTATACCAAGTAGTTTTTTCAGAACTCTGCTGTTTATATCCAGGGCATATACTGAGCTAGTGGCATCTAAGTGATTATGATATCAGTGATGGCTGAAACAACTGCTCTTAGATTATTGAAAATAAAAGGCACATTTGTATTTTTTGAATTTTATAAATTATTTTAAAATCAATGCCTAATTCAAAAAATAATGTATATGAAGCATGATCGTGACAATTCTAACAGTAAGATTAAAAAAGCCTCACACATCATTGCCCACTTTTGCAATAGACTATTGCTAAGGTAGTTAAAAACCTTCTGACTGTCCCTTTCTGAATGCATCTCCCTCTCCCGCTGCCAGAGCAAACACTAAATTGAATATTTTCTTTATTATTCTCTTGCTTTTCTTTGTAGTAGTGGTTCTCAATCTTGGCTGCACATTGAAATTACCTGGGGAGCTTTGAAAAATACTGATGGTTGGGATCCACCCTCAGAGCCTCTGATTTTCTTGGTCTAGAGTGCCGCCTTCATATTCTGTGGCTAACTAACAGGATAATGTTATTTTCCACATAAAGCCTTAGTTCATGAGAGCTTTATGTAAGGGACAGACGGCATTGTAAGATTCTCTCACTCAACTCTTCTCAGATTCCGTTATGAAAAAACGAATGCTGAAGACATGGTGCTACCGCAAGTGGGGAGCCAGCTGCTTGCCACTCTAAAGCCAATAAAGAGGCAAGGTTCGTGGAAAGGAAAGTTTGCTTTATTTAGGAGGCCGGCAACCTGAGGGGGAGGGCAGACTCCCGTCCAAAGGCCGACTCCTCACCAGCGACAATCAGTGGGCAAGAGCTTTTATAGGTGAAGGGAGGGGGCTACATGCAGAAGCAACACAGTGAGCTCTGACAGTCCTCTTGAAATTAATCATGCAGTGGTCTGATCATGTCATTTTGACTGTTTTAAGTTAGTCTTTTGGACCTCCTGAGCACTGAGGTCAAAAATATGGTTTGAAGCAAAACAATAGCTTTCCATTAGAATTCTTTAAATTTCCCAGTTGAGCGGTATGATCTGAAAGTTATCAAAAGTTTTCCATATAATTTAACATATCAAATAATCCTAGTTTCTTTAATATTTCTTCTGAGGTACCTAGGGGCCCTTTGGAATATGCAAATTTAGCTAGAGAAAGAAACTTACAATCTGTTATCAAAAGCAGCTCAATATTCCAGGAGAATTTTGTTCTTTTAACAGGGAGAAAGAAAACCAAATTCCAGTCCTGTATCAGCTTGCTATTACAGTAAGTCTCCTACATACGAACGAGTTCCGTTCCAAGAATGCGTTTGTAAGTCCAATTTGTTCGTAAGACCAACAAAGTTAGCCTTGGTACCCAATTAACACAATCGGCTATATTATACTGTACTGAAATAGGTTTATAATACTTTTCACACAAATAATACATAAAAAACAAGAAAACATTTTTAATCTTACAGCACAGTACCTTGAAGATACAGTAGTACAGTACAACAGCTAGCATATAAGGGCTGGCATCGAGTGAACAGGCAAGAAGAGTTAATGACTGGAGGAGGGAGGGGGGTGGGAGATGGTAGAGCTGAAGGATCATCAGCAACAGGAGATGGAGGGCAAGCTGCAATTTCACTCACGCCTGTGATGGCACAGGTTCTGGTTCCTTGCTGGATTCAATTCTATCTACCCTCTTGAAAAAATGATCTGGATTGCATTCTGAAAGGCTGCTGAAACCTTTGTGTACCGTTCTACATTCAGGTCCTATGTCTCAAAAGCTAACAGTGTATCCTCAAATAAAGAAAATTCCCTTGCCATTTCCTGCGTCGTGAATCTCTTCAGTTTTTCAGTTACTTCTTCCTCGTGTCTTTCTTCATCCTTTATCTGGGCCTCCAGCTCCTTCAGGTCTTCATTAGTAAGCTCCTCATGTTGCGCAGCAAGTTCAGTGAAGTCATACTCTTGCAAATCTAGCTCCAGCTTCTTGCTGAGGCTCACTAAATTGGTGAAGACCTCTTTGGACTCCTCATCCACCTTCTCAAATCCACGAAAATCATGAACAAACTGCGGGAAAAGGTTCTTCCAAACCCCATTCATGACGAGAGCAGTAACCTCACGGCAAGTAAAGTCAATGTTTTTTATGGCCTTGTAGATGTTATAGTCCTTCCAAAATTGTTGCAAGGTTGTTCCTGATTTGTCACGTGCCTTTACTGCCCGACAAAAAGTGTGACTTAAATAATATTTCTTGAAACTTGCTATAACTCCCTGGTCTGTAGGTTGGATGAGTGACGTAGTATTCAGTGGTAAATGCACTACTTTGACGTTCAGATGAAAGTTGTCCATGAATGGGGGGAGGGGGGGTGGCCCGGAGCGTTGTCGAGCAGCCAAAGAATGTTGAATGGGACATCCTTCTGTAAGCAATATTTATCTCTGGGATAAAGTGGTGGAAAAACCAGTCCTGGAAAATGGCCTGCGTAACGCAGGCTTTGTGGTTACTCTTCCACACAACAGGAAGAGAGCCCTTGGCTATGTTTTTAAGGGCTCCTGGGTTCTCTAAATGATAAACTAAGAGAGGCTTTAGCTTCATATAGCCGGAAGCATTGCCACCAAACAGCAGAGTTAGCCTATCCTTTGCTGCTTTATAGACTGGCATCAACTTTTCCTCCTTGCTGATATAACTTTGGTCAGGCATCCTCTTCCAGGAGTCCTGTCTCATCCACATTAAAGCCCTGCTTGGGAAAATACGTGCCTTCATCAATAATTTCTCAAAGCATGTTAGGAAATTCCCGGGCAGCTACCATATCTGCACTCACTGCCTCGCCACTTACTTTTACGTTGTGAAGATTGGCTCTAGCCTTGAACCGATGAAACAAGCCATGGCTGGCATTAAAGGATACGCCCTCGGATTCTTCGCTGTGTTTCTTCTTCAAGTCTTCATAAAGGCTCTTAGCTTTCTCTTGAATCAGCATTAAGCTGAGCAGGACTCAACACTGATGCTGATCCTGCATCCACACACTGAGAAGTTTTTTCTCCATCTCCTCCATCACTTTTCCATGCTTCTTCGATATTATTGTCGACATCATCAGCACAGCAGACTTCAGATGTTCCATGATCTTGTCTTTGTTTTTTAGAATCGTGCACAATTCATGTCATAAGAACGAGTGACGCCTACCATCTCTTTGCCTCACTCCACTCTCTCAATTATTTTCACTTTTGTTTCCATCATTTTTTGCTTGGCGCTTCTTAGCAGTACCAGCTACATCCCCACTGCTTTTCTGCTTGCTTCCAGACATCCTGGCCTTGAAATAAAGATACTGTACTACTGTATTCTGTATAGTACTGTACAGTACACAAAAGCACAACCACTTGTAGAGGATGCACACACATGACAACGTATGCCAGACATGTGAACTAACTTACATGATTGGACATGCAAACGCATGTTCACATCCTTGAAAGTTTGCATCTTGAAGGTTCATATGTAGGGAACTTACTGTAATTACAATACAGAAAGTTCATTTACCTAATTAAATCCAATCTAAGGTTAATCACTCCTGACAACATAGAAAATTCTTTTCTCAAAGTTCCCTTTTTTCACAAACCTTTGATCACTTTTTGTATCCATATGATTTGTCCCTTACTTTTCCCCAATCCAGAAATAACCAGCTCTAGGAAAAAATTGTCATCATTTTTCCTCAACAAAAATATCTCCTTTATACCTTCTCTCACCAACAACATATATCCTACTTGCTTTACACACTGAAATGCTTCCCTTATCATTTTTAGTAGCTTTAGTTACAGATTACAATTTTTAACCCTTAAAAGGCCGTAACAAAACCAAGAAACAAGTGGGGGGGGGTCTGGCTGCTCACTACTCTAAAGCCAATAAAGAGGCAAGGTTAGCGGAAAGGAAAGTTTGCTTTATTTAGGAGGCCGACAATCTGGTGGGGACAGCAGACTCCTGTCCAAAGGCTAACTCTCCTCCCCACCCCAACCCTGACAACCAGTGGGCAAGAGCTTTTATAGGTGAAGGGAGGGGGCTACATGCAAAAACAGTACAGTCAGCTCTGACAGTCATCTTGAAATTGGTCATTCGGTGGGTGGTCTGATCAGCATCACCTGGATTGTGTAATCTTCAGTTCCAGGGTCAGTTTGTTCCCTTTTCCCTAAGGCCAGCTCTTGGAATTGTGGCAGCTTGTGTCATGGCTACAGTCTGATCATCATGTAGTTAACTTCCTCCACCTGATGGAGGTTTTAGTATCTTTAAGACAGCTCAAAGGATATGGCTCAGAATATTATGTATTGCCCTTGAGGAGGAGCTAAAGGTCCTTGACTTTGCTTAATGACTAAGCTATTATTATTTAGTCTTGTTGGACTGTTTTCCTTTGTTTTTGCATTTTACCACTTCTCTGATTAAACTTATTCTTTGGCTGAAGTTTTTCTACAGACAAAAGGCAGGCTGACGATGGGGGGCGGGGTGTGGGGGGAAGGACCATGGGGTCCTGCTCCATTTCAATGATGCAGTCAATCCCAATCTCCTCCTCTTTCAAACGAGACTGCATGGCAAATCTGGATTCTTGTTTTTCCTCTTTACCTCCCATTTCTCTTCCAAAGTTCTCATTGCTTCTCATTACTTAGTTGTTATCAATATTGAGCATGGAGCATTTAGAGAATGGGAAAGTTGATTGGTTGGCAAGCAGTAAGAGACTAATTTATGCAGGATCTTCAAGCCATGCTCAAAGGACTAGAGAGACTCAGGAAGAAGACAATCACAAAAGGAGTGTCAATGTCCACCAGGAGTACACCTGTATTTCACAAGCTACGTTTATTGTTGCAACAGGGGGTGGAGGAACACTCACCACGGGGAAGCATGGTCATTTCAGTAAGATGTGTTAGGAAAAGCCTGTAATAGGGTTGGGATTTGGTTAGGCAATTTTGGGGATTTATGGAAGTAGAAGTTCACTCTAGATTGGGTGCTGTCAGAAAGAGGAGGCAGTTCTATGATTCGGTATCTCAATAAACCTTGTGATACGGAAGGCAGAGTAGAGCAAGGACATTGTCACTGGTAAAGCAGCAGCAGTCACTTGGCTTGGACGAAAGAGAGAAAAAGCAGAGAGACCGAGCAAGAAATGATGTTAACAGGGATTAAAATCTCTTTGAGAGCTGGAGCTATAGAGCTGTTTAACATTACAAAGACTGATTTCAGGGTTTGCGTGAGAGACAATTGATGTTTTAATGTGATGTAGTAACAAGATCATTCATTAATTTATTCAGAGTAGTCAATAAAGTTTTCATTAAATACTGGCAATGTCAAGAATTTATGGGTTCTGAGGAATTAAAATAGAAAGCTGACCTTTTGAAATTGGGTTATTAAATATTTCTCATTTAACCATGTTTCACACTCCAGCTAAGTGTCTTAAATAAAACATGGTTTATGTGTATATGTATCTGTAGTATGGTAAGTGAAATATTCACTTAATGCACCAGCAATTCAGTAGCATGGGGATACTTTTAGAAGTTCATTGTAAGGACCTAAGACATTTAAAAATAGGGAAAAGGCCATTCAGTTTAATAGAGCTGCTTTTCATCACAGATATTAAATGTATTTTTCACATCGCAAATTAAATGGACTGTTATACTGGGCCATTTTGATACTATCTCACTGTTGTAAAATAAAAAAGCCTAAATGTACTGCCTACGTTAAAATAGTCAAACTTTACATTTTATGCTTAACAGAATTTGGAAACTTGATTGCCACAGTTCATTTACTGCAGAAGATTTTAAGAGAAAAGCATCAACTCCCCCACTCAATATTTTTATGTCACTGAACCATTTAAATAAGTCACATTCTATGCACTGGATAAAACATTAACTTTAATATATACAGAAAAATTCTTTAAGTGTGGGAGTATAAGGGTGAGTAAAGATCAGTGAAGCCTGAGTGCCCCTATTGAGAAGCCCCTAAAACTCCACATATAAGCTGTAAACAGCATTTTTAGTTTTACAAAGCAATTGGGAAACAGCTAGACATCAAACTAAGGATCTGTTCTTTTTTCCTTTCCATTCCAAATTTCTGGCAATATGTTAATGTAAACTATTTAGTGTAGTATTTCTTTTTATACTCACCTTGGTCAGCAATTATAAAGTCTAGATCTTTGTACAATCTATCAAATAAAGATCTGTGATGTTAAGACAGCTTCTAAAAATAGAAAATTTGTCTGGGACCTGTAGAAGCAACTGCTGTGGTTTTTTATAATATTTTTGCCCAATTAACTAGTCTAAGTAGTGAAGTATTCAGTTGTTAAAATAAAAAGCAAATGGAGACCAGCCTTGAACATTCCCTGAGCAGACAAAACCAGTTGAGTCATACAAACAAAATTAAATTTTATTTTGTAAGGCTAACTTGACCTCAGTCATTTCTTGTTTATGCCTCTAGAAATCTTAAGTAAAACTTCAACTGTTTCCCAAAGTTGATATGAGGTCACCACTAACCAATTCCCTATCATTTAAGAAAATCCTAATATTATAACCAGTCACTAGGAAGAATAAACAGTCACTGCCTTCTCACTATGTAAAACTGCTTTGTAACAATATACCCTTGAACCTCATTCCATATTTTGGTTTGCATGCTATTTGAGAACATCATTTTTGTGTGTGCACAATAAACTTTTATGAACTTTTACTACTTTGGTGATTCACTGGTTTTACTTTGCTGACTTTTGAACTTCTGACACACTAAATTTGATTTAACACAAAGTAAAGATAACAATAATATATTTCTTCCATATGCTTTTTATTTCCCTCTGATCTGTTCTCTCTCTTAATCACTTTCTCTCTGCTTCTTTGTTTTTCTCATTTTTTCTGTTATTTTATCTCTTAGTCTCTTGTTCTCTTTCAAATTTTCTATCTTTATTTGTTCCTAATTTATGTCTCTCTCTGTGTGTCACCCCCACCCTACCTCCTGCCGTCTCTCCCCCTAGGAAAATATTCTCAAATCTGTTCACACCCTCAGGCAATATTCCATGCCCTCAGCTAAGACATCTCATTTAAGACATTTTACATTATCCTTGGTTATTTCACATTGTAAACAAAAGGAATTCCCAATTCTAGTAGGAAAATAGCAGTTACTTAAATTGGAATATTTCCACACATCCTCCTCCAGATGACAAAGAAAAGAAAACCATCCATGCCTCAGACCTACAATATGACTAGGAAACAAAATATTGCAAAATTGAGTTTACATGCAAGTAGTGAAATGCACAGCTTACAGCCATACAGCCAGCTATGGAGCTCTTGTCAGAACCAAATATTCCACAGAAACTCAGTGAAGAGGAGAACGTAGGCCAGCACTGAGCAGTAGGGATGCAAAAAATAGGGGAAATATTGAGACCAAATCTGATCCCTGGAGGAATCAAAAGGAAGGTGAAAGAGGTTTTGCAAGAGACCAGAGGTTTCAGTCTCCAGTTTCTGGAAGGATTTTCTTCACGAAAAGTTCATGGAAGGGTAAAAGCACATCAAGATTAAAAGAAAACTATCTCTATGGTAATTAATTGACTCAGACAATGGATGTTAAAACCACTAGGTTGAAAGGATGGTTACACAGTTTCAAAGTATTTCCCTATAACTTAAGTGTTAACTAAACAAGGGAAAAGTGTGTTTACAGTGTGGAAATCTGGTGGGTATCATGTTAACTAAGTGATCAATGTTTTGATGACCAATAATGGGAAAAAAGGAAGGTGATCTGATGCTCTGAGGAGGACACAGTGTCACTTTTGTGGTATTCCTGCCAAAAATGCTTGACAGGAATCTAATCCTGACAAAATAATCAGACAAATACAAACTGAGAAACACTTTCCATAACGTTTGGCCTGTTTTCTTAAAAAAAAATAATAAAGTCAAGAAAAATAAAGAAACTGTTCCACATTAAGGAAGACTTAAGAGACAAAAAATAAATGCAACTCATGGCCCTCGTTTGGATCTTGGGTCAGAAAGAGAAAGAAAAACTATATCTTTTCTGTGAGGACACTTGTGAAAATCTGAATATGGATTATATTTGATAATATTTTTTCTCAATGTTAAATTTGTTGAATTTGATAACTGTATTTGGGTCAGGAAATTCAGATCTAACACAAGGTAACAAATAACAGTAGTATTTTTCTCCCATATGCTCTTTTAATTGTCCTCCTTTTTCTAAGTTTTAGAGATGAAGGGCTATGATTCCTGCCAGTTACTTCAGCTGACTCACAAAATAATAACAATTAACAAATTGTAGTCTAGATGAAGGGTGTATGGCTCTTCAATGTATTACTCTTGAGAGTTTTATGGATTTAGCATTTTTAAAAATTAGAAGTTAAAAAAAGAGCACAAGTCTGCTCTCATATGAATATGTGTGTTAGTTATACCTATTTCCGTTAGAAAAAAAAGTTAAATCACTCTTTACAAATAAGGCCAATATAGTTTTGTATATATCTTGTTTATGTTTATATGAGTAAGAGCTTCAGTATTGCTTACATCTAGAGGTGGAATATAGGTAGATAGAGAGACAGACACAGAGAGAGAGAGACAGACACAGAGAGAGAGAGAATTGTACAGCATTGTTGCCTTTGTTACTGCCTTTGTTACATTATCCTTGGTTATTTCACATTGTAAACAAAAGGAATTCCCAATTCTAGTAGGAAAATAGCAGTTACTTAAATTGGAATATTTCCACACATCCTCCTCCAGATGATAAAGAAAAGAAAGAATCTATTACTGTTTAACTTGAAAAGGAGAATAAAGACATGCTCCATTTATGTTACAAGGAAAGGACACAACTGAATAAAATACAAACTAATCAAAGATATGACATGAGAGAAATTTCTTTAGGCAAATACAATTCTAAATGTATAGATATAAAAAGTTCATTACATTCTAGAGTGAATCAATAAAAATAAATACATATAGAAAAACCTTGGAACTCTTTTTTTTTTGTGTGGCTTTGAACCACCAATATATTTTCATTCAAATGCTCCATTTTCCTAAAACCAGTCTATGTACAAATTAGCTCCAGAAAGTGGAAGATTCTTGCATTTGAAATTTTGGGTTCCAGGGAAGTGAGCACCTGGGAGTTCTTGCCTGGATGGTGCTTCGTAGTCATAAGAAGGAGCAATTCTGGTGAATTTCCCCAGTGACTGGGGTTGTTGGTTATAAGCAACATAAAGCTATTCAAACCAGGTTAAGTAAAGAGGTGGCTTAACTAGAGGTATACATGGCGGGACATTATGCCAGGCCTCATGAGGAGGCAAGAGCTGGAAATGCCCAGGAATCAAGGGGGCTTCATTTTCCACCTTGGAACTCTTGTTCTTAACATCATCTATACAATCCTCTTCTTAGAGAAAAGCAGAAAATGTCACACAATGAGCTATGAGTATAAATGGGATTGTTTTTTTCATATTTTGACTAGCTTTCACATAACAATGGAGGAGGAATTATCCTCTCTACAAGCCTTCTGAATATGCCACACTGAAAATAGCTCAGACAAATAAAATTCTATCCCAAATATCCTTGCCTCAAGTATACATTTTATAAGATGATAATTCTGAGAGCCAGAAAATTGTCCTTTGTATGTAATATACAGTCTTCATTATGTAGTTTTATTTAGCTCTAATTTCTATTCTATCTTTGGTTAAGACGAATGACAACTGATGATATATGTGAAGACTTCTTGAGGCTCCCTTTAGCTTTCTAGTTCCAGGTTTTTAATCTTTCCTCACGTGTCTCTTTCTCCAAAACTTTATGCACTGTTGGAGTATTTTGAGACAAATTAAACAGTTGCCTCCCCGTAGCTACTCCCCGTAATAATAAAAGACTGATAAAAATCCTTGTTAATCTTTAACAGGGAATTTTTTTTTAACATCATAACTTTACATGAGCTCAAATAAAAATTTAAAAAAAGTTAATTGGTTAAAATTCGAAGACTAAAAGGATCTCTTAGCCTCAAATTATAGATTAGAGATGGAGGTTGCCCTGACAATACAGAAACAGGATATCCATTTCTTTCATTTTTTTTAAAGGATTTGTTCAGAAAAAAAGAACTTAAGAGCCATATGTATATCCTTCTCATTCTTTTATCACTTTCTGCTTTGGATTCTTATCAGATGAATGTAACTTCATCTCCCTTCAATATGCAGCCTTTTCCAATGATTCAAGGTAAGCGGACAGTAAAAATCATAAAGCTAAAAGAATAAGACACCATTTCATTTACGACCCTCACTAGATTTATTTTACCCAAATTTCCTGTAGAATTTTCATAAGGGCCTTTGACAGAAATACAAAACCCTTAGGAGAGCCATATTGCTTTTCTAAATCTCCACCATGGTATTCATAAACAGTTTTCATACCTGAGTATAGAATATTTACCGTCTGTTGTTTTCCAGTTTTCAAGTTAAAATTTAATTACCACAACAACTTAAGTTTGTATTTCTGTTTTTTCCCTCTATTCTTGCACAGAGTCTGTGTTTCACAGAATCCTGGTAATTTAAGAAGATGAATATGCACAACTAATTAAGAGAGACCACCAATTAACATAAATATTTTTCAGAACAGTAGTTTTTTTTTATTGCTTTACTGAGATGTATAATTGATACACAATAAACTGCACATTTATAAAATTTGATATATCTTCACATATGTATATATAAGCAGATATATACTTATCTTGTTTGTTTCCTATTTCTCATGGATCACTATCCTTTATTTCCTGATACCCAATGTCTTGAAATCATTGCTTCATGTATTTTATCCAGTTTTTTAGTGGTTTCAAGTAGGAAGGTATATCTGATCACTGTTACTGTCTTTTGGCAGGGCTTGAAACTGTTCTTTCTTCCTGTTATTTCCTGTCTTGGAAAGGACCTCAGGAAAAAAAACATTTTTTTTTTCCTGACCAGGTGGCTTGATGGTGAGTAGGTAGCTGGGTGAAGTGCCTGACCAGTGCTCACAATTCCCACCCTTTATCCCTCATGCAGGCTGTAAAGATACACAATGTCTTGCATGATGGAGGCTGCTGTGAGGATGCTAGGACGTGTTTATTAGTACTTTAAGAATAACAGTTTGGAGAACACTGCCTTAAGCCACTTTGTGCAGATAAAAATCAGAGACAAGTGTATGGATGCTGCACTGAGGCATAATTAATTTTAAATGCTAGTTTGTTCATTTCCTAAGTGTTTACTTTGATAAATCAATCGGGAGTTTCTCTGGAATATAAACTTAAGGAAAACCCTGAGGAACTAAATCTTTGAAAGAGATTTAAAAAAATTTTTTTTTGGATATGGACCATTTTTAGTCTTTATTGAATTTGTTACAGTATTGCTTCTGTTTTTATGTTTTGGTTTTTGGGCTGTGAGGCATGTGGGATCTTAGCTCCCTGACCAGGGATTGAACCTGCACCTGCTGCATTGGAAGAAGTCTTAACCACTGGACTGCCAGGGACGTCCCAAGATTTAAAATCTTCTAAAAATATCTCTTGGGGGCTTTCCTGGTGGCGCAGTGGTTGAGAGTCCACCTGCTGATGCAGGGCACACACGGGTTTGTGCCCCGGACTGGGAAGATCCCACATGTCGTGGAGCAGCTGGGCCCGTGAGCCATGGCCGCTGGGCCTGCGCGTCCAGAGCCTGTGCTCCGCAACGGGAGAGGCCACAACAGTGAGAGGACCGCGTACCACACACACAAAAAATATATATACATATATCTTGGTGTCAAGGGTCTCACAAGCGAGCCTGTTCCTCTACCGTAGATAAAAGATTACAGAATTTGGAGTTTTCATCATGTGTTTGTGGATGCAATCTTTTCCTAGAACATCATTCTCTCAGAGGATTTTGTGCACAGTATTAAAGTTTTTCTCTTAGAAAGCATTAAGGAATTAATAATTAAAATGGCACTTGTCAAGAACCAATGAAAAGCAATTTTAAAAGGCTGGATTATTGTCTTGGGACCAAAGAGTCTAAGTAGTGAGGAGCTCTATGCATGTTATGTGTAACTAACTTTAATGTGTTATTTTTATTATTATTATTATTATTTTGCGGTACGCGGGCCTCTCACTGTTGCAGCCTCTCCCGTTGCGGAGCACAGGCTCCGGACGCGCAGGCTCAGCGGCCATGGCTCACGGGCCCAGCTGCACTGCGGCTTGTGGGATCTTCCCGGACCGGGGCACAAACCCATGTCCCCTGCATCGGCGGGCGGACTCTTTAACACTGCGCCACCAGGGAAGCCCTAATGTGTTATTTTTAATGATGTAATAGGAAGTATAAGACCCTCCATGTGATTTCTATTGTATTTGTGAAGAACCAATAAGCCAGTGAAGGCCAGTGTTTTTTTGTAATTATACCATTATTAATGCATATAACATAAGTTCTTATTGTTTTCAAAATCCTGTAATCTTTTAGTTTTAGACATACATTTGGTAAATATCAAAGCCCAATTGGAGGCTGTTTTTTTGTTTTTTCACTTTTTTTTAAAACAAAAAAAAAGTACAAGAGGGACTTACTAATAGATTCTTTCCATGTGCTGCTACCCAAATATTACTAAATGAGATAATTTAAACAGTAAGTTCCATCTCAGTTGATGGCATATATTCCCAGCCTCTCAGGATAATTTAATATTATTGAAAATGATTTACTCCTAAAAAACTACCGTTCTCCCTTGGTTTCCTTGATACCATAACATTTTCCTTTTGGATTGTTTTGTCTAATTTGACAGGTACTCTACTATGCCCACATGTTAAATGCTAAATTTTTTATGAACTTCATTCTGAATGATGATCTTTGTGTACTCCATATTCTCTTGGCTTAAAATGCAACTCTCAACTCCAAAATATATCCTGCAAATGAGACTCTCTGTTTAAAAAATTTAATTTCTTCCATCTCATCTTCTATAAAATCTGATCATTCCACCTTTTTTTTTGCCTAAATATTTTCAGTGGCTCCCCATTACTCTTAGAATTAAATCCAAAAATTTTGCATCACTTATTTATTTCCACATAACAAATAATCCCAAATTTAGAGGCTCAAAAAATGACTTTATAGATCATAATTCTGATAGCCGACTGAGTGGTTTTTCTAATGATCTTATTTGCTCTCATTCATGCAGCTGGGAGAGAAAGTCCAAACTAGTCTTCCTCATGTGTCTGCGGCTATGGTGCTGGCTGTCAGCAGGGGTGCCTGCCTTCTTCCCCATGTTGGCCTCTCACCTACCAACTGCAGTATGGACACAGGGAGACATGATACATTGGGAGCCATTATTATAACTTTCTATACTATCCTTAATTGCGATAGTATAGGTTGTTAAAACCAATAAATTACTCAATTTCAATGGCATAATAAAATAAAAATTATGCAACTACTTAGTGGGGAACTTAGGGTTAAACTGAGGTAGTCTAACACCGAAACTAAGTTTTTCTTTCTAAGGAATTCCTTATCTAACTCCTATCTGGCTGGCACCAACCCATTCAGCAGCACAAGGCCAGTTGCCTAGATTTCTCCCTTGATTTGCCGAAGTAGGTGACTAGCAAATGTTCCTGGTTTTGTTTCTTGGGGTTGGAGAAAACTATAGCTCGGTTATTATGAACTATATAAGATAAAAATTAGTTGAATTCATTTTATACTGTCAGATAAAGTAAATTAGTGCTTTGTTGATAACCCAGGTCTTCAATAAGAGAAAGGTATACATTTATAGAGCTAATAATGCTAATTCAAATTAACAAAGTGAATATCAACTCATTTAAAAAATATTCTTCCTGGGACTTCCCTGGTGGTCCAGTGGTAAAGAATCGCCTTCCAATGCTAGGGATGTGGGTTTGATCCCTGGTAAGAGAACAAAGATCCCACTTGCCACAGGGCAACCTAAGTCCGCGTGCCACAACTACTGAGTCCGTGTGCCTCAACTAGAGAGCCTGTGTGCTGCAAACTACAGAGCCCATGTGCTCTGGAGCCCATGCACTACAACCAGAAAGAAAAAACCCGCATGCCACAACTAGAGAGAAACCTGCGCGCCACAGCGAAAGATCCCGCACGCCGCAATGAAGATCCCATGTGCTGCAACTAAGACCCGACACAGCCAAGAATAAAATAAATAAGTGAATTTTTAAAAATTCATCTAAATTGTACTATATATCAATCCTATATTCCTTTAAAAAAATATTCTTCCTCATTTTGTCTACTAAAATGGCCTAGAAACGATGTCACCATAATATGCAACCTTGACAATCAAATGATTTAAAACATTTTCCCACTTTTTTGCTAAAAGGAATCATGTCTAGGGCATGACTGAACTTGGAGCATTTGAACTATCTGATTGATGGAAAATAAGAACATTTTCCAAGATCTATGAAACGTAAGCACAAAAGGGTCTCCTTAGGCAGACATCTGTGATAATCTGAATACTCAAAGCAGAATAGTAACAGTTGTTGATTAAATATATAAAGCCTATAAGGTGCCATGAGTCCATAAAAAGGCACAAAAGAGAAAAGTGAATAAAATAGAATGAAGTATTATTGAATCTTGTTACTCATTTATTATATTGATGAAGACTATAGAAATTAGTAAATATTAAAGAAGTTGTAAAAGTCACATAATAATGCCATTAATTTAATGTAGTTATGTATACTGAGAAACCCAATATCAAGAAGAAGACAGTTATATTTGCCAATAGCATTAAAATAGGATGAAAACTTTTACAACAGAAATGGCAAATAAAGAGTCAGTATTATCAAGGGTTCATGAACAACCAATCCATAAAGGAAGACAACTGTCTAATGAGTAATTGAAAATATATTCAATCTCATGGAAATAAGAACAGGTAAACGATTTTATTTTTCATTTATTAAATTATCAAGCCTTTTAAGGCTTTTGTTAGATTAGGTCACACTCTCGTTCACCTCCACTTCACCTAAGAGTTTTAAATGTGCTTTAAGGCCCTTTCTACTTGGCAAGTCAAAGTTTGACTTTTTCTGCCTCTAGCAACATAGGACTATTAAAAATTCAGCATAAGGGTCACTTCCATGTTCTGCCTTTCTGACACATGGACCCTGGCCCCTTAATACCTGGCTGCCTCTCAGCTCTCTGCTTTCTTCAGCCAGACGTTTTTTTAGTAATTCATATGGTTTTATTGTGTTTTGGGTAGATGTATCAGTATGCTATAATTAGCCCATCACAGCCAGAAGAACAATAAATGATTTTTACAATTTTTTCTTGTAGTTGACTTCTAATATGCTACTAAAAAACCAATGGATCACTGAAGAAATCAAAAAGGAAATAAAAAAATACCCAGAGACAAATGAAAACAAAAGCATGATGATCCAAAACTTATGGGATGCAGAAAAAGCAGTTCTAAGAGGGAAGTTTATAGCTATACAATCTTACCTCAAAAAACAAGAATAATCTCAAATAAACAACCCAACCTTATACCTAAAGCAACTAGAGAAAGAAGAACAAACAAAATCCAGTTAGTAGAAGGAAAGAAATCATAAAGAAAAGAGCAGAAATAAATGAAATAAAGATGAAGAAAACAATAGAAAGATAAATGAAACTAAAAGTTGGTTCTTTGAAAAGATAAAATTGATAAACCTTTAGCCAGACTCATCTAAAAAAAACAAAAGAACAAAAAACGAGGGCTCAAATCAATAAAATAAGAAATGTAAAAGGAGAAGTTACAATGGATACCACAGAAATACAAAGGATCATAAGAGACTACAAGCAACTATATGCCAATAAAATGGACAACCTAGAAGAAATGGACAAATTCTTAGAAAGGTGCAATCTCCCAAGGCTGAACCAGGAAGAAATAGAAAATATGAACAAACCAATTACAAGTACTGAAATTGAAAATGTGATTAAACAACTCCCAGCAAACAAAAGTCTAGGACCAGATGGCTTCACAGGCAAATTCTAACATTTACACAAGAGTTAACACCTATCCTTCTCAAACTCTTCCAAAAAACTGCAGAGGAAATAATACTCCAAAACTCATTCTATGAGGCCACCATCACCCTGATACCAAAACCAGACAAAGATACCACAAAAAAGAAAATTACAGGTCAATGTCACTGATGAATATAGATGCAAAAATCCTCAACAAAATACTAGCCAACCGAATCCAACAAAACATTAAAAGGATCATACACCATGAGCAAGTCAGATTTATCCCAGGGATGCAAGGATTCTTCAATATATGCAAATCAATCAATGTGATACACCATATTAACAAATTGAAGAATAAAAACCATATGATCATCTCAATAGATGTAGAAAAAGCTTTTGACAAAATTCAACACCAATTTATGACAAAAACTCTCCAGTAAGTGGGCACAGGGGGAACCTACCTCAACACGATAAAGGCCATATATGACAAACCCACAGCTAACATCATACTCAACTGTGAAAAGCTAGCTAAAAGCATTTCCTCTAACATCAGGAATAAAACAAGGATGTCCACTCTTGCCACTTTTATTCAACATAGTTTTGGCAGTCCTAGCCACAGCAATCAGGGAAGAAAAAGAAATAAAAGGAATCCAAATTGGAAAGGAAGAAGTAAAACTGTCACTGTTTCCAAATGACATGATACTATACATAGAAAATCCTAAAGATGCCACCAGAAAACTACTAGAGCTCATCAGTGAATTCGGTGAAGTTGTAGGATACAAAGTTGATACACAGAAATCTCCTACATTCCTATACACTAACAATGAAGGATCAGAAAGAGAATTTAAAGAAACAACCCCATTTACCATCACATCAAAAATAAAATACCTGGGAATAAACCTACCTAATGAAGCAAAACACCTGTACTCTGGAAACTGTAAGATGCTGATGAAAGAAACTGAAGATGACACAAACAGATGGAAAGAAATACCATATTCTTGGACTGAAAGAATCAATATTGTCAAAATGGCTATACTACCCAAGGCAATCTAGAGATTCAGTGCAATCCCTATCAAATTACCAATGGCATCTTTCACAGAAATAGAACAAAAAAATTCTTAAAATTTGTATGGAGACACAAAAGACCCCAAATAGCCAAAGCAATCTTGAGAAAGAAAAATGGAGCTGGAGGAATCAGGTTCCTTGACTTCAGACTACACTAAAAAGCTACAGTTATCAAAACAGCATGGTAGTGGCACAAAAACAGAAATATAGATCAATGGAACAGAATAGAAAGCCTAGAGATAAGCCTATGCACCTATGGTCAATTAATCTATGTGAAAGGAGGCAAGAATATACAACAGAGGAAAGACAGTCTCTTCAATAATTGATGCTGGGAAAACTGGACAGCTACATGTAAAAGAATGAAATTAGAACACTCCCTAACACCATATACAAAAATAAATTCCAGATGGATTAAAGACCTAAATGTAAGACTAGATACTATAAAACTCTTAGAGGAAAACATAGGCAGAACACTCTTTGACATAAATGACAGCAATATCTTTTCCGAGCAGTCTCCTAGAGTAATGGAAATAAAAACAAAAATAAACAAATGGGACCTAATGAAACTCAAAAGCGTTTGCACAGCAAAAGAAACCATAAACAAAATGAAAATATAACCCACAGAATGGGAGAAAATATTTTCAAATGATGCAACCAGCAAGGAGTCTCCAAAATTTACCAACAGCCCATGTGGCTCACTATCAAAAAAACAAACAGCCCAATCAAAAAACGGGCAGAAGATCTAAACAGACATTTCTCCAAAGAAGACATACAGATGGCCAAGAGACACACGAAAATATGCTCAACATCACTGATTATTAGAGAAATGCAAATAAAAACTGCAATGAGATATCACCACACCAGTCAGAAAGGCCATCATCAAAATGTCTACAAATAGTAAATGCTGGAGAGGGTGTGGAGAAAAGGGAACCCTCCTACGCTGTTGGTGGGAATGTAAATTGGTACAGCCACTATGGAGAACAGCATGGAGATTCCTTAAGAAACTATAAACAGAGCTACCATATGATCCAGCATTCCCACTCCTGGGCATATATCTGGAGAAAAATATAGTTTGAAAGGACATGTGTACCCCAATGTTCATCACAGTGCTGTTTACAATAGTCAAGACATGGAAGCAACCTAAATGTCCACTGACTGAGGAATGGATAAAGAAGATGTGGTGTATATATATATATATACAATGGAATATCACTCAGCCATAAAAAAGAACGAAATAATGCCATTTGCAGAAACATGGATGGACCTAGAGATTATCATACTATGTGAAGTCAGACAGAGAAAGACAAATATCATGTGCTATAGCTTATATGCCAAATATAAAAAAAAAAAGATACAAATGAACTTAGTTACAAAACAGAAACGGACTCAATGACTAATTTACGGTTACCGGGGGAAAGGGTGGTGGGCACGGATAGATTGGGAGTATGGGACTGACATGTACAGACTGCTATATTTAAAACAGATAACCAACAAGGACCTACTGTATAGCACAGGGAACTCTGCTCAATACTCTATAGTAACGCAAAAGTGAAAAGAATTTGAAAAAGAATAGATACATGTATGTGTATAACTGAATCACTTTGCTGTACACCTGAAACTAACACAACATTGTTAACTAACTATATGCCAAAATAAAAATAAAAATACCAGAAAAAAATGAATGACATATTTTTGTAAATGTTACAGATTATTCAGCTATTGTTTTTCAGTATTTTTCTCCTATGTTAATGAATAAAATGACACTATAAACATTTTTTTTTCATACTGTATTTATTTATCCAGTTTCAACGTCCTGGTGTAAATTCTTCTGAGGTGAGAGAAACTTTCTGTTTGTCATGTTTCCAGGCCTCACAACCCAAGGAGCATCCTATTCTGCACTCAGTTCTGACTGTGGTGGTGGGACATCAACAGTTGTGCTGCTATAACCACCCTGGCTGACACCACACTCGGTGCCTCAGTGGACAGGGTCCATGGAACTCTTTCTTCAGCATCTGTGGACTGTCCCTCTGCTGTCATTTCTGAATTAGCTATGACCAGGATTGGAGGAACAACTTCCACTACTTGTATATTGTCTGTCTTGTTGGTTATCTTCTTCTGAAGACGAAGAAGTTGTATCTGTACAGAATATAAACTTTTCTTTTAAAGCTGGAATGTAGTTCTTCTGATAATACTATCAATATAGTTTATTTCCTGATAGGATGGGCTATGCTTACTTAGATTCAGCTTGTATGCTATTATTTTTCAATGTCTGGGAGAAAGAAAAGCCCTTTCTTCGCTCATTATCTGAAGGTCTCATGTGCCTATCACTTACTTGATTGGTGGTTTGGGCATTGGTTATATGAAGAGATATTGACCCAGATTCTTAATTTTGTTCGCAGTGGCAGAGACATTTACAATATCTTTGATTCTTTTTGTGTTTACACATTTTCCACTGAACTCACTAGAAGTTTAAATGTCTTATGAACTACTCGTTTCTAGGCTTCCATAGCCATAGGAAGCACTCATGTGAACCACCTCTAAGAGACGCTGGAAATTTTTCCTGGTAATTCTGTTACCTTTGTTATTATTGTTCATATTTTTGTGATGATAACAGAATATCCTCCTTCAATGGACTTTATAGACTTTGTGTGAACCCATAACGAAAGAAATCTTCTGGCTCCGTGAGTTTGCAAAGTTGGATCAACTGGAACTTAGTATGATACAATCTCCATTTGAATTCAAAATCTATGGATGAGTGTTCAAAAGGAGGCTGCCCTAAAAACATCAATACTTCTTGGTTGTATTGCAACAATCAGGGAACTATCTTTGGGTGCAAATACATGAATGATATTTTGTCCAGATCCTGAGGGAGGTCATCCAGTAAAGACATCACTCTTTTACTTACTCAAGAAAAACACCTCCTGGGGTGTGTGTTGTGTTAAACATTGTTTTATCCACTACTATTTGAGGAGCTTCATAGCCAGAGTGAATCTTCTTAACCAGCGTGAAACAGCAAAATTCAGACTCTGCTTGGGCAGAGCTGTGTAAATAGATCAAGAAGGAAAAAATCCAGAGTATGTAATGATATATCTCTTGCTCTCTGTCTTCACCTCCATGGATCATGTAGAAACAGAATTTCACAGGAACAGATTTATACTGTGAAGAATGCTTTCTGGGTACAATTGTTCCAGAAAGGAAGCTGGGTCTGGGCATTGTGTGAATAGAATACTCTTACATGTTGAGGGCAAACATTTCAACAAAATGAGGAGATACAAGAAAGCTTTTTTGCCCCTACAATTCTGAATTGAAATGTGTGCTCAGAAATGTAAACTAAATTTCCAGATAGAAATGAAAAACTGGTATAAAAGTATCTATGTTCTTGAAAGTATATTCTGAATCAATAGGGTCTAGGAACTGAGACTGCACACATATGCATGAGATGCTACATTTTTCAAATATGGCCAGTCTCACTGCTTGTACACTGTGCACACAGTGAAGGACTTTGTTGAAGGTCACATAAAGTGTGTGGTTTACTGTGTTTCTATGATGAGTCTGTTTTCATTTCCTGGACCACCATCGTAAGAAACATTTTCAGTTATGTTCTTTATTCTGGTACCCTATGGTTATTTTCTTCATTTTCCCGATCTTCTCATTCTAAGTTGTCTGATTCTCCCTCTAAAATTTTCCAAAAGCTATCGCTACTCTCTACATATTTAATCAGCTGTTTATGTTTCTGACTCTGTCTTTCTTTCTTTCTCTTTCTTTCTTCCTTCCTTGCTTTCCTCCCTCCCTCCCTCCCTCTCTCTCTCTCTCTCTTTCTTTCTATATGGAACTCACGTGGACCAACCATCTGCATCCAGAATCCCATCTACACCTGCTGTGGTTAGGGCACGCCCTGTCTCTTCTTCTAGGTGGAGTTCTAACCCATCCCAGAAGACCTCTTGTGGGCTAAGGGATGAGGGTGTCCACAGCAGGAGTGGGGGGCCATAACTGGATGGTGGTGTCCACAGCAGGATTAGAGGGTCCATGGTGGGCTGTAGTCCATGCTGCAGGCAGGAGGGCTCCCACCCATCTTATCTGTCCACATGTCATGGTCGTAGGCCTGCACACACTGTATCTCGTGGCTCTAGATGGCTGAGGCCGGGGTTCAAGGGCCCACAGCATCTCCTGCTTCTCAGCTCATCCCAGCGCTGCCCACAGGTGAGTCTCTGACTCCATATTTCATCAGATTCTTTTTCAAGGGACAAAATATCACTGGACTGTGTTCCATTAAGTTTATGAGGTTCATTTCTACTGGAGTCATTGTCATGAGATTTAATGATGGGTGTTTACAGATCTTCACAATTGCCTATCTTTTGCTCTGCAGCCCTCTCTTCTGTTGTTTGCTTCTTTTAAAATTTTAGAATCTGTGACATTTATTTATTTCTTACTTTGGCACATGATATATTAGAGAAAATTATCACACACTGAAAATTAATTATCTACACTCCTCGAGTTATATTTATCTTCTATATTGCCATGAAAACTTCTTAGATATTTCTACTCATAGCAGGTACAGTTGGCCACTGCTATCTGACTTCCCCCAGCTATGGGATTGCGCACTGCACCTAACTCTGTGGGCAAAGCAAAGGGACCTTGGTATTAAAATATGCTACAGCAGTAAAATATACTATTTCAGTAGTTCATATGAATGATGCAAGTTATGTTGATTAGGATTATAACTACGCTGAGTAAAAAGTGATTGGGTTATAAGGATATCCAGAAAACACAACTGACAGAATTTAATGAGAGATTGGATTTGGAGTATAAGCGAAAGTAAAGAGACAGAGATGCCTAAAGGTTTTTGGCCTGAACAATTGACAGAATAAAGTTACTATTTCAGAGATAGGCAGACTGCAGGAAGAGGAGGCTTGGAGGTGGAGACCAGGAGTTTCACACTGGAGATTTAACTTTGAGATGCTTACAGTCCTTTCAATAAGAGGACATTACAGCTACTCTCTTTTCTGAATATTGGTAAAATACAATTCAGTAAATCTGTCTATGAGTAGATTACTCAGTAGGTATAGGGAAGATATTGATAGTCATGACCTTGAAGTGTAATTAATTACATTGGGAAAGACCCCTTTAAAGATGGTTTTGATTGACTATTAGTTACCCTTCATTTTGTTTTTCTTCTTTGAAATTTAAACTCATTTAAATCATGTGACATGTGACAGTCTTAAAGCATGTAAAGAAAATACTTATAAAATTGTATCCATTTATTCCTTTCAATATGAGCATGGAGAGACTGTTGAAATGATAGTCAAAAAAATGTCAGTAACAATCATATCCTAGTGGTAGAAATATATGTTATTTTTTTATGTATTTACTTTTATGTATTTTATTTTTAAATACTTTTTTGTATTTTTTGTAATCATTTTTTTACAATGAAAATACGTTGCTTCTTACAATAGTGCTACATATACTAAAATATGAAGGAAAAAGTAAAATTGTTGAAACACTTTAAGTAGAAGTTGTAATGTCTCCAGGGAGATATGACTTGAGCAAAAGAGAGAGGCTGGATGATCACCAAACATGCAGCATCCAGGCTCCATGCCTTCTCTCTTGGAGACACAACCTAGGTAGCAAGTAAGCTCTGAGAACAGTCATAGCCTTCAAGAGAAGAGAACTTTCAAAATAATTATAATAACCTTTCCAGTTGTCCACATAGAAAAAAAATATAGCCATAACAACAGAATAACCCAGACCAAAGAATTAGGGCCAATTTAGAATAATGTCAACATTTAATAATTAATTACAAAAGAGACTGAGAAGCAGCTCGTAAGGTATAGGAAAAACTATGAAATTTTGCTCTTTGTGAAGGCAAAGGGAGAGAATTTTAAAAAGCAGAGTGAAAAACTTCTATGCAATGTGGGGGGCTGGTGCTTTTCCAAATGAATAGAGATCCTGGATAAACATAAAAAACAGACAAAAAAGAGTAACAAACTGAAATTCCCAAGTGCCAGAGGCAACACAAAGACCAAGCAGTGAGCAGTATTTATTAAAAAATGGCTCACAGTATACCCAATCTGATGGTCTTAAAACTGGATGCTAATGCAACTAGGGACTATCATACTAAGTGAAGTAAGTCAGAAAAAGAAAGACAAATACCATATGATATCACTTAGATGTGGAATCTAAAAATATGGCACAAATGAACCTATCAACAAAACAGAAACAGACTCACAGGCATGGAGATCAGACTTGTGGTTGGCCAAGGGGGAGAGGGGAGGGAGGGGGTGGACTGGGAGTTCGGGGTTGGTAGATGCAAACTATTACATTTAGAATTGATAAACACCAAGGTCCTACTGTATAGCACAGGGAACTATATCCAATCTCCTGGGATAAACCATAATGGAAAAGAATATTTAAAAAAAGAATGTCTGTATGTGTATAACTGAGTCACTCTGCTGTACAGCAGAGATTGGCACAGCATTGTAAATCAATTATCCTTCAATAAACAAACACAAAACTGGATGCTAGCACTGAAATGTCTGTGTAGGGTGATATGTCTGGCCTTTGCAAGTCACAAGCTGGAACTTAGCTTTCTGCCTAAAATTGGCATCCACGAAGGGCTACCTAGCTTGTTCAATGAGCTAGAAAACACAACATCCACTAGTCCAAGGAAGCAATTAGTAAACTAAAAATCTACTTCAAATATTTTCAGTGTATAATTTTATATACAGCTAAACTATCATTTAAGGATGAGGGTGAAATTATATGCTGACATACAAAATGTCCTTGTCATTGGAAACATGTACTGTTTATTTACTTGTTAGTATTAAGATTTTCTCTCTGTGCTTTGCCACTTTATATCAGATATATATTTGCTTTTTGCTTACTGTGTTTTTCCCCTTACCTATGCATATGTATGCCCAAGTCCCAAGCCTCTTCCTTTCTAGTTATAACCTACAGTTGAGAGTGAGCCAGCTATTTGTTGCAGTGTTGCTGCCACATTGTGCTGAGAAGGCAGGGTGAATGGTTCTACTGTCCCATTCAGCTGTTAGTCTCATAAACTCCCTCAGCAAGAAGCCATCATAGATTGACAGTAAAACCTTTTTAATCTTAGGATCTCGGTGCTGTGCTCCCTCTTTCCTCTCCCTGTTTCATTCTTCCACATCTCCTTCAGTTTGCAGCCTTTATGGTGGGAACTAAAGGCATCGCTGGTGAGTGCTCTTCCTCATCTCTTAGCTCCACCTCTCCTGCTGTTCTGCGAGGTTGAATGAGGACCCGGGGCACTTCCCAATCAGGGAATGACTTGCCCAACCTAGATGTTATGGCTCTAATCAAATGTCTTTATTAGAGCATTTCAAGGCTGAATATTTCTTTTAGCTGAGTCTATATATCCTTCCTGCTTTTGAGGAACTCTGTATAAGCTTCATGTTTTATCCCTATTTCCCTGTTGGGTAGATATTCTTCATGATCAGGAGATTAGATTTTGATCATTTCTTTCTCTTTGAATGTAGAGTTTGATTCTTTTTGTTTTATTCTGATTTTGTTGTATTAAATGAGGCTCAGGGGGATGGGAGTGGATTAAAAATATCATCTTCGCTCAAAGCAGGCTTTTTTCATTTGATACATTTTTGTACCCTAATTAATTTTCAAAAAGCAATATTATCTCAGCCAGTGATTCTCAAAAATTAAGTAACAGTGGAAAAAATTATTAATAGCTAGGTTTGTTCGGTGCTTATTGTGTGCCAGTCATTGTATTAACTGCTTTATCTGAATTATCTCATTTAATCCTTAAAAATTCTAATAGCATCATTATACCAATTTCACATCCATAGAAATGTAAGGTGATGTGATGATTGAGTGGAAATCTCCCTGCCAGCTGATTGCCAAACTGTGATTTGGACCTTTACAGTGTTATAGTATAGATTGTCTTCTTTATGATTCAAGGAACTATATCAAAAATTGCCTTTGGTTAGACAGACATTCTCAAATCTCAAAATAAAATTAATTAAAGTGACTTTAATTAATGCAAAGAAGACTTTTGGAGGACTAAGAGATAGATACAGCAAAATCAAACTATCCATCTCCACATCAACCCTGTGCAACCCAGTGCAACTCACTGTTAATGAGAATAGCTAATGGAGTCAGAAATGAGTGAGTCTTCACTTATATTTCAACCCTCTAGAGTTTAGAGAGGAAATTTCTAACACAAATCTGATGTTTACAAGGTTGGAAAAATTATAGTATAAATTTGCTTCTTAGGTGAGTGAGTGGAAAATTAGAAAGGATTAAGCTAAGTAAATGTAACAATAAAAGACAAGGACTTTAAATTTCATTAATTCAAAATAATCCAGATTTTATAATGATTTGCATACAGGTTGTATTAAAGCTTACTGTTATTTTTAAATTATAAGAATTGCTAAGCAAATTAACTTTTTAAATAAGCTTGTAGCATCTCATGATGCTCAACTTAAAGACTATTTTTTCAAGTGGTCCAATATCATGTTTTAAATTGAAATAATACTGTGCTAATTTTCTGGTCATGTTAGCTGCTATGTCAGAACCTCTACTTCTCTGTACTTCACTCTGCATTTGTTTAAATCCCTCCACGTATGTAATAGTGAAACAAACAACACTGTCTCCTTGGAAATATGTAATCCAAAGTTTATATTGACTCAGAAAATTTTAATTACAAGTGTCTTATATTCTACAATGAGATTAACATGCAATAACTCATCTTTCTGCAAGAGAACAGTCCTCATGTTATGAAGATTTTATTCGATTATCAATTCTGTTTCAGTGCAGCACAGCATAGTCTGTTATTGATGCCTAGATGGCGTCAACTGATGTATATATCAGGAAAGGAAGTCTGGGTACAGGTTTTCTGCAGGAAGGGATGATGCAGGCAAGAGGGAGGAGGATAATTTTGTAAACTTCCACTTGGTTATCTGAAACATACATTTCTGGAACCAATAATCCAGATAGGGACTTCTATTTAGATATAAATCAGAACATTTGGCTACTAGGTGCATTTGTGTCATTTATGAGCTATGGCTCCTTTGGTAAATAATTTTATCAATTAAATTTTCAGCTTTTTCATCTCCTCTAATAACCAGCAGCATCAAACTAGAAATATATATTTTAAATTTCTATAATGTTGTTAATTTGTCACTTCTTAAAAGTGAAAGCATTGATGTTTTAACTCATAAACTAGGAAAGAAGAATAATTTCATCACATAATTTCAAACTTTCATATTCAGGAAAGTTTGGGGCAACTACTAACTTTTGTAATCTGTAGCTTGCTTCATGGTGCAACTTGTTTCCAGTCTCTACCTGATAAGCAAAATGCATGTTAGCTCATTCTGCTTAGTTTTTTTTTTTTTTAATCTGTCAAAGGACCACTTCATTACTAATGATTTGTGTCCTTACTAAAGTGCATTCATGCTTAGAATATTACTATAATGTATTGACAAAGGATTTTATTGCTGCCAGTGTGCTAATTGAAACTCTTTACACTACAGTTAAATAAAACAAAACTGAATAAATCCAGCATAGCAATCTGACCGGTAACACTTCCCATATATTGCTGGCCTTCAAATTCATGCAATTGAAACATAGCAGAAAGTTAGGAAATTATCTGCATAACACAGCAAAAGAAAATGTCCAATAAGTAATTTCACAACTATCCATGCTATTTTGGATGCTATTTGTGATCACTATTTGAGATTCAGATTCAAATAAAAATATAAAAGTATATGTTTTAAGATTCTGAATTTAAATATTTCTTAATATTTTGGGTCAGAGGAAGTACACATATATTGATTTAAGAGATCTTAATTGAGCATATACAGTTCAGGAGGATGTGGCAGTGAGCAAAATGTATAAAGTCTTTATTCTCATGGAGCTGATGGTATAATGAGGAGTAGAGTTATATAAACAAAGTACAGCTTCACCAGGACGGTGATAGGGGAGGACTTTGGGAGCATAGAAAGATTCACTTAATCAGACCTACTAGGAGAATAAAAGTACGGAGAAGCAACTGGCCACCAGGTCAAGAAACAAATGACCTCTAAAGAGACACCTGAAGGAGGAGTAGTAATTAAAGAGTAGAGGAGGAGGAGGAGGAAGTGGGGATAATGTTGGAAACAAAGGAATGAACACGTGTAAAGGCCCAAGAAAGCCTTGGTGAATTCAAGGACCTAACAAAGGGGAACTGAATTTAGCTTTTAATGAGTGGACACTCAAGTTGGGAGAGTTGAGTTTGGGGAAGTGAGCCTGAGCCAGACTTATATAAGTGGATATTTTTAAGGTTGGTATTTTCTAGACAAAGCAAAAGATGAAGTAGGGCCGTTATAGTAGGAAAGGTGAGCTCTAAACAGTGTGAAAATAAAAATAAATACCTAATATTTTCTCATGACTAAATCCAAAAGGACCAGAGGAAGCTTATAACAAATAGTATTAGTACAAGCGACCCACTGAAATAAGGCCAAAAGAACAAGAGCAAGGACTTGACATATATACACTACTAGGTATATAAAATAGATAACTAATGAGAACCTAGTGTACAGCACAGAGAACTCTACTCAGTGATCTGTGGTGACCTAACTGGGAAGGAAATCTAAAAAGGAGGGGATACATGTATATGTATAACTGATTCACTCTGCTGTACAGCAGAAACTAACACAACAATGTAAAACAACTACCCGCCTATTAAAAAAAAAAAAAAAGAGCAAGGACTGAAGCTGGTTAAACCATGGTTACACTCATAAACAAAGACTAGGGTACCTCGTGAGAGACTTGCATTGGGACATTCAAATTAGCTTGAGTTTCCTAGTACCCAGGCTAACCACGGAAAGATGACTTCACTGGTCAGTAAATAGAGAACAGAGATGAGTACTGAATGCCAAGATGCACCTAGAAATATAAAGTAGAATTGAAATATTGTATTTCTGTATCTTGTAAGAATATAAGGAGGCACTGAAAAGTAGAGTGGTCTGTTTCTAGACTGAAGCTGTGATAAACAAGCAGAAATCATTTTGCTGTCCATTTCTTATGTGTCCTTGATTATAGTAAAGTGCAGTATGTGATCATATTTCTGGAAACATTTCTACTAGGAGCTAGAATAATACACTTGTATAAATTTCTAGTTGGAGAGATTTGATACTATTAATTATTGTTAACTATTTAACTATTGTTAGGTATTAGAAAACAAGTTGTATTTTTTTCTATCTTAATTTCCATTTTAAATCATACACAAGTGAATTGCCTTAAGGGATGATAAATCTCCAACAGAAAATGCCTGTTTGCAGTGGACCATTAAGAAAAAAATGGGCTAAGGATGAAGGAGCCCACCAGGTGTGAATATCACCCTCCCCTATCCTATAGCAAATTAATGCATACTAAATTGTATTTGTCAGTTACTATTTTTTAAAATGTTTATTTCTAAGTTAAATAAACACTGTGTTCTGAACTATGATTGAGACTATACTCACTGAGAGATCAAGAACTGTATCGATATCAGTTTGAATATAGAACCCTAATCCCACTACAGGATTTAAGAGAGGCCCTAAAATTCCGTATCAACTGGGTAAAGCTGCTATTCCTCTCCCACATGCCCACCTCTGTATGGAACTTCCTGCCAAAGAGCCCACTCACAATAAGCAATTCATAATTCAAACTAACACCCACCTTCCACTAAGTGACCATTAGTACTTATTTACATGCTATTTACATGTTCACGATTTACATGCTCATTTCCTCAGTGTTGAGCAGAATTCCAAGCATTTCAAGTCACCCACTTCACTCAGAATTTTAATCCCATGTACGTACCTCTGAACATCTAGACTATTTCACTCTATCACCTCCATTTGCCCTCACCCTCCACTCTCTGTTCTCAAACTCTTCTCTGTCCATTTACCCCACCATTATTTACTGAGTGAGTATGACCCATATGTAAATTTCCCTCCCGAATTCACTATTTCCCTCTCTGAGATCACTATCTCAGTCCTTCTCTTCTCAGACCTTTATTATTACCCCCTTCTCCTTTCCCACTCTCAGGTGGTAATCTTTCTTCCTATTTCATCAAGAACATAAAATCAATCAGGTGAGAATGGAATCATTTTTCCATGTTCAAATCCAATTACTATTCGCATATGTACCTACATGTTCTTCCTTCCTCCCGTTACACTGGATGAGACTATGCCAATGGATGGCTCCTCCACTGTGTACTTGATCCATTTGCATTTCCTTCATACAAGGCTTTTGCTCTGACATATATGCTATTCTTTATATCCATCATCAATATATTCTTCTCTACTAATTCCCATTACAATATAAATATGCTGTAAGAATTCCCAACTTAAAAATAATTCTCATCTGTTTTGCCTAATTTTTTATCACTTTAATTCAATCCACAGGTCTCATATTAATCAACTATCTATAGCATTTGTATCATCTGTTTCACTTCATGAAATTTAATTTTTAGACTTCACACTCTCCTAACATTTTTCTTGATGCAATGGTCATGCCTTCTTATATACTAAGCTGCCTCCTATTCTTTTCAGACCTCTTTCAGGTACTGTAATTATGAAGAGCCCCAGGAAACAGTTCTTAAGTCTCCCCTTTCCTCCATTTTCATTCTCTCCTTAAGTGATATATTTGAGTCTCATAACTTTAAATATCATTATATCCTAACTTCCCAATTTATACTTCCAGACTTGACCATTCTCTTAACCTCTAACTTACATACCCAGTTGCCTTCTGGAAATATTTTCTTGGGAGACTTAACAGATACCTAAATTTAAATATCCAAAATGTTTACTCTCAGTTTAACTCCTACCCAAAATATGATTCTTCCTCAACATTTCCCCATCAACTGTGTTGCCCAAGCCAGAAACAGAGGTCATATTTTTTATTCCTCAGAATTTTTTATCAGAAAGTTTTGTCAACCATAAAGTTAAAGAATGTCCTCAAATCATTTGTCACTTGGTGACTACTATTAGAGTCCAAGTCATTATCATCTCACACCTGGACCACTCATTATGTTAGCCTCTTGTTTCCTGCTTTAGAATCTATTCCCAACACAACAGATAACATTTTGTCTTCAAAATATCATATTATAAAAGATGTGAAAAACAAGAACATAGAATGATGAAAGTAAACCTTATACAATATACTCATTACTCACTTTAAAAGGAAAATATATATTTCATCAGTTTTTTTGTTAAGGAAATAGAACAGTATAATTATGAACATCCAACAATGTAGTCTTTCCTTATTCCATTTCCCTCCATTCTCAACTGAATAAAAACTAGTTTAATACACTCTTTTAAATTATTAGATATTTATTTATGCATCCATAACACATGATAGTAATATGTATGTTTTAAAGTTCTATATAAACTATATTATACTCTATGTACCCTTTGGCAACTTGCAGTTGTTTTTTTCTTACTTAAAAATATATCTTGGGATGAGGGGAAGATGGCGGAAGAGTAAGATGCTGAGATCACCTTCCTCCCCACAGATACACCAGAAATACATCTACACGTGGAACAACTCCTACAGAACACCTACTGAAAGCTGGCAGAAGACCTCAGACCTCCCAAAAGGCAAGAAACTCCCCACGTACCTGGGTAGGGCAAAAGAAAAAAAGAATAAACAGAGACAAAAGAATATGGACGGGACCTGCACCAGTGGGAGGGAGCTGTGAAGGAGGAAACGTTTCCACACACTAGTTTCCACACACTAGAAGCCCCTTCGCGGGCGGAGACTGCGAGTGGCGGAGGGGGGAGCTTTGGAGCAGCGGAGGGGGGCAAAGCGGAGAGATTCCCACACAGAGGATGGGTGCCGACCGGCACTCACCAGCCCGAGAAGCTTGTCTGCTCACCCCGCCGGGGCAGGCTGGGCTGGGCGCTGAGGATCGTGCTTCGGTCGGAGCGCACGGAAAGGACTCGGGTTGTTGGCGTGAACACAGCCTGAATGGGCTAGTGTACCATGGCTAGCCGGGAAGGAGTCTGGGGAAAAGTCTGGACCTGCCAAAGAGGCAAGAGACTTTTTATTCCCTCTTTGCTTCCTGGCGTGTGAGGAGAGGGGATTAAGAGCGTTGGTTAAAGGAGCTCCAGAGATGGGCGCGAGTCGCGGCTAAAAGCGTGGACCCCAGAGACGGGCATGAGACGCTAAGGCTGCTGCTGCCGCCACCAAGAAGCCTGTGTGCGAGCACAGGTCTCTCTCCACACCTCCCTTCCGGGGAGCCTGTGCAGCCCGCCACTGCCAGGGTCCCGTGATCCAGGAACAACTTCCCCGGGAGAACGCACGGCACGCCTCAGGCTGGTGCAACGTCATGCCGGCCTCTGCCGCTGCAGGCTCGCCCCGCACTCTGTGCCCCTCCCTCCCCCCTGCCTGAGTGAGGCAGAGCCTCCGAATCAGCGGCTCCTTTAACCCTGTCCTGTCTGAGCCAAGAACACATGCCCTCCAGCGACCTACACGCAGAGGCGGGGCCAAATCCAAAGCTGAGCCCCTGGGAGCTGTGAGAACAAAGAAGAGAAAGTGAAATCTCTCCCAGCAGCCTCAGAAGCAGTGGATTAAAGCTCCACAATCAACCTGATGTACCCTGCATCTGTGGAATACACGAACAGACAACGAATCATCCCAAATTAAGGAGGTGGACTTTGAGAGCAAGATGTATTATTTTTTCCCCTTTTCGTCTTTTTGTGAGTGTGTATGTGTATGCTTCTGTGTGAGATTTTGTCTGTATAGCTTTGCTTCCATCATTTGTCCAAGGGTTCTATCCATCCGTTTTTTAAATTGTTTTTCTTAATTATTTTTATTTTAACAACTTTATTATATTTTATCTTACTTTATTTTATTTTACTGTATATTCTTTCTTTTTGTCCTTCCTTCCCCCCTCCCTCCCTCCTTTCTTTCTTCCTTCCTTCCTTTCTTTCCTCCTTTCTTTCTACTTTTTCTCCCTTTTATTCTGAGCCGTGTGGATGAAAGGCTCTTGGTGCTGCAGCCAGGAGTCAGTGCTGTGACTCTGAGGTGGGAGAACCAACTTCAGGACACTGGTCCACAAGAGACGTCCCAGCTCCACATAATATCAAATGGCGAAAATCTCCCAGAGATCTCCATCTCAACACCAGCAGCCAGCTTCACTCAACGACCAGCAAGCTACATGGCTGGACACCCTATGCCAAACAACTAGCAAGACAGGAACACAACCCCACCCATTAGCAGAGAGGCTGCCTAAAATCATAAGTCCACAGACACCACGAAACACACCACCAGATGTGGACCTGCCCACCAGATAAACAAGATCCAGACTCATCCATCAGAACACAGGCACTAGTCCCCTCACCAGGAAGCCTACACAACCCACTGAACCAACCTTAGCCACTGGGGACAGACACCAAAAACAACGGGAACTACGAACCTGCAGCCTGCATAAAGGAGACGCCAAACACAGTAAGATAAGCAAAATGAGAAGACAGAAAAACAGCAGATGAAGGAGCAAGATAAAAACCCACCACACCTAACATATGAAGAGGAAATAGGCAGTCTACCTGAAAAAGAATTCAGAATAATGATAGTAAAGATGATCCAAAATCTTGGAAATAGAATAGACAAAATGCAAGAAACATTTAACATGGACGTAGAACTAAAGATGAAACAAGCAACGATGAGCAACACAATAAATGAAATTAAAAATAGTCTAGAAGGGGTCAATAGCAGAAAAACTGAGGCAGAAGAACAGATAAGTGACCTGGAAGATAAAATAGTGGAAATAACTACTGCAGAGCAGAATAAAGAAAAAAGAATGAAAAGAACTGAGGACAGTCTCAGAGACCTCTGGGACAACATTAAATGCACCAACATTCGAACTATAGGGGTTCCAGAAGAAGAAGAGAAAAAGAAAGGGACTGAGAAAACAACTGAAGAGATTATAGTTGAAAACTTCCCTAATATGGGAAAGGAAATAGTTAATCAAGTCCAAGAAGCAGAGAGAGTCCCATACAAGATAAATCTAAGGAGAAACACGCCAAGACATATATTAATCAGACTGTCAAAAATTAAACACAAAGAAAACATATTAAAAGCAGCAAGGGAAAAACAACAAATAACATAAAAGGGAATCCCAATAAGGTTAACAACTGATCTTTCAGCAGAAACTCTGCAAGCCAGAGGGGACTGGCAGGACATATTTAAAGTGATGAAGGAGAAAAACCTGCAACCAAGATTACTCTACCCAGCAAGGATCTCATTCAGATTTGATGGAAAAATTAAAAACTTTACAGACAAGCAAAAGCTGAGAGAGTTCAGCACCACCAAACCAGCTTTACAACAAATGCTAAAGGAACTTCTCTAGGCAAGACACACAAGAGAAGGAAAAGATCTACAATAACGAACCCAAAATAATTAAGAACATGGGAATAGTAACATACATATCGATAATTACCTTAAATGTAAATGGACTAAATGCTCCCACCAAAAGACACAGATTGGCCGAATGGATACAAAAACAAGACCCATATATATGCTGTCTACAAAAGACCCACTTCAGACCTAGAGACACATACAGACAGAAAGTAAGGGGATGGAAAAAGATATTCCATGCAAATGGAAACCAAAAGAAAGCTGGAGTAGCAATTCTCATATCAGACAAAATAGACTTTAAAATAAAGACTATTAGAAGAGACAAAGAAGGACACTACATAATGATCATGGGATCAATCCAAGAGGAAGATATAACAGTTGTAAATATTAATGCAACCAACATAGGAGCATCTCAATACATAAAGCAAATACTAACAGCCATAAAAGGGGAAATTGACAGTAACACATTCATAATAGGGGACGTTAACACCCCACTTTCACCAATGGACAGATCATCCAAAATGAAAATAAATAAGGAAACACAAGCTTTAAATGATACATTAAACAAGATGGACTTGATTGATATTTATAGGACATTCCATCCAAAAACAACAGAATACACATTTTTCTCAGGTGCTCAAGGAACATTCTCCAGGATAGATCATATCTCGGGTCACAAATCAAGCCTTGGTAAATTTAAGAAAACGGAAATTGTATCAAGTACTTTTTCCGACCACAACACTATGAGACTAGATATCAATTACAGGAAAAGATCTGTAAAAAATACAAACACATGGAGGCTAAACAATACACTACTTAATAACAAAGTGATCACTGAAGAAATCAAAGAGGAAATAAAAAAATACCTGGAAACAAATGACAATGGAGACACGACGACCCAAAACCTACGGGATACAGCAAAAGCAGTTCTAAGAGGGAAGTTTACAGCAATACAATCCTACCTTAAGAAACAGAAACATCTCGAATAAACAACCTTAACTTGCACCTAAAGCAATTAGAGAAAGAAGAACAAAAAAACCTCAAAGTTAGCAGAAAGAAAGAAATCATAAAAATCAGATCAGAAATAAATGAAAAAGAAATGAAGGAAACAATAGCAAAGATCAATAAAACTAAAAGCTGGTACTTTGAGAAGATAAACAAAATTGATAAACCATTAGCCAGACTCATCAAGAAAAAAAGGGAGAAGACTCAAATCAATAGAATTAGAAATGAAGAAGGAGAAGTAACAACTGACACTGCAGAAATACAAAAGATTATGAGAGATTACTACAAGCAATTCTATGCCAATAAAATGGACAACCTGGAAGAAATGGACAAATTCTTAGAATTGCACAACCTGCCAAGACTGAATCAGGAAGAAATAGATTATATGAACAGACCAATCACAAGCACTGAAATAGAAACTGTGATTAAAAATCTTCCAACAAACAAAAGACCGGGACCAGATGGCTTCCCAGGCTAATTCTATCAAACATTTAGAGAAGGGCTAACAGGTATCCTTCTCAAACTCTTCCAAAATATAGCAGAGGGAGGAACACTCCCAAATTCATTCTACGAGGCCACCATCACCCTGATACCAAAACCAGACAAGGATGTCACAAAGAAAGAAAACTACAGGCCAATATCACTGATGAACATAGATGCAAAAATCATCAACAAAATACTAGCAACCAGAATCCCACAGCACATTAAAAGGATCATACACCATGATCAAGTGGGGTTTATTCCAGGAATGCAAGGATTCTTCAATATATGCAAATCAATCAATGTGATACACCATATTAACAAATTGAAGGAGAAGAACCATATGATCATCTCAATAGATGCAGAGAAAGCTTTTGACAAATTTCAATACCCATTTATGATAAAAACTCTGCAGAAAGTGGCCTAGAGGGAACTTTCCTCAACATAATAAAGGCCATATATGACAAACCCACAGCAAACATCGTCCTCAATGGTGAAAAACTGAAACCATTTCCACTAAGATCAGGAAAAAGACAAGGTTGCCCACTCTCACCACTCTTATTCGACATAGTTTTGGAAGTTTTAGCCACAGCAATCAGAGAAGAAAAAGAAATAAAAGGAATACACATCAGAAAAGAATAAGTAAAGCTGTCACTGTTTGCAGATGACATGATACTGTACATAGAGAATCCTAAAGATGCTACCAGAAAACTAAAAGAGCTAATCAATGAATTTGGTAAAGTAGCAGGATACAGAATTAATGCACAGAAATCTCTGGCATTCCTATACACTAATGATGAAAAATCTGAAAGTGAAATGAAGAAAACACTCCCATTTACCATTGCAACAAAAAGAATAAAATATCTCGGAATAAACCTACCTAAGGAGACAAAAGACCTGTATGCAGAAAATTATAAGCCACTGATGAGAGAAATTAAAGATAATACAAATAGATGGAGAGACATACCATGTTCTTGGATTGGAAGAATCAACATTGTGAAAATGACTCTACTACCCAAAGCAATCTATAGATTCAATGCAATCCCTATCAAACTACCACTGGCATTTTTCACAGAACTAGAACAAAAAATTTCACAATTTCACAATTTGTATGGAAACACAAAAGACACTGAATAAAGCAATCATGAGAACGAAAAACGGAGCTGGAGGAATCAGGCTCCCTGACTTCAGAATATACTACAAAGCTACAGTAATCAAGGCAGTATGGTACTGGCACAAAAACAGAAAGATAGATCAATGGAACAGTATAGAAAGCCCAGAGATAAACCCATGCACATATGGTTACCTTATCTTTGATAAAGGAGGCAGGAATGTACAGTGGAGAAAGGACAGCCTCTTCAATAAGTGGTGCTGGGAAAACTGGACAGGTTCATGTAAATGTATGAGATTAGATCACTCCCTAACACCATACACAAAAATAAGCTCAAAATGGATTAAAGACCTCAATGTAAGGCCAGAAACTATCAAACTCTTAGAGGAAAACACAGGCAGAACACTCTATGACATAAATCACAGCAAGATCTTTTTTGACCCACCTCCTAGAGAAATGGAAATAAAAACAAAAATAAACAAATGGGACCTAATGAAACTTCAAAGCATTTGCACAGCAAAGGAAACCATAAACAAGACCAAAAGACAACCCTCAGAATGGGAGAAGATATTTGTAAATGAAGCAACTGATAAAGGATTAATCTCCAAAATTTATAAGCAGCTCATGCAGCTCAATAACAAAAAAACAAACAACCCAATCCAAAAATGGGCAGAAGACCTAAATAGACATTTCTCCAAAGAAGATATACAGACTGCTAACAAACACATGAAAGAATGCTCAATGTCATTAATCATTAGAGAAATGCAAATCAAAACTACAATGAGATATCATCTCACACCAGTCAGAATGGCCGTCATCAAAAAATCTAGAAACAATAAATGCTGGAGAGGGTGTGGAGAAAAGGGAACACTCTTGCACTGCTGGTGGGAATATGAATTGGTACAGCCACTATGGAGAACCATACTGCGGTTCCTTAAAAAACTACAAACAGAACTACCATATGACCCAGCAATCCCACTACTGGGCATATACCCTGAGAAAACCATAATTCAAAAGGAGTCATGTACCAAAATGTTCATTGCAGCTCTATTTACAATAGCCCAGAGATGGAAACAACCTAAGTGTCCATCATTGGATGAACGGATAAAGAAGATGTGGCACATATATACAACGGAATATTACTCAGCCATAAAAAGAAACTAAATTGAGCTATTTGTAATGAGGTGGATAGCCCTAGAGTCTGTCATACAGAGTGAAGTAAGTCAGAAAGAGAAAGACAAATACCGTATGCTAACACATATATATGGAATTTAAGGGAAAAAAATGTCACGAAGAACCAAGGGGTAAGACAGGAATAAAGACACAGACCTACTAGAGAATGGACTTGAGGATATGGGGGGGCGAGGGTAAGCTGTGACAAAGCGAGAGAGAGGCATGGACATATATACACTACCAAACGTAAGGCAGATAGCTAGTGGGAAGCAGCCACATAGCACAGGGAGATCAGCTCGGTGCTTTGTGACCAGCTGGATGGGTGGGATAGGGAGGGTGGAAGGAAGGGAGACGCAAGAGGGAAGAGATATGGGAACATATGTATATGTATAACTGATTCACTTTGTTATAAAGCAGAAACTAACACACCATTATAAAGCAATTATACTCCAATAAAGATGTAAAAAAAAAAAAGAAACCTTAAATAAATAATTTATCATTATTAAAAAAATATATATATATATTGAATATTTATCTATGGTATTCTTTATAGTTCTCATTTATTTTATCTGCTATATAATATTCTATGAAAATATAATTTATTTTTTCATTCTCTTGTAGATAGACATAATTTCATTCATTTGTGTTTGATATTTAAGAGTGTTGCAACATACATTCCTGTAAATGCCATCTTGCCACATATGTAAAAGTTTTCAGATATTACCACATTGTTCTAAAAAACAGTTATATCTATCTCCATACTACCAGTAGAGCATGAGACTTTGTCTTGTTTCGAATATTCATGTATATTCCAATATGATGTGTATGTGATAGCACCTTAGTGTATTATTATTATCAAGCTTAAAAACAAGTTAAAAGATAATGTTTTGATTGAACAGTTAAAATAAAAACTATGAGAGGGCTTCCCTGGTGGCGCAGTGGTTGAGAGTCCGCCTGCTGATACAGTGGACATGGGTTCGTGCCCCAGTCCGGGAGGATCCCACATGCAGCGGAGCGGCTGGGCCCGTGACCCATGGCCACTGAGCCTGCGCGTACGGAGCCTGTGCTCCGCAACGGGAGAGGCCACAATAGTGAGAGGCCCGCGTATCGCAAAAAAAAAAAAAAAAAAAAAAAAAAACTATGAGAAATAAAACTAGGTGAATACTAGGAGTACAAATGCAAACGCACACACAAAGAGTTTGACCCACCATAAAGTCAAGATAAAAGAAAACAAACTTATAAAAGTTTCCATAACCCTGATGAAATTCTGTGTACAGTAAGTCCCGTACATACGAACCTCCAAGTTGCAAACCTTCAAAGATGTGAATGTGCTTTTGCATGTCAAATGATGTAAGTTAGTTCACGTGTCTGGCGTACACTGTCATGTGTGTGCATCCTCTACAAGTAATCGTGCTTTTGTGTACTTTACTGTACAGTACTATATATAGTACAGTAGTACAGTGTCTTTATTTCAAGCTAGATCTGCGAGAGAACGACTTCATTGAACTCCCTGCTGTGCAACATAAGGAGCTTACTTATGAAGACCTGATGGAACTGGAGGCCCAGAGAAAGGATGAAGAGAGACAAGAAGAAGAAGTAACTGAAGAAGCGAAGATATTCACAACGCAGGAAATGGCAAGTGGATTTCCTTTATTGGAGGAGGCAATGTTAGTTTTTGAGGCACAGGACCCGAACGTAGAATGGTACACGCAGGTTGCAGCAGCTGTTCAGATGGCAATCCAGTGCTACCATGTCATCTATGACAAGAAAAAAAATAGCTACTACCCATACATCACTGGATTGTTTTTTCAAGAGGGTAGATACTGGGGTTGGCCAAAAAGTTCGTTCGGGTTTTTCATAACATGGAAAAACCTGAATGAACTTTTTGACAAGCCCAATAGTATTGAACCCAGCAAGGAACCAGAACCTGTGCCATCCTCGTCAGGCAGGAATGAAATTGCAGCTTGCTCTCCATCTCCTATTGCTCACAAGCCCTCAGCTCTACCATCTCCCACCTCCTCTCCCTCCTCCAGTCAGTAGCTCTCCTTGCCTGTTCACTCGATGCCAGCCCCTGTATGCCAGCTGTTGTACTGTACTACTGTACTTTTCAAGGTACTGTACTGTAAGATTAAAAATGTTTTATTTTTTTGGTTTGTTTTTTTATGTATTATTTATATGAAAAGTATCATAAATCTATTGGGTACCCAGGCTAACTTCGTTAGACTTATGAATAAATTGGACTTATGAACATGCTCTCAGAACGGAACTCATTTGTATGTACGGGACTTACTGTAAATGAAAGGGAATTTCAGTGCCAGCACAAGAAAAGTGTTTCAGCAACAAGAAAAGAGGTGATAGGTGTTTTTCTGTTGTCTCTGCTGATTTTTAAAATGTAGATACTTAATTACTAGTGAGGTTTAATCCATACTTTAATTGGCTTTTCATTTTTCTTCTTTTGTAAAGTACTTTTTCATGTCTCTGGCCCATTTTTTAATTGTGGGATTTCATTATTATTAATTGAAAAGCTCCTTATAAAATAAGAATACCGACTCTTCCTTTTATACATATCATAAATTATTTCCCAAATTGTTGCTATATATTTGCATTTTTTTTAACAAACTTAATTTTAGAAGTGTTTTTGTAGTCAAATTTTCAGTCTCTATATTTTCTTTTTTTAACATTATATTTAGAAAATCCTCCCATAGGGAAAGTTAAGACAAATGTACACATATATTTTCATCTGCAACATGCTTGCATATTTTCAGGAGTATCATTTACACCAAAACTTAGCAACTTAGAGCAGCAAACATTTATCATCTCATCTTTTCTGTGGGTGAGGAATTGAGGCACAGCTTAGCTTGATTCTCTGGCTCTGAGTCTCTCATACAGCTGCAATCAAGGTGCCAGCCAGAGATACAGTCATCTAAAATCCCAACTTCGCTCATTCATTCATTCAGCACCTTTTTATTTAGCACTGATACTCCTAAATATACAAATTTGAACAAAATGGATATAAGCTCTCCCTCATGTAGCTCATCAAACTTTTCTGCTCATAAATCTATTAAATGATATTTTCACTCTGCTTTATTCATTGAATGTTTATAGCCAGTACAACCTTTTTTCTCCCCAAAATTCTTATCACTATGTTAGAACATTTACTTTCTTATAGGAATTTGTAATGTTAATATACATCCCCTCAACTTATCAAAATCGGATTATAATTGAAATTGAAATCTATTTATTGCATAACTGGGAGATAATTTAAATAGTTTGCATCATCAGATAACACAGTATGCCTCCTCAATGAATCAAGTGTATTCTATGTATCTCAGTCAAATTTTGAAATATCTCTTTAAAAAATTTTATTTTATTTTAATAAAAATTATATATATGTATATTTAAGGTATACAACATCATGGTTTGATGTACATACATAGTGAAATGATTATTGCATGTTTATTTTTAAGTGAGATTGGCCATGATTTTTACTTTCTACTATTCTGTGCTAATTTTGTTACATTTTGCTGGCTTAAAACAAATTTTTAAAAATCCATATTTTCCTATGCTTTTGAACATTTAAAATATAAGTGAGTCAGTTCTTTAACTTTTGAAAGAAAACTGGCATTCTTCAAGGAAGTAGTTCTTTGATGTAATTTTCAAGATCTGTATTCAAGCCTTCAGGTGTTCTAATTCACAAGCTAGTTTGGTTCATTTATATTTCATACAGACATCATTTATTTTTTTCTAGATTTTTAAATATATTAGCATATAGGCCTAAAGACTTATATTTTAACAATCTTTCAAATATCTGTTTATCTCCTTTTCAATTGTTTTTCTCTTAAAAAACCTTATTTCAATATTATCTCTTTAAAATTTTCTTTTTTGTCTTGATTACACTTACTAGCTATATATGGATGATATTAGTCTCTTCAAAGAAAATCTTAAAAATCTTAACCAGTAAGTATTTCAGCTTCCCTGTTCCCTAATTGATTAGTTTCTGCTATTTAGAGTGTTAATTTCTACCTTTTGCTTTTTTTGTTTTCTTCAGCACTATGTGTCTAATTTCTTGAGCTAACTACTCAGGTTATTATTTTTCTTTTACTTCCAAAACACTTAAGGCGCACCACATTTTCTGCCAAGTATAGTATCAGCTAAACACCATAAAATATAATATTTGTGCTGTAATTATTTTCTAAATAGACTATAATCAGACTTTTAATTTCCTTTTTAACCTAAGATTTAAGGAAATGTTCTTTATTTTCTAAGTTTTTAAATTTTAAAGTGTTATTAAATTCTAGTTTTATATTTTGATGGTCATAGAGTGTAACCTCTGTAATTTCTACTTGGAAAATCTGTTGAGCATTTTTTGTAGCCTGCAAAATAAGACAATTTTGTAAATATTCCACAGGCACTGAGGAATAAAGAATATCCTCAGCTTACACACTACAAACCTGAGTGTATGATTATTAAATCAATAATATTTATTATGTTATTCTGATCTTCTAAATTAGGCTTAAATATTTGTGTGTTTGTGGCAGTTTTACATGCCAGAAAATTTGGCAGTGCATTTAAAGAGATTAAAAGATTGAAAGCAACATAAAACAAATCAGCTTTAATAACTGTACTCTCACCATTAAATGTGAACACTACTACTCCATATTGACAAAATGGGATTATAGTAATCACTGAGATTTGAGTGCTTAGTATGTGGCAGGCACAGCTCAATGTGATTCACACGCATTTAATCTGTGCACAACACACCTGTGAGCTATGTACTACTATTAGCTCTGTTTTAAAGATGAAAAAAATGAGGCACAGAGATTGGGCATAGTTGTCTAAAAATATTAAAATAATACAACAATCATATTACTTATTGTTTTTGTTAAAATAGAGAATTACTTAGATGAGAGGTAATCGGAGAAATAAGATATGCTATTGTAATTTTTAGAAAACTGGAAAATATGATTTATTCATTCATTTTTTAATGTACCAGACAGTTATTGAGTACTATTATGTGCCAGGCATTGTTTTAGGCCCTAGAGATACAAAATGAATATGAAAGTATCCCCATCACACAGAAAGAATATAAAGGAGAAACTGCTGCTTTGACTTACTAGAGTTGTTGAGAATGGGAATTGCAATTGAGAAGGCAGGATTGAAATAATATAATTCCCTCCTTTGCCTCCACCCCTTTGTAAAATTTCAAACAAATTAAGTTTACCTCTCTGTGTGTCTTATCTCTCTCTCTCTCTCTCACACACACACACACACACACACACATCTTGACTGTCTCTCAAGCAGTTGTTGAGTGGGTCATGTGTAAACTGAACCAAGGAATTTTTTTTTTAAGTAACCATCAGTAGCCTCAGAGAGCTAAAGGTGAATGGAGGATTTGTATCTCCTTGCAACAACTTCACTACTGGGTGGTACTTTACAAAGTAACAAACATATACACATTTATTAGCCACATGTACCTATTCAAAAACTAATTTTTGTAATCTCAGGGATTTACCCAGTCTCTTTCCACAGACACTCAGGGAGGTGTACCTCGAGATTGGTGCTGTGACCTTCTGAGGGCAGGATCTGCCAATATGGGCCACAAAACAGTTCTCCACAAAATGAAACTGGAGGGGACCAAGTAGGAATGCACAGAATCAAACAGAATTTAAGTCCTGCTCTGCTGCTCCTGGCCATCAGATGATGCAAAGGTGGTAGCACTTGTACAGTAATTCTCTGAGTATACATAGCTCTTAAGTGCCACTTATTTTGCTAAAGAAAAGCATTTCTAACATCTGTATACTACCTAAAAACAAAAACAAACACTCTGCCCTGCAAAATCTCTGGTACACATTTCAAGAACAATATTTGAAATATTTCTATAACAAGTGTTTACATTGTGGATTCCAAATTTTTTTTTCAAATGCTGAGTACCCCTAAGGTATGGACTAAAGTTTCCTTCCACTCACAGATATCATGCTTATAATGGCATATGTTAAAATAATTATCATATGGATGGTCTAACTGGAAGGGAAACAGGTTAATCAATTTCGTGCCATACCCAGCTTTCAGTTGGCTACTATAATTGTCCCAGCAATGTGACAGGAAAATGGACAAACTTTCTCCAGCAGATCAAAGGATTATATCATCAGTTTCAGTAAAAGGAAGAGAGAAAATAACAGGCTTCTCTGCCCTCTTGATTAGCAACAATATTTTGTCAGAGAAACTATGTAAGCAAATTAGGAAAGAATGTTGGAAACTCAACTCGATATTGAAACTTATACAATAAATTATTTAGAATACAAAATTATGAATGGAAGCGAATGGCAAGAAAATAGCAATAACTTACCTGTATGTGGAAGTGTACACACAAAAATGTTTACTAAACACAAAAGAAACATGTCCCAAATGAATGTTCTTTTAGCAATATTCTAAAGATGTGCACGATCACTCCAGTGCTATGCTTTAAGAGGCATACAGTGATAGCAAGAAATTCAAAATGCAAAGGGAGAGTAGTTTTTCATGATTTTGGCTAATTTTTTTATTTTTTTTTGAAACTTTTGAAATCTTATAAACGTATTTAATCATGTAATCACATTGACAGGGTCCTCCTAGAGCCTTCAGAAGGGTTCATGTAAATGAGGGGTCCTGACATTTAAGATTTATATTTTCATAGTAAATCCACCTATGCCTGAATAGAGAAAGTGTTTATAATGTTCTCTAACTATTAGGTTTGCTCTTTGTAGTTTGTGATAAAAACTTTACTGCTGATTTGTTTAAATACTTTTATTATACATGGAAAATACAAGAAAAATAATTATTTAGTTATAGGAATTTATTATATGTATACTCGAGTATAACTTCCCACGTGCATAGAGTATGAAATGTGCATTTTCTTTAAGTACCCACACTAGGTATTAGGCAGTTTATATCCAATGAGTATGCAATAAATATTGACAGAGTAACTAAATGGAAAAAGTAACTGGAAGGAAATTTTCTAAAGAAGTTTCTGTAACATCTATAACAAGCTGTGGTTTGTAGCAGGTTTTTAATAGATTTTCTGCTTTTATTGAACTCACTGGTTCCATTTGCCCAGTGTACATGCTATTTATTTAGATAACTATATTCAGAATTGTTTTTGCAACTTTCTGAATAACACCAGCTCCATTTTAAAAAATAAATTGGAAAACCTCTTGTTTGATTGGAGGATTCAGTCTCCTTTTTTTTTTTTTTCCACCTCATCTAAAGCTAAGTATAGTTGAAGAAAACGGTCTCCTTTAGAAAAATGGTTTACCATATTCTAAACATTGTCATTTATGAAATTGAATAAAAACATATAAGAAGTCAGAGGTTATAATGCTGGTCTTTCTTAGGAGTAAAGAATTTCACTGGAGGTTTCTCATTCAGAATACAAAACTATGAATGAAAGTGAAAGGCAGGAAAATTGCAATAACTTGCTTGTACGTGGAAGTGTACACAAAAATGTTCTACTATATCCAAAAGAAACATGATTGTCTCATGATTCTCAAGTCTAGGATTCTGAAATCAAGGAGTGGGGAGGGTTGATTCCTTCTGAGGGCTGTGAGGGAGAATTAGTTCCATGCCTCTCTCCTAGCTTCTGGTAGCTTCAGGTTTTCTCGATGTATATAAGAATTAAGTGCTTTGTGTTGGATTAGGACTCATCTTAATGACCTCATCTTAGCTTGATCATATACAACACACTCTATTTCCAATTAAGACCATATTTATAGGTACTGGAGTTACAGCATTGACATCTTTTGTGGGGGACACAATTCAACCTATGATACCATATGGCTTCTTTGGCCAATGGCATGTGGATGGAAGTGCCAGTATGCCAACTGCAAGCCTAATCATATAAAAATGCCTCATGTGCTTCTAATTTCTTATATCTCTGTCACTGACATGAAAAGAACATAAGGTTGCTGCTCACAGAAAGAAAATGAAAGGAGAATAGTAGTTAGTATCTAAATTATCCTCCTCTAAGTTTACTTATTGACTTGATTTCAGAAGATTTCATGCATTTTATTTCAATATGATAAATGCTTATTTTCTCTATCTTCCTATAATTTTGGGGATTTTTCTTAACAGATAAAATTTGTAAAAAGTAAAACCTGTAACAAGGAAAGTATGGGGCAGATCTTTTTCAGTTTTATAAGTCTAAAACATTTATAACGAGAAAGGAGAGATGCATATGATTTATTGAGTTCATAAATGTTTTGTTCTGCTGTAATCTTAACTCTCATCCTAACTCGAAATCTATACATATTAATCAAGAGTAAACAGGCAGAGCAAATATTTAAAATAGTAGATAGATAGTTAGCTAAGCTTTCCAACCTCTTTCTACTAGGCAGAATACATAATTCTGAAAAACAGAGGAATGTGGAATATTTAAGAAGTTAAAATTCGCTGTGGTCGTTTGTCTAAGAGATCTTATATGTAGAGCCGTCATTCAGATGCAATGGTTTTTCATCACTAGAGTAGCCCTGCCCTCTTGAGTCATTCTAGACAGAATATTCTCACATGAATTTCTGCAAAAGAAGAAATGAGTATTACCTACAAGCTAAGGAGTCAGCAACTGCACTGTGTGCTCCATCTAATAAATGTAATGAAAGGAAACAACCATAAAGTGATACATTAATACCTAAGATTTGCTTTCCTCAGTAGAGATGACTGGAAATACTATCAGCTCCAATACATGAAATAATAGGTTTGTTTAATCTGGTATACAACTGAGTCTAAATGTGAATTTATCTTTACATTATCACCTATGAAAACTTCAATCTAATTACTATTTTCAGTCTGTTACTAAAATCGAGAACACAGAAAAATCAAAACGTTATTTTTTGTTTCACTAGGACTTCACATTGTCATTATCTGGTTAATTTAACCAGCTCTGTTTGTCAAGTCATTTTGATCAATGTATTTTCTTTTAATTTTCTGGAATTATTTTAATGATTGTTTCCTATTTTCCTCTTCAACTTGCAGTGAAGAGACCCCGCCCCCCACCTTGGTATAACAGTCTTCTTTGTAGTTATTTGTAGTTCTTCGTCTCCATTTGTTTCTCATTAGTTTGAGGAGCTTTGAAAGGCCTAAAGGAAGCACTATGTATTTCCGAAATGTTAATAAAGAGATTTTATATCTTACCCTAATGAATTAGGGAACACTGAAAAATTTCACTCTTGTCTAATTTCATTCCATCTACCTGGCAAAAGGGCAGTCAAGTTATCATTGAAACCTAAGGCCTTGAAACCTATATTTCTATAAATACATTAAAGGAACAAGTTGAATCAAGAAAAAGAGGATGGTGGGAAACAGCTATGACACAAAAAGTTTACTTTATGAGAAACAACCGTATTCGATTTGATTTATTTAAAAAGACTAATCATTGTGTAAGGTAACAGAAAACAATATCACTTAAGTTTTCTCAAAAATTTGTCAAATATCTTGATTTTTTTCCTATATTAAACTTATCATTATTAACATTCAAAACTATCAGCAAATTAAAGAACAAGCACTTCTCCAAGACATTTTGCAAAGCAAAGTTAGATGCAAATGGCAGTATGTTAAGTTTCAATTCCATAAAAATTGATTTAAAAAAAAAATCCCTCAGGTATATAGGCACTCAGCCTGGTAAGGTCTCTCCAAATTTTATACAAATCAGCAAATTAAAAAAATTAAGAAGCAAATAACTTAGTTTTATAAAGTTCAAGGCATTTTGTTTTGTATCTCAGGCAAAAAAAATAAAACAGCTGAGGGTAAAATCAGGCAGGCGCACGGTCCTTAATCTAGAACATTTACTATATTTAAAACATAAATTAAATTTCTTGCATCTGGATACATTATGAGAAACTGGATGGAATCCTAATGTAACTTCTCCGGGAACAAATTAATTCCCCAGCCAACCAAATCAGCCAAATGATTTTTTTCATAGATTTATCTTTGTTTATAAGGCAAAACAAGCATTTTCCAAGTGTAGTATATTATATTTTTGCTACACATTTTTTTTCCTCCTACTTCTTACTCTTGCCTACACAGCACATGCATAAGCATTGAAGTTCTTATAGGAAAAGATTTATCTTTATTTTACAAATGATCTACTGGAATATTCACAAAGGCAAACCTCAGCATCCACCCTAGAACCTAAGACACTCACATATCTCTCTGACAGATAACCTTAACTAGTTGACAAGGATGCACTAGAAGAAGGAGCAGGTAAACCACAGCAAGCAAGTTTTAAGTCCAGGGTTCCAGTAACTAGCTAACATGCAAGAGTATCTTCTACATATCTCTGGAATTGGAATGGAAAAATACTTTTCAAAACTTTCAACAGTTCTTTTTGTTGTTGTTTTTGTTTTGGGTTTTTTTTTTTTTTTTTGTCATCCAATTACACAATGGGGCTATCAACACTCTTGAAAAAATAGCCAAGAGATTTTAAAAGTACAGAAAATATCAGTAAGATACCATTTCCTCCCAAATAAAAATAAAATACTGTATAAAGAAGCATTCAGGTAAATGGCTACACTTAAGCAATGATTGTGGAAATATAAATAGTAGTAATGCTGTAGGGTAATTTAATAAATCATGTTAGATTTTTATATGCTATTTACATACATGGTTCCAGTTATAGTAATACACTGTAGTAAAATAATGTGGATATATATTATATGACAATTGAACTGCAGAGATGTCCGTTGAGGACATCATATATATATAAAGGAAAATTGCAAACAATCTAAAACCACGACCATGCTGGACTGATTCAGAAAGTCATAAAATTACACAACAAACTAGCTTTAAAATATGGAGAAGTTTTTCTGAACTTCTTTGTCACTTGTATTTTTTCCCCCAAATGATATTGTATGTAGTGCTCAATTCTCTAATTGTGGAACAAGGCACCCAAGAATGCTACTTAGTTTTTCTCTACCATAAATAGTATCCCATGAAGTACTTCTGTGGAACCTAGGGGGACCCTGTAACTCTTTTGGAGAATCCCTGTTACAGAAAATTATTTAACAGGTTCACATCTGTTTAAAACATGTGGCTAAGTAACAAAAAACAAGTTACAAAAGACATAAACATACAAATATCTGTACAAAAAAGACTAAAAGTACATACTAAAAAAATTTAATAGGAATTATCTTTTAGAGATGACTTTGTTCCCCCTGCAAATATTTATATTCAACTCTTTCTGAAATGTCACCTTCTCAGGTAGGCCTTCCCAAACAAGTCTATTTTAAATTGCATACACAGTCAATATTTCTGATCTCCTTTAATCTGCTCTACTTTCTTATTTTCCCTTATTTACACTTAGTACATTTTATTTTACCATATGATTTACTTTTTAATTTGTTATTTATCTTTTTTTTTTTTCCACTCTGGTAGCATGTAAGCCCAAGAAAAAGACGTATTTTGTTCAGTGATATTATTTACCTTGCCTAGCAGTACCTGGTACATAGTATTTCCTCAATAAATTAATGACTGAATGAAAGTTTATTTGTATTTTGTAAATATTCTCCTATGGTATATTAATTTTATAAAAGAAAAGTAAAGCTTTTGTCCTTTAAAATATTTTTGTTTGAAATTCATAGGAATGCTGTGACTCTGGGAAATTTAAAAAACTTGGTTACCTAGGAAGCCAAAATATAGCAAGTAACATCTAAAGAGCATCACAGAAGAGCTTCAGAGTTTTTTGCGTAGTTTATACAAAAGATACCTAGGACTTATAATTTGACTATAATTTTACTCTTAGATGAAAATTATTATAAATCTTTCCTTAGTCATTTAGTAACTATAAATTAATTAGAAGTGCATAGCTATGTAAGGAATAAAATGCTGGACCATCGATCTTGAAATCATTGTGAAGCAGTAGTAAAAATTTTCTACTGTGATAAAAAAGAGCACATTTTAAAAGTCAGCCAAATAGAAAGTTATCATTTTTAATAATTAGACTGGCCATATATCTGAACTTCTACATTAAAGTCCCAAAGACACAAATCAATTGGAAAAGCATTAGCATCTATTCTAAGTTAATACTTATTTTAAGATGATGGTGTATAGAAACCTAATCATTTCAAGTTAAGGCAAAGGACATCGCATGAGACCATCACTTCTACTCAAACAATGAGAAAATACCCAGCAAACGCTTTTAAACTATTCAGAGCTGCAGATGAAAAAAAGTCTAAATGAACTAAATTCCAAAGACATATGAGCCTTTTTACGTGAGAAGAGAACGATGACCTCTTTTTCTCCCTTGGGAGGCATTATGGAAAGAGAACTAAAGCTGTCAGGAAATATTACAGGAGTAAGGAAAAAATGGCCACAACTTTCATTTTAGTAATTTTAAACATTTATATATTTTCAAATTTATAGAAAATTTGTAAGAATAGTACAAAGAGCTTCCATATCCTCTTTTCTCAGATTAAGCATGTTTTGTGTTTTGCCTCATTTGCTTCATCATCTGCTCTCTACCCTATCAATCCATTGATCTATCAACACATATATTTTCTTGAACAATTTTAGAGTAAGTGGAGACATTTACCTTACAAGTTTCATGGGCATTTCTTAAGAATATGAACATTGTCTTAAATAATCACAGGAGAATGATCAAAGTCAGAAAATTAAAAATTTTCTGGATAAAAATCCACAGTACATATTCAAATTTTGTCAATTTTCCCAATAATGTCCTTTATAGTGTTTTTCATTTCTAGTCCACAATATGCACTACCTTTAGTTGTCATTTCTCTTTATTCTTTATCCTAGAATAGTTTCTCTCCCTTTCTTTGTGTTTCTTGGCCTTGATATTTTTTGAAGAGTACAGGCCAGGTTTTGTTTTGTTTGTTTGTTTTACATAATGTCTCTCTATTTGGCTTTTCTCTAATATTTCCTCATGATTGTAACAATGTTTAACAATTTATCAGAAAGCATATGTCAATTTGGCTCAATATTAGTGATGCTAGTATTGATCATTAGTTACCAGCCAAGTTTCAGTGAACCTGTAGACAAGAATGACAGACTGGAATAGAGAAAACTTACACAATTAATTTTGTCTCATAAAATGTTAGTAACAATAGAGTATTTATGGACTATTTGTGGTAAATATTTATATATTTCAACAGTTTAAAAACTACTACTGTGAATAGCATCTGTTCAGTGGATTTGTCCTGAGTTTGCCAGGTCCCTTAGCACCTGTAGAGTGATTATTTCCTCAAGTAAAACTATTAGGATATACAGAAAAGAGAGGTGAAAGAGTGAACATTTTAAAATGTATTAACAAAAACGGCTACCTTAAGAAATATTTGTAAGCAATTCTTTAAAAGGCTTAGGTTGAAAAAAATATTACATTGAAAAATATATGGTTAGCCGTGGGGCAACTAAGCCCACACGCCACAACTACTGAGCTCATGTGCCTCAACTAGTGAGCCTGTGTGCTGCAAACTAGAGAGCCCACATGCTCTGGAACGTGCACACCACAACTACAAAGCCCACGTGCCCTGGAACCCACATGTCACAACTAGAGAGGAGAAAACCCGCCACCACAACTAGAGAGCCCACGTGCTGCAACAAAAGATCCCACGTGCTTGAACAAAGATCTCACATGCCATAATTAACACCTGACACAGCCAAAAAATTAAAAAAAAAATTTTAAAAAAAGAAAAACATATGGCTATACAAAACTGATTAAAATTCGTAAATAAGTATTTTCTGTTTAAGCTCTTGTAAATGATCAGATATTCAATGTAGTATATTTGAACATTGCTTTTATTTACACAGATAAATGGTATTTTTAAGAAATTATTTTATTTAAAAAAATATTTTTGAATAAGCATTTTTATGTGAACTCCAATATGATGAAACCAACATTTAGGTCACTAAATAAATATTTTTAAATTATTATAATATTCTTAGAATTTTATCACCATATATTGTTTTCATGTCTCAGACTAGATGATAAATATAAGGTCAATCTTAAGATATATGCATTTATTACAGAAGATAGACTTTTGCATAAAGGTACAAAAATTGGGACTTCCCTGGTGGCGCAGTGGTTAAGAGTCCACCTGCCAATGCAGGGGACACAGGTTCAAGCGCTGTTCCAGGAAGATCCCATATGCCGTGGAGCAACTAAGCCCGTGTGCCACAACTACTGAGGCTGTGCTTTAGAGCCAGCGAGCCACAACTACTGAGCCCACGTGCCACAGCTACTGAAGCCTGCATTCCTAGAGCCTGTGCTCTGCAACAAGAGAAGCCACCACAGTGAGAAGCCTGCGCACTGCAGCAAAGAGTAGCCCCCACTCACTGCAACTAGAGAAAGCCCACACGCAAAGACAGAGACCCAACGCAACCAAAAATAAATAAAGGGTACAAAAATTGTTATAAAAAACTTATAATGAGCTCTGATCAGAGATGTGGAGATAACTAATGCTCTGAAGGGCATTTAACCTCTTTGAGGTCAATGTCTTCACCTTTTAAATTACAGGGGTATATTGATTATTAAGGAGCCATCCAGTTTAACAATATGTAATCCAATGGTCTACAGAGCAGTTAATAGCCAAAAGCCAAAAATATTTGAACAAGTTTTACACAAAATACGTAGTTTCTTTTTCATGGTAACATCAACTAGAAACCATTCTTCAGAACTAAAGGGTCATAATTTTTTTTTTCCTAAAATGTAGCACTAAATGAAAATAAAATATGTTAAGGACCTCTGGACCAGTGTTTTCTAAATCTTCTCAGAATTTTTGACTCAAACTTCAGGGATGAGATTGAAAAATAATTGGCCATAACATATGATATAGATGATTTGACAGAAAAAAAGAACCTTTAGAAAAGAAAAAAACTTTTTTTTTTTTTTTTTTTTTTGTGGTGCACGGGCCTCTCACTGCTGCGGCCTCTCCCTTTGCGGAGCACAGGCTCCGGATGCACAGGCCTAGCGGCCATGGCTCACGGGCACAGCACGTGGGATCCTCCTGGACTGGGGCATGAACCCGCATCCCCTGCATCGGCAGGCGGACTCTCAACCACTGCGCCACCAGGGAAGCCCAGAAAAAAAACATTATTAACAGTAGTCAAGGGTGATGGGAAACATGGCTGTAGAAATTATTCATGGATGAAAAATGGATGATGGACTACAAGATCATATTGAAACCATAAAAGAGGACAAGCTCAACCTGCAGTGGTTAGCTGCAATTTAAAGCCTTACATACATATAAACACTTACAGATATATCTGCAATGTAAACAGCAGAGCCAAAGGTAAGTAGCATCCAAAAGCCAAGAGGAAGTCTCTACTAAGAGTCAAGGTTAGATGCAGGAGTTGCATCCAATATTTGAGACTTCCTGATCCTATGAATACTTTCCCTTTATTATCTTTGATTACAAACAACTAATGTGATAAAGCTGTGTGTCTAATTATCTGATGCAACCTATCACTGTGGTAGCTAAACACGTTACTTTTCAAACCTTGCTGTCAGAATTTTAGTGCAAAAATCATATTCTGTATTTGATACTTGAATTCCCAGCCAAGATTCTTTCAAAAAAGAAGTGGGAGACTTTTCCCTTAATAATTGAATTAAGCTCAGAATCTAATTGAAGTCATGGATGGCTCTGTGATAGCTATCTTAAAACTTCTGAAATAAATAAAATAATTATTAGGTATTTTCTTAAGGATAAAAATACAATAGTGGAAAGGTTCGGTATCAAAGTAAAAGAGAACTTCCAATTAGCTACTGTGTTATTCTCAAATCTTTGCCATAACTGAATCAGAAAATGTTCCTGAAACTATGATTCCTTGTGACTCTAAATTAAGAGGATCAGTAAATAATTAGGAACAATGTAGTCAATAATAAGGCTAATAGATGACAAATGTAGTACTGGGAAGCTTAATGCTAAGACTAATGAGCTGTGGAAAAAATTTAAAAGAACCCCTCTTTTAATGGTTCAGAATTATGCTAAACTAACCCAAACTTGTACTTTGGGAAGAAGACAAGATACAGAAATGTACAAAGCACAAAATGAAAGTGTGAAAGCATACCAAGACACCTACAGAAAGGTCAGCTACACAGTCACAAAAAACTTTCGGGTAACTTTTTTTTAAAGCAGCTCTTCATGTCATGGACTTAGGGGTCTTTTCATTCAGGAGTCCCCGGATTAAAATATAGTCTCCATGACTGATATAAATCTCAGTGTCCAGATTGAGTTTACAGCCATTCATATTTTACCACTAAGACAAATAAAATGAAGCATTTGACTATGCTGTCAGCCAATTATTTTTGTGGTTTACAATTAACCACCAATTTCCTGAATTTGTTGTTAACAGAAGATTGGTGGCTTCTAGTTTGAAAAGCTATGGATCATAACCACAGTTTCCCCATGCTTTCTTTCAATTCACAGGTAAAAATAATCTGAGTAAGACTTTGCTACTTCTAATTGGTGACAGGAATTGAAAGGAGCCCAGAGCTTCACCTCACAGTGTTATGTAATCATACCTTAACCTCCACATCAAACACACATACAACAAGACTGTGGCATTATCAAGTGAACAAATTATCTCAGGGAGCTAGCTGTCTCAGCAGCTGAATACTAAATTATTTTATCATTTTCAGTGATAAAGTTAATTGGTATAGGCATTCAAGTATATTATTTTGAAACAAAAATATCAATTATTCCCCAATTAATCTATAAAATCAATGCAATCCAATGCAATTACAATCAAAATCCCAAGTATCTTTTCTGTAGATATTGATAACCTAATATTAAATTGTATGTACAAAGTTAGAGTATTTAGACTTGCTGAACAAATTTTTAAAGAGAACAAAATTAGAGAACTTATGTTACTGATTTTAATTATTAATATAATAATTTAATTAGCATAGTAATTTAACTTCTGTTAAATTGTGGGCCAATCCCTACTGTGACCTGCTTTTGTATGGCCTAAGAGCTAAGAATAGTTTTTATATTTCAAAGAGTTGTAAAAATAAGCAAAGAAGAATATACAATGTGGCCCCTAAAACATAAAATATTTAATATCTGGTCCTTTATGAAAGAAAATTGCCAACTCTTGATATAAAGAAAAAGGAATCAAGATAGTGCGGTACTGGCAAAGGATAGGCAAACACATCAAGGAACAGAGTAAATGTCTTAAAATCCAGCCATACATGCATAGTCAAGTTAACCTTTGACAGAGGCTTTGATGTAATTTAGTGAGGACAGTAATTTCTTTTCAAAAATAATTGTTGAATGTTTTCCATATTTTAACCTAGCTCCCTACCTCACATCACTCACTAAAATTGAGGATGACCTCTTGTCACCTGTAATTGGAAGCAAGTATAAAGATAACTGAAGATACCTAAAAGAACATCAATGTGGCTAGAGGGGGTAGGAGGGAAGACCAAGGGGAGAGAAATGAGAGAAGCCTAGAGAGATGAGGAACTAAAATATGCACAGGGGTTGAGCAATTTTGGACAAGATACTTAGGCTAGGCTTCCATGATAAAGTGACATTTGAGCAGAGAACTGGAAGTAGAGAGGGTCAGGTGAATGGCCAATGGAAGAACAAAGGTCGTAACACAGACAGAAGCTTGTTGTATTTTAGGAAAATGAGAACACCACTGTGGCTTTAATGGAATGAGCAAGGGTTTCAGTGGTGGGAAATTTGAAAAAGAGACTTGTAACAGTGAGAACTTTTGACTTTTATTCTAAATGTGATCTCAAGCCATTTGAAGGTGTAGAGCAAAGGAATGCTATAATTTAGTCCACATGTAAAAAATCAGTTTCTTTACTGCTCAGAGAGTAAACTGAATGGGAAGCAAAAGTGGAATCAAGATCAGTTAGATGACAAGTCCTATTGCCAGACAAGAGATGATAGAGACAGAATACAAAGTTCTTCAGTAATTATATATTTAATTCAATAGTCAGCACCATTTTCTGTCTAAAGTAGGGAGCCAATTATTCCCACTGTTCATATGAGGAATTAAGGGTCAATCGAGGCACAGAGCTAAAAAATTATGGAGTTGGTACCAATGGTGTTTTTAGTCACCTTGTTATACTGCTTCCTGTAAACACACAAAGTACAAATATAAGGGTGAGGGTGGAGTTTCAGAGAGGTTAATTGCTAAATACAGTGAAATAATCAAATTAGAATAAAGAAGAGGATCACTTATTGGGACCATTTCATTTTATACTATCAAATGAATTTTTAACATAAATTGCAAATATTTGCTGGGGAAAACAAAACAAAATAAGTTGACTAAAGTGTATCCTTATGGTTGTCTCCACATCTTCAAAAAAAAGAGATGTAAGGAATGACAAAGTATCTAATTGCATTGTTGCTTTCTTTAGGAAACAGTGTTTGTCAGGAAGTCACGACAGATAGAGAGCAGATAACCTGCAGTTCTCAATATTCATTTCAGGGCTTAGGCTAAGTTTTGTGTTTGGGTCCTTGCTGCCTATTCAGACTACTAGTCCATGTAATAAGACATGCTACCACGAAAAAGTCATTATGGTTAGAGTTTTCCTATTTAAAGCACATGCTATCAATTAAATCTAATCATATCCTTAGGGTAAGAGACATTGTGGTTTGTCTTCTAATTGCCCTTATATTGAACACTGATGTGGGGTTTCTTTTGTGGTTAACCTTTATCAACAGTATTGCTGGATTGACTTTCCCTTCACACAGCGCCTGCTTTCACGTCATCTTTTATTTCCATAAATCTCTTTGGCCTTTTCCCTTTCCATGTCAACAATGAATGTAGAATTACCCCTTTTCCATAAAGAAAAAAACTTTTTAAAACGTTTAGCATTCTTTGGTTCTAACTGCTGCGCAGAATGTTTATATGTTTTCTTTTCCCTCAGATTCCCAGACCAACGATACCAGTCTGTTCTGTTGAAGTGAGGAACAGATGGAGTGAATTTAATTTCATGAATTAAAAATTGCATGTGTATGTGAGGGATTTATAGAGGTAATGTGCTTTCATTTAATAGCTAAGAAAATCGTGTATCAAACTTAAGTGGTTTCTGTGTATCTATAGTTATGGAAACTTTGGAATTAATCAGATCTAGCTCTATGAACCATATTGGAGTTTGGCCCTATTACCCTGGGGCCACATTACCCTGCTGCCTGACTTTGTAAATAGTTTTATTTGAACTCAGCAACACCCATTAGTTTACATAACAATGGAGTTGAGTAATAGCCACTCAGGTTGTCTGACAGGAAAAGCAGAAAATGCTATGAATTTTACAGAAAAAAACTATGTTGATTCTTGATTTACATAATCTCTTTCAAGAATGCTTACATTATAGAGTTGTTCTAATGACGAACAATATTGAGATATGTGAAGAAGTATTCTCTTGGAACACAGTTCGCACTCAATAATTAGTAACATTGATATCAATAGGCATGGGATAGAGGATGTTGCTAAAAAGGCCCAAATAATGAGTTCAGTGATCTTGGGTCTCTTCTGTGGACCAGCAACCCTCATCATCTGTGTTATAGATGCATTTCCTATACCATCCTTCCAAGATTTGGTGGATTATAAACTAACCTAACAACATGATATATGCTCTATTATCTATGAGTCAGAAATATTATTTTATCTTTACATGGGTAACATATTTTTAATTTAGGGTAACTGCTGGGCTATTGCATTAAAGTGATACTTTCTAATTAATATTTGAATTTTATTTAAACATCACTTTGTCAATCACACTGAGTTTTGGGTATCTCCAATTTGTACCTCTTTCACAGGGCCACTACCAAAATTATCCTGACATTCTGTCACTAAGGATAACCTACATTTACAGTAAAATATATACTTGCAAAATGTATCAATAAAATTATAAGCAGTCAGTCAGGTGTACCAGTACAGACTCCCTGGTCTTCTGAATGCTCAATTTTTTGCATTAGTTGTAATATTGTCTTGTAATATTAGAAAAACAATATAACAGAGCTCGTGGACTGAGCCTCAAAATAAGTGCCCATTTCTGTATAGACGTGCCAAGTGATTAGCTACGTTGTATGATTTGAGGGACATGAGGTGGCCATCCTGCAAAAAATAATATTAGAAATATATAACAGTCTATCAATCATTAATGAGTGAATTACTTTTATGTATGGCTTACTCTATGAAATGTAAAAATCCAGACATGGCAGTGAAAATAATCTAACCTGAATAAGCTTAATAAATGCCTTCCAATGAGGCAAAAAGCAGAGAAAAGAGTCTTGGGCAATGGGGTAAAAAGTGGATATGTTTTATAAAAGAATATTTGGAGCACTGGAGAGATCCTTGTAACCTTAGAAATGCTAACCTAATTGACATATTACATGTTTGGGGGTTTCTGAGAGCCCTGGAGAGTTGAAGGCCGTGTTACTTTAGCAGGGACACAGTCACAGGAGGGGAAGGAACTGAGCAGAGAGAAAACAGAAGTCAAATGTCACAAGAAAATCAACTTTGGTGAAGATGGACGTGCAAACGATTTGTTGAACTTCGTTCATACTTTTCTAGAAAATAATATTTTAAATTAATTTTATTACCCAAATTTTCCTCGACAAGAAATTTTTGGTTAAAGGCAAAATATTCCAAAATCACCAAAATTCCCTTTCAGACATGCCACAAGCAAAAAAACATATTTTTAAAAATTTTTATCTTCTTTTGATGCACAAAAATACTGGATCTATGCCAAAAATGGTGACAGCCTTGGAACCTGCGGAATTTTGTCATAGAAAAATTCTTTTTCTAAGCGCTACATTCTACTTTTCATTGCTTAATGTGATTCCAGGTCTGAATCAATCCTAATTTGAGTTCTGCAGGATGTATGAGGATCCAATGAGGTCTTATTTTGTAATGCCTTACAACCCTAAAAATGGTGGTAACAATGACATTAATAAGAATCATTTCAATATATTTTATTTCCTCACTCTCTCTTCATGGTGAATATTTTTCAAATTGACAAGAGTTTTGTTATAAAGAGAAGTGAGAGTCAGGTGTTCAAGGCCAAAAGGAATGCTGCTTTGGTCAGGCAAGAAGAGAATTGGTTTGACTTTGCTCCAAGCAGGCAATTAAGGGATGATGAATTAGAATCCCCTCAAAGCAGGAACCCTATTACTCTCAGATATGTCATGCACTCCGAAGTGTAAAATGCCTGATCATAAATAATAATGTCACTAATTGTGTGAAGAAAAAAAAACACCTGAAAACAAATACTGTTGCTATGTGTAAGTGGCATCACTTACTGAAAAAAATGAACTCATCTTAAATTTTCTCACTGCGGTTGTAAGCACATAATTTTACTCCTAAAATACTAAAGTACAAGTGGAGGGAAATGACATGATACTAAGACAGTATCTGTTGCTTTATCCAAAACTTGTAGTAGACTCCAAACATCCTTGTTGTCTGAGATATGGATCACAGTAACTTACTGAAAAATCAAACTGCATTAATATTAAACTCAAAAAAAGCCAAGTTGAAATTTGTACAAGTATATGAATATATATTATGATATTTGATATTCATTATGGTCATAAGTATCTGAGAATATATATAAGTACAGTATGCATGCCATACGTATTGACTAAATCAATAAATACATGATTAATGTTTACAACAGATACAACTATTTAAAAAATTAGTAATTTTGTGCAAATTGCTAGAATAAAAATATTTTAATGTGACATCTCAACCACATTTTTGTCAAATGATAACATGAACTTAATAAAAAACACATTCATTAAATTTTTATTCTTACCCACATAATATAACCTTTGAAATTAGTTCTTTACCAAATTTATGATGCCATTATATTCACAAATGATATACTGATAGTAATCAATATATATTCTAGAAAGTTTGCATCTACCACATTAAAACTTTAGAAAAAAAATTTTTTTCCCAGATTTATTGAGATCTAATTGACATGTAACATTGAGTAAGTTTAAGATGCATATGTGTTGAATTTGATACACCTATATATTGCAAAATGAGTACCACCATAGCTCTAGCTAAATTTCCAACATCTCATACCCATATAGAGGCTCACTGAGATTAAACAAAAATAATCTCCACCACAGCTCATTTGAGAAAGTTATTTTGTTTTCTACCTTGATGAAATTTTTGCTATTTTAATGCTATTACACAATAATTTCACAATAATAATGTCAACAACTTGTGAGAGTCAAAAGCTTTTGTTCTTGTGGATTTGGTAGCTGTCTTTCCAGTGGGAAGTTGAGGAGAAGCATGTTTCAATTATTCCCCTATCCCAGAACACTGTAAGCTTATGTGTTTTGAACAATCACATTTAATCTTCAGGACAACCACTTTAGGCATGTATTACTTCCTGTATGTTAGTGATAAGAAGTTCAAGACTTACACATTTTCCAATGTTGCCAGAGTGGCTCAGTTGCCTGCTCTGGGTCTGTTCATGTCCCTCGATGCTAGGCGTACTCTTTTGTTTATATATTGGCCTAGTCACCCACATTGGGGGAAAACTAATCAAATATAACAAAGAAGTACAGAGGTATGCTGTTGGGGAAACATTTTATAGGCTATACGTTTGTCAATTATACCCAATTGTCACACACTGTATGTGTGCTTCAAGCAGTAGACTTAAAACCAGCAATGATATACATCATAAGTAGTTATATACTCTGTGACAACTTCACTAGAAAATGTATAACTAGAAGTAAGACTGACAACATAATACCAGAACATATTCAAACTTTAGAAACTTCATATAATTTCTAGAACACTAGATGAGGTTACCCATACAGTATAACTTAAGAATGTTTATCATTATTATTTGACTGTTTTCCGTGTAATTTAATGTACCAAATAATCCTAGTTACTTTACTATTCTGAGATGCCTCAGGGGCCTTCTAGAATACTCAAAGTTAGCTAGAGGGGCTTCCCTGGTGGTGCAGTGGTTGAAAGTCTGCCTGCCGATGCAGGGGACACGGGTTCATGCCCCGGTCCGGGAAGATCCCACATGCCGCAGAGCGGCTGGGCCCGTGAGCCATGGCCGCTGGGCCTGCGCGTCCAGAGCCTGTGCTCCGCAACGGGAGAGGCCACAACAGTAAGAGGCCCGTGTACGGCAAAAAAAAAAAAAAAAAAAAAAATAGCTAGAGAAGAAACTTAGTCTGTTATCAAAAGCAATTCAATATTCCAGGAAAACCTTGTTCTCATAACAGAAAGAGAAAACCAAATTCCAGTCCTGTACCAGCTTACTATTAATAACAACATTCATTTATCTAATTAAATTCAATCTAATCTTAATCCCGACAACTTACAAAATTTTTTTCTCAAAATTCCTTTTTCACAAACCTTTTATCACTTTCTGGATCCATATTAATATCCCTTATTTTCCCCATACATAAGCAGCCAGCTCAATTATTCTCCTTTTTTGGTTTAACAAAGTATCTCCAGTCTTTACACATTCTCTTGCCGACAACACATATGCTACTTCCTTTACACACTGAAATATTCCCCTTATCATTTTAGTAGCTTTAATTACATATTGAATTTTTAACCCATGAAAGGCCTTAATAAAACCAAGAAACAAGTAATTGGACTGTTACACCAGCATTTTCTGATTGGCAAACTTCAGAACATATTCCTTAACCTCTGAAAATATACATTTTTCTAATAGCACAATTTCTCTTTAATGTCGTACAAGATACATGTTTAATGAACCCAAACATCCTTTGAATTTCTACTAATTAACCCAAGGCTGAAGTTTCAGGCAAAGTGGGCTGTTTTTGTATTTCAAGGACACGATAAGAGTGAACTTCAAGCTTTCTCTTAGGCGTATTTTTGGTCTCTCGGGGTCACAGTTCTGAAAACAGTATTTTACAAGCTTTTTCTCTACTAAATTGAACCTGAATTTCCCATTTTACAAAAGACAACAAAGATACAAATCACACAAATGGAATATACACGCACGCACCAGAAGACAGAACCGTCACAAATCCTTCAATAGGCCAACCCATATATAGTCCCAAACAAACACTTCTCCAACACAAAAGGTCCTCGACGTCAGACACACACCAGAACCAACTGGAAAAATGCCCAAATGACAGTCAGTGCTCACAAACGGTCCTCAACGTCAGACACATGTCAGAACCAATTGGCAAAATGCCCAAATAGCACTCTATGCTCACAAACGGTCCTCAATGGCAGACAGACACCTGAAACAATCGGCAAAATGCCCAAACAGCATTTCATGCTCAAAAGAGAAGTTTACCCGGGTGCACACCGGTGGACTTACTTGGTTTCACAGCTGGTCAGCTCATCCAGAGGCATGTTTCCATTCCACCAAGGAAAAGTGTAAGCTGACAGCCAGTACCGAGCAGGGGAGAAACAGGGAGGATCCCTGACACCAATGGTTTTGGCAGCTGCTGGGAACGTGCCTCAAAAAACCCTCCCTCAGCGTCAGCTCCCCACAAGCAGCTTGCTCCTTGCAGCCATCTTGGCGTGTAGTAATGGCCCGAGGTTCTACTCGGGGAAAACCCTGGAGAGCCAGATATCGCGAGAGGACAGCCTCACCTTGGGCGCCAAATAAATGCGATTCAGCTGCTCGCTGCTCAAAAGCCAATAAACAGGCAAGGTGGATAGAAAGGAAAGTTTGCTTTATTTCGGAGGCCAGCAAGCGAGGCGGGGGGCGGGCGGGGGGGCGGAATCCTGTCCAAAGGCTGACCCCTCCCACTGACAATCAGTGCGCAAGAGCTTTTATAGATGGAGGGAGGGGACTACATGGAGAAACAGCACAGTCAGCTCTGACAGTCCTCTTGAAATTAGTCATGCAGTGGTCTGATCAGCGTCATATTGATCACTTTAAGTACAGTTAGTCTTTAGTTCCAGGGTCAGTTTGTTCCCATTTCTTTGAGGCCCGTTCTCAGAATTGTGGCAGCTTATGTCATGGCTATAGTCTGGTCATTATGTAGTTAACTTTTTCCACCTGGTGGGTCTTTCAATATCTATAAAACAGATCAAGGGATATGGCTCAGAATATTATGTATAGCCCTTGAGGAGGAACTAAAGGTCCTTGACTTTGCTTAATGACTAAACTATTATTGTTTGGTCTTGTTTTACTGTTTTCCTTTGTTTCTGCGTTTCTCACTTCTCTGATTAAACTTATTCACTGGCTAAAGTTTTTCTACAGACAAAAGGCAGGCTGAGTACATGGGGGCAACGACCATAATAGGGTCCTGATCCGTTTCAGTGCTATACACTTTGTTAGGTTTCCATTTTAGTTACCTGTATAATAAGGCTATGAGCTAGACGTTTTGAGTAGACTTGGATATTGCAATAATCCTTAGTTGCTCATTAACTGATAATCTCTTACTTCACTTTAAGAGGTGGTCTCATTTATTGTGTATGTATATACATATATACGTATGTAAATATATACATACGTATATATGTATATGCATACAGGGCACCTTACTGTGCCTTGTGTACTAATGATATAATCACAAGAGATACAGCAACATATAATAGAATGAACATAGATTTTAATCACAATTTCAAACTAAACTGGCATTTTGTTAGAGCTCAAAACACCTGAGAGAGCTACTAAACACCTGCGTGTTGTTTTGTCATCCCTAAAAGCGTGCATGACACTGTTAAACTCATAGAGTTATTATGAGGATTAAATTAGAGATATAAAATTCTAGCACAATCTTCAACATATACTTGTAGCTCTTGTTAATAAACAAGGCATAATAATACTCTGCTGACAAGTTGTTTGAGAATGGAAAAGCCTATATGTACCATCCCTAGTATGGTGCCTGACTAGGCACTGTTTTCTAAATGGTAGCTCTTTATGATTTAAGAGCCATGTCTTTTCTTACAGCCTGGGATTAATTCATTTGAAAAATTTCAGTAATGCAATAAGCAGATTTTGAGTATCTTTACTATTTCAAGCAGTATGTTTACCCTTACAGGGGAAATAAAATGAAATAAGATATAAGTATTGCCTGCAAAGAACACAATACAATTACATTATATCCATTATATACATAATGGATATAGTATAATTATATGTAATAATTATATATATATATATTTATATATAAGTTATATATAAGTAACTATAATACTGTACTATCGCTGAAGTGTTATAATACTGTTTTGAGATAGGAAAAAATTACTACTTTTGGAAGCTTGAGTATTACCTCTGTATTTCATAAAAAATTGTGGAATTCTGTAAATAGCTTTAGTTAATAGTCCTTGATGGTTAGGATTTTATCTTTTGTTTTTGCAGTGTTCCTTTTAGCATAATTAGAACGATTCATGTATTCTGGCAGCGTTTCTGTTTAGCAGTACACACATCTATATACAAAGAATAATCTATTGGCAAAACACATCTTCAGCTCTCTTTTGTTTGATTTGTATTTGCTTTCAGGCTTAAAACATAACTCAGTTTTATGGCTTATTAAGAAGGACAAAAAATAAGTACTCCATAACTTCATTTTTACCATAAAGTATATGTTACCTCTTGATATCTTAAACATTTTAACATATTAATTGTTAGTTTTCTTCTGCCTCTTCTTACAGAAGTGCAAATACATTTAGGGAATATTGTACATTGGAAGTAAAAATAATAAAATCCAGATAGGTTAGTAAAGGAGTCCTGTGTAGAAGATTCAAGTCAATTAGTAGAATAATATTGGATCTTTCTTTCATAAGAAACCAAGTATATTTATCAGGCGTTCACTTCAGTAGAATTAGGTGTGTCTTTTATCTCATTTTATATTCTAAAGGATTTTTGTTATAGAATATAAGTGGTAGAAATCTGACAGCTATGCTAACTGAGGATGACAATGGGGTAAAGGACAAGGAAAAAGCCTTTTGTAATTTAATTTTAAGTAGTACCATCATTTATTTTCAGTTGGCATTCAATTTTCGATACATTCACTTTAAAATGTATTACTGTTTTGTTTTCAATGTTATGGTAATTTTGGAGTTGACTTAGCTTTTCTCAGTCACAGATATGAGGCATATTAATGCACATGAGTTCCAGATGACAAACGGTGCTTGAAGTTTCCATGTCTGCTAATTCATTTTTGATTATAACATGATGTCTCCTGAAATATAAATGGCTTTTGCCTAGCCAAACGGTCATCGGATTTGAACATACGATGTGATGCTTCGCTGATGTTTGAACTTTGGAGTCATTTCAAATTCATTGATAATAGTCCTTATAAAGGCCATGTTCCCTCACTCAGAATGAAATAAACTAAGAGACTTTATCATCTGCTTCTCAGGTACGTTTCTCTAATGTATTTCATTTATGGAAAGTATTTGGAATTAATTTAGCACTAACCTTTGAAATCAGTGGATGTTTCACATCCCTCACATTTTCAAAACCAAGTTTAAATAGTCCAGATTATATTGTGTCAAAGGATTCCAACGACATTAGTTGTCTTGGATCTTAGTTTTTTTACAAAAAATGGCAGCTATTAATGTCCATTATCACTCAAAGTAAACTTAAATCTTAAATATAGAGTCAATTTTATCATTAACCATCTAAATCGCCTTGAGATTGAGAAAAGAAATGATAAAAAATAAGTTGTACCACTATGTTTATTTTTATGCCACCAAGTATTTTCATGTATTTAAAAATTTCTTATACATTTTGAAAATCATTACTATCTCTAATAAAGTAGAAAAGGTAAAAAAAACACTTGTTTGAATTTTTTTTTATCATGCTCCTTGAAATTCTTATAGCATTCTAATTTTTGTAATTAATTGTTTTAAGTTCCTTCCTGAGTGTTAGAGTGATATCAAACACCATCACACTATGAATTCACTAAGATCCAGTGATGTACCTGAAACAAGGCTGGGCCATGATAAGTGGTCTCTTGAGATCTTAAAAAAAAATAAAACTGACTAAAAGTCAATTTGCTTTTTACTATCACCATGATTCTAAACAATCAAAGATATATTATTCCTCCTTGAAATAGTCTCTTGTTTGTATAACCTCTAAATATGTGCTGAGTTACAGTTGAGTTTTAATAATACCTTTTTAAGCTTCATATTTTAAGCTTTAGCATATCTTATTACTTGTATTTCATAAACATTATATTCTATGAGGAAGTTAATTTGAAGAAATCCTAGTGATTTAGTTGACTATCACACATAGAGACTTGGCTACATACATTTGTTTTCAAAGTTTGTAATGTTTCAAAAACTTGTGAACGTTTTTGGGGAAGATTTTGTGTTTTCAAGCCTGATCGTACAGTGTATTCTTACATATAAACATTAGATTTCTAATAAACAATGATAGCCTGACGGTTGTGTAGAAATAGAACTTGAATTGATTTAATTCTATTATTATATGGACCATTTGAAATGTTTGTGTTAAATTTCTTGGAATTTGTTGAGAAATTCTTTTTTTTAAAGTATACTTATATTTATGACATTTCTAACTATTTGTATATCTGTTGCATCATGTGAAAGAAACTTTTGAAATTAATTCTTCAATAAAGTATGAACTAAGACTAAGCAATCTGATTAAAATATTCATTGAAAGGAATATGCAAAACTTATCCATTGTGACAAAGTCCTTGAGGAACTGACAGAAATTAGGCTCTTAAACAGGAACTTGAATGTAGCTACTCATTACTGTGGGAGACCAATATTTAGGTATAATTTTCTTTTTTTAAAAAAAAAGCTTTATGGTATTAAAATATTAATCTATTCATTTCTCCTTTTTGTACAGTAATATTTATTTTATTTTTATTGCCATAATTATATCTAAAGTAAAATATAAGAAGTTTCACTGGTTCTTTTCTGCCCATTATTGTTCATTTCATTGTATGATTATAACTAAAAATAATTTTGTTCTATAGAGGAGGAAGTATCAAAAAATTATTCTCTACAGGAAAACATGCCTGGTATACTATTGATAGAAATGTAAAAGAAAAGTCTGGGAAAATACATGTAAAGAAAAAAATAATTCAGCAACTTGTTTAAGAAGTAGATACCTGCCTGACTTTTTTTTTGTTTTTCAAACGCAGTATAAATCCTACGTGGAGTATTCTTAATTAAAATATCTCTGTAGGTGAAAGAAAAAGTAAGTGAGAGAAAGAGGTAAATCCCCTCTAATTTGTTCAGCAATAATTATTATGCTAACTTTTATGACCTATTATTAGCTTTACATTTCTAATAAATCAACATTTACATTATTTTAACACTATGAATTTTAACTTTCCTCACCCCTACCCCTGTTCAGGTGATAGTGAAATGGAAACAGTATTATGTGGTGAAGAAAAAGTATATTTTACAACTGAAAAGATGACAATTCAAATCCAGATTTCAAACAAGTGGAAGCAAGGTAAGTATACTGTCTAAACTGTAAAACTGAATTAATATTTTTAAGTATAAGTCTGCTATGAGATAATATATAAGAAGGTACTAGAACATAGAAATAAATTTGAATTCCTTTTTTTCAAGGATTAACACATATATCTGATATTTTAAAATTTAAATATATAATTATTAAATCATTGTGTGTTTCATTGTAATGTATCTTATGAGGAGGTCATAAATGGAATATTAGGTTTAATTACAGTTAAATCTTGATGCCATTTTTCTGAAGAAGTTAGAAGCAAATATCTTATCCATTCTCAACAACACCAATAAATCAGAAAACAGATTTCTATCTTCCAGTAGATAAAGCAAGGAAACTCCTATTTCTGGAAATATGTAGTTTTCATAAATTTACACTTTAGGATATCATTTAGGAAATAAATATAATAATTGAAATTAGCTTCCAAATGCAGTCTGTGAAATTAATATACTACAAAATCTGGTGATACAAATATACAGCATCTACATGCAGCTACCTATATGAAATATTTTTCAAAGGCACTGATAAAAATCTTTTGAGCAAGTACTGAACTCCCTTTAAATAGCAGGCATTGTAATAGATGCTGAGTATGTAATAGATGCTGAGTATGCACACATAAGAAAGAAACCATTGCAGTATTCAAATACCCACAATTTGCTGAAAGGTTCATTTTAAAAAGCATCATCATCAACAACAACAAAAACAAGAAAGGCAATAACAACTTAGGTCGAGACCATAGATTATTCAATGAAAGTAACTTGATGGTAGTCACTATAAGAAATTATTACATTATTAAATCTGTATTCAAAATAAATATTTATATCCTTTAATTGGATAAATACCCATTAATCTTCACTTTTTGAAACTGGTTAATGAAGGTATAGTTGTGCATTAAATCAAAAGGAAGAGGGAAGATACTAGTTATTCTTTCAGAAGAGAATTTGAAAGTTCAAGAAGTTGATGGCAATGGCTTATTGAGGTTGTATTTCAAATATAATTCCAATTTGGAAAGGTAAGATTAACTGATCTGGTAACTATATAGCATAGACAGAGGAGCTGCTCACAGTCTACTTTTCTATGCGTAGAACGAGATTTGATGTCACAGCTCATGTGTTATGATTTTGTTAGATATAATAAGTAGGAAACATTTGAAAATTGACATTTGTTAATAAAAGTAGGGTAGGGCTTCCCTGGTGGCACAGTGGTTGAGAGTCCGCCAGCCAATGCAGGGGACACGGGTTCGTGCCCCGGTCTGGGAACATCCCACATGCCGCGGAGTGGCTGGGCCCGTGAGCCATGGCTGCTGAGCCTGCGCGTCCGGAGCCTGTGCTCCGCAACGGGAGAGGCCACAACAGTGAGAGGCCCGCGTACCGCAAACAAACAAACAAACAAACAAACAAATAAATAAATAAATAAATAAATAAATAAATAAATAAAAGTAGGGTAGATAAGCTGACTGTAAAACAAATTCAATCAAAATATATTGGTTTTTTATACTAGGTAAGCTCTGCAAAAGTTGGACATGGTCTAAGTTCTAATATTAAAAATTTTGTCTTTCAATGTCATTTCAGGTTAGAAGCTATATTATTATGAAATACATTCCTAAGCACACATTTTCTTGAAAACTAGACTATAAGATAAATTTAATGTAGCTAACACTACAGTTCTTGATTTGAGTGGATGCTAAAAAGTTGTTTCCCTTTACGGAAATTATTCCAAGCTTTACACATTTCATGTCTATTTTGCAATTAGTTTAATTTCCATTAAAAACTCTCCAACTCTGTCCTTTGTCACATGAAAAGATAAAATGTGAGCAATAACTAAGTAGCCTTGTTTCTGACAAGAAAAGTTAAACTTTTAATTTTCCAGTTCTCCTGTAAGTGCTTCTAAATGTGCTGTGTTGTATACAATGTGAAGATAAGTAATAAATGTAAGTATTCAGTATGAAACTTTCAGGCACATTCCATTATTTTATGTAATTTGAGTGATAGTAAAACTTTTAATACAGTCATTTTTGAATTCTTATGCTAAAAGGAATATATAGCAACCATTTTCAGGGGGACAAGGTCAGAGAACATAATCTTGTTTAAAACTATATTTAAAAAAACATAAATATACAAGTTTGAATAGCAGACTTGATCCATTTACCATTTCATTTGGACCAGTCTTCTGGTATTCTATGAGAATTTTTGTGGTCCAATTGATACTACAACTGCTTAATCTTTTCTGACTCTCTTTTCAGAATCTCAGAGACATTTGTTCCTGCCTCTGTGGCATTTAGGTTACTAGCGCTTATTTTTGAACCATTTGTAGAATGAATAGTCTATGAAAAAAAAAAGCAAAAGTAAATACAAATGCATGTAATTTCCCTTTATGTCTTTACGTTTTGACTTATATATGCATGTATGTATGTATGCATGTGTGTATGTAATGTATTTATTTGCATGTATTATATATATATATTTGGTAATTTTTTTCAGACCTTAAAGAAGTGCATGGAGGGAAACTGTTTTGTAGAGGCTAATTTTTTGTGTGTTTTTGCTATTGCTGCTTATGTTTGTTTTCTTTTAGTGTTTGCCCAACTTTCTTTTCCATTTTTTCTGATAAGAAGACCTCCCTTTATAAGAGAAAAACCACTCTCCAATTACATGTGTTTATGGGGATGCTGATTCTCTAGCCACAGCTGTGGACACAAAAGCCCTGTAAAGCCCTTGGATTAATATGTACGTTGGGTGAGAGAGCGTCATGTTTCCTTCTGGGGTCATTGAGTCTGAGGTGCAGGTAAGCTTAGATTTCTCGGTGCCCTCATTACCCCAAAATAAAGGACACGTAGAGCCAACAAAGAGAATGACGGAACCTAGTGATAATGGAGATTGAAAGAGAGAGAGAGAGAAAAAGAAAATAACATCATTTGAAGTGTCTGCGTAGCTTAACCTAATTTGTATTGTTCGAGTTTTTGGTTTCTGTTACTTCAAACAACAACAATAAAAAATAGTTCAACATAGCTATTTCTTAATAATATTACACCTATATACATATTTTGCAATTGAATGTACCATATATGTGCAATGTCATCAATTTACTTCCTCATTTCCTTGCCTCCATAAAGAATAGTTTTTTTCATCCAATCCAGTTCATGGTTTACTTAAACCATGGCATTCAGGAACCAGTATACGCTTTTGTCTAATCCCTCCCAGTCCCCACCTTATAAAAACAACAAAGCATGTGATTTCAAGTGTGGTTGGATAGGACATAAATCAAGCACTTTTTTATCATAGAGTAAGATCAATTTTTTTTTTCAAGTTGTATTCTGTCTTATCCTTAACAAATATCATTCAGTCTCTGCCTTGTTACTTCACTAACTACATATCTTTTTTAGAGCAAATTATATTTTTGTCATAAATCTAATTTAACAGGGAATATTAAATATCTTCTTGAAATAAACTATATATACATGCATGGCACACATATGAACACACATACATAGATAAACATATACGTATATATATGTTGGTATATCACAGAAAATGACTAGACAGAAATGCATTCTCTTCCAATGAATACCTAAAAACTACAGAGGGAAAGTATATATAAGATAGATAAGTAGTCTACTTAATTTAATTTTCAATTTTTTTTTTAGTTGATTATCAGTATGCCCCTGACCTCAAAGGCACAGTCGATTTCTTCTTTTATATCCATGTGATAGTTATTTGGGCTATTAACCCTTATTATGGTTCTTTATCCATTGCTTATGTCCCTTTATAATCCTTACTTTGGCCAATGAAATGCAAATGTAAGTGGTGTGTTATTTCTGTACACAAATTACAAGAGCTTTCTCTTGCCACAATAATTATGTAAATATTTTGGGACCTTTGGTAAAAAACTGAGTAGATGTCTTATTGCCAACTGGGATTGGACATTGATGTTAGTGAAAACAACACTTTGTTGTGCTAAAGCCACAGAGCCTGAATTTATTTATTATTGAAGTATAATTTAGCCCATCCTGACTAATGAATGCAATTTTTTTTGCCACTGCATGTTATTCAGTTCCTATTATAACAGTCACCTCATTCCACTGCATTATGATATTTGCATAGAAAACTCCCTGTTAGGTTATAAATGTCTCATGATTAAGCATAGAGACTGGCATACAACAGCCATTTAAAAATGTTTGTTGATAGAGTATAATGAATATACAGTAAAGAGCAAAATATCATCCTTCTGGTATCTCTTCTAGAAAAGGAAACATAACAATATAGCATATAATGTAGAATATGCATGGCAGGCATAAAACAAGACACATAGTGGTTAGGAAGCAATTCAACATAAGCTTAGTTACCTGGGGTTGTCTCCTTCTCTGCTACTTCCTAGTTACGTGATCATGTAAATCTATATAATCTTTTGTATCTGAGTTTCCTCTTCCATAAAATGGGAGTAAATACAGTATGCCTCTCATACAGTATTTGCAATAATAAAAAAATGAATATAAATAATTTATAAAATACACAGACAGTAATAAGCACTCAAAGTTGTATATAGGGGTGTATATACATAAACACACAGAAATGAATTCCTCACTTTTATATAAATATCATTGGGTATATTTTTGTTTAAATTATATCAGATGTTATATCAATTAAATATAATTTCAGATGCATTATCAATATACCTGATTGATTTCCATTCAGTAGTGGCAACAAGACTTTTAACTTTCTTCTGATTTTATGACCTCCTGACAGTACTCTATTCTAGCTCAATATCAGGAATGTAATAATCATGAAAGGAACAGTGTATCACCAAAGGAGCTAAAAGTTTCTTTATCTTATACCCTTTAGAAATATTGTGATCCCTTTTATAAACGTTAATGAAAGATTTGTATGTGTTGTTGAAACGGAACAGGAACCTGTGGTCCTTCCCACACCATGTCCTCTGCTTGCCTTTTGTCTGTAGAAAAACTTTAGTAAAAGAATAAATTTAACCAGAGAGGTAAGAAAATGCAGAAGCAAAGGAAAACAGTCAAACAGGACAAAATAATAATAGTTTAGTCGTTAAACAAAGTCAAGGACTTTTAGTTCCTCCTCAGGGTCTATAGATAATATTCTGAGCCACATCCTTTGAGCTGTTTTGTGGACGCTGAAACCCCTACCAGGTGGAAGAAGTTAACTTCGTGATGACCAGACTGTAGCCATGACATAAGCTGCCACAATTCTGAGAAGTGGCCTCAAAGAAATGGAAAAGAACTGACCCTGGAACTAAAGACTAACTGTACTTAAAACAATCAAGATGACACTGATCAAACTACCTCATGACCAACTTCAAGATGACTGTCAGAGCTGACTGTGCTGTTTCTGCATGTAGCCCCCTCCTTCCATCTATACACCCCTGAAACTCCCCTTTAAAAGCTCTTGCCCCCTTATTGTCGGAGGGTGGGGAAGGAGTCGACCTTTGGCACAAGTTCCTCCCCTGCCCCCAGGTTACCAGCCTCCAGAATAAAGCAAATTTTCCTTTCCACCAACCTTGCCTCTTAGAGTATTGGCTTTAGAGTGGTGAGCAGTAAGACCCCACTTTCAATAACATTGTGTCTAATTTAATATATATTGTAGATTGATCTATAGTATATATAAATGTATTCTATGTATATATGTAGAGAGAGATGTAAGTATATGACCTATAAAGAGTATATATATGTGTGTATATGTAATATAACTGAACTATCCTCTTGCTTCCAAAGCATTTCAGTTGATTGATTGATTCATTGATCTACTATGGGAATTATTTCCTTCTTCCTTGTATTGTTGTTGGCTGTTTATAGATGTGTTCACCTATAGATTCGAAATTCCTTGGGCAGAACCTCCCCTAAGATTTGAGGCACCGAGGGCAAGAGTACAAATAAAGGCACCAATACCATATGACTAAATATTTAAAAGTTATGAATCAAGCTAACCTTCTATTAAATAAAGCATGATATAGCCTCCTAAGTAGATGACTATATCTTTGTAATGAACTGGAAGGCCAAATATTAAGTAACAATTATAGGATTCCCAGTGGGAATTGAAGCACAGAAAGCTGGAGTTGTTAAAAAAAAAAGCTTCTACTCTGGATCATGCTACTTCTGGGAGTAATAAACTATTCTTTGTTTTCAATCCATGAATCCTGTGTCTTCTGACAGCATCTATGAAACTGAGGCAGGCTAACTTGTTAGCGTGCAAGTAGGATAAACATTTCAGACTCTTGACATGGAGGTGATTAATTTCTATAGCCATTTATATATATATATATGTGTGTGTGTATATATATATTACATATATATAATTTATATATTTACATAATTTATCCTCACAAAGATCTATTAATTTATCCTCACAAAGATCTACATTTAAGGCAGTAGGTACTAACTGATTTCTTTTTTTTGTTTAGTTTTTGTTTAGTTTGATTGTTTTTCAGGTAGTGTAATGCAGATATAGATACTTTCGTTAAATAAAAAGTAAAACTGTTATGGGTAAGATAAGAGACTTGCCTAATGTTATATGAGGAATAAAGAATCTGGATAGAGTTTTGGTCTCCAGATTCCTCCAATATCATGAAGTATCTACAAATTTACCAATAATGCAAGATATTCTCCTTTCTCACTATGATCACTGTAATTCAATAACTTACATGCTAGGTACAAAGAGAAAGCTAGAAGAAAAATGTCACTCAAAATGTTTACATCAAAAGCATTAGAGCACATCTATTCTCCATTAACAGTTATAATGAAAGCACTTTGATGAAAGAAGATTTAAGACCTCTTTGAACTGATCTCTCTTGACATTATAGATAATAAGGCACTTTATTTGCAAATACCCCATACTCTGAAAATCATGTTACTGGCTACATTACAAAATTCAATTAGTTACTTTATTCTCTGCTGGACACCATTAGTTTCTACTGAATGAGCTTTCATATGTACTGGCATCTTCAAACATATGCTTTTGTGAATGCATACTGAAATATTTAAAGTATGACACTTAATGCACATTTAGTTGGAACTCTGCATGTTAAAACTCTGTAAAATTATTAGGAAAACAGGAAAATATACCTTACCTTTGATTTTCAAGATGATTTCCTCATTTAGGCATATTAAATTCAGTGATGCTAATAAAGCTTTCAAATATTTTTCTTTTTGTGATTTCAGCACACAATGTATGTTTCAGTGACGTTTCCCCTCTCTGTTATGTGACCTTGGCCAAACTAGCACACTCTTCCTCCAGTGCCTAGTTTTGCATGACGCCTAGAGCTGGCATTCAATAAGTGGCTCTTGACTGGCTGGAAAATGATACATCATGCCTTTAGAATGCTAAAATACCAAGAGCAGTAAAACAATTTTTGTGATTTTAATATTTAGTCTCCAAAATGTATTTAATTTTAAGTTTGTTACTTGAGATGATCCTAACATGAAAGTCCTTACTCTAACTATGATTCCATTTTTGGTTATGAACAATACCCTTTTGTATATACAGTAAATAGAGCATTATAAGACTTAGAGAGAGCATTCTATCCTCAACTCAGTGGACATAAATCTGATGCCCTAACACTATTTACTGGTACAAATCATTCTATCTACCTTCCAGACCATAATCCTTCTCACTTGCTTTTACTTGCATTGGCTGACCTCTGTACATATGGCCTGTTGGCTGATTAACGTTTACTGGGTTATCATTTTCCTGGCCAGCCCTGTCCCATTTCTGTCCTCTCTCAAATACTTTTAGTAAGGCAGCAATCTCTGTATATCACAAACACCTTAAGACTAGGATGGGGTTCAATTACGAATCAAATTTAGGTAATTTCTCATTTTATAGCAGCCTCAGCCAAAGCCATGAAGAGTGGGAGCCAGTTTTAAGCAGGACTTGTCATGATGCTTTGAAACTAGCAACCCTACTTCACCAACCTCAGCTCTTCTGGTCTCAATATAAGAGGAGGTTGAAGCGGCTAGAAGTAAGAATTTCTTAAAAGAGAGTATTCAGGGCTTCCCTGGTGGCACAGTGGTTGAGAGTCCACCTGCCGATGCAGGGGACACGGGTTCGTACCCCAGACCGGGAAGATCCCACATGATGCAGAGCGGCTGGGCCCGTGAGCCATGGCCACTGAGCCTGCGCGTCCGGAGCCTGTGCTCCGCAACGGGAGAGCCCACAACAGTGAGAGGCCTGCGTACCACAAAAAAAAAAAAAAAAAAAAAAAAGAGAGAGCGACTATTCAGCATTCTACTGCTCGTCTCCTCCCTGATTGATCCTTAGACATTAGGAGGGTAGTGTGTTTCTCTCTCACTTTAAGCCATGTCATAAGTGAGACAGACACCCAAAAGCCCTCTTGGAGAGATTGGCATTCATCTTCTTGAGTTGAGAGAATAAAAGGAATGTTATCTGACTTGTTTTAAAAATCTTGAGGCCTGGGAGAGTCTGGCTTGCGTGATCTGCCTGAGAACAAAAAGATAAAGCACAGTGAGGAAGTTTCTCTTTCAGAGCATGTTTGGACAAAGGTACAAGTTGCCTGTGATTCAGATTTGGACTCAAAAGGGGGTCCAAAACACCCTTGTTTATAGGCAGAATAAGGGTCATGGTTTTTGGTGCTGCAGTTGGTGCCCTGCATAGAGGTTCAAGCTAGGGTTAAAATCCAGCCCGTGCCCATTATGGCAGTAGGGTCCTGTCAGCCTAGAAAACTTGTACTTTTATTTTTTAAGCCTCAAGAAAATCAAGATAGTGGCTATTTAATTATTTATTTTGTTTAATTGCCCCCAAGCATTTCAACCAATCAATCAATCAGTCAATCAATCAATACTTATTGGGCACCAACTATATGCCAGGCACTGTTCACACAGCAATGCATGAAACAGTCTTTGTCCTCATGCCTCTGCATTCTAATAGAGAAGGAGAGAACACCAAACAAATAAGACAATTTCTGGCGTTATAACTGCTATAGAGGAAATAAACAGGATGATGTGACAGAAGTGGAGGGGGGAGCTGCTTTAGATAAGTTGTCTTGCAGGAGGTGACATCTGACGTGCAATTTAAAGGATGAACACAAGCCAGCCACAGGAACCATCAAGGGAAGAGAGAACATTCCACGGCAGAGAGAACAGCAAGGACAATGGTCTTTGGTGGTACTGAGCTTGACACATTAAAGAAACTGAAAGCTGGGTCTGCAGCTGTGCGAGATACCTCAGCTTTGCTGGCCTTCACCTTACACCACTTGCTCTGTGCCTTCTACCTGTCTAGTGTCTATTTCACTTGCCATGAGTCTGGCCCAGGTTCTTCCCTGAACTTGGATGTCTGGAGCTTGTGCTGACGAAGCTCCCGCTCTCCCCTCCATGCCCTGGGCTGGGATCAGCTGAAGACACATATTTCACCCCACAGAAGTGTTCTGCTTTGATCATCCTGAGAGCTGGACACAGGCCATGCTGAAATTCAAAGCAGAAAGCATGGAGCAGCTCATTCCCCCAATCATATACCTGCCAGTTGGCCAGAACTTCATTTACACCCCACAACTAACTGTGGTGAAGGTGGTATTTCCCAGGACTCACCCACAGTCTTGCCCAGTGACATTTCTGGAAGCTCTTATAATCACTCAAGAGACCTTTCTTTCTAATTTACAAAATAATGTATTGAGGGATAGTGGAGCATCATCTGAATAAAATAGCCTTAAATAAAACTATATCCCTAGGTATAAGGAGCTGACAGGTAGTGCTAAACCATCACCTGGATGAGGCTTCACCTGAAACTAGGGACCTGAGGTGAAATATTCCATTATATAAGGGTCTCTTAAAAAAGAATAGATGAAAGAGGGAGGAAAAGAAAAGGGGGAGAGGTGGAAGAACACTTTGTGAATGAATAAAAACAGTGTTTGGAAACCTACCAAAGAGGATACCAACACTGGTTTACAGCTGCATGAACCTTGTAAGGCTTGATTTTTCTCATCTGACTCTCCCCTGCCCTTCTCCTCAGACACAATCCCAGCATGGAGAATTGCAGTAGCATCAGGTGAAGGATGCATGTGGCTGGGAAAAAGGAGTGAAGTGACCTCCTCTTCTCCTTCCCAACTCTGAGCTTCAGGCCCCAGGCGGATTCTGACTGTGGATGCTGTAGGGTTGGGAGGAAAGAGGGGTGAAGAGAGTGGAGAAGTTTTGAATGACATGGATAAGTATATCTTAGATTAGACTGGACTTTTTGATACCTTAGAAAATTAGAGTACCCTTCAATACCTGTAAATCATAGAGAATGCTATGGGATCTGACCAAGATTTTATTCAGGAGTAGGAAAGGACAAGACCTCAGAATGTGCTCAAAGAGAACAAATGTGAAAACAAACAAAATTACTTTTTGTTCTCACTCCACTAAGTTCAATAAATACATTGAATCCATTGGCATAATTTCCATAAATTGCTTCTTCTCTCTTCTAAAACTGCTAATCCTCTTTTATTGGTTTGTGCTGAAAAAACAAATTTTGATTTCCTGAATAAACATGAATTAGGTTTTGAGGTGCTCTGTTTAATTCTCTAACAATTAAGTCTATCAGATAATAGCTAAAAACACTAAAAAATGTTTCATCTTGTTTACTTTATATTCTGTCAATTATAATTCTTCATCGACTGGCCAGTCCTATGGCACATGTACACTGTAATAGCTGTTTTCCTCAGAATGACATTGTAACCTCAAAAGATTTTTTGTATTATTAAAATGGTGTCAAAATTATTTGGTGTTAACTGCTTCTTATTATATTATTTAAAAATAGAAAAGGCAAATAACTTATGTGGTTATGATGATTGATTTCCCAAATCCCAAATCAAGAAATGTGATCTGACAAATGGTTTCTGGGCTACATCCAGGTACAAGAGAGTACCGAGACTGCCCAAACACTGCTACAGGTTTAGTGTTTCTGATTTAATTTCTTTGGTCTAAAGAGCTGACAAAGCGAATATTAAAAATATGAAGTATGCAGGAATATATCTGAATTATGTAGGGTAAATTATTTTAAGAAGATGACACCATGCTATCCATTAATACCAGAACCTTAACTTGCCTTTCCTACTTCTGCCTCTCAGGGGCTTTTTAAAAATCGGAGTCATTTTTAAAGAAAACCTCCTCCTTTAGATATTACATTAACCAGTTTTTTTGTTTGCCTGATGATGACATTAAATCCCCTGTCATATTTTTAAATACAGAGTCTGTCTATCACGTTGCTCATTCAAAATTCTGTAACATTAAGGGCATAGGCCAGTCTGCATAATCATATTTCCAAGTCTTGTTATTGCACAATTATTTGGCATTTTAATTCAAGTTATTTTCACTGGATAGAGGTCAGTTATTTTTCTTTTTCTGTTTTGTGCTTATTTTCAACTGCTGTCATTCAGTATATATACGTTCTATTCTTCCATTAGTATATTCTAACTCAGAAAAGGAGACAGTCAGGAATAGTTTGGAACACCAGATCAAGCATTATCACAGTTCTTAATTATGTTTTGAAGTTATTCCAAATGGTAGTATTCATCTAAAAATAAACCAAGCATTGCAGTAAAAGAGATGTGAAATATCCATATAAACACTCATAATACTAGTTCATTTTTCAGTTTACTAAGAACATCATTAACAAGAAAGCAGAAGGGTTTTTTTTTCCAGTTTGAAATAATTACTGGAACAGTCCAGCATCTAAATAAAATTGCAAAAGTCAGAGACTAAGAACCAAATGCATCTGTATATATCTATGCATTAAAAGTAGTCAAACCTTTGGTAGTGTATATATGTCAATGCTACTCTCTCACTTCGTCACAGTTTACACTTCCCCCTCCCTGTGTCCTCAAGTCCATTCTCTATGTCTGCGTCTTTATTCCTGTCCTGCCCCTAGGTTCATCAGAACCATTTTTTTTGCTTTTTAGATTCCATATATATGTGTTGGCATATGGTATTTGTTTTTCTCTTTCTGACTTCACTCTGTATGACAGACTCTAGGTCCATCCACCTCACTACAAATAACTCAATTTCGTTTATTTTTAGGGCCAAGTAATATTCCATTGTATATATGTGCCACATCTTCTTTATCCATTCATCTGTCGATGGACACTTAGGTTGCTTCCATGTCCTGGCTATTGTAAATAGTGCTGCAGTGAACATTGTGGTACATGACTCTTTTTGAATTATGGTTTTCTCAGGGTATATGTCCAATAGTGGGATTGCTGGGTCATATGGTAGCATAAAAAGAAATGAAATTGAGTTATTTGTAGTGAGGTGGATGGACCTAGAGTCTGTCATACAGAGTGAACTTAAGTCAGAAAGAGAAAAACAAATACCGTATGCTAACACATATATATGGAATCTAAAAAAAAGAAAAAAAAACTGGTTCTGATGAACCTAGGGGCAGGACAGGAATAAAGACGCAGACGTAAAGAATGGACTTGAGGACACAGGAAGGGGGAAGGGTAAGCTGGGACAAAGTGAGAGAGTAGTATTGACATATATACACTACCAAATGTAAAACAGATAGCTAGTGGGAAGCAGCTGCATAGCACAGGGAGATCAGCTCAGTGCTTTGTGACCTCCTAGAGGTGTGGGATAGGGAGGGTGGGAGGCAGATGCAAGAGGGAGGGGATATGGGGATATATGTATACATATAGCTGATTCATTTTGTTGTACAGCAGAGGCTAACACAACATTGTAAGGCGATTATACTCCAATAAAGATGTTAAAATAAATAAATAAAATAAAGTGCCATTATCAACGCTCCCCCCCCTAAAAAAAAGTAGTCACACCTAATTTCAGCCAATGAATGCATGACTAAGGGAAATACAGAGTTCTTCATTAGTTATAAATTGAGAGTTTGGGAAAAGAAAAAGCAAAGCTCCGAGGAATAATGGACAGATATCCACCACCATACTAACAAACGAATCATCCAAAGGTAACATTCTGTCATTTAATGGTTTCCCCCTTGGCTATATTCACTAATCTTATCAGAGTTTCTTAAATGTCTTGTTTTTAGGTCTGGGTATCTAAGTTGTCAATCGTTTTTGCTATAGAACAGCTTAAGTTTTAGAATATTTTTATATCTTGCTCAAGGAGACTCACTCACTAAACACAGCATTCCTATGATTTTTTTTTTTAAAGTCCTCAAGCTTGATATTTGTAGATATAAGCTAAAGCACAAGATGACAGTTTGGTTCAGGTTTGGATGGTTTTTTTCTCACATCAAGAAAAAAATTCAACTCACAGTTCAGATATTAATCCTGGCTGAATTTTAGGTTGTGATTTGTTAATAAGAAAAATAATTAGTTCATATTTCCTTAAACAATAACTTATTAACAAAAAAGTTACCTGTTAGAAGTAATGCAAATTATATTAGAAGGAATGCAACTGAAACACAAAACACAAACATTTAAATAGTCCCATAGACTAAGTTCCAAATAACTTGTTTACAATTAAAAAAACAAAGTGCTAAAGAAATGAAACCACCATGAATAAAAATTATCCTGGGGCGGGGTGTGGTGGTGGGAACTACCTGTAGAAAAAGACCCACAAAGATGGCATATACTAGAATTAAAAATGTTTGTTTCATATGTTTAGAGAAATAAAGGATATATGACTAATATGATGGGGTTCCACTCTCACCTACGATATATAAAGCTGGAAGAGTGCATCACTCCTACTCTAATAACAGAAAAATAAACTATATAAAATACAAAATTATTATGTTCTTTTCCATTGAAGAGCTGAGTTTAAATTCTCAGGCCAGAGAAGTCTGAGCAGGAGAGCCAGAATACATGGGAAGAAAGTGTAGCTCCAGCAGGTAAGAGGAAATTAGAATTTTATCACATTGTTACAAGATGCTTGCAGGCTAGCTCAACAGCCTAGAATCCTTGAGTACCTCAGGCACAAGGAAATTTTCACTCACTTGGTGGCTGTTTTCCATGGACCTCCACTGAATGCTCACAAGAAAGCTTGTGCAAGTCCAGGAGACTGGGGAAAGCCTCCCATGGATGGTACAGGCACACAAGAAGGAATCATCTATCACAATAGGAAAGCCATGAAGGGTCCTCCCTGGACTCTGCTCTCATACAAAATTAAAACCTTAAAATGTTTGTGGAAGGACAGCAAGTTCTGTCACTCTCAAGGCACAGGTAGATACCCATTATTGCTGTGGGAAGGGAAGTAGAAAAAAACCTGTTCCCCTGGGGAAATGGCAGGAAGAGTTCTACACAGCATCCTATGTCAATAGCATTAGAGTCTCAGCACTGTACAAGGAAAATCTCTCCCGCAAGAGACCCACTACAGGTAAAATATAGAGATTTGCTATCATGGGGAGGAGGTGTAGGAATGGTGAGAAAGCCATAAAGCCCAGGTGTACAGGGTCAAACTAAGACTGATACTGGACCACGGCAAAAGAGAACAGCTTCTGTTGTCTGTCTAGCAGCCCAGTAAGCAGTAACAAGCAATAATACTGTTCCCTGGAGAAGAAGCAAGAGTCCCCTCTAAAGGGAGACCATCTGTGTTATAGTTGGGCAAAGATGGTTGAAAACTGAGGTTGGAGCAGGAACATTGAAAAAAACCCTCTGGTCCCTTAGCTCCCACTCTAAACACAAGGAATCATTTGAGCAAGTTGAATTCTGTTGTGCAGTAAGGATAAAAATAGCAACCATGAAACCCATGCTCAGCTCAACTCCTGACCAGATGAGTCAACGCTTTAAACCAGGGGTCCCCAGCCCCTGGGCCACGAACTGGTAGCCATCCACGGCCTATTAGGAACCAGGCCGCACAGCAGGAGGTGAGCGGCTGCTGCTCCCCATAGCTCGCTTTACCACCTGAACCATCGTTCACATTACCATCCCCGCGATCGCTCACATTCGCATTAACACCTGAACCATTCCCCGCACCCCCCGACACTGTCCATGGAAAAATTGTCTTGCATGAAACCAGTCCCTGGTGCCAAAAAGGTTGGGGACCACTGCTTTAAACCAACATTCTGACAAAAGAAGAACCAGGCTCATTTCCAGGAATAACCACAAATTATCTCAGTATCTACTGTTCACATGATATCTAACAGTCAATTTAAAAATATGCTAGGGCTTCCCTGGTGGCGCAGTGGTTGAGAGTCCACCTGCCGATGCAGGGGACGCGGGTTCGTGCCCTGGTCCGGGAAGATCCCACATGCTGCGGAGCGGCTGGGCCCGTGAGCCATGGCCGCTGAGCCTGCGCGTCCGGAGCCTGTGCTCCACAACGGTAGAGGCCACAACAGTGAGAGGCCTGCGTACCGCAAAAAAAAAAAAAAAAAAAAAAAAAAAAAATGCTATACACAATAAAGGATTGATCTTTACTTTTCTTTAGATGTGCTTTGATCATAGGTTTTTACTGACCTCATACAATGAGTTTGGAATTGTTTTTTCCCTTCCATTTTTTGGAAGGACTTATGGATTGTGGTATGTTTTCTTCTTAAAATGTTTGGAAGCCATTTGTGGCTGTGAAGCCATTTGAGCCTGAGGTGCTTTTTTGTTTGTTTTTGTTTGGTGAAAGGTTTTAAATACAAATTCAACTTTCTCAATAAATATTGACTATTTTAGCATTTTAATTCTTCTTGAGTAAAACTGATCAGTTTGTATCATTTAAGGATTTTGCTATTTCATTAAAATTGCCATGTTTATGCCATGAAGTAAATCAAAATATTATTATAACTTTAACATCTATAAATCAATTACCCTTCTCATAATTGTTATGGATATTTTGCTTCATCTCTATTATTTTTCCTTATCAGTCTTGCTAGAGTTTAACAATTTTACAGATCTTTTCAAAAACCAGCTCTTGAACTTATTTTCTCTTTTCTTTCATTTAAAAACTGCTTTTGTGTCTTCACTGATGCAATAACTTTAGTACTAACACCTGCTTTTTTTTTTGACCTATCTCACAGTGATTCAGTTAGACTCAGGCCAATGCACATAATATTTACTCGGCACACTGTTATATGTAAATTTTGCTTTTGTTGGTTTAAAAAAGTTTTTTAAATGCATTCCTTACACAGAAATTAATATGTGACTTGTAGTTGGTCCTTTTTTTGATGAATTAATGAATGCATGTACCAGAAAACAAACTTGAATGTTTTTGTTTTTATAGGTAAAAATATGTCAAAGTAGACTCACTGTATATAATATTTATCCTTTTAATTTCTCTTTCCGTATTCTTGGGAAGTAAATAGGAACAACACCTTTTAGGATTTCCTGAAGGATAAACCATGCATGTATTCTATGCATTACCTTACAAAACAGGCAGAAGGGGGTCCGCTGGCTGGATGCAGAGGTTTCTGTCTTGCACACAGGCACCCTGTTTAGACTCTCTGTTGCTGTGGCAATCCCAGTGCCTTTGCTAAAGTGAGCTGGAGAGACCACCACAGGTGGTGGTCATGACAAATATGCACCAGCACTACTGGCCTAGCATCCCATCTCTTAATTAGTTTTGTCTGTTTTATGGTTCAGTAATCAAACAAATTGTTATAAGTAACTAAAAAAATGGAAGCCAAGAAGCCCATTTCTACAGCTGGCAGCCTGACACATTAGAAGTTTAATTGCTAAAATGTTCTGTAAGGACCAAATTCTTTATTATCGTCTGCCTAAAAATTACAAATGAGTGGGTGGGTAGAAGTGGCACTTTGGGTGCCATAAGAATTCTTTTATGACTGTCCGTTCCCTCCAAAATATATTATTCTTTATAGTGGCTGAGTTGCTTGGGAATGGATTAGGATACCCCATCTTTTTAAGCAGGGATGAATCTTTAAACCAGTGATACTTGCTGCTACTAAAGAGGTTTAAATCATCAGAGTTAGTCTGGATACTTTCTCCAGAGAATCATAAGACAAAGAAATAAAGATTTCCTCTCTGCTATGAATGAAAATCTTCCCATGCTGTTCTCTGTCTCTTACCTTAAATAAGGACCTTAAAACCAACAAACAGCCACATCCTTGGGACATATATCTGCCCATCTCTGTATAAATTATTACAGCTTCCTTCCAAATTCAGATGCTGTTTCTGGGACCATTTAATTTTTATTATCAGTTTTCCACACCTTAAGTTATATAGAGTCATCTCTTTTATTTGCATAAAAGTATAATAGAAAAACATTTTTCTGTACAGACAAGAATAGGTAGTATTTGTCTACTATGCTGAGTAGGAAATTTTTAATGAGACTTCAGGGTTTTTTTGTTAGTTTTAAATTATGTATTTTTCTGAGTATTAAAGTAATACATCTTTAGTTTAGAAAATTGGAAAAATATATAATTGAAAAAATAAATATTATTCAAAATCCCACACTGGCATATTAGACTACTTCTCAGAAAATTTTTACTCCATTTCTCCTTAGAGTAGAGTATACCTCCTGTCCCACTGAGTTTGTGCTTGGTCGTGAATTTCCCTTCACCTCTGGAATGTGGGCAGAATTGTCAGTCCAGAGAAAACACTTTCAGAAGTTTACCCTCTTGTATCCCTGATGTCCACCATGGCTTGGTCATACCTCATGCAGGCCCTGCTCCTTCAGCCCGGTTTCTAGACTGAGAGACATGCAAAACAGACCTGTACAAATGCTCATACAACCCAAGCCAGATCTAGCCAAGTTCCAGCTGGACTCTTTTTGAGCCTGAAATAAATGTCTTCTCTTATTATAAACCTTTGAGATTCTGAGACTGCTGTTACACAGCAATGTTGACATGTATACCTACCTTTCAATGGAGATTTTACATTTGGGTATATGTATGTGTGCATGTATGTATGTACAGATATATACATACATTCTGGCATATTTTCTTCCAGACATCCATTTTTAAAATCTTTCTCAGTAAGTGTGTGTATATAATACATGTATATTAAGGGTGTGTATGGGTTATATAAAAATACTGTGTGTGTTTGTACATATGTGAGAGTAAATCACGTTCACAAACATAGATTTAAAGTAGATCTCTTATAAGGTGATTCACCGATTCTAGTTTGCCTGGAACTTTCCTGGTTTTAGCACTAGTAGTTCCCTATCCTGGGACACTCCTTTGTTTTAGGCAAGAGAGAACTGTTACCCCCCTACTTCTTCCTTTCTTTACTTTAAAATATCTACTTTTTTAGTTTAATAGCTCTTGGATAAAAATCTTCCAAATTCATTGCATGTTCTTAGTTTGTAGTAATTTCATAGTACTCCCATCACAAGCACACACTACACACCCAATTTAACCAATCACCTAGTGTTAGATATTTGTTATTTTTGTCTTTTTTCCTTGTAAATTTAAAGTGATTTATTTTAAAATCTTTGATTCAGTTGTGGGTTATATTTTCTTATTTTATCATAATTATTCATGACATAAAATTTTATAATTTGACACACTAATTTATTGTATGAATTCAACAGCTTAATAGAAAAAATATTTTAGTAGAAGATAAAATGTTTTGAAGCAGTAGCATAGTTATAATTTATATCACAATACGATTTTTTTTTTTTTTTTTTGTGGTACGCGGGCCCCTCACTGTTGTGGCCTCTCCTGTTGCGGAGCACAGGCTCCGCACGCGCAGGCTCAGCGGCCATGGCTCACGGGCCCAGCCGCTCCATGGCATGTGGGGTCCTCCCAGACCGGGGCATGAACCCGTGTCCCCTGCATTGGCAAGCGGACTCTCAACCACTGCACCACCAGGGAAGCCCCACAATACGATTTTTAATCAAAGTATACACATAGCAAATATAACCTATTCAGTAGAGTCATCTCAATAGCCTTTGAGCCACATGTTCTTTCTATTCAACATGTAAGCCTATCCTCATCTGACTTTCAAAAGAAGTGTATGACTAAAATATGCACATCTGAAAAATAAATTTACAGTATTAATAATATGGGACATGTAAAGGATCATACTAATATCAAACACTAAATGATTTTGAGGAAGTAAACAAATAATATAAATTAATGTGGTCAAGAAAAACTTCCCCAAGAAGATAGAACATGATGTTAAAGAAACATTAGACATGATATATGGAACTTACTGTCTACTCTTAAAATGATTTATATAATGCAAAATGAAATTAGGACTGAATAAAATAAAAGTGTAATTGTGCAGTTAAAGGGTGAAGTCTCTAAAAGAGAGATTCACGTGGGATGAAGCAGTAGGGTGGCGTTTGTGAGAAGGAAGGCATCTGAGCTGGATATCAAGGTCTTTTTCAGACCTGGTGAATAAGCTATTTACATCTCCAATATCTACAAATATAACAATATATTAATAAACAAAAGTGATAAAATTTCTGAGATGAGTTTAGAATGTTTTTGAGAAGAAATAATTCATGCAAATGTCCTGACAGATAATGATATTTAAAAATAGACCTCTAAAAAGCCTTGTCAAATACTGGGTTAAGAGATTTATATTCAAACCATAATTCCATCTTTGACTCTCTTCATTGAATTTCTAAAAATGTATATTTTGTTTTAGACATGTCACCTCATTCTTTCTCGTATCAGTAAAAGTGTTTATGTATTTTGATGTACACTAGTAAAATGACAAATTTTAAGTCATATTACTGGAATGGTCTTATGCAAAACCCCTTTCATGACATGACCAACTACAGAAAATACAGTACTAAACAGTACCTTGCCAGGTCTTGCTAGGAAACGCAAGAGTTAAAGTAAATGACATTAGACATAAAATGCTACACTGCATGTAAAAAAAAATAATAATAATACTCCTTTGTGTCTTTATCCAAAGCAATTGTCATAGACAGGTGGGTGTTGATCATTACAAGAATGAAATCACTCCCAAACACACAATTTAAACCAAACAGCTAGTGGTATTAACACTTAAAGGTGACACGTATGTTTCAAGAAGAAAAAATATCTTGTACAGAATATTTTCTGGATCAGGTTGCAGATTTATTAGTCATCCTGCAATACCTTGAGACCAGTTCAATTTGTCAGAACTCAATATCATTGCCATTTCCCATAGGATCTTGGTTTTTAAATCAAGGCCAACATCACAAGTAACCTTGGAGGGAAAACACAATTTATGGTATTGCTGTAAGACCCAGGTCTCAGAGGGATTTAAATCATTTGAATAATCCATTCTTATTTTTTTTCCCTAGAGAAGTGAAAAAAGCACAGCTACAAGTATGTTTAATGTTATAAGTACTGCTATTAACATGAGTAGCAAGAGTGTTCAACAGAACAGGTTATGTTTATGCTTATTAAATTTTGGTCTTAAATAAATAAAGAAAATGTGTACATATAAGTTATTTTTATCATTGCTGAAGGTGCTGTTTAAATCTGTTTACCTACCCAAATTTATGGGAAGGCCATCATTCAAGGAGTATCTTAAAAACAACCAAAAATACACATGGGGAGGCGGAAAAGATCTCTGGTGGCTGGAAGAGGGGCACATTTTGTTACTTTGAAAAATGTAATACATTAAATATAAATATAATTTATTTTTATTAGTTAGGGAGTTTATACATTGGGAGAAGTTCAGTCTTAAGGTCCATTTTCATATACTCCAAAAAATTAGATAGATTGGGGCATTACACACGTTAAAAAGAAAATGTAATTATGCATTTGCCTTAGTTATCCAGATTGTCTAAGTGAATTATAGTAAGTTCTGAGTTTTCTATTTTACTGTGTACCTGTAGGAATTAAAAAAATATTTCACAATTTTTTTTAAGATATAGTCAATCAGTTATGCTTAAAATATTCAGTGGCCAGCTTAGTAATGGTTCTTCCTATTTCTTTTTTCTCTCTCTCCCTAACTCATTTTCCCTTTCCTTTACTCCTGCATCTCTGGGTTTGCATACTGTATTAGTCAGCTTAGGCTGCCATAATAAAATAACATAGACTGGGTCACCCAAGCAATAGAAATTTATTTTCTCTCAGTTTTGGAACCTGGAAGTCAAAGATCAGGGGCCAGCATGGTCAGATTCTAGTGAAAGCTTTCTTTCTGGCTTATAAACAGCTGCCTTCACATTGTGTCCTTACATGGTGGAGAGAGAGTTCTGGTGTCTCTTCCTCTTCTGATAAGGGTACCAGTCCCATCAGATCAGGACTCCACCCTTATGACTTCACTTAACTTTAGTCACCTCCTTAAAGACCCTATTTCCAATATAGTCACACGGGGGTTTAAGCTTCAGCATATGAACTCTGGCTGGACACAAGTCAGTCCCTAGTACATATCTTAAATATTAACACAAAAACATTTGCCTCAAGATCTGCTTCCTTGGAACCAAAACTATGACTGGATTCCCTCCAAATATATTTGAGCACTCTTACATGGTGTGTACTGGTAATAATTTTGTAATATTGAGACATGCATATACATATAAATGAAAACTATAATAAAATTTGGCTCTTTACCAAATTATTATAATCAGGATAGAAACATGATTTTTTTCTCTAATCCATTTGTTTTCTTTGATGCTGTTTCTCTTCCCATTGTGGACTTACTTTTGCTCTTCTTTACACAAGCTTTCTCAAAGTAATCTAAACTTGTCCCATTTATTTCCTCTGATTCTCTCTTAAACTCACTCCCAACAGGCTTTCATTCCCCCAATGAGAACAATGATATTGTTCTCATTTTTCATCCACTCTGATAGGTATTCTTCAAGATGTCTGCCATCAATTCCTTTTTTCCTGTATAAGCATGCTTCCCCTCACAGTAACAGGTGTAGCCTACCTCAACTACCCCTGAATCTGGGCTCATCTTAGTTAACTAGTTCATCAACAGTGTGTTGCAAAAGTGACATTTGGAAACATCTGAGATTGTATTGTAAGAAGGTTTGCAGCTTCTGCCTGAATCTCTTGGATAACTTTTTCTTAGGATGCTGCCTCTCGAAACAGCCTTCATGATCAAAGGCACCTAAGCCAGATGGGGAGGTGACAGATATGTGTTCCTCTTGGCAGCCAGTATTAGTTTCCTATTACTGTCATAATAAATTACCACAAACTTAGAATCTTCAGACAAAATAATTATCTTTCAGGTCTGCCTGAAAGTTATCAGCCTGAGCTAAAATCAAAGTGTTGGCAGGGCTACATTTTCTTCTGGAGACTCAAGGAGAGAATCAATTTTCTTGCCTTTGCGAGTTTCTAGAGGTCACTTGCATTCTTTGCCTGGTGGACCACTTCCTTCAACCTGCAAAGCTAGTAATGAGTGTTGAGTCTTCCACACATCGCTTCACTTCACACTGGGTCTTCTGCCTTCCTCTTCTGTATTTAAGGACCCTTGTGATTACATTGATTTCAGTGGGATAATCCAGGAAATTTTCCCTATCTTAAGATCAGGTGATTAGCAACCTTAATTCCATCGGCTGCCTTGATTTTCCTTTGCCATATATTATAGTTAATTCCCAGGTTATGGGATTAGAACTCATACATCTTTGGGAGGTTACTTTCCTGCCTACCACACTGCTCAACCTGAGCATCAAGCTGTCAGCATCAACCACTAGCCATGTGAGTGATCCATCAGGGACATTCAGACCATTAGGGCTTTCAGATGACTAGAGCTGCACGGATATCTAATTGCAACTGCTTGAGGGACCCCAAGTGGGAATCACCCAACCAACACAAGTCAACACGTAGAACCAGAAGACATAATAATAAATTCATGTTTTAAGCCCTGAATTTTAGGATGGGTTGCTATACCACAATACATAATGGGAACCTCATCTTGCTAACTTAACGGTCAATTTTCTTACTCTTTATTTTCATTGAGCTATCAATCAGCACCATTTGACAGAGCTGGTGACTCCCTATTTATTTGGCATACTTTCTTGCTTGATCTTTAGCACATCACACATTTCTGGGATTTCTTTTATCTTTATAGGTGTTTTCTCAGTCCCCTTTGCTAATTCTTCCTCTTCTATCCAACCTCGTAACGTTGGAGTGACCTAGTGCTCTGTCCCTATTCCTCTTCCATATTTATATTTTATCCTTAGGTAATTTCAGTCTCATAGACTTAGATACTAACTATATGCCAACTCCCATGTTTATACCTCCTGTCCAGAATTCTCTGCAAGATAATACTGATAAATCCAATGGACTTCATGACATTTTCAGTTGGATATGAATTGCCATCTCAAACTTTAATTCCCCAAAACTGCCTCTAAATCTGTGTCATGCACAGTTCTTCATCTTAATTGTTAGAAAATCCATTCTTGTAATTTGTCAGGGCATGCACCTTGTAATCATCCCTTTTCTCTCATATCTCATACTCAAAACAAAAATCCATCAGGAGCTATGAAAGGGAGATAGATAACTGGATGGTTATGAATGGTCTCTTCACATTACTGCCTCTGAACGACACATATCACTTCTACCCAAAGCCAAATGACTAGAGCTAATCACCTTTACCTGCAAAATGTTGGCAAGTGTGGAGGAGTAGATGGACTATTTGGGAACCACCACTGTCTCTAGTATAACTTCTTTATGGTCTATGTAAAGAACTCTAATACACAAATTTCACAGTTTGTTTCGCTTAGGTTTCCCTCATACTCCTTTTTTTTAATAAACTTTCAAAAAAATTTTATTTATTTATTTAGGCTGTGCTGGATCTTAGTTGTGGCCCACAGGATCTTCATTGAGGCCTGTGGGATCTTTTAGTTGTGGCATGCAAACTCTTAGTTGCAGCATGCATGCGGGATCTAGTTTCCCAACCAGGGATTGAACCTGGGCCTCCTGTATTGGGAACATGGAGTCTTACCCAATTGAACCACCAGGGAAGTCCCTTCCCTCATACTCTTAATTTGGAGGGTAGGTTGTGTTGTCCCTAAGGAATGTTTAAATGATTTAAGTGAAGTTCAAAGTCTACTGCCAGTAAGTTGTAGAATTCACACACGCATCCCTGCCCTCTGATTTTTACTCAGAATGCCTTCTCATATGCTGTACAGAAGCACTTAATTACTTTTCACTCGAAGTTAGGTTCCTTTATGACATTTTCTCTTCCCATACACACACACACACACACACACACACACACACACACACACACACACAACACATGGTCTTATAAAATTTCCAGTGGGTTTATGGCTATGCTGAAGTTTTTGCCCCCTCTTCTTTCTACATGCTACTGTTTACAACAGACGCAAGCACGTAGTCAGAAAGAAAACCAGCAGCTGGCTCTCTGGAATTTATTATTCCCAGAGAGTTCAGTAATGTATACATATATTTGAGCCCTGCCCCCAATTTTACCAACATGCTCAGCTCCCGAGTGTCACCTATTGCTAAAAGTGCCTTGGGGGGAAAGTGATAATTACTATAAATGGACATATTTTCATAAATAACCCAGGGAATTCCATTCTACAGGTATAATGAACACGCTCATTCCTAAAGACAAAAATGTCCACAGCACCTTTACTCTTTCACCCCCATGAACACATCTACATCTGTGATAACAATTGCTACATCAGTCCTGGAATTTGTATTTGGCTTATGTTACACATGAGTCAGTGTAAGTGTGGCATAATTATTGCTGTTTCACAGAGTAACCATATGTGCACATCTCACCACTAAATACCAGAATTTAGCATGCTGCTTGGCACATAGTAGGCACTCAGTAAAAATATGTTGACTGAATACGTAAAACAATGAAATTATTAAGTCTAATCTCGCTATATTGAAAAAGACAAGTCACTCATAAAGCAAGAATTATCAAAAAAAGTAATCTTCTAAGATACATCACCTATTAACTGCAAGATCCTAATCAATAACTTGACCTACTTACATAATACCTCACATAACGTTGATGTGAGGATTAAGTAAATGATTCATCCAAATCACCTAGCTTGTATCTGACACATTGGAACAATTCAATACACATTTAAAACAACAAAAAAATAGATAGCATCAACCAAAAGAAGTAATAAAACATAGATTTTAGAAATTCCTTTGGAAAGGAAGTCTAAGAAATATTTTCCTAAATTGTTTATTCTAAAACCTTGAAAAGATAATATCTGTAAGAAAGACCCTCTCAAAATGTTTGCAAGAAATACTAGCTCGTACATTTATAATTACACCAAACTTTGCTAGGTTATCTCTCCTAGATCCCATCAGTTAACAATAAAAAAAAAATTCAAAATATTTGAACTGAATAGTAAGCTTACAATATGCCCTATTAACTTCACAAATTCTGCAAGTAGGTATGTGGCATGTATGCTATTAATTTCTCTGGCGTACTACTTGAATGCATAGGATTTGTATGTCAGAGATTACGAAGTATTTTTTTCACAAACATTGAGTACTGAAGTAGCCCTTTCTCTTTTTATGTAAGCATTGCTTATAGACTTTGTTTTCATTCTTCACAAAAAGCTAGACACAAACCTGTTATTCCAGGGCTCTCAGCAGCGTTCAGAGGAGCACCAGGCTTCCTTCCACGGTCTCATTTTAACATGTATCCACTTCCTGAATCTGGAAAAGCAAAATGACTGATTTAGGCTAAGTCATTATGGAAGATAGACTATCAGTTTTAAAATTTGATCATTTACAAAATAATTTGTAACCTTTTTTGTGATTTCTATCCTCATTCCCTAGTTTACTTTGAGGTGCTTTCCTTCTCTCTCCACAATTTCCTTTTCTTAAGAATTCTCAGAGTATGAACATGTCTATCCTCTCTCCCAACCTTTGTAAACTTTCCCTGAACCTTTTCTTCTTCTTTATTCAAGCCCCTTGAAAATATCCTATATGTGCTAGCTTCTTTTACTCACCTCCCAACTCTCCCTCTCCAGCTAGCATCTTAAAAGATCCTTAGCTAATATCACAGGAACAAAAAGGAGAAGAACTGTTTTGAAAAGAAAGGCTGTTTGACAACAGTGTTAAATGCCATGCAGAGGACAACGAATGATGTTGACACATAAAGAAAATCAAAAATGACTTGATCTTTTATAGTCTCCCCAGTGATCTCACTTCCATTAGTGATATCTCTTCCCCTCATCCTTATCATGGTTAGAGTTAAGTTTCTGAAACGAAAATCTTCATATATCAATACCATGATGACATTTTTCAATAGTTCTCTTAACTTGGAGATTGCAGTCTGATCTCCTTAATACTGTGGATAAGCCCCAGTTCTCGGGACCCTGCCTGCCATTTCAATAAAATATCTTACCACATGTTCTCATCAGTTGGGTTACAAAAGAACTGAATTCCTAGTTGCTCTATGCCTGCATCAGGTGATTTCATGCTCTGTGCTATGGCTTGGAAGTGTCTGGAACCCCCTTCACATCTTCTTCTAACTGGCAGACACTTTTCCATCACTAACAGTCTCACTTTAGAGATCACTGCATAATTTTCTGACTCTAGACAAATTCACTTAGATGCTTCTCTTTCTAGTCATTCACCTTACTTCTATGGTATAAGTACTGCTATAATTATTTGTTAACTTATTTTTCTCTGTACTGCTGTCTAAGCCACCTCTAGGCAAGGAATGTGTATTTCTTCTTGTGTAACTAGGATACAAAATGACTGACAAAATTATGGTATTTGATAGATGCCGATCTGGACTAAAAGATAGTATATGGCCCTTTACTTATAATGTTTAAATTATTTGAATACTAATATTTAGTATTTGTGAATGCAAGAGGATTGGAGTAAAAATGACATGGCATGAGTGTCCTGGCTGAATGATGTAAGGTCAATTTATTTAAATGTTTTGGTCTCTGGCACCTCACTTGCTACATGCAGATACTGATTTTTCATTTCAGAGTATTGTTGTATTGCTAACTTCTTTAAACAGTGCATCACTTGCCTATACAGTAGGTGCTCAATAGATGCTAGCTATGTCTATCTTACCTTGTGCTTTGCCTCGGTAGTCAACCACTAGTTTTTCTTTGTAATACTAAAACTCCCTTAATACAGAAGGTATTGGATAATATAGAATAGAAAACCAAAGGATATTATTTATCCAAGTTAAACACTAAAAATCTTCTACATTGAGTGAGGAATCAGAGAACTCAGCATTTCTAAGATCTTTGAAAACCAGAGCATCAGCCTTATGGGCCAATCAGCCTCTTTTGTGTGTGCAGGCATTTGTTTTGGAAAGACTCACAATGGGGTAATTACCTATTCACTTTAACAGCCTTGGCTGTAGCTACCACTGAATCAATGTAAGTTAATGTAGCAGATCAAGTTTTTTGTTTTCTTTTAGTTATTTTGCTTCTAAAACAGTAAAAGATAATGAGTAACAGAAGATGAAAACACAAACATACACACATATATAAAGGAAAATACTTTATATTCTCACACTAAATATGCAGTAAATGATGCAAAACACAAAATACATTTTACACAGTATTTCTCCCAGACACCAAATTTAGAAATAAGTCCAAGGTATGACTAGGACTATGAATTTAGCTAGAGTTTAATACTAGAATAAGAAACCTACAGTCTGGGAAAATTTCCAATCTTAGCAAACATAACTGTAAGTAGTTTTCTTTTCTCTCTGAGTTTTTATTTCAGACTGCCTCAGAAGCATGCTACCTTCTCCTTTTACCTGGAGTTATGGTATCCAACTCCCTGAATTAAACACATTAGAGACTCTTGAGAAGTCACAGACAATGGATCACCAGAGATCAAGAGAGGAAGAAGATATTTTCTAATGAAATTATCCTTAACCACAATATTAAAGCATGTGATCATTCTCCTAATGTTTAACATAAAATAAAATGTACTATTACCTTGCAAAATTCATTTTGGCATGACACTATTATGGATTAAGGTATTATCCATCAGTCTTGATGATAATAAATGAAAAGATCTATAAGCAGTTTCACTCTCCCACCAATATATTAAAACAAAAACAGTAAAGCAGTCTCCAATTAGGCAACATTTCAGTTTATCTGTACCAATACATTGATTTCATCAATAAATTATTCAAGTCACTAATTGATGATAGGATTGCCCTTTCACACAGCTATGGAAACAAATGAGAAATCCAACAGAAAATAGTGTTAGTTTCCACAAGTTTAGCTGCTTTGTGAAATATCAAGCAAACATATTTACGATAAAACTCAGTAGATTCATAAATTAAAAATAACATACTATTGATGAAGATGACTTTTTTTCACTATGGACAGTATATCTGAATTGTAATTAATAATGCCATCTAGTATCAAAATCCCTTCAGATTTGTAAATCCAAAATATAAATAATGAAATGTTGAAAGCAATTTTAGTATGCACACCTTGCTGTTAAAAAAAAAAATCAAGATGAACTCTACAACAGCTCCAAAACATTAGAAAAGATATAAAAATCTATAATTTGCTAGATTATGTATATATGATAATATACAATAATTAACTGGCTTTTAGAAATTTGCTTAAATCCTTAGACCATATATTCTACATATATATTAGGATACTATGCATAAATATAGAGAAATCATGTAATGTACACCCACATGCCCATTACCTCGAGTAGATAATAAAATTTTTTCCATATTTATATCTTCTATTTTTGCTAAAATATTTAATTAAATTATTAACATTATGAATCTTCACTATGAAATATTTTATTATGCTTTTCTAAATAAATCAGGACATTTTAGTACTTAAAAGTAATACCCTATTACATCTAAAAAAATAATTATTGCAACATTAAAGCAGTTATTCATTAAAATAACCTGATACACATCTCATATTCAAATTCCCAAATTGCCACATTATTGTTTCTTTACCCCTGTTGCCTTAGTCAGTTCAGGCTGCTACAACAAAATACCATGGACTGGGTGGCTTATTAAAAAAAACAGAAATTTATTTCTTATAGTTGTGGAAGATGGAAAGTCCAAGATCAAGGCACTGGCAGATTTGATGTCTGGTGAGAGTTAGGACCCACTTCGTGGTTCATAAACAGCCAGGTATCTTCTTGCTGTGCCCTCACATGCCAGAAGGAATGAGCAACGTCTCTGGTGTCTCCTCATCAGGGCACTAAACCCCACATCCTAATACCATCACATAAGGGTTAGAGCTTCAACATATGAATTTAGGGGTGAAACAAAGATCCAGCCTCAACACCTTTATTTCCTATACACTAAAATTTTTGAAGTCTCTATTTAACTCAAGTGAAACATTTTTGGCGAGAATACCTCATGGGTAGTGTGTATTTGTAGTAAATACTGCAGCACATGGGTAGTAGGTACATAGTGTTTTGTCCTTCCATTCACAGTGATTCCTAAGTTATTCACCAAGTGAGGGTGGAGATAGCTTTATTCATCCCTTGAAAACATACATTTTTTTCTTCCCTGAGACTAGAAATCCTGGGTGGTGTAATATTTTTGTACCCTGAGAAAAATTTGCCCACCAACTTTTCATCCAATAGCTATAAAATGGTGATTTTCTAAAGCTTTCTTACCTTCACGTTTATTGGACTGCTCTCTTCTGTAAAGAAGAGCTTTCCCGATAAAGTAAAGCTATTTGTTTAATGTGTAATATAATATCTTCTAGAAATAATATTTTATTTATTTTAATTAACAATTTTTATGGGTAAAAATGTGATAAAATAGCTACATCAGATAGTAAAAATATGTTTCTGTTTGGTTGTAAGAAGCTTTCTCTTTTATTATTATGGCTTCATAGATTTTTACATATTTAATTTTGTCCAATTAATTATAGCACTTATTTCATTTTTAAAAATTTCATTGAAGTATACATACATCTAGAAAGACACAAAAAACATAAGTACATAAATTTTCACAAAGTACAGAGCACCTGTCTTAACACTCAGATGAAAAAGAGAACTTAGAAGCATCTCAGAAACCTCCCTTATGCCCTTCTCCTGTCATCCCCAAAGTACCTACTACCCTCACATCTAAAACCACAGATTAGCACTGCCTGTTTTTGAACTTTATGAATACAAAAATTTACACTATGCATTATTCTGTGTCTGGATCTTTTCACCCAATTATATTTATCAGATTTATCCATAGTGTTGCTTATAGTTGTGTTCATTCTCATTGCTATAGTTTCCAATTCCATTTTTGAATATGCAACTATTTATCTATCCATTCTACCCTTGTTGTGAATGTGCATACTTTCCAGGTTTGGGATATTACAAATAATGTTGCTATGAACATTTTTGTAATATCTTTTGTTTGATAGATATGTACTTTTCTATTGGGTATATATAGATATATACTTCCACATACATCAAAACATAATGCATATATATTCTAACACTATCATTAATAACACGTAAGGGTTCCAATTCTATCTATATCCCTGCCAACTTGATTATTTTCATACTTTTTTACTTCAGCATTCTTGTGAGTGATAGTGGTATCACACTGCATTGTTTTAGTTCCCTGATGACTAATAACAATAAAATATTTTTTATATATTCACTGGTGTTTTGCATATATCTTTTTTTGGTATAACACTTGTTTGTTATTTTTTCTAAACTGTTGTTAGGTTGTCTACCTTTCTTATTGATTTATAGAATATTTGTAGGAGTTACTCTGAATAAGGGTTCTTAGTAAGATATACAAATTGAGAATATCCATCCCCCCCATACAGTGTTCTCTCTACACTATTAATGTGTCATTACCTTGAAATAATCCAACTTTGAAAAGTTTCCAATTTAAAATATGTTTTCCTTTAGTTCTTTTTGTATTGTGTCAAAAATAATTTTTCTACTTCAAGGCCATGAAGTAGAAAAATACTTCTATATTTTCTTCCAAAGCTCTACTGTTTTACCATTCACATTTGGTTGTGAAATTTCTGGAATTAACTTGTCCTTTTACACACACTGAATTTGTTTTGCTAATATTTCGCTCAGGATTTTCTACTTTTTCTTTGGTCAATTTTCATTTTTTTAAAACTTCTCTTGGATAAATACCTAGAAGTGGAATTACTAGGTCAGTGTTTAACTATATAAAAATCTGCCAAAAAAAAAAAAAAAATGTGCCGAACTGTCTTCCAAGGTGATCATGTCATTTGTGCTCCTAGTAGAAACATATGAGAATTCCAGTTGCTCCAAATCTTCACAAAAATGTTACAATATAAGTCTTATTAATTTAGAGATTCTTATGGACATGAGGTAGTATCTTAGTGTGGTTTTAATTGTTATTTCTTTAATAAATAATGACGTTGAGTATATTCCCATGTGTTTATTTGCCATTTGTATATATTGTTTGCTGACATCGCTATTTAAGTCTTTGATCCATCTTGTTATGAGATTGTTTTTATTCTTATAGCTGAGTTTTGGCAGTATTTTATGTCTGCTAAATGTAACTCTTTATTATATATGTTTATTATTCTTCTTCTGAAAAGGATTCCCTGAAGTACAATTTATCAATGTTTTCTTTTATAATCAGTTCTATTTTTAATTGTACTTAAAATAATTGCTTGGCACAAAGTCATTAAGATTGCCAGGTTTCTGATGTCTTTGAATATATCATTTTACAATTGTATAGCTTTTTAGTTGTTCTCAGCAGGAACATTGACCTGCTATCAACACTATCTCCTACTCAGGAGCAGAATTTTGTTGTTGTTGCTCAACTATTTCATTATGTGTAATATTAAATGGGAAGCTTTCTGGAAGAAACAAGTTATCCATTAATTTCATCTTTTATAGTTAAATATAACTATTATTTGATATCTGAGAATATCCAATTAGGTATTAGAAAGAGCTTCAAAATTACCTTGGACAACTTCAAAACAGGCTTTGATCTTTCAAACCAAGATGCCCTTATTAACAGTCCAAAATGTGGTTCAAAATTTCTTATTCTTCCTATAAAATATACGAAGGAAAATTTTGATAAATATTGAAATGATGATGTATTTAACTAATAAAATAATAAAATGTAGGTATGCTAGCAGATATATCAAGTTTTCACCCAGATGCCTGTTAGATACCCTATGAAGTGCAGAAGCAAATATATGGAGATTCTAACCAAACTCTAAAGTTATATCTTAAAGATTCAATATATACGTTATTCTAATCACAATGAGAAAGATTTCATAATTATTCCTGGTTTCTATGATAAAGAGAAGGAAAATAATTTCTTATTATATTTTGACCCAAGTGTTTGGTGTTTTGCTTCTCCACCACCCTCTTCTATGTCTAAAACCTGGGAAACCCTAGATAATTGTAGTAAATCAAAGTTTTATAGCAGTTCAGTGAGATATTTTTAAAAAACAGTGAACACTGGCCACATATATTTTAAGTTCATTGTGCCAATAAATTTGAGAAACTACTAGGACAAATAATTTGATATAACATACATAAAGTATCTGGAGTTGACTTGTTTTTTTAAACTATTAGGAATGATTTTATTTTTAAATGAGGGCATTTCAAGATTATAGCATCCATCTAAGAATCCACCTCACAGTGGATATTGATGTCTTAAATGTGAATTAGGTGCACATCTAGATGGACATTTCATTTAATTTCTGTAAATTTAGATATTTAGCAAAATGCTGAAGAAAAGATAGCATATTCCTATGATACTCATGTGCAATCCTTTCAGAGAAAAGTTCTAGAGACTTACAATTACTCCTTATCATAACTAACAGTCTTGGAAAAATCAGGAAGAAACATTTTTGTGATGTTCCTAGTTTTACCTATGCTGAAGCCCCATCAAGAAAATAATTCTGAGCATTCATAAAAATATATGGACAGGAGCACAGAGAAACCTTTAAGATGGCCGAAGAATAAGACGTGGAGATCACCTTCTGCCCCACAGATACATCAGAGATACATCTACAAGTGGAACAACTCCTACAGAACACCTACTGAAAGCTGGCAGAAGACCTCAGACCTCCCAAAAGGCAAGAAACTCCCCACATACCTGGGTAGGGCAAAAGAAAAAAGAATAAACAGAGACAAAAGAATAGGGACGGGACCTGCACCAGTGAGAAGGAGCTGTGAAAGAGGAAAGGTTTCCACACACTAGGAGCCCCTGCGCGGGCAGAGACTGCGGGTGGTGGAGGTGGGGAGCTTTGAAGCCGCGGGGGAGAGCACAGCGACAGGGGTGCAGAGGGCAAAGCTGAGAGATTCCCACACAGAGATGCAGACCAGCACTCATCAGCCCAAGAAGCTTGTCTGCTCACCCGCCTGCCGGGATGGGTGGGGGCTGGGAGCTGAGGCTCAGGCTTCAGAGATCAGATCCCAGGGAAAGGACTGGGCTTGGTGGCGTGAACACAGCCTGAAGGGGGGCTAGTGCACCACAGCTAGCCAGGAGGGAGTCCAGGAAATATCTGGACCTGCCTAAGAGGCAAAAGACCATTGTTTCGAGGTGTGCAAGGAGAGGGGATCCAGAGAACCACCTAAATGAGCTCCAGAGACGGGTGCGAGCTGCGGCTATCAGCACGGACCCCAGAGATGGACATGAGATGCTAAGGCTGCTGCTGCAGCCACCAAGAAGCCTGTGTGCAAGCACAGGTCACTCTCCACACCTCCCCTCCCAGGAGCCTGTGCCAACCGCCACTGCCAGGGTCCCGTGATCCAGGGACAACTTCCCCGGGAGAGCACACGACACGCTTCAGGCTGTTACAACCTCACGCCAGCCTCTGCTGTCGCAGGCTCGCCTGCATTCCGTACCCCTCCCTCCCCCTGGCCTGAGTGAGCCAGAGCCACTTAATCAGCTGCTAATTTAACCCCCTGCTGTCTGGGCAAAGAACAGATGCCCACAGGAGACCTACACGCAGAGGCGGGGCCAAATCCAAAGCTGAACACCAGGAGCTGTGCGAACAAAGAAGAGAAGGGGAAATCTCTCCCAGCAGCCTCAGGAGCAGTGGATTAAATCTCCACAATCACCTTGATGTACCCTGCACCTGTGAAATACCTGAATAGACAATGAATCATCCCAAAATTGAAATGGTGGACTTTGGGAGAAACAATATATATATATTTTTCCTTTTTCTCTTTTTGTGAGTGTGTATGTGTATACTTCTTTGGGTGATTTTCTCTGTACAGCTTTGCTTTTGCCATTTGTCCTAGGGTTCTGTCTGTCCGGTCTTTTTTTGTTTGTTTTTTCTTTTTTTTTTACTACAGTTTTTAGCGCTTGTTATCATTGGTGGATTTGTTTGTTGGTTTGGTTGCTCTCTCCTTTCTTTCTTTCCTTTTTGCTTCTTTTTTTTTATTACTCTTTCTTTTATTTTTAATAATTATTTTTTATTTTAATAACTTTATTTTATTTTTTCTTTCTTCTTTCTTTCTTTCTCTCTTTTCTTCTGAGCCATGTGGCTGACAGGGTCTGGGTCACAGCTGCTCTGGCTTCATGTCAGGCCTGTGCCTCTGAGGTGGGAGAAACGAGTTCAGGACACTGGTCCACCAGAGACCAACCGGCTCAAGGTAATATCAAACAGTAAAAGCTCTCCCAGAAATCTCCATCTCAATGCTAAGACCCAGCTCCAATCAACGACCAGCAAGCTACAGTGCTGTATGCCCTATGCCACACAACTAGAAAGACAGGAACACAGCCCCACCCATTAGCAGAGAAGCTGCCTAAAATCATAATAAGGTCACAGACACCCCAAAACACACCACTGATGCAGTCCTGCCCACCAGAAAGAAAAGATCCAGCCTCATCCAACAGAACACAGGCACTAGTCTCCTCCACCGGGAAGCCTACATAACCCACTGAACCAACCTCACCTACTGGGGTCAGACACCAAAAACAACAGGAACTACGAGCCTGCAGTCTGAAAAAAGGAGACCCCAACCACAGAAAGTTAGGCAAAATGAGAAGACAGAGAAACACACAGCAGATGAAGGAGCAAGGTAAAAACGCACCAGACCAAACAAATGAAGAGGAAATGGGCAGTCTACCTGAAAAAGAATTCAGAGTAATGATAGTAAAGATGATCCAAAATCTTGGAAATAGAATGGAGAAAATACAAGAAATGTTTAACAGGACCTGGAAGAACTAAAGAGCAAAGAAACAATGATGAACAACACTAAATGAAATTAAAAATTCTCTGGAACAATCAATAGCACAATAACTGAGAAAGAAGAATGGATAAGTGATCTGGAAGATAAAATAGTAGAAATAACTACTGAAGAGCAGAATAAAGAAAAAAGAATGAAAAGAACTGAGGAGAGTCTCAGAGACTGCTGGGACTACATTAAACGCACCAACATTCCAATTATAGGGGTCCCAGAAGAATAAGAGAAAAAGTAAGGGACTGAGAAAATATTTGAAGAGATCATAGTTGAAAACTCCCCTAATATAGGAAAGGAAATAGTCAATCAAGTCCAGGAAGCACAGAGAGTTCCATACAGGATAAATAGAAGGAGAAACACGCCAAGACACATATTAAACAATCAAAAATTAAATACAAATAAAAAAATATTAAAAGCAGCAAGGGAAAAACAACAAATAACATACAAGGGAATCCCCATAAGGTTAACAGCTGATCTTTCAGCATAACTCTGCAAGCCAGAAGTGAGTGGCAAGACATATTTAAAGTGATGAAAGGGAAAAACCTACCACCAAATTATTCTACCCAGCAAGGATCTCATTCAGATTCGATGAGAAATTAAAACCTTTCCAGACAAGCAAAAGCTAAGACAATTCAGCACCACCAAACTGGCTTTACAACAAATGCTAAAGGGATTTCTCTAGGCAGGAAACACAAGAGAAGGAAAAGGCCCTCAATATCAAACCCAAAACAATTGAGAAAATGGTAATAGAAACACACATATCGATAACTACCTTAAAGGTAAATGGATTAAAAGCTCCCACCAAAAGACATAGACTGGATGAATGGATCAAAAAACAAGACGTGTATATATGCTGTCTGCAAGAGACCCACTTCAGACCTAGGGACACATACAGATTGAAAGTGAGGGCAAGGAAAAAGATATTCTATGCAAATGGAAAACAAAACAAAGCTGGAGTAGCAATTCTCATATCAGACAAAATAGACGTTAAAATAAAGACTGTTACAAAAGACAAAGGACACTACATAATGATCAAGGGATCAAACCAAGGAGAAGATATAACAATTGTAAATATTTATGCACCCAACAGAGGAGCACCTCATTACATAAGGTAAATGCTAATAGCCATAAAAGGGGAAATCGATAGTAACACAATCATATTAGGGGACTTTAACACCCCACTTTCACCAAAGGACAGACCATCCAAAATGAAACTAAATAAGGAAACAGAGGCTTTAAATGATACATTAAACAAGATGGACTTAATTGATATTTATAGGACATTCCATCTAAAAACAACAGAATACCCTTTCTTCTTAAGTGCTCATGGAACATTCTCCAGGAAAGATTGTATCTTGGGTCACAAATCAAGCCTTCATAAATTTAAGAAAACTGAGATCGTATCAAGTATTTTTTCCATCCACAATGCTATGAGACTAGATATCAATTACAGGAAAAAAATCTGTAAAAAATAGAAACACATGGAGGCTAAACAATACACTACTTAATAACCAAGAGTTCAATGGAGAATCAAGGAGGAAATCAAAAAATACCTAAAAACAGATGACAATGAAAACACAATGACCCAAAACCTATGGGATGCAGCAAAAGCAGTTCTAAGAGGGGAGATCATAGCAATGCAATCCTACCTCAAGAAACAAGAAATATCTCAAATAAACAACCCAAACTTACACCTAAAGCAATTAGAGAAAGAAGAATAAAAAAACCCAAAGTTAGCAGAAGGAAACAATCATAATGATCGGATCAGAAATAAATGAAAAAGAAATGAAGGAAACAATAGCAGAGATCAATAAAACTAAAGCTGGTTCTTTGAGAAGATAAACAAAATTGATAAATCATCAGTCAGAATCGTCAAGAGAAAAAGGGAGAAGACTCAAAGCAACAGAATTAGAAATGAAAAAGGAGAAGTAAAAATTGACACTACAGAAAAACACAGGCTCATGAGAGATTACAACAAGCAACTATATGCCAATAAAATGGACAACCTGGAAGAAATGGACAAATTCTTAGAAAAGCACAACCTTCCAAGACTGAACCAGGAACAAATAGAAAATATAAACAGACAAATCACAAGCACTGAAATTGAGACTGTGATTAAAAATCTTCCAACAAACAAAAGTCCAGGACCAGATGGCTTCAGAGGCAAATTCTAGCAAACACGTACAGAAGAGCTAACACCTATCTCTCCCAAATTCTTCCAAAATATAGCAGAGGGAGGAACACTCCCAAACTCATTCTATGAGGCCACCACCACCCTGCTACCAAAACCAGACAAAGATGTCACAAAGAAAGAAAACTACAGGCCAATATCACTGATGAACATAGATGCAAAAATCCTCAACAAAATACTAGCAAACAGAATCCAACAGCACATTAAAAGGATCATACACCATGATCAAGGTGGCTTCATCCCAGGAATGTAAGGATTCTTCAATATATGCAAATCAATCAATGTGATACACCATATTAACAAACTGAAGGAGAAAAAACATATGATCATCTCAATAGATGCAGAGAAAGCTTTCGACAAAATTCAACACCGATTTATGATAAAAACCCTCCATAAAGTAGGCATAGAGGGAACTTTCCTCAACATAATAAAGGCCATATATGACAAACCCACAGCCAACATCATTCTCAATTGTGAAAAACTGAAACCATTTCCACTAAGATCAGGAACAAGACAAGGTTGCCCACTCTCACCACTAGTATTCAACATAGTTTTGGAAGTTTTAGCCAGAGCAATCAGAGGAGAAAAAGAAATAAAAGGAATCTGAATCAGAAAAGAAGAAGTAAAGCTCTCACTATTTGCAGATGACATGATACTATACATAAAGAATCCTAAAGATGCTACCAGAAAACTACTGGAGCTAATCCATGAATTTGGTAAAGTAGCAGGATACAAAATTAATGCACAGAAATCTCTTGCATTCCTATACACTAATGATGAAATATCTGAAAGAGAAATTAAGGAAACACTTCCAGTTACCATTGCAACAAAAAGAATAAAATACCTAGGAATAAACTGACCTAAAGAGACAAAAGCCTTGTATGCAGAAACTATAAGGCACTGATGAAAGAAATTAAAGATGATACAAACAGATGGAGAGATATACTGTGTTCTTGGATTGGAACAATCAACATTGTGAAAATGACTATACTACCCAAAGCAATCTACAGGTTCAATGTAATCCCTATCAAACTACCAACGGCATTTTTCACAGAAGTAGATTTAAAAATTGCACAATTTGCATGGAAACTCAAAAGACCCCGAATAGCCAAAGCAATCTTGAGAAAGAAAAACGGAGCTGGAGGAATCAGGCTCCTGGACTTCAGACTATACTACAAAGCTACAGTAATCAAGACAGTATGGTACTGGCACAGAAACAGAAATACAGACAATGGAACAGGATAGAAAGCCCAGAGATAAACCCATGCACATATGGTCACCTTATGTGTGATAAAGGAGGCAAGAATATACAACGGAGAAAAGACAGCTTCTTCAATAATGGTCCTGGGGAAACTGGAGAGCTATATGTAAACGACTGAAATTAGAACACTCCCTAACACCATACACAAAAATAAACTCAAAATCGATTAAAGACCTAAATGTAAGGCCAGACACTATCAAACTCTTAGAGGAAAACATAGGCAGAACACTCTATGACATGGATCACAGCAACATCCTTTTTGACCCACCTCTAGAGAAACAGAAATAAAAACAAAAATAAACAAGTGGGACCTCGTGAAACTTAAAAGATTTTGCATATCAAAGGAAAGCATAAACAAGACGAAAATAAAACCCTCAGAATGGGAGAAAATATTTGCAAGTGAAGCAACCGACAAAGGATTAATCTCCAAAATTTACAAGCAGCTCATGCAGCTCAATATCAAAAAAACAAACAACCCAATCCAAAAATGGGCAGAAGCCCTAAATAGACATCTCTCCAAAGAAGATATACAGATTGCCAACAAACACATGAAAGAATGCTCAACATCACTAATCACTAGAGAAATACAAATCAAAACTACAATGAGGTATCACGTCACATCAGTCAGAATGGCCATCACCAAAAAATATACTAAGAATAAATGTTGGAGGGCCTCCGTGGTGGCACAGTGGTTGAGAGTCTGCCTGCCAATGCAGGGGACACAGGATCGTGCTCTGGTCCGGGAAGATCCCACATGCCGCGAAGCGGCTGGGCCTGTGAGCCATGGCCGTTGAGCCTGCGCATCCAGAGCCTGTGCTGTGCAACAGGAGAGGCCACAATAGTGAGAGGCCCATGTACCGCAAAAAAAAAAAAAAAAAAAAAAAAGAATAAATGCTGGAGAAGGTGTGGACCAAAGCTGTTGGTGGGAATGTAAATTGATACAGCCACTATGGAGAACAGTATGGAGGTTCCTTAAAAAACTACAAATAGAACTACCATACGACCCAGCAATCCCACTACTGGGCATATAACCTGAGAAAACCATAATTCAAAAAGAGTCATGTACCAAAATGTTCATTGCAGCTCTATTTACAATAGGCAGGACATGGAAGCAACCTACGTGTCCATTGATAGATGAATGCATAAAGAAGATGTGGCACATGTATTCAATGGAATAATACTCAGCCATCAAAAGAAATGATATTGAGTTATTTGTAGTGAGGTGGATGGATCTAGAGTCTGTCATACAGAGTGAAGTAAGTCAGAAAGAGAAAAACAAATACCGTATGCTAACACATATATATGAAATGTTAAAAAAAAAAAACTGGTTCTGATGAACCTAGGGGCAGGACAGGAATAAAGACGCAGACGTAGAGAATGGACTTGAGGATACAGGGAGGGGGAAGGGTAAGCTGGGACGAAGTGAGAGAGTGGCATGCAGTTATATATAATACCAAATGTAAAATAGATAGCTAGTGGGAAGCAGCCACATAGCCTTAGGAGATCAGCTCGGTGCTTTGTGACCACCTAGAGGGGTGGGATAGGGAGGGTGGGATGGAGATGCAAGAGTGAGGAGATATTGGGATATATGTATATGTATTGCCAATTCACTTCGTTATACATCAGAAACTATCACAGCATTGTAAAGCAGTTATACTCCAATAAAGATGTTAAAAAAAAAATTTAAAAATGAGCATGGAATTCTGAGCATTAATTCCTTGCTTAGTGTGTTGTCAGTGTGTATAAAAGTAGACTTAGTCACCTGATGTATAGAGAAATAAATATAAGTAAATTTAAAAAAATAGACTTTGTCCTCATAGAATACATTTCTCTTGGGAATTCCCCTTGGGGGGAAAATATATGGACACATATCAATGAGGATTGGTTCAAGTGTATATAATAATAATAATAATAATTTGAATTAAACACACTAGAATTTATTCTATCTCATTAAAATGAAAACAAAACAAACATTACCAAAGGTATCAACAAAAAAACAGCATCAACAACAAAAAGCAGGACTTCCTAAGGCAATATGAAAGCTCTGTAAAGTCATTTTACTTCTCTCTGCTAAGCTGACTTCTATACTCAAGGTCAGAGCACAGACCAGTATATACAAACAGCACAGCCATCATGTTCGTTCTTCCAGGCAAAGAAAAGAGAGGAAGAACAATATAGGTGTCCTAAACAGCTGGGTGAGTTTTTTTTTTTTGCGGTACGCAGGCCTCTCACTGTTGTGGCCTCTCCCGTTGCGGAGCACAGGCTCCGGACGCACAGGCTCAGCGGCCATGGCTCATGGGACCAGCCGCTCCGCGGCATATGGGATCTTCCTGGACTGGGGCACGAACCCGCGTCCCCTGCATCGGCAGGTGGACTCTCAACCACTGCGCCACCAGGGAAGCCCTGGGTGAGTTTTTTTAATCAGGCTTCCTAGGAGTTCCACATGGCATTTCTGTTTACAAGTGCTTGGCCAGAACTAAGTCGCACTGTCACATCTAGCTGCAAAGGAGGTTGGGAAATACAGTCTAGGAAATGTGTCCCAGTGAAAAACGGGCTCTTTTACAAAACAAATGTGAGAAATTTGATTTGGTGTATAAAATTATGAGTCAGCTACAGTATTCCCGTTTGCCTTGCCTCATTTGCATCATCCTTATTTCTATACATAGACAAGCTTTACTTCTCATAACCCCAGATTCTCTTTAAGTTACTAGATCTACATCTGGACTAGTTCGGCTTCCCAGATCAGGTTCATATGTGTCTTCTCCTGGTCTACTAAGCTATAAACTGAATGATAACTCATCTGTTTCAAAATCACTCATTTCACATTGATGGACAAGGAACAACACAGCTCATTAAAACTCCTTTCTATATGAGGGGTAAATAGGTAATATTTAGCAGTCCCTGGTTCCTGGCCAACAATATTGATATTTAGGCTGCACTAAGCATAAGTTAGTTGGTTAGCCCCCAGCTTTGCACTCCAGAATGCTATTCCTGGCACATTATCCCCAGTTGCCATATCAGAACTGGAGTGTGGATTATAACGTTAGCAGCTCATCTTCTCTTGGTGCAGGGCACCAAGACAAGCTTCTGTAGGTAGAATTAGAGTTTCTTTTATAATACGGTTTCCTCAAAAAACCGGTAAACTCAGGGTCTGTATTTTTTTTGTCAATATGTGTTTGAATAACTACAAGCTTTATCAGGCAGTAATATTTAAGCTTAACGTCTCAGATCTTTACTTGCTAGCTTCAGTGCTTTTTCTATCCATCTCTCATCATTTACTGGCCCATGCCGCAAAGTCTTCTTAAACAATAGGCTCTGCTGGGAAGGGAATACTTAATTCAGTCTTTACCAGTACACTCATCACCTTGTACAATGAAGCACAAATCTTATTTTTTAAGACTGCATTTTCTAAATTTGCCAAGCCCCAAAATTACAGCACTCTTAGTCTCATATTACAAATTCTTTCTATAGAAGTTATGCTTGGATGTTTTCTCCCATCTTTTGTTTTGTTTAAAATATATTTTCCCCTTGTCTAGAAATAATAGTTGTATGCAGAGGAGAGGTGAGAAATTTAGGTGGCTTATAAATTCTTAAATCAAGAGCACCCTCTTCTACTGCTTGTATTTATTGTATTGATTTAATACATTCAGTTTCTTTAAGTGATGGGTTATTGTACTGAGAGAATAGGTGTTATGTCATTCAATTCTTATTTCCTTCTTTTTCTTCACCACCGAGAATCATAGGGACATCTCTGCCTTCTAAATGACTTATCTCTTCCCCAGGGGCACTGCTTTATCAAGACTGCCACCTCTGATCTCATTCAGTCTTAAAGCCTATTTTATTCTCCCATACAGGAGTCAGCAAACTATAACCCAGGAGCTAAGTCTAGCCCTCTGCCTATATTTGTAAATCATATGTTTTGGGAAATAACCATGCCTATTTTTTATATATCACCTAAGACTGTGTTCATGCTACAATGACAGAATTGAGTAGTACCACAGAGACCATTATGGGCTGAAAAGCCTATAAAATACTATTTGGACCTTTACATAAAAGGTTGGCAACCCCTGCCATGGTAGCTAGTACTCTTATCTATTCATTTCAGAAATATTCAGTGTATTTCTTAACTAAGTAGGTATATTGGTTTTCTAGGGCTACTGTAACAAAGTGCCACAGAATGAATGGCTTAAACAACAGAAATTAATTTTCTCACAATTCTGGAGTCTAGAAGTCCAACATCAAGGCATCAGCAGGGTTGGTTCCTTCTAAAGCCTCTCTTCTTGGCTTATAGATGGCTGTCTTCCTCTTACATTTCCACATGGTCTTCTCTCTGTGTATGTCTGTATCCTAATCTTTTCTTATAAGGACACCAGTTATATTGGATTAGGGTCCACTCTAACGACCTCATTTTAAATTAATTACCTCTTTAAAAGTCATATCTTCAAATACAGTCATATTCTGAGGCACTGAGGGTAGGACTGTAACATAATGAACTTGGGGGACACACAATTCAGACAGTGGGATTTTCTTCTCTGAGGGTGATCTATGTTTTTTCACCCTTAGGTCCCCACTTCTCTGTCCCCTTTTTTCTTTCACATACCTCTTCACTCTATGCTCTAATGTGGACCCCAGAGCTGACTTTGGGTATTTTTTTTGAGTGCTTACATTTAATGTGAAGTTGTAATATTCTCAGTCTCCTAATTATACGTACATAGGCATATATATATATATATATGGGTAGGGGTGGTTCATCAAATTTTAAGGATGGATATAGACATTTGGATTAGTTGGCTACCATTAATCTAAGGAAAGCTGAAATAATAAGCTTGTTTCTGACAGATTGTTTTTCCTTCCTCATGAATTTTATTCCCCCTTTCATTTAACTATATTAAACAGTTATTTTGAAATATTTATCTGATAATTCTGATATTTAACGGTTCATTTTTTTGTTTATTGTTTTAGCTTTAAAGGATTAGTTTGATTTTCTTTTATTTCTTTCAGTTGGGAATTTAGTCTCTGTGTGTTGTCATTTCTCTATTTATATGCAGAGCTTTTTTTTTTTTTTCTGTGCAACTATTCAAGCATTCCAAATACCTGGAAGAGTGGTGTACAGTAATAATATTAGTAACACAATCAATTAGAGGAAGCACTGCTAGTCTATACACACACATACACATCTCTGATTGCTCCCCACTGTTTCTCAGTAGTAGTGATATTTTCAGAATCAGGTTTTCTATGTTTATAGAGCTATGTCATAGAGGCAAACTCATTCTCTGTGTGTGTGATGAGAGGAGACCATATTAAGTTAGTGGACTAAGAAAACCGTATGATTGATTTTTACACATTTGTTGTTCTTTGGTATCTTCCATATAAGCTAGCCATAGAACTTGAAAACATTTAAAATTCTATTATTAAATAAAACAGAAGTAAGTTTTTAAAATAAATAAAATACTTAAACTAAAACCAAAAGACTAAAAACTAAAGAAGGTAATGGCAGAATGACTAAATTGTATCTCAGTTTGCATTATTCTATCATGCCTACAGCAGATATTAGAATTTTGGACAAATTAAAGATTAATTTTTGAAAGAGAAATATATAAAACATTGAAATGTTTATTGGCTTTCTCATCATTCATCAATTTAATAAACATTTATTTGGAATATATTATGAATTCTGTGTTAGAAATTGAGCATTCCTTGGATTATGATGAAGAAGTGCCATCACAGAAAGTGAGGAATCAAATTTAAGAGTAGAGAGTAGTCTGTTTTTCGGGCAGTGTTATATGAATCACATAAAAACTCTGAACACAAGTAACATATAAAGCGGAGATTTTGCAAGGCAGTATAAATGGGAGGTGAGAGAGGCCAGGACTTTTCAAGGGTGGGACTAAAATGATGAACAATAGATTACAATTAATATTTTTATGAAGTCAAAGAATTTTAGTTGTATATGTACTGGAACAAGTCATGTGAAAGGATAGGAGATGGTTGGTATAAAGGGTGAAATATTCAAAACAGTGATTTTAGAAAAGACACTTTCTGGTGTAAAACTGGAAATGGCTGACTGAGGTGGTATGGTCAAAAATATCATTAGAAATAAATGCACCAATGAGTAAAAAAGTCAGGGAACTGAGCGGTCACCTTCCAAGATGATAGGAGTAGGCATTAAAATAAAGATTCTTATACAGGAGCCAAAATCTTTAAGAAATGAAGTAGAATCGTTAGAAGATTAGAATGGTAAAGGTCATGGACTGTCAGGAGGGACAGATGGCACCCATATACTTTGAGGAACAGGATTGATTTCTTTTATTTCCTTCCCCTCTCACTTCCCATGAAAGAGGTGAAGAAATTGAATGCAAAGTTGAGTGCGGAACCAGAAGGTCACCAACCTCATCTTATATTTGCTTACTGCTCAGTGTCAAGTTCATGAGGTCAATGATATTTGGACAAACTTCCAAAAGTGATGGTGGTGAAAATAAAGAGAGAAAAAACTGTCTCAGTTTAGCCTTTATAAGAAAAAAGTTACTAGACTGTTTTGTTGGGCCATCAAATTTTAGAGGTTTAGCCTATACCCTTAAATTCACACAAGAGAAAACCAAAGAGTGTATAAATTAAGTGACTTTCTCAAGCTCACACAACGTGTTACTGGCCAAGTCTGGACTAATCCTAGGTTTCTGACTCCCAGTTCATAACCTTTCCTCTAGGCAGGTTTATTCTCCTCTAAGAAGGATTTTCCAGGTACAGTATATGTACTAGATTAATTTTAGGACATACAGTAAAGTTTATTCTTTCATAAATGTTTAAAAAGCAGGAAGTAATTCTCTTTTGGTATAAAGAATACGTAGGATTCTTATCTATAAGGATTCTTGACAATGAGGAAATAGTGACAGCTTTAGCATGCATTCTTTCATTCAAACAAAAGCAATTCTTTAAATTCTAAAATTCCATGGCATTTACACAATTTGATGCTAGTAAAGCAATAGCATCACCAAAATGTCCTTAATATAGCCTCAAGGAGAGAATCTTTACAACGGGTTGTTTTAACAGTTTTATTTCTATCTGAAAAGGTTTTTTGCCTTGATGAAAGTAACTGGGAAGAAAACACAATGTTCTTATTTGTGCCTTAGAGACTGATCACAGCACTGCTACATCTATAAATAAGCTTCTATGAGAGTCCCAGAAGTCCTGCCACAAGTCCACTGTCACGGTTTATTGGCTAATCAGCAAAGAATTGAAATCTTGATTGGCTTTATTTGTTGGCTGATTGAAACACTGAGATAGGAAGTAGTGGACAGATTAATTAATTTGTGCTGGGGAATCCAAATTTAATCTAAAGAATGCTGTCACTTTGATTGATGGCTGTGTGAGAGAAGTCTTTAAAAACCACCATGAATCGTCACTCTGTGGGCACATAAATACAAGGTTTTGTCTATTTAACTAATTGAATTCTACTGAACAATGCAGAATACTAATGTTTCTGTGTGCATTACAATTACCACACATTTTAAAGCTGGACTACACAGGACAGAGAAATATTACACAGGACAAAAAATACAAACACTTGAATCTTATCATGTTCAAGAAATATGAATTTCCACTTTACTAACATATTATCTATGCAGCTTTTTTATGAGTTGTTTTAACCTAATTGTCAAAATAATTTATTTTACAAATTTGTAGTATATTCTAATTATAAACCTATAATTGTAAGACAGTATTTTTTTCTAAAAAAACAGAATAGGGCTTCCCTGGTGGCGCAGTGGTTGAGAGTCCGCCTGCTGATGCAGGGGACATGGGTTCGTGCCCCGGTCCGGGAAGATCCCACATGCCGGAGAGCGGCTGGGCCCGTGAGCCATGGCCACTGAGCCTGTGCGTCCGGAGCCTGTGCTCCGCAACAGGAGAGGCCACAACAGTAAGAGGCCCGCATACTGCAAAAAAAAAAAAAACAAAAAAAACAACAAAAAATAAAAAAACAGAATAAGATTTTTTATACAATCTTTAGAAAAGCAAAGAAACAGGAACATCTAACATTAATTAATATTAAAAGCTCTTTATGAAGTATAATTGGCATACAATAAGTTGAACATATTTAAAGTACACAAATAGAAGAGTTTTGACATGTGTATACACCTGAGGAATTATTCTAAACATCAAGATAAAGAACATGTTAATCACCTTAAAAGAAATTTCCTCATATCCCATTTCAATCCCTCCCTTTCTCTGCTCCCTAGTCCCACTAGATCTCGGGCAAACACTGATGTGATTTATGAGATTTTCTAGAATTTTACATAAGTGTAATTGTAGAGTACGTATTCCTTTTTGTCTGGCTTCTTTCACTCAGCATAATTATTTTGAAATGTATATTGTTGCATAGTTGTTGCATATAACAATATTTCATTATGTTTTATTATTGAATCGCATTCCATTGTATGGATATGCCATAATTTGTCTATTCTATTATTGAACAGCATTCCACTATATGGATATTCACTGTATGGTATGCCATTTCAGATGAAACTTCTATTAACATCTGTGCACAAGTCTTTTTTTTTTTTTTAAGATTTACTCATTATTTATTTATTTATTTATTCTTTTGCTGCTTCGGGTCTTACTTGCGGCATGTGGGATCTTCGTTGTGGTGTGAGGGCTTCTCTCTAGTTGTGGTGGTGGGTCTTCTCTTCTCCAGTTGTGGCACACACACTCCAGGGCACATGGGCTCTGTAGTTGTAGCATGCAGGTTACAGAGCCTGTGGGTTCTGTAGTTTGTGGCACGTGGGCTCTAGTTGAGGCGCTCAAGCTCAGTAGTTGCAGCATATGGGCTTAGTTGTCCCGCGGCTTGTGGGATCCTAGTTCCCTGACCAGGGATCGAACCCGCTTCCCCTGCATTGTTAAGGCAGATTCTTTACCGCTGGACCACCAGGGAAGTGTCTGTGCACTAGTTTTTATATGGACTTATGCTTTTATTGCTTTTGGGTAAGTAGGAGTAATGTGAATGGATTACATGACAAGTACAACTTAAAAAAAAAACAAACAAACTTTTTTCCAAAGAGTTCCATTTTACATTCCCATCAGCAGTGTAACAGAATTCCCATTCTTCCACATCCTCATCAACACTTGGAATGGTCAATTTTAATTTTAGCCTTTCTACTAGGTGTGAGTAGAGTCTTATTGTGTTTGTAGTATGCATTTCCTTAATGACTATGATGTTATGCATCTTTTCATATGTTTATTTGCCATTTATTTATTTTACCTAATGAAAAGTATCTGTTCAAATATTTCTTTTTTTTTTTAAAGCGGTTGAGTTTTAGAAGTCCTTTACCATTCTGCATACAACTACTTTATCATATTTGATTTGCAAATATGTTCTTCCAGTCTATTGCTTTTTTCATTTACTGGCTATTTGTTTTCTATTTGCCCTATCTGTTCTTTGTTCCCTTTTTTCTCTTTTTACTTTCTTCAGATTAATTATTTTTCATAATTTAATTTTACCTTCTTTATTGATTCATAAGCTATAACTTGTTGTGCTATTTTAGTGCCTCTTTTAGGGTTTATTGCAGACATCTTTATCAGAATCTACTTTCAAGTGATATTATGCCACAGTCTATGTAGTATGCAAACTTTACACTAGTATACTTTCCTTTCATTCCTTCTGTTTGGTGCTGCAGTTTCCAAACAATTTGCTTTTACATATATTACAAGTTGCACACTAAATTGTTACTTTTGTTTAAACAGTTGATTATCATTTAAAGATACTGAAATAATATGAAAAATACCTAATTTATTTACCCACATTATTACCATTTACCATGTTCTTCATTTTTTGGGGTATAGATCCAAATTACCATATAATTTTTCTTCTGCCTGACAAACTCATTGTTCTTTCTTGTAACATGCATATGCTAGTGAGTAATTATTTCAACTTTTGTGTGTCTCAAAGTCTTGTGTGTCTTTATCTTTGTTTTGGAAAGACATTTTTGCCGAATATGAAATTCTAAGTTGACAGTATTGTTTCTTTCATTATTTTAAAGATTTTGGTCATCTGCTTTTTCACTTGCATTGTTTCTCTTAACAAATCTTATTTTGTCTCTGGCTTAAGATTTTCTCTTCACTCCTGTTTTTCGGCACTTAGGTTATGATGGGTCTCACTGAAACTTTCTTATGTATCTCGTCCTGAGTTTTGTTGGGTTTATGGTTTTCATCATACTTAGAAATGTTTCTGCCATTATTTCTTCAAATGTTTTTTCTGCCTCCTTTCTCTATATTCTTTCAGGCTTCCAACTGGACACACATTAGGTTACCTGTTCAGTTTTTTTCTAGATATTTAATTGATTTAATTTAAATTTTTTATTTTAAATTGGAGTATAGTTGATTTACAATGTTGTATTAGTTTCAGGTGTTCAGCAAAGTGATTCAGTTATACGTATACACATAGTTAGTTTGCTTTGCTATGTGGTCAATTTCACTATCATTTTCTCTTGTAATATCAAATCTGTGAATAATCCCATCCAATGTACTTTTCAGCTCCAAGATTTTAGTTTTTCTTTCTAAAAGTTTAATTTGAGTCTTTTTCTTCCTAATCTTCAATGTCTATACTTATCTCTTGGACAATATGAAATACAGTTATATTAAGTATTTAATGTTCTTTCTGCTAATTCTAACATCTGTGTTAGTCCTAGGTGGGTTTCAATGAATCATTTCTTCTTATTATGTTATATTTTTCTGTTTCTTTGGATGCTGCTCTTCTATGGATATCAGGTATTGTAAACTGAACCTTGTTGGTAGCTGGATATTTGTGTATTCCTGATATATATATATATATATATATATATATATATATATATACATACACACACACACACACAGTATTATATGCTTAGATTAGCTATATGAATATTACTTTTGCTCAGGGATGCACTTAATTTACTTGTAAAAAAAAAGGAAATTGATTTGTTAGGCAGGACTAGAGCATCATTTAATTTAGGTGTAATTACCTCTTACTACTGAAGCAAAAGGCTTCTTTGTACTCTAGCCAATTCTCTGTGAGTTTTGACATGTCCTAGTCTGGCTGGTCGAAACAGGTATTATTCCAGTTCCTATGTGAGTGCTGAGAGTTCTTTCTCATTATACTTTCAGATGATTCTTTCCACAGATTCAGTTTTCTTGTACGCATGCTTTGATCACTACTATGCTGAATGCTACATTTGGACTCTGCAGATCTTTGGGATTCTCTTTCTACGTAGTTCTTTTCACAGCTACTTTTTCCTAGAAATTTTAGCCACCTTGATCCTTCCTCTTCTGTCTCTTAGGGATTCCTTTCCTTTATTGTCTGATGTCTAGTGCCTTGAATACTATCATTTTACATTTCATCTGTTTATTGTTGTGTGTTTGTTTCAGATGAGAAGATAAATCCAGTTCCTCTTATTTCATCTTGATTAAAAGCAGAGGTCTCTTCTCTTGTATTTTAATGTACCTAAAATGTAGGTTTTTGTTTTTTTGTTTTTTTTTTTTTTGGCCATGCCATGCGGCTTGAGGGATCACTATTCTCTGGCCAGGGATTGAACCCAGGTCATGGCAATGAAAGCCCGGAATCCTAACCACTAGGCAACCAGGGAACTCCCATAAAATGTAGGTTTTGATTTAGCTTCATTCTGAAAGAAAAGAATCATATAGCAAAACCTTTAAGCTTTTGAAAACAGTGAGAGGTAAGTTAGGAAACTTAAGTAAGTACAAAAATAAGCAAAAATGCTATATTAAAAAAAAACACATTTGTACAAAATGCCTTAGACTAGGGAGGAAGGAGAAAAGTAAATCTCCATGAAAACATGATTTTTAAAAAATTTGATTAGATCTAATATGTCCATAGACAAACATTAGTGTTTAATTTTTGACACTGAATTTACAAAAATCAAGAGGATGCACTGAAGTGAAAGCCACCCTCCTCCCTTACCACTACCAGTGAATAGAATCAGTGGCAAATCCTTAGGTAGTGAAACAGCAAGTTGTATTAGAAACTGCAAACAGCTCTATATTGTTGAATACAATGCGTAAAGTAAGGAACGGTAGAATATTATACTGATGTCATAGATTCGTCAGGACCAAAGACCTTCTGTGCCATGATGAAGAATTTAGGATTTTAGCCTACACACAGGAGGAGAATCCAGTGAAATTGTTTCTTCTGTTGGTATGTTTAATTGTTGAACATTTAATTGAAATATAATACATACAAAAGGGTATGCAAAATGTATACCTCAATAAATTTTCACAAAGTCAAAATGCATATGTAATCCCTACCCAGATCAAGAAGTCACAACAGTGCCAGTCCCTAGAAGCAGCCCTTAGGCTACTGCCAGTCATTAACAGGGCAGCCAGTTCAAAAAGTTACCTAATAAACTCCCCAGAGGGAATATATCTACTTGGAGGGAAGGAAGATTGAAACAAGTAGTTATTTTCTTTCTTGCGTTGTCTTTAACAAACAGGAAAAAGAGAAGCGTCACTGAAGTAGAAATAAATTCATAAGACACTGTGAATGAATGGAAACTGAGACAACTCAGATTTATACCTTTGTGCCATGCTAAATTATTCCATGGAAAAGGTTCACTCTGGCCCTCAGAGACATTTGAAAAAAAAACAAACAGCAAAAACAAGGAGGGTAATAAAGACTTCTTACATTATTGTGCTATAAATACTGAAAATATGTTTCCAAATGTGACAAGAAATATTATGTGTGACTGCAGATGCATAAATGGAGCAAATGTAATACTATTTCCTCAGAGGCACCGATAAAAAAAAGACTATTATAAAGCACTACAAAATAATTTCTTTATCCAAAAGCTTCGAAGCAGTTATTAAACCAGCTGTTTTCAAAAGTACACAAATCTGCCAAGTTGCAGTTGGGTAACTGTTAAATGTTAAAGAAGTGAATGATCAGCATGGAGCAGATGGTCTGGGAATGGGTGAGAAAATGGCAATGTTAATACCACCAGACTGAGATGTTCATTTGTGCTGTGGTATGTGCAGACTGGGTGAATAATGAAGGTTCTGTAATAATTGTGCAAATCCCAACATTATTAAATCTATTCAGCTGGGATTTCTTAATATATGTGAAGCACTTGATGTACTTGGAGAAATACCTCCTCTTTGGCTAAAGCTGTTCTCATTAACTTATACTGCTTTATTTGCGGTGACCTCGGTGTTCCCGTTAAGTAATGAGTGGAATAAGAATTAGAAATCCTCTTTCAGTCTAAGTATTAGAAAGGAGGGAAAATGTTAAGAAAAGTGTCAAAGCATGATTGTTGCAAGAGACTGGCCCACGGCGTTAATTTACCTATCAAGTTCAGTTAGTGTTTTTTTAGACTATTTAGGAGTTTATAATTAGCCTTGAACTTTTGGGGTTTGAGAAAGTTGCCTTTCCCCAGTCAATGGCTATTTTACCTGAAAGGGAAGAAATCCATATTAACATATTTTATGGTTTTTAGTTTAATCTGGGCATTTCCAGATTTTTACCACAATATCACTTTAAATATTTATGAAAAGTGTTTGTGGAAAGCAGTTATCTATAGCAGTTTTTCTCAACCTGCACTATCTTGATAATTGTTTTGGGGGCTGTCTTTTGCAGTGTAGAACATATAAAAGCATATCTGGCCTTGGCCCACTAGATGCCAGTAGCAACCTTTCCCCCCAAATTGTGAATGTACCAAGACATCTCCCATTCTTCACTGAGAACCACTGGTCTATAGGAAAGCCAAGGGAGCATGTGGCTCATTACTTCTGATAGAAAAAAGAAAAGAAAGAAAGTCAAAATGCCTTGAAAGTGCCAACAAAAGTTGGAATTTTTAACTGAATTTGGCTTTAAGGAAAATACTGGTACAGAGTCCCATGATAAGACTAAAATGCCAAATATAATACTTCGGTTCTATGAGTGTGAGCTATGTGGTGTTCCCAATTGTTGGGAATGAAATGAGATTCAAAAACAAGTGAGAATAAAGAAGATACAAGCTAGGTGTCTCAAAATATTCTCTGGATAGTAGTCCATTGAGATATTATTAAAAATAAAGAAGTATGAAGTCAAGTAGATTTTGAGATATGCTACATATTACAGCTTCACATTGAAGACTTATTTTGCCCAAAAGCATATTAAAGGCTCTAAGATGTCTTACAGTTAAAAAAAAATAACTTCAAATATTTACCCTTGGAATAACATGTGTGTGCATGTATGAGTGTATAATATATAACTTCTCATAGAAGTAGTATTCTCCAGATTCATTTTAAGCAGCCAAAATGAAGTCACAAAATCTGCATCCTACAGCTCATATCACTTACAAGATAGCCCATTAAATCTTTGTCTAGAGCTTACCCTCTGCTATTTTAGAGATCATTGTGAGAAGTTGAAAAGTGGCAGGAATGTGTTTGTACTGAGAGGTGGGGTGTTAGAGCTACGGCAAGCAGGGAAGATTGGCTGTAGGCAGATTCACTGATACGATACGAGCAAGACCTGACATGCCACGAAGAGCTAACTTTAACACTGGAGACCAATGAACTATTGTAAACATTAAACAAAAGCAAAGTTTATAGAAATTTAGAAGAGGTACAAATAAACCTGCACACAGGAAAGCCATTCATTCCAGTGCTAATAGTTACTAAGGCAGATGTTCATTAATGAACATATTCACTAATGAACTGATTATTAAGATATTCCATTTAGACTAAATGCACTGTTTTCTCTGTCATATCATACTTTTTTCTGCTTTTCAGATACTGTAAAAATGTATTCATACAAACACTAAGCAAAAACGGTAAGGAATTTGTTAATATTGTGAAGATTGCAGGATTTCATGAAATCTAGTAAAGTGAGTTTTGAGAATTAATACAATCAACACAAAGCTATTACCAAGTGAAGATTCTAGCAGAGTTAGCTCAGTTAATGACAGAAGAAGAAAAATGTAAAAGAGAAGAAGAAAAGAGATCTTTCAAGAGAGAATGATTTGAATATCAAAAGATGGAGAGCTTTTTGGAATTTTGATGAAGGAAGTCCTTGAAAATTCTTGCAAAAATGACCCTCCGCATCTTCACACTGTTAATTCCAAATATAGTGCTATCACTTAGTTTTGTCAGGAAAATTACTCCCTACAGTTAAAAGTTAGCTTATATTTATAATTATAACCAAAAATATAACAGATAATAGTTAACTAACCTATTTGTATAAATTTTAGTTTTATGCTTCAAAACAACCATTTGGAACAATCAGACATTCACAGTATGTATTATGAATTTTTGATCCCACCCTTGGAAACCTCTCTAAACGTGACTTTTTCTGTACCAACAAAGAGGAATGTCCTGAATCTCAGAAGGTATGAGACACTCTACCTGCAAAGGCCATATGACTCTTCTGAGATTCAGTCCTACATTTATAAAATCACTGTGTTCTGTTTAATTACATTTATAAAGAAATGTAAGTAATAAACGTATGTATAAATATATATAAACTATAAATTTCCTACACACTCTACACATTTGTTATTGCACACTTCAATTTTTATAATGAATATCTTAGATCAGTTTCAGAAAACAAAAAAAGTGTCATTTTGGAAACTTCTCTTTGTTAGTGTATTTTCAATGCTTTAATGGTTAAAAATCAGCCATCTGGAAAAAAAAACAACTCATTTTATTTCCTCATTGTATCAGATGCATAATGTGAACATTTTTTTCTGCTTAAAAAATCCAAAAAATATCCTGTTTTTACACTGTGGAAAGTTTGGAAAATGACAAATAGACAAAATGGAGAAAACCACCATTATCTTTATACCCAAAGATAAAGATGCTTAAAATTTTATCACTATTCCTCTAATCTTCCTTGTGTATTGATCAATTTAAATTAATCTGAGACATGTTCTCAAGACATTGAAAGCCTTTTGTAATCATTTTAATGTCACTGATGCATGTAACATACTAAATATTCTTGTCCTTGGCTATTTAAGTCTTATAAATATACTACTATAAAACAAAACTGTGCTATTGTTGTTGTTTTTAGAATCCCTAATGTGAATTTTAGATTATTCTCTAAGGACAGGTTTGTGGAAATAAAAAGTTTAAATGAAAGACTATGAAAATTTTAAAAATTTGTGTTTTGAATTTCCAGAATATTAAAAAAGTAACCTTAGGGAAATACTTAAGAAAAAATGTGTAGGACTAACATAAAGAAAAACGTTAAACACTATTGAGGGATACAACAGTAATCCTGAATAAATAGAAACATATAACTTGTTTTTGAATTTAAAAAATCAAAATTATATGCTTAATTTTAAACCTGAAAGATCAAACACATATGTTTATCTCTGAACCATCCCAAAATTCTACTAAAATGACAGCGATGGAATAAAGCACATATACAGCCTCAAAGACAAAGAGAGGAAGAGTTGACAAAAGTGATTTTGTGGAATATGGAGAGTCAAGGTTTGCTGCTCCACAGACTATATGTGAGTGTGGAAGGGAGCTGTGTTAGGGACCTCTGGGAATAACAAAAAGCAGGCTGGTTCTCCAATAAGGGCTCAGGAATTCAAGGCATCAGAGACTTTTGAAGGTAAAGGTACATGGTAGGGCTAAAACTGAGAGGATGTTTGGATGTCTATGGAACAGTTAGACCCTGAGATCTTCATCTGCCCAAGTATCCAGGTTTCTGTTCCTCCCTCATTCTTGCAGAAGACAAGAGGCTTTCATGCTGAAGTTTACGCTGGAGGCTTTGTACTCAGTAAAACCAGAAACAGGTTAGGGAGAGAGAAGACAATTTTCTTCCAACAAGGGAATATTCTCCAATCCAAGTATGTTGATAGCTAAACTTAAACTCATGAGGCAGAAGAATCTGATTCATCTTGTGGGAAATGGACTATAAAAGGGGGCAAACCACCCCCCTCCAAAACAGTCAACAAAACCTCTACACCCTAATCCTGTACAAACACCAAGATTATAACATTCTTAATGTGTTGCTATTACATATAAACGGACAGCCAAGGGTCACCAGATGTCTGATAAAATCCCTTAACATGAGCAATAAAAACAAAAGTAATAAATGGAATGAAGTCAGAGGAAAGAGGAAACTCAATAAGCAGAAAAAACTTAGAGGAAAAGTCCTATATATAATGTTACAGATAAGAGAAGATATTACATTATGAGACAAAACAAAGTACTATTGAGGGGAAAAGAATATTAAAGCAATGTAGGTCAAGAGAATGTCCCTAGAAATGAAAGATATGAAATTCTAACTTAACAGCTAATAGTTTGCAATTCAAATTTGAGGAAATCTCACAGGAAAGAAATATAGAGGAGAGAGAGAATAAAAGTAGAGAAACATTCTAACAAACTTATCATCAATTTTGTAGAACTCCTCACCAAAAAAAAAAAAACAAAAACAGAAAAAATAGAGAGAAAGGATTTATCAAAGGAATAATACAAGAAATAATATAAATAATAATAATATAAAACATTTCCTGAAAACGAGTTTATAGAACAGGAAGTCTCTAGTACAATGCATGAAGAAAGACTAACACCACTACATTATCATGAAGTTAAAATACCATAAATAAATAATCCTGAAAGTTTATATCAAGAAAAGAGTAACTTCTATATAAAAATTCAGAATTCAGTATAGATTCCATAACAAAAACACTATTTATCAGAAGGAAATATTTCAACCTAGAATTTTAAACCCAACCAAATGATGAATCCAATGTAAGGTGAGAATAAAGATATTTCAGGCATATAAATTAAAACAACTGATTTGTCATAAGCACTTTCTCAGCAATCTACTCTAAGGTATTTGTTCCTAAAATAAGACAGTCATCTTAGAAAGAAGATATAAGATCCCAGAAACAGGAGCTCAAACATCAGAAAGTGAAGGAGATTCCCAGGATAATATTGAAGGGAAGTCCCAGAATGCTAGCCACACTTAGGACCTAGAGATCTAGAAGTTCTAAGTGGGTCACAAGGCCAGGGCTCCTAATAAGATGATGAAAAGAGAGGACAGATAGGCAATCCAAGGAACTCAGATAATATTGAAGGGAAGTCCCAGAATGCTAGCCACACTTAGGACCTAGAGATCTAGAAGTTCTAAGTGGGTCACAAGGCCAGGGCTCCTAATAAGATGATGAAAAGAGAGGACAGATAGGCAATCCAAGGAACTCAGAAACTACTTGATTTGTTTGTCCATACAGGGAGTTTTATATTTGGGAAATTATATTGTATCAAAAATTTTACGCAGGGATAGAAATAAGCAGAGAAAACCCAAGCAAATGCGAATAAAAGAAGCAATTAGCAGGCTTCCCTGGTGGCGCAGTGGTTGAGAGTCCGCCTGCCAATGCAGGGGACACGGGTTCGTGCCCCTGTCCAGGAAGATCCCATGTGCCACGAGGCGGCTAGGCCCAAGAGCCGTGGCCGCTGAGCCTGTGCGTCCGGAGCCTGTGGTCCGCAACAGGAGAGGCCACAACAGTTAGAGGCCACAACAGTGAGAGGCCCGCGTACCGCAAAAAAAAAAAAAAAAAAAAAAAAAAAAAAAGAAGAAGCAATTAGTAACTCCAGGGGAAAAAAACGTTTTTATAAGAAAAGTGATCTTAGTATGTTGTCAGTTGTGTGGGAAAAGAATGTTGCCAAACATTGCTAGAGGAAAAAGAAGACCTATTTATTTAGTAATAATCAAAACATAACATGTGAATAGCCTTTGTTCTAGCAATTCCTCTTCTAAGGAATATGACACATAGAAATATTCTTCAGAAATTTCTGGAGTATAGGCACAAAGATTTTTGTGGTAGCAAATCAATACTAGGGTAAGAGACAGAGGGAGAGAGAAAAAGAGAGAATTTAAATATTTAAATACATATTAGTAGTAGTATGGGATACTATATCAGAAAAAAAGAGAGAAAGTTTTATGTACTAACATGGAATTATGTCCATGCCATATTACAAGTGGAAAGGTTGTAAACAATTTTATTGTCTTATTCCATCCATATATATTTATGTAAATAAATACATATACACATGTACTGGTGTGTATATGTGTGTGTAAGAGCCAGCTTATATTCATGAGTGTGTGATCTAGATGTATACATACTAAAGTATTTTCAGTGATTATCTCTGGGACTTAGAAATGGGGAATGGGGCAACTTTCACTTGCACTACTTTTTATGAAGTGTGTGTTATTTTGCAATAAAAATTAAAATACAGAAAATAAAGACAAGTAGAATTCATACCACAATCTGTCTTTGCCTCTGTCAATCATTTATTCTACTTTTCTCCTTATGTAGTTGTCACCCACAAAGTAAGGAGGGTGCAGAGTGAAATATTTATGTCTAAGATCCATGCAATCTGTTATTTAAAAACTGCAGTTTTCTGGGTATATACAAATGTGTCTTTAGTATATACAGAAAGGATATAAAATTAAGGTCCCTGGTATTTCCACATATGTTAAAAAGGCACATTAAGATACTTAAAATAGCGTGATTGGCTATTTAGAGTCCAGATGATTATATGTTGGAAAACATGCGCACGTTCCACTTCCTAACTAATGGACGTTATCATCCAGATGGATCTGGCTATAGATAGAAATGTTCTCCTAAGTGGTAATCAGTGCCTTTTGATAAAACATAAAATTACTTCTTGGTTGAAATAGTTACCTCAATTCTGGGCAGCTTCAGTCTCTTTCCAAAATATCTTGGCAAAAGAGTAAGTAAGAAACATGTAGGAAAATTATGTATTTCTTTTAAGTGGAGCATCTTTGGAATGTAGAATCTAGTGGCAATAGAATTGGATAAGCTGATTGGAAAGCTAGTTGTCTGAGGCACCTCTGGAATGCTGCTTTCTATGATTCATAGGATGTTGGTTTTTCTCCAGATATACATATATATCTATATGTATATGTGTATATATATACACACACACATATACGTAAAATATATAAATTAGTAATGAGGAATACCACATTAGTAATGAGCAATACATATAACTTTAATTCTATTTTGTCGTAAAATTTCACACATTCACAGTTTCCGGGACTTAAAACATGGAAACCTTTGTGGAAACTTATCCAGTTTATCACAGAAGGCCTCTCTGATAATGTGATATTTGAATGATGAATAAGAGGAGGTAAGGCAGTAAGTCATGTAGTTTTTAACAGAAGAACATACCAGGCAAGAGGGAGAAGAAATACAAGAGTTCTGAGTAGGAGAGTGGCCTGTTCAAGGAATAGTAAGGATGTCAGTGTGGCTTGAGTGAGGGAACAAAGGGAGAGTTACAATTATAGACCCAGACAAATGAATTTGTGGAAGTGCAATCACTGGGGCTGTAAAACAAAGTAAGAACACTGAATTTTACTCCAAATGAGATGGGAAGTAATCCAAAATTTGTGAGCAGAAGAATATCATAAACTGATTTTTTTTACATGATATGAAAAAGTTTGTGAGACAAATCATTGTTAATATATATAAAAGAAAATGTAGCAAATTTTAAAAAGTAGAATTTAAGGAAAAATATGAACTATAACCAAAATAAAAGACTAAAGTATACTGATAAAATAAAACCCTTTAAGACAATTTAATAGACCTGATAATGTATATTTCATACATATACACACACACATCTATATATCATATATACATATTTCATAGAGTGAAAGGAATATATACAATTCACAATAATTGTGAAAGACTGACATATTTTAGATATTGACAGAATACACTAAAAATTAAAGATACTTGGGTATTAAGTAATCAATGTAATTTTTAAAAACCTGTTAAAAAAGAAAATAGCATGTTGTAATCAATAAATAAGGAATTTACATTTATTTCAAACATACACACACATACACATAAAGACTTGATAGAAAATAACATGTGTACCAAGATAAAAGTACATATATATATACTATATATATAGTTTATATATATAAATCATATATCTAAATTATTCAGGATCCGTGTCTGTGGTCTGTCTACGTTCCAAGCGCACCTTTTCTGTCATATGGATAAGAACTGTTTTCAGAAGCAAGCCTCCTTAAAAACCCAAGGCCTTATTGTGCTTTGTGTAGTCTTAGTGAAGCCTGAAAAAAGCTACCCGATGAATTTCCCTCATTATGTGTAAGTAGGGCTTTTTCTTGAACAAAAAACACTATTAAGAAGCCTTTAAGATATTGGGAGCATAGACATCAATTATATTCTGATCTGCCACTTATACAACCAACCTTCTAGCTTCTTTATGAAGTCTATAAACAAGCAGGAAGACTTTGCCCTCAGGGAGACTATTATTTAGCTTGGTAGTCAAGACATAGTCATAAAGAACTAAGCAAACCACAGGGCACGTGAGTGTCCTATAGGAGTGATCAGATATCAGCACTTAGTGCTTCTTCAAGATGTGCCACAGTGAAAATGCTTTAATAGATGAACCAACTATGCATCTCCACTTTCCCACCTCCAGGTTTTCATGAAGAATGATTGCTATCTATCTTCCCTCCCTTGTTACTCTCAGTAGCCTCAATGAAGCATGAAGTCAGTAGTTTCTTCTCAGACACTGACCACCTGTATCTTTATAGTACCTCTTTGACCAATAATTCTCTTCAGATTCAATAAGTCACCTCAAAGGTGGAAGTATCGATACCATAATATCTCTTGACAGTAATATATACTCTGTCTGAGCTTCATCTCTGAATATTAGAAGTAAGTCTCATATTCCCTTTTCTGTCATTATGTTTTGGTGAAAGACAAATCATAATGGGGAAATAATTTTAATGAAGAGGATGATTAAAATGATGTGGTAGATTAACCAGAAAGTGCCTGCGTATAATAAATCAATGTCTAACTACAAAGATTTGCCATTGTTGTAAAAATACTCACAGATTCTTCTAAAATAGACAACATCTTATACATTTGAGAAGCCCCAAATTGGTATAAGTCCTCAAAATTTCAACGAGGAGCAATACCTACTCAATATATTAATTATATTTTTTCAAGTTGCATTAATATAAATTAATATTTTCTGTACATTCTCTTTTCCTTCCTAACACATGGGTCCAGATGGCTCTGAAAGATTGTAGTTTTTAGGAATTTAAATAACATTTTTACCACGTAACAGAATGTAGTAGGATAGAATCTCTACCTTAAAAAAGTTCTGAGAATATTTTGTGGCAAGCTAAAATAGTGGCTATTTTCAGATTTGATTTATATAATTATAGGCTGATTTAAATGACAGAGAAAGAATTTCAGTAAGGATAGAGTTTCCAGATTATAGTAAAAGCAAGATTTATTTTAAAAAACCCTATTGAAAAACAATAATTAAGAAAAATCAACTTAACACTATGATACCTCGTTATAAAAGTTAAAAAAATTTTAAACACTGGTCTCTCTAGTAAACAATAAAATTAAAATGAGACATTTTCTCCTTATAAACGTGACTGCTATTAAAAATGTAATACTTAAACATGGTGAATACATGAGTAAATGTACCGTGTTTTATATCTAGTAGAATTATAGGCAGGTAAAATTCTCTATAGTAAAATTTGGCTAAGTATGTTGAACATCATAAATAATTCCAATTCTAGAAATTCATTAAAATGAATTAGTCAAACATTTTCAATAAGAACTGGTAGAAAGATGTTAATGAAAAATGGGAAATAAACCCTCAACGGAGGGGCTGTTAAATTAAAGAACATTCATTGATGGAATTCTATGAAGCCATAAAAATTCTATTTTGGAAGGATATTTATTTCCAATGTACAGTTTTTATAAAATGTCTATAAATGCATGACTTATAGCATGTATATGATACACATAATATTAATGATGATGTAAACTTAATAGCCACAGTAGAGTTCTCTATAGGAACATTTGATTTCCTTTTTAAAATATTTTTGTCCTTGCACATTTTGTAATAAATAATATATTAATTTATAATCAGGAAAATATCTTTAAGATATGCTTTGATTTTACAGACCTCTTGGTATTAATATCTTTTGACCTCATAACAAATGCAAACATACCTAAGTATTTTCTCCAGATCAGAATACATCTACAGTTTTGTATGAACATTTCTATACATTAGGATTATTGCTAGACTGTTTATTCTCCCATAAGATGTGCAGATAGTACGTAGATTTTTCTAACCATTTAAACTATATGTATAACAATTTTTTTCTTAGGGTTTAAGAAACAAAAACACTAGCAAGGTATATATGCTGCATCTTAACTTCCATATGGATAAACAGACCCTTTAAAATCAGTAGATAATAAAGCATTAGAAAAATAGTAACATGTTACAAATAATATAATATAATTTGCAATCTAAGTGAATACATTCAACAAAGCTCTGGATTTTTCAACTGATCTCTAATTTCCAAAAATCTTTTAAGGAACATTGTGCCACTGGAAGATATATCCCTATGCTACTTGATTTCACACCATATAAATCTCCTTCTGCTTTCTCACAAGGAGCCACCTATATAAATTTGTTTCTCTTGGTAATAACAAAGGTGGGTTAATCCCATCTCAGAAGCAAACAAACCAATCAAAATACAGCAGTGAACAAGATGGTGGGTGAGCATTAGCAATCTTACTAAATAACAACTTTACCATCAAATGGTATTAACACTTTAAAAGAATTCAATTTTGACGGTAATTAGAATTATCAGAACATTTGTTAACGTACAGAAATATTGAATCACTGTGTTGTGCACTTGAAACTAACGTAGTATTTTAGGTCAATTATACTTCAATTAAAAAAAAAATAAAAATCAGTTTCTTGTACTAAAGGCAGTCATATTTTTGAATATAAGCCATTTCTGAATATAAGCCATTTGAGCCTAAAATTCTCATTTTAATTAAAACCTGTTTTAAAATAAAATATTAACTTTAACATATAGAAACATAACTTTTCTTTGTCTTGTTTCTCCAATGTGCTAATCTGATTTTTCTTCTACTAAAAGGACTTCCTTTTAAAGAAAATATTAAACATTTTTGCCAATAATCTCTGTTTCTATGTCTCATTTACTCTTTTGTTTTATCGTCTGGCATAGACTCTGTTCTCCACATTTTGTTGACTGGAATTCTGTTTTGTTTTTGAAATTGAGAATGGACAAGGCCTTTTGCAAATGTTATGCCAATACACAGCAAACAGTAATATTGGGGGAGAAAAGAATAGAGCACCATTTGGTATTCTAATGATTATCATAAATGTGCATGTGTGACACAGCCCATTCCAAATCCAATCATTAAAATGAGTAACAGGATGAAATTCTATGGTGTTCTGGGCCAAAGTTGAAAGAATAACTGTTGTCAGCTGCAGTATCATTTGTCTTTTTTTTCTCAGAATTCTGGTGATAAATATACAAAATGAAAATGGAGTTATCACTTTTCTCTAGTAGTGGTTCTGCCACTTTCATCCCAAATGGTAAATGGAAGTTGGTTTATAACCTTGTAGTGATCCACTACTTAAAGTCTTCCTAAGAAGACGTATAACACTGGTACCAAAGAATACATAAGGAAAAGACTACAGGTAAATATAACCCTGAATATCAGGGAAAAAAATAAAATTAATTAAAAAAAACAGCAAGCTGAGTACAGATTTTTGTTAAAAGAATCATGCCCCATGAATAACTAAGAAGCCCCCAACTATTCAACATTAAAAAATCATTAATAAAATTAATTGTATTCAATATGTTTTTCAGAAGAATATTAATATGGTCACCTCCACAAAGATAATAAAACACATAAAACTTTATTCTTAGTAAAAAAAATTAGTAAATATATTTTTAAAAACTTGACTAGATGGGTAATTCCTTTGTATTATGTTTAGAAATAGAAAAGAAGGAACAAATATGATAAAGGAATGACTATATAAAAAACATACTTGAAATAAATATTACAAGTAAAAAAGATTAACAATGTGGATATTATCAAAGGAAAGAACTAAAAAGAGAAGTTGCTAATGAAGATTAGAAGAATGAACTTTACATAATTAAAAAAAATAGAGATATTAAATAATTAGTTACATAACACTTCAAATTTGCTAACAAGTTTTAAAATTTAAATAAAACTGATGATTGAAAATAAAATTATAGATATTGACTAAACTGAAAAAAAGATCTAAAAACATTAAATAAATTTAATCGGCATCAAAAATTTACCTAATTATAGGTTTACAGCAGATTTTATTCAAACTTCTAGTAATATTAGAGCCTATGTTTAAAATATTCTTACAGAGAAACAGGTTAAAAGGGAAATTTCTACAACTGTATTCCAGTATTAGTATAAATTTAGCAGAACAAGGCATAAATGGTTTAAAAGGAAAATTCATAGAACAACTGTTCTTACTAACAGAACTGCAAAAATCATTATGTAAAAAAATCCACATAGACACTTAGAAACTTGTCACGGGATGTATATTTTACATGACAAGTTCATCAGCATTCATCTGGTGGACTGCTACACATCTCCTCACTCAGATTCAGGTCCCTGAAGCAACCATCTCAAATCTTTGCAATAACTACAGCAGAGGAAAAAGAGAGTTCTACAGAGTCTTATAAGTTAAGAGTGCCAATCATATCACATCTACTCACAACTGAATTCCTAGAAGAAACCATATGAATGTGCCCAAATACAAGTGGGTTCAGAAATATGGTTAGGAAACACAGATGCGTGCACACACACACACACACACAGAGTTAACAACCCTCAATAAAATAAAAATGTTATTTCTTCTTCAATGAGATTCAATCCAATCACTTGCAGAGAATACTGAGGATAATTTAAAACAAAAAGATTTAAAAGAGTGAATTGCTCTTACTACCTATTTGAATATATTATTAATCTCCAGAAATATCTAGTAAATAATATAGCATGATACAAAGTCAGATAAGCAGAAAAATAAGTGGACTGGAATAGAGAGTCCAGAAGTAGATGTAAGCAAATAAAAGGAAATATATGAGAAAATAAAGTTGACATTTCAGAACAGTGGGAAAAAATAGGGACTTTTTAATAGTGATGAGATGATCAGCTTGCCATTTGAAAACAAAGATTAATGCTTTCTCACTCCTTAGAAAAATATACTTCAGATGGATCAGAAGTATATATTTAATTAAATGAAATCATAAAATCATAAAAAAGTAGACAAGAAACATTCTTAATAAAAAGTCCTGCAGTGAGACATAATGGTTCAAGTTCCCATATAACCAGCAACTAGCCAAGTGATCTTGTGCTGCTGAGTCTCTCTAAACCTAGTTCTTATATCTGTAAAATGGACATATTAAAAACCACTAATTCATATAATTTTGAGAATAAGAATAGAAAACAATGTGCCTTTCATTTACCATAAGATCTGCCACAAAGTATTCAATAAAAATGATACTAATTATTATTAATATTATAATAATGATTGCATTATTAAAAAGGCACTTATCACATGTGGTTGAGACTTGATTTGGGAAGCTGAATTACGCACAAGTTTCATGACACCTTTCTTGTCAAATAAAAGGTAATTGAGTGGAATTACTAGAAGTTTTTTAAAATGTAAAGAGCTTCATTTTGTCAATCAGGTTAATGTTCTAAATTAAGTAATTACACATCATTAAATTAGTACTTATGAGATCCAATTAATAATTCATCTCCAACACCTTTACTTAAAGTTCTTTGGAATCACTGTATTTATTCAGTGAAGAGTGAAATAATTTAATTTGCTAAGCATTCACAATTAAGGGTACTATCACTCTCTTCATTAGAAAGAAGCATTACATGCAGGCAAATTGAGGTCACTTTGGAGGAAGGAACATCTTCTCTTGGAGATCTGTGAGATTTGGGGATTATTTTTTCTACTGCCTCAACCACATATTGTTTGCCTAAGATAAAGGGCATCAACCTGCCAGTTCTCCTAGAGAAAAACCAGAGGATGAAGCCTGAAATAGAAACCCTTAGACTTCAGTAACATTTTGAATATCTTTCCCTGATGAACGCCTTTCTCTGTGATTAACTATTAAAAAACATTAGAAGATTTATTTTATTGAAACCCTTTTTCATGAAGTTCTAAACATCAGTCAGATGCTTTTATACTAAAATAAACAGCTGTTTGCCATTGAATCACATGTTGCAGATTTAGGAACAGAAAATTACCAAACTCGTACATTATGATGTACTTAGATTGATCTTTATTCTGTTGTGTGAGAGGAACCTCAACAAACTGAAGATACAGAGTTGAAGACATGCCCTAAATCGGTGAGTGATTTTAGTAATCTCTTCAAGATTGGTCTTCGTAAACTGGGCAGAATGAAATTATGTTTTAATATTTCTTTCATGTAACTTTCAGAAAACATAACAATTGATGATAGGCCATGATTTTCTCCTAAGAAGAAAAGTACTCAAGAGAATTAAGGAAATTATATCTTGAGCAAGGTGGAATTTAGTATAGCAAGACTGGGTGGGAAGGATGTGCTGGAACATAGAACCAGCTCTCTCTAGAGGATTCAGTAGGCTTCTGGGGGAAAATATTGTTAAGTCAGGCAGGCAAAACATAAGTAAAGTAACTATAAAGCAACAATGAACAAGTGGTAGGTAGTGATAAGGGCAGAGGGGATTCAGGAAGTAGACAGGGACACAGAACTCAGTTCCCACAGAGAGCCCAGCAGGTGTGAATTAGAGCTTCCCTCATGAAGGTCTAAGCTTAAGGTTTCCAGTGCAGAGATTTGGACAAGAGGAACTGTGAGGCCAAATTATTACAACCAGAATTCATCATAGTTAGTTGAGAAGCCCGAGAGACAGTGCAGAGAACTTTGAATCTCTCAGCCCCACATTTTTTTTAATTAGTTGTGTTTTTATGCATACCTATTACTTGGAATTTTTAGACGCTTTGGGAAATGCATTGAGGTATGATTACTAAATTATAGCAGTAGGCTTTTATGGTATTTTCATATTTTTCTCATGCAAATGGGTGCAGAGACATGCAAGAAAAGATGGCTTCTTGCAACTAAAAAGAAAAGAAAAGAAAAGAAAAAAGCAGAGATAGAAAAGCAGGAGAAAAAAGCAAGACTAGACAATGACCAAAGAAGAAAAGCTAATTTTAAAAGAGAGACTCATTTTAGCCACATACACATCTTAATGTAATATTTAATGGTAAGATAGTTTACACGACTTGAAGACAGCTCTGAATATATTTTTGAGGGTAAAGAATGGAACTGTTCTCTTTTTAGTAGGTATCTAATTTGCCATCCCAGAAACGTACACATCTATTCAAGGAGAGAACATTTTCTTTAGGACATGTGCCCTTGATTTTCTTTCAAGGCCACTTTTATCTGAGAAGCAATTTACCTGAAGAAACTGGATTTCTCATATTCTCAATTTGGATTTTCTCTTTTCAGATCAAAGAGGCAATTTCTACTTTCACAAAGGTTTCTTGGTTTATCACCCTGATGGACTTTACATTTATTAAATGCTAATCCTCACAAGTTTACAAATAGCTGAACACATAATTACCACCATTACACTTCATTCAGCAGTCTGCACAGTTGGTGTTTGATGTAGCCAATGCTGCTCTGGGGTGGAGCAGTCAGCGCTTTTCAACAAGACTGAATCCGAAAGAGAGAGGCTGTGCCATACGGACTCCACTTTATAACCCTGCCTTACTAAGCAAACAATGGGAATCCTGATTCAAATATTAAAACTCTTGATTCCTGAGAAACAACACCAACCTCAAAGTGCACATACGGTCTAAGAAAAAAAGGGGGAGGGTAGCAGGTAACTTTGGTTGATATTTTGAAGTAAAGTAGTGGTTAAATAAATAAAAAATATGGAGATCTGAAGGCACTCCTTTTCTGACATGCCAGATAAATCTCTTTATTAGCTGAGTTGTGTGCTTCTACGCATAACCTATTTCCAGTCTATGTAAATTACATGATTCTTTCAAACCAGTACTGTCTCTTTCTGAAGAGAAGGAGAAGCAGAAGGGGAGAAGAGGTGCATAAGTTAATTTTTATTGCTTTCACTTGACTGAGAGTTAAGTTGGAGGCTTTAAAAAATCATGGTCTGGCTGAGTAATATTCCATTGTATATATGTGCCACATCTTTATCCATTCATCTGTTGATGGACACTGAGGTTGCTTCCATGTCCTGGCTATAGTAAATAGTGCTGCAATGAACACTGTGGTACATGACTCTTTTTGAATTATGGTTTTCTCAGGGTATATGCACAGTAGTGGGATTGCTGGGTCATATGGTAGCATGAAAAGAAATGAAATTGAGTTATTGGTAGTGAGGTGGATGGACCTAGAGTCTGTCATACAGAGTGAAGTAAGTCAGAAAGAGAAAAACAAATATCATACGCTAACACATATTTGCGGAATCTAAACAAAAAAAGGTTCTGGGCTTCCCTGGTGGCGCAGTGGTTGAGAGTCCGCCTGTCGATGCAGGGGACATGGGTTAATGCCCCGGTCCGGGAAGATCCCACATGCCGCGGAGCGGCTAGGCCCATGAGCCATGGCCGCTGGGCCTGTGCGTCCGGAGCCCGTGCTCCGCAATGGGAGAGGCCACAACAGTGAGAGGCCCGCGTACCGCAAAAAAAAAAAAAAAAAAAAAAAAAGGTTCTGATGAACCTAGGGGCAGGACTGGAATAAAGACGCAGATGGAGAATGGAGTTGAGGACACAGGGAGGGGGAAGGGTAAGCTGGGACGAAGTGAAAGAGCAGCACTGACATATACACACTATCAAATGTAAAATAGATAGCTAGTGGGAAGTAGCTGCATAGCACAGGGAGATCAGTTCAGTGGTTTGCAACCACCTAGAGGGGTGGGATAGGGAAGGTGGGAGGGAGACGCAAGAGGGAAGAGATATGGGGATATATATATACGTATAGCTGATTCACTTTGTTATACGGCAGAAACTAACACAACACTGTAAAGCAATTATACTCCAATAAAGATGTTAAAAAAAAAATCATGGCCTGGAAAATAAACCCACCATCTTTCATTTAGCCTGTCTTTTATTCACTAAAATTAAACTATTTATTTAGAGAAAGATGTTGCTTCCTTTTTGACCTTCATATTAACTTTACAACCCAATTCCCACATATTCTTTGAAAGTTGCTGAAATAATTTTTTGTAAGTCAAAGTTCAGAAAGCAACCCATAAGTGGGTCTAAATTGCCAAAATAATCTTTAATTATCTGGAAGAATCTAGTTCAATATAAAAGGATATATGCACGACTGAATGGATGTTCTCTTTCTTGCCCCATCTTACTCCTTTTTGACTGTCACATAATTTTAACCTCTGAAAGCTTTTTTAGTTATTTTTCTTTTTACAACATCTTTTAGTTATTGAAATCATAATTTAGTTTAACAAGTGAGGGAAAATATATATAAATTAGTAATCAGAAGTAGCCCCACTGACCTCCCACCTCCAGCTAGTGATAGGTTTGATAATATTTTGGTATATTTATAGATATTTTAATGGCTGCAAAATATTTTATCCTAGTATGAGCAAATAATTGTTTGCCCATTTTTGCCCTTAAGGATTTTAAGTTTTTACTAGTACATAAAATCAGTATCTTTAGTTTTTGCTATTTCTGTAGGATAGATTTCTTAGAGAATGATCACTAGGTCAAAGGCTGTGAACATTTTTTAAAACTGAAGTTTAAAAAAACTGCTGGTTAGGATGTCACCATATTAATGCAGGGTGACACAACTCAACCTGTAATACCTCTCCATCCAACTGCCCACACACACCACTCCCCACACTCCCCAAGCTGAGCCCTGCTTCAGACTAGCTTTCTGCTGTGAAGGGAGTGTTTGTGTCTTGATCTCTAGTTACTCACTTTGCACTTTTACTTACCCTCCTTTGCCACCCACTAACCTGCGTATCCAGGATTGAAGGTGGCAGAGGAGGGAGAGGGGACAAGAGGCAAGAATGTTCCTACTTAACTACTCTCGTCCACAGTTGGCAGCTTCATCCTTGGGTTTGGCAGGTATTTAAAAACAATGACTTCTTTAATTGGATGCTTTTAAGGAACTCTTGGAGATCCACCATTTCCTCTCCACCCCGCATTGTTATAAACCTTATCCCAACAGCAGTTTATACCAAGAGTGGAATGGTAGAAATGGTCAAGGGACACATTGTCTATAAACACAGTCAAACAATATTAAAGCCAATTAAAGCCAGTCTGCTTTTCATTATCATCATCATCCACCAGCCATTCTAAACAATGTGTTTGGTAGAGTATTTCTTTCCTTCCTCTCCATGTAAGTTCTAAACAGTTGTTGCCATTATTGTTGAATTTTAATAACATATATGAGAGCTTCAGATTAGCATAATTTTGTTAATTATGCTTTACTAAACATTGTAGTTTACATGGAAGTTTGATTTGGAGTACTCCCAATTATACAGTCATCCCTAACACACAGGCCCAGCTCCATGGATTCATTTTGAGAAAAAGTTCACAAAATTTAGAAATTACTCAAGTTCTCTTTGGGTACAATTTTTGTCTTCTACTCCTATAGTACTGCATTTCAACAGTAGATCCAAAATTAAAATAATACTGCAGTGACAGCAAACATGAGCTTTTATAATTTTGGCATTCTATGTGCCGACTTGGAATTTTCATCAACCTTTTGTCTGCAGAGATGTTTGAAAGCTGTTAGATTGGAACAATATTGCAATTTATGTTTTTCTGTTGTTGGTGTTGCTAACTCTAAATTTCTGGATTTGTCAAAGCTCTTTATTATCTTTCAGACTTTTCCTAACTATTGGCATATTGTTTCCTCATGTGAAAAACAATATTTGAGAATAAAATTAATGAAAAGTATCTTGAATTAATTATGAGTGAAGATAAATGGATATATTCTATTTAACATAGCATAAGAAGATACATTTTCTTGAAATCAATGACAAATTTTCAGAAGTTAAAGGTAAAAAACTACCATGTTCATATTTATATAATGACTGATAAGTCAATCTTTAAAAAATACATTAATGTAATTAAATGTATTCATCCATACAGTAATTAAAATGCATTAATTCATTACACTTTCCCTTTCCATTGTGTAATATTTCCTTTATGTCATTATGTTTTAATGTTTTTATAGGCATGAATACACACACAATTCAATAAATAAATTTTCACTGGCTATATTTCTTTTCTGAACATTATTTTAAATTTGTATAACTTCATGATTTTTCCTGAAAACATTTTTTTTCATACGGAGATTGGGATTTTAAAATATGATCTGTTCCAAGTGTCAAATGTACTAGGCAAATCACTGAACTACACTTTACTTGAAGCAGGCAATGCGCCTCTTTAATTTATTTATGACTTCACCACAGCTTCTAGATACCTGTGGCTTATATAATTTTTTCTTTTGTTTTGTTTTACTAGAGCAACATTATTCCTTCAGGTGATCTTTTTTGACAAGATCTGTAATAAAACCAGGATAATTTAATCTGTGTGTGTGTTTGTCTCATGATTACATTGGATCTACAGCAATATTCATGCATTTTTTGTCTCCCTTATTTTACCATAAAGAGTGTCCTGTTTTAAGGTGAGATCATGCAGGATCCTGTGTAAACCTATACACAGGATATACATAAATCCCAGTAAAAACAAAACACTCACTCTTTCAGTTTGAAAGTGATCCTACATCATTCATCTGCTCCCCTCTAGTGGGTCATTTAATCAAAAATGGTACCATATTGAGATCTAAATGTTTATCTTTGTTATGGGTAGATCAGTAAAATGACTGGATCAGACTTAGTGTTGAGCCATAGGACCTATACATAACTTCCATCCCTGCACCCATACATAATCCAGTCAAGGGCTCATTGTGCAAGCACTGGGATGGCCAAGGAGAGAGATTAACTGTCAACAGCTGGATGAGAACCAAATGTAAATGCCTCATCTGTAATGATGATCTCTGGTGGAAAAGATTCTCACATTTTTTTGTTCACTCCCATAGGTCCATTTACATGCCTTTTCCTCAGAACTCCTTATAGTGGATCTTCTAATCCTGTTTCTTCAAGGTCCCTGAAAATATAGCTAGCCCATACTCTGCATCCCAAAAATCAATGTATATTCTCATCTCAGGCCATAACTCCCTCCAACTGAAATTAATTATCAGATGTATTGCTTGAAGTTTTGCTCACAGAGAGGATTTTCCCTCACCGCTCTTTCACTGTCACCCTGAATGCTGGGGGATAGAACATCTGCAGTCTATTTTTGCCTCACACAAACACATGGAGTTGCCCATCCATGAGCCAGGTCAAGTGTGATTCCTTTTTCACCAGCTGGCTATGGAGATTCTCCCACCAGGTCATAGGCATGAGCTGAATGAGAGGTGATAGTGCATTAGAGGCAGGTAACATGAGGATCTGGGCCATCTGTTTGTGAAAATTAATTGCAATCTCTGGACTGCTCAGACAACCTCAAATTTGCCATTCCATTGTGCGCTGGATTGCTGCTCTCATCTTATGACTATGTGGATCTGATGATATCCAGCTATTTGATGAGTACCTCCAGTCTCAGGATTACTTAACTTTCTGTTGTATGTCACTTGGTCTCCACTAGTGCCCACTAGCATTCCAGGAGCTCCTTTATGCACAGTGGATAATTTTCTTCAAAAGATAGCACGGTTGTGCTCCAGCGCTCCAAGGATATGCACTAAGATTCTGGTAATATGGCTTTTCAGTTTCTGCATTTTATTTTTATCAACAATGAATACCTTTAGCAAGTGAGATCTGCCAGTTTATATGACTCAATGGTTAGGGCCATTTGCATGAAACCCTGAACCTGCTGCAAAGCTCTCTTTTGCATTGGGACCCACTGAAAACTGGAAAACTTAGTTGAAATGATATCCCCAAATATCTTACATATTTTATCTAAAATCCAAGAGACCTACTAAGAAATGTTGTTCCTCCTTTCTAGTAGTAGGAGGTGCAAGGTGCTATTAACTTGCTATTTTACTTGGAGGGCTTGTTCTGGAATACCCTAGATCACTGGACCTCTAAATTATCCCCATTATGGGAAGCCCTAAATCTTTATAGGGCTTATTTTCCACTATATGACACTCATATGTCTTACTAGAACAATCAGAAAAAGTAGACTTCCCTCTTACCAGGGTACAAGTAACATGATGACATTAACTTAATGTCCCCATTTGATGTTCTTGAGAATGTCCAGACAATCAAGCTCCCTGTGACTGTATTGTGAGAGAGACTAAGAAAATTAACTTAGCCCTGGGGTACACTTATTAATGTCTAATGCTGACTGCATTAAGTAAATGAGAATTTCTTCTGATCCTCTTTCCTGATAGGGATTGAAATGAGTACATTTACCAAATCAATAGTCACAAACCAAAGTAGAGGCTGTATTGGATTTGCTCAAGTGAACAAAAAATCTAGGACAGCAGCTGTAATGGGAGCTATAACTTTGTTAACTTTAAGAAAACTTACTGCCTTCTGCTGTAATCTATCTGGTTTTGCAAGGACTGGACTGGTGATTTAAAGGTGGATATGCTAAGGACCACTACTGCTGCATCTTCTAAATCTCTGAAGGTAGCACTAACTCTGCTATTTCTCTCATGATGAACTACTGCTTCTGATCTACTATCTTGGTCATGGCGTGGCATGTAGTCAGTCAGTAGATTTTCTGGTCTTAAGTTAGTAATCTACTTTAGCACACCCATATCTCTAAGCTCATTGAGTCTTCTCCAGAGCAAGGACATCTCATTTACTACGAGCCACTGCATTTTCCAGTTTCAGGGAGATATCCCAGAATCATGGCAAGAATGACTAAAGGTATCCTCACACGGATATTAACCCCCAAGAAACTAGAGAATGTTTTCGTATCAATAAACTAAGTCTTATATGTTGGAGCCCCTCCCTTCCATCTACCACTCTCAAGATCCGTTCCTAAGCATGCTCACTAACGTGTTGTACATATTAGTCAGATCTGACAGCTCTTCTGATAATTAATTCCTTTCCTTCTAAAACAAGGATAGTACTTGTCTGGTTTGGTCAGGTTGAAATTTTATCAGTTTAAAAGTCAATAAAGGGAATAGGTGGAAACAAATCTTAAGACATGCAAGTATCATTTTGAAGGAAATTCACATGAAATAATCTGTGAATGTTTTTCAGGCAAGGGAGGCTACTACCTTCTTTCCTGGAGATACAGAGTCAAATCAGAACATTCAAAGGGTCCAGGTGTCCTATATCCAGTGTCAACATACCTCCCTGTCAGGACCCTGATTCTGCCACCGAAAACTTGCCGAAGCAGTGAAAAAAGCCTTCTCTGCAAGTTGATTATTCTTACAATCAGTTTCTTACCTCCAATTGCAGAAGATCAGGGTCACTTTAAACCCTGTTATAGAGGAATACTGGGTTCACACCATGCTCTAAGTTGGTGGTCAGCTGATTTCAGTATGCCATTTTCTTTCTTGAGCACAACTTCATAGTTCTTGTAATTACCATTGCAATCATATCTCTAAAATGCTAGAGGGACTGCATAAGCCAGTTCATGCCCTCCACTTTCTAATTTACCACATGCAGTAAAGTTGCCACCTGCTGGGCAATTATCCAATTCCAGAATCTCATCCTAAGTATCTGCTTCCTAGGAACTATTTTGACATCAACTTTCTTAGTTTACGTTTCCCCAGGAGATCATATGGAATGACTCTGAGTGCAGGTAGTTTATTTGGGAGATACAGGGTACAACAGTAGGAAAGTAGAGAAATGAGACAGAAAAGAGAATGCAGCCAATAATATGGATGTTATTAAGCCAGCTTCAGTGGTGGGACAGGAGCTTAATCCTAACAGGATATGGTGCAAAATACACTCCCCTGAATTATTCTATCCAAGGAGAGAGGAAGCCTGGATACTGATGTACCAACTCCTGAGAATCATTGGGTATAGTCTAATACTGGGGGTTGTCAACTTTCAAGCACTTTCGGCCTGTCACAGGTCTGCAAGAGGCACTTCCTTACACAATTGTGTAAAAGGTTTTCCCAACTGGCAGTTGAAAGTTGGCAAAAACACAAGAACATGGTAAGGTCTGAAGAAAATGATTGGGAGTATAATATTGTCTGCTACAAAAAGCTGTATAATTTGCCTTTCACAAATTGGATTTTAATCCACTTGGGATTGATTATTTTTTTTTTTTAATGTGACATTTGGAACCAATTGTATTGGTGGGTTTTTTGTTTATTTGTTTTATTTTCTTTTTCTTTCCTTTCCCCTTCCTTTTTTCCCTTCCTCCTTCCCTCCATCCCTTCCTTTCTTCTTAAATATTCTTTTACATTTTATTCGCAAATGGATAGCTAATTGTCTCAGCAACATGTATTGAGACCATCTTTTCCCACTCATCTGCAATACCACCTTGACCATATACCGCATGTCCAACTAAGACATATATTTGATGCCGATATAAATAGTATCCTTTTTAAAACTTTCATTTTCTATTTGTTATAGGCTAACAAAACTTCAACTGGTTCTGTAAAATATTAAGTTAGTATCTGACAGATAAATTTTTGTAATTCATTTGTATATTCTCTTGATTGTTATGTATATAATGATGCTCTTCTTGAACTATGAGTTTGTTTTTTTTCTCTCTCTCTTTTCTACTCCTTATTCTCTTCACATGTTTTTCTTAGCTTACAGTGCTGACTAGAACTTTTAGTACTAATGTTGAATAGGAATAGTGGTAGTGACCATTATTTTCTTATTTCTGCTCTCAAAGAAAAAGCTTTCTGTGTTTCACATTAACTATGATATTTGTTATCTATTCCTCCTCCCTTAATATGGTTTTAACGAACATCTTTCTTACTATTTTTCTAAGAGTTTGCATTTGTTTAAATCGTGAACACATGCTGCATATTATCAAGGATGTTTTCTGCATCTATTAAGATGTTCATGTGATTTTTGTTCTTTATTTTGTGATTGTGATAAAATATAAGAAATGGAGTTTCTTGTGTTCATTCAGTCTATAGATCATGATGCATCATCTTCATTATCTTTTTGATATGTTATTGCCTTATTTTTCAGTGGAGGGAAGAGGGCTGCTCTCTATGTTCTGAGTGAGGATAACCTTTTGATACTGTTCTTTTTAGAGTTTGGAATCAAGGCAAAGAAAGATGAGTAGCCTGCTCTTTTTTTCCCTTCTTATCTGAAATTGTTTACATAAGACTGGAATTATTTGTTCTCTCAAATTGAGAATTCACTGAAGAAGTCATGTTGATTTGTGTGTTTGTGGAAATTTATTTATTTTTACTACTGATTGAATTTATCTTAAATTTACAGGGCTATTCAGGTTCTACTATTTCTTCTTGAGTTTGTAAATTATATTGTCTAAGAATTTATCATATCATAAATTTTTAATTTATGGCCATGTTTCTGATAAGTCTCATTTCTTTTTTAATAAAATTATTTCTTTTCACTTCAGGATTTTATTCTTTTGTTTTTTGGTGTTGATTTTATAACAGCTAGAGTGCAAGGTGTACTTAAAATTATCAATTAGTGAATTAATTTGATAAAACAGGCATTTGAGATTTATTAGTCCTGGTCTCTCTACTGACTGCTTAGGAGACGGGAAAATAGAGGGCTTTAAGTAAGAAGAAAATACTTCCATTATGTCAAGAAGGCCCAGGTTGTCTGAGCATTTTAGAACTGGAAAATAATGGTTAAATTTAAGAGGGTATTGGGACTTTAAAATGTCTGGCGATAAACATTGAAAAGCAGCTAAGATATAGAATTTGTTTCTAATAAGGGATGCACATCTAGTAGGGTGTGCTTACATGGAATAAGCAAGTGAAACATTAGGGAAGATTGCGCAGATACCCACTGAAAAGGAATTTGAAATGGATTTTATAGGCAATTTGGTGTCGTTAAAGCCAGTTGAGCAGTGTTGTGATTTATGAGGGTCCTTTTTTTTTTTTTTTTTTTTTTCCTGCAGTACGCGGGCCTCTCACTGTTGTGGCCTCTCCTGTTGCAGAGCACAGGCTCTGGACGTGCAGGCTCAGCAGCCACGGCTCACAGGCTCAGCCGCTCCGCGGCATGTGGGATCTTCCCGGACGGGGGCACGAACCCGCGTCCCCTGCATCGGCAGGCGGACTCTCAACCACTGCGCCACCAGGGAAGCCCCTTTTGTGAGTTTCTAATAGGCTTTTATTCATGGAAATATCATACAGTTCACCCAGACTATAAAATATATTAGAATGTAGTAAATTCCTTGGTAGTTGTAGGTATATCCACTTTATTTTCTTTAATTTTGTTACTTGGGGAAAAAAATGAATACTTTCAATTTATTGGTTACAAAGCTTTCTCTCTCTGTCTCTCTGTGTCTCTCTGTCTCACTCTCTCTCCTCAGTTTAATGGTGAAATTCCATAGGGATAAAAGAATTTAAAGAAGTGAAGTAACACCTATGGAGAGATAAGGCAGTTTTTAACTGTTGTATGGGAGGGCTGATGGCTGCCTTTGAAAGGAGAGTGGAGAGTCAAAGGAAATGTTTGAGGAAAAGCTGGAGAAAGTTTTGAGAGATGGGCCTCACTGCCCTAAACAGGTCATTGCAAGACACCTTGGAATTTCAGGGCAGGAAAGTCGAAGCACCAGTTCTCACTGAAGGGACCTGTGGAATAACCTGAGGAGAGTCTTGGAGTCCAGCCCATGTAACTACATTAGTCTTCTAATGTACTATTTTACATTTAGTACCTGAGCAATACACCAAGTGATATTTTATTTAGGTTTATTAAAAAATAGTTTACATTTGATAAGTTTAGCTGTGTATAACCTAGAATAGACTTTATCAGACTGGCAAGGAATTTGCGGCTATTAAATCTTTATTAAAATAATAGAATGTAGTGTTCAGTCTGTCTTTTGTGTTAGAAAACTGAACAGAGACCTTCCAAATGTTGCTAATGATCCTGTTCAATTATTTTTTTATTTAGTTAACATATATCACTTTCTGATACTGACAATCTATCTTAATTGTGGATGCCCTATTAATTCTAAGCAAAGAAATGTAATGATAATACCATGGTTGAGTTTATGAGATTATGAGAATGATATTAAAGCATATTTCATTAGTTGGTCACAAACATTCCTTCCTCTACATAGTTAGTTTAGGGGAGTGCGATGTCTATTATTTATTATACTATTTCAAATAACCAAGCAGGAGTCTACAGGCCTACCAGTTATATGGATAACACTAAAGTTCAATTGAACAGAAATTTATTAAGTGTGCTAGGAATTGAACTAGGCATTGTGGTACAAAGCAATCTGCACAAAGTCACTGTCTTTGATGTGTTAAACATAACTGATCAGATTTCCATTTCCTGTGACCTGAATGGAGAAATGGAGGAGATCAAATAAACAGCCCATGTGAAGAAAGGAGAAAAATTATGTGCAACTATATTTATCAGACTATATGAAATCATTGCATAATTTGCACTGCCTTCTGTTTGATTCTAAAATGAGATTGCAGTGGGGAAAAGGAAAAGTTTTTTAAATGGCTGAGTCATTGTAGTTAAACAAGTATAATTGTCCTTTTCATCTCTAACTGCCTGAATATGCACTCTTTCAAATCTTAATATTCTTTATAAATATGGGTGTATTTTCTTCCCCCCTTTACATTTGGATGTTTCTTACTGTGCTCTGATACGATATTTATATTTCTCTTTGCATATTCAAACTTAAAAACAACTATGTATATATTCCTGCATGCTTATGATTCCAGTCACCATAAACATGATAGTATATATTTATTGAAAATAAAGATTAAACCAGATCTTACTCTTAGGATGACTGTATTGAAATAATCATGTGTTTAAGAAAACAATTAAAAAAATAAGTATTACAAAAGTCTATTTAAGTAACATCTAATTTTAGACAAAATAATCTGATACTGCAAACAATTGGCTTGTAGGTTAACATCTTGTGATACCACATTGTGACTCAGTACCAGTAAACTCAGCCTTGGAACAAAGAGGAAATTTAAATTCATTTAATTTTCACAGTCCAAACATAGATCTTTGGGGGCAGACTGCCAGCAGTTTCCTTCTGTCAAAAAAAAATAAATATTGCATCACTCCTATCACAAAGACAAAAAACACAGCCAGCATTTTGAATACCGTATCTACTGGCTTTTATTCAAATATTCAAATAAGCAGTATCTTTTTCCTGTGGAGAACGAGTCCCCCCTCTAATTAGAGTATAAAAAATGTGATGGATATAATGCAAAATGTGACCATCTGCATTTCTCAGTCTTGTCTTTCCCAGTTAGAACTCGCAGGTGTCTCTTAAACAATGATGAATTAGAAGGAAGGCTCTTTTTTTACTCATTTGTCTGTTAACTACCTTTATGATAATAATGCATTTGCATTTTTAATTTCTTCAGCTGTAAATGAGCACCTCTGAACCACTTCCTAATTATTTTACAATTTTCTTGTATTGTTCATTATTCATGCTTTCTATTTACTAAATAAAAATGACTTTTCCTCTGAAGGACATTTGCAATTCTTATTATACCAAACATAGATCATTTGGCTTCGCATAAGAAATAAGGAGTAAGAGAAAATATAGAGACATGGCAGTAAACAAAAGCAATTAAACGGGCATACCTGTTCACCTCTACATATAGAACAGAGTATAGGACAGGGTATATAATCTGGTGTATTATAAGTCATGCTTATTGATTTCTAATTGATGATGTAAAGGTTTCTACTCAACTCATTTCAGAGAGTGGTACTACAGAAATGTGAAGACATTGTTGACTAGTAGTCAATGAAGATAGGAACCTATGTAAATATTTTCCTGCAGACTATGTACATAATTCTTTTTTAAAAAGCAGAGTGATGTTGTAAATGATATGGTGAAAGAGCTTACCAGCTACCTGGTGTATGTAAAGATTTATTCTAAGGTAATCTATAATGTGTTGGAGCCAGTTCCTACGGGCTTATGAGAACCATGGCTCACATCTCTTCCAGTTTTTTTTTTGCGGTACGTGGGCTTCTCACTGTTGTGGCCTCTCCCGTTGCGGAGCACAAGCTCCAGACGCGCAGGCTCAGCGGCCATGGCTCACAGGCCCAGCCGCTCCGCGGTATGCGGGATCTTCCCGGACCGGGGCACGAACCCGTGTCCCCTGCATCGGCAGGCGGACTCCCAACCACTGCGCCACCAGGGAAGCCCTCTCTTCCAGTTTATATTTAGTGAAATCACTGGTGGCCTGAAATTGGCGAGGGTGAAAATATTTACACCATGGAACTAATTGAATGCTAAAAATTAGGACTAGTCGGTTTACTAGCACACAGCTAGTTATGAGGCTTTTAAATTCCTTCTGCTTAGTAAAAGAATATAAGCAAAATAATAGCTGATGGTATCACTTTAGCAAGACTGTGATGATACAATTGAAATCAGAAATTGAAGAGGTGGTAATTAGAATGAGGTTGAAGGAAAGGTGGATGGCATTGTCCCTAGTGATAGCTCTAATTGACTTGCTTTCTTTATATGTTGACATATACAACTGCTAAGAGGAATCCCATTGTCTCCTTCTTAGGGGACTAATATGATCAGATAAATTTATATTATAGAATGCAACTTTTTTTTTTTTTTTTTTTTTGCGGTACGCGGGCCTCTCACTGTTGTGGCCTCTCCCGCTGCAGAGCACAGGCTCCGGACCCGCAGGCTCAGTGGCCATGGCTCACGGGCCCAGCCGCTCCGCGGCATGTGGGATCTTCCCGGACCGGGGCACGAACCCGTGTCCCCTGCATCGGCAGGTGGACTCTCAACCACTGTGCCACCAGGGAAGCCCCGTATTTATATTATAAAATAATCCTGTTGCTCCTTTTTCTCTTACTTCCCATGGTATGTCCATGTAAGAGTAAATCCATCCTCTATAATGGTTATAATGCTTGTGTTATGGTGAAAGTTGGTAGCAGTTCCATTAAGCTCCTTGAATTAGAAGGAATGCTTATGTAGGAAATTAGCAACCAAAGGAAGATCAAAGAGTTGAGTGAACTGTTCTAAGGAGATATTTATTTATTTATCTATTTATCTATCTATTTAGCCTCTGGTGGGAGGAGGAGTTACTATTTATTTGTGTGTAGTAGTTGTATGTACTTAACATATATATTCTCTGTGAAAACATTTTTTACTGAGCTTGTCACTTATCTCTCAAGCGCCTATTCTTGTCAGCATCCATTTAGTACAGAGGGATGGATCCAGGTTTTGTGAAAACTGAAGCTTAAACAATTTGGGGATCTCTTCTTCAGGAAAATAATATAAAGCTATGAATATAAAATTAGGTGTAAACTTGAATATTCAATTAGAATACAAAAGGAAATTACAAAAAAATATACACTTTAAAAGTACTGACAAATACCAGCAAAATCACAAAAGCCAGAAAATTATGATAAAAAATTGAAAATAGTTTTTCCATAGAGGAAAAAAAGTAATAAATTTAGTCTTTTCTTAGGTTGATCAAAGAGTGTTTATTATCACTGGTATTTTGATGGGTTTTGATGATAACTGAAGCCTCCATTTACAGGTTTACACATTGGATGATTTTAAGAATTTTTCAGACCATCTTCTGGTCCCACATATCTCAAACCTCAGTTCTTCTTTATCACCCTCATACTTCAGATACCAGACCCCATAGAACATGTTCATTCTCTAATGGCTCTTTATGAGTGACAAGATTTGAAACTTGTTTCATACTTAATGACAAATTTGCCTCTGGATATGGAGTAGGTAGGTGGAGTAGATTACAATTTAAATATCAAGCCACGCTTCAAATAGCAAGTATACTAAAATGCTTTTAGCAATAAACAAGTACATAATTTGTACATTTAGCTCCTCACCATCCAGTAAAGAATTAAATGTTTGTGTGGTACGTGGTACATGGTCTAAGATCCCTCCCTTTCTCCCTCTTTCTCTCTCTCTCTAACTTTGGACCACTAGCGGTACACTGTAACTAGAAAATAGTTGGGACTATATGCAGACTCATCATGGGAACCTGTTTAATGTAATTTAAACTTGATTATATTTATGAACCAAGCCAATGATATACTTTTATTTTGCTGTATTGCATATTATCATTCTACTTATGTTAGCATACCTGACTAAGAAATAAAGATACGTGACATCTCTTTTTTCCTGAATATGGTAACATGATTTCTGAACATACTTTGAAATGTTTATCTACTAAATTTAAGTTATAATTTTTATATACTGTGTCAATTACATTTATTTTTTCGTGTGTGATCTCTCACATTCAAATTTCATGAGTTAACATTTCAGAGGTACTTATGTTATTTAAGAAGTGTATTAATTTTTTATTATTTAATTTCTTTGGTTTATACTATGCTTTTTTCCTAACAACTACTAAACTTCCATATTTATCTAAATAGTTTATATTTGCAACATATAATTATGAAGCCTTCACTATAAAATATGTACTCTGCTGGACCCTAAGAAAACAATGATAAAAATAAATTTCTCATGCTTTTGATATTATTAAGATATATAGTTATATTAAAATAATTGGTCTTTGAACTTTTCTTTTCTATGATTCCTTATATGTGATAGGTTTTTCTCATTCAAAAGTGTCCACAGAACTTGAGGAATGAGTATTGTTTTAACGGGAATGTAAAATTTTAAAAGTAAATATTTAGTTTAGTTGGATTATGTTTAATTTAACTTCCAAAATAGGTTCTTGGAGCCCAGTCAGAAATTATAATTTGGTCTTTAATTTGTTTTGTTAAGAAAGGAAACAAACAAAAAATATCCCCCCAAAATTAAACGGCAAACTTGAGGCTTGCAAATAGTGTCCCTTGTCTCAGTTGAATCAGACAGAATAAGAGAATAGAGTGGGTACTACCATAAAGGAAGTTTTAAGGCCATAGAAGAGAGGCAAGACAGGGCAGTGGAATAGTATCATCAATTGTATGGTAACTTCTGTGAGCTGAACGATTTACCCACAGTAGCACCCATCCAAGAGATCTGCACAGGTGAGCTGTGATGAGGAACCATATTAACTTTTCTTTTCCGATAACACCTTGGTAAAAGCCTTAAGTTGAGAATATCATCATGCCAACAGCAACCACAGAGAAAATGTGACACCTATCTACATAGGCAGACTTTGCTGAGCCCTATGAAAATGTCTATTTTGGACAGCATTCTCTACAATGGCTCAGGACACTTTCAAGCTCCTAAACAGAGATTGAAATCCTTAAGAGAACAAAGTGAAGGATAAAGCCCCCAATGCCTATGCTTGGAAGTGACAGGCAAATGGTGAAGCTCCTGCTGGTGCATGATCTAATATGGAAACATGCACATGGTTATAATTGAATGAGGTCATTCAGTTAAATCTGAGCTTAGGACAAGGAGCATATTAAATTACTTTTGTTATATGCCTCACCATATTATTGCTATATGATTATAAGTGATTCAGTCAACAGAAATTATTGACCACTTTTGGGTGCAAGGTAGAGTGATGAAACATGTAGAAGTACAATTACAATCCCATTTAATCCAAAGCCCAGGATTTAATCATCTTAAATTATTAAAATTTCACCAGAAGCCACAAAAATAAGCAAAATTCATCTGACCCACTTAAATGGAAGCATAGACTCATATACTCTCAAACTTAGCAAGAGTCTTAGATGCCATGCTGGAAAACACATATTGCACATACAAATTTTTTAAATCAACCAAGACAATTAGTTCCTACTTCTTAGAGAAGCTTACTCAATTATTGATGATCTGTAAATATTCATTTTTTTAATGAATAAAATATGCTTACTTATAACTTTAATATTCTGGTACTTATTCTGTTTTCTAAAACTGCACACCATGAGTAGAATTTGTCTTCTAGATCTGTGGTCCTTTCTTTGTTTGTTTTTGCTGGGACATTCTGGACAAAGTAAATATTTGAAGTAGTCCCACAGGCATAACTAAATTTTTTAATGTGCTGTGGCATAAATGATGTTGGCCACGAAATTTCTAGTATTACCTAAAAATAAATCCCTTTCTTTTCCAGCATGTCTTTATTTTCTACTGCTGTGGAGAACTGCTACTCTCTGCGAGAAATAATTTTTTGAATATGTGAAGATGGATTTTATGCTACCAGCCCTAAAACTTTTTTCTTTTATGTGAAATATAATAATATGGAGGGACATATAATGAAAATAATTTAATGCGCTCTTGGTCCTGAGCTTGAATTTAACCGAATGATCTTATTCAATTTTAACCATGTGCACGTTTCCACACTAGACCATGTAACACATGAGCTTCACCATTTACACATGACTATTTACAATTATTCTCTTTTCCAGACTGTACAACTCAGATTCCTTCAATAACATCTCATATCTCATGTCACTGACTCTCATCATCATAGTGATTATTTTTCTCATTAGAGCAAAGAATAATTGAGATCTAATGTACAGTAAGCACTGATACGGATCAAAGATGAGCTAGTTTCACTTCTTGGTCTCCAGGAACTTACAACCGAGTGAAGCGTAGGTAGTTAGATGTAGGATGCAGCCAGTTTCTATGATTAAATATATTTTAGAAGGGAGTTAATGGAAATGAGGAAGAGGCTTTGCTATGTGTGTGTCTGGAAGGAAGAACGTTCAGGCAGAGCAACAACAGGTGCAAAGGCTCTAAAGCAGGAACCCTAAAGCAAGGAGGTTTAGTGGGTCTGGAATAGAGTGAGCAAGTTTCATGGGGACCCGTTCAAGCTAAAGTGACTTACCAAAGTCCCACTGCTACATCTTTTAGCTATGATTTTCCAACTATACTTCAAGGTATCTCACTGTGTGTGACAGGGAGTGGGGAACTGGGGTGGTGGGGTGGGGATTCAAAAATTACAGGCTAAAGAGAATGTAACTTCTTAAGAGTGTTATTTGAGTGGAAGTTTAGTAATTACAACATTACAGTTATTTTAAAAGCAAATATAATTATGGTGTTTATCAGCACTTTTCAAATTTGATGTGCACATAAATCACCTGAAGATCTTATTAAAATACAGATTAGGATTCAATACTCTTGAGACTTATATTTCTAACAAGCTCCCACATTATGCAGATGCTGCAGGTCCAAAATCATATTTTGAGTTGCAAGGTTTTCTAATACAATACGTATATTATTTTTCAAGATAAAAGTTAAAATACTCATGGGGGAACTCTATAGAATAAGTTCACAAACCCCAAGCTGTGTGTTTATTTCTCTATTTTTTTCCTCTAGAGATCTTACACCTTATTTGGACTGCACCCACCAGATGGTAATACTCTGTGCTTTCAGTTACAGCACACATAACCAATTCAACTCTATAACACAGGGCTCTGGGAGAAACATTAGCAAGTTAATCTGTCTTTTATGAGCTATCTTTAATAAGCAAAATTTGCAGTTCTAATTTAAAAATGAGTTGCAAAACCAGTTCTTCACAAGAGACATTTCAGAAATTATATTAATATCTATAATTAAATGAAAAGAACAAAGTACCCATTGATCAGCCTTCTACAGAGGCAATCATTATCAACTCTATTAAAAAATATCTGGGTTGGTAGAGGGACATTCACTACTGTCATGGTGTGAAACCAGTGCTATACTTTCTGGCATGAGTCTTAGCTTAGAACAGCTCATATATCCCAACTACCTAAGGGTCAATCATCCTTAATTAATTTATATGCCTCATCAGTGAGAAGCATCCATTTGATTTATTAATACGCCTCTAGAGAGCAAATTAGCTTCCTTGGCAGTTCCTGACATGCTTTGAAACAAGTACAAACAGAAATTTCTCTTGCTAGCTCTCTATCTGGCTTTGATAAACAAAATCCTTTAAAGCTAAGAAAAGATTTACACAATAGCATGGGTATGGTGACAACTGCAGAACTGAAGAGATTTTAGTCATAATCCAACTCAACATCAGCAGTGTTTCTATTAAGGAAATGGCAGCCCAAACAATATAAGTGGCATACACGAGTTTCCACTGCTGGCTAATGGTTAAACTAATTATGACACCCCAGATTTCTGGACTCATTGTTCCATAAGAGCCACACCCACCCCTCTCACCACTTTTCTAAACTAGGTTCTCTTAACAAAACTGACTTGTGACACGCTCCCTAATATATCATAAGTATACGTGCCTACTCACTTAAAAGTATAAAACATATATATGCCCTGTGAACTTTATGAATTCAACAAAAATATAATGTAGAATATAAATAATTAATACTATTATTATGACAGCCATGGCATCTTTCACATAACATGTTCTAATTCTTCTAAAGAAAAGTATGGTCATGAAAATTGATTCAGTGTATTTTACTAACTGCAAATTCTATATCAATTTACACAGTTCCCCCCTCTTTACATTAATGTTCTAAGAGAAGAGAAGGTGATACTTTATTAGTAGTATATTTCTGGCTACATGACAACTACATCAAGTGCTGTATCAGGGAAATGGCTCAGTCTTGACTTCTGAGCCTCTAGGACAAAGTTAACCAGGAGTCTATGGCAAAAGGACCAGACAAGGGTCAGACACTTAAAAAGGTATTCTGTGGGGTGAAGCAAATGAGGAAACTGTAATTCCGGCAGAGTAAAGCAGAGGTGTGGGTGAGGTTTCCATTGTAAAAACAGCCACTGGAAGGACAATGGACTCCAGCTCAGCCAGCATTAGGTAAGGCTGGAGAGGCAGCTCTCCATCACATAGGGATATCCATCTGTATCTGACAGTGTCATTCCCTCTAAACTCACAGGTTAATTTCTTCATGCCCAGGTTACATACTCCTCACTGGATTTATCCATGCAGCAATGGAACTTAATTTTCTCCCAGCAAGTTACAAAGTTATTTTTAGGGATCTTAAAGTTCATTTTCAAAATAATAAAACAGAGGCACAAAGACACTAAGTTTCTTGCCCAAGGTCATGCAGTGAATTAGTGGTAGAATAGCTACTAGACTTGGGTCTCATTATGTACAGATTATGTAATTGGAATATATCTGAAAGTCCACAAGTGAGTTTTGGGGTTTCCTAACTTCAACTTACTAGATCAGTGTTCTAACTAGCACAAATAGGATCTCAGATTTGTTTGTTTTTATTTTTAAAGGAAAAATTCAATTCCAGTTATATAGTCCATTGTGGTTGTATCTAGAATAAAACATGCCCTGTATTGTCCATCACTTAATATTTATTAAGTACTTATTCTCTCAATATCCTCAGATTGTAAGTAGCATTGAGGAGACACATCTGTTTTATTTACTTTGTAACTTGCATCTAACCCTAATATGAGATGGTACATATTAGGAATTCAATACATTTTCAATAAATGCGAAAATAGTATTACCCCACAGCTATTAGAATGGTTACTATTTTTTTAAAAAACACTAAAAGATAACAAATGTTGATGAAGATGTGAAGAAAAGGGAACACTTATGGGAATGCAAATTGGTACAGCCATTGTGGAAAAAAGTGTAGAGTTTCCCGAAAAAATTAACAATGGAATACCGTACGACCCAGCAATCCTACTTCTCAGTATAAGTCGATAAGGAAATGAATTCAGTATTTCAAAGTGATATCTGCACTCCCATGCTCATTGCACCTTTATTCATAATAACCTAAGATATCGAAACAACCTGTCAACAGATGAATGGATAAAGAAGATGTGATTTATAAATATATAAATTATTCAGCCATGAGATGGAACATCCTGCCATTTGCAACAACATGGATGGATCTTGAGGGCATTATGCTAGGCAAAATAAGTCAGATAGAGAAAGACAAATACTGTATGATATCACATGTGTGTGCACTCTAAAAAAGCCAAACTCATAAAAGCAAAGGGTAAATGGTGGTTACCAGGGCATGAGGGTAGGGGGATAAGACAGATGTTGCTTAAGGGTACAAACTTGTTAACTAGTAGTAAATAAGCCCTACAGATCTAATGTACAGTATAGTGAATATAGAGAACAATATTGTACTATAATCATCAAACTTGCTGAGAGACTAGATCTTAGTCATTCCAACCACTAAAAAGAAATGGCAATTATGTGACAAGATAGAGGTGATAATTATTGCTACAAAGGCAACATATTACAATATACAAATGTATCAAGTCAACATGTTGTATACCTTAAATTTACACAATGTTGCATATCAAATATATTTCAATAAAATAAAATGCTCCTCCCCAAGGAAAAAAAGCAGTGCATCTAGATGGTGTTTGAGATTTTTAAGTGACCCTTCTAAACTTTATCTCAGTGGAACTGAAACTGACTTTAAAACCAAAATCCAAATGCTGATGCCATGGCTTACATACTTCACTTGTCTTGATTACTAAATGGTTCGTAACCCAGATGACACATTCAACAAAGCTTTATTTTATTTCTACATGTAATACTTCATTTATGTAGTTTCTACATAAATTCCCTTAGATAATATTGCACTGATTACTAGTCAGTTGAAATATCCTCCTTCTCCTTTACTAGTATTGGTGAAAATACTACAAATATAATCAAATAGCTTTGCACATAGAATTTCTTTAGGAGATTTATTTTAAAATATTATATTACATATTAATTATTCTGTGAAGATTTAATCTGAATATTAAGAATCCTTGGGTTATCTTAATCTGTAAATGCATCACTTTGCCTGTAAGTGTAAAACATTTTCTATCCCGTAGGCTGGCAGTTGAGTCTTATAAGGGCAATAGTTTCTCTCCTCAGTCTCCTGAGTTTCTCAGCTGTCTTTAGACTCTAGTGTCTGTGCCAACTTTGTTGTCCTTTACTAAATAATATATATGACCCATCTAGTGCTGACCCCAACATGTAACCTGCATGGAGTCTTTGAGCTAGCAGGAGTACCCTCTCTGCTCAGTGCAGCTGAACTGCCTTTCTAACATCTGTTTTATACTCTCCAAATTGCTTAATCCATATTCTACTTTGTTTCTGGTCTTCTGAGATCACAGAGGCCAAAGCATATTTGCTGCTTGCTCATCCTAAATGATGCAAAATTCTCACCATATTTTTTTCCAGTCACATAGGGGATTTGATTCTCTGATTTTACAGGTGACTTTTGTTTCTCTCTTTCTGTGGTTTTCCTTTCTTTCACTAGAAAATTACTGCCAGTTTCTCATTACCTTCCTTTCTCTTTGAGTGGTTTTCCAACCTTCATGCTATTAACTCCCTTCCTCTCTCACAAGCTGTAAATTTTTTTGTTTATTATTATCCTGGTTTCAACCATTATTGGAAGTGCTACCTTAAACTGTTATAAGAAGTTCCACCTTCAAAAAATATGAACTCATGCTCATACTTAAAAAGTAAGAGAGCTAAAGTAAGACAGAGAACATTTGCAAGAAACAAATAGTTCTATATATCTGAAATTATTTTTGTCAGAACACAGGTACAGTACGTGCTGTAAACACTTTCCTATAACACAATATGCACTGAATTGCCCCTTTTATTGCTCACAAATGGAAGAAAGAAATAATAGTGAGGGAATGAAAATTACTGACCCATTGTGTTGATTATATATATTCGCTATAGGGTATTCTACATAGTGCCTGATGGGGAATCCACCCAACCATTTCATTCGATAAAGAGAAAAAAAATTATAAAGCCACCGTTTCCAAGATCCTCTAAAGTTTTAAAATAGAAATAAATAGATTTTATAAATGTTTTTCTTAACCCTGATAAAATAAAATGTTCATAGCAGGGTGTCTGGTAACAAACTGTCTTCTGAAATTGCGACAGGACATTCTACATGCCTACTGGCCATTTAATTTAATGGGATTTTTATTAGTAGTACACACACTGGTTATTTAAACCGCAGGGGTCTTTGCAGGTATAGGCACAAAGACAAGAGAAAAAGAAAAACCAAAAGCTGCAATTTCGGTTTGTAAAATTAAATATTTACATTTTGTATTCATTTATTTAAATTATATTCCTACTAACTTGTTTTTCCAAAGCATGGGGAAGAATATCACTTTTAAACAGGTGCAAATACCCAATATAAGGGATTTGGTTTTTTGTGGTACGCGGGCCTTCCACCGCCGCGGCCTCTCCCGCTGCGGAGCACAGGCTCTGGACGCGCAGACTCAGCGGCCATGGCTCACGGACCTAGCCGCTCCGCAGCACATGGGATCTTCCCGGGCCGGGGCACGAACCCGTGTCCCCTGCATCAGCAGGCGGACTCAACCACTGCGCCACCGGGGAAGCCCAGGGATTTGTTTTTAAACCATTCATTTCTTTCAACTCCCAAAGCTGGTAGTATTATAAGCAATTTGCACCTACATTTTCTTTAAGCCTAGTAACGGACAACTCAAGGTAAACAGAAATAAACCCGTATTTCTAAAATGAGTTTATTTTTTATAAATGTTACCATATTTTTCTTATGAATCATATATAAAATGCCAAATATGTATATTATGGTTTAATATCACACATCTAATTATAGATTTAATAGTCCAATGTTTCTATAATTTAGGAATTCTAGAATTCCTAAATCTATGCAATGAGATTCCATTTAGTTTCAGTTGAATACATGTGCTCAATGAGGTAATCGAAAGAGACCATATTACCATTAAACCAGCATGTTAGTGATCAAGGATTCTTTGAATTTTTTTCTTTTTCAAACACTTTCTTAAAGTTCTGCATAAATGTTTTACTTGAACTAAGTGTGAAGATCATTCAAAGAACTATTGTAAATCAGAATATAACTGAAAGGTCATTTTTGTGGTGTTATCAATTTTAATTTTTAAAAAACAGTGAAGATGTGTTAAGAAAAATCATTTTATCCTTCTTAGAACTAGGATATATTCCAACACTTAAAAAATTAATTTTAAAAAAATGAGAGGAAGATAATGAAGAGGAAAGGGAGGAGAATAATGGTGATGAGGATAATGAGGAGATTTGATTTTGGAAAACAGAGGATCTATTCTGACTCTAAATCAAAGTTCTTTGTGCTTTTCTGTGTCCCCTCCAAGTTTGGATAGTTGCTGAATGTTGAATTTCCTGCGTTGTTTGAGTCGTCAATGTTTCTGCATTACTCTTGATTCACTATTTGGTGAAACTAGGTTGACAGATATCATCCAAACCAAGACACTTCTGAAAGTTGAGAGCAGTGCAGTTTACATTGGCACAACAGATATTAACTAAGATTATCTTGAGAAAACGAGGAGGGATGATCAATCTTAGCTTCAACCATCAGACTTGTGACTTAGCTCTACCAAAATTGTATGATATGCAAGTGCTTAAAATCAAAATAGGTAAAATAGTTTACCCAAGAAATATATGTGATAATATACAGTTAATTAAGTTCAAAAAAATCTGTGAAAGATGTGATATGAACTAGATTTGAATGATAGGGAGGTTTTATACAGAGTAAAAGAAAATAAGAAAAATGAAAGAAAAAAGAAATGAGACTGATTCAGAGATAGGAAAATTTCACTTACTTATTTTTCAGGTTAGAAAGGACTTCCAACATGTTTCTTTTTATAATACAATTAATATTTGCCCTTTTAAAGCTGTCACAATAACTTTAAAACTGCCATTATAAGGGCCAGTATTAATATCCTCAATATTCACTGTGAGAAAGGAGGAGAAACAGCAGTTCTGGATGAAGTTTGCCCAAGACCCAGGAAAAAGACATGGTAAGTAACTGTCAGATGTTTGGTCATAGGCTTTTTTTCTGCATGAGTGGGCAGGACAATTTGAAAGCTGTGAGCTGTGCAATTTGGATGCTTCTCTCCTTGGTATGCGAGTCAATTGATGTAGGGTGAATGATTATAACACAAACTCTTCCAGAACTCTGCTAGTCATAAAGACAAAGAGTTTGGCTTTATTTTCTTTGTGGTCTATCAACCCTGTACAAGTAAAGAGGGAAAGTTTCAACAAAATATCCAAATTGTCCAATTAGATTTTTCAGCTTGATTATCAAGAGAGTAGAGAATACACCCATAATTCTGAAAAGGCCTGCTAGGGAGAATTTTACATAAACCAAAATCTGATCATGTTCTACTTTATTAAACAAGTACAAAAAATTCTGTATTTGCTCTTTGTTTATAGTAAACTATATATGGTATTTAGGATAACATATTTGTCATAGTGTAGAATGTTCTGAGTCCATGCTTTAATTAGGGTAGTTTATTTTTGTTGACCAGAAAACTTAGGAAGTAAAGATACATGATTTTCATTGAAATTGAGACTTTACCAGTGACTTGTTGGTTATATATATTGTAGTTAAGTGTTTGGGACAAAGTGCACAAAATTGTTATCTAATATTGTGATTATTTAATGGCAACTAAAAATCTTATAAAGGATTTACTCTTCTGTCCAAAATGGAGTAACAGAAGGCTAAATTTATTTTCCCACCTGCAACAAAAACGAACAAAAGATGGACAAAATATATGAGACAATGGTTTCAAGCCATAGAACACTAGGCAATGAAGAATAATGATCACTGATAGAGGGGGTGGGGGAGGGGTGGATCGTTCATGCGTCCCAGATGTAGAGAGAGTATCCAGGCAAAATGTAGCACAAAGGAACATAGACAAAGTCCAGTGGAATCTTTGAGTTGAAGAGATGGAGTTGAGAGTCCAGAGAGATTAAGACTACTCGAGCTCATAAAACAGAACACTAAAGGAAGCAAGTTGCACAACATACTCTTGAGATCTGAAGATCGTCCCTTTTGAGTATTTAGGTGAGGACTGATCAGTTTATATATCTGAGGAAATAACCTAATGCTGTGTAAAGAACCTCCCAAGTGGGTTAAAGGTAGCAATCCCAGCTGCCACAAAAGGTAGTTTGTGTGTATCTCCACAAGCCAGACTGGAAAACCTCATACTTCACAGGCGTTGAGTAGTCAGAGGATATTGAGAATAGTATTGGTATTCAGAAGAATATTTAGAAGTATTCAAAATAATGCCTCAGTAATAGGGGAATAAGGAGCCATAGACTAAACACTGCTGTGTTCCTACTTCTAGAAAAGGACAATAACTAAGCTGCAACCCAAATAAAACTCCAGAATATTTATAGAAATTAAAAATATCCAGCAAATATAAGATTAAATATACAGTGTCTGGAATTCAACAAAAAATTACCAGGCATGCAAAGAAGAAGGAAAATATGATCCATAATGAAGATTAATTAAAGCCAAACTAGAACTGACATAGATAACAGAGTTAGCAGACAAGACATTAAAACAGTTATTATAAAAGTATGTATATGTTCAAAAAGCAAAGTGGAGATATGGACATATTAAAAAGACCAAAATCAAATTCTTAGAGACGAAATGTACAATAATTGAAAAGAAAAATGTACTGGATGAGATTAATTGAAGATTAAACAGGGAGAAGAAAAGATTAGTTAACATGAAAGTATAGCAATAAAAACTATCCAAAATGAAACAAAAAATCAAAAGAGAACAATAAAGTATGAAAATAGCATCAGTGGACAGTGGAACAAATTCAACGGCTTTATATGCATACAATTTGTCACAAAAAGGTATGAGAAAGAAGGTAACAGAAGATAATTCTGAAGAAATAATGACTGAAATTTTTTTCCAAATTTTATGAAAACTATGAAACCCCCAGATTCAAGAAGCTCAACAAGTACAGGATTCTGAAGAAAACCACATAGAGGTAATTTACAGTCATATCACTCAAATCAAGTGATAAAGAAAAATCTGTAAAGTAGCCAGGGAAAGAACATATGTTATGTATAAAGAAACAAAGATAAGGGTAACAGTAAATTTCTCTTCAGAAACAATAAAAATTGAAAATGAAAAGATAATGGTGCGATGTCCTTAAAGTATTAAAATTTGCAGAAACAATCAGCCTAGAATTCTATACTCAGCAAACACATTTTCAAAATACAAGGGCTTAATTAAGGTTTTTCTTCAGGCACATAAAAGCTGAAGTAATTACTCATAAGCAGATGTGCACCACTCTAAGAAATGTTAAGGAAGTGTTAATGATACTGGATGTAAATACAGATCAACACAAAAGAATGAATAAGAGCACAGGAAATAGTAATCATATAGGTAAACATATGATATTTTCTTATTATTTATATCACTTTAAAAGATATTTGACTGTTTAGATAAAAAGTAATAATAATGCAATATGGGGATTATAATATATGTGATTAGAATATTTAAAAAAATAGACTAACATCTGGGAGCACAGAAATTGAAGTATAGTATTTAAGATTCTTATACTAAATGTTAAGTGGTTTACTATGGCTTGAAGGAAGACTGTGATAATTAGAAGATGTATAATATGAACCCTAAAGTTGCCCTAGGGACTTCCCTGGTAGTCCAGTGGTAAAGAATCTGCATTCTAATGCAGGAGAAGCAGGTTCGATCCCTGGTTGGGGAACTAAGATCCCACATGCTATGGGGCAACTAAGCCCACACGCCATAACTACTAAGCTCACAAGCCTCAGCTAGAGCCCATGTGCAGCAAACTACAGAGCCCACACACTCTGAAGCCTGCGCACCGCAAGTAGAGAGCTCACGTGCCTTGGAGTCTTGCATGCCACAACTAGAGAAGAGAAAACCTGCCACCACAACTAGAGAGAAGCCCGCACACCACAACAAAGACCCAACGCAACCAAAAAGACAATAATAAATAAAATAAATATTAAAATAACAAAAAAAAGAGGCAGAGCTTCTTTTAAAAAAACAAAAACAAAATAAAGTTGCCCTAAAACAACGGAACGAAGAGTTTTAACTAAGACAACAAAGATTCATAAATATAATCATAAAAATAGCCAATACAGAAGACAAAAAAAGAGGAAAAGGGGAACAAAGAAAAGATAAAATAAATGAGAAACAAATGAGAAGATAGACTGAAACCTAACTCTATTACTCTTCACATTAAATGTTTTAAACACCACAATGAAAAGGCAGAGATTGCATTATTGGATACAAAAGAAAGACCCAAGTACATGCTGCCTATAAAAATCACACTTTAAATTTTAAAAATGGTTAAAAGTAAGAAAATGCAAAAAGACATATGATTCTAACATAAATCAAAAGCAAGTTGGAATGGTTATATTAGTATCAAAGTAAATCTGAGAACAAAGAATATTACCACTAATAAAGGTTATTACATAATGTTAAGAAGGTTAATTCATCAAGATGACATAATGATCTTTAACATTAATGCATCTAATAACAGAGTTCCAAAATAAAGGAATCAAAAATTGAGACAATGGAAAGGAGATCTAGACAAACTCACAATTCAAAGGTTGTAATCTTCCCCCTCTCAAATGCTAATTGAAGAATCAGAAAAAAACAAAAAGCAAGTAGTTTTCCACAAAACTATCTTGCAACTTGACCCATTTGACCTATAAATCACTCCACCTAAAAAACAGCAGAACACATTCTCTGCAAGTGCAATGGAACATTTAACACAATATATGACATTCTGATCTATAAAACTAAGTGCAATGAATTTAAAGGAATTCATATCTATAAAAGTATGTTTTCTGATCACAAATGAGTTAAATTAGAAATAAATAACTGAAAATCTCTGGAAAATCTGCAAATATTTGGAAATTAAATAACACATTCTCAAAGAAAAATCATAGGTCAGAAAATAAATCAAAGTTGAAATTAGAAATTATTTTGAATTATACATGTCATCTAAACACTTGTGGAATGCCAACAAAATAATGCATATGGGCAAATTTATAATACTATTATTCTCTATTAGAAAACAAGAAATTTCTCAAAATAATAAGCTAAACTTCCACCCTAGGAAATTACTATTTAAGGGTAAATTAAACACCAAGTTGCAGAAGAAAGTTAAAAATAAGATCATATTGGAAATCAATGTAATACAAATCAGAAAAACAATAGAGAAGAAAGATTAGAGAAGAAATAAAATTTTCTTTATTCAAATATGACATGACTGTCTATTTAGAAAATCTGTGGGAATATAGTTTTTAAAGCCACTTGAATGAATACATGAGTTTAGCAACTTGTCAGTACCATACAAAACTAATTGTAGTTCTATATACCAGCAACAATCATAAATTAAAATAAAATAACAGTTCTTATATTATCACATATAATGTATTAAATATTTAGGGATGGAATCCACAAAAGATGTTTAATACCTGTACACAGAAAATACAATAAAAATTGCTTAGATAAATTTTGTTTAAAAAAAAAAATAAACTACATAATTGGGGAGCTAAAACAAGACCCTGGGCAGGAAGACTCAATATTGTTATGATCCCAGTTTTCACAATTTGATCCATAGATTCACTGCAATGTAAATCAATATTCTTAGCATACTTTTCAGTTCAAATTGTAAAGCTAACTCTAAAATGCAGATAGAAATTCAATTTCCTAGAATAGCCAAAATAACTTTGACAAAGAACAAAATTATGGGAATAATGCTGCTTACTTTCAAAATGTATTTTTAATGCCTCATTTTACAGAGTGTGTGGTATTGACGTCAAGATTGGTAAATAGATCAATAGAACACAAAAATGAGTCTAAAAGCAGACCCAGGCACATGTGTACAAATGATTTTCAACAAATGTTCAGACATTTCAGTGGCGAAAAGATAGTAGTCTCCTCAATAAATAGTGCTAGAATAATTGGATATTTGTAAGTTAAAAAAAAAAAATTTGATCCATACCATGAGTACATACAGAAATGAATCTGAATGGATCACAGACATAAACGTAAACCCTAGAACTACAAAACTCACTGTCAATATTTCTAGTAATAACTTTGCATTAGGTGAAGATTGCTTACAGATGACACCAAAAGAATAATTTATGATTGAAACAAAAATGATAAACTGAATGTCAAATTTAAAAACTCTGTGCTACTAAAATCATTGTTAAGAAAATGAGAAGAAAAATAAGCAGACTGTAAAAAGATATTTGCAAGGGACATATCTGAGATCGGACTTGTATTCAGAATGTATAAAAACTCTCAAAACTTAATAAAATAACCATTCAATACTAACATTGGCAATGTATTTGAACAGATATTTCAGCAAAGAAGATAGATGGATAATAAATGAGACTATGGGGACTTCCCTGGCGGTCCAGTGGTTAAGAATCTGCCTTTCAATGCAGGGGGTGTGGGTTCGATCCCTGGTCGGGGAGCTAAGATCCCACATACCTTATGGCCAAAAAACCAAAACATAAAACAGAAGCAATATTGTAACAAATTCAATAAAGACTTTAAAACTTTTCCTCATCCAAAAAAAAAAAATCTAAAAAAACAAAACAAAACAAATAAGCATATGCAAGATGCTCAACCTTATTCGCTGCTAAGGAAATAGGAAGTTAAACAAAAATGAGATAACACTACATGCCTATTAGAATGTTTAAAAATACAAAAACTGACCATACCAAGAGCTGGCAAAGATGTGGGAAAACTGGCAGTTTTATACATTTCTGCTGCGGGTGAAAAATTATGCAACCACTTTGCAACATAGTTTGGCACTTTCTTAAAAAGTTAAACATAACATCTACCACAAGATACAGTCCATCCACTCCTAGGTTTTTAGCCCAAGAGAAATGAAATCGTATGTCCATACAAAGTTTTACGCACAGACAAATGTGTCTAGCAGCTTCATTTTTTGTAGTCAAATCCTCGAAACTAGCTAAATGTTCATTAACAATTGAATGGATAAAGAAATTGTGGTGTGTCCTTACAGTAGAGTGCTACTCAGTAATAAAATGTGAAGATCTCTTTATACTTGCATCAACATTTGCTGAGGAAAATAAACTAGACAAAAAAGAGTACATGCTTTTAAATTCTATGTATATAAACTCAAAAATTCAAACTTATTTCTAGTGACAAAAAGTAGATCAGTGATTTTTGGAGGGTGGATGGGGATGTAGGGAGGTGTGGAATTTGGGGACTACAAAGGAGAGCAAGGGAAATTTTGGAGGGATGTCTATGATCACTATCTCGATTGTGACCATGGTTTCATGTGTTTATACATATATCCAAAGTTATTAAGTCACGTATTTTAAATAAGTACAGCTTACTGTATTCTATCTAAATTAAGCTTCTAAATATAAAACAAAATAAAACAAACAAAAATATATGACATATATAATAAAACAACATATTAAAATCTCTTCAGTCCCATCTGGAAAGTCTCGTACTTAGGATTGGTAATGCTGGAAGAAAACAGTACATATGTATGAAAAATTTCCTAGACAGGTATCACCTGTAACATTTTATCTTTTAGAAAACCTCCTTTTAACATAGCTCTTTGAATTGTGTTGACATTTACTTTCAAATAAACCCATACATGTTGCTGTTTTCCATTTCAGACTATAAACTGACAGTTGCTTTTATAAAATTTCTGATCATATCAGCCTTAATAATTTTTAAAGTTTTTTGTTATGGAGATAATTTAATCTTTATAATTCTCTTGAGTAGAACACAGTGATCTTTCTAGGCTCTACTATGTCCAGAAGAGTTTACACTCCTTTTAGTATATTCCCTAAATTTACTTACTATAAAAACATTGACTAAATAAATCTAAACCTACATAACAATTTTATAAAGAGCCTTAAGAATTTTGAAACTTTCAAAACTAATTAATTTCAAAAAGAGAAGCTACATGGACTAATAATCAAAGCATATATAGCAAGGAAAAGGTATTGATTTTGAGTCTGTCTTAAAATTTGAATTAGAAATAATCTCTTAAGATTTGTGACTTCATGCTTATGAAGCATGTTCTATGTTTTTCATAAGGAGGATATTATAAGACTAGCCAAGGTCAGCTGACTTGATTAGTTCGGTTGGAAAAAAGAGGTCATTTTTATAGAAAGAGTAATTATAAATAATCTTATTTCAAGGGAACCTCATCATAATGCTAGATTTAAAGGGTAGTATTACCTCCTGCCACAGAGGTTAACGGTTGTTGAGTTTTTATTTTAAAAGTCTTTATAGTCTGAAAAGCATATTTTTAAAATATATGAATATAAGTAATGAAGAATTATGTTGTAATGATGGTCTTCAACTTGTGGAACACTGACATTATACTGAAACTTTAAGTACATGTTTATTGAAAAATAATAACAGCCTCTCTATATCACCTCTTTTGAAATAGCTTCCTAACTTTTATCTCTCCTTTGATACTCTCTCCTCTTAAGAGAGCTTCTTTATTTCTGTCAACATGATGATTTTAAAAACAAAACCTGCTCATATTTATGTCCTCAAAAATATTCAGTCTGACAAGATAAAATGCATATTCTTTAGCACAGGCAAAAAGCCCTTTGAAATATAAGCCATTTCTACCTTTAAGCCTTATTGTTTACCTTGACAAAATTTAAGGAAATTAAAACAAGCATGGCATATGAATCAGAATAACTCAAGAAGAATGAGAAGACAAGGAGAGAGAAAATCAGTTAAAGAGGCTTTTTCAAGAGTCTAGGTGAGAAGTGGTAACTTAAGCTATGACAGTGGGAGAAGAGATTAAAGTTTATATGCGACTGAGGAGTTATATTTGACTGGAGTTGTGGGGAGTGGGACAGAAAGAGTTTACTATGAATACAAAAATTTATCTAGGTGACTGGATGTGCACAAAAAGGAGGAGAAAGTTTGGGATGGGGGATCATTTGTCTTAAACATGTTGATTTTGTTGAGCTGTGTGTGGCATTTTCAGATTCTGACATTGGCAAAACATGAGGATATATGTCAAAACCTGAGAAAAACGGCAAAAGTCAATGACACATAATGGAATTCATTAGAAGACAGATATTAAGCCAGATAAAGTAAGTGAATCACTTAGCAAATATTTTCAGTCTAAAAGAAGACAACTGAAAAGAGATTCCTGGCTTGAATGGAGGACCAGGAGATGGAAAAGGAGCAGTTAGTGTGCTACTGTAGCAGTTAGTGTAGTTTAAAAACCAGGGGTAGCAGAGATAAATAGTGCCCTCCAAATATGTCACCAAACAATTCCTTGCAGTTAGATGGGGCCACATGTATAATTGTGGCCAACAGACTCTAAGCAACAGTGACCTGAGGAAGTCAGGAGCCAATATGTTTCCTCCTTTATTCTCTTTTCTTGTCATTGTAACCTGGGAGACCAAACGCTCCAGATGATGTAAAACCAAGATGGAGAATACTGGGCTTCCCTGGTGGCGCAGTGGTTGAGAGTCCGCCTGCCGATGCAGGGGACACGGATTCATACCCCGTACCGGGAAGATCCCACATGCCGCGGAGCGGCTGGGCCCGTGAGCCATGGCCGCTGAGCCTGCGCGTCCGAAGCCTGTGCTACGCAATGGGAGAGGCCACAACAGTGAGAGGCCCGCATACCACAAAAAATAAAAATAAAATAAAATAAAGGAGAAAACTCCCCAAACAACCCACATTGAAACTGACATAAGCAAACATAAATCTGACCATGTTAATCCACTGAGATTTCAGGGTTCACTTGTCACTGAAACATGGCCTATCTTGTCCTGCCTAAAATGACAGTAACTAGTAATGTCATACAAAGAAAAAGTGGATTGCAAAAAAGGGAATTATTATATATAAACCAAGCACAATAAAATCCAATATAAGTCTACTGTAATTAGCAATCATGTTGTAATTGGTGATGTTAGTATTAATTTTTCCTGTGACTATCAGAGGCTGAAGCCAGATAGTTATCAGTTGTAGGATAAAAGGAGAGAAACAAGTAATCATAAATTGTTCTTTCAAATGTTTGATGATAAGTTGAAGAAAATACAGTGGTTGAAGGTGTGGCAAAATAAGTAAATTACACTCAAAGTTTTGTTAAATTAAAATGGGGTTGGAGGGATTTTAAAAATACTCTGAGATAGCAATGTAATTGAAAATGTCATCATTATAGTCATTGCATTACTCATATTTACTCTGTGATGATAAGAAAGTATACTCTTAAATTTCATATGGAAAAATAACAGGCAGTTCACTAACAAAGGAAAAGTAATAACCAATTGCTTTGATGTGGATATGGAAATTCTGGCAATTAGAAGTTATTATTGCTGATTTAATCTTAGTTCTAAATCTCATGAGTCACTATTTAATACAAACAATTTTTTTCTAAAGTACCTTACTTTTATTTGTATGAAAACAGCTTTGGAATTTTTATATAACCATGAAGTCTAAGTCCTCAGTTTTATGTTTTGTTTTGATCAAGAAATATGATATACTGATGTACCTTAAATCTTACATTATATGCATTAGGCTAAAATATAAAAGTTTTCCAGATAAAAAATTTGCTACTTAGAAATTGGATATTAGAATCTGTTGAGTACCTATTGCTTTTACTTAAAACTGCCTGAGTTTACTGAGTAAACTACAATGTACTTATTTTCACCTTATTAGAAGAAACTATCTACCAGAAGTTAATTCGGTAGGAAGAAAATTCTATAAGGGTTAGAACTTCACACAAGGGTTCTAACTGAATTTAGCTGGAGCAAGACTAATGTACTCTTTTAGCAGATCCAAGTGAGTTTCTTGACTCTAAGGAATATTCCTTTACTATTCTGCTCTTGCCCAGGATTATAAAAGAATGAGAATGGGCATGGATTACAAAACCAGCTTCAGCCTTTCTCCTAGTAGTGTCAGTTTCCAGAGGGAGGTTAGGTGATTACTGAGGCAGTGATAGAAGTGACTGTCCAGGGGCTTCTCTGGTGGTGCAGTGGTTAAGAATCCGCCTGCCAAAGCAGGGGATACGGGTTCGAGCCCTGGTCTGGGAAGATCCCACATGCCGCGGAGCAACTAATCCTGTGTGTCACAACTACTGAACCTGTGCTCTAGAGCCCACAAGCCACAACTACTGAGCCTGTGTGCCACAACTACTGAAGCCTGCATTCCTAGAGCCCGTGGCAACAAGAGAAGCCACTGCAATGAGAAGCCCGTGTGACGCAATGAAGAGTAGCCCCCGCTCGCCGCAACTAGAGAAAGCCCACTCACAGCAACGAAGACCCAATGCAGCCAAAAATAAATAAATAAAATAAAAATTAAAAAAAAAAAAAAAAGAAGTGACTGTCCATGTTCTGTCAGCCCATGATGCTACAAGCAGGTAACAATTATTATCTTGACAGTTATTCTCCCCTGTTCAAAGAACCTTTCTAACAAAACGGGTCTATAGAACTGCTTGAGCTCTGCTCGCATAAATAACATCACTGGAGCCAACCATTTTAAGTTAAACTAGGACAGGCGCCATCAATAATCCATGTTTTGTATTTGCACACTGGGGCACTCTATTATGTCCCAATGACAGTATCCCAGACATACTCATTACACATACATTCACTCATTTGTTCATGCATTAGCCTAGAATCCATTGCCTACCAATTTGTGTTAGGAACTGTGCTAGAAATACAAAACGTAGTAAGACAGAGTTCCAGTCCTCATCTGTTCACAGTAAAATAGAGACAGATGTATGAAAAAAGATGAGTGCAATAAAATGTAATAGGCACTATGATAATATTCTATACATGGGGCACAAAAGACAAAGGCAGCAATTCAATCTTGAAGGTCAGTAAGTACTTTACAGAAGTATTTATGAATGAATCTTAAAGTTCCATGCTTACTAGGAGGTGCCATAGCAGAGGCTAAAGGTAAGGATAAAGATAACATGCCATTTTAGGTATGATTGAGGCAAAGATGCAAACAGAAGCAAGTTGAGAGGTAAAGCTGGAGAGGTAGAGAAGAGCCAGGACTGGGAGTCTGGTTGCCTATGTAGAAGAAGTGGACATTATTTATATAGTCATTTGAGAGTCAACAAATACACAGATGCATCAAATACAATCTCCAACTAATATAATGTATTGTTATCTCTGTCAATTTATTTTAAAAAGTTATTTCTATATTTAAAACATTATCAACAAAACAATCAAGGCATTGTAGCATGGTAGCAAAGAATGTGGACTCTGGAAACAGATTGCCTGGGTTCAAATCCCACTATGGTACCAAATGCCTGTAGTTTCTGTGCCTACTTTCTCATTAGTAAAATGGAGATAAATATAACAGCTAACTCATGGGGCCATTGTGAGGATTATATGATTTAATATAGTTAAAGAACTTAAAACTGTAAATAGAATTTAATCAGTGCTATGTAAGTGCTAAATTAGCCAATAAAAAGGTCTTAGACCATATTTCTATAAGATTGACCCTTTGAGAAAGAAGCTTACACAGCTAATAAAATTTTTGTCTCAGTCCCTAAAAATATTTACTTATTACATAATAAAGTGCACATTCTTTAACACAGAAAAAAAAATTTCTTCAAAAGCTAACCACTCGTACGTTTACAGCTTCTTCTCTTGCTCCAATGCAACTTATGAAAAAATAATACAAGTCTGAAATGTATGTAGCAGTTATAACTCAATATTTTCCATCCAAAGATAAGTATAATTAAACTCTCAAGAGTTCAACTAACCAACTTTCAGAGTTGACCATCATCAAAATATACATACAGTTAATGCATTCCCTTCCTAGGATTGTAGATGTGGGGAATTGGATTGTGAGTAGTAACAAAATACATAGAAGGACAACCACTCAATATTTATGGCCCAGCTGAGGTGAGAAAGGGCAGTCTGCACTGTGGAGTAAATTACCAATAATTAAATAAATAGATGTTCAAAGGAATGCATACCTTATGGCTATATATACTATAGGACTGTCATGCTGATGAACATATTGTATAAAATGTACAATATCTAATATTGTGATAAGTAATTAATTTCCCACGAGAGAGACCTGTCTCTGGGAGAATTGGTAACGTAAGTGATTTTCATGTATGGTTTCCCCAATACATTTTATTCATTTAAAGTTGTACTTCATAAAATAATTTATACTGTAGTTCATGTTACAGTTTGGTTAAAATGAAAAAATATCACTTGAGAGTATTGGTTGTACATATGCTAGTAGAAAATTATACTGAGGAAGGTATGATGTATTTTTTTAAAGTCTAATGTACAATACTTCAATTATATTATTCAAAGATGGTTCATTCAATAGATATTTGTTAAGTAGTTTCTTTTTACTAGACATTGTCCTAAGTTTTAGTTAATCGGTGATGAACAAGATTAATATGGTTGTTGGCAGGAAGAGTTGCAGGTTCAAAAACCTAAAGAGTTGAGAGGTCTTGGCATGTTTGAGCAACTAAATGAAGCAAAGCCTGAAGGAGGAGTGTAAGGGTATATGAGATGAGTCAGTCAGGTATGAAGAATTTTTAAGTCCTACTTTGATTTGAATCTTATCCTAAAAGCAATGAGGGATATTTGAATTCCCATATTTACTCCACTCCTTCAAAATCCCACTGAAATGAATTAAAAATGGGAAAATATGACCAAAAGAAATGTGTAGTCCTGAAAAATAGGAAATGGTGAAATCAAAGTGCCTGCCTGTTTAAGGAGCTTTTGCATATGTAGTAGAATGGATTGTATTGTAAGAAGAAGAAAGACTGACTAGCCAATGTTTCAACTCTGAGCTATGGATCATAGAACCTCAAGAGGTATAAGTGAAGGAATTTTTCAAAGTAACTCCAGGCTCAAAGAAAGAGATATAAACATGAGCAGGTCATAGGGCATTTCATAACAAGTGGTTGGGGGCAATCTAACACCTGTAGAACTGAACCAGGTGCTTTACACAGAGCAGGGGCCATCTCCAGATTCCGCACCTTCATATATCAACAGTGACCAACGGCAGAGATCAATGAGTGATATGTAGAGGGATGGAGGAAGAAAGAAGGGAGCAGAAGCAAAGCAAAGTAAAGAATGCAGTGTTGTAATAGGTTCCTAATGGTCCGTTCTGCTAGAGAGAGAAGCTGTGCAGTGTGTGATGCAACTTTGTGTCATTTGCTATGGCAAGAGCAAATACAGAAAGAGGAGGCAGGCTCAGAGCAGGAATCAATTCCTATTATGTCATTGTTCTCTCCAGTATATGTATACCATTTTAAAATTACAGGTGAAGACTGATACCCATAAAATTCCTGGGAACTTCTGAAGCATCTGATCCACCAAAGAAAGAATTCTTGCCAAGCTGCCACCAACACCCCAATGCACCGAGATAAAGTGTTTTTTAGACCCTCAACCACTTGTCCGGCCCTAATGATGATTTGCCCTGATTACTAACCCACAATACTAACCAATGAGTATATTTCTGACCTTGAAGGATCCTTTATTTCACCTTTCTTATCTCAGATATCAGATTAAAGAAATCTCTATTTACTTCTGACACAACATCCATAGTATCTTTTCTCTGTTTTAATCTTATGCCTAAAAGCCCTATGCATTACAAGTTATCAATTCTTTAGTGAGTGAGAAGTTGACAGAATGTATCACCATTTCAATAACTATGACTCTTTTCCTCAAGGACATGAGAGTACAGAAGTAAAGTCAGGAAAGCCTGAAACTTCAAACAATTACCCTTTAGGTATTCCTGTTTTCACCAGCTTGGGAATCATTTTATATTTAATGAATGATTAATAGAAATACAGATGTGGTCTGGTTTAAGAAACTCAGAGTATATAAAATTCAAATGTTCAGAATAGATGGTCAGTTTCATTATATTTATGTTATGCTTCCTTTAGTGAGCACTTTTAATGCATTTAAATTATAATTCAATTTACCAGTGAGATGAGTTTTTCCTAACTTTGAAAATACCTGTATTCTGAAAAGGAAAATAGAGGATATATAACTTGCATTTGTTTTCATATAGAATATGAAAATAAGAAGCAAATGACACAAAACTGTTTTTTATTCCCCCAACTTTCTTGTATGTAATACAGCATTGTTAACTACATTCAAAATGCTGTGTATTAGAACCTCAGGACATATTCATCTCCTAACTGGACGTTTGTATTCTTTGATCGATATCTCCCCATTTGCCCCACCCCACCCCAGCCCTTTGTAACCAAGCTTCTACTCTCTGTTTCTATACGTTCAGATTCCACATATAAGTGATATCATACACTATTTGTCTTTGTCTGACTTACTTCTCTCAGTATGGTGCCCTCAAGCATTCCATCCTTGTTGTCACAAATGGCAGGATTTTATTCTTTCTCATGGTTGAATAATACTCTATGATATCAATCTATCTCTATCTATCTATCTATCAATATCACAACTTTGTATGATACCACATCTTTATTCATTCCCACATTAACAGACACCAGTTAAATTGTTTCCACATCTTGGCTATAATGAATAAGGCTGCAATGAACATGGGATTACAGATATCTCTTTGAGATTCTGTTTTCATTTCCTTCGGATAAATACCCAGAACTGGGATTGGTAGTTCTACTTTTAATTTTTTGATGAGCCTCCATACTGTTTTCCATAGTGGCTATACCAATTTACATTCCCACCAACAGTACACAATGGTTCCCTTTTCTCCACATCCTTGCCAACAATTGTTATCTCTTGTCTTTTTGATGACAGACAGCCATTCTAACAGATATGAGATGATATATCATTGTGATTTTGGTTTTCAATTCCATGATGATTAGTTATGTGTGAAATATCTTTTTCTATCCCTTCACTTTGGGCTGTGTCTGTTCTTAAAGCTGAGATAGTAGTCTCCTTAATCTACAAATTTGTCAATAATTATCACTGGTCACAGCATACTTATTTTATTAATTTTATTTACCCCTCTTCCTAAAATACAAATATGCCTGTTTGGCAGATGAAGTGCAGAACAAGAATGATAACTTAGTTTTAAAGCATTTGCATTCACAGAAAATATTGTGACTAAAAATTATCATTCAAAATATAAGATGTTTGGGAAATATTAAATGGAATATACATATGAATTCAATGCTTCAAATCTGAGGTAGTTCACCTATATCAGTAAGTGCCAACATCGCTACACTCAAGGACTTCTCTTATGAAAATGTTCTCTTTTAAGTCCATAATTTTAAATGTATTATTTGCCAAATGGCTTTTGCATCGTTATTTTGTCCATGGAGCCTCATTACTACCATTGAGTCTATAACAGTAGGTAGGTCTTGGGACTTCGTAAAGTAACTCACAAAAACAGCCTTAAGCAATTTCTAGACTAATGAGTTTTAATGACTGGCTTTCCTCTTATGTATTTCATGACAATGTAACTGAACCTTAAATATATTTTTGTATTATTAAATAGTCTGAAACAGATATTTACTTGGAAATTTTCAGAAGCTTTACACAGATAGGTGTAGTTCCTGAGCTTCTAAGAGGAAGACATCAAGTAATGAATTATTGCTTCATTACCTGCATAATAACTGGTGATCTTTTCAGGAAATGTGTCAAAAGAGCCCAAGGCTGCATCTGTGAAGCAGAACCCATTACACCTACTTTATCAATGTAAAATGTTCAGTAGGCCCAGGACAGACCACTTTGTGGGGTTTATCAAGAAGAGTGAAAGTGATCTTCCTAATTAATAGAATAGAAGGTCATAAGGATGATGAGGCATAATTGCTCTGGATACGTTACCTCGGTCTACTCTCTAACAATGACTAGATAAAAGTTAATGTTCATGATATTTTACTAGTTTATCCTGCGGAAAGAACTAATACTTAAAATTTCCTCTTTTAAAAAAATTTTTTTTAAGATTTGTTTGATGGGGACCATTTTTAAAATCTTTATTGAACTTACCACAACACTGCTCCTGTTTTATGTTTTGGTTCCTTGGCCCTGAGGCATGTGGGATCCCAGCTCCCCGACCAGGGATCAAACCCACACTCCCTGCATTGGAAGAAGTCCCAACCACTGGACCACCAGGAAAGTCCCCTGCTTACTTTAACTGAGACATTTCCTTTGTTAAAAAAGCATTAATATATATGAATTATTTTGAGGACTTGCCTTTTATTCAGAAGCCTTGAAAATGGCATACAACGGGCAATGTGCTGTTTTTAAAAATTGCTTTTTAAACCCTGTTCTTAGTTTTTTTATTTTTAAGTGGTAAACTTTACTCTCTAAAATCAAGAGACCATTTTCTTTCATTACAGTTATTTTTTACCAATCTTTCATGTTAGCAGAAAAGTTTAGGTTCACTCTGTTTTGATCCATTTTTTTGAGGGATGTAATTATAATAAGAAAATGATTCCATAGAGATACTTGATGTGGTAAATAATTAAAGAAAGCATACTGTTTGCTTTTTTGGCAAAGAGACATGTAAAATTCCATTCATATATTAATTTATTTTCTTGGATTTGGAAACCAATAATAGGCTCAGAATAGAAAATATTTCAAACTTAATTATTTGGTTAAAAAGTCAGAAACATAATATTTAAAATCTCTTTACAATGTACATCAGAAAGAGATGCTAGAAAAATATATATAGTGACCATCATTCAGGATCAGGGAAAAGGTGTACAAAAAACGAGATATCTGTGGTAGCACCTGTGTCTGACTTAAAATTAGTGGTGAGCTATTACTTCACGATTCACGCTAAGCCCAAAATATGTGATCTGAGCTCATCCTTACTCTCCCACTAACTAGTTTTCCTTTTTTGTCATATTAGAGCCAAGAGGAATGCCTAGAACACAGCTTTTCAATAGAAATATAAGCAATATAAGTGATTTTAAATTTACTGGTAGCTATATTAAAAAGAATTTTTAAAAAGTCACATTATAAAAGAAAAAAACTTTGACAGATGAATGGATAAAGAAGACGTGGCACAAATATACAATGGAATAATACTCAGCCATAAAAAGAAATGAAACTGAGTTATTTGTACTGAGGTGGATGGATCTAGAGTCTGTCATTCAGAGTGAAGTAAGTCAGAAAGAGAAAAACAAATACAGTATGCTAACATATATATGGAATCAAAAAAAAAGAAAAAAGAAAAAAAGGTTCTGAAGAACCTAGGGTTAGGACAGGAATAAAGACGCAGACTTGAGGACATGGGGACGGGGAAGGGTAAGTTGGGACGAAGTGAGAGAGTGGCATGGACTAATATATACTACCAAATGTAAAATAGATAGCTAGCAGGAAGCAGCCACATAGCACAGGGAGATCACCTCTGTGTTCTGTGACCACTCAGAGGGGTGGGAAAAGGAGGGTGGGAGGGAGACGCAACAGGGAGTGGATATGGGGATATATGTATACATATAGCTGATTCACTTTGTTGTACATGCACAATGTTGTACTAATACAACATTGTAAGGTGATTATACTCCAATAAAGATGTTTAAAAAAAAATAAAGTGACCTTAATTTTAATAGCATATTTAATCCAACCTAATAAAGATATAAAACAACACATGGAAAATATTGTGATTTCTACATGTAATCACTACAAGTATATACATTTTATATTATTTTCTGCCAAGGAAGGCTTTGAAATCCAGACTATACTTTAAACTTACAGCACATTCCAACTTGGATGTTAAATTTTCAACTGTTAAAGTAAAATGCACTCCCATAAAAGGATAAAGTTACATTTAATAGAAATACATTTTACACTGTGTATTAATTTCCTAGGGCTGCTATAAAAAAGTATCATAGAGTGGGTGGCCTAAACAATGCAAAAATTTGTCTGCTCACAGCTCTGGAGGCTAGAAGTCTAAGATCAAGGTGTTAGGAGAGCTGGTTTTAGTTTGAGTACTCTTGTTGGCTTGTAGATAGCTGTCCTCTCCTTATGTCTTCATATGATCTTCCCTCTGTAATGTGTCTATGTTCTAATCTCCTCATCTTATAAGGACACTGGTCATCTTGGATTAGGGCTCACCCATATGACCTATTTAACTTAATTTCCTCTTTCAAGATCCTCTCACCAAATACACTCACATTCTGTGGTACTGGGGGTTAGGATTTTAGTATATGAATTTTGAAAGAACATATTGTAATTGGGCTCATAACGCACTGCTTCAGTTTTTATATTGTAAGTAAAATTGATTAAAATTAAATTAAAAATTTTATTTTATCATACTAGACATATTTCAAGTGCATTTTTTTTGCTAAATAAAAGTATTACACATTAAATTTTTAAACAACTGCCAAAGTCTGAACACACACAGACATACACACATATACATTCATATGTCTACTTCTCATCAAGGCTATTTATGCACATCACATCTATAAAATCCTTCATGCTAGCTCAAACTGGTGTTCAAGTAAGAGCCATTGTTTTTAAAAAGTCAATGACAGTTATTGTGAGCTGAATGTTTTCTTTTACAATTCTGCTATTAGGGAACCTATTCACTATATTCATTTTCAATGTTTTGTGTGACTGTTTTCCACTGTTCTTTAACTAAGCAAATTGAAATAAGATATCAAATTTTCTTCTAGTAGCTTAGATGTATTTCCCTGTTGTATTTATACTCGATAGCAGCTATAAAACATTTATATTGGTGGACCTTCAAGATGGCAGAGCAGTAAGATGTAGAGATCACCTTCAATCCCACAAACACATCAAAAATACATCTACATGTGGAACAACTTGTTGTTCCTGTAGGAACAACTCCTACAGGACACCTACTGAACACTGGTAGAAGACCTCAGACTTCCCAAAAGGGAAGAAACTCCCCATGTACCTGGCTGTGTAGCTGACAAGATCTTGGTGCTCTGGACTGGAGTCAGGCCTGAGTCTCAACACAGGACAGCCGAGTTCAGGACAAGGGACCACCAGAGACCTCCCAGCCCAACGTAACATCAATCAGCAAGAGCTCTCCCAGAGATCTCTGGCTGACCACTGAGATCCAGCAACACCCAACAGCCAGCAAGCTCCAGGGCTGGATGTCCCATGCCAAACAACTAGCAAGACAAGAACACAACCACACAAATTAGCAGAGAGGCTGCCTAAAATCATAATAAGGTGACAGACACCCCAAAACACATGACTAGACGCAGCCCTGCCCACGAGAAAGACAAGTTCCAGCTCCAGCCACCAGAACACTGGCAGCAGTCCCCTCCACAATCCACTGAACCAACCTTACCCACTGGGGGCAGACACAAAAAACAACAGGAACTATGAACCTGCAGCCTGAAAAAAGGAGACCCCAAATACAGTAAGTTAAACAAAATGGGAAGACAGAGAAATATGCAGCAGATGAAGGAGCAACGTAAAAACACACCAACCAAACAAATGAAGCGGAAATAGGCAGTCTACCTGAAAAAGAATTCAGAGTAATGATAGTAAAGATGATCTAAAGTCTTGGAAATGGAATGGAGAAAATACAAGAAATGTTTAACAAGAACCTAGAAGAACTAAAGAGCAAACAAACAATGATGAACAACAAAATAAATGAAACTGAAAATTCTCCAGAAGGAATCAATACCAGAAAAACTGAAGCAGAAGAAAGGATAAGTGACCTGGAGGATAAAATAGTGGAAATAACTCCCACTGAGCAGAATAAAGAAAAAAGAATGAAAAGAACTGAGGACAGTCTCAGAGACCTCTGGGACAACATTAAACACACCAATATTTGAATTATAGAGGTCACTGAGGAAGAGAAAAAGAAAGGGTCTGAGAAAATATTTGAAGAAATTATAGTTGAAAACTTCCTTAACATGGGAAAGGAAACACTTAATCAAGTCCAGGAAGCAAACACAGTCCCATAAAGGATAAATCCAAGGAGAAACACGCCAAGACACACCTTAATCAAACTATCAAAAATTAAATACAAAGAAAAAATATTAAAAGTAGCAAGGGAAAAGTAACAAATAACATGCAAGGGGATCCCCATAACGTTAACAGCTGATCTTACAGCAGAAAATCTGCAAGCCAGAAGGGAGTGGCAGGACACATTTAAAGTGATGAAAGGGAAAAACCTACAACCAAGATTACTCTACCCAGCAAGGATCTCATTCAGATTCAACAGAGAAATTAAAATGTTTAGAGACAAGCAAAAGCTAAGAGAATTCAGCACCACCAACCAGCTTTACAACAAATGCTAAAGGAACTTCTCTAGGAAGGAAACACAAGAGAAGCAAAAGCCATACAAAAACAAACCCAAAACAATTAAGAAAATGGAAATAGGAACATACATATCGATAACTACCTTAAATGTAAATGGATTAAATGCTCCACCCAAAAGACATAGACTGGCTGAATAGATACAAAAACAAGACCTATATATAAGCTCTCTACAAGAGATCCACTTCAGACTTAGGGACACATACAGACTGAAAGTGAGGGCATGGAAAAAGATATTCCATGCAAATGGAAATCAAAAGAAAGCTAGAGTAGCAATTCTCATATCAGACAAAATAGACCTTAAAATAAAGACTATTACAAGAGACAAAGAAGGACACTACATAATGATCAAGGGATCAATCCAAGACGAAGATATAACAATTGTAAATATTTATGCATCCAACAGAGGAGCACCTCAATATATAAGGCAAATGTTAACAACCATAAAAGGGGAAATCGACAGTAACACAGTAATACTAGGACACTTTAACACTCCACTTTCACCAATGGACAGATCGTCCAAAATGAAAATAAATAAGGAAATACAGCTTTAAATGATACATTAAACAAGATAGACTTAATTGATATTTATACGATATTCCATGCAAAAACAACAGAATACATTTTCTTCACAAGTGCTCATGGAACATCCTCCAGGATGGAATGTATGTTGGGTCACAAATCAAGCCTTGGAAAATTTAAGAAAATTGAAATTCTATCAAGTAACTTTTCTGACCACAATGCTATGAGACTAGATGTCAATTACAGGAGAAAACTGTAAAAAATACAAACACATGGAGGCTAAACAATAAACTACTGAAGAACCAAGAGATCACTGAAGAAATCAAAGAGGAAATCAAAAAATACCTAGAACAATGACAATGAAAACATGATGACACAAAACCTATGGGATGGAGCAAAAGCAGTTCTAAGAGGGAAGTTTATAGCAATACAATCCTACCTCAAGAAACAAGAAACATCTCAAATAAACAACCCAACCTTACACGTAAAGGAATTAGAGAAAGAAAAACAAAAAAACTCAAAGTTAGCAGAAGGAAAGAAATCATAAAGATCAGATTAGAAATAAATGAAAAGAAATGAAGGAAATAAATGAAAAGAAATGAAAATAAATAAAAAGAAATGAAGCAAAGATCAGTAAAACTAAAAGCTGCTTCTTTGAGAATATAAACAAAATTGATAAACCACTAGTCGGACTCATCAAGAAAACAAGGGACAAGACTCAAGTCAACTGAATTAGAAACGAAAAAGGAGAAGTAATAACTGACATTGCAGAAAAACAAAGGATCATGAGAGATTACTACAAGCAACTATATGCCAATAAAATGGACAGCCTGGAAAAAATAGACAAATTCTTAGAAAAGCACAACCTTCCGAGACTGAACCAGGAAGAGATAAAAAATATAAACAGACCAATCACAAGCACTGAAATTGAGACTGTGATTAAAAATCTTCCAACAAACCAGGACCAGATGGCTTCAGAGGTGAATTCTATCAAACATTTAGAGAAGAGCTAACATCTATTCTTCTCAAACTCTTCCAAAATATAGCAGAAGGAGGAACACTCCCAAACTCATTCTACGAGGTCACCATCACCCTGATACCAAAACCAGACAAAGATGTCACAAAAAAAGAAAACTACAGGCCAATATCACTGATGAACATAGATGCAAAAATCATCAACAAAATACTAGCAAACAGAATCCAACAGTATATTAAAAGGATCATACACCATGATCAAGTGGGGTTTATCCCAGGGATGGAAGGATTCTTCAATATACACAAATCAGTGTGATACACCATACTAACAAATTGAAGGAGAAAAACCATATGATCACTGTAATAGATGCAGAAAAAGCTTTTGACAAAATTAAACACCAATTTATGACAAAATTCAACACCCATTTATGATAAAATCTCTCCAGAAAGTAGGCATAGAGGGAACTTACCTCAATATAAAAAAGGCCATATATGACAAACCCACAGCCAACAACATTCTTAATGGTGAAAAACTGAAAGCACTTCCTGTAAGTTCAGGAATAAGACAAGGATGCCCACTCTCACCACTATTATTCAACATAGTTTTGGAAGATTTAGCCACAGCCATCAGGGAAGAAAAATAAATAAAAGACATCCAAACTGGAAAAGAAGTAAAACTATCACTGTTTGCAGATGACATGATACTATACATAGAGAACCCTAAAGATGCTACCAGAAAACTACTAGAGGTAATCAATGAATTTGGTAAAGTAGCAGGATACAAAATTATTGCACAGAAATCTCTCGCATTCCTATACATTAATGATGAAAAATCTGAGAGCGAAATCAAGGAAACACTCCTATTTACCATTGCAAGAAAAAGAATAACATACCTAGGAATAAACCTACCTAAGGAGACAAAAGACCTGTATGCAGAAAACTATAAGACACTGATGAAAGAAATTAAAGATGATACAAACAGATGGAGAGATATACCATGTCCTTGGACTGCAAGAATCAACATTGTGAAAATGACTGTACTACCCAAAGCAATCTACAGATTCAATGCAATCCCTAGCAAACTACCAAGGCATTTTTCACAGAACTAGAACAAAAAATTTTATAATTTGTATGGAAACACAAAAGACACCAAATAGACAAAACAATCTTGAGAAAGAAAAACGGAGCTGGAGGAATCATGTGCCCTGACTTCAGACTATACTATAAATCTACAGCAATCAAGACAGTATGGTACTGGCACAAAAACAGAAATATAGATCAATGGAACAAGATAGAAAGCCCAGAGGTAAACCCACACACATATGGTCACCTTATCTTTGATAAAGGAGGCAAGAATATACAATGGAGAAAAGAAAGCCTCTTCAATAAGTGGTGCATGGAATACTGGACAGCCACCTGTAAAGGAATATGATTAGAACACTTCCTAACACCACACACAAAAATAAACTCAAAATCGATTAAAGGCCAGACACTATAAAACTCTTAGAGGAAAACATAGGCAGAACATTCTATGACATAAATCACAGCAAAATCCTTTTTGACCCACCGCCTAGATAAATGGAAATCAAAGCAAAAATAAACAAATGGGATCTAATGAAACTTAAAAGCTTTTGCACAGCAAAGGAAACTATAAACAAGATGAAAAGACAACCCTCACAATGGGAGAAAATATTTGCAAACGAAGCAACTGACAAAGGACTAATCTCCAAAATATACAAGCAGCTCATGCAGGTCAACAGCAAAAATACAAACAACCCAATCCAAAAATGGGTAGAAGACCTAAATAGACATTTCTCCAAAGAAGATATACAGACTGCCATCACACACATGAAAGGATGCTCAACATCACTGATCATTAGAGAAATGCAAATCAAAACTATAATGAGGTATCACCTCACTCCCGTCAGAATGGCCATCATCAAAGAATCTACAAACAATAAATGCTGGAGAGGGTGTGGAGAAAAGGGAACCCTCTTGCACTGTTGGTGAGAATGTAAATTGATACAACCACTATGGAGAACAGTATGGAGGTTCCTTAAAAAACTAAACATAGAACTACCATATGAGCCAGCATTCCCACTACTGGGCATATATCCTGAGAAAACCATAATTCAAAAATAGTCATGTACCACAATGTTCACTGCAGCTCTATTTACAATAGCCAGGACATGGAAGCAACCTAAGTGTCCATCGACAGATGAATGGATAAAGAAGATGTGGCACGTATATACAATGTAATAATACTCAGTCACAAAAATAAATGAAATTGAGTTATTTCTAGTGAGGTGGATGGATGTAGAGTCTGTCATACAGAGTGAAGTAAGTCAGAAAGAGAAAAACAAATAGTGTATGCTAACACATATATATGAAATCTAAAAAGAAAAAAGAATGGTTCTGAAGAACCTAGGGTCAGGACAGGAATAAAGACACAGACATAGAGAATGGACTTGAGGACACAGGGAGGTGGAAGGGTAAGCTGGGATGAACTGAGAGAGTAGCACTGACATATATACACTACCAAATGTAAAATAGACAGTTAGTTGGAAGCAGCCACATTGCATGGGCACATCAGCTCGGTGTTTTGTGACCACCTACAGGGGTGGGATAGGGAGGGGGGAGGGAGACACAAGAGAGAGGGTTTATATGTATACATATAGCTGATTCACTTTATTATACAGCAGAATCTAACACAACACTGTAAAGCAATTATACTCCAATAAAGATGTTTAAAAATTTTACATTAACTTTATATATTTTGTTCCATTTCTCCAGATATTTCTATTCAATGTTAAAAAATACTATGACATTTAACAGATATAAAATTATTACTCCTTATAACCACAGTACATATTGAAGCTTTATTAAAAACACTTTGCCCCTTTATGCACAGGAATTAGTAGAAGAATATGCCACTCCAAAATATGCTGCTTTGATATATTATTTTGAGCTGTAGGCACTTGAAAACTAGCAAATGGACTCCCATTATCTGCTTAAAGGCAGATCTTTCTTTCTTTGGAATTGAATTGTCCAAAATCCCTTCCCTGGAAATTTCATCAACCAGGAAAGACTGACTCTCATCACAGGAGAGGAAACTACAAGTTGATGCCACACGCAGACAAACTTTGTCACGAACTGTCATACCTTCCATCTATTCTGCTGAGGGCCCATTCATCTTTCCTGAAAATCATTGACTTTTCCCCAAGAGACCTACATTTCTCCCTTCCTTTTCCTGATCAATATGATATTTAATCCTGAATTCTAAGACATGTTAGGGAGTTAGTCACATGTTAATAAACTTCTGTTCGTTTTTCTCTTGTAAATCTGTCTTTTATGATAGGGGATCTCAAACAAGAATTCAGAAGCCTTTTCTGGGAGAGGTTTTCCCTTAGTTTAAATTATGTATATTTGATAATCATCAGAAGCTATATTATTCTCTTCTAATCTAATCCACAAATCCTTCCAGTGCAATCAATAGAAGAGTAAGCATTTTCAACTCAATTACCTCCACTTTTCATTTCTCCTATTCCTTTTCATTTGACTATATGGTAATCAAAATACTGAATGTGCCTTAACAGTTAAGATCTGATAGTATGAATTGACTTTAGGAATCTATCCAACATTACACCTATATCTTTTATGTAAATGTAAAAGTAGGGCTGGTCACATGAGCGAACAAAATAGGTGACCTGCTTCACCTGTGAGTCAGCTAGTTTGTGGTAAAGTCATCCAGCTGTTTCAAAACATCTCTGAATATTTATTATGATCTACTTATTTGCACCATTAGAAAATCAGTCTTGTACACTTTAAGGCATTTCAGAAAATGCAGGTCGCAATTGATAAAGGGACACATAACACCTTACTTATTATGTGCTAACAACTAGATCTGAAAGAGAATGCGAAGAGTAGAAACTAATACAGGAGTATCTGGAAATACATTAATGCTTGTTTTCCTCCCACATAAAATCCCATCAATTGTTCCTGCATCAGTTTTGGAATCAAATCATATTTTTGGCAAGTCATAAAACACCCTCCTCTTTCTTGCCTTAGCTTGTTATCTGTGTTTCAAGTAGTAATTTACATGTAGTTGCCCTAACTCCCTTGAGTTTGCAAACAAAACCATTCTCTAACAATGTTCTTAGCTTATTCATTCATTCTTCATCTGTCTAATGCCAAATAATTCTTCATAAGTCAGCTCTCAAGTTACCTTCCCTGCCCCAGAGCACATACATCCCATCTGGGGATTCAGAGTTCCAACAGGACTTTGAGTTTTCCTCTATCATAGTGTTTATGTGATTGCTTTCTCTTTTCTGTCAGTTTTCCAGGCCACCGGACCATGCAATCTTGTAGAGAAAAAACCGTAATATTTTGGTGCTCAGAAAAATGTCTATAAAAATTGGTAAAAGTGCAAAAGATGAGATAGGAACAACAGCCGTTGTTTATTGTGGGTTGGCAAAAACGATGTGGAGAGAGATCAGGGTCTATAAAGGACAAAGTCTTCTTAATACTTAACTCTAATTTTAGCTTTTCCCTGTGTTTGCACTGGCCATATAGGATGTCCAGCAATTCTGTGACTTATTTTGATCTCTAACTCAACAAAGACTGATATAAAGGTTGGAGTACAGATATGTTTTTAAGTTTTAGAAATCTGATACCTAGACATAATGGTTAGAGTTTTCAAATTTTTTTCTTTAAAAAATGTCTTAGACTGTAATAAACATATTGTCATTTGGGGGAATACTCGTGCTGATCCTGGGATCCTTCTGAGGAGTAAAATAGTTTGTCATGCAGCTTTATATTTTCTAAATGTAGCCTCCAAATAGAAATTTAAAAGACATAAAAGTCCAAGGAGATTCTTTGGGTTGGCTGATTACATTTCGGTCCAAGCACCTTCTTCATTAAGACTGACCGCAATGCTGTGAATTAAGTATCTCTGTGAAATGCTTTGTAATGGAGACCTCCATTTGAATAAGACAGTGTATTTTACAATAAAAATATATTTGTTTTCAGAATTTGAAATGCATAGACAGCCAAAGGTAGAAACAAACCATTCCTTATTCAAAATAAAAATCAGAAGACAACTGCTTTGCCAATCTCACGTTATTTAACTTATAGAAAAAACAGAATATTTTATTTCAATAGGAAAATTACAATCTAAGTATATGGTATATTTAACAACTAATTACACTGGTTATTAATAAGCATAAACAAATATTTATATGAGGTCCCCATAAATGTCATTAGTTTCAAAAGAGTCCTGTTATTCTTTTTTCTGGCCACACCACGTGGCTTGTGGGATCTTAGTTCCCCAACCAGGGATCAAATCCGGGCGCTTGGCAGTGAAAGCATGGAGCCCTAACCACTGGATCACTGGGAATTCCCTAAAAAGCTCTGATATTCTTTTCACTTTAATGGTACATTGCTGGAGAAATGCACATTCCCTCCAAAGGACGAAGTATATTTTTGGAAGGGCAAATATTTACGTCCTAATATTCAATGTTTTATTTATTATGGTAGAAAAAGCACAGATTTTGCAGTCATGCAGACATTAGTTCAAATTCTGGCTCCATCTTCATTTATTTTGAAACTTAGGCAAACCTGTTTTCTGAACCAATTTCCAAAAATTAAAAAAATTATATATGTAGTAGTATCTTTCTTATAATGGCATTTTTAGGACTAGTACAGGGCCTACAATACAGCAAAACCATGTAAATGATATGGCATCAGCACCAATATAAGAAGCATCGTTTTTGTTTTTATTGCACATTGCAAATAGGGGGATGCTCAAGGCTTTTCCCATCATTTAATATCTGAGCAAGTGAACCTTGGAATGCAGTTTTAGGGTCCTAGAGATGCTATTAAAACTCTAGAGGGAGAGTATTTTAATTATTTTATTTTATAAAGATTTTTTAAACATTAATATTTAAGTATAGCATCCACTTGGATATTTGAGTCTTTGGATTACTTCCTTCCATGTAGCTGAAATGCTGCTAAGCTAAGCAGCTTGGTTCTAGGGAGTATCTCCATCTTTCCAGCATACAATTATTAGTCTGAGGTAGACTGCCTTGACCACTTGTGTTCTCAGATTTTAGTCATCATTGGCCAAAACTATGAACAAAATAATTAGAAATCAAGAAAGCATTTTGGAGTATTGTCAGGCTAGGTCTCTGTCCAGAAGAACAAAGATCTCTTGTGACTCATGTGTGGTTAACAATGCTTACTTGGGTTATGGGTTCTACAAGGGGGTCTGAGGCCAAATCTTCATAGTACTAGGAAGTCTGCATAAGCTTAATCTTCTTTATAAGGATTCTAGGATGTGGGTTTTTGGAACGTACTTAAACCATCTTTCAATATTGTCATGATAAAAAATTTAATATCATTGTCATTGTTAATAGCACCAAATGAAAGACCCAGAGACAATGGGGAAACGTGTGACTAGGAGAGGTGATGGGTCAGATCATGGAGCTCTGACGGGAAGGACACCATCAGGTAAATGTACTGTAAATAGGTTGTAGACATTGGATACCTGACCTAGAGTGGGGCTGGAGGAGGGACAGGGGACTGATGTGCTTGATTCTACCTTCCTCATGTGGCTTCTATATAGGGAGATCACTCTCTGACCTAGTCACATTAAAATCCAAGTTCTATAGGTTTCTATATACCAAATTACATCAAAATTAAAATAAAACAAATATTTTGTTAATTGAATAAAGAAAAGATAGATAATATGCTACCTTTTTCTTCCAACTTTAATATTTAATTAATGTAGGTAAAAATAATATATAACCTTTTGCAATCTGTTACCATTTATAGATTACCTAGAAAATGATATGATTTATCACTTCATTAATGCAGTCATTCTCTCTACCATTTTTCTATATCTAGTGTACATGCTTTTTAAAAGTCACTTAAGAATATTAGTAAAGAACACAAAAATTTTACATTATGTCTACAAAAAACAACCCCTTTCCTCTAAAGAAAACACTCATAACGGGCTGACATACATTATATTTTAAAGCTTTGATTTTAAATGTACACTCAGCTTGGATAGAATGATTTTAGGGATGAAAAATAGTGCTTCTGTAACAGAGATAGAGTAAATTTCTCATTATAAAGGAAAAAAAGTATTTTATACAGTAAATCTGACTATATTACATTAAATATAAGGTACTTTGAAAAACTCTGTTCTTACAATTCACTGTAATGCTACAGTGGTTTTATAAGTTCTTTTTCTTTTCATTTATTTTTTTTTGTAGTTCATGATCTTTGAAATAAACTGCAAGTAGCTTTCTCTGAACACCGATTTTGTTCCCGTATGTAATAAATGTATTTGCTTCTGGGTATATTTTACATTTAAAAATAAAAGTCATTGATATATCAGTAGAGCATTTACTTCTTTATAACTCAGATCCATTCAGTTCATGTCTTTAAGCTGAGGAATATTTCTCTTCCACTGGAGAGGGCAAAGCCTTCCAGGTAGTTAGGCTGCATGACCATTTCTAAGAGCAGATCACATTAAGGACTTTTGGGGATAGCAATCGATTAAGCTATCGATTAAGCAATCGATAGCAAATCGATTAAGGACTTTTGGGGATAGCACTAGCCAGAAACAATTTCGGTCATACAATTCTAAGGCCTGATGAAGTACACGGTGATTTTATTAATTAAAATATAATAAAGTTAGAGACATGTTTAAATATTAATTGAAATTCATGAGGTTAATTAAAATACTCTGCAGACATCTCTAGACTAATAAAAATCATAGGAAATTCATTATTAGATAGGTTTAAATTGACCCACTGAGGAAGCTGACTGATGGAAATAATAGAAAAACAAAATCAGTTTACCAATATGCTTATTTAACATGCATTGAATTTACATGGTTAGTATCGCTCTCCTTTTAATAACAAATATAACACATTCAGTAACATTACATATTTAGAAATGTACTTTATTTTGTTCTCTTGGATTATTAGAAAACCAAATAAAACTTCTTTTCAAAGTACCTCTGGGCTTAATTTTTAAGATTCCCTGATGGAGAATTACATTCATGTATATGTTAGTGCCAAATATTACACTGTCAGAGTTAAATCATGAAATACTTTACAATGCCATTTCTAAATCCTGACAAGGTAACATGAAGCCTCAACTTTCCCAAGTACTAGTTAAATGATATGGAGCAAGTTACATGTTCAAGCTGAAGTATTTTTATAGGTCTATTTATTATAGATAATGGATAATAAATGTTAATCATTTAGTATGGTGCTTGGCATATAATAAACACTCCATAACTTTAAGCTTTCATAATGATCACCACCTTTGTAAATATTACAATCTGTAGTTATTGCCCTCAATGCAGTTGCGCTTGGTGAAGTACTTTCAAAGTGTTAAAAGGAGATTGTCTTTGCGTATAATGATGCTTATATTATGCTATTAAAAAATAGGAATGACATTTTGGGAGTGGTTCTTGAGGACACAGCAACAGATCAGTAAAAAATTAATTATAAAAATAAAAAAGGAAGAAAGTCACAACATTTTTGCAACATAATCCCCTTAAGGAAAATTTATTAGTATGAAGTTCTTGATTTGATTAGTTTTGACTGACAACTGTTCAGTATACATACTAAACAAAGTATATCTAAAGTGGCCCAGTTTAAATTTATATTGGAGGAAATCTTCTAAAGAAAAAATTTTAGATAGTAGACTAGTACTATGTTATGTGAAATTTTCAGGCATATAAATTTAATATTTCATTCCTGTAGATAATTTATATATTGTTATGCAAAGATTAAATATATTACCTTTTCTCCCATATTTCAATATTGTAGCTGAAATTTCTTTTTAGATATTAAAATTTCATGCCAACTTTGTATGACCTACAATAATTTTACTGAACCACTCTTTATATTTTGGTATCTAAGCTTGACTTATTTATAGAATGTTTAGATGCCTTACATTAATAATAATATCGCCAACCTTAATTTTGAGTTTAGAATTTATCTGTGTAATTTTTAAGGTATTTTCACATGTATGGATAATTTTTGTTGTGGTGGTTTTCCTATATCATTTTTTCTGTCGATCTATACTCTATGGTAAGGGAACAGCTTTCTTTATATCCATGTAGATTTCTTCATCTTTTCTATAGAATAAAATTTTTTCCTTTTAAAACTTATGACAAATTAATGATCTATTGAGAGTAGATCTTAAATGTTCTCACCATAAACACACAAAAATTAATTATGTGAGGTAATAGATGTGTTAACTAACCTTATTGTGGTACTCATTTTGCAATATATATATATGTATCAAATTATCACACTGTCACCTTAAATTTACACAATGTTATATATCAATTAGATTTCAATGAAGCTGGAAAAAAATAAAATAAACCTGTTATTAACATGTTAAAAAAAGAGTTGACAGGATGAGAGTTTAAACAAAAATCCATAATCTATAAAATAATCAAATACAGCTTAAAAAAATTACAAAAATGAAGAACTCAAGAGATCCTTTTTAAAGTAGATCAGACACAGAAGATAAGAAGATATTTAAACAGGAAGAAATATTTTTTGAAAATATGCAATTAGAAAATATCCAGAGTGAAGCATATGGAAGAAAAAGAGATATCGAAGAATAGAAGAGATACATGAGATCCAGAAGAAAAGCCTCAGAATGCAAGTAATTCTAGTGGTAGAAAAAAGTGAAAAACAGTGCAGGGGCAGTAACACAAGACATGCAAGCTAGAGACACTGCAAAATTAATGAGAGGGGGAAAAAAACTATCAGAATTACTGAAAAGAAAATCACACATGGGAGTATCATTTTAAAAAATACCTGAAAACCAAAGACAAAAAGCTTAAAAACACCGTATGTCTAAAATTATCTTCTAATATACAATATTATAATATACATATTATCTTCTAATATGCAATATTAAGAGAGCTGTTTGTTAACAGGAATGATGGAACATTAAATACAACGATTAAAAACTTTCAAGATGTTGAAAGAAACTTATCCATGTAAAACTCTAAATTTGTAGAAAATATCCTTCAAAAATGAAGTCGAAGTGAAGACAACTTTAGACAAATGAAACTTGAGAGTTTATCATCATTAGAACAAAATTTTTTAAATATACTAAAAATAATCATCAGAGGAAGGAAAATTACTCCAGAAGGAAGCATGATACCTCAGGAAGAGATATCATGTCATATTAAAATACATAAGAACAATAACACAAACCTCAGGTATAGTCAGGGGCAGGAGTTAAATATTTTAAGGTGTATATATTGTCTCAGAAGAGGTAAAGGTATAAATATTGTAAGAAGTAAGACAGCGTCTGTGAAATGAAAGAGTGAATCCAATCATAAAATAAAATTGCATTCTTTAATTACATAGCCTCAAATCATATAAAGCTAAACTTGACAGAACTGAGAGACAAATTTAAAATCATAATTAAAGATTTTAGCCTAGCTTTCTAAGTAAATAATAGAAAAAGAGACAAAAATTTAGTGAGTATGCAATACTTGAAAAGCACAGCTAACAGTTGATTTAGCGTCCTATACCTACAATTGCATGTAGTAGACATAATAATAGCCCCCATGATATCCATGCCTAAATCCCCAGAATCTGTGAATGTGTTACCTTATATGGAAAAAAAGGACTTTGCTGTTGTGATTAAATTAAGGACTTTGAGAGGAGATTATCCTGAATTATCCAGCTGAACCCAATGTAATCACATGGATCTTTAGAAGAAAAAGAAAGGAGGACCAGAGTCAGGAAAAGGCAAAGTGATGACAGAAGCAAAAGGAGAGATTGGAAGAGTCTACACTGTTAAACTTTGAAGCTAGAGGATGGGCCCTGGACACACGTAATGCAGGCAAACTCCAGAAACTAGGAAAGACAGGGAAACAGATTCTCTCCTACAGTGTCTGGAAGAAAGTGTATTCCCATTGACACATTGTGGATTTCTAATCTCCAGGATTATAAGATAATACATTTGTGTTGTTTCAAGCCACCAAGTTTGGGGTAATATGTTACAGTGGTAATAGGAAATAAATACACTATGAAATACATAAATTTTTGCCAAGTACTCATAACCTATTTTGCAGAACTGATTATAACACTAACTATAAATTCAATCTCAACAAAAGTAAATAAATTTAAATATTTTAAGTTTTTCAGAGTGTGCTCTCTGATCAGAGTGAAAATAAGCTAAATTAAGCTAAACCACTAAAATAAATAATAACTACAATATACTAAAATATTTGAAATTTAGGAAACATAACGATAAAATTAATGTGTCAAAGAAGATATGAAAATAAAGATTAGAAAATATTTTGAACTAATAATAAAAACATATGATATATCAAAGCTGTTGAGAAACAGGTAAGCCATGCAAAGGGGCAAATTAATAGACAAATTCTCTAATTCAAAATGAAAAGACTAATAGTCAGTAATATAGTGTTCATCACAAGAAGCTAGGAAAAATAACCTCAGAGAGTTAAACAAAAAAGTAGCAATAATCAATGTATAATGATGAGTTTGAAAAGTTTGTTTTCAAACTTACTTCAAAGACAAGTGTTAGAAGTTGGTTGAGTGTCCTATAAAAAAAAATAAATGTTCAAGAGAAGAAATGAAAGACTAAATTTAGTTTTTTGCAAAGACTAATAAAATTGATAAGTACGTAATGAGATATGAGACAACATACAGCATACAATATCAGGAAAGTACAAGGGGTCATCAATTCCAATCCTAGAGACATTATAAAAGATAATAATTCTAAATCAGTAGCATAAAGAAGAAAAATATTATTTGGTGGGGCTAATGGTGGACTCCAAAAGGGCTCATGCCAAGGAGTACTTCCCAGAGCTTCTGCTGCCAGTGTCCTTGTCCATACGGTGAGCCACAAAAAACCCCTGCCTCTGCAGGACACACTCCAACACTAGCAGTTCCTGGCACAAAGCTCCCAAATCCTTGGAATTTCTTGAGTGATAAGAGTGGCTTATGCTTACCCTTGTGAATCTGCCCACAAGAAAGACGGCTGCAGGCTCACAGAGTATCAAGGCAGCTCACCACAGAACCAGCAGCCATGTGGTTGACAGGGTCTTGGTGCTCAGGCCGGGTGTCAGGCCTGTGCCTCTGAGGTGGGAGAGCCGAGTTCAGGACATTGGTCCACCAGAGACCTCCCAGTTCCACTCAATATCAGATGGCGAAAGCTCTCCCAGAGATCCCCATCTCAACACTAAGACCCAGCTCCACTCAACGATGAGCAGGCTACAGTGCTGGACACCCTATGCCAAATAACTAGCAAGACAGGAAAACAACAACACCCATTAGCAGAGAGACTGCCTAAAATAAAAATGAGGTCACAGACACCCCAAAACACACCACCAGATGCAGTCATGCCCACCAGAAAGACAAGATCCAGCATCATCTACCAGAACACAGGGTACCAGTCCCCTCTACCAGGAAGCCTACACAACTGACTGAACCAATCTTACCCACTGGGGGTAGACACCAAAAACAATGGGACTTACAAACCTGCAACCTGTGAAAAGGAGACACCAAACACGGTAAATTAAGCAAAATGAGAAGACAGAGAAACACACAGCAGATGAAGGAGCAAGATAAAAACCCACCAGACCAAACAAATGAAGAAGAAATAGGCAGTCTCCCTGAAAAAGAATTCACAGTAATGATAGTAAAGATGATCCAAAATCTTGGAAAAAGAGTGGAGAAAATACAAGAAACATTTAACAGGGACCTAGAAGGACTAAAGAGCAAACAAACAATGATGACCAACACACTAAATGAAATTAAAAATTCTCTAGAAGGAATCAACAGCAGAATAACTGAGGCAGAAGCACGGATAAGTGACCTGGAATATAAAATAGTGGAAATAACCACCACAGAGAAGAATAAAGAAAAAAAGAATGAAAGGAATTGAGGACAGTCTGAGAGACATCTGGGGCAACATTAAATGCATCAACATTCGAATTATAGGAGTCCCAGAAGAAGAAGAGAAAGAGAAAGGGACTGAGAAAATGTTTCAAGAGATTATGGTTGAAAACTTCCCTAATATGGGAAAGGAAATAGTTAATCAAGTCCAGGAAGCACAGAGAGTCCTATACAGGATAAATCCAAGGAGAAATATGCCAAGACACATATTAATCAAACTGTCAAAAATTAAATACAAAGAAAAAATATTAAAAGCAGCAAGGGAAAAACAACAAATAACATACAAGGGAATCCCCATAAGGTTAAAAGCTGAACTTTCAGTAGAAACTCTGCAAGCCAGAAGGGAGTGGCAGGACATGTGTAAAGTGATGAAAGGGAAAAACCTACAAACCAAGATTACACTACCCAGCAAGGATCTCATTCAGATTCAACAGAGAACTTAAAAGCTTTACAGACAAGCAAAAGCTAAGAGAATTCAGCACCACCAAACCAGCTTTACAATAAATGTGAAAAGAACTTCTCTAGGCAAGAAACACAAGAAAAGCAAAAGACCTCCCCCCCCAAAAAAAAAAAAAAAACGAAAACAAGTAAAATGGAAATAGGAACATACATATCGATAACTACCTTAAATGTAAATGGATTAAATGCTCCAGCCATAAGACATAGACTGACTGAATGGATATAAAAACAAGACCCATACATATGCTGTCTACAAGAGACCTACTTCAGACCTAGGGACACATACAGACTGAAAGTGAGGGGATGGAAAACATATATTCCATGGATATGGAAATCAGAAGAAAGTTGGAGTAGCAATTCTCATAACAGACAAAATAGACTTTAAAATGAAGACTATTACAAGAGAAAAAGAAGGCCACTACATAATGATCAAGGGATCAATGCAAGAAGAAGATATAACGATCGTAGATATTTATGCACCTAACACAGGAGCACCTCAATACATAAGGCAAATGCTAACAGCCATAAAAGGAGAAATCGACAGTAACACAATCATAGTAGGGGACTTTAAGACCCCACTATCATCAATGGACAGATCATCCAAAATGAAACTAAATAAGGACACACAAGCTTTAAATGATACATTAAACAAGATGGACTTAATTGATATTTATAGGACATTCCATCCAAAAACAACAGAATAAACTGTCTTCTCAAGTGCTCATGGAACATTCTCCAGGATAGAACGTATCTTGGATCACAAATCAAGCCTTGGTAAATTTAAGAAAATTGAAATTGTATCAAGTATCTTTTCTGACCACAATGTTATGAGACTAGATATCAGTTAAAGGGAACAGTCTGTAAAAAATACAGAGATGAAGGCTAAACAATAAACTACTAAAGAACCAAGAGATCACTGAAGAAATCAAAGAGGAAATCAAAATATATCTAGAAACAAATGACAATGAAAACACGATGACACAAAACCTATGGGATGCAGCAAAGGCAGTTCTAAGATGGAAGTTTATAGTGATACAAACCTACCTCAAGAAACAAGAAATATCTCAAATAAACAACCTAACCTTACACCTAAAGCAAATAGAGAAAGAAGAACAAAGAAAACCCAAAGTTAGCGGAAGGAAAGAAATCATAATGATCAGATCAGAAATAAATCCAAAAGAAATGAAGGAAACAATAGCAAAGATCAATAAAACTAAAAGCTGGTTCTTTGAGAAGATAAACAAAATTGATAAACAATTAGCCAGACTCAGCAAGAAAAAAAGGAAGAAGCCTCAAATCAATAGAATTAGAAATGAAAAGGGAGAAGTAACAGACACTGCAGAATTGCAAAGGATCATGAGAGATTACTATAAGCAACTATATGCCAAAAAAATGGACAGCCTGGAAGAAATGGATAAATTCTTAGAAAAGCACAACCTTCCGAGACTGAACCAGAAAGAAACAGAAATATAAACAGAACACTCACAAGCACTGAAATTGAAACTGTGATTAAAAATCTTCTAACAAACAAAAACCAAGGACCAGATGGCTTCACAGGTGAATTCTATCAAACATTTAGAGACGAGTTAACACCTATCCTTCTCAAACCTTTCCACAATATAGCAGAGGGAGGAACACTTCCAAACTCATTCTATGAGGCCACCATCACCCTGCTACCAAAACCAGACAAAGATGTCACAAAGAGAAAACTACAGGCCAATATCACTGATGAACATAGATGCAAAAATCCTGAAAAAATACTAGCAAACAGAATATAGCAGCAAATTAAATGGACCATACACTTTTAATGTAATGGATCATACACCATATGATCAAGTGGGGTTTATCCCAGGAATGCAAGGATTCTTCAATATATGCAAATTAATCAATGTGATAAGCCATATTAACAACTTGAAGGAGAAAAACCATATGATCACCTCAATACATGCAGAAAAGCTTTTGACAAAATTCAACACACATTTATGATAAAAGCACTTCAGAAAGTAGGCATAGAGGGAACTTACCTCAACATAAAAAAGGCCATATATGACAAACCCACAGCTTACATCATTCTCAATGGTGAGAAACTAAAACTATTTCCTCTAAGTTCAGGGACAAGATAATGTTGTCCACTCTCACCATTATTATTCAACATAGTTTTGGAAGTTTTAGCCACAGCAATCAGAGAAAATAAATAAAAGGAATCCCAATCTGAAGAGCAGAACTAAAACTGTCACAGTTTGCAGACGACATGATACTATACATAGAGTATACTAAAGATGCTACCAGAAAACTACTAGAGCTAATCAATGAATTGGGTAAAGTAGCAGGAAACAAAATTAATGCACAGAAATCACTTGCAATCCTATACACTAATGATGAAAAATATCACGGAGAAATTAAGGAAACACTCCCATTTACCACTGCAAGAAAAAGAACAACGTACCTAGGAATAAACCTACCTAAGGAGACAAAAGACCTTATGCAGAAAACTGACACTGATGAAAGAAATTAAAGATGATACCAACAGATGGAGAGATATATCATGTCCTTGGATTGGAAGAATCAACATTGTGAAAATGACTATACTACCTAAAGCAATCTATGGATTCAACGCAACCCCTAATAAACTACCAATGGCAATTTTCACAGAAGTAAAACAAGAAATTTTACAATTTGTATGGAAACATAAAAGACACCGAATAGCTAAGGCAATCTTGAGAAAGAAAAACAGAGCTGGAGGAATCAGGCTTCCTGACTTCAGACTATACTACAAAGCTACAGTCATCAAAACAGTATGGTAATGGTACAAAAATAGAAATATAGATCAATGGATCAGGATAGAAAGCCCAGAGATAAACCCATGCACATATGGTCATCTTATCTTTGATAAAGGAGGCAAGAATATACAATGGAGAAAAGACAGCCTCTTCAATAAGTGGTGCTGGGAAAACTGGACAGCTACATATAAAAGAATGAAATTAGAACACTCCCTAACACCATACACAAAAATAAGCTCAAAATGGATTAAAGACCTAAATGTAAGGCCAGACACTATAAAACTCTTAGAGGAAAACATAGGCAGAACACTCTATGACATAAATCAGAGCAAGATCCATTTTGACCCACTCCTAGAGAAATTGAAATTAAAAAAGAAAAACAAATGGGACTTAATGAAAGTTAAATGCTGTTGCACAGCAAAGGAAACCTTAAACAAGAAGAAAAGACAACCCCCACAATGGGAGAAAATATTTGCAAATGAAGAAAGTGAAAAAGGATTAATCTCTAAAATATACAAGCAGCTCATGCTGCTCAATAAAAAAAAAAATTAAAAAAAAAAAGTGCAAAAATGAGCAGAAGATCTAAACAGACATTTCTACAAAGAAGATATACAGATTGCCAACAAATACATGAAAGGATACTCAACATCAGTAATCATTAGAGAAATGCAAAATAAAACTATAACGAGGTATCACCTCAGACCAGTCAGAATGGCCATCATCAAAAAATCTACTAACAATAAATGCTGGAGAGGGTGTGGAGAAAAGGGAACCCTCTTGCACTGTTTGGGGAATGTAAATTGATATAGCCACTATGGAGAACAGTATGAAGGTTCCTTCAAAAACTAAAAATAGAATTACCATATGAGCCAGCAATCCCACTACTGGGCATATACCCTGTGAATACCATAATTCAAAAAGAATCACGTACCACAATGTTCATTTCAGCTCTTTTTACAATAGCCAGGCTGTGGAACCAACCTAATTGTCCATTGGCAGATGAATGGATATAGAAGATGTGGCACATATATACAATGGAATATTACTCAGCCATAAAAAGAAATGAAATTGAGTTATTTGTAGTGAGTTGGATGGACCTACAGTCTGTCATGCAGAGTGAAGTATGTCAGAAAGAGAAAAACAAATACTGTATGCTAACACATATCTATGGAATAAAAAAAAAACTGGTTCTGAAGAACCTAGAGGCAAGACAGGAATAAAGATGCAGATGTAGAGAATGGACTTGAGGACACGGGGAGGGGGAAGGGTAAGCTGGGATGAAGTGAGAGTGTAGCATGGACATATATATACTACCAAATGTAAAACAGATAGCTAGTGGGAAGGAGCCACATAGCACAGGGAGATTAGCTCAGTGCTTTGTGACTACCTAGAGGGGTGGGATAGGGAGGGTGGGAGGGAAATTCAAGAGTGAGGAGATATGGGGATATATGCATATGTATAGCTGATTCACTTTGTTATACAGCAGAAACTAACACACCACGGTAAAGCAATTATACTCCAATAGAGATGTTAAAAAAAAAAGAAAAATATGATTATGTTAATGGTCATGAAAAATCATTTGATGAAATTCAACACACGTTTATTATAAAAGTCCACAACATAGTATGAAGATAATGGCTCTTTCTTGATCTGATAACGGGTGTCTATAACACTTCTCTACAAAATATAATGTTTACTTTTGAATTATTAAAAATATTTTCCCTGTTATTAGAAAGGATACTAAAATGTCCTATATCACCAATTTTGTTGGTTACTGCATATCCCAGACTGTACAATAAAGTATTAAAAGGAATAAGTATTTAAAGTTAGAGATAAAACTGCCATTATTTGCATACAAAACGATTGTGTAGAATGAAATTCATAAAGAATGTATAGACAACTTTCATAAATAATAAGGCAAGTAATGAGGTCAGTAGATACACAATATATAAAAGTGAAATATATTCCTATGCATTCCACATATTAGACTGTTTTATAACAACAAAAACTGTCAACAAAACAAATGAAATTATATGACTGCTAAATAGAAATCCTTAGAAACATTATTGAGAAAAAGTTAAAGAGGTCTAAATAAAAGACTGAATACACTTTATTCATGAACTAGGAGACTAAATAATATAAAGATGCCAATATGTCAATGTTTACTTAGAGAATAAATTGGATTACTGTCAATATCATAACCCTATTTGTAGAAGTTGATAAATTTATTTAAAAATGCATATGGAAGGTAAAGAAGCCAAAATCGCATGGAATATCTTGCATAAGAAAAACATACACTATCAGATACTAAGGTTTACTATCAAATTGTTTTTGGACAATATGTCATTGGCATGAGAAGAAGCAGATAGAAAAGGGAACAGGATAAAGACTCCATAAAGAGATCGCTACTTCTATGACCACCTGATTCTTAAGAAAATTGCTACTGCAAATTAGAATGAAGTGGATGACCATTTAAATATATGGTAATGCAAAAACTCAATATCCAAGTAGAAAAAAGTAGTTATTCACAAACCATACATAAAAATCAATTCCGGATAGACTGTAAATTTGAGTGTGAATGGTAAAGCAAGAAAGCTCATAGAAGATAACAAGCAGAATATCTTTATGACCTTAGAGTAGGCAAAACATGTTTTAATAGGTATCAAAACTTATTAACCATAAAAGTAAAATATTGATACATTAGACTGCAATTAAAATTTTGTGTTCAATAAAATTAAGAGAATGAAATGAAAACTATATGTGATATGTATACTGACATATATAAGGCACTTACCCATAACACATAAAGAATATTACGACTTAATAAGAAAAAGACAATCCAATTTATAAAAGATGCATACAGTGGGGTAGATATGACTTAAACAGGAATTTTACTAAAGAAGTCATGGTTAATTAATATATAAAAAGGTGTCAGCATAATTAATTAGCATTAATAATAAACACATTAAACCGATGATATGATAGATGTATATACCAACAGAACGGCAGAATGGTCAAAATGAAAAAACAGACTATGTCAAGTACTAGATTTTACAAGTCATTAATTTCTGTTCTTTTTTAAAAATCATATTGCTTTTTCCTGGTTCTCAAGGTTTATCTTATTTTTCTCTCTCTAATGACTCATGTTGCAAATGTAGCTCAATAATTATTTTTTTCTTTCCAAATATTAACATTTAAGACTATACTTCTCAAAGTTCTAATTTAACTAAATTTCCAATAATTTGATATGTATTTTTATTTACTTTTAGTTTATTTTAAAATTTCTACTATGATTTTTTTCTTTTCACTATTTTACTTATGAGTTATTTACATGTTTACTGTTTAAAGTTTCAAATTTATAGGGATTTTTCTTGGTATGTTTTATTTTTTCCAATTTACTTATACTCAGAAAATATGGACTGTATAATACAGACCCTATGATATAAATTTTTATAAATGTTACATGTGTACTTGAGGAGAACCTGAATTCTATCATTGTTGATGCAATGTTCTATATAAGACACCTATACCAAGCTTGCTAATTTCCCTGTTCAAATCTATATCCTTCCTGATGTTTTCTTTAACAGGTAATAATTGCAGAAGTTATGTCTAACTTCTCCCATAGTTGATTTCTCTGCTTTGCTTTATAAATATGATAATTTTGATTTACAAAATTTCAGATTTTTTGTTGTATATCTATTTAGAATCATTATAATTTCTTGAAGAAAGTGAACTTTTAAACATTATATATTTATCCTTTGTATTTCTTTTACACCTTAAAATCTCTTACATTATATCCTATATATATGAATATATAAGTGAAAATATTCATATCTACATATATTTTCATTAACTAATTTAGTCACTTGTACTGTGCTTTAGGTTCACCTTGTTTTCTCTATGCTTTCTTGTCATTACTACCACCTAGTAGTGACTATTAAGATAACATCACTTATAAGACATATCCTAATTTCAGCTGATAAAATGTGACAAATGTGGTAGTCCAATTATCTGTGGTTTTAAGCAGTCTTTGTGTGTGTGTGTGTGTGTGTGTGTGTGTTTTAATACACTCACTGACTAATGATAATATTCTTTTTAAGTGAGTTTGTTTAGCAGTCTTGCAATCTGAACTTGTGAAATGTAGGGCTTTTACTGCTGGAACCCAGGGTAGTTGGGTTTAAGGGTGTGTCCCTCAAGAGAAATCTTGTACTGATTTTAAAAGTTTTGTACTGATTCTGATATGTACTTTTGCTTGAAAAGTCAGAAATACAGTGTAGGAAAGCACTGGCATTAGGTAAACCATGCACTTTCTAAATTCATATTTTGAATTAAGGTGAGCCTGTGTATAGTTTGGGAACATAATATTTACTCTAATAATTATTGTTGACTAAACTTTTGGCATTATGAAACAAATTCTAAGATATGTACACTGATGACATTTTTGAATCAAAATAATTAAAAAAAAATTTTTGAGGATAGTGGATTTACAATGTTGTGTTAGTTTCAGGTGTCAAAATATCTTCAATGAAGTAGAAGAGCATGTATGGCTTTATGACTACAGAATTACATGGACATAGTAAAATTTGTTAACTGGCCAAAGAAGGTTTGTAACAACACTATTTTATGGAATTTTGTGGGTTTTTTCCCTCTGTTATCTGTAATAATTTCTATATTAATTCTAACTAAATTAAATATTCTGTCAAAGATGTTAAGATATACTCCATGTTTACTCTGTAGATCTGTCAGTTATTTTGAACATTAAAATGGTGAGGAACATACCATTTATGGTTATATCTTCTGTATATTTTTCCTTTGTAGAGAAAATGAATAATATGTGATTACAGTTAGTGTGAGCTACAAATCTCAGAATAATTAGTTTTAATGATTACCTTGCATTAAAATAGTCACAGTTTCCCTCTTTAAAAAAAAGAAAATTCCATTAAGATGTTTAAGTCCATTTTGAAAAAACTTACTTTATTGTATTTTTACATAAAAAAGTATTTATTTTAAGTGGAGAGCTCTTCCAAGAGCTTCAGCAAATGTATATACCTCTGCAACCTTGAGCAAGTACAGATATAGAATGTGGTCATCAATCTCAAAGAGTTCACAGCTGGGCTTTTGCAGTAAATTCTTCCCAAGATCACTGGCCCCAGACAACCACAAATCAGCTTCTTTTACTATTGATTATTTTTTCCTATTCTACTGTTTGAAATTAATGGAATCATAGAATATATACTCTTTTGTGCTTGGCAGCTTTTGCTCAGCATGATGTTTCTGAGATTCATCCATTTTTTTGCTTGTATATCCATTTTGTTGCTGTTTTGCTGTTCAGCCCTATTCCTTTGTGTGTATTCATCTCTTGATAGCCATGTAAGTTGTTTCAAGTTTGGGGATGTTACAAATAAAACTACTATGAAACTTCATGTTCAAGTACTTCTACGAACATACATTTTCACTTCTCTAGGTAAATAACAAGAGTTGAATTGCTAGGCCATGTCATAAGTATATGTTTAACCTTTTAAGAAACTGCCAAACTGTTTTTCCAGAGTGGTTTGTACCATTTTGTATTTCCAGCAGTATTGTGCTAAAGCCCCAGGTGTTCTGGTTATAATGCATCCTCTCCAACAATGAATGAAAAATTCACAATGCAGGCCATTCACCAAAGCTTTCAGTAACTGTAAGTTACCACTATTTTTATTATAATTGTCTTTAATACTAGTCAGATGGACATTGTAGCAAACTGTCTGGACAATTGGAGTTGGAGAGTCATGTTACTGCAAACAGTGAAGTTTTCTAAATGCATTGGGAATAACTAGATTTAAACAATGCTGATGGGATTGCTTTATTTAATAGTAAATATAAACAAGTGATAATGCTAGTTAACAAAATAATTTAGCATAATTCAGACCTTGTGTGTAGTCAAAAACAGTAGTGACCCTCACAACAACTTTTCTTTTTTCATTTATTTATGTTAGTTGAGCAATCTTTGTTGACTCCTGGGGATACTGAGGACTGAGGAAGTCTTTTAGTCCTCTTTCCTTTTGTTGTTCTTCTTAGTTATAAAACATAAGGGTCAAATTATGGTTTATAAAAGCATCATTTAATCCAGGAACCTAGGAAAATAGCATCCATTTCCTTTTGTTCCATTCTGCAGTGCTGCCTAGAAGTTGAGGAGAAAGGTAAATCTTCTCACTTCTTTTTTCTTTTTCTTTGCTCTAGGTTATATAGTCTGTCCCCATGTAGCCAATGCATGCCTTTATCAAAGAATATGTAAACAATTTAACAGACTCTATATAATCTTTCAATCACAAATGATAGTTTCAAAACAATCTTTGATTGTTTAATTTATTAAGTTTAGAATGAGACTTTTGTATAGGGACCCCTTTTATATAAGGAACCATTACATAAATGAAAGCATTTTTAAGTTGTAAAATTCTTAACACATCCTTCTGGGTAATTTTGGATTTTAAACAGAGTAATTAAATTCAGCTTTTCTTAAAAGTTGTTTCCTCATTTGTTTTGTTAGTCCTGAGGTAAAATATGAAATTGTATCCCTTTATCTTTTAATTTAAAATTTATTGATTTCTGCACCTTTACATGAACATACTTAATAGTTTTTTTTTAATTAATTTTTATTGGAGTATATGCACAAGTTTTCAAGTTATGTTAGGAAGACCTTGTTTTTATTTGTTTGCTTGTTTGTTTTGTTGGCTTGTTTTGATTTGGGCTTTTTTGGTTGATTATGCTTGTGTGTTAGTGGACCTAAGTGTCCAGCTGTATAAATGATAAATAAATATTAAACTGAGGAGGGACATAGGGACTTGATTACAAAGTGGCTGAAAACTCCTCAGCAACTTTGCTAAACTGGCATTTTTCAGTATGTACATATCTCAGAATTCTTCAGAGTTTATACTGAAATTAATAAGAGCGGGACGAAGAATCAATGCTGTATGTTTTGTTACGTACTTTGTTCCAACTAGCTGATTCTTAGTTTACATTGTCCTTCTTCATTTTGGGTTTCAAAAACATAATCTGATGCTCATTTTTGTGGCAACTTTTATAAGTACACTATACTTTATCAATACCTTTTTATTCATTTTTTTTTTCTTACTCTGTAAACAAGTATGGTCATCTCTTTTTAAACATATCCAGACAAAATTTAGTTGGCCTCATTGTTTTATTGAAAATGAAAATCACAAGATGTTGTAACTGTTGATTGTTTTTTTTTACTTTATTTTAGATCTACATATATTTTTTCTTTTCTTAATGAATGGAAGATTCTTTAAATTCTATAGTACTTTATTCACACAGGTGATTTCACTGTTGATTTTAGGTGGAGCATTATAAAATGCTGAGCTTTTATTAATCTCATTGGATTATTTTTGAATCTTGACTGTTAAGAGACTTAAAAGTTTAATAGCCAGGGTATTACTAAATCAAATTTCACTTATTTCAGTGTTTACATTGAAGTAAATTTGAGAATTCCACAATTACTTGATGAATTAATTAATGTATTAACAAGCAAGTTTAAAGAAAGAAAATCTTGTTATTTAAAATTTTTGAAATATTTGTATTAACAATTAACTTTATACATAGTACAGGCTAGACTTTTTTTCTAAAAGCAAACACTGAAATACATCTACTGGGAAAGTGTTAATAACCAGTTGACTAAAAGGAAGAGGTCTTCTCAGAACAGGAGCTACAAATTGTTAGATATGTTTGAAAGTGATCCCCTTTTGGCCACAAGGTTTCATGCTGAAGGCTTTTTCTAAGTTTTTTGAGGATTTAAAACAGTGAGCAGTAACATGGTAAAATCTCAGGAGACAATGTCTTTGTGAATATCTATCTTCCCTGTGAAGAGAGCAAAAATGTACCTTACGTATAAAGTTTAAATAGTCAGACCTTGAGATGCCCACAAAAGGAACGAATTTTCACTAGTTTTATCCTCTCCATAAATCCAGACAAATTGGTAGACTCTTCTCAAAGCTAAAGTACCAGGAGTATGTTCATGAATTTGCTACAGCAAATGAATAACAATATAGAAGAATCATGGAATGTTAGGCTAGAAGGAACCTTATAGACCATCTAATTCCAAACCTTATTTTTAGGATAAGGAAGTAACACGAGGGAACCACCTATTAACAGGTATCAGGCAATCACCCAAGTCCCTAGTTTCCTAACTCATTTTTCTTTATTATTCTGTAGTATTATTGATTTTTAATACATGTTAATTAATAATTTCATACATGGACTCTTCCTCTTTTCTCCAGGAGGTGTACAAACTTCATCCCTCCTTGTGTATCTAATAGATATTATCTTAATTCTTGTCCAGACCCCCCACCAGAAGAATAAACTTTGCATAGAGAATCAATAACCTAAGTTTTGAACAATGCTAATCATTGACTCAATGAACAGTAGATCAGGTAAGGAAGAAAAAAAATTAAAATAGTAAAGAAGTAATACAGTTATATCATATTTGAACCTATGTAATTGCTCTCCTTACTTTCTAAATTTGTGTTAACTTTTCCTTACTCATTTAGAGATGATACATGTTAGACTTCATCCCTAAAAGAACTGACAGTTTCTTGTATTGTTTTTGTTTTAGTTTCAAAGTAATAGTGTAGAAGTCAAGTAGTTGGTTCGCAGAATTAATGTTCTATTTTACTCCTAGTTTGATCTTCTTAATATTTATATTTCTACCATTTTTGATGTAATTCAAGTGAATAAAATCATCACCTGGCAGTCATTTGAGTGTGATTGAAATGTGAAATATGCAGACTAGGAAAAGGTTGAATTGGGAAATACATTTATCACATTTTCACTTCAGCATGACAATAAATCTCTCCATTAGGTGAAACCAGCCATGTAACTATCTGCTTCCTTTAAGTGGAAAGATATCATAAAATCTAATCTGTTTTGTGAAACAGTCTTGCATGAGACTAAAATAAGCAACAATCCCAAACTGACAAAATACCTAAGTATCACCCATTGAAGCTCAATCACAAAGAAAACATTGTAGACATTTTTTTTAATATATTTCTACATACATGGAATATTTCCACAGCAAATCTCCACCTCTTAGGGTTCAAATTTTTCCATTTCTCTTCACTGTGGTCATGCATGACTGGTATTCATATATTCTTAGCTGCTTACTTTGACAAGGGAGAAGCTAATGAATAAAAAAGGTTGACTAGCTCACTGAAGGTCACTTTAGCAGCAGTTAAGCTAGGAAGAGACCTGGACACCCTTCCTTGATTGAGATTCAATTTGTGCTACATATTTCTCCTGTAAAGGCTCAGATCATGCTCACATTTCAGCTTAAAGCACTGCAAGTTTGCTTTCAGTTTACTACATCCCTGTCCAGAGAAATCAGATGGAGAAGAGGAAGAACAGTCTCAGGGACCAGGTTGAAGACTCTTAACAGTTGACATACTGGCCAAATCATGAATCAGGTATCATAAATCAAGGTTTACCCCTATATTTTGTTCCACTAATTTTCCTGTAATACAATAAATATTTCTGTTAATATAAATGATAATCAGAATGCAGCTCACAAGTATTAGAACCAATATTGAAAGTCTGGTTTAGTTGATTTCAAAAGCTGTTTTTGAGCAATTTGACTCAGTCTCCCTTGAGGACTTCAGCAGACTGCATAAAATGTGCCTCAGAGTAGACCACATAAAGAGCCACTTCATGTCAAGTTTGCACACTTGCTTGACGGCATCCTACCTCAACCACCTTCAGTTTTTTGCCTGAGGGTTTTGCCATTCTAGAGGAGCATGCTCAGACCAAGGAAGGTGAGACATGCTAGGGTGTTAAAATACCTGGGCTCAGCCTAACGGTGGTGGGTAAATACCACAGCTTTCTTCCTTTTCCAGAGGAGGCGGGCAATCAGTTGCAGTATTACAAACCCAAATACTGTATTTGGAGGCTCTTAATACAGCTGTTATTGCAATTAGTATATAGAATTCATTTCTGTGACACTTTTAGAACTTAAGCTGTAGGATTTCATTGAACAGGTGATTCTATAAGAAAGGTTCACTGGTGAAATCTGCAATGTTGGAGGTGAGATTGCAAGCCATTTTAGGTAAGAGAAAAGAATAAGAAGAAAATTCACTGAGACTAGAATAATCTTTCTTTTTAGAAGAATCACCTAATTGGAGAAAAGAATCTACCTTAAGAAATAATGAGAGATAAGGTTGAACAGATAAGAAAGAGTCAGGGAACAAAACAAATTAAAGATTTTTGGATTTGATCTAATAAACCTTATGAAATGAATACAGGTTCTTGATTCAGGATACTCAGAAAATTATACTGTAAGATCAAACTAATATCTATTTTAGAGAGAAAGGAACCCATAATCAAATCACATCTAAAATATATTTTCAAGTATTTGCTGTGATATTTTTAGTAAATAAAAAGTAAATACCACAAATATAACAAAATTTGAAAATCTGCCTACGTAGTGACTTATTGTTTGTAAATAATACCACTTTAAGAAATGAAAACTTCTATCTTAGTGTTACATGAAAAAGGTATAAGATAACCATGGAAATTGCACTTATTCATAAACAATGATATCCCACCACTTGCGGTAGGCAGAATTATCCTGTTGATAAATGGATGACTCTAAAGAAAGGTCTTGAGGTATTAAAAAGATGACCCTTAAAAGGAGAATGTAAGGTAGTCATTATCCTGTAGATATTGCCATCAGTGACCTAATTGATCAGATTCTGGAAATCATTAAAGAAAGATCACTTAAAGAAGAGGCAAAATCAAGGGGTTGTGCAGCTTTATCATTTAAAACAAATGTGATAGATATATGGATGTTTACAGGACAGTTTTTAAAATTTGACTGAGATATTAGAAAATTTGCAGTAATTCTATCATTTGTAACTACAATTTTATTTTGTCAGGTTTTTTTCCTTTCATTGATTGAATTATTCCTGAAACTATACGAACAGTTCATTTAGAAACTATTTTAATATGAGATGTTAAAGTGAACAGTGCTTCTATTAAAACTAAAATGTATCTGCCTTTGCTTGCTATATAATAGCTAATATTTTCTATTTTAAGTGAAACTTTTAAATATAGGGAACAGAATTACAATGGGATTATAAAGATGTTTTTAATCAACAAATAAGCATAGTCCTAAATATAATTTAGAATATACAATCTACCTCAATTTTTTTTTTTTTTTAATTTTGGGCACAAATCCTTTGCATAATGTCAATTCCAGTGGAGTGGTATTAGTAATTACTCTGATTCCACAGTCTTATTTCCTATTTTTGATGAAGTTCACTATATGAATGAATGTGTAACTGCCAAATAAAAATAATTAATTATATATACATAGCTGAACATAATGTGATAAATATTGAAAACACTGCAGGCAAAGCATTATGCTTAACAGTGTCTCAGGAAGACAATTTCATGAGACTGGACAATTTCATGAGATTGAAAAATTCCATCACTTTAATGGTATCAGAATGGAGATAATCAGGAAAACTGGAAAAGAAATTTAATCACAATGAAGTATACTGTTATATTTTAAATTAGATGCGACCATTTAAAAAATTAAGTTTCCTAAATTTTTATACAACTAATTTAAATTTTAACTTACTTATGCAATTGTGATCTATAACTATATTATTATGCAATTATGTTATATAACTATAACTTTGATGATAAAACCAGATGACAGACCAGTGACAGTGACCAGCTATGACTAATGGTTTATGTCACCATTAGATGAGTCAGAAGTCCAAAGTTTCTTCACTATTTTTAAAATAATGGGCTCAGTTGATTTCTCCTTGTTGAAAGCATTATCATACTCCTTACCAGCATGTCTATTAGAATATTTCCTAAAATATCTCATCATAAAACATCTATAAACTTTATATGGCACTATTATAAAATGGAGTAACATTACTTCACCTTGAGATGCTCATAATTAAACAATCACACATGCTATGACTTCCAGGATCCCATAGAATAATGTTGTAGGATAGACAGTAATTCAAAGATATATGCCTGGTCTGATTGGTGTTCTCACCATTACTTTCCAATGAATGTTTAATTTACATTCAATTTATCTTTTCCATACTTTTGTCATACCTAAATGAGAAATTTGTATGCATTTTCCCACTTACCTATAAATATCATTATATAGCAATTGTTTTATTTATTTTAATTGAAGTAAAGTTGATTTACAATACTGTGTAAGTTTCAGGTGTACAGCACAGAAATTTCAGTTATACATAGACAAAGGCAAATATCATATGTATCGCTTATATGTGGAATCTAAAAGAAAATAAAGACACAAATGAACTTATTTCCAAAACAGAAAGAGACTCACAAACACAGAAAACAGAGTTATGGCTGCCAAAGGGGAAAGGGAAGTGGAGGGAGGGATAAATTAGGAGGCTGGGATTAACATATACACACTACTATGTATACAATAGATAACCAAAAAGGACCTACTGTATTGCACAGGGAACTGTATTCAATATTATGTAATAACCTATAAGGGGAAAGAATCTGAAAAATAGCAATTGTTTTGATACAATGAATCAGTGTAACATAAGGTGAATGGGCTACTGAAGTGTCAGATAGCATCAGTGAATCCTCAGGGAATGACAGAATAATTAACAAGACCTACATATTAGTTTTGGTCCTACAGTACTAGGAGTGTTATATTGGGCAATTCAATTAAATTTTAACCTGTAAAATGACCTTGATACATATATTATATTCCTCACATATTGAATGAGATAGCTACATTAACAGAAAGTACTTAAAATATCCTGGTCATCCCCTGTCTCATGTTTCTCAAACCATCAAATAGCTCAATAATTCAGGCTTTTACTTTGACCAACATCAGTAGAAATCACTTTAGGATTTGTGATGTCTAATTACCAATTATCTGGTTTTCCCTTATGGCCAGGGGGATATTCCCATGAGGAAATTTGAAAATCCCTTAAAGCAGCGTATCGTCGTGTGCATGCTCTTGGTATGAAAGCAAGAGGAAGTCTCTCAGTTATCTTAGACAATCCTAATCAAGTCATTCATTCATTCATTCATTCATCTACTCATTCAACATTAATGCCGTTGTTTTTCAATAGGCCAGGCATGGTGCTAGATCCGTGGAAATTAAAAGAAAATAGTTACCGTTTCTTGTGTAAAATAAATTGAGAATTCATCTGGATCAGTCTCAGTGAGTGTAGGAAACAGAATTCACTCCTAATAGTTAAGACGAAGAAACTTTCAAACGGGGGCTGCTTATAAGAGTATGACCAAGGTTAAGCAAATACATGAAGGACGGTAAAAGCTCCTGTTACCCATACAGTTGAAAGAATAAGCTGGGGGGAATAGAAATATAATTCAATGAGAATTGGAACCATCTAGAGGAGGGGTCACATAACAGGAGTTAGTAGTGGGAGGACCTAACTCACATAGCTGGGGTTGAGGGGGAAGTCAGGAGCAGAAAAGAAATAGCATTCTTTTTTGTCTCAACTTTTCACTCTCCTTTTGATGACTCCCATTAGCTAAGTCTAACCTAGGTGATGCAATCCAAAGAGGTCAGTCTCCAGGGTCTCAGAGAAAAATAGAGAAGGGTAAAAAATGATGGAGGTAGCCATAAAAAAAAAAGAATACCCAGAAAAGTATACTCTTTTTGCCACTCAGTCTTCATTCTTACCTTTTGTTCAGAAGACAGTGCTCTCATTTTCCAACACAGAAGTCCCACAGAGATCAACCACCTTTCAACAGGGGTGATTTCAATTTAGCAATACTCCCAACTGAAACCCTAATTATAACTTATCATCTTTATACAGCAACAGGAAGACAAAATTATCTGACATAAAATATGCATAGCAGCTTCACTCATCACCACTCATCACTTCTGTAGCTAGGCAAAAGGCTTCTTCCTCCCTCCCTCCCTTGCTCCATCCCCCTTCCTTTCTTCCATCCTTCCTTCCTTCCTTCTTTCCTTCCTTCCTTCCTTCCTCCCTCCCTCCCTGTCTCCCTCCCTTCCTTCCTTTCTTTCTTTCTCTCTCTCTTTTTTCTTCTCCATTCAATGTATCTTTATCTAATACTAGCACTTTATTTGCTCAAAGTTCTTTATCTACTGTGTTAAACTTTCATTTTGTAAGGATTTGAGTACTTAATGATTCTGTGCTTATCATATTGATAATTTTTCAATTAATATTTATTATTGAACACATGCATTCTAAGAGACACCATGGACATGGTTCTCATGAATCTATTATGTCATGTCAACCCAATTTTTCCTTAGTAATCAGGATCAATCACCACAGGCAGGTTAGCCACTTTCTATGACAGTTGTCTCACTGATATAAGAAGACCTAAAAGACAAGTGGGACTTCTGATTTTTCAATCTAGCAGAATTATGGCTTTGTTCCTTGAAGGGAGTCTTTCTCCCTTGGGAACTAGGACCATTGAACTCAAGGACAGAGCAACGGAAAGAAAAGAATTCTCTAAGTGAGCTATTACATGTATTAGGGAGAGAATATCTGTTACTTCTATCCCTTCAATTCTCAGATATAAATTCTGGCTCTTGGAGAAATTCTACCACATATTGGTCACTGGTTTAAAGTATATGTTATTTCTTATAGACCAGTACCCCAACTTCATACAGTGTTAGCTCCTAATCGTCATTTGTAAATAAGCCTTCAGTACACAATTCTGTAAAAGACAATTGATTCTGAGATCTGGGATACTTAATATGACCAATCAATTCTGTGGGAGTGAATCTATTGCCATGCTCATTTTGCTGTAAAATGAGTTTCTTGGCCAGAAGTAATGTCATGTGGAATATTATAGTGATATGTCAGGCATTCTAAGAGTCTGTGGATGGCATTTTTGACACAAGTGTTATGAACAAGAAAGGTAAACCCATATTTGTATTATGTCTCTGTTCCCATGAGAAAACCAAAACCAAAACAAAACATCACTGCCCCTTCCATGTTAGAAAGCATCCAGAGTAACTGATTTGACATCAGATTGATTAATCCTCCTGGAGAATTGTGTCATATGAGGGCTCCGCATCGTCCTCTACTAAGGCAGGCTGAGCACTTAGCATTAGATACATAAAGGTGAGCCTTGATGAGGGAATTCCAAACTATTGAACTCATGTGTAGCTTTTATCCTTGCAGCCATGAAACTTGGATCATGATCCCATTGATAAAACACTGGCTGGCAGTGGAAAAAGGCTAATCTTTCCACAATGGGTCATCTAGCCCATCTGATTATTGAGTATGCTTCTGCAGTAGATGCTCTCATGGATGTGCACATAGGATACACTTACATTAACCATCAATTGTGGCCATTTGTTTTACCCAGACCTCTTTGTTGATAATCTTCCAATCTTGCTCTTTCTGAGATCCTTATCCAATTTGTTAGCTACTGTCCATAAGTTAATGTCAATATGCTGTTCATATTTCTGTCCACTGAGGTTTCTTTTATTCCTGTCTTTCAGACACACTCCTTAGTAAAGCTGTCCTGCTGCTGCTTTCCCCTCCAGCTGGTGTAAGGATATCATGAAGAACCACAGACAAAGTAGGCATGCATTTTTATTTCTCCTTATGATCCATTGGTGGGTTGTAGGAAAGGTAGCAAGGCAAAAGTAGTGTGTATAATAGGAATCTAAGTAACTCAGACATGGGATTTACTTTTGCTTTCTGTATCTGCTTTTGGCCAGTTTTATAGATATTTCCATTTAGTGATAGAATTCTCCCAAGCATAACCCACTTTAGATCTGGTGATGTGGTTTAAATATCATCCCGTTCATGACACTGAGATCAGAACACGTATTTACTTTGTGTTTCATAGACATTTATATTCTCTCAAATAGTGAGCTTAGAGCTGCTTCTCAATTGGAGAATAACTTAACTCCAAAATCCTAGTGCTTCCCAAGAGTTTCTCTAACTGAGCTTTGCCAGGGGTTCCATGAAGCACACTGACTACTACAGATGCAGTAAGCAACACTGGGTACACTGTATCATTATGACCAAATGGCAGGGTTGCTTATACCACAATACGAACCTTCCAAAGAGCCCTTTCTTCCTCTGAGCCCCTCTCAAAAAGGCTTTCATGTTACTCAATAAATTGACCAGAGATTCACACCCAAATGTGACACATGTTGCCTCTAAAATCCAAAGAAATCCACCAAGCATTGTGCATCTTTTTTCATGCAAGTGAATCAAGGTGCAGAAACTTGTATTTCATTTCAGAGGGAATATTGCAACATGACCTAAACTACTGACTCTTAGAAATTTCACCAATGTGGAAAGCCTTGGTGGGAGCACTTATATTTTAACATATGGCATGTGCAGTTCTGATAAAAGTATCTAGGGACATGCAACTTCTTGCTTATCAGGTATGATTAGCAAATCTCCATCTATATAAGGGACTAGCATAATGTTATGGGGATGTTAAGACATTTTTGTTTGCTCTGGGCTGTGAAGGAAAGAAGGAAGGAAACAGTCTTGAGGCAAAAAAACGAAGACCTATTTCTCTCATAGTCAGTTGAAAGAACATGCCCTGGTGTTTCTGTATTAATCAGAATCGAGAAAAAAATGGCGACATAATTTATTATAAGCTAAACAAGAATACTTAGAGAGTTACAGGAAGCATTATTAGTAATAACAGCAGAACACCAGGTATAAAATTGAACTGTACAAGGCAAACTGGGTTACTTGGTTACACATGATCCTGACTTACTGATCTTGGTATAGAACTTCTCTTTGATTCTGATCATTCTCTAGAGTTCAGAGTGATTTTGTTAAAATACTGTCTGTTTGATATCACTATGGTATATTTTGATGGAAGGTATGTTTAATTTTCAAGCTGTTTCATATTATAAACAACAGTTAAATTTACCTTAAAAATCATACACTAGTTATTTAATGATAATTGGTTATTTCCTTGATTTTGTGGTCACATCAGAAATGTGATAAATACAAAACTGTAGTAAATGTAAGTGTTCATACATCTTTGCCTAATAATTCTCCTTTTTGTGATGTACAGATGTTTGTATATGCACAATAGCTCTGGTAATTTTTGCTAAACTCCCATTTTTATACTTCATCATTTCTCTCAGCTCACCAGCTACATGAATGCACTGCAGCGTTTTGGTGGTATTACAAGTGACCTTCTTATATTTCCCAAGTATTTTAGGAACCATTTCATTGAAATTCAGACCAAAATGAAAGCAATTTACTTTTGCTTAATAATAAGGGATCATCTGGCTTCAGCTGGGTTCCTATGACAGAGCTTAATAAAACATTTGATGAAATCTTGATTAGGCCACACAAAGCATGATATTTGGGAAACATCAAGTGTGATTTGCGTTTTTATATAACTCTAACCCTAATGTCCCTTGTGCTGAATTAAATAATCAGTTTAAATGTATGTACACTAATGATGTGTTTGTCATGAAAACAGAGCACACAATTCCTTCATCAGTGTGACAGGGAGGACGACTGATTTAATTCATTGCTTATCTCTAAATATTTTTGTGATGGAATGCTTTTGAGAGCTCCGATATTTTTGCAATGATCTTTTGTGTCTAATTTATATAGTCCATGAATCATAAGCAAGGTTTTATCCTCAGTGGCTTTGTTTTTCTTTATTTTCAGTTTGAGAACTTTGAAAGACAAATAGATAATTGGATGCACAGAGATGAAGCCAGTATGTTTTATAAAAGGTAGAAACCTCAATGCTTATGTGCCCTTTAAAAAAATGTGATTTCTTCTATTAGTAACAGAGCCATTTACAGCGAAGCTTTTAGTTACAAAGAATTTCCTTACCTCAGAGTTTTTGTGTACTTTTGCTCCCTTTCAACTACATTTAAAAAACGAGTCTTTGAGTATGTATATGTATGTATGCTTGTATGTAAGAGATTTTGTGTGTAAGTGAAGAGGTGTGTATAAGAGCGTAAGTAGTTGTGAATGTGGATGAGTTGGGAGAGGAGAGAATGTGCTCATGTTAGATTAACTGGGATATGATAATCAGTGGGACTAGTAAGTGCTTAATTAACTCACGAAACTAATGAGAAATTTTGTGTTTATAGGATATCTTTTTTTTTCACAAAAATGCTCAGTGAGATTTTCTTGATCTTATGCTAGAAGTATTTTCCACTGAATAATAAAATCCATCATGTTCAAAGAAAAACTAACTATTCTATCAGGCTTTATATTTGGTCACATCATAGTTCCATTATAGTTTAATAATTATTTGAGTATAAATTGCACTCATAAAAAATCAGTGATAAGAGCAGAGAATAAAAGTTCTTGAGATTATCAATCTATTGACCAATACCTTCTAGAACTCTACAATGTATCAAAAATATTACAGCAAACACCTGTTTTTGTTTGTTTGTTTGTTTGTTTCTCCTAGTGCTTTGTACTCAAACAGCTGTCTGGAACATTTTCAATGTTACAGAAAAAAAAATACCTTTAATTAATGTAGGTAAGGCATGATATAAAAAGGATAGAAATAAAGTAGTCTACAAATAAACACCTAGATTAAGAAGAATCTCTTTAGCAAACAATATAATGAAATGAATTTGGTGAATTCTGGATAAAATCCTCTGAATGGAGTAGATGTGGACCCTCAGAATGGAAAATCAAGACAGAAAATGAGTCATAGGTCCACATGGACATATTCATACAATTGATGTCAGGTCATATTAAGCTACTACCACATATTTGATTCCTGAAGTTTATTTTCAAATTAATCTCTCTCTTAATTTGAATCAGCATTATTTATTTTATTCTATTTTACTTATGTATTTTATTATATTTCATTTTTTTATTTATTACATTAGTAAGATATTTACTTGTAAGATAAGCTTTAACTTACTGTTTTCCCCAATGCAATATTCTATTGCCCTAATATCATTTATTTAATGGTGATTTTTTCAATACTATCATAAATGAAATTCCTTATATCAAGGTAAATGTAAATCTGCTTATAAGCTCTCAATTCTATTCCATTATTCTTTTTTTCCCCCTACTTCTGCTGCTATGCCACAGTAGATTAATTGATAAAATCTTATGGCATATTTTCATGTCTGGTAGGACAACATACTCCATATTTTTTTCTCAAAAATGTATTGGTTATTTGTTTATATTCATTCTCTGTGGCAGACACACTCTAAATGGATCCCTGATGACTCATAACTTTGTATAACTCCCTCTATTTGAGAGACAGTGGAAGCAATGACCTGCTTTTACCCAAAAGAATATGGCAAAGGTCATGGGTTGTAAAAGGGCCTGGGAAAGGCCCAGGTAGTAAGGAACTGTGTTCTTAGCTTACTGTGTCCAGAAACTAAAAGTGGCAGCTGGCCAGCAGTCAGCAAGGAAACAGAGGAGATGCATTCTGCCAACAACTTGAATGGTCTTGGAAGCTAATTCTTCCCCAGGCAAGCCTCCAGATAATAATGCATCCCAGGCAACATTTTGATTCTAGCCTGTGAGGCTCTGAGCAGAGGACCCAACTAAGCTGAAAGTAAGCTATCCCAAATTTCTGACCTAAAGAAACTGTGAGATAATAAATTTGTCTTGTTTTAAGCCATTGTTTGTTGTAATTTGCTATATAGCTCTAGGGAACTAACATATTCTCCAAAATAACTTTTAGAATAATAAAGTGTGTAGTTATGAGGGAAGGCAAACAATACAATGACATGCATGTTAAGGTAAAATCAATTTATTAGGGAAAACCTTTTAAGTAGAGGGTCAGCAAGATGAAGTATTAAGTCCCCTATGCTTTGGACATCTGTAGAAAGGTATGCTTAAGGTTTCATGCAAATGGAAATACTGTGATTCTGTGCTCCAGCAAAAAACCTTGCCTTTTGTTCTATATTTTCATTGGCTTCTCTTCTGATGTGATTATGCACATGTTGAATGTCAGCTATTTAGGGGAGTCATGAACACATACTGTGGGCTGGGCAACAGTAGTAATAGCATCTGGAGACTTGAAAGAACACTGATATCTTGCAGCTCCTCCTGTGTTCCAGGAATGGGGGCCCTTCTTTCTCCTTATTCTAATATCTCCATATGAGTGGTCTTGTGCAAGGGCTAAGAACTATCTGAAATTGAATGTCAGACAAATAGGAGAAGAATTGTAGACAAGCAGCATGCAAGACACAAAGGTTGAAAACACCCAGAGAAAGACAATGGGAAGCCCTTTCAATTGGGAGAAAAGAAAGCTACAGCCCTGTTAACTCATTGTCTGGCAAACCAAAAAAAAAAACACTGTCGTTCAGCAAACTGTCCTGTTGATTTCTCTAAAATTTTCAATAAGGTTTTCATTGGGATTATAGAGAATGGGTATAAATTAACTTCTGGTCAATACTGGCATTGCTCTAAAAATTATTAATCCAGATTACATAAATAAATAAACCCTTGCAACTATTCACACTGAAGTGGATCACACAGAGTTGCTTATGTAAGAAACAGCGTAATTGGAACTCAGGTCTAAAATTCGTAATTTTCTCTCCTGACAATGTTTTCTTCATACTACACATTTGAAACCACTGTGTATCTTCTGTATCCATTTTTTTCAAAACACATATATGGCATTTCTCACTGAACTTGCTTTGCCTTACACCTCTGTTTCAGATGCCTCTTTGGGATAACTCTCCAGTGGTCCCTCCCTTCATGCAAACATGCATGCATACCTATATTTTCTATAAGATGATCCCAAATTTAATATCCATGTTTGATTAAAGTCTGAATGGGTATTTTCTTGTCATGCAGTGAAAGAGATAGGAAGCTCAGTTTATTTATACAGAGTCACAAAGTTTCAGCATCTTTACAACACACTATGTTCAAGAACATAAGATGCCTTTCCATTATTCAGAGTTTTTTTTATGTCTTTCAGTAAAATTTTATAGTTATCCTCATATAGGTCTTACATATTTCTTTTTAGCTTTCCCTAGATATTGTATGATTTTGCTTCTATTCCCATAGATCCTTTCTGTTCATTTGTTTTTAGGATTTGTTATTTTTGTTATATTGGAGAACTCTTGAATTTGCATTTCATTTGTTTGTTTACTTGGTTGGTTGCCCATAGGGTCAGCTACCTTACACTGTTATCTTATCAGGTCTGGATTTTAAAAAATGTATTTCCTTATCCTTCAATAGTATTGGCAAATAATAATCATTATATCTGCAGATCAACACCCTTGTCAAAAAATAAGCAATAGAACTTAGACTAGTTTTCTAGCTCCAAATACAGAGCTCTTTTTTTTGTAGTAAAATTCTGTCTCTAAGCAAGAGAAGTTGGTTTAAGATCACTTTCTTCTGTTAAAATAATTTCCAATCCAAGCAAAAGCCAGTTTCTCTCCAAGGAAAAGCTGGTCTTGCTGGAATATAAAACAGGGTTCAATATTGCAGCATCATTAGAAAACTTAGATGGCAGTCTGAGAGGGAATCTGTAGTGGATGCTGTGGTTCAACAGTCATTACCCACTGCAAGTGTAGTCACTCATTCTCCCACCTACTGCCAAGTGTTGGTTGCTGAAAACTCACAGCTGAGTTACTCTCCAGGAACTGGCCTCCAATGAAGAGAAACGGTTTCTTTAAAGTTATGTTCCCTCCCTATAGGAAGCTTGCATCCCACAGCTGGTCAATGTGGGATCTCCCTCACAGGCTGAGATCCCTTACTCAATTTGGGAAAACTCTGAAAGGACATTCCAGATCCGAAGCTCTAGAGGAATGTACTGAGGTCTCTGTTGTATCTGCCATGCAGTTCAACTTCTTTCTCTGCTCCATCTTCATTATTTTACTCCCTGACAGATGTATCCTGAGAAGCTCAGGGTAATTCTGCTATATTATCTTGATGAGATATGCTGCCATAAAAAATTTAATTTAGATATATCTAAATTAGTAGACAGTAAGAATCAGAGAAATGTTGTGGCTGTCATGAAGAATACATTTAAGAATGGTGTGAACCCTTGTTTATACCCACTAATGCAGAGATGGAATATCCACCATGATACTAAAATATTAATTTGAGTTTTGCCAGAACTGGAAGAGGTTGTTCTATTTGCACTGCCACATTATAGTAGTAATGTGGCAGCAGTAGTAATTCATTGGCTACGCAGACATACCTCTAAGTAATTTTAGTAAATATAATATTTTCAATATATACTATTGGTGATTCAATTATAAAATAAATGCATGCTCATGAAATAGAGTTGTAGTGCTATGTATTGAATTGTGTCCCTCAAAATTCATAAGTTGAAACCCTAAACCATAATGTGATGGTATTTGGAGATGAAGCCTTCGGGAGATAATTAGGTTTAGCTGAGGTCATGAAGTTGGGTCCTTTTTGATGGGTTTAGTGCCCTTATGAGAAGAGATACTAGAAAGCTTGATGTCTCTGTCTTTGTGTACATGCACTGAGGAAAGGCCATGTCCTCCTGGACCTAGGAATTATTGAGAGTTTGAGAAAAAATCAGAAAGAGAATCTATCTTTCCTTAATTAAGGTTTACTTTGTTGCAAAGGAATCAGATATTAAGGGAATCATTAAAGCCCTTAAAAAGTATCTTACCCATAAGGCACCAAGACAACATTAAATATACAGCCTCTATAAAAATTTCAACAATAATAATCTACCCTTCAGGATTAGTTTGAATAAAATACCTCATTATTACTAAAAACGTAAAATTTAAAATGGGAATTTTGTTTTTCTTTCTAATCTTCTCACTTCCACCACTTTTTACCTCCCAAATCTGCTTCAAGCAGCCTGTTTAATCAAAAGGTGTAGATATTATATCATAGTGATAGATATTATATCAATATAGACATGAACTTATGAGGAACAGAGAGAGAGAGAGAGAGAGATACTATCCTGAATAGTTTTTTGAAATCTCTGAGAATCAGTAGAGGTTCCTCACTCTGCTTGCATTTTCACTAATTAAAGAGTGTTGGGTTTTTTTTTTTTGACAGAACTTATTAGAAGCAAAATATATCCACAGCCTAATTAAAATCATTTTACCTCATTTATCTTTACTTCCTCTCCTGTTTAGGCCTAGAATCACTGGCTTTTTGCCTTGAAACAAAAGCCAGTATAGACAATACTCTTTCCTCATTCTGTCAATCAGACTCATTAATTAATTAATTTAAGTTCTGAAAAATTTGGAACTGTTATCAGTGTCATTGCCTTTGGAATTATGAAAACAGGTGGCAGCAGTCAACTAATTATTAGAGCTTCAAAAGCTATGAGGGTGATGATCCCAATTACTAATTTTGATTCCATTCATTTCAAAAACTCTTCCTGTGCTCATATTTAAGGCTAAAAATGAATTATTCACATCTAATAGAGGAAGGTGGAATAAACACTATGCACATCACACATATTACTTAGTTTGAAAGCCTTTTATTAAAGCTTTTGAATGATTACTATTTTATATTTTGAAACAAATATAGATTACAAGAATGAATATAGCAAAATTTTATCCCATTTTTAAAAAATGTGAGCATGACGCTATTAAAACAAGTGAGCATGATCAATATGTATATATAAAAAAGGCTATCTGGAATAAATGTTATAGAAAGTATTCATAATGTGCTTTTTAAAATTCTCTAAAATTTCTTATGTATTTTTCAGCCTATTACAATTCCCTTTTCCTATTTCCTCAATATAAAAGTATCAGAATGTTAAATTATGTATTTAATAAGTATTACAAGTAAAAATATTAGAATTATTAAGTTAGCAAATTTTGTTTTTACCAGAAGACTTTCTTTCAATTTTAGTTTTTATGCTGACAAATTCACAAATTCAAATTCTAGGAAGTAGTAATATAGTCTACGTTGTCTATGCATTATAAATATATACATATTTATAAGCACAAACAGGTAGCATACTATTTTCATAATTATGTTAAAAAGCCATGGGTAAATTTCAAAAAGCAGGGAAAAATATTGATAGAATATTTATGTTAGGGTAACTATTAAAAAAATAATAGAGCATTTAAAATATTTTAAAGTATATTTTTTAAGTTGCTAGGAGAGTAGATCTTAAAACTCCTCATCATAAAAACAAAATGTGTAACTATGAATAGTGACAGATGTTAATTAGACTTATTGTGGTGATTATTTTGCAATATATACAGATGTTAAGTCATCATGTCACCTACCTGAAATTAATATAATGTTACATGACAATTATATCTCAATGAAAAAAAATTTTTTAATTTAAATAGATATCTGAGTGCACTGACACAGAATCTTAAAGATTTCATTTCTGACTCAATGACCTCCAATCAAAATACCAACAGGCAGTTCTATTTTTACTTTTTTAAGGAAACTTCATACTGGTCTCCATTGTGGCTGTATCAGTTTTCATTGCCACGAACAGTGTAAGAGGTTCTGTTTTCTACACACGTTCTCCAGCACTTATCGTATATAGATTTTTTGATGATGGTCATTCTGACTGGTGTGAGGTGATACCTCATTGCAGTTTTGATTTGCATTTCTCTAATAATTAGTGATGTTGAGCATCTTTTCATGTTCTTTTTGGCCATCTTATGTCTTCATTGGAGAAATGTCTATTTAGAGCTTCCACCCATTTTTTTGATTGGGTTATTTATTTTTTTGATATTGAGCAGCATGAAGTGTTTGTATATTTTGGAGATTAATCCCTTGTCGGTTGCTTCATTTGTGACTATTTTCTCCCATTCTGAGGGTTGTCTTTTGTTTTGTTTGGTTCTGAGGGTTTCCTTTGCTGTGCAAAAGCTTTTAAGTTTAATTAAATCCCATTTGTTACTTTTTATTTTCATTACTCTAGGAGTTGGATCAAAAAAGATCTTGCTGCAATTTATGTCAAAGAGTGTTCTCTCTATGTTTTCCTCTAAGAGTTTTATAGTTTCCACCCTTACATTTAGGTCTTTAATCCATTTTGAGTTTATTTTTGTGTATGGTGTTAGAGACTGTTCTAATTGCATTCTTTTACATGTAGCTGTCTGTTTTCCCAGCACCACTTATTGAAGAGACTCTCTTTTCTCCATTATAAATTCTTGCCTTCTTTATCAGAGATTAGGTGACCATAGGTGGTGGATTTATCTCTGGGCTTTCTATCCTGTTCCATTGATCTATATTTCTGTTTTTTGTGCCAGTACCATACTGTTCTGATGACTGTAGCTTTGTAGTATAGTCTGACGTCAGAGAGCCTGTTTCCTCCAGCTCTGTTTTTCTTTCTCAAGATTGTTTTGGCTATTTGGGGTCTTTTGCATCTCCATACAAGTTGTACAATTTTTTGTTCTAATTTTTTGTTCTAATTTGTGAAAAATGCCAATGGTAATTTGATAGGTATTGCATTGAATATGTAGATTACTTTGGGTAGTATAATCATTTTCACAATATTGATTCTTACAATTCAAGAACATGGTATATCTCTCCATCTGTCTGTACCATCTTTGATTTCTTTCAAAGTGTCTTATAGTTTTCTGCATACAGGTCTTTTGTCTCCTTAGGTAGGTTTATTCCTAGGTACTTTATTCTTTTTGTTGTGATGGTAAATGGGATTGTTTGCTTAATTTCTCTTTCTGGTCTTTCATTGTCAGTGTATAGGAATTCAAGAGATTTCTGTGTATTAGTTTTGTATCCTGCAACTTTACCAAATTCATTGATGAGCTCTAGTAGTTATCTGGTAGTGTCTTTGGGATTCTCTATGTATAGTACCAAGTCATCTGCAAAGAGGGACAGTTTTATTTCTTCTTTTCCAATTGGAATTCCTTTTATTTCTTTTTCTTCTCTGATTGCCAAGGCTAGGACTTCCAAAACTATGTTGAATAATAGTGGCAAGAGTGGACATGACCCAGCAATCCCACTCCTGGGCACATACCTGGAGAAAACCGTAATTCAATAAGACATATGCACCCCAGTGTTCATTGCAGCATTATTTACAAGAGCCTGGACCTGGAAGCAACCTAAATGTTCATCAACTCAGCCGTAAAAAAGAACAAAATAATGCCATTTGCAGGAACATGGATGGACCGAGAAATTGTCATACTGAGTGAAGTAAGCCAGACACAGAAAGAAAATATATGATATCGCTTATATGTGGAATCTAAGAAAAAAAAAAAGTACAAACGAATTTATTTACAAAACAGAAGTGGAGTCACGGATGTAGAAAACAAACTTATGGTTACCAGTGGATCAGGGTGGGGGGAATAAATTGGGAGGTTGGGATTGACATATACAAACTACTACTGAGATATATATATATATATATATATATATATATATATATATATATATATATATATAAAATAGATAACTAAAAAGGACCTGCTGTATAGCACAGGGAACTCTACTCAGTACTCTGTAATGGCCTATATGGGAAAAGAATAAAGAAAAAAAAGAGTAGATATATGTATATGTATAACTGATTCACTTGGCTGTACACCTGAAACTAACACAACATTGTAAATCAACTATACTCCAATAAAAACTAAAAAAATAAAGAACACATAAAAAAAAAGAGAAACAAACCAAAAAAAAAAAAAAAAAAAACAACTAAACACCACACACAGGCTTCTATGTGTGTCTGCTGGAAATTTGTCTGGAAATTGACCAACTTCAAGTTGATTAACATTTATCTGGAAATGTGAAGGTTCTAGAATAGTCAAAACACTCTTAGGAAAGGATAAAGTAGGATTTACCTGATTTCTAAACTTACTATAAATCTACAGTAATACAAAGAGATTGACATTGTCATAAAGATAGATGAACATCAATGCAACTAAGTATTGTTCCGAAATAGACCAGCCCATATATGAATGAATAATTTTTGTTCTATGTATCAAGACAATTTTATAATTAAAGGAAAAACTTTTTAACAAAACATGCTGAAAAACTGGATATCCATATGGAACAAAAATAATCTTAACCCCTATTTCATTTTATTTGCAAAAATTAATTTGTGATAAATCAAAGTACTAAAATGTAAGATCTATGTTTATAAAGCCTTTAATATAAAGCATAGAAAAAATCATGTAGAGTAGGCAAATAATTTTTGAACTAAGATAAAAATCACTCATTAAACATATAATTAAAACATAATAATAAATTTGGACTTCATCAAAATTAAACATTTCTGTTCATCAAAAGACACCACCTAGGAAATTATATATGTGATATATACTGTCAGATATATATATATAAAACAAATGGTAAAAAACTATCTCTAGACATACGTCTGACAAAAGACTCACATCTAGAGCATACAAATAACTCCTACAAATCAATAAGAAAGCAATAAAAGCATTTACTAATGGCATCTTTGTATAAACACTTCAAAATGAAGTGGGAAAAGACGAATCATCACACAAAAATGGGACATTGTAAATCAACTATACTCCAATAAAAATTAATTAAAAAATAACACTGATGAAGCTCAAGAACATTATGTTGAGCCAAAGAAGTGAGACATAAAAGAATACATATTGTTTCTTTCTATATGAGTACAAGAACTGACAAAATTAAGCTATGAACATAGAAGTGCAAATGTGGTAATTTCCTGAAGGTAGGGCATTGACTGGTAAAGAACACAAGCATATTTTCTGGTATGTATCTTGTTTTGGGGTGGTTGTTACTCAGACATGTAAAAACTTATGATTTATCAAACTGAACACATTAGTTTTCTGCATTTTACATATAAATTGTACTTCAACGAGTAAGTATACACAAAACTAAGGACTAACATGGGAGTCAGTGTGGTGAAAGCAAATTAGAGGACCGCCTGTATCTGGTTTCAAACCCAAGGATTGATAAGTCTTACAAATGAGTGAATGAGACATAAATAAAGAGCACATGGTATATATGTTATATAAAACTTTTTCAAAAAGGCAAAATTGATTTGTACTGTTTAGGGAGTCATGCTTATATGGCATAACTAATAATGGGAAGCAAGAAAGTGATTATCCTAACAGTCAAGATAGCAACTACATTTTGGAAAAGGTAGGAGTATACAGTGATCAGGATGTTGCATGAAGAACCTTTCGGGGTTCTGTCAATGTTCTGTTTTTTACTTATTTGGTGATATACTGGCTTTCACTGTGTGATAAAAGTATTGAGCACAGGAAAAAAAAATGGAGAGATTTCCACAAGTCAACCACACAACTGAAAATGTTGAACATAGTTTTAGTTACTATTGGAACTTTCAACAAGGTGAAAAATCGGTCTAAAATCAACCTAACATGAAAATTGGAGCTGGTTATTGGATTAAAAGGAATTTCTTTATGTGATAACACATGGACTACATGAATTTAAATTCCTTTTTCTTCCCATCAGACATAGTGGTATATTAATGCTGTGTTTAAGACTTGGTATAGAAAAGAGTGTTGATGGTATTCATATGCCTATTGCAATTATATCTGTTTATCCATAATGATGTACAGGACAAACTTATGACAAATCAAAAAAAAAAGCATAAACTAAAACACCTCTCCATAATACCCATCCATCAGAATATACTCACATAGACATCTGTTTACACACATGATTCTTCATACAGATTTACAGAATCCCAGATGCTTCTGAAATTATGTGCTGAATTACAGGTAAAGGAAGAGCTGCCACCAAAGGGAAAAAAATAGGCTTGCACATTTATAGAACAAAAGCTGACATGAACCTTTCTGAAGGTTTGAAAATGTCCAGTAGACTTTTTAATTAAAAAATTGTGCTTGCCTTTGCACTTTTATGTTGCACAAAGAACTAATACAGTTAAGAGCTTAAATAGTGTAATCCACTCTTGGCAAGATTTACAACCAGTTTTTGAAACCCTAGAGGCTCAAATATTTTAGTCAAGCAGCATTCTGAAACGCTGAACACTGATCTCAGCTTTCAGATTTAGTTACTAGTAAATGAAGCACTTGTAAATCTCATATATCATTTATCTTGTATAACCTAAGTGTAAGGAAACTATCAATAAGAGGAAAGAATAAGATTAATTTTGTGCTTTGACGCAGACATCAATTCAACACAGACATCAACACAGATGCAAACCTCAACTGCAGGTCCTGCAATTCAAGAATCACAGCTTAGATGAGGGAACATGAATTTAGAGAACTAAGAAAAAACAAGGCTATGAGGTTATAGCGAGAAACACATGGCATGCAGACTGTGTGCTAGAGTGCCATTTGTACCTTTACTGGATTATCTAAAACAACCCCATAGATATGTCTAGTTGCAATCACAGCAACTGAAAAGAAAAGAACACTGGAACAAGCATTTGTCCTCTAGCATTAAAATGATTGTTTATTATGTTCCTTTTTATTTGATAAAGAAGGAAATCAAACCATTTCAGGTTGGCTCCAGATATACGTATATGTATAGCTGATTCACTTTGTTATAAAGCAGAAACTAACACACCATGTTAAAGCAATTATACTCCAATAAAGATGTTAAAAAAAAACTGCATAGCACTATAAACCCTGCTACAAAACCTCAATATTACTGTACATTAATTTAAAAATAAAATTAAAAAATATATTCTTTTACAATAAATTTTTAATTTGGTTTAACACCAAGAGTTTCAAACTTAAAAAAACAAAGTAAAGATGTAAAGATTAAAAAAAAATATTTACAAAAGTAATACAGACCCAGAAATAATGTGTAAAAAACAAAAATCATTCTGATTGGCCTTTATGAAACTCTTTATCAAGGGCAATATAAATGCTTCAAATTAAAGAATACTAGTAATTAAAGCTCCTGTTAGTCTAAAAAGGAAGGATATTCATATTGGGTTATATTTTAGTTAAATAATTTATTTGAACACTTATAAATAAATATTATGATAGATGCATAGAATATTCCATTATTTTTTAATTCCAATTACTACATGGGATTTTTAAATGTTCTTTAGTTATAATACTAGGCACTCTCACTTTGTAACGCCACACTTGAAAATATAATTTTAGGGGCTTCCCTGGTGGCGCAGTGGTTGAGAGTCCACCTGCCGATGCAGGGGGCACGGGTTCGTGCCCTGGTCCGGGAAGATCCCACATGCTGCGGAGTGGCTAGGCCCGTGAGCCATGGCCGCTGAGCCTACGCGTCCAGCGCCTGTGCTCCACAACGGGAGAGGCCACAACAGTGAGAGGCCCGCATATGGCACACACACAAAAAATAAAAATAAAAAATATATATATTATAATGTATTATTTTAATAGAGTTTTTAAATTAAATACATATTTAATTTCAGTTGTTTCTGTTCTCTGAGATCATCCTATTGAAAATACATTTGGTATGTTATGCTCGAGGTAATTTTATTTTGATGCTTTGTATTATGCAGATTTTTAATACTATACTATAATTGTAGTTTTTATGCTATAAAACTCCAGTAATGTTGTATTATGCATGCCCTGGAATTAACATATTTAGCTATATCTCAGGGGCAAAAATGACATATGATGGTATTCTTCAATAATATTAAAAGTACATTGGAATAATCAGCCACATTAATAAGTTACTATTGCAGTGACACCATACTTCTCCAGGATTTTGAAAGAATGCAAACTACATCCCTGTATATGAATAAAATATTGTCTCAGTATATTGTGAGAGTAAACCCTCCATACATTTACTTTTAAGAGTAATTTTTTACTATAAAGGAAATGAATATTTTTCATTTTCTCTTGGTACTGATCCTTTAATTTACACTGGACATTTTTTCATTTTCTGTTATCCATTTATAAAAGAGTTGCTTTTCTTAAATAGCCAACTTTAGCAACTTTTCTTTATTCCTTTGATTTTATCTACTCATTCCTTTCTTCATTTAACCAACCCATTCACTGAAAATCTATTATGTTCCAAGCAATGTGATAGATACCAGGAGTAAAATAAAGTAGATTACAAACATCCTGCTCTCATGGAGGTTATAGCTAATGATGATATTGGTTTTTTTGGAGATGGATGACATTAATGTTAATCATATATTAAAGATAAGATTATAAGAATTATGACAGAAATGTATAATTTATTTGCTATCAAAGATCATAACAGTTAACCTCATCTAGTCTGAAATGAAAGAAGAATTCCCTAAGAAAATTACACTTGAACTGAGATCTCATGGTTGAGGAGGAATTACTCAGATGAAAAGAAGGGAACACAAACATTCTCAATAGAGGCAAAAACTTAAGTGAAGCCCCTGAGTCAGTAGGCAGTGCCCATTTGAAACAACTAAACTGATGTCAGACAAGGAGGGTGTACAAGATGAGACAGGAAAGAATAATAGTAGCCAGATTATGCCGAATCTTGTTCTTATTAATACATTGATTCTTTACTCTGTGAGCAATGTGACTGACTCATTAGAGGGTTTTAGGCCAGGGATGAAATGATTAAAATGAAAATATTAGGAGGGGCCCACTTAAGTAGTCCGGATTAAGGGATAATGGTATCATGAGCCAGAAGGTGACAGTTAATATGAAGAAGGATTCAAATTCTATTTAAGTGAAATATCAATACAATTTGGGGATAGATTGCATGTATGGGTGACAGGAGTGTGCACATCTGGTAGGACCACCCCCTGGTTTCTAACTTGTATCACTGGAAGAAAGTTAGTGTTATTAAATTACCTAAGAAACAAATTTAAGGGGCAAGAGCATCAGACTGGGTTTTCAAGTTGAATTCAAGTTACCTCCAAATCATTTAAGTAGCTGTGTGCAGTAAACAGTTGGAGACATACAGGTCTGAAGCTTAGAGGCAAGATCAGGGATATAGGTATAATATAGAGCGTAAACAGAAAACAAATCAGGACTTAGGAAGGAGAGATTTTCATTCAAAAAAACTACTGCAAGAAAGTGCAAGGGACTATTGCAATAGGGGAACAGAAGCTATTGCAATAGGAAGAAAGCTCCAATCTCAGAAATCTATAAGCATCTAAAAATAAAATAGAAAAAAACCTTTTAATATATTCTTTTTACAACATAAAGGGGTGGAGGTTGATGTAGGGAAAACTGGGGGTAGATGAAGAGCAGTAAACAGAAAGCAAGGCCAGCATGGCTTTGACAGAAATCTGTCTAACTATGGTCTTCGTGTATATCTGTATTATGTGTTCAACCCTATCTTCCAGTTTACTAATACTCTTTACAGTTGTGTTGTATCTACTGTTTAATCTTCTGAGAATTTTATTTCAATGATTTAGTTTACATTTCTATAAGTTCTATTTTCAAATCTACCTGATCGTTTCTGACAGTTCCTTATTCCTTACTCACTTAAAAATTTTCTACTTATTTCTTAAAATATTTCCTACATAATTATTGTATAATTATTGTATGTACCATCTGAGTATTTTCCAAAATCTGAAATATTTTTAGCTATTAATCTGATTTTCTCATGCTGAAGCCCCTTTGTGTTCTTTTTCCCTTTGTGTTTGCTAGGTTTTTTTTTTTGGCTCAAATTTAGTTGAACTTGTAGAAATATCAAGGGTCTACATTGTGAATGTTTTTCTTCAGGGAGGATTTGTAATTGTTTCTCCTTGGATACTGGGTTTATTATTGAGGCACTCTAAGAACATGTGTCTAATATGAGAGTTCTAACAGGTAGTGGGACTATAGTGACACAATTGCCACACTTACATAGCTGTTAAGCATTGAAGTTTCCTTACCTTGCAGGCTCACTTATTGCTCATCAGACAATTGCTCTGGTTTCATTTAATTGTGCTTTTACACTTTCTTTTTAAAACCCTTCTGAATCTTAGAGAATCTTTCCTTTGTTTTATTACAATCCTAAAAACGTGTGTTATAGTTGTTCTTCATACTTACTAATTGTTTTGCAGTGCCATTCTCCTAGAAATGGAAGACTCATAACACATTTTGAATAAAATTGATACTCCTTATCATTTAGGGAAATGACTGTAAACAACAAAAATGAGCTTAAAATGCTTTGAGAAAAAACCCTAATTTTCTGAACTTTGTTCATATGCTCATGTTTGATGTACCAGGGTGATGAGAAGTCTCCTAAGGTTTCCCACTTTTCACTGATAGAGTGGACCCCTGATTTATCATCACCTCTAAGATTTCACACAGAAGATGGGGGGGGCTCCAAGATGGTGGAGGGGTAAGACGTGGAGATCACCTTCCCCCACACAAATATATCAAAAATAAATCTACATGCGGAACAACTCCTACAGTACACCTAATGAACACTGGCAGAAGATCTAGGACTTCCCAAAAGGCAAGAAACTCCCCACGTACCTGGGTAGGGCAAAACAGAAAAGGAAAAACAGATACAAAAGAATAGGGAATGGACCTGCACCTCTTGCGGGGAGCTGTGAAGGAGGAAAAGAAGAAACACCCTCACTGGTGGAGACGTGGGGTGGGCGGAAGGGAAGCTTCAGAGTCATGGACGACAATGCAGCATCAGGGGTGCAGAGGGCAAAGCGGAGAGATTCCCGCACAGAGGATCGGTGCAGACCAGGACTCACCAGCCTGAGAGGCTTGTTAGCTCACCCTCCAGGGCAGGTTGGGGCTGGGAGCTGAGGCTTGGGCTTCGGAGGTCAGATTCCAGGGAGAAGACGAGGGTTGGCTGCATGAACACAGGCTGGAGGGGGCTAGTGCACCACAGCAAGCTGGGAGGGAGTCTGGGTAAAAGTCTGGACCTGCCTAAGAGGCAAGAGACCATTGCTTTGGGATGTGCAAGGAGAGGGGATTCAGAGCACTGCATAAACAAGCTCCAGAAGTGGGCGTGAGCCATAACTATCAGCACAGACAACAGAGACGGGCATGATATGCTAAGGCTGCAGCTTCAGCCACCAAGAAGCCTGTGTGCAAGTACAGGTCACTATCCACACCTCCCCTCCCAGGAGCCTGTGCAGCCTGCCACTGCCAGGGTCCCGTGATCCAGGGACAACTTCCCTGGGAGAATGCACAGCACACCTCAGGCTGTTGGAACGTCACACTGTCCTCTGCTGCCACAGGCTAGCCCTGCATTCTGTACCCCTCCCTCCCCGCAGCCTGACTGAGCCAGAGCCCCCTAATCAGCCGCTCCTTTAACCCCGTCTTGTCTGAGTGAATAACAGACGCCCTCCGGCAGCCTACACTCAGAGGCGGGGTCCAGATCCAAAGCTGAACCCCGGGAGCTGTGCCAACAAAGAAGAGAAAGGGAAATCTCTCCCAGCAGCCTCAGGAACAGCAGACTAAATCTCCACAATCAACCTGATGTACCTTGGATCTGTGGAATACCTGAATAGACAATGAATCATTCCAAAATTGAGGTGGTGGATTTTGGGAGCAACTGCACACTTGGGGTTTGCTTTCTGCATCTAATTTGTTTCCAGTTTTAAGTTTATCTTAGCTTAGTATTTACAGCTTATTATCATTGGTAGATTTGTTTATTGATTTGGTTGCTCTCTTCCTTTTATATATATATATATATTTTTTTTCCTTTTTCTCTTTTAGTGAGTGTGTATGTGTATGGTTCTTTGTGTGACTTTGTCTGTATAGCTTGGTTTCTACCATTTGTCCTAGAATTCTGTCTGTCCATTTTTTTTTTTTTTTTTTAGTATAGTTTTTAGTGCTTGTTTTCATTGGTGGATACGTGTTTTGGTTTGGTTGCTCTCTTTCTTTTCTAATTTTTTTTTTATTTTTAATAACTTTTTAAAATATTCTACTTTAAAAACTTTATTTACTTCATTTCATTATATATATATTTTTTTTTTTTTTTCTTTCTTTTTCTCCCTTTTCCTCTGAGCCGTGTGGCTGACAGGGTCTTGGTGCTCCGGCCAGGTGTCAGGCCTGTGCATCTGAGATGGAAGAGCCAGGTTCAGGACACTGGTTCACCAGACACCATAGCATCAAATGGTGAAAGTTCTCCCAGATATCTCCATCACAATGCTAAGACCAAGCTCCACTCAATGACCAGCAAACTACAATGCTGGAAACCCTATGCCAAACAACTAGCAAGACAGGAACACAACCCCACCCATTAGCAGAGAGGCTGCCTAAAATCATAATAAGGTCACAGACACCCCAAAACACACCACTGGACATGGTCCTGCCCACCAGAAAGATAAGATCCAGCCTCATCCACCAGAACACAGGCACAAGTCCCCTCCATGCAGAAGCCTACACATCCCACTGAACCAACCTTAGACACTGCGTACAGACACCAAAAACAACAGGAACTACAAACCTGCAGCCTGCAAAAAAGGAGACCCTAAACACAGTAAATTAAGCAAATGAGAAGACAGAGAAATACACAGCAGATGAAAGAGTGAGGTAAAAACCGACAAGACAAAACAAATGAAGAGGAAATACGCAGTCTACCTGAAAAAGAATTCATAGTAATGATAGTAAAGATGATCCAAAATCTAGGAAATAGAATGCAGAAAATACAAGAAACATTTAACAAGGAATTAGAAGAACTAAAGAGCAAACAAGCAATGATGAACAACACACTAAATGAAGTTAAAAATTCTCTAGAAGGAATCAACAAAATAACTGAGGCAGAAAAACAGATAAGTGACCAGGAAGATAAAAGAGTGGAAATAACTAACGCAGAGCAGAATAGAGAAAAAAGAATGAATAGAATTGACTACAGTCTCAAAGACATCTGGGACAACATTAAACACACCCACATTTGTATTATAGGGGTCCCAGAAAAGAAGAAGAGAAAAACAAAAGTGGCTGAGAAAATATTTGAAGAGATTATAATTGAAAACTTCCCTAATATGGAAAGGAAGAGTCAATCAAGCCCAGGAAGCACAAAGCGTCCCATACAGGATAAATCCAAGGAGAAAACACACCAAGACACATATTAATCAAACTATCAAAAATTAAATACAAAGAAAAAATAGTAAAAGCAGCAAGGGAAAAACAAAAACTAACATGCAAGGGAATCCCCATAAGGTTAACAGCTGAATTTTCAACAGAAATTGTGCAAGCCAGAAGGGAGTGGTAGGACATATTTAAAGTGATGAAATGGAAAAACCTACAACCAACACTACTCTACCCAGCAAGGACCTCAGTCAGATTCGACAGAGAAATTAAAACCTTTACAGACAAGCAAAAACTAAGACAATTCAGCACTACCAAACCAGCTTTACAACAAATGCTAAAGGTACTTCTCTAGGAAGAAAACACAAGAGAAGGAAAACACCTACAATAACACACCCAAAACAATTAAGAAAATGCTAATAGGAACATACATATCAATAACTATATTAAATGAAAATGGATTAAATACTCCAACCAAATGACACAGACTGGCTCAATGGATACAAAAACAAGACCTGTATATATGCTATCTACAAGAGACCCACTTCAGACCTAGGGAAACATACAGACAGAAAGTGAGGGGATGGAAAAAGATATTCTATGCAAATGGAAATCAAAAGAAAGCTGGAGTAGCAATTCTCATATCAGACAAAATAGACTTTAAAATAAAGACCATGACAAGGACACTACATAATGATCAAGGATTCAATCCAAGAAGATATAACAATTGTAAATATTTATGCACCCAAAATAGGAGCACCTCAATACATAAAGCAAATGCTAACAGCGATAAACAGGGAATCGACAGTAATACAATCATAGTAGGGGACTTTAACACCCCACTTTCACCAATGGACAGATCATCCTAAATAAAAATAAATAAGGAAACACAAGCTTTAAATGATACATTAAAAAAGATGGACTTAATTGATATTTATAAGACATTCTATCCAAAAACAACAGAACACACTTTCTTCTCAAGTGCTCATGGAACAGTCTCCAGGATAGATCATATCTTGGGTCACAAATCAAGCCTTGGTAAATGTAAGAAAGTTGAAATTGTATCAAGTATTTTTCCAACCACAACGCTATGAGACTGGATATCAATTACAGGAAAAAATCTGTAAAGAATACAAACACATGGAGGCTAAACAATACGCTACTAAATAACCAAGAAATCACTGAGGAAATCAAAAAATACCTAGAAACAAATGACTATGAAAACACAACGACCCCAAACCTATGGGTTGCAGCAAAAGCAGATCTAAGAGGGAAGTTTATAGCAATACAATCCTACCTCATGAAAAAACAAACATCTCAAATAAACAACCTAAACTTACACGTAAAGCTATTAGAGAAAGGAGAATTAAAAAAACCCAAAGTTAGCAGAAGGAAAGAAATCATAAAGATCAGATCAGAAATAAATGAAATGAAGTGAAAGAAGTGATAGCAAAGACCAATAAAACTAAAAGCTGATTCTTTCAGAAGGTAAACAAAATTGATAAACCATTAGCCAGACACATCAAGAAAAAAAGAGAGAAGACTCAAATCAATAGAATTAGAAATGAAAAAGGAGAAGTAACAAATGACATTGAAGAAATACAAAGGATCATGAGAGATTACTACAAGCAACTATATGCCAATAAAATGGACAACCTGGAAGAAATGGACAAATTCTTACAAAAGCACAACATTCCAAGAGGGAAACAGGAAGAAATAGAAAATATAAACAGACCAATCAGAAGCACTGAAATTGAAACTGTGATTAAAAATCTTCCAACAAACAAAAGCCCAGGACCAGATGGCTTCACAGACAAATTCTACCAAACATTTAGAGAAGAGCTAACATCTATTCTTCTCAAACTCTTCCAAAATACAGCGGAGGGAGGAACACTCGCAAATTCATTCTACGAGGCCACCATCACCCTGATACCAAAACCAGACAAAGATGTCACAAAGAAAGAAAACTACAGGACAATATCACTGATGAACACAGATGCAAAAATCCTCAACAAAATACTAGCAAACAGAATTCAACAGCACATTAAAATGATCATATACCATGATCAAATGGGGTTTATCCCAGGAATGCAAGGATTCTTCAATATACGCAAATCAACCAATGTGATACACCATATTAACAAACTGAAGGATAAAAATCATATGATTATCTCAATAGATACAAAAAAGCTTTCAAAAAAATTCAGCACCTGTTTATGATCAAAACCCTCCAGAAAGTGGACATAGAGGGAACTTACCTCAACATAATAAAGGCCATATATGACAAACCCACAGCCAACATCTTTTTCAATGGTGAAAAACTGAAACCATTTCCACTAAGATCAGGAACAAGACAAGGTTGATGCCCACTCTCACCACTATTATTCAACATAGATTTGGAAGTTTTAGCAACAGCAATCAGAGAAGAAAAAGAAATAAAAGGAATCCAAATCAGAAAAGAAGAAGTAAAGCTGTCACTGTTAGCAGATGACATGATACTGTACATAGAGAATCCTAAAGATGCCACCAGAAAACTACTAGAGCTAATCAATGAATTTGGTAAAGTAGCAGGATACAAAATTAGTGGACAGAAATCTCTTGCATTCCTATACTCTAAGGATGAAAAATCTGAAAGAGAAATTAAGGAAACTCTCCCATTTACCATTGCAACAAAAAGAATAAAATACCTAGGAATAAACCTACCTAAGGAGACAAAAGACCTGTATGCAGAAAACTATAAGGCACTGATGAAAGAAATTAAAGATGATACAAACAGATGGAGAGATATACCATGTCCTAAGATTGGAACAATCGGCATTGTGAAAATGACTATACTACCCAAAGCAATCTACAGATTCAATGCAATCCCTATTGAACTACCAATGACATTTTTCACAGAACTAGAACAAAAAAATTCACAATTTGTATGGAAACACAAAAGACCCGAAAGCCAAAGCAATCTTGAGAAAGAAAAATGGAGCTGGAGGAAACAGGCTCCCTGACTTCAGACAATACTACAAAGCTACAGTAATCGAGACAGTATGGTACTGGCACAAGAACAGAAATACAGATCAATGGAATAGGATAGAAAGCCCAGAGATAAACCCACACACATATGCTCTACTTATCTTTGCGAAAGAAGGCAACACTACACAATGGAGAAAAGACAGCCTCTTCAATAAGTGGTGCTAGAAAAACTGGACAGCTACATGTAAAAGAATGAAATTAGAACACTCCCTAACACCATATACAAAAATAAACTCAAAATGAATAAAAGACCTAAATGTAAGTCCAGACACTATAAAAGTCTTAGAGGAAAACTTAGGCAGAACACACTATGACATAAATCGCAGCAAGATCCTTTTTGACCCACCTCCTAGAGAAATGAAAATAAAAACAAAAATAAACAAATGGGACCTAATGATACTTAAAAGCTTTTGCACAGTAAAGGAAACCATAAACAAGACCAAAAGACAACCCTCAGAATGGGAGAAAATATTTTCAAATGAAGCAACTGACAAAGGATTAATCTCCAAAATTTATGAGCCGCTACTGCAGCTCACTATCAAAAAACAAAAAATCCAATCCAAAATTGTGCAGAAGACCTAAATATATACTTCTCCAAGAAAGATATACAGATTGCCAACAAACATGTGAAAGGATGCTCAACATCACTAATGATTAGAGAAATGCAAATCAAAACTACAATGAGACGGCTTCCCCGGTGACGCAGTGGTTGAGAGTCCGCCTGCCAATGCAGGGGACGCGGGGTTCGTGCCCCGGTCCGGGAAGATGCCACATGCCACGGAGCGGCTGGGCCCATGAGTCATGGCCGCTGAGCCTGCGCGTCCGGAGCCTGTGCTCTGCAATGGAAGAGTCCACAACAGCGAGAGGCCCGCGTACCACGAAAAAACCCCAAAAAACAAAAAAAAGCTATAATGAGGTATCACCTCACACCAGTCAGAATGGCCATGATCAAAATATCTACAAACAATAAATGCTGGAGAGGGTGTGGAGAAAACGGAACCCTCTTGCACCATTGCTGGGAATGTAAATTGATACAGCCACTATGGAGAACAGTATGAAGGTCCCTTCAAAAACTAAAAACAGAACTACCATATGAGCCCATAATCCCACTACTGGGCATATACCCTGAGAAAACCATAATTCAAAAAGAGTCATGTACCACAATGTTCATTGCAGTTATATTTACAATAGCCAGGACATGGAAGCAACCTCAGTGTCCATCGACAGATGAATGGATAAAGAAGATGTGGCACATATACACAATGGATTATTACTCATCCATAAAAAGAAACGGAACTTAGTTATTTGTAGTGAGACGGATGCACCTAGATACTGTCATACAGGGTGAAGTAAGTCAGAAAGAGAAAAATAAATACTGTATGCTAACACATATATATGGAATCTAAAAAAAAAAAAGAAAATGGTTCTGCAGAACCTAGGGGCAGGTCTGGAACCAAGACACAGTTGTAGAGAATGGACTTGAGGACACAGGGAGGGGGAAGGTTAAGCTGGGATGAAGTTAGAGAGTGGCATGGACATATATACACTCCCAAATGTAAAACAGATAGTGGGAAGCAGCCACATACTCTCTACAGGGAGATCAGCTCGGTGCTTGTGTCCACCTGTAGGGATGGGATAGGGCATGTAGGAGGGAGACACAAGAGGGATGAGATATAAGGATATATGTATATGTATAGCTGATTCACTTTCTTACATAGCAGAAACTAACACAGCATTGTAAAGCAATTATACTCCAATAAAGATGTTAAAAAAATATCAGGGTGCTATTAGAAAGGAAAAGTAGAATTTGGGTAGCCAAGATGGATAAATGTCCACTATATATGTCCTATATTATCTGGCTCCTAATTTCCCAACTTCATTTTGCTCTCCTTTCTCCCTAAATCATTACACATGGGTATTTTTTTTTTTTTTTTTTTTTTTTTTTTTTGCAGTACGCGGGCCTCTCACTGCTGTGGCCTCTCCCGTTGCAGAGCACAGGCTCCGGACGTGCAGGCTCAACGGCCACGGCTCATGGGCCCAGCTGCTCCGTGGCATGTGGGATCTTCCCGGACCGGGGCATGAACCCGTGTCCCCTGCATCGGCAGGCGGACTCTCAACCACTGCACCACCATGGAAGCCCCTACACATGGGTATTTTATTCTCTATAATCCAAAATATTCTTTCCCGTGTCAGGGTCTTTGCATGTGATGTTATCCCACCTGAAATGTTTTTCTCCCACAATGCTGCACTGATTGTCACTTAAGATTCTCAAGTGCCCAGCTCAAATAGTCACTCTTCTGAGAGACATTCCCAGACCATTCCATCTAAAAGTGCTTTCCCCTTAGTGACGTCCTGCTCATTTACTTCACTGTCCCAACCAACATTTGTTATCTGTTTAAATAGGATTTATACTTAACCCTCTATAATATAAAGTCTGTGAGAATAGGGAACTTTCATACACTGATTGTGGCCTGGTGGAATATTCAAACATATTAGATAATCAGTGATTGTTTTTTGAATGACTGTATTTAAAATTTATTATTAGACTTCAATTTCCTGAAGTCCTTGGTCACAGTAGTTTGAAGAAGTATCTGAAGCCTACTACTCTCTGAAGCATAGTAGTCTAAAGACTTCTTATTTGATATCTTTTTATACAAATATGAATCAATCATTAAATTGTTGGGCCCATGCCTATCTCAAATACCACATCTTTATCTCCCCTCTGCTCCTGACTGGCTACAATCTTGGAAACTCCAAGGTCTTGAATTCTCAGAGGATATACGCACTTCTCAAAGCCCCATTTTTTACTACACAAAAGAAAAAAGGAAGGAGTGTTGATGGGGGAGGGGAAGAGAAAGAGAGAGAGGGAAATGTCCATCAACCCATTAAGTATTTTCCTAAACATTCAGCAGGCCTTTCCAAAGGAGGAATTCTGCATTCCAGTGTAAATTATGGGTAGCTTTTAAAATGCATGTAAAAATTCTTGTTAATTATTTTTGGCAGAAATTTTATACAAAATTATGCTAAGTTAAATAAGCCAGAGACAAAGAAAAAAACTTCAGGATCTCACTTATATGTAGAATCTAAAAGAGGCAATTACATAGAAGCAGAGAGTAGAATGGTAGTTCGTAGTGGTAGAGGAAGTAGAGGCAATGGGGAGGTGCTGGTCAAAGGGTACAAAGTTGTGGTTATGTAGGATGAATAAGTCTAGAGATCTAATGGACAGCATGATGATTATACTTAATAATATTGTATTAATGCTGGAAATTTGCTAAGAGAGTAGATTTAAGGTGCTCTCATTACACACCAAAAATGGTAATTTTATGAGGAGATGAGATGTCAATTAGCTTCACTATAAGTAATCATTTCACTATGTACATGTGCACCAAATTATCATGTTGCAGACCTTAAATATATAAAATTTTATTAAAAAGACTATACTTCTACTTCCTTTAGTCATTTTAAAATGTAAATTGAATAAACTTTTAAACTATAAAAGTAATTACACATTCATCTTAGAAAATTTTCAATATAGAAGAGAACAGAAGTTTCCTATTACAGAACCACAGTTGGCAATTAAATGTTTGATATATTTAGACACATATTAGGTGATATTAAAAATTCTGTTTATAATCTGCTTTTTCTATCAAATAACACAAAGTGAACATTCTCCATGTTATTTGAAAACTCTGAAGTACTTATTTCATGATATACTCGCATTTATTTAACAACTTCCCTTTCAATTGGGCATTTAGGTTGTTTCCAGGTTTTTGCAATAACAAACAGTGCTTCAGTGCACACTTTGCACCTATGTTATTTTGTTCATATGAGTGGATCAAGAGGATAAATTCCTAGAAAAGGAATTAGTGTGTTAAAAGCAAATTACTTTTAGTGGATACTGACAAATTTTTCTCCAGAGAAGGTGTCCCTAATTTTACACTTACTAGAAGTATATGAGAGCAGTGGACCTCTTTCAGGTACCAATACTCTGCATATCAAAATTTTTTATCTTGAACAACCTGACTAGTGAATAATTATAGTTTAATTTTTATTTCTCTATTGCAAATTAAACTGTACATATTTCCAAATACAAAAGCATAACACTTAATGTCTTCAGAGTACATCAGCTTACCAATTACAATATTACCTAATTTGCCAATCCCTTACTATTAGATTCTTAGGTTATTTCCAATTAAAGCTATACCCTTAAATTTTATCTGAAGCTCTTTTTATTGCCTCAGAATTATGTGTAGAAAACTTAACATACACATATTTTTAGAGGTAGGTAAAAGTGATGTTTTGAGTGATTTCAATTTTGTTGTTTCTACTATTTTGTAGCCTCCAAACATCAAGGGTTAACAAATAAACTCAAAGTATCTTAACATAAATAACTGTGAACTGGAAATCTGGAGAGGTAGGCTAGTTTATCAGCTGTGCTCTATATCACTTTGCATTTCTGGACTTGGATGTGTCTTTTTTTCTCATGGTGCCTTAGTTGCCTCACCTGTAATGCATACACACCCATTCACACATGTGCACACAATTTCCAGAATTTCATGAAAATCAGATCTATTAATGTGTAGGAAAGCACTTTACAATCCATGAAGTACCACATGATTATTAGGATCCTTTTTATATTAATTATAATGAAGAAGAATTGGTTAAGGTAATTTAAATTCCCTCAAAAAGAGGATGAATATGAATACATTTGTATCTAACCTGAAAATACCTGGCTTTGAATATGTGTTTATGTGAGATTAGTCAGATCATGCATGTCTTGGGCTCTGTTAAAACATATATCTTAAGGTCATTCATGAAATAAATAATTAATACAATAATCACAAGGAATACATGAAGTGATGCTTATGCTTTTCCTTGTCTGCACTACACAAAGCAAAGAAAATAAGCATATTTTTATTAAATGGCTGAAGGTAAAGAAAGAGAAGGAAATACTAGACAATTGATCTTCAGTAGAAATAACTCTTCAGAAAGTCATAGAGCAGTAGATTCATGACCTGCCCCCACCATACAACATAGCCATATAAGTTGTATACAGATCAAAAAATATCTGGGAGGTAAACGGTTATAACAGAAATGTGAAAAAAATGAAAGAAATAAAAAGAGAAGTACAAAGATGATAGGAAATGACAAAATAAAAGAGACCACATAGAAACTGAATATATTTTCCCCAGGCTGTCATGTAGTACTTTACATTATAGCATCTGAAAGCCACATCTTTCTATTTACCTGTCTATATACCAAACAATATATACATATATAATATGTAACAAGAGCAATGAAAATATTGTTGATTTCAGTCATTTGGAAAGTGTTATATTTTCTATTAAACATAAAACTAGAAAAGAAAGTGGAAGGCTTGAAAGCATTTTTGAGTATATTACTCACCATTCAGCATACTCTTGTGTTCAAATTGCTAATAAAGCTTATAGCGCAATTTCTTAATGTAGAGTGTTATTAGAGAACAAAGGGTGGGAAATGAAAACAAGAAGTCATTTACATAAAGTACTTTCTTGAAAGAGTTGTCCTTTGGCAGTTCCATAGTTATGGAATCTCTCTCTGTCGACAGAGGTTCTTTGGGCATGTTATATACCTACAGCCTTTCTCTTTCAAGTCCTTTCTGATTTTGACCTTAGTCTGAGCCAGCAATTTGGATCAGCTCCATTTAGGATGGGATCTGTTATACTTTCTTGTTTTAATCAGCCTTAGAGTGGAATTGGAATGAGATGTATAAACTTTTGATGGTGCCAGTGTCTGCCAGTCTGTCTCACCAGCTTGAGTCCATCTAAGAGATGATGTTGAAGTAAAAAGGTTACTTTGTTTACCAAGCAAATAGAGGGAGGTGAGTAGTTTTTCCCAGAAATGTAGATGTGGTTTCTTCCTAAGAGCCCACATATTGGACAGAATTGCTGACTGAACTCTCCACAGCAATGTTCCAGGATTCATTTTTAATAAAGTTGCTTATTTCAGAGCATAAGCTCCACATTCATGCAAAATGCAGAAACCAGCACAGGAGGTTAAAAAAGCTGTTCTGCTGTAATAGTGTAATTTGTTTTTTGGCCATTAAATGAGAATGCTGGGATTTTAATTCCACTATTTGGTTTCCAGCATCTACTATAATTAATTTTCTCTTATTTTGTTGCTACAGAATCAAATGGAAACTAATGATGTGGAACCCAGCGTTGTCAAGGCAGTGATGAGCTTCATCTACGAGGTAGGGAAGCTCCTCCATCTGACAAAATGGCAGATGACTTGAGTTGTTTCTAACAATGCTGGGGTCCTGTGCCTTGCGGCAATGTTCTGCTCGAATTAGACCACCTAGGGATTGCAGTTCCAAACCAAAGCTGTTTTAAATCTTTCACTCACTTGCTTCTGTGCTCTTTTGTTGGCTTAATAACATATTAACTTATTTTGTATGCACTTTCTTTATCTGACTTTTTAAGAAATATAAAGTGTGGGGCATCTTAATAAATGTTTCATTGTTTCCTGATGACATCAAAATGACATGTAACAGTGTTTTAAAAATCACAATAAAATAGAGTTTTATATATACTGCATTTTAATTACTGAAAAAAGATTAGAAAACTTTTGTAAATGAATCGAAGATATTTACCATTAGTTCATTTAATTTTTCAGAAGGCAGAGAAAGCATGAAATCAAGATACTTCTGTTGACTAATTATATTTTTATTTATTTTTTTGGGGAGGGGGTTGGCTATGAAATTAATTACTAAATTCAATTGTTTGGTCCATAGCTTATTTTTAAGATCTGTCTGCCAAGTCACACTGGCTCTGTGGCAGATGTAAAAAATTTTTTTGAATTTAATTTGATTTATGTTTTTATACGGCAGGTTCTTATTAGTCATTAATTTTATACACATCGGTGTATTCACGTCCATGCCAATCTCCAAATAAATCACAGCACCGTCACCACTTCCCCGCCGCTTTCCCCCCCTGGTGTCCATACGTTTGTTCTCTACATCTGTGTCTCAATTTCTGTCCTTCAAACCAGTCCATCTGTACCATTTTTCTAGGTTCCACATATATGCGCTAATATACGATATTTGTTTTTCTCTTTCTGACTTACTTCACCATGTGTGACAGTCTGTAGATCCATCCACGTCTCTACAAATGACCGAATTTCATTCCTTTTTATGGCTAATATTCCATTGTATATATGTACCACATCTTCTTTATCCATTCATCTGTCGATGGGCATTTAGGTTGCTTCCATGACCTGGCTATTGTAGATAGTGCTGCAATGAACATTGGGCTGCATGTGTCTTTTTGAATTATGGTTTTCTCTGGGTATATGCCCAGTAGTGGGATTGCTGGGTCATACAGTAATTCTAGTTTTAGTTTTTTAAGGAACCTCCATACTGTTGCCCATAGTGGTTGTATCAATTTACATTCCCACCAACAGTACAAGAGGGTTCCCTTTTCTCCACACCCTCTCCAGAATTTGTTGCTTGAAGATTTTCTGATGATGCCCATTCTAGCTGGTGTGAGGTGATACCTCATTGTAGCTTTGATTTGCACTTCTCTAATAATTAGTGATGTTGAGTAGCTTTTCATGTGCTTCTTGGCCATCTGTATGTCTTCTCTGGAGAAATGTCTATGTAGGTCTTCTGCCCATTATTGGATTGGGTTGCTTGTTTCTTTAATATTGAGCTACATGAGCTCTTTATATATTTTGGAGATTAATCCTTTGTCCGTTGATTCGTTTGCAAATATTTTCTCCCATTTTGAGGGTTGCCTCTCCATCTTTTTTATGGTTTCCTTTGCTGTGCAAAAGATTTTACATTTCATTAGGTCCCATTTGTTTACTTTTGGTTTTATTTCCATTACTCTAGGTGGATCAAAAAAGATCTTGCTGTGATTTATGTCAAAGAGTAGTCTTCCTATGTTTTCCTCTAAGAGTTTTATAGTGTATAGGCTTACATTTAGGTCTCTAATCCATTTTGAGTTTATTTTTCTATATGGTGTTAGCAAGTGTTCTAAGTTCATTCTTTTACATGTAGCTGTTCAGTTTTCCCAGCACCACTTATTGAAGAGACTGTCTTTTCTCCATTGTATATCTTTGCCTCCTTTGTCATAGATTAGTTGACTATAGGTGTGTGGGTTTATCTCTGGCTTTCTATCTTGTTCCATTGATTTATGTTTCTGTTTTTGTGCCATTACAATATTGTCTTGATTACCGTAGCTTTGTAGTATAGTCTGAAGTCATGGAGTCTGATTCCTCCAGCTCTGTTTTTTTCTCTCAAGACTGCTTTGTCTATTCGGGGTCTCTTGTGTCTCCATATAAATGTTAAGATTTTTTGTTGTAGTTCTGTAAACAATGTCATTGGTAATTTGATAGGGATTGCATTGAATCTGTAGATTGCTTTGGGTAGTATAGTCATTTTCACAATACTGATTCTTCCAATCCAAGAACGTGGTATATCTCTCCATCTGTTGGTATCTTTAATTTCTTTCATCAGTGTCTTATAGTTTTCTGCATACAGGTCTTTTGTCTCCCTAGGTAGGTTTATTCCTAGGTATTTTATTCTTTTCATTGCAATGGTAAATGGGAGAGTTTTCTTAATTTCTCTTTCAGATTTTTCATCATTAGTGTAGAGTAATGCAAGAGATTTCTGTGCATTAATTTTGTATCCTGCAACTTTACCAAATTCATTGCTTAGCTCTAGTAGTTTTCTGGTGGCATCTTTAGGATTCTCTATGTATAGTATCATGTCATCTGCAAACAGTGACAGTTTTACTTCCTCTTTTCCAATTTGCATTCGTTTTATTTCTTCTTCTTCTCTGATTGCCATGGCTAGGACTTCCAAAACTATGTTGAATAACAGTGGTGAGAGTGGATATCCTTGTCTTGTTCCTGATCTTAGAGGAAATGCTTTCAGTTTTTCATCATTGAGAATGATGTTTGCTGTGGGTTTGTCATATATGGCCTTCATTATGTTGAGGTAGGTTCCCTCTATGCCCACTTCTGTAGAGTTTTTATCATATATCGGTGTTGACTTTTGTAAAAAGCCTTTTCTGCATCTATTGAGATGATCATATGGTTTTTAATCTTCAATTCGTTATTATGGTGTATCACATTGATTTGCATATATTGAAGAATCCTTGCATCCCTGGGATAAATCCCAGTTGATCATTGTGTATGATCCTTTTAATGTGTTGTTGGATTCTGTTTGCTAGTATTTTGTTGAGGATTTTTGAATCTATATTCATCAGTGATATTGATCTGTAATTTTCTTTTTTGTAGTATCTCTGTCTGGTTTTGGTATCAGGGGGATGGTGGCCTCATAGAATGAGTTTGGGAGTGTTCCGTCCCCTGCAATTTTTTTTTTTTTTTCAGTACGTGGGCCTCTCACTGTTGTGGCCTCTCCCTTGCGGAGCACAGGCTCCGGATGTGCAGGTTCAGTGGCCATGGCTCATGGGCCCAGCCACTCTGCAGCATGTGGGATCCTCCCGGACCGGGGCACGAACCTGTGTCCCCTGCATCGGCAGGCGGACTCTCAAACACGCCACCAGGGAAGCCCCCCCTCTGTAATTTTTTAGAAGAGTTTGAGAAGGATGGGTGTTAGCTCTTCTCTAAATGTTTGATTGAATTCACCTATGAAGCCATCTGGTTCTGGACTTTTTTTTGTTGGAAGATTTTTAATCACAGTTTCAATTACATTACTTGTGACTGGTCTGTTCATATTTTCTATTTCTTCCTGGTTCAGTCTTGGGAGGTTATATCTTTCTAAGAATTCGTCCATTTCTTCCAGGTTGTCCATTTTATTGGCATAGAGTTGCTTGTAGTAGTCTCTTAGGACGCTTTGTATTTCTGTGGTGTCTGTTGTAATTTCTGCTTTTTCATTTCTAATTTTATTGATTTGAGTCCTCTCCCTTTTTTTCTTGATAAGTCTGGCTAATGGTTTATCAATTTTGTTTATCTTCTCAAAGAACCAGCTTTTAGTTTTATTGATCTTTGCTACTATTTTCTTTGTTTCTATTTCATTTATATCTGCTCTGATCTTTATAATTTCTTTCCTTCTGCTAACTTTGGGTTTTGTTTGTTCTTCTTTCTGTAGTTCCTTTAGGTGTAAGATTCGATTGTTTATTTGAGATTTTTCTTGTTTCTTGAGGTAGGCTTGTATAGCTATAAACTTCCCTCTTAGAACTGCTTTTGCTGCATCCCATAGGTTTTGGATTGTCGTGTTTTCACTGTCATTTGTCTCTAGGTATTTTTTGATTTCCTCTTTGATTTCTGCAGTGATCGCTTGGTTATTTAGTAATGTATTGTTTATCCTCCATGTGTTTGTGTTTTTTACATTCTTTTCCCTGTAATTGATTTCTAATCTCATAGCGTTGTGGTCAGAAAAGATGCTTGATATGATTTCAGTTTTCTTAAATTTACTGAGGCTTGATTTGTGACCAAGATGTGATCTATCCTGAAGAATGTTCCATGCGCACTTGAGAAGAAAGTGTAATCTGCTGTTTTTGGATGGAATGTCCTAGAAATATCAATTAAATCTATCTATTCTACTGTGTCATTTAAAACTTGTGTTTCCTTATTAATTTTCTGTTTGGATGATCTGTCCGGTGGTGTAAGTGAGGTGTTGAAGTCCCCTACTATTACTGTGTCACTGTTGATTTCCTCTTTTATAGCTGTTAGCAGTTGCCTTATGTATTGTGGTGCTCCAATGTTGGGTGCATATACATTTATACTTGTTATACCTTCTTCTTGAATTGATCCCTTGATCATTATGCAGTGTTCTTTCTTGTCTCTTGTAACATTCTTTATTTTAACGTCTATTTTATCTGATATGAATATTGTTACTCGAGCTTTCATTTGATTTCCATTTGCATGGAATATCATTTTCCATCCCCTCACTTTCAGTCTGTATGTTCCCCTAGGTCTGAAGTGGGTCTCTTGTACACCACATATAGATGGGTCTTGTTTTTGTATCCATTCAGCTAGCCTGTGTCTGTTTGTTGTAACATTTAATCCATTCACGTTTAAGGTAATTATTGATATGTATGTTCCTATGACCATTTTCTTAATTGTTTTGGGTTTGTTTTTGTAGGTCCTTTTCTTCTCTTGTGTTTCCCACTTAGAGAATTTCCTTTAGCATTTTTTTGTGGAGGTGGTTTGGTGGTGCTGAATTCTCTTAGCTTTTGCTTGTCTGTAAAGTTTTTGATTTCTCCATTGAATCTGAATGAGAACCTTGCTGGGTAGAGTAATCTTGGTTGTAGGCTTTTCCCTTTCTCACTTTAAATATATCATGCCACTCCCTTCTGGCTTGTGGAGTTCCTGCTGAGAAATCAGCTGTTAACCTTATGGGAGTTCCCTTGTATGGTATTTGTCATTTTTCCCTTGTTGCTTTCAATAATTTTTCTTTGTCTTTAATTTTTGCCAGTTTGATTACTATGTGTCTCATTGTGTTTCTTCTTGGGTTTATCCTGTATGGGACTCTGTGTGCTTCCTGGACTTGGGTGGCTATTTCCTTTCCCGTGTTATGGAAGTTTTCGACTATATTCTCTTCAAATATATTCTTGGGTCCTTTCTCCCTCTCTTTTCCTTCTGGGACCCCTATAACGTGAATGTTGTTGTGTTTAATGTTGTCCCAGAGTTCTCTTAGCCTGTCTTCATTTCTTTTCATTCTTTCTTCTTTATTCTGCTCTGCAGCCATGAATTCCACCATTCTGTCTTCCAGGGCACTTAGCCGTTCTTCTGCCTCATTTATTCTGCTATTGATTCCTTCTAATGTAGTTTTCATTTCAATTATTGTATTGTTCATCTCTGTTTGTTTGTTCTTTAATTCTTCTAGATCTTTGTTAAACATTTCTTGCATCTTCTCGACCTTTGCCTCCATTATTTTTCCGAGGTCCTGGATCATTTTCACTATCATTATTCTGAATTCTTTTTCTAGAAGGTTGCCTATATCCTCTTCATTTAGTTGTTTTTCTGGGGTTTTAATCTGTTCCTTCATCTGGTACATATCCCTCTGCCTTTACATCTTGTCTATCTTTCTATGAATGTGGTTTTTGTTCCACAGTGTGCAGGACTGTAGTTCCTGTTGCTTCTTCTGTCTGCCCTCTGGTGGATGAGGGTATCTTAAGAGGCTTGTGCAAGTTTCCTGATGGGAGGGACTGGTGGTGGGTAGAGCTGGCTGTTGCTCTGGTGGGCAGAGCTCAGTAAAACTTTAATCCGCTTGCCTGCTGATGGGTGGGGCTGAGTGCCCTTCTTGTTGGTTGTTTGGCCTGAGGCGCCCCAACACTAGAGCCTACCTGGGCTCTTTGGTGGGGTTAATGGTGGACTCGGGGAGGGCTTACGCCAAGGAGTACTTCCCAGAACTTCTGCTGCCAGTGTCCTTGTCCTCATGGTGAGACAGAGCCATCCTCCGCCTCGGCAGGAGAGTCCCCAACACTAGCAGGTAGGTCTGGTTCAGTCTCTATGGTGTCACTGCTCCTTCCCCTGGGTCCCGATGTGCACACTACTTTGTGTGTGCCCTCCAAGTGTGGAGTCTGTGTTTCCTCCAGTCCTGTCAAAGTCCTGTAATCAAATCTCACTAGCCTTCAAAGTGTGATTCTCTAGGAATTCCTCCTCCCGTTGCCGGATTCCCAGGTTCACAAGCCTTACGTGGGGCTCAGAACCTTCACTCCAGTGGGTGGACTTCTGTGGTATAAGTGTTCTCCAGTTTGTGGGTCTCCCATCCAGCAGTTATGGGATTTGATTTTATTGTGATTGTCTCATTGTGGCTTCTTCTTTGTCTTTGGATATTGGGTATCTTTTTTGGTGAGTTCCAGTGTCTTCCTGTCGATGATTGTTCAACAGTTAGTTGTGTTTCCAGTGTTCTCGCAAGGGGGAGTGACAGCATGTCCTTCTACTCCACCATTGTGAAACAATTCTGTTGACTAATTATTAATAGCAAGGAAATTCTTGATTAGGTGGAAATTAGAACAATTCAGGATGTGCCTATGTCATCTTAAAGCTTGTGAATATCAGAGAGTAAAACTTTGAGCATTGGTGAATTAAGATACTTTTCCACATAGATAGTCAAAACAATATTATGTTCAATTTTATAAAGAAAAACAATGGTCCAGTACTAAGGGGATTTTGATATATATACCCAGAAAACTCTCCTGTGAGCTTGGAAAATTTTGAGGTTTAACACTCTTCTGAGAACACCACAAGAAATTATATCAGGATGTTAAGGAAGACAACTCTGTTGAAAATTATATTTAAACTAAAATATGAAGGATTAGTAAGAGTTAGATGTGGTATGATTGAGAGGAGGGAAGAGAGCTGTGCCAGGGACAAAGTCTTGAGATAGAAAAGAGCACAAGAACATACTGTTTGGGAGGAACTTACAGGGGACCAGTGTGGCTGTAGCGCAGTTGAAAGAAGAAAGAGTTATACAAAACAGGGGAAGGAAGGCTAGCAGAGGTAAGACTTAGGAAAGTTTTGCTCTAGGCTATTCTAAAGATGTTCGGACTTTATTTTAAGTGCAATATCAAGCCTTTGACAAATTTTAGAAGGGGGAATGGCAAGATCAAATCTGAAGTTTACTAAGATTATTCTAACTAGATTCTGGGAAATAGTTGAAAAAGGAGAATGTGGGAAGCATGTTGAAATGAGAACAGTTACGATAGCCATTATCACCTATATAAGATAGCCTTGTAAGCAAAGGTGATGGTTTTAACTAGAGTTACATTAGTGGGAAGAGAGAGGAGTTGATGGATGCAGGTATTTAGGAGGCCAAAGAGCAAATATGATCTTAAGGAATAGAGAGATGTCTTATCCCACGTTCTTTAGAAAACAGAGTCTGAGGAGGATTAAGTACTGATGTTTTATTTCAGAAGTACAACTGCAGGACAATGAAGATAACAAAAAAGTGAATGAGGTGAAGAAAGATATGAGCCACTTTGAAGAGACACAGGAATTTGTTCTGTTAATATGTCTACTTGTCTGGTAAGGCTTCTCTAAATTGGATTTCAAAAAGAAATTGTCTCAAGGTATTCCTTAAGAGTGAGGAAGAAGAGGAATTTATCTACCTGATTTTATCTCATTTTTTTGTTTTACAATGGTCAAAATTTTCTCCACATGGAGTTAATCCCCCTGCAATACCAATGGGAATATGAGGAGATGTCAAATGATTATGACTAATACTGTCTCAATCAACAAATTCTACTTGACCAGGGGGATAAATGATGATACCATTTACTGTGATGAGGAATTGGGGGAAATTTTCAAATTTTGTGTAGTAGAGAATTAAAGTTCTACATATGTGGAGGTTGACATAGCTATGGAACAAGTGGATTACACTCCAGTGAATATCAAGGGGAGGGATTATACAGGTTCAAAGTTCAGAACTGAGTTGACTTGTTGGTAGTTAAACCCATGGGAGTGATCAGGATGCACCACCCACTCTTAACCTCAATAAGAGGGTTTGAAGTAAGAAGTCAAAAGACCAAGGAAGATACACTGAAAAGAATCCAATACTCATGGTTAGAAAAAGGAATTTGAAATTAGAAATTGAATTTGAAATTTGAAGAGAAAGTTGGTAGAAAAATGTAGCTGTGTCTGTTGAGAGAAAAAATAAGGTAAGGTTGTTTTAAGGAGTTTTGGGGAGTTGCAAGAAATGGTGAGTAATGTAATCCAGAATTGAGTTGTCCAGGTCACAGATGAGAGATAATGAAATTTTAAAAGCAAATAAAGACAACTAGTTAACTAACAGAGTTTGTTTTAGTAAGAGAGAGACCATAGGAAATAGGAAAAAAGCCAATAGAAAGGGGAAGTTGAAAATAAGAAGATAGCTGTAATCAGTGGCACTGAGTTTTTAAAAGTGCAAAGAAATATCATTTAGAGGTTAGACAGGTCGAGAAAGAAAAGAAACCCAACCTTTATTTTTAATATAAAATATAAGAGAAAGAGATTGGCTATAGATATAGATAGGTGTGCCTATTTGGTCCTTTTTTATGATAAGTTCTTTTTATTTTATTTATTTATTTTTGAAGCATGAGTCAGGAGGATTAGCTAAAATGATGTAGTGATTTAGACAGGGCCTTGAATTTAAAGAAGAGTAGAAATATTTAAAATACTTTTGATAGAGAGAGTGCGAGAAAAATGTGTATACACAGATAGCTAAAAGGAAAAAAATTAAGGTAATGTTATGTATTGAATTGTATTGTATTGAATTCACCCAAAAAAGACATGTTGTAGTCCTTATCCTCAGTACCTCATAGTGTGACCTTATTTGGAGACAGGTAATGTGAATTACCTTTTAGAGGTAACCACATTAAAATGAGGTGATTAAAGTGGGCTCTTGTCTAATATGACTGGTGTGTTTGCAAAAAGGGAAAATTTGGGCAAAGAGACAGACACATGTAGAGGGAAGATGATATGAAAAGACACCAGGAGACGATCACCATCTATAAGCCAATTAGAGAGGCCTGCAACTGATGATCCTTACTTCATAGCCCTGAGAAGAAACCAATCCTGTAGACACCTTGATTTTGGACTTCTATACTCTAGAACTATTAGCCAATAAATTTCTGTTGTTTAAGGCACCCAATTTTGTGGTACTTTGTTAAGGAAGCCCTAGCAAACTAATACATTTGGTTTGCATGAATTTATTATCACCAATCTGCCCAATGGTGAGACTTTTTTCACAGCACACTAGGAGGTGCACTTTTTGGATTCCTACAGAGTTTGGGTTTTACTAACAGGTTGCAGGAAATTGACAAAACAACAAGAATATCTAGAGTATTGTCAAGCATGAAAGTTTGGTGTTGTGAATCATGGAACTAAACTGAAAAGGGAGAAAAGTAGACAGGCTGTGAAATACATGGAGACAGTAAGTTCTTATGATGCCAAAAGAACCACTGTACAAACAGAGATGATTACAACTCATAACCAGGAATAAATATAAAAATCGAAGCAAAAAAATAATGTCTGAAAGGTCAAAGCAAATATAAAGAAAGGAAAACATGGAAAAACTCTTCAAATCCATTTCAAAAGCCGCCTCCCCTCTAAAGCCTTCCTAATGCTCTTAACAGTTAGTCATCCCCTCCTATATATGTCCTCCTCAAATTTCATTCATTCCTTTTTAATTGAACTTCTCAACTTGTACTATATTTACTTCAGATATGCTCTGTGATGTCACAGTAAGGCATGAAGATTTTCTGCCCTATAACATCCAGTGCCTAATATTTACTATATATTGTTGTATGATTAATGACATGATAAGAGACTTTCTAAAAGTGATATTTGGAACACACAAACCAAAAAGAAACTAGAAATTGAATTTGAAATTTGAACAGAAAGTTGGTAGAAAAATGTAGCTGTGTCTGATGAGAGAAAAAATAAGCTAAGAATGTTTGAAAAAGATAAAGAAAAGATAAAAGAAAAAGATAATGGAAAGATCAAGTCTGTTATTCAGAGTTCATGCTGTAAGATTAGTAGATAGTAGAAAGTAGAATTACTGAACTTCTATTTTGCCTCTGTCTTTTCTGTCAAGGGGAATGAGCATCAGACTGAAAGCACAGATCTAACTTTTGGAAGAGGGAATTGAAGCCCACGATAAGTGAGGCTATAGTAAGAAGCCAGGTAACTTTTCTAAATGAGTTTGTCTCCTGGCTCAAATGAGTTATTTCCCAGAGTACTGAGAAAAGTCAAGTGAATTAAACTCTTCTTCATGATATTGGAAGAATTATATAGAACAGAAGAACTGCTGCAAAACTGGAGATAGATAATTGCCCCAATTTTAAGAAAAACATCAACGGAATTACAGATTCAAATGACAGATACCAAGGTCAGTGACTATTCACGGCCAGGTTAATAAAAGCATGGTTTAAGCATAGGAAGGGAGGAAAAGGCACCATCATAAGTTACAGAGAAATGAAACATGCAAAATTGAGTTCTAAACCAAGTCATCTGATTTCAGAGGCATGCACTGAACCACCATGCTTTAGATTTAAGGATTCATTTATGCATCCATTTACTTTTTTTTTTTTCAAAAGTGATTACTTAGCACATTCTAAATTTATACCATATGCAAGCTAAGGTCTAAAAGATAGAATTGCCCATATATATATATATATATATATATATATATATATATATATATATGTACACAAATATATTTCTACATTTCAGCACGTGATCTGACAAATTTCTCATGATATTCTTTCAGACATGAAGTGAAAATGTGTTATAAATCGTAATATAATTAGGAATACTATTGATGCAGATGTCAAGGTGGCAAAAAAGTAAGAGTACTGACTTTGGAACTCAGCTTCTGGGAGTTGAGTCCTCACTTTGCCACTATCTAATATCACAATCTAAGTACCTCACCTTCCTATGCCTCAGTATCCTCATTTATAAGAAGAATTCTAAAAACATTAACCAAAAGTGTTGTTGTGAGAATTTGTGAATGTATCTAGAGAACTTAGTATAGTTTAGTCTGGCATATAATAATCACTCATAATGCCATTAATTTTTCTTATTAATTTATATATCATTTCAATTTAAAAGGACTCTATCCTTGCTCTCTTCCTAATATACATTTTTATCAATGATTTGACACATGTTAATGACTTGTTAACCAAATTTGGGAACAGCATGAAACTAGGAGGTTAAGGAATGATACGAGTGGACCAAAGTGTTTTGTAACCAAGAACAATAAAAGGAATCTACTAAGGTAAAATGTATGGGTACAGAAGACAATTATTGTTTTAAGGCCACAAAATACATTGTACGTGTGCTAAGGACTTTGGACTTTAGTGAAGCAGCCTGCCTTAGCAAGATTGATGAGATCCAGTATTTCATTAGTTTGGTCATTTAGGTAAAATCTTAATTTATTAATATAGAACACTAAGGGGTGTTTTCCCATGGCTCAGTTAAGTGTTGTTTTCAAGTGACTACTTTAGACAGTCAGCATGTAAATGTGCAGGCACCCAGGGCTCACTTGAATACTATGTCTATGTGAACAGAAGTAGATGGCAAAGTTCTCCGGGGGAAGACAGCTGAGCCAAACATTCAGATTCTTGCTGTTTAGTCTGCTGAGTCAAAGTGCTGACTCAGCAGACTAAAGAGCAGGAATTTGAATGTTCTATCTCTAGCACTACTATGGCATACTCTATTCAGCCATGTGCTATTCAGGCCACACTATTTGCTTACTAGAATGTAAACGCTTTGATGACATATATTCCTCATTGAAAACACTACATTTTTATATGAAGAATGAATGAATGAATGAATGAATGAAATGCCACACCCCACTAATGGATCACAAAACTGAAGATCTACAAATAAAAGTTTTAGCCTTTACGGTATGTTCCTATATCCTTCTTTGAATTAACATGTTACTTTTGAAAGAGAAGGAGAAAGAAAAACTTTTCACCAAAAATTTGCTTCTAAGTCTGATGGATTGATGTTTTAAAATAAGCAACACTACTGTTGCTTAATATAGCAATAAATGCAGAGCTGTATAATAACAGTGAACCTGTCAAGTCTCTCTAGAGACTATTTCATAACCACATAAGCCATAAAAACAAATGTTTCTAAAGATTGAAAATTGCTTAGAAACATTAATGTTTGAAGTGTATTAAGTAAAATAGAAATAAATTCAAGAACAGAGTATTCATTATCCTGGAGCATTTATTCACATAACATAGTGAAAAGCTGATCATTAAAGAATTCTGACTGTCAACAAAGATTAATGGTATTACTTAATTATGTGACTTGGAAAATATTGTTGAATTCACCATTCAATTTGAAATTAAGCATATAGAGCATTGTGAATACTTTTGTTGCAAAACAAGATAAAGCATTAGAATTCCAAACTTCCATCTATGGCTGCTGACTGAGCTTATTGACAGGTTTTGTAAATAGGTAATCAGTCTTCTAATTTAAACTCCATATGACATAGACTGCAGATCTTATCTTTCCCATTTCCTTATAGGCATTGCTTTAACCTGAAGGATATTTTGCAGATTGCAATTCAGAAATTCTTTATGACTTCATCTTGGAGTTTTGCTAAAAAGCTGTACTGTATACAGGTAATCAAAAATGTTTGCATACTTTGGATATGAACTATTCAAAACACCCATTAAGCAAGCTAAAAAGCACACCTGTTATCATTAACAGATTTATTCTCTAATTTTATATGATTAGCACAATCAAATTAAAAGGTGAAAACAAATGATAATAACACCCTCTTTATAAAGAATGAGTAATTATTAGTGTAAATAGTCTTGTAGCAGTTATAAAACTAATTTCCCAGGAGTTATATGCTTATATGATAACAGTATCTTCATTCATAAAAAAGACTTCTTACAAGGAGGTAGTAAGGCCTTTCTATGCATTCTCATTTATTTTCATTGAAATCCACAAATAGATGCTTAAAGATTCTAGACAGTATTATTGTATTTAGATCTAGAGCTATGAACCATGGACTATATTTTGGTTTCCCCTTCCTTCTCTGCTAAAGTATTTGCTTTCACTCTTAACTGTTTCTTGACTTTTCTTTACTCCAGAAAATAATTTGTCTTTGTAGTTGTTATTGTGTTTCAGATATTTGTTAAAGTAATTTCCACATATTGTAACACAGGATAGGACTGTAATACTTCTATTTTGCTTGCTTGCTTGCTCCAGCCCTAGATCTTGATAAGTAAAAGTAAAAACTACACATTTTTTCATATATATGTGTCATAAATATTTCTTTGCTTTGGGGCTCCTGGGGGATAAAATGGGGGGTATACTTTAATTTACTAATGATAAACAGCTCTACATTAAGTGTACTTAAGCCATATGATAAATATGATAGTAAATGTAGTACAAATGTTGTACTTAAATACAATTAAATCGCGTTTAATTATACTGTATTATAGTTAATATTTGTACTACAAATATTAACAGAATTAAAATACTATCTAGGTTTCATCCTAACCACAACAATTTTGGCAAATGTTCGTTGCCAATGTATGATGTTATATGAAAATTTTCTAACGTTTATGCAAAATAATTAAAATTGAAGAATAGAAGCTTTCCTCAAGTTTCAAATGAAAAAGAAATGTTAACCAACCAGGATAATACCGAGGCTCAGGAATGGATGTAGGGTTGGAGCTGGGAGTATGCATAACATAGAAGAAGTGGAATTAGGAATGGGAATGAGAGCCAGAAATGAGAGAATGAAGTGAACTTTCTCAGTTAAGGTGTCAATCAAGAGCACTTTGGAGAAAAAATACTATTCTGTATCATAGTATGGGTTAGAGTCAGGATAGAAAAGATTTACAAAGAGAAAGCAAATTCCTATTGCACCATGGAAGATGCTTCCTCCACATGGGCCTGTTTCTTGAGCAGGTCTCTTAATAGACATCAATTTCTTCCAGAAAAAAATATTAATAGCTAATTATTTTAAGATTTCCTTAATTTTATTGGGCTCTTGAAACTTTTAATATTTGCCTGAAAATTTTTACCAGAAAATTAAGAAATAGTTAAGATATGTAAGTCTTAGTCAAATTTGATACAGATTGTGAGTTGTTAGGAATAAGGATCAATCATCTTTGATTATAGGAATACAGATTGAGTAAATTCTAAATTTAAAAAGAGTTAAATTTAACAGTGTGAGAAAGCCAAATGTTATAGAGCAATACAAAACTTCCACTCCAACAGCAGAAGCCTCTTAATCTTCATGAACATGACAACAAACTTTATTCATATCAAAATTAAAGGTCAGTGAAGTACTTTATGAGCACAGACTGACAACTTCCATCAACACTAACATATCTAATCCTTATGTGTTCTTATAAGCAGGAAAATTTGAGTTTTATGCCAGACATGTCAAATGAAAATATAGTATAAAGGAGAAAGGAAACATTTTGCCAATCATAATAAATTTAACTGACTCTAACTAATATATGTGATTTTAACTTTAAAATTGGATTGCTGACTAGCAATTCTTTCCATATGAATGAAAAGGACAAACTGAAATTTGCAAAACTTCTTTGAAAAGTAAAATGACTAATTAAAGACTTGGAAAGAGGGGTGAGAAACACAAGGTTTTGAATAAATGCTCTAGGTTTAGAATAGCAGTAGGAAAACAGTGCCATGTTACTTCTTTAAAATTTTATTTTATTTTAATTTATTGCCTGATGGAATCAGGCCATGTTTCAATCTATATAAAATGTGTTTTTCTTTTGTTTGATATCTATATTGCTATTAGCTCAAAGAGTAGTTAATGAGGAAAAAAAGGGTCTGTTACTTGCTTTCAGTCCTTATATTTAATCTGTGAATTGCAAGAATGCAGTAGTCAGGTACAGAGATACTTGATTATCATGTAGGCACTTTTCATAATTTTAACCCAATGAGAGTAAATCAATATGTAATTTCTCACTACATATTTTGTGAGCTAGATTGCTGAGCACTCTTAAATTGAGAGTTTGTCCATGCAAAGCTGACTCAGGCATGGATTTAACTGCAGGTACATGGGCCAGGCATTAATATTTTATTTAAGCTTATCACTTGATTCTGATGAGCAGTGAGTGCTGAGAACTGGATAAAGATTTTCATGAAGTTTTGTTTGCTGCCACACTTGAAAACTTTATTTTCTTTCCTTATATAAAATTTCAGTGTTGGTAAAAAAGGGACATTAAAAGTGATTCTTAAGAAGTTTTCAGTAAGAGTGTTGCTGATGTCTTTAATGAGATTTTAAATTTGAAACTGTTAATAAGATGCTATTGCTCATCATCACACAGTAAAAATAAGCTACTAAACCGACTTTTTTAACGGGTTACATTACTAGAGGAGGTGATTTTGGCCCATCATGTGTCATAGAATTAGATTTTGAAAGCACCACAAGAATCCCTTTGGAAGGCTGCCGATTGTAATACCCCAGGAATTTGTTTCCTCAACAACCGACAAAGGACCAAAAAAGAAAGGAAAAGATGAACTTAACAATATGTGCATTTTCAGAAAGTTACTGGATGCCAGTTCACCTCAAAACACATGCTAAACTGTCATTAGTGGTAATAGAAAGTGCATATGCATATGGAATTTGAAGAGGATATGCAGGCAAAGTGTTTTGAATATTATATAACATATGATGCTTCTCTTATAGTTTTGGTTAGAAAACGTGAGATTCAAATAGAATTTTCAATTGTAAACACAGTTCATATCCTTAGTTATACAGAAAACAGGAAGAAATTGGAAAGATTAATTATGAGAAAATCATATATAATCTGAAATCCTCTGTTGAAATTTTAAAATATGTGTGGCATTTTATGTTTAGAAATAGAAAGTAATAGGTAATTAATTTATTTTCTGATTCAGACCTGATTTCTGATTTTCTGATCTCAGGGAAACATACGATAAGAAGATACATTATACACTCTGTGCCACCAACACACACATGATCCTATTCCATTTAACAACTATATCTGAGGTTTTAAAATTTTTTAATGTTTATAACTGCTACTAAATAATGTATAGCACCAATATATATTAAATTTACTACATCACTTATTCATAAAATTTCATTGAATCATAACTGTGAAACTGATAGTTACTGTGAGGACTGATGGAGACACAAAAGACCCCAAATAGCCAAAGCAATCTTCAGAAAGAAAAATGGAGCTGGAGGAATCAGGCTTCCGGACTTCAGACTATACTACAAAGCTACAATGATCAAGACAATATGGTACTGGCACAAAAACAGAAATATAGATCAATGGAACAGGATAGAGAGCCCAGAAATAAACCCACACACCTATGGTCAATTAATCTATGACAAAGGAGGCAACACTATACAATGGAGAAAAGACAGTCTCTTCAATAAATGGTGCTGGGAAAACTGGATAGCTACATGTAAAAAATGAAATTAGAACATTCTTTAACACCATAAAAAAAAAAACTCAAAATGGATTAAAGGCCTAAATGTAAGACCAGATACTACAAAGCTCTTAGAGAAAAAAACATAGGCAGAACACTCTTTGACATAAATTGCAGCAATATCTTTTTTGATCCATCTCCCAGAGTAATAGAAACAAAAACAAAAATAAACAAACAGGACATAATTAAACTCAAAATCTTCTGCACAGCAAAAGAAACCACAAACAAGATGAAAAGACAACTCAAAGAATGGGGGAAAATATTCACAAACAATGCAACCAACAAGGGATTAGTCTCCAAAATTTATACACAGCTCATGCAGCTCAATATCCAAAAAACAAACAACCTAAAAAAAAAAAAAAAAAAGGCAGAAGACCTAAATAGACATTTCTCCAAAGGAGACATACAGATGGCCATGAGGCATATGAGAAGATGCTCAACATTGTTAATTATTAGAGAAATGCAAACCAAAACTACAATGAGATATCACCTCACACCAGTCAGAACGGCCATCATCAAAAAATCTACAAAATACAAATGCTGGAGAGGGTGTGGAGAAAAGGGAACCCTCCTACACTGTTGGTGGGAATGTAAACTGGTACAACCACTATGCAGTACAGTATGGAGGTTCTTTAAAGAACTAAAACTAGAGCTACCATATGGTCCAGCAATCCCACTCCTGAAAATTTATCTGGAGAAAAACATGGTTCAAAAGGGTACATGCACCCTGTGTTCATCACAGCACTCTTTACAACAGCCAAGACATGGAAGCAACCTAAATGTCCATTGACAGATGAATGGAAAAAGAAGATGTGGTACATATATACACTGGAATATGTCATTAAAAAGAATGAAATAATGTCATTGGTAGCACCACAGGTGCTACTAGAGATTATCATACTAACTGAAGTAGGTCAGACAGAAAAAGACAAATGTCATGTGCTATCGCTTAAATGCCAAATCTAAACAGAAGAAGACTCACAGACTTAGAGAATGAACTTATGATTACCAAGTGGGAAGGGTGGGGGGAGGAGGGATAGATTGAAAGTCTGGGATTGACATGTACACATTGCTATATTTAAAGTAGATAACCAACAAGAACCTACAGTAAAAAAAAAAAAAAATTAATTGAAAGAAAAAAGGACTGTCCTCAATCTCAAAAACAAACAAAAAACATGTTTAGTATTTACGGCTCTTAAAACAAACAAAAGTAATTGGTCCAATATTTACTAAGAACCTATTTGTATATAATATAAATATTATGGAGAAAAGGTATCAAACTAAGGATGAGACCCGGGAATAACAACTCTCTCTATATATATACATTATAAAATATATGTATATATGTATATACATGTAAAATTGTATTTGATCACTCCTCAATAAACTAGGTATTTGATATTTTCTTTATGTGTAGTTTTCAGAAAAACATTATGCTCTAAAGAATAAATTTCACTTGTAGGAAATAACTATAAATATGTACATGTCTACATGGACTTTTTCAAATAAAGGAGATTACATCATTGCATTAATTTTTCCTTTTGATTATGAAAGAAAGATCCATACATTATAGAAAATTAGGAAATATCTCAAGAAAATACAAAGTTAGAAGCACAATATCTAGATAGTATCATTATTAACATGCCAGTATAATATCTTTCCAGTCTAGCTTTTCTATAAAAAAATATAAATTTATGATTCTGTTACATCCTGATTTTCTACTTTATATTTACATTATTTTTAATGTGGTATCAGGCCATCAAACCTTTTTTTGTTTCTATGTTCACTTTTAATGAATAATAGTATATTGTGCATGTACACTATAATCCACTCCTCTACTGTTAGATTTTTATACTGCTTCCAATTTCTGCCATGTGAATAATGCTGAAACAGATGACTCTATAAGCAATTTATTTCCTATATTTTTAGTGATTGCCTTCGTATAGATATTTAGAATTAAAATTATTTAATAAAGGGAAATAATCGTAACTGAGCAGTCTCCTAAGCATAAGGGAAACCAATGCCATTTGGAACAGAATCATCTCACTCTATTAGATTTATCTTGTTAGATTTATTATGCCTATCTACTTTGAAATTTTTTTATTCATTGACTATGAACTACTGTATAAACTCACAGATAAATGGCAATGTGTTTGTGTTGATAAAGTATGTTTCTATAAATTTATCCTTACAAAACTTCAAATGATATTCTGAGGTTATACAAAAGATAAATGGAAATGATCACTATATTTACTTTGTTATAGATTTTAATTTTCATTAATTAAAAATCATCTCATTTACCTCAGTAAATACTTTTTCCCATTATCATTGTCAGTCTTGCTTCTTATTTTTATGTTTGGCTATTTTGTATTTGTCTATGAATTTTAAACACATACATACACATTTATATGCCAACAGTTTTGTTATTGCTTTAGTTAAAACGATAAGGATGATGGGATCATATGAAGCATACTTTTTTGAGGCTTGCATTTGTCCTCCATGATATTTTGTGGCAATCCACTGTAGGTCATCATTTTCATGGCTGTATACTATTCCTTTACTATTTAGTTTTAATCTTCATTTCTGTAAGTACCATCAAATTTTACTTTACTTTTAATGCAATCAGAATATTTTAAAATATTTTTTAAATTTTTAAATATTTACATTTAATGCAAAGTATTTTTTAAATAGAGGACGTTAATAGTTTTTGTTTTAAATTACTTGACAGTTTCCCCTTATTCATGCTTTTATTTTTATGCTATTTACTGTTTCCTGATGTTTTGTTTTGTTAGTCGAATAAATTGTTTTCTTTTTTATCTTCTATAATTATTAGGAAACTAATTTATTTTTATTAGTTTCTTATGATTTACTTAGGTTTATTAGATATTTGTCTAAGTGTATACTTTTGGAAGAAAACAATGATTTTTACACTTCTCTAGCTAAATAGGAATAAGTATCATTTAGTAAAATTTCTGGTATTTGAAATTTCAATTTGGGGCATGGGCTAGATCTTATTATATAATCATTATATTTAAGCTTACAAATATTTTCTTCAATTCTTTGTCCTTTATATTTATTTTATAGGCTTTTATAATATTTTTAGATGTGTACCTAATTTTAGTCATATTCATAAATATTGTAAATATCTAAGCATGTACCTAATGATTTCAAATCTTACAGCAGCACTTAAAGTACAACTTTTCTGTGAGTTCTGAATTGTTATCTATTTCTTATGATATACAAATGTATTTTATAAATAGAATGATATTAGGTTTTTGAATTCTTGCAAAGTATCTCTGTTCATTATGATGTCATCATTTACGAGAACTTCTCCGAGTTCAGAATTTTTTAATCAAAATCTTTGTCCCTTAAAAACCTCTAGACTCTGTCTTTTTATTTTTTATTACCATACAGGAGAACTGGATGCCATATTTATTTTGTAGTCAATATGAATGTGTTCTTTCTGGATGTTTACACATTGTATCTTTAGCATGAAATTTAAAGACTATAAGTAAATCTGCATCTATTTAAACAATTTTTATTAATCGAAGCTATTATTCTGGTTAGGGTTGCTGTCTTAGGCTCTTTTAAAAATGTAATATTTTCTTTAATATCTTGACTTTTTCCATATTCTCTGATATCTTTTATAGGCACAAATATAATTTTTGACATGGATCTCTATTTTCTAGTCTAGTTTTATTTAAAAACTTGCTTGTTTCAATTTAAAAAAATTTTTCTCTTTCATCTATTATGTGAGAGCTTGTTATATTTATCCTCCTGGTCATAGACTTGTTTTACTCCTATGATATATCTCCTTTTACTGCCTCCAATGTACATTTGAATTAGTCTATTATACTTTACTACTACTTTAATTTTCTCCTTTAATTTCAGTCATCCATTTATTATATACCTCACTCTGGGTTTGTGTGGGTGCACTTTCGCCAGTTTATAAAAAGGTACAACTACTTGTACTTTTAAGATAATTATATTTGTTTCTAAACTTTTATTCTTTTTCATGACAAAAATATTTTCAAAGCCACTTGTTTCAGTATTCAAGAAAGTACTCCTATTCTTTGTTTCTTGCAGAATCTTTTCATAGACAGTAGGATTTTCCTCTGTTTTAAAGAAAAAAAATGTGTTTTGTATTTACCTTTTTCCAGCAAACACTGGTGTAGCTAGAGCCCTCAGTGTACACTTACAATCTGTTAGCTCCTGATATTCATAGTCTTAGAGTGTATAACTGAAAGATTGTGATAAGATCATGCCCTAATCTGTTAGACCTTTTATCAACTCTTTTTATTTATTTATTTATTTGGTTGCACCGGGTCTTAGTTGTGGCAGGCAGGCTCCTTAGCTTTGGCATGCGAACTCTTAGTTGCGGCATGCACGTGGGATCTAGTTCCCTGACCAGGGATTGAACCTGGGTGCCCTGCATTGGAAGCACGAAGTCTTAACCAGTGCACCACCAGGGAGGTCCCTCTTTAACAACTCTTGAAAGTCAGATTAAGTTTTAGGGTGTTCATCATGCAACACAGTACATGAAGGAATGCACATTCTGGCATGATTCACCCCATCACCTTCCTATCTTACCAGGTTTATAAATTTTCCTAAAATAAAATGACATCCAGAATGCAATGTCCTATGATTTCACCACCTCATCTCAACATAATGATGCATTCTGGAATTCACGGTTTTTGAATAAATTAAAAAATAGGGGGCTTCCCTGGTGGCGCAGTGGTTGGGAGTCTGCCTGCTGATGCAGGGGGCGCAGGTTCGTGCCCCAGTCTGGGAGGATCCAGCGTGCCGCGGGGCAGCTGGGCCCGTGAGCCGTGGCCACTGGGCCTGCGCATCCTGAGCCTGTGCTCCATGGCGGGAGAGGCCGCGGCAGTGAGAGGCCCGCGTACCGCAGGGAAAAAAAAAAAAAAAAAAATAAGTGAGAAATGAATGGAAAATGCAACCAGTGGAGAGAAGAAGAAGACATAATATTTCTTGTTTCTTCAGAGTACTGTTTGAATCTATTGATTTCTGTTGTCTTTTTTTTTTCCCCATCATATTAATGCATTAGCTGTTATATTTGTTAACTGGTAAAGCTACTACTTTATATGACATTTAATTTCAATCAATCAAATTTTTTCATAATCTGAGGCGTCAAAGTATGCATGGTTGATACGTTGCAAATAATATAACAATAGGGTTCCTTCTCATTAGAATATTCTTACTTTCCAGACACATCCTATATTCTGAATAGCTGTCATTTGTCTCTCCAGATCCTCTCTCCACCCTTGCATTGCATCAATGGTCTGACTTGTATTCCATTGTGGCAAATATGAGAAACAAGAAGGAGGTGCCAAGGCCAACAGAAGAGGGAGTTCAGGGCATTTATTTTCTCAGCTTTCTCCCAGTCAGGTGACCATGCATTGGTCAAGGTTTACAGCATTACTCTTTTAATGACTACAGCTCCTTTTATCACACAGTCCTCTCTTGTGTCATGAAACCGAGGTCATTGCTCCATCCCTTGCCATTTTCCTAAACCGATCCACCTATTTGTAAACAACTCCTTCATTAAACTGTTCGCAAATTACCTAATTTGAATGTGTCATAAGTTTCTTGCTGTGACCTCAACTGATGTGCCTTCTTAGAGAGAGAACAGGCCACCTGGAAATAACACACACCCTACCATTTAGAAGTTATATGATCTGGTTAAATTGCTTTGTATCATTTAGCCTGTTCATCTGTAATCATGTCTAATGATATCTACCTGTGAAGATGTTGTGAGAAGAAAAGTGCACTTGGGACATGGTAGGTATAAAATAAATAGTATCTGGTATTATTTTTAGTTTTCATTGGCCAAATTACCCTAGTAACTAAGAATAAAAAAATAAATGCACATGTATATATATATATAAGGGGAAATAATATTATCAATTAGTGGCTCTTAAAATTTGTACTGATATTTCACTTCTACTTCAAACACAAAAGCATATGAAATTGTTTTCAAACAATATATAATGGCAGGTATATGCAAATTTAATCCACATCATACATTGTAATTTTTAATGCCACTTGTAATGAAGACTAAAACTCAAAACTGCTGTGAAAATTACATCTAGCAAAATAATGACAGCAAAAAGTGCATAGTGTTAAAATTTATAAAATATTGTCTAATTGATGCAACCCACTGTATATGGCAAAATTATCAAATTGTTGCTAATTTTCACATATCCGTGTATAATGACCTTATATAGTGTATCAAAGTGGTCTATTGTGGCTGAGATTTCAAAATGCAGTACAGATTTTTTTATGTTCATATAGTATTATCTTCTTCCAGTCATGAACCACTCCTGAATCATATACTACTCAAAATAACAACACTATAATATTGGCATTAGGTTCAGTCAAAAAATGTAAAGTTAACTATTAACATCGACATGGATTCTATTAATATGTGTTATAGTTCCATGGGATACATGAACAGATCTTTGATTTTTCCACTTCTGAATTTCAATATTGCTGTAGGTGTTGGAGACCTCTTTTAACTTTATAGCTAATTTGGTTCCCAATGTCCTCTCACTATTGTAATCATAAATAAGATGTACATAAACACTTCAACCTAAAGATGCTTTATGTTAGGGATCTTTTAAACAGTGAAGTACAAGTAAAATGTTTCAGTATATAGTGCCATCCTTGTAAAATTTATTGAAAATTTTAATAAAAACACTTCCAGTTATGATATATCATGAAAAATAGTTTTAAAAAACTGCTTTCTGGAAGCTCTTAAAATAATGTTTTCTTCATTTTAGGTAAGAAGATGAAGGGAAGAACCAGAAGTTAGAATATACTTCATTCATCTGCTCAACAAACATCAACTCTAATTCTGTGCCATGAAATGTACCAAGCACATTTCTTGGACTAATTAATGTTTTACAAATGAAACTGTTTAGGAGACGCATTAAGTATCCTTGCCATAAAGCTGGTAATCGAAGTAGCTAGAATTGAAGTCCAGACATTATAACTCCAAAACCTATCATCTCAACTACTAAATTACATATTTTCCCAAACTCAGTACTATTATGTACTTTTTATAAGATTCCAAAATTAATATGAAAATATATTCCCCAAATCACAAAATATGGTAAACCTAGATTATATAATATTTATTAAAATGTTCTTTTATCTTAGCATGTTTTTTCAATTACAGCAAAATAATTATAATTATTTTGATAATTCCAAAATCTAGAAGTACCTTCTCAGTAGACAAAAATATTATAATATATTCAGTGTAGTTATGGGGTTAAATGTTTTAATATTCTAATTCTCTGAAAATTATTAACCCACATTTGAAATAAAGTAATATTCCATTGTTTATAATATTTGTCTAACTAGAATACACATTCCTTGAATATGTTTTATAATGGTTTATGCCTCTGTAGCTTAAGAAACATAGAAATATTTTGTTTCAATGTGACAATTCGAAGGATTGTACGTAATGCTAGCCGAAATCCTGCCCCTAGTTTCTTAAACCTTGGGGCTGAGAAATACCTCAAGGGATTTAAAATAACCATGACAGTATATATAATGGCCCAAAATTGGGATACAGTTTTTCTTATACCATGCAAATGAATCATTCCTACCTTATTAATCACTGTTAGATTAGATAGATTTGAAAAAAACAAAGTTAAATAAAAGAGAAAAAACACTGTGCTAGAAGATCAGTAGCCTGTATGCTACTAAGAAAAGGAAATGTCCAGGATTTAAAGACCATTTAAGCAATTATTCTTATAACTTTTAGTACTTATGAAAATGGAAACTTACCTTTTGATTTATTTTACATGTTTTCTCTATAGTTATGATTAAATATTAAATAGGAATACCAAACAATTACTTATCATTATGGGTGTATCAGATGTGGCTTTCATAATCACCATCAGACATAGGCAGTATAATTATTATTTTCTCTAATATTAAAGATGAGAATGTTTCAAGAAATTTGTGGAGTTTTCCAAGACAAGATGACCAGTGAACAATGGAGACAGAATTTTCTCTCTTACTAATTTTTTAATGTGCTATTTACTTGTCTACTTCAATAATTATCCCAGCAAAATTATTTTAGCGATTATAAGTGATTTATAATTTCATAGAAATTTTCACAAGCCATCTATTAATGATGATTTTATAATTTTTTTCTGATAACAAAAATAATACATGCTCATTGCAAAATTCTGAAAAGTAGTGGAATATAAAAAGTATTGAAAAATTACCTGTGTGTCTGCTCCCAAAAGATAACTACTTTAATAACTCAGATCCGTCTTAATTTCAAAATGTTCCAGATTAGAACTCATTGTCTTTCTCTTTTTTTCCCTCTTTTGCAGCCCATGTCTTCACTCTTCTCATAGCTGCTGAAAGCAGAAACATAGGAAATATCCCAAATTTGTCATTTCCATCCATCCTTAGTACGTAATTAATCACTAATTTCTATAGGTAGTTACATCTCAGTATCACATTTTTATGTAACACTTCTCAATGCCTAAACCTGGAATGGTGCAATCTATTAGCATTGCCTTTGATGAAGAAGAGTGAAAAGCAGAGTCATCCTTCAGATATATTTTTCATTCTGAGCTATGTTTTGCCAGATATTTGTAATTCTTGCTTTGGACTTCAGACTTATTTGTTAATTTCATTAATGTTAGTAATATTTAATCCTATTAGTATAACTAAGTACAAATACTTAACATTAAATATGAGTTTTTTTAATGCTATGAATATTTTCAAAAAGTCTTATGTCAGTTTGACAGGTTTATTGTTTTTTAGGAAAATATGGTTGCTTCAGATTTAAAAATCAGTCATATTAACAGAATAAAACATAAAATATATGTAACTATCTCAAAAGATTCAGAAAAGCACTTGACAAACACCTATGTATCACAAAAATTATTACCAAATAGGGAACAGAAGGAACTTCTTAATCTGACAAAGCACAATAAAATAAAAACTACAGTAAATTTCATATTTAAAGGTAAAATATGAAAGTATTTCCCTGGAAAATAAAAATGAAAAAGATTATCTGCTATTACCTTTTATGTTTTTTTCATTTTACTGGAGATTATGCACACAGTAATCACTCAAAATAAATAAATTTTATACAGACAGGAAATGAAGAGATTTAATTGTCATAATAATAAGCAGAGAACTTGAGAGTCTATGTAGAAAATTCAAATAAATCTCTGGGTCAACTATTAGAATTAATAATTGACTATAACAAGTTTACTAGATATAAGATCAATACATAAAAATCTATTTATATACTAGGCATAAATCATTAGTAAATAATAATTTTTTTTTTTTTTTTTGCAGTACGTGGGCCTCTCACTGTTGTGGCCTCGCCTGTTGCAAAGCACAGGCTCCAGACGTGCAGGCTCAGCGGCCATGGCTCATGGGCCTAGCCGCTCCACGGCATGTGGAATCTTCCCAGACTGGGGCACGAACCCACGTCTCCTGCATTGGCAGGCAGACTCTCAACCACTGCACCACCAGGGAAGGCCAGTAAATAATTTTTAAATAGCTTTTACACTAGAATAAGATAAACATTAAAAAACGTAGGAATAAAACTAATGAAGAGTATAAAATCTTTACACAGATTTTTGAAGAATATTTTTTAAAAGAAATTAAAGACCTTAATAAAGATGTGATATATCACGTCAGTATTTGTGATGACAAAGTATTATAAAGATATCAATTTTTCCTAAATTGACTTAGAGATTCAGTTAAATGGCAGCAGCTTTTTTTTTTTATGGAAAATTAAACAACTGATTTTTAAATTTACATGGAAAAATAAACCCATGCAATCTTGAAGAAATAATGTGGTATAAAATCTTATATCACAGTAAAGCAAAAGAGAGTAAATTAACAGTAATTATGACTGTGGCATTAGTACAAGTAGTGCAGAAAAGGAAAAAAAGCCAAGTGGAGTGGAACAGATGGTACAAAAACAGCAAAACTGAGCAATAGAAAGATACATAGAGACATAGATAGGGATACTTAGAGCGATTGTGAAAGTATAGTTTTTACTGTAATTGGTCTTGGGTTAATTGATTAGGTACACGGAGAAGAAATAAAGCTTGACCTCTTTTTTACACTACTTTGAATCTCTGTTTCAGGGAGATTGTTGATCAAAAAGAGAAAACTGAATAATCGAGGTTCTAGAATAAGAAATATTTTCTTAACTATGAGATAGACTCCAAAAAGCACTAACCATAAGAAAAGTGATTTATAAATTTGACTGTATTAAGTATAGAAAATTCTGAAATAAGATAGTTATAATATATAAAAATAATACATAATAAAAAAGATGTATATATCAATAACCTGAAGAGGAATTACCAATAGAAAAATGGTCTGAGGAACTGAATACGTCATTCATAAATATGTTGAACAATTGGTCAGTAAGAATATAAACAGATGTTCATTCCCATTGGTCATTAGTGAAATGCTAATAAAAACTACAATCAGGTACCATTACAGCAAAATGTCTAAAATAAAGAATATTGACAAAGATTTGCATTGGGTGGAATTTACATATACTGTGACTGGTGGGAAATGTAAGTTAATTCAGAAACATTGGAAACTGCCAGCTATCTTCTAAAGTGAATTAATTCATTCCCTATGACCCAACAATTCCACTCTAGGTCTACACTTACAGAAACCCTCACATGTCCCAAAAGACATTGCAAAATGATCATTCAGTGTTTTTGCCAACAGTGAAAAGTAAGAAAACAACTCAATTACCCATCAAAACAAGAATGAGGTATATCCTTATAATGGAAGAGTGCAGTGAAGCTTCACTGTTACTCATATCTAATTGGAAGAATCTCTCAAAAATAATGTTTAGCTAAAGAGCGAGACACAAAATGGAAATATACTATATGGTTCCATTTTTACAAAGCTAAAAACATGCAGAACTAATATAGTGTATTAGAAGTTGGGATAGTGATTAATTTTGCAGAGAAGGAGAGACTAGTGATTAGGTGGGGATAGAAGAGTAATTTCTGGTTGTGGTGATAGTCTTTTTCTTGACATAGGTAATAGTAACATGGATAAGTTTACTTTCAATAGTAAAATGAACGCTTTTACGTATAATACAATGAAAGTTTATTTTAAAGTATAAATGCGCTATACAATATTTTTTAATTAAAAGGAAAAGCATTAGAAAGAAATACACCAATATAAATATTTTCCCCCCTTGTGGCAAAAGTAAGAGAGCTTTCTATTTTTTCTTTTAATTTTTGTGTTGTAAATTTGGTTTATAAATTTTGGCAAGTTAAACTTCTGTAGCAATCAAGAATTTTAAAAGCAATAGAGATGGATACAAGTTTTAAAATGATTACAAAAAATCTTAATACATTGACTGAATTTTATAACCATGAAATCCTTAATTATATTGATTTTTGGCCTTAACATTTGATTTTGATAATCTGGATTGGCTACCATCACAGACAATACACTAAAAAAAAGAGAAAGAAAGCAAGCTATTTTTATTGCTCTGTTAAACTATACCATTCCAAAATTAAACAGTATATGGTTCTCAGAAAACAGATTCCAATGATGAAAGATGCTACTTATATTAATAATTGAGTTGTACCACCTTAATATTTTAATTTGCTAAAATGTCAACTTAACTACTGTCCTTTATCTCAGAAGAACACACACTAGTAAAATTTCTATGTAAATACAAATATTGGGAGCATGACCAGATCTTTTGATGTCTCTTTCCCAGATATACTTTTATTTCTCATGTAAAATATGAAAACATTCAGTACAAATGTTCAGACAGTACTGGCATAAATCTAATTAGCATAAGATTATTCAACCAACAAAAAAGTAAAGAAGATTTTATGAGTGTGCCTAAATTAAACTTGTATTCATTCAATGTCCCACCCATTTATAAAATGATCATACTTCTTCTGTTGAACTATAGTAGTAAAAAAGAATGAGCAGACCAGAGGGCAGACAGCAGAAGCAAGAAGAACTACAATCCTGTAGCCTGTGGAATGAAAACCACATTCACAGAAAGACAGACAGAATGAAAAGGCAGAGGACTATGTACCAGACGAAGGAACAAGATAAAACTCCAGAAAAACAAATAAATGAAGTGGAGATAGGCAACCTTCCAGAAAAAGAATTCAGAATAATAACAGTGAAGATGATCCAGGACCTCAGAAAAAGAATGGAGGCAAAGAGAGAGAAGATGCAAGAAATGTTTAACAAAGACCTAGAAGAATTAAAGAATCAACCAGCAGAGATGAACAATATAATAAGTGAAATAAAAAATACACTAGAAGGAATCAATAGCAGCATAACTGAGGCAGAAGAACAGATAAGTGACTTCGAAGGCAGAATGCTGGAATTCACTGTCGTGGAACAGACAAGAAAAAATATGAAAAGAAACGAGGACAGCCTAAAACAACTCTGGGACAACATTAAATGCACCAACATTCACATTATAGGGGGTCCCAGAAAGAGAGGAGAGAGAGAGAGAACCCAAGAAAATATTTGTAGAGATTATAGTCAAAAACTTCCCTAACATGGGAGAGGAAATAGCCACCCAAGTACAGGAAGTGCAGAGGGGCCCAGGCAGGATAAACCCAAGGAGAAACATGCTGAGACACATAGTACTCAAACTGACAAAAATTAAAGACAAACAAAAGTTATTAAAAGCAACAAGGGAAAAATGACAAATAACATGTAAGGGAACTCCCTTAAGGTTAACAGCTAATTGCTCAGCAGAAACTCTATAAGACAGAAGGGAGCGGCACGATATATTTAAACTGATGAAAGGGAAGAAACTATAACGAAGATTACTCTACCAGGCAAGAATCACGTTCAGGTTTGATGGAGAAATCAAAAGCTTTACAGATAAGCAAAAGCTAAGAGAATTCAACACCACCAACCAGCGCTACAACAAATGCTAAAGGAATTTCTCTAAGTGGGAAACACAAAAGAAGAAAAGGACCTACAAAACCAAACCCAAAACAACTAAGAAAATGATAATAGGAAAATAGATATCGATAATTACCTTAAATGTAACTGGATTAAAGGCTCCAACCAAAGACACACCTGGCTGAATGGATACAAAAACAAGACCCATCTATATGCTGTCTACAAGAGACCCACTTCAGACCTTGGGACACATACAGACTGAAAGCGAGGGGATGGAAAAAGATTTTCCATGCAAATGGAAAACAAAAGAAAGCTGGAGTAGCAATACTCACTTCAGATAAAACAGACTATAAAATAAAGAATGTTACAAGAGACAAGGAAGGACACTACATAATGATTAAGGGATCAATCAAGAAGAAGATATAACAAGTATAAATATATATGCACCCAACATTGGAGCACCTCAATACATAAGGCAAATGCTAACAGCTATAAAAGAGGAAATCGACAGTAACACAATAATAGCGGGGGACTTTAACAGCTCACTTACACCAATGGACAAATCATCCAGACAGAAAAGTAATAAAGAAACACAACCTTTAAATGACAGAGTAGACCAGATAGATTTAATTGATATTTATAAGACATTCCATCCGAAAACAGCAGATTACACTTTCTTTTCAAGTGCACATGGAACATTCTCCAGGATAGATCACATCTTGGGTCACAAATCAAGCCTTGGTAAATTTAAGAAACTTGAAATCATATCAAGCATCTTTTCTGACCACAGAGCTATGAGATTAGAAATAAGTTACAGGGAAAAAAAACGTAAAAAACACAAACACATGGAGGCTAAACAATATGTTACTAAATAAACAAGATATCACTGAAAAAAGCAAAAAGGAAATCAAAAACTACCTAGAGACAACTGACAATGAAAACATGACGATCCAAAACCTATGGGATGCAGCAAAAGCAGTTCTAAGAGGGAAGTTTATAGCAATACAATCCTACCTCAAGAATAAGAAAAGTCTCAAATAAAAATCCCAACCTTACACCTAAAGCAACTAGAGAAAGAAGAACAAACAAAACCCAACCTTACACCAAAACCACCTAGAGAAAGAAGAACAAACAAAACCCAAAATTAGTAGAAGGCAGGAAATCATAAAGATCACAGCAAAATAAATGAAAAGGAAACAAAGAAAAGAAAAGCAAAGATCAATAAAACTAAAAGCTGGTTCTTTGAGAAGATAAACAAAACTGATAAACCTTTACCCAGACTCATCAAGAAAAAGAGGGAGATAACTCAAATCAATAAAATTAGAAATGAAAAAGGAGAAGTTTCAACGATGCCACAGAAATAGAAAGTATCATAAGAGACTACTACGAGCAATTCTATGGCAATAAAATGGACAACCTGGAAGAAATGGACAAATTCTTAGAAAGGTATAACCTTCCAAGACTGAACCAGGGAGAAATAGAAAATATGAACAGACCAATCACAAGTAATGAAATTGAAACTGGGATTAAAAATCTTCCAATAAACAAAAGCCCAGGACCAGGTGGCTTCACAGGTGAATTCTATCAAACATTTAGAGAAGCGCTAATACCCATCCTTCTCAAAGTCTTCCAAAAAATTGCAGAGGAAGGAACACTCCCAAACTCATTCTATGAGGCCACCATCCCCCTGATACCAAAACCAGACAGAGATACTACAAAAAAGAAAATTACAGACTAATATCACTGATGAATATAGATGCAAAAATCCTCAACAAAATACTAGCAAACATAATCCAACAATAAATTAAATGGATCATACACCGCGATCAAGTGGGATTTATCCCAAGGATGCAAGGATTCTTCAATATACGCTAATCAATCAATGTGATAAACCATATTAACAGATTGAAGGAGAAAAACCATATGATCCTCTCAATAGATGCAGAGAAAGCTTTTGAAAAAAATCAACACTGATTTATGATAAAAACTCTGCAGAAAGTGGGCATAGAGGGAAACTACCTCAACATAATAAAGGCCATATACGACAAACCCACAGCAAACATCATTCTCAATGGTGAAAAACTGAAAGCATTTCCTCTAAGATCAGGAACAAGACAAGGATGTCCACTCTCACCACTATTATTCAACATAGTTTTGGAAGTCCTAGCAATGGCAATCAAAGAAGAAAAAGAAATAAAAGAATCCAAACTGTAAAAGAAGAAGTAAAACTGTCACTGTTTGCCGATGACATACTATACATAGAGAATCCTAAAGATGCCACCAGAAAACTACTAGAGTTAACCAATAAATTTGGTAAAGGTGCAGAATACAAAATTAATGCACAGAAATCTCTTGCAGTCCTATACACTAACAATGAAAGATCAGAAGGGAAATTAAGGAAACAATCCCATTCACCATTGCAACAAAAAGAATAAAATACCTAGGAATAAACCTACCTAAGGAGGTAAAAGACCTGTACTCAGAAAACTCTAAGACATTGATGAAAGAAATCAAAGATGACACAAACAGATGGACAGATATACCATGTTCTTGTTTTTTCTTTTTTTTTCGGTATGCAGGCCTCTGTTGTGGCCTCTTCCGCTACAGAGCACAGGCTCGGGATGTGCAGGCTCAGCAGCCATGGTTCACGGGCCCAGCCACTCCACGGCATGTGGGATCTTCCCGGACCAGGGCACGAACCCATGTCGCCTGCATCCGCAGGCGGACCCTCAACCACTGCGCCACCAGGGAAGCCCCTACCATGTTCTTGGATTGGAACAATAAATATTGTGAAAATGACTATACTACCCAAAGCAATCTAAAGATTCACTGCAATCCCAAAGCAATCTACAGATTCAACGCAATCCCTATCAAATTACCAATGGCATTTTTTACAGAACTAGAATAAAATATCTTAAAATTTGTATGGAGACACAAAAGACCCCTGATAGCCAAAGCAATCTTGAGGGAAAAAAAACGGAGCTGGAGGAATCAGACTACCTGTCTTCAGACTATACTACAAATCTACAATAATCAAGACAATATGGTACTGGCACAAAAACAGAAACACAGATCAATGGAACAGGATAGAAAGCCCAGAGGTAAACCCACGCTCCTGCGGTCAACTAATCTATTACAATGGAGGCAAGGATATATTATGGAAAAAAGACAGTCTCTTCAATAAGTGGTGCTGGGAAAACTGGATAGCTACATGTAAAAGAATGAAATTAGAACACTCCCTAACACCATACACAAAAATAAACTTAAAATGGATTAAAGACCTAAATGTAAAACCAGACACTATAAAACTCTTAGAAGAATACATAGGATGAACACTCTTTGACATAAATCACAGCAAGATCTTTTTTTTCCCACCTCCTAGAGTAATGGAAAGAATAACAAAAATAAACAAATGGGACCTAATAAAACTTAAAAGCTTTTGCACAGCAAAGGAAACTATAAACAACACGAAAGACAACCCTCAGATGGGAGAAAATATTTGCCAACAAATCAAGAGACAAAGGATTAACCTCCAAAATATATAAACAGCTCATGCAGCTCAATATTAAAAAAACAAACAACCCAATCAAAAAATGGGCAGAAGACCTAAATAGACATTTTTCCAGAAAAACATACAGATGGCCAAGAGGCACATGAAAAGCTACTCAACATCACTAATTATTAGAGAAATGCAAATCAAAACTACAGTGAGGTATCACCTTACACCAGTTAGAATGGGCATCATCAGAAAATCTACAAACAATAAATGCTGGAGAAGGTGTGGAGAAAAGGGAACCCTCTTGCACTGTTGGTGGGAATGCAAATTGATACAGCCACTATGGAGAACAGTACGGAGGTTCCTTAAAAAACTAAAAATAGGATTACCATGTGACCCAGTAACCCCACTACTGGGCATATACCCAGAGAAAACCATAATTCAAAAAGACACATGCAGCCCAATGTTCACTGCAGCACTATTTACAATAGCCAGGTCATGGAAGCAACCTAAATGCCCATCGACAGATGAATGGATAAAGAAGATGTGGTACATATATACAATGGAATATTACTCAGCCACAAAAAGGAATGAAATTGGGTCATTTGTAGAGATGTGGATGGACCAAGAGACTGTCATACAGAGTGAAGTAAGTCAGAAAGAGAAAAACAAATATCGTATATTAACGCATATATGTGGAAGCTAGAAAAAAGGTACAGAACTGGTTTGCAGGGCAGAAATTGAGACACAGATGTAGAGAACAAACTTATGGACACCAAGGTGGGAAAGCGGGGCTGGTGTGGTGGTGGTCGGATGAATTAGGAAATTGAGATTGACATATGTACACTAATATGTATAAAATAGATAACTAATGAGAACCTGCTGTATAAAAATAATGAAATAAAATTCAAAAAAAAAATTAAAAAACAAGCAAAAAAAATCAAGTTGGTAATGATCTTTATTTAGTATTTCAGAAATTCACATTGCAGACTTGTTGAAACAGAATATAGATTAGAAGTATTTGTGAGATGTGCACATAGATTTGATTTTTTAGATGAGTCTGTGGTAAAAGTTAAATATATGCAGCAACTGGTTCATGTGAAACACTATGATAAGTTTAAAATTTTTTTTCCTCCCAATCATCAAATAAATATTTGAAGAGGTTAATACTACCTTTACTTCAAGAAGAGGGATCTGTAGCTTATTTGGGAACTTTCCCAGGATCAAAAACTAATAAATGAGAAGGTTATTCAACTCTGGGGTCTGTTGTGATTACAAATCTGTGTAGCAAGTTTAAACATTTAAAAATATGAATATTTTGGGAATTTTGCAGTTTCAGCTCTTCGTATTAGTAAAGCAGTGAATATAAATTTCATGCATATTGGGTTCTTTTGATGGCTCTTTGCACTGATCAGATTAATCAGACAATTGGTAAATCTTAGATGTTATGCGCATGCTGGCATGAATATCCATTTTTATCAAAAAGGCACTTTTTCCATTTGATGCAAAACAAACATTAGGGGATAGTATAATTGAAAAAAATGTGAAACCTATTGGGAAAGCCTAAGATGATGTGCTAAAGCTATACATTTTGTCCTCTAAAATAATATATACTTTTCCCAGACAACTTTTATAATGAATAATGCTATAATAACATATGTGTGGTACTTATAGTTTACGGAATTTCTAACCTATATGTATTCACAAAGATCACAAAATCACTATAAGGAAAGAAGGGAAAATTCTCTTCACCTTTTCACAGTTAAGCAAGAGGAGATCTTGACATATTGAAAGGCACTCAGAAATAAAATTGACATACTTTCATTTCAAGTTTTCGCTCTTCTTCCAAGCACACTATCTACCTTGTACAAATGCTTAATTTTGCAAAGTTTGTATTATCATTATTTTAAAAAACTTTATTTTGTATTTCAGCCACCTGAGAGGAGTATCATTTACATTATCAGGCACAGAAAAAAGCTTACCTGTGCATTGAGAATGTTGAAGTAATATTTTTCAAGGTTTACAATACATGATGCCACGTTAAATCCTAGATATGGATGAGTCCCTATTGCGGCTTTCTCTCTGGTCTAAAACCTGCTTCTCATTATCCCCACAGCTTCACAGTAACAACATAACAAGGCATTTAGCTGCCTGAAGTGGAGCTACTACAGTCCTGTTATATACATAGTATATATCAGCTACATTCATAAAATAGGCTTAGAATTTTTTTGGTGTATGTTGGTGTGATATAATTTATTGTTGCTCCTGTGGAAGGTGATCGTGGTTGTCAAGTGTAAATGTTGGGTCAGAGAGTCTTGAGAAAGGAGGACGAGAAGGGCCACAATGGTGCCTGCCCACATTTGGGTTACTAAGAAAGGCTGTAAGTCTTTATGATTTGAGAGACAAAGGCTCATGAAATTTTAATATGAGATATTTTAGAAGGTCCTGGAACAAGCAGAATTTGGGAATGTGAGGTGCAGTACAGAATCAACAAAAATGTATTTTCTTGACCCAGATTCCAGTACTGTTGTGAAAACTGTAAGGTTGGTAACTTTAGAGCACTGGATGATACAACACCTTTGGATGCATGGTTGCTGAGACTACATAATCTGTGAAAACTGCTGAAAAAAAGCAGAAGGAGTAGCAGAAAAAAAGAGATGCACAGAAGAGTCTGTGTAGTCAGTGATGTGCTGATTAATTTTAACAACTGACTTTCAGGGGAAAAAATGGTTTGTAGCATTTGCCAGTTTCCATGGTGTAAACACTCCCATCAGGGGTGATTTCAAATTACCAACATGAGGTAATTTCACATAGAGTTTGGAAGAGATGCCCACAAATAGAGCATGTGAATCACAGAAGCTGGCTGAAGCACAGAGGTGCATGTAGCAATTCCAGATTAACTGGTGATAAATAGGGAGCTTTTGAGTACCCACACTTTTTGGTTACTCTCAGACATACATTTCAAATGTCTGTGTATAATGAATACAATTTGAGCAGTTTGGGTGTCCAGGCCATTGTAATTTGACCAAAAACATTGCAATTGGGCTCTGGGCAACATCTCTGTTACACTTAATATTGCTTGATATAAAATGTAGTTTGAAATGTTCTGATCTTATCCCTAGGAACTTCAAATGCTGTCAGCTCTATTTTCTAAATGCATCTTGGATCCCCCGCCTGTCTGCTCATTAGTTCAACTTTATGTCCCAAGTGCTATTCTTGTCACTAGGAATATAATGATGAAAAAGACAGGAAAGTTTCCTGCCCTTATCATTTACTGCTTCAACTATGACAATCTTCTGATTTGTTTCAGTGTATATAGTGTCTTCATTCCATTTTAACACTGTGGTCAGGCTGATTTTTCCCCCCAGACTACAAAAATGATGACCTAATGCTCCCAATTATATTTTCCCCAAAAGTCCCTCAAAATTAGCCCCTGCCTGTCTTATTCTAATATCCCGACTCTTCCCTACTAGAGTCATGCCTAATATCTTGTCACTTTTTAAATATATGATAAATCCAGCTCTCTTGCCTTTGCACATAATGTACTTTCTGCCTGGAATGTCCTTCCCATCTCACACTAGAAACCCACCTTATATTCAAAAAAGATGACATACTCTGTAAAGCTTTCTTTGACTTATCCCAGAGAAAAATAGGTCCTCCATGTCCTACCCCTGCTTCTCAGAGTGCCCTCTCTAACAGTTATTTGTTCCGGATGCAAAAGGCCACCACATATGGCCACAAAAAGTGTGTACTGCCCAGCCTTAGAGGGCCCCCTTCACAGGAGAGTCTATGTTACGATTAAAGGAGTGATAATCGTAAACTATATAAATGGTGAATCTTTGCAACATGGCAACCGTGATATTTATATTTTCCCACAAAATGTAAAATCACCGTGGAAAGAAATTGTGTCTTGTCCATTTGTAAAAACCTGCCTATAAATTGTACAGAAGCCAATTTTTGTCAAAATGACAATAAATACAAAGAAGTGTGTTTACCAGCCTCTTATATGAGTAGGTACTACTAATGATCTCACTACTCAAGACCATAAGATCTGATGTGCTACTAATCTATAAGCCACCTCTATGCAAGCTTTTAATTTAAAGTACTTTCAGGTTGTTAAAAATGACCACACTTTAAGTTTGTTGTAGTTTATTGGTGCTTTATTAACTCTAATATACCTCTAGATCCATATAATCGGCATGTTTTTAAACTACTCCTTGTACCTAGAAAATTTTCATATAGTAACAGACAATAGTCTCTGATGAAGCTTTGATTCACAATTAATTAGTACAGCAAAAGGTTGTGCTTTTGGCTCTGTCCCTTCAGTAAATTGTGATATGACACATATTTGCATTTATTTAGCACAGCTGGTTTTCATGAATAGAGCACTTGCCCTCAGAATAATTTAAAGCAAATGCAGAATGGCTTCATTCCTAAAAGAAGAAAACCATCCTGTAAAGCAGGTGGCTTAAATGTGTTATGGACAAATAATATTTTTCATGCATGTTATCCTAAGGAATTCTTTTCAAAGAAGCTCTCCCTTGTTCACAAGTTGAAAACCCCATAAGGAAAGATAATTATCATGTGAAATTCTGCAATTCCATATTATACTATTCTTTGAAATGCAAATTTTTATACAGTACATTAAGACCATCCTATACTATTTTATTAGGTAATTATTCTAATCAAAACTATTAATCTGTTCTGTTGGAGAAAAAAATCTTATGTCAGTTTAGTGAACATAATTTTCAAATGAGTTTAAATCTGATTTGGATATAAATACTTTAAAATCATAGACTTTCTTGAATTCTGACTCATAATTTTTAGCATTTTATGTAAAATACTTTTTTCAAATATAGTTTATATTGTGGTGTGCTTCCATTAAAACATAAACCTGAGATTTTAACATAAAAATTTCAATGCACAATATAATTTGAAGAAACACTTAGATACAAGAAGGATGATGTGTGGGTGTGAAGATATATTTCTACTGAAACCAAACTAAAAATACCTTTGGAGATCTATAATTTTCCAAAGGCTTTGAATAGTAATCACAAAAGGATCTGGCATTTCATCCTAATCATATGTATCATCATCATACCAACCTAGTTTTTCCCACATATGTTAACATTATGTTCCAATGTACTTGGACAGTCTTCATATTTACTATTATGATGTTTCAACTAATTTGGACAGGTTTAATGTTTAGAATATTACTGTTATTGTGTACACCACACACATACTCCTTACGGTAGGAAATTATAAGAAAACATCCACCCTAATGCAATACTGTCTTTGATAATTTTCTATATTCATACTGCAATAAGTTATAAAGAAAGATCTTAGCCCTAAAACTACATTGAATAAAACTTAACCAGACTTTGAGGAATACTCAAAATTTTATTTAGGATTTTTAACTAATTCATGGTTTTTCACATTCTGTATTATTTAAAAGATAATACAAAAATACTATTATGTTTGAATTTGGCTCGATGGGACTCTCAACCAGAATTAAGATATAACCTGGGATTGCTTGTCTTGCCAAATCTGAATGGATTTATACAAGAGGTTTTTACTGCTGTTCTGCATGTGCAGCCATTCAGCAATGTTGAGTTACACTGCTGACAACACTTGACAACATGCTAAAGTCACTGCTGGAATCTAAATACCTAAGGGAAAAGGCTCCCTAAGGGAGGGTCTTCCACTGCTGTATCACCAAAGGAAGACTGGAATAGGCATCAGGAGTGTCAGGGTCCACAGTTTATAATCCCTGACATCTACCTGCTTGTGTCATAGGATACTTGTTTTGTTTGCCTACAATCTATCTAAGCTTGTCATACCCAATTCCTTTGTCATTTTTTTTTTCAGCTACTTGATTTTAAAGCCCTTGCTTTATTTCATTATGTTAGTAGAAAAACACCAATAACACTTCTACATATCCATAATAGGAATGTATATATCTTTATCATTCTTCCCTCCTCACCAGAAGAACTTATTTTCCTGTCTTATGAAAAAGAAGTAAATCTCCAACTGTCTTTCTAGGTCAGAGCTAGTTATTTTCCAGGTCAGAGGAAAGTCAGCAAAGAACTCTTTGGTACCTACTTCTGTAGTAACTTGGTAGCAAGTCGTTGAGAAAAAGATTTCAATTACTGATCAACCCGGTTAAGGAGTGTTCACTTGATTTTGGTAAGAGTCTTAACTTGGTTTTAGAAGAAACCAGACATCTGTTCCATTTGAGCAGAGATGGAAGGTGGTGAGGCTTTGGCTGGAGTGGCAAAGTGGCTGGCCTACCTGCAGCCCAAATCATGGTCAGGCTTTCACAGACCTGAATGATGAGAGCTGTATTTCCTTACAGTTTCACAGGCAAGGCCTAATTTTAAATTAACAGCCTGATGTGTTTTGAAAATATTTGTGTGACACAGTATTTTAAAATGTGTTCCCACAATATGGTGAGATTTTCTTTTACTGTGAATAGCGTTTTCTGCTACAAGAAATATTTTAAATTAAAAATATATCCAATGTGTTAAGAGATTGCATATTTACACTTAGCCTGTAAATGTAAACTGTACAGAAAACAACTGCCATTCAAGGTGGACCAAACAGTGTTCACAATGCCCCATGAACACAGGATTCCCAGGGACCCATGATGTGTGAGAATTCATTAAGACTCAGTGAGTACAAAGTAAGCATGTCACACTGACAGCCCCATTTTCCTTCTGAATTAGAACTGGATTCAAATGCAGAAAGTGGTGGTTTTCCTAGAAACACAATTACTATAGAGCCCTATATCCTTTATTATATGTGTTATTTTCTTGTATTAGCCAGCTACATATGCTGGAAGTGATTACATAAAAGAAAGGGAAAGACAGTCCATCCCATACTTCCTCTTTATTTCAGTCCTTCCTTACTCATTAGTAGGCTGAAGGTAGTATTGGTAGAAAGTGCACATATCAAGAAGTGAAATAAAAACAGTTGAGTTAATTTTGCTCATCATTCTAACTGTTCTAGTAAGAACAAAATACATATGCATATATGAGCCACGAAATACAAAATGTCTAATTTCAGTGATTCTACATATTACTCTTTTTTTTTTTTTTTTTTTTTTGCGGTACGCGGGCCTCTCACCGCTGTGGCTCCCATTGCGGAGCACAGGCTCCAGACGCGCAGGCCCAGCGGCCATGGCTCATGGGCCCAGCCGCTCCGCGGCATGTGGGATCCTCCCGGACCGGGGCACGAACCCGTGTCCTCTGCATCGGCAGGCGGACTCTCAACCACTGCGCCACCAGGGAAGCCCCATATTACTCTTATATTTACCTTTAAAACTCATAGCACAATATAACAATGAATGGTAGAATTCTTGTCAAAACTTTTCGCTTTAATTTTTCTTTACTTAGAATGGCATCAAATAGAAATAAAAGCAACTTGACAAGTCTAGAGAAAGACCATTAAAGAAAGAAAAAAAACTTTATATTTTAATAATATTAACAGAGCTTTTTACTTGCTTTTTGAACAAGCGGCCCCACAAGTTATTTAGCTGGCCCTGCAGGCAGCTATGAGATTGGAGATAGAGGATGAAAGGCTAAGAAATGGAAATAGGAAAGAGATCACCAAAACTGCAGCATAGCCTGCGAGCGTTTGTTAGGCTAAAAATAAGCCTAAAGTTCAGACATAGGCCACATCTTAGAGGTTCTTAAATATAAATCATACCAAGAGATTTCTGCTTGATCCCATAGGAATGTGAAATTTTGAGGAAAGTTAAGTGAGAGAATGTATAAGGAGAAGCATAATAGTATATGGACTGTTCTAGAAATTAGATGGAGCTGGTTTCAAATCCTAGCTCTATAATCTGGCTTCTCTGTCACTCTGGTCACATAAGGAACAGTCCTGTTGGGTCAGTTTTCTTAAGTCATGTGTAGATATTTGTAATACCCACCTCATAAGGAAATTAAGAGGATTATGTGAGGTAAAGTATTTTAAAAAATCTTACTTTAACAAGGACACATAAATAACCTTAAAAAGTAATAGTTATTATCATTTTGATCAGGTTTTTAAAAAGAAGGCAGACTGGGGTTTGAGAGCTGAATTAGAATATAATTTTTAAAATTAAGCCAAACTTTGTGAGGAAATGATCTAAACACAGAATATGGACTGTTGACAGAATAACCCAATTATAAAATGAACAAAATATCTGAATAAATATTTATCCAAAGAAAATATACAAATAGCTAATAAACACATGAAAAGATGCTCAACATCATTAGCCATCAGGGAAATCAAAATCAAAATCACAGTGAGATACCACTTCATACACACTAAGATGGCTAGAAAAAAAAGTCAGATAATAACAAGTGTTGGAGAAGATATGGAAAAAATCATATCCCTCACCTGTACTACCGGTGGGAATATAAAAGGGTTGCAACCACTTTGGAAAACAGTTGGGCATTTCCTCAAATGATTAAACATGGAGGTACTTTATGATCCAGCAATTGTACTCCTAGGTGTATACCTAAGGAAAACAGTCAATTTTAACAAAATTTTGCATGAACGTTTATAGTGTCACTATTCACAATTGCCAGAAGGTGCAAACAACCCAAATGACCATCAAAAAACAAATGGTTAAACAAAATAAAGTATATCCATATAATGAAATATTTTTCAGTCATAAAAAGAGATGAAATATTGATAACTGATACAATTTAGATGAACCTTGAAAATATTACACTGAGTAAAAGAAGCCAATCCCAAAAAAGCACATAGTATATGATTCTATTCATATGAAATGTGGAGAAATGAGAAGTCAGTAGAGACACAAAGTAAATTAGTTGTTACTTAGAGCTTTGAGGAAAGGGGTGAAGGAGGAGGGATGGCTAAAGTATAAAGGGTTTCCCATGGAGTTGATGAAAATACAATAAAATTGACTGTGGTAATTATCGCACATATCTGTGAATATACTAAAAACCATTGAATTGTATACTTTAAATGGGTGAATTGTATGTGTGGTGAATTATTTCTTAATAAAGTTGTTAAAACTCTTGAAATCAGGTTATTTAAAATATATTTTCATACCACCAGCAACAAAAGAAATTAAGACAAAATTATATATATATATATATATATATAAACAATAACTCTCTGCTTAATATCTTTTGATGTCACTCTGTTGGTCACTTCACAAGACAAAGTCCAGAAAGCATGGCATGACTACCACTTGCTGACCCCTCACCATCCATTTACCCATTAACAGATGTGCTCTGAGTTGGCTTCAGGTAACCACCCCATTACGACTGAGCTCCTTTTCTTAGGAAGATGCAGGTCCCACATCCAATGGTGGGACATGACTTTACTAGGGCAGCCCAAGGCTAAGCCAATAGCTGCATAGTGTCCCATGGCTGCAGGGGTTGGTAAAGAAATAGATATCTAATTCAGTTTGTGTTGGTGAAATACAAGAGAATTTTAATGGGGAATTACAGGAAAAATTTTTCATTTTTCTTCAGAGAAAGTCACTTGGTAAGCCTTTAAATATTGTCCCAGGAACACAGTGATTTTAACAACACACTAAAGAAAGCAAAGTATAGAAAAGCACAGAGAACAAAACTGATTGGAATATACCTGGTTCAGGATTTTTGTTCTAGGTATTTCAGGAAATAACTTTCTTTAAGGATTCACAGCTGTGTGAGTTCACTTTACCTTTACATTTAGCTAAAAGCAAGAATTTAGTCCCAACTTATCTTTGAGGTCCTCTGTATATTCTCAGCCATTAACCTTTAATTCTACTCTTGTAATGATTTGCTGCTCTTAACAAATACTTATCCTTGCACTGTTTTAGGCGCTATTGAATCTGTTTTTATTTTTTAAACATCTTTATTGGAGTATAATTGCTTTACAATGGTGTGTTAGTTTCTGCTTTATAACAAAGTGAATCAGCTATACATATACATATAGCCCCACATCTCCTCCCTTTTGCATCTCCCTCCCACCCTCCTAATCCCACCCCTCTAGGTGGTCACAAAGTACCCAGGTGATCTGCCTGTGCTATGTGGCTGCTTCCCACTAGCTATCTATTTTACATTTGGTAGTGTATATATGTCCATGCCACTCTCTCACTTCATCCCAGCTTACCCTTTCCCCTCCCCGTGTCCTCAAGTCCATTCTCCATGTCTGTGTCTTTATTCCTGTCCTGCTCCTAGGTTCTTCAGAACCACTTTTTTTTTTTTTTTTAGATTCCATATATATGCGTTATCAGGTGCTACTGAATCTTATCCAGCTGGGACCTTCTGATTTCCCAGCTGAAAAGTCACTTACTCTAGGAAAGCTCCAAAAATACCCATAATGATCATCTCAGTGAAGTCTTCCCCTATCCTAGCACTCTGCATAAAACTGTACTGTCATAAATTTTTCTTCATGCTATATATGTGAATATTCATTCACCTCTACTTTGCTGGTAGAGTGGAAGTGGTAACTACAGTAAGAGCAAAGAGCTGTTTTTATGAATCAGCATGAAGTTCTTACAATAGTGCCTAGCTATTTGTAGGAACCAAGAGAACATTTGTCGAATGAATGAATCAGTAACTATAAGTGAAATGAACAGAACTGCAACTGAGGTTTATATTTCAGGGTATTGTTTTAAGAAAAAAAGTATTTTAAATTAATCAAAACAGATAATAATGATTTATTAGTAAAAAAAGGGAGGTTCATAAAATTTGTAATGTTTGTGATAGATAAATATAAATATATACTAGTAATTGATAGTTATATATCATATATTTAATTAGAAGATGGGTTGTTTAATATTCAACAGACCATAGAACCACAAGTGTATGTTGAAAAACAGACTGATAACCTTTGACAATGAATTCACGCTGGCTTACAGTGTGCTTAATTAATGTTACATTATAATGAATGGACTGAAAAACTATCTAAAATAATCTATTGTAAAATATCAAAGCTTATGGAAATCCTTGAAGACAGTGACTATTTATTATTTTTTATCCTAGATACTCAATATGTGTTGTGATTAAAATATGCCAGAACACAGTCAGTGTTTCTACTGAAGAAAATTTAAGCCAGCAATGTTACTTAATTATGGAATAATAATGTCATATTGAGCACTAAACTTTTTAATAGGAAAATATGCTAGAAGCAGAAAATATTTAACAGGTTTGAACTTTTCACTCATTTGTAACAAGGACTTAAAATGCATATGCCTACAAATGTATAGAAATACTTCCTGTTTACCTTACAGCTGTAGTTGGTAAACTGAGGCCTGCTGGCCAAATCTGACCTACCACTTATTTTTGTATAGCCCAGCACCAATAAATTTTGCAGTTTTAACAGCTGAAAATCACATATGAATAATAATTTGTGACATAAGAAAATTATATGAAGTTCACAATTTTATTGGGACACAGCCATGCTCAGTTTCTTATATATTGTCTATGGCTATCTCCGTGTTTCTATGGCTATCTCCGTGTTTTTATGGCAAAATTGAATAGTTCATCAGAGACCATGAAGACCACACAGCCTAAAATAGTTACTATCCTTTCACAGAAAAAGTTTTCTGACCCCAACTTTAGGGAAATATAAATTATAAGCCATAATTTTCAAAGAACTTCTATAAAAATGTACATTATGTTGGGGTCAACTGTATTTTGACCCTAACATTATTCAAGACTGACAATTAGGACAATTAGAAATCTCATCTGGAAGTACGAATTTTGGAAGAAGTATCGTTTTCCATGGTATGCAAAAGACAGGGTTTTAGTATTAAGAATTTAGGAATTTTGTTGTTTGACTTTAGGGGAGAAAGGGAAAAGGTTGAGTGAGTGGTACAGGAGCTGTTGACAAATTAGGCTGCAAGACTGAGTAATGGACACAGAGCCTCTAACCTCCTTTCCACCTCAAGCTTCCTTCAAGAGTCCAGATTGAAAATCAGGACTATAATTAAATGAGGCAAAGTTGTTTTGTTTGGGGGCAAAGATAGGGTACCAGCAGTATTATACAGACTTGTCTTCTAACAACTGTATTTTGAGCTACCTTGGAAAATATATATTTTGCTGTGTTCTCCAGAGCTAAATAAGAGTGTAGAACTGACAGAGGGGATTAAGTGATAGGTAAACTATTTAAGAACTCTCTAATGATGTGCCTATTTAGATGATATCACCTTCCAGAGTGAATATGTGATTCTCTTATCCCTCATATGTGAAATTTCTGGCTTTAGCTGAGTTTTAAAGTAAGAAATTGCAAGTGCTATACCGTGGAATTTAAGGGGATTTTAAGGGACTGGAAAGATGCAAGAATCTGTTGTGACTAAAATACTTTTCTGTTATTCAAGTCAGGCACCAAATCTGTAAAAGTCAAGTTCAAGGAAGTCCATTTTCACCACCATTGATTTTCACTGAAAGCAGACTGTTTTTACCTCATTGATTTTGATGTTGATTGAGTCATGTTCATCTGGTTGGTCAGTATTTGGGAGCTTGCTCATTTTTGATGGGTTAATTTGTCTAGGATCACTTCAGTTACCTTCATCTAGAGCTACTCTTATTCAACGTTTTCTCAGGCCACATATTAAGAAACTTAAAGAGATATTTAATCAAATGGAATTCAGTTCTAAAGAATTTACCTAACTCCAAATAATTAATAGTTTACCATTAATTACAAAATTTGGATCACATATTATTTTTTAACCAGATGACATTGCAAGGCCATATAAAACATACATATATGTTATTTATGTCACAATTCATTTAAAAAATGGACACTTTACTGGGAAGAATGACTTCTACAGAAATATAATTTACACAAGTAACAAAACTGTAACTGACCATTAATGCTTGAAAATGGAAAGCAACTTCTGCAACCAAATAGGACTAACAACATTTAAGTAAATCTCCAAATCTGAAACTCATGATTCTGTTATTGTTCAATTATCATCATTCATAAACTAGCTTCTCTACCTACTGCATATACAACCCATCAAACAGAACCTTTCTGTCTAAACTAAATATTCTATCTGTGAATATTAGTATGCAATTCACAAGAGAGCATCTGGCTTATATCTGAGATAATAATTATCTTTTTGTGACACATTTATGCATTTTCATTTCATTAATTTTTATCTTGAAAATTTTCATTGTTCTGGTAGTCTAGTTTTAGAACAAACACCTGCTTTTACAACTCTTAGCTGAATCCTTCATGATTTTACGCTTAAAACATCTGACAATTCTATATAAGATTTTTGAGCCTTTGTTATTCCAGCTGAAACTATCCCATCTATCTTCCCTTTGTTTCCAACCTCTCATAAAAATATAAATCTTTAAGTGATTTGGAATGAATGGTGAATCAAAATTTGCTTTTTTCTATATCAGCAATCTCCTCCAATTAGCTTGTCCCATAAAGTGCAAATGATTTAGATTCCTTATAGAAATATTTCTAAAATCTCTATTAGTTCATGACATTTTCCATTGAAATCTTCAACATTGCTGCTGTTTCTGCTATAAGCAAGCGACTCAGAACACTGGAAAAACATTATTATTATTATCATCATCATCATCATTTTAGTTTACCATCTACTTTGTATGTCAAGTAAAATCTAAAATGTGAAACTAAATTTTAGTCATAAAAATTATATATTGACCAGTATACTCCTGAGAACCTAACTAGTCTGTTACCTATCATTAGATGTCCAGAGAGACATCTTCACATTACCAGAACACTCAGAAGTTCAATTATTTCCATACCATCCTTATGTTAGCAAAATTTCTATTATATTACTTCCTTTACTTACTGAAAAGATTTATGTAAACATCTTCTATGTATATATGTAGACTATTGAAAAGTCCTGGGAAAGGCAGCATCATTAATTTTAGGCAGCTTACAATTCTTTTATGTAGAAAAACATATGCAAATAGAAAAAAATAATGTATTATAATTATAACTAATATCACATGGCTACATAAATTACCAGATAAGAATTTTAGGCTATTAATATTATTGGTTAGGAGGTTAATTAATGTAGTGTGATGATACATAACACAATAATAAGAACTTCAGATTTCACTCTAACTGAATTGAGAAAACTATTGAAATATTTTAAGCAGCTAGGTGCCATGGATTGACTTGCTATTAAAAAAAAAAAAAATCACTGTTATTTCAATTAAGGCAACTGCATCATTCCAGATTCTCTGTTCAAAAATTCAGAACCATTTTAGACCTCTATCAAACCCCACATCCAATCTTTCAGGAAATTCTGTTATTTCCTCTTAAAAAATATGGCAAGGACCAAACCATTCCTCATCATATCTTTTGTTACCATTCAGATTCTAACCACCAAAATCTCTTAACCTGAACTGTCTGAATATTCACCTAATTGGTCTCCCTACTTTTTGAAGATGTTAGCCTTGAACTTTCATTTGATTGTTAGGTTCTGCTCTTCTATTCCCTTCAGAAGGATTGGTGATATTCAAATACTATGTTACTACCACTGTCTTGGCCCAAACAGAATGCATTCTTATATTTTCTTCATTCTCGTCTAATTAAGCTTTCATCTCCACTATTGGAATAGATCCTGGTCAAGGTAAACAGTTCTATTTTGCCAAATAAAATGCTCAACTCTTAGACCTCTTCTGATTTGGCCAACAGTGCATTTGACATGGTGGATCACTGCCTCCTTCCTAAAATACTTTCTTCAACTTGACTTGCAAGGTACCACATTACCTATTTAGGTCTATTTCCTTGCTTTATAGGCTGCCTCTTCTAAGACTCCTTTGCTTGTTCTTCTTCATTTTTCTGGGTTCTGAAAGTTTTTGAGCTCTGGAAATCAATTTGAGAGTTGGCATTTTCTTAGCCTACTACTTCCCAAAGTAAACGCATCCAATCTTATGGCTTTAAATAGCTTTATTATTCTGACAACACTAAATCTTCAGCTTTAGTTTTACCCCTTAATCTTACTATTTTATACCCAATTAACTACTTCCAAAAAGACCTCCTGATCTTCTGTCAACAAATCAGCTCCCACAGTCTACCACATCTCAATAAATATCATCTCCATTCTTGCACTTATTCATGCAGATTAAAGGTCATCCTTGACTACTCTTTATTTTTCTTCCCACTCAACATACATTCCATTAACATATTTTTCTCATTCTATATCCTTATTATTGCCAAAATTTGATCATTTCTCACCACCTGCATGTCCAACCCAACCCCTGGGTAAAAGTTAAGATACTTTTATACTCTAGAGTACCCCATCAGTGTAAATAAAATGGCTCCTTTATAACTTAAGCTACGTAATACTACTCTTCTGCTTAAAACACTCCAGTATTTTTTTAGTTTACTCAGTGAAAAACTCAAAGACTTAACATGAATTTTACATCCCTAGATGAACTGGCTCCCACCTGCCTCCTTGACTTCATTTTCTACCACATGTTCCCTCGCTCATTATGTTTCAGCCATATTGGCTTCTAGTGTCCTTAGATGTGGCAAATATGCTTCCATTTCTAGACCTCTGTACTTGTACTACCATCACCTTTTAGAACATTCTTCCCCCCTAAAGTCTTCACAGCTTACTCTCCTACTTCCTTCAGGCTTCTACTAAAATGTTAACATAATGAGGTCTTCAATGGAAACTATAAAAATGAATACTACCCCTAATCTGGAACTCTTTAATATCCTTGAACCTGCCTTAATTTTTTTTTTTTCAATCCTTAGCACCAATTAAATGTCAGACATTGGTGTTTCTTTTCTTACTCCTCAATTAATGTGTATGATCTATTGAGACTGGTACTTTTCTGTTTTGCCTGGTGCAGTATTCCCATTGCCTAGAACATATCCTACCCAATGGTAGATGTTTAATAAACATTTGTTGATGAATATATCTCAACACTTATATAGTATTTAATAAATCCTATCTTTTTGACAGATATTATTCAGGTCTAGTTTTAGTAAAATATTAAGCCATAACTGACTTTTCTAACTCAAGTAGAGATAGGAAGGGAGAGGGGAACCACCTCTACATTCTCCAAATTCCCATAAGAGGAGATAAAGAATTGAGATCAACTAACACTAGACAAATACTGTATCTATCTATCTATCTATCTATCTCTCTCTCTCTCTCTCTCTCTCTCTAAAGGAGAAAGACCACTTCCATGTCATGGCAAAGGTTTCATAACATTATGCAACATTCATCTTCTGTTTCTACTCAGATAAAGCATCTGACAGTGTTGTATTTCAAATGGAACTTTATTTTGCAACAGCATAGATTTACCGGTGGGAAAATTCTATTCCTCAAAAATGATATAATACCTTAAAAGTATTTCCACAGTCCCTCTTTTGAAATGTTATTTCATTTTGTGTGTTTTCAAGTGGGAGTTTAGTGTTCCAGATAGAAACATAAAATCCAACATAAATAGACACCAATAGCCTTTATTTATTTTACTATAAAACTCATACAACTGGAGTTTGCACAATTATCATTACAAGCTGGCAGCTTTCACAACAGTTTACTCTCATGGTTTTAGGGAAGCAATGGCTTTATGTTGAATGGTTTCATAAACATTATATATATATATATATATACACACACATACACACGTATGTGTAAACACTTACAAAATATATGTAGAAGAGCAATAAATCATACTCTTGAAATTATAAGTATAATCTTGTGGGTCTTTCAATATTCATGATAATTGGGAATCTGAGTTTGGGTTTTGAATCTTTCTCATTGAAATATTAGTCGTTTATTTTAATATAATAGATACTACACTTAGTATGATTTTTATGTATTCACATTATCTATGAAGTAGAGAGAATCGTTTGAATCCTTTAAATAACTAGTAACTATCTGGTGGTTTAAGCAGAGAATAATTATTCTGAATTGTAAAAATCTAAGCTTCTATCAGTTTGTTTGTTTACTTGGTTGAGGATTTCAATAAGGTCTGATTAAACCCAACTGGATTGCATGTATGGAGGAATTCTAAGCTGAGGTCAGGAATACTTTGCTTGGATTCCTGTCTCACTGGGCAATAGGAGTAATAAGAAAATTTAGTGTTTATTTAATATTTGTTCATCGATACAGAAATTATGATTTTCAATGTGGGATTCCATTGGAATTAACTTTTATTGAAACTATGGTTTCTTAAATAATCTGCATAAAATCAACTAATTCTCAGAGAAACCTTGCAAGGCAATTAAGTATTACTGTCTCGTGTAAGATGAGAAGACACAGAGCTTAAGAAATATGTTCAATATTGGTGAGTTGGTAAATGAGGAACAAGGATTTTTTTTAAAATCTATCTCAAAGTCCAGGGATCCTTAAGTTTAACAATGGAAATCATTGCAGCATATCAGCTTGGATTTTGCATAGAGTCAGGTGGTAGACAGAGAAACATCTTAAATGGTAACATATGTTAAATACTGTAACCATTGAAACAGGAAAAGAAATAGCACTTAGCTCTTACTCTGCCATTTGTTATTCCATCCTAAAGAACTTGGCACTGTATCAGGTGTGCATGCTCTTTACTGAAAAAAATCCAGAGTGACCCTACATATACACAGTACACATTCTGCACATACATACATGGTGACCCTAGCAAAACCTTGATGAATCAGTCTTATTTAGATTTCTTTATAATCAATATTTTTCAGCATCTTCCTATCAGTGACTAAGGTGTTTCCATTGTCAAAATGCACACACACATGCAAAGCCTTAGGAAGACATTCGAAATATTTTCCTAGCAGTTTGGGGAAGGTGTTGTATCACTGCTGTGAACCCTCAGCCTCACCCTTGGTGGGACATTGACTCACTCATCTGTATTTTCAATATCTTGTTTAACTGAAAAAGCATTGACTTGATATATCATTTGGTAGAGAAGGATCTGCAATTAGTAAGTTTTATTTATACCTGGAAAATAACTTCCTTTCTTTCTGGAGGTTTTTACAAAGTTCAAGTAAATGGTAATCAAATATAATATAATATAATATAGAGCATTTGTATTTATTTTTCTGTTTGGGTTTCTAATTAGCTTAAAACAGCCAGAAGTGGGCATGCATATGGTGCCTAATCTTCCCTTACTTAAAGAGACACTCATATTTCCCACTCCAGAGGCCAGAAGGAAAGCCTTTCCTCTGAATTTTTTCTTTTCTTTCCTTTCCCACTGGAAACTATTGCATCAATAACAGAAAGAGGAGAAAGGCCATTTTGACAGAGCTGCTAAATTTACTTTCATAGTTCACATCCATGCCTTATTTTGTCTTTGTCAATAATTCAATCTGGATGACTTGGCTGCATTTGAAGGGAAACCATCTTCAATCTCTGGATTAAATAAAAGAATAAATGTCAGGCACTCCTCCACAGGGCCATTATTTTCCCCTTGCAACTATCACCTGAATATCTCTCTCCTTTAAAACAATTTAATTTAGAAGTTCTCACAGACATTATGTATCCTCCACCATGGACTCTGAGAGGCAGAAATGACTGTGGAAGGTCACTTGACTCCTTTTCATGTATTCATTCCATGTAAGAAAGTGGAGAATTTTCTCTACACCTTAGCCTTGTGCTAAAATTGTGTGGTTGTTTTATCTTCAGTGCAATCAGATGCTGTACTCTAATGATACACACCTGCATTTATTAAATATGAAAACTGGTGATATACAAAATGATTTCCTGTTTTGCACAAGTAAGCAAGAATTACTATCAAAAGAAATGAATGTACTTAAAGAAGAAAAAATGGTCAGGATGTTTGAATGAGCCTGAACATAAAACATTTTATGTGAATGTCTGTTTCTTTGTATTATTTCTGGCAATTTTCCCCTCAAGTCACAAAAAAAGTAGCCAAGAACACAAAAGTGTTTGTTTTTTTTAACCTAAAAAAAGACACACATTCAGTGCTGTGTCATTTTTGTCATTATATGTTCAAAATACTAGTCTTCAGGAAATAACAAGAAAATTTTGAAAGCCTCTAAAAATTGGCTATTATTTATGATAATATAACAAAAGTTTAAAAATTGTAGTCACTAGATTGCCATTTGCTACTAGGTAGTTTTAGTCTAACAACTCAAGTCCTCTTTTGGTTAACACAAAAATTGTCTGATTAATACTAAATTAGACTATAAGTTCATCTGGGGCAGTAAGTAGATTACACATTCCTGAAAAGCAATATCTACATTTTCAAGAACAATTCTGTCTGACTACTCGTAGACTTTGTGTTCAATCTCATATCAGAGGTAATTCTTAAGTTATTTTACTTGCATCCCCAGTTTATTACTTACATACTCTCATTTCCACTGATACTGTTATATTCATCCACAGAGTTTATTGGGCTCTCATGGATCTGTCTTGAAAAATCTTAGCAAGACAATATATTCTAGCAATTAATTGGCTGTGTACGTGTGTCTGCATACATTGTGTGTGTGTGTCTGTGTGTGTCTGAGAGAGAAAGAAAGGAAGATGGAGAAAGAGTGTGTGCATAGTCAGAGTTTTTTATTCATCAGAATTTTTAAATATGCTGTCAAGTTAATTCTTATATCTGGGAAATTTAACATTTGGAGATTAAATTGATTTACTACTGATAATATTTCCATTGTCTTGTTTTATTTTCTTTGCTATTACAGATGTATTTTAAAAAGATTTGATATTTCTACCAATGCTTTCTGCAAGCATAATGTTATTGGGCATTTTGCAAAAATACCCAACCTGCTGTGTTACAATAGCACCACATGGTGACCAACTCCTTCTCATGAACAACCCCACGCCTTGCAGGCTTTGGAATGTGAGCCAAGTTCTAGGTCAATGATCTCCTGTTGCTTTATTCTGATCTTGCTTGTACGATTCCATTTCTGACTGGGCAAGTGTCATTCAACAACAACAACAAAGTCCTTGCCTAGAGGATTTAACACAGATGAACCTAGTTGTATGTGTCTTTTTAAAAAGAGCTAGCAGACTTTTGACCTTTTGTCATTTAGAGTCTGATTTTCACATTAGCTTACAGTGGCTTATGTTATAGTTACACCAGTGGAGTCTCATGTATGTTGAAAATTCATAATTTAAAAGCTTGATGATATAAACGCATTTAAATAGATAACATGCTCTAAGTTTTTAATGTACTCACATAAGGCAGAAAAGTGGAAATGAAAATGTAAAAGACCACTAGATAAAATATCAGAAATGAAATATATTTGGAAGCATAAGACCAGAGTAAGAATAACATATGCAGCAAAGAAAAGTAGACATGTTAAAGTAAAATTAGAATTGTGCCTCCTGGTCATTATGTCAAAATGCTTATAAAGACTATGAATATTTATTTCAACTGGATCTATATAAGTTGACTACTTTGAAAATTTGCTCCTCTGTAAGCTTTTTCTTATTTTCTATATGGAAACAGAGAATATGATAAGTACCAAATAAATCCAGATTGGTAAGATGTTTTTTGTCTGTATATAAGACAGTAAACTTGAGAAAAAACAAAACAAAACAAAAAACAAATGAACAACCAAAAAGCCCTGGGTGATGAAGGTAACTTATTTGGATACCCAGTTTTCAGAATTATTTATTTCCTATCAAGATATTATATGACTCCTTCATTGATGTTTCATATACAAAATTTTAAAAGTACCTTTAGTTCAACTAAAAATAAATGCTAAAAAGTTTTAGATAAGCTGCTTATTTTCATAAGCTACAAAGAATATAGATAATGAAAATGGAAAGATATTTTATACAGAAGGACATACTGATAACACTGATCAAAATTATTCCTTATAAAAACCGCTTGGTACAGATATTATTTCAAAAGCATCTACATAATTAGAAATGGCTGAAAACGTACTCATTTCTTGTGAAGTGTAGGTTGAAATCAACACTTGTGAGTCCTTTAGCAACAAAGATCAAAATTTGACTTTGGGGAAAATGGGGTCTCTGAGGACAGTATTTACGAAGATGGGTCATGATAAAGATCCAGGACATTGCTGATTTTTTGCTTTATTTTTCATGCAACAATATGCACAGCAGTGATAACAACTGACAGCTGCAGATTGCTTTATTATTTACTAAGTGCATCACATTCAATGTCACATCTGACTATGTCAAACACTTTTAGATATATCACCTTATCTATCCCCATTTTAAAAATGAGGAAAAGGAGGCCCATATAGCCAGTAGCTTACTGACAGCAAGGCATTCCAATAGTATGCCCCGTGCTCTTTGTAGATACTACTTTATATCCTGTATCATATTCCCTTTTTGCTGATAAACACTATCATAGCTATTTTTCCAAGTTTAAAATGTTTCAGATGGTAATAATGAGCAAAGAGAAAAGAAGACAGTGACAGCAATTAAGTGGAATATATATTGTCAAGCATATTTTTTACAAAAGATTTTTTAAAAAGCAAGGTAACTATTTTTATATAATGTATTCTGTGATAACTAAAAAAGTTAAAATAGAGTAGGTTGCTACTAAAATTTGGAAGATAGGTGACATTATTTAATTTATTCCAATTTTCAGAATAGACAAATACTTTATGTTTTGGGGTTATTATAGTAACAATTGTAAAAGTGGGGCAAACAAAATCATTCAAAACATTAAATGTGTCTTTTTAATAGCTATACCTCTTATGTACTGATTGCTAGTGATAATTTTTTTCATTAAAATTTGAAAGAGAAAACAGAACACTGTCATACATTTTAATCAGGAGTAGTTTGGGAGTTTTCAAAGACTAAGAAAAGTGCCAGGAATCCACTTTGGCAATCATTTCCCAATGTGATAGGATTAGTGAAGAATAGAATAGCTGAATTACATCAAGAGTGAATTTGCAGTTGATGATATCCTTGCAGTCCTGTCCTATTTTAGAAGACTTTTGTAGCTGAAAAGCAAATTTGGAAATCTTCTCAACGTTAGAACATCTAAATCTAAAACCTATTCAAAGACTACAACATATTTTACTAAATTTTGATGAAAATTCCATTCTGAACTTAATTTGTTCAAACTTGGATTTTAAAATTAAAAGGAAAATATGGTCAAAATTTAAAAAGTAAAAAAAAAAGAAGAGAAATGTATTACCAGCTACTCTTCAATCCTGTATTTCTACTAACCTTAAAACTATCTCTTTCCATATAAGCAATGAACCAAGCCAAATATTTCAGAGCCTCTCTGTTGAGGCTATGAGTGATGAACATTAAGAGTAATAGCATTCAGAGATGGTTCCCAGATTTCATTACAGACTGTCCAAATTTTCAACATATCTTTCTTCTCTTGGTCTTCAATCTAGGTATACAAATATAATGGTCACTAATCTCAAAATTCAAAAGAAGAACTATTTCACAATCACTTTAAACTTATGGTTTTATAGCAAGAATTCAAGAGGCAGAAAGTTCAGAGATTAGATGGGCGGGTTACTTAATACTTCTGGGCAATAATTTCCTTAACTGTAATAAAGGAACAAATGAAAACATCTATGCCAAAGAAACTCATCTTTCCTTCCTTCTTTCTTTCCTTCCTTCCTTCTTTCCTTCCCCTCTCTCTCCCTCTCTGCCTCCCTCTCTTTTTCCTTTCTGACCTCTTTTATCATTTTATTTTCTTAGTGATTCATGTGATAATATATATGAGTTTACTATAATGCATGTAAACAATATGATGTGTTCATGAAATTGCTGTCAATTCTACATATGATTGAAAATGAACCAATTTTCAGACCATTTCATTGGGTTACTGTCTTCATGAATTTTTTATATAAAGGTCTATATCAAACATATATTTTGCAAGTATTTTCTTCCAGTCTGTTTGTCTTTTCATTTTTTTAACCCAGCCTTTAAGACTAAAATCAGTGTTGTATAGATAAATGTCTCATTCTCAGCTACATGCACACAGCATTCTTTTCTTTTTGTAGCCCATATCGTTGTCCCTGGAATAAATACTGCCACCGTGGTCAACTGCAAGCTACTGGGATAAAAATTGGCTCACAATACTCCTAAAATTTGATGGTTCTTACAAGCCTCTATAAACTGGCTCTAGCACACCACTACCTAAAATCCACAATTAAGTAATTAATACTGAAGCTAGCAATATTTTAATATTTTAGAAAGTAATGTGATGTCTTTTGATTCAGATTTTTAAAATAGGCTACTTAAATAACCAAGAATGAATTAAATATTTTTGAGTATATTTTACAAATGAAAGCAGATTCAATTATTTGAATAATCTTCCTTCAGGCAGTAATATAATCAGAAGTGTTTCAAACTTTGGTTGTCACCAAACCTTTAGAAATTGTGATCCAGTTTCAAAAGCAATGAGCTAGAGCACACACATCAGTGGATTTCAGTATATTCAGAAGTGTGCAACCATGCCAACTATCTAAATTTAGAATAGCATCATCACTCGAAAATAAATCCCAAATATATTATCAGTCATTATTCATTTCATTGCCTCCAAGCCCTGGCATCCAATAATCTATTTTGCATCTCTGGAATTGCCTACTCTAGATATTGTTCATATAAGTGGAATCATATAGTATGTGACTACTTTCTTTCACTTTGCATAATGTTTCAATGTTCATAAACGTTGTTGTATGCATCCGTATTCCATTCCTTTTTATTGCCAAAAATATTCCATTGTATGGAAAGAGACATATTGTTTATCAAAAAAAAATGTACATTAACTCATTAGTTAATGAACAAATGTGTTGTTTTCACCTTTTGGTGACTGTAAATAGTACTGTTATGAAAATGCAGGTATAAATTTTTGTTTGAATACTTGTTTTCAATTATTTTTGGTATATACCAAGGAGCAGAATAGCTTCATTATACGGCAACTCTATGATTAACTTCTTGAAAATGCCAAACAGTAATCCAAAGCGGCTGTATTATTCAACAATCCTACTATCAGTGTATAAAGTTTCAATTTTCTCCATAGTGGCTGTATCAATTAACATTCCCACCAACAGTGCAAGAGGGTTCCCTTTTTTCCACACCTTCTCCAGCATTGATTGTTTATAGATTTTCTGATGATGGCCATTCTGACCAGTGTGAGGTGATACCTCATTGTAGTTTTCATTTGCATTTCCCTAATGATTAGTGATGTTGAGCATCCTTTCATGTGTTTGTTGGCAATCTGTATATCTTCTTGAGAGAAATGTCTATTTAGGTCTTCTGCCCATTTTTGGATTGGGTTGTTTATTTTTTTGAGATTGAGCTGCATTAGCTGTTTGCATATTTTACAGATTAATCCTTTGTCAGTTCCTTCATTTGAAAATATTTTCTCCCATTGTGAGGGTTGTCTTTTCATCTTGTTTATGGTTTCCTTTGCTGTGCGAAAGCTTTTAAGTTTCATTAGGTCCCACTTATTTATTTGTTTTCCATTTCTCTAGGAGGTAGGTCAAAAAGGATCTTGCTGTGGTTTATGTCATAGAGTGTTCTGCCTATGTTTTCCTCTAAGAGTTTTATAATGTCTGGCCTCACATTTAGGTCTTTAATCCCTTTTGAGATTCTTTTTGTGTATGGTGTTAGGAAGTGTTCTAATTTCATTCTTTTACATGTAGCTGTTCAGTTTTCCCAGCACCACTTATTGAAGAGGCTCTCTCTTACCCACTGCTATTACCCACAGAGTAATAGCATTGCCTCCTTTATCAAAGATAAGGTGACCATACGTACGTGGGTTTATCTCTGGGCTTTCTGTCCTGTTCCATTGATCTATATTTCTGTTTTTGTGCCAGTACCATACTGTCTTGATTCCTGTAGCTTTGTAGTATAGTCTGAAGTCAGGGAGCCTGATTCCTCCAGATCCATTTTTCTTTCTCAAGATTGCTGTGGCTCTTCAGTGTCTTTTGAGTTGTCATACAAATTCTGAAATTGTTTGTTCTATTTCTGTGAAAAATGCCATTGGCAGTTTGATAGGGATTGCATCGAATTTGTAGATTGCTTTGAGTAGTATAGTCATTTTCACAATGTTGATTCTTTCAATCCAAGAACATGGTATATCTCTCCATCTGTTTGTATCATCTTTAATTTCTTTCATCAGTGTCTTACAGTTGTCTGCATACAGGCCTTTGGTCTCCTTAGGTAGTTTTATCCCTAGGTATGTTATTCTTTTTGTTGCAGTGGTAAATGGGAGTGTTTCCTTAACTTCTATTTCAAATATTTCATCTTTAGTGTTTAGGAATGCAAGAGATTTCTATGCATTACTTTTGTATCCTGCTACTTTGCCAAATTCATTGATTAGCTCTAGTAGTCTTCTGGTAGCATCTTTAGAATTCTCTAGATATACTGTCATGTCACCTGCAAACAGTGACAGTTTTACTTCTTTACCAATTGGATTCCTTTTATTTCTTTTTCTTCTCTGATTGCTGTGGCTAAAACTTCCAAAATCATGTTGAATAATATTGGTTAGAGTGGGCAACCTTGTCTTGTTCCTGATCTTAGAGGAAATAAGGTTTCAGTTTTTCACCATTGAGAACGATGTTTGCTGTGGGTTTGTCATATATGGCCTTTATTATGTAGAGGTATGTTCCCTACTATGCCTACTTTCTGGAGAGTTCTTATCATAAATGTGTGCTGAATTTTGTTGAATGCTTTATCTGTTTCTATCGAGACGATCATATGGTTTTTATCCTTCAGTTTGTTAATATGGTATATCACATTGATTAATTTGCGTGTATTGAAGAATCCTTGCATTCCTGGGATAAACCCAACTTGATCATGGTGTATGATCCTTTTAATGTGCTGTAGGATTCTGTTAGCTAGTTTTTTCTTGAGTAATTTTGCATCTATGTTCATCAGTGATATTGGCCTGTAGTTTTTCCTTTGTGACATCTTTGGTTTCGGTATCAGGGTGACGGTGGCCTTGTAAAATGAGTTTGGGAGTTTTCCTCCCTCTTTTATATTTTAGAAGAGTTTGAGAAGGATTGGTGTTAGCTCTAAAAGTTTGATAGAATTCACCTGTGAAGTCATCTGGTCCTGGGGGTTTTTGTTGTTGGAAGATTTTTAATCACAATTTCAATTTCAGTGCTTGTGATTGGTCTGTTCATATTTTATACTTGTTTCTGTTTCAGTCACAGAAGGTTGTGCTTTTCTAAGAATTTGTCCATTTATTCCAGGTTGTCCATTTTATTGGCATATAGTGGCTTTTAGTAACCTCTCATGATCCTTTGTATTTCTGCAGTGTCACTTATTACTTTTCCTTTTTCATTTCTACCTCTGTTGATTTGAGTCTTCTCCTGTTTTTTCTTGAGGAGTCTGGTTAATGGTTTATTAATTTTGCTTATCTTCTAAAATAACCAGCTTTTAGTTTAATTGATCTTTGCTATTGTTTCCTTCGTTTCTTTTTCATTTATTTCTGATCTGATCTTTATGATTTCTTCTGCTAACTTTGGCGGTTTTTTGTTCTTTCTCTAATTACTTTAGGTGTACGGTTAGGTTTTTTATTTGAGATTTTTCTAGATTCTTGAGGTAGGATTGTGTTGCCATAAACTTCCCTCCTAGGACTGCTTTTGCTGCATCCCATAGTTATTGGGTCATCGTGTTTTCATTGTCATTTTATTCTAGGTAATTTTGGATTTCCTCTTTGATTTATTCAGTTATCTCTTGGTTATTTAGTAGTGTATTATTTAGCCTCCATGTGTTTGTATTTTTTATAGATTTTTTCCGGTAATTGACATCTAGTCTCATAGCATTGTGGTCGGAAAAGATACTTGATATGATTTCAATTATCTTAAATTTACCAAGGCTTCATTTGTGACCCAAGATATGATCTATCCTGGAGAATGTTCGATGAGCACTTGAGAAGAAATTGTATTCTGTTGTTTTTGGAATGAATGTCCTATAAATATCAATTAAGTCCATCTTGTTTAATGTGTCATTTAAAGCTTGTGTTTCCTTATTTATTTTCACTTTGGATAATCTGTCCATTGGTGGAAGTGGGGTTTTAAAATCCCCTAGTATTATTGTGCTACTGTCGATTTCTCCTTTTACAGCTGTTAGCATTTGCCTTGTGTATTGAGGTGCTCCTATGTTGGGTGCATAAATATTTACAATTGTTATATCTTCTTCTTGGATTGATCCCTTGTACATTATGTAGTGTCCATCTTTGTCTCTTGTACTGGTCTTTATTTTAAAGTCTATTTTGTCTGATATGAGAATTGCTATTCCAGTTTTCTTTTGATTTCCATTTGCATGGAATATCATTTTCCAACACCTCACTTTCAGTCTGTATGTGTCCCTAGGTCTGAAGTGGGTCTCTTGTAGATAGCATATATATGGGACTTGTTTTTGTATCCATTCAGCCAGCCTATATCTTTTGGTTGGAGCATTTAATCCATTTACATTTAAGGTAATTATTGATATGTATATTCCTATTACTGTGTTCTTAATTGTTTTGGGTTTATTTTTGTAGGTCTCTTCCTATCTTGTGTTTCCAGCCTAGAGAAGTTCCTTGAGTATTTGTTGTAAAGATGGTTTGGTGGTGTTGAAATCTCTTAACTTTCTCTTGTCTCTGAAGGTTTTAATTTCTCTGTCGAATCTGAATGAGATCCTTGCTAGGTGGAGTAATGTTGTTTGTAGGTTTTTCTCCTTCATCACTTTAAATATGTCCTGCCACTCCCTTCTGGCTTGCAGATTTTCTGCTGAAAGAAAAGCTATTAACCTTATGGGGATTCCCTTGTATGCTGTTGTTTTTTCCTTGCTGGTTTTAATATTTTTTATTTGTATTTAATTTTTCATAGTTTGATTAATATCTGTGTTGGCGTGTTTCTTCTTGGATTTATTCTGCATGGGACTCTCTGCGCTTCCTGGAGTTGACTGACTATTTCCTTTCCTATGTTAGGGAAGTTTTCAACTATAATGTCTTCAAATATTTTTTAGACCCTTTCTTTTCACTTCTTCTTTTGGGATCCCTGTAATTTGAATGTTGGTGAGTTCAGTGTTTTCCCAGAGGTTTCTGAGACTGTCCTTAATTCTTTTCATTCTTTTTTCTTTATTCTTCTCTGCAGTAGTTACTTTCACTATTTTATCTTCCAGGTCACTTATCCACTCTTCTGCCTCAGTTATTTTGCTTTTGATTCCTTCTAGAGAATTTTTAATTTCATTTATTTTGTTCATCATTTTTTGTTTGCTCTTTAGTTCTTCTAGGGCCTTGTTAAATGTTTCTTGTGTTTTCTCCATTCTATTCCCAAGATTTTAGATCATTTTTACTATCATTACTCTGAATTATTTTTCAGGTAGTCTGCCTATTTCCGCTTCATTTGTTTGGTCTGGTGGGTTTACCTTGTACCTCATCTGCTGCATATTCTCTGTCTTCTCATTTTTTTAACTTATTGTGTTTGGTGTTTCCTTTTCACACGCTGCAGGTTCATAGTTCCCATTGTTTTTGGTGTCTGCCCCCAGTAGGTGAGGCTGGTTCATTCAGTTGTGTAGGCTTCCTGATGGAGGGGACTGGTGCCTGTGTTCTGGTTGGGGGGGGGGGCTAGATCGTGTCTTTCTGGTGGGCAGGGCCACATCCATTGGTGTGTTTTGGGGTGTCTGTGAACTTTCTATAATTTTAGGCGGTCTCTCTCCTAGTGGGTGGGGCTGTGTTCCTGTCTTGCTAGTTTTTTGGCATGGGGCATCCAGCACTGGAGTTTGCTGGCTGTGGGGTAGAGCTATGTCTTAGCATTGAGACGGAGGTCTCTGGGAGATCTCTCGCTGATTGATATTACATGGGGCCGGGAGGTCTCTGGTGGTTCAATGTCCTCAACTTGACTCTCCCACCTCAGAGGCTCATGCCTGACACCAGGCTGGACCACCAATACCCTGTCAGCCACATGGCTCTGAAGAAAAGGGAGAAAAAAAGAAGGAAAAAAAATAATAAATTATAAAAAAGAAAAAAAGTATTAAAATAAAAAATAATAAAAAGTTAAAAAAAGAAGAGAGCATCCAAACCAATAAACAAATCCACCAATGATAACAAGTGTTAAACACAAAAGTAAGATAAATATAAAAATCAGAAACAAATCAATCGTAGACAGGAAACCCTAAGTCTACATTTGTTCCCAAAGTCCACTGACACCATTTTGGGATGATTCATTGTCTATTCATGTATTCCAAGGATGCAGGGTTTATCAAGGGGGTGGCAGGGAGGGGTATGGTAGTTATAATTGGAATGAGGGGCAAGTCTGCGGTGGCAGAGGCCATTGTGATGTTGCAACAGCCTGTGACATGCCGTGTGTTCTCCTAGGGAAGCTGTCCCTGGATCACAGGACCCTGGCCGTGGTGGGCTGCACAGGCTCCCAGGGAGTGGGGGGTGGATAGTGACCTGTGCTTACACACTGGATTCTTGGTGGCTGCAGCAGCAGTGTTAGCATTTCATGAATGTCTCTTGCGTCCGAGCTGATAGCTGCGGCTCACGCCTATCTCGGAAGCTCATTTTGGCAGTACTCTGAATCCCCTCTCCTCACTCACCCAGAAACAGTGGTCTCTTGCCTGTTAGGCAGGTCCAGAATTTTTCCTGGACTCCCTCCTGGCTAGCTGTGGCACACTAGCCCCCTTCAGGCTGTGTTCACACAGCCAACCCCAGTCTTCTCCCTGGGATCTGACCTCTGAAGGCCGAGCCTCAGCTCCCAGCCCCCACCTGTATCAGCCTGTGGGTGAGCAGACAAGCCTCTCAGGCTGGTGAGTGCTGGTTGGCAGCAATCCTCTGTGCAGGAATCTCTCCACTTTGCCCTCTGAATCCCTGTTGCTGTGCTCTCCTCCGTGGCTCCAAAGCTTCCCCCCCCCACCCCTCGTCTCCACCAGTGAAGGGGTTTCCTAGTGTGTGGAAACATTTCCTCCTTCACAGCTCCCTCCCAGAGGTGCAGGGCCTGTCCCTATTCTTTTGTCTTCTTTTTTTTTTCTTTTGCCCAGCTGGTATGTGGGTATTTTCTTGCATTTTGGGAAGTCTGAGGTCTTCTGCCAGTGTTCAGTAGGTGTTCTGAAGGTGTTGTTCCACATGTAGATATATTTTTGATGTACTCGTGGGGAGGAAGTTGATCTCCACATCTTACTCCTCTGCTATCTTGATGGTCCCTTCTTTTATTGTCTTTAAATGTTAACTATCATGGAGCCCATAATCAAAAATATTTTGGTTTTGATTTGCATTTTTCTTATGAATAATGATGTTGAGCATTTTTTATGTACTTCTCAGGCACTTTTATATCATCTTTAGAACAGTATTTATTTAAATCCTTTGTCCATGTTTTCAATTGGATTATTTGACTTTTAAAATTTGAGTTGTAAATGTTATTTATATATTGTAAGTGCAAACCCATTATCACATACATGATTGCAAATATTTTCTCCCATTCTGTGGGTTGACTTTTCACTTTCTTAAAGGAGTTCTTAAAGTGTAAAAATTTTAAATTTTAATGAAGTCCAGCTTATCTATTTTTTTCTTTGATTGCTTGTGCAATTGGCACCATTCCTAAACAAACATTGCTAAATCCAAGGCAACAAAGAATTTTTCCTAAGTTTTCTTCTAAAAGTTTTATAATTATAAATCTTACATTTAGAACTATGATTCATTTTAGTCAATTTTTGTGTGTGTTGTGAAATAAGGGCCCAGCTTTATTCTTTTTCATGTGGATTTCCAGTTTTTCATTTGTTGAAAATGCTATTCTTTTTCCATGGAGTTGTCTTGCCACTTTTTTTGAAAGTGAATTGAACATGAGGGTAAAGGTTACTTTGTGGACTCCAGATTCTATTCTACTGATCTAAATATTTATCTTTATTTCAGTATTACATTGCCTTGATTACTACAGCTTTTAGTAGGTTTTGAAGTTAGGATGTGTAAGAGCTCCAAGTTTGTTATTCTTCAATATCATTTTGATTATTTTGGTCCACTTGAATTTTCATATGAATTTTAAATCAGCTTACCAGTTCTGAAAAAAAAAAATGTTGACTGGCATTTTGATGGGTATTAGATCAAATCAGTAGATCAATTTGGAGAAAACTATGAACATGAGATGTCTTCCATTTATTTGAGTCTTCTTTATTTCCCTTCAATGATATTTTAATATCTTAAAGTTTTCATTGTACAAATATTGAAGTCCTTTTGTTTAAGTTTATTCCTAATTTTTTTTGATGCCACTGTATGGAGTTTTCTTCTTTTTTGCATTATTTATTGCTAATGAATAGATACACAATTGATTTTTGTATATTGATCTTGTATTTTGCAAACTTCCTGAATTTATTATCCATTAGAGTTCCTTGGTGCATTCCTAAGGATTTTCTATATATAATATCATGCTATCTATGAACAGAGATAGTTTTGCTTCATCCTTTCCAATCTGGATGCTTTTCATTTCTTTCTCTTTCATGCCTTTCTGATAGATTGACTCTTTTATACTTTTAAATTTCCTTTGTCTCTTGTAACTATTTTTGCTTTAAGTGTTTTTCCTCTGATATTAGTACTGCAATTACATCTCTCCTTAGGTTACCACTGCATAGTATATTTTTTACATGTTTCAAACTATTTGTGTTTTTGAATATAATGTATGTCCATTGTAGACACTATAAACTTTGATCATGGCTTTTAATTTGTTCTGTCAATCTCTGCCTTTTGATTGGAGTGTTTAGACCATTTACATTTAATGTAATTAATGATGAATTAGAATTCACATTTGTCATTTTTCTAGTGTTTACTTTTTTAAAAAAAATTATTGGAGTGTATTTGCTTTACAATGTTGTGTTAGTTTCAGGTATACAGCAAAGTGACTCAGTTATACATATACATATATCCACTTCTAGTTATTTACTTTAAACTTTTACAACCTCTATTTGCATATTTTTTCCTTAATTTCTTCCATTACTACATTCTTTTTAGTTAAACAACATTTTTTTAGTGTGACATTCAATGCCATTATTGTTTCTTAGTGTTTCTCTGGAAGATTTCAATGAATTCCTTAACTTAAGACAATATTTCTGATTAATACCAATTTATTTTCAATAGCATATAGAAATTTTCTCCACTATAGCTCCATCCATTCCCTTCCATCTCCTTTGGGCAATAATGGTTATACAAATTATGTCATTGCATATTGTAAGTCCACCAGCAGTTTTATAATTATTATCTTATGTAATTTTCTTTTAAATTAGATTGAAAAAGAAAAGACCTGCAACCAAATACATAGCTTTACTGTATTTACATTTACTTACGTAATTATCTTTACCAGTCTCTTTATTTCTTTTGTGCATTTGAGTTATTGCCTAGCATCCTCATTTCAGGCTGAAGTACATCATTTAGTATTCTCATAGAGCAGGTCTCCTAAATATAATTTCTCTCAGTTTTTGTTTATCTAGGAATGTATTTATTTCTCCTTCTTTATGGAAAGATATTTTAAGTACAGGAATCTTTGTTGACAAATTTTCTTTCAGCACTTTATTTTTATATTTAAGCTGCCTGTCTATGCCCATGTTGAGGTATATATGGTTCCCAGAGAAAGAGGACAGGTGTGAGGGCTGCTGCTACTGCAGGCCATGGGGAGGCATAACATCAGGGAGCATGAGAATGTTAGCAGATGAATAGGTGGACATGGCACAGTGCCAACATGGCCAACAGGGGTTGGGCAGGAGACTGGGAGGTTCAAGTGGAGATGAGGGCAGCAAAGGCCATGTAGGCCCACAGGGCCTACTCAGCACTTTAAATATGTCATCCCCTTGTATGTCATCCCTCCATAGATTTTAATGAGAAGTTAGCTATTAATTTTATTGAGGAGCACTTGTATAGAAATAATATTCTCTTGCTGCTTTCACATCTGTCTCTCTGACTTTTGATAGGTTAGCTGTGATGTGTCTGGGTGTAAATCTTCTTTAGTTTATCCTACTTGGAATTCATTGAACTTTTTAGATGTGTAGATTAATATTTTTCATCACATTTGGGAAGTTTTCGGACATTATTTCTACAAATATTCTTTCTCTCTTCCCTCTCCTGGTAATGTCGTTATATATATGTTTGTATGCTTAATGGTGTCCCATAGGTCTGCAACGCTCCTCATTTTATTTTATTCATTTTTCTTTCTGTTCTTTGGATTGTATAATATCAATTGATTTACCTGACAGTTTGCTGCTTCTTCCTTCTGCAAATTTAAATCTGTTGATCAGCTCTTAGAGTGATTTTTCATTGTATTTATTGTAATTTTTAATTCTAGAATTCCTCTTTTCTACAATTTTAACCTATTTGTATTCTCTATTTTGTGAGATATTATTCTCATAGTTTCCTTTAATTATGTAAAGATGATTTCCTTTAATTCTGTGAATATATTTATAATAGTTGATTTAAAGTCTTTGTCTAGTAAGTCCAATGTCTGGACTTTCTCAGGGACAGTTACTACTGACTGCTTTTTTTCCTGGGTATAAAAAATACCTATTTTCCTGTTTCTTTGGCTCTCTCATTTTTGCCTCATTTTGCTGGTCAAGAAATGAACATTTTAAATAATATAATGTGGCAACTCTGAGAATCAGGTCTCCCCCTCCAACATTTATTGTTTTTACTATTTGTTTAGTTACTGTTCTATTCTAGTTCTATAAAGCCTATATTCTTTCCCATATGTGCTGACTGAAGTCTTGTCTTGGTTAGCTTTAAATTTTCTTAAATCCCTTAATGCAACAAGTAACTGTCTTTGCCCAGGGTCTCTGTGCATTAGTGTTATGGCATGACTTCAGTGCTCCAATAGTTTACAGTTTTGCTTAGCCTTCACTTCCTGCTTGCATACTGCCTCAAGGTCAGCCACTGTTGAGACATTAGGGCCTCTTCAGGACTTTCCTGGCCATGTGCACATGGATGTGGCCTTCTATATTCCCAGGCACATGCCAGAGCTTTTTCAAAATTCCTCTATAGACATCTCATTACACATCTTTTTCTTTTAAGTTTTATGGTAAAGCTCTTATTTGCTCCAAATGGTATTGCTGCCCTAAGCAGTTTCCAAGTGCAAACAATTTCCACTGATATTTTTTACTTTTATTTTTTGATAATAATTTTGTGGATCATCTGTTCTTATAAAAAGTCATGTCGAATAAAGCTCCAAGGAGCTGCCACAAAAGGTCAACTAGTGAAAACCTCTGAATTTTGCATGTTTGGAGCAGTTCCAATCACATTTTGTACCCTCCACTGCCTGTTAGGCTACTGTTATTCACAACCACTACCGTGAAGCTGCCAGTTTTCAAGGATACACGTTGCTAGAAAGAGGGTTACGGGAATAGGGCAAGTTAAAACACTATAAAGCTCACTGTTCTGTTCAATATTCAGGTGTGTTCCTTGAATAAACACTTCTTGGACATTTGTAAGCCTTTGGCTAATTTTCTGAGTTCTAAAAAAGTTGATTTTGACTTATATGTCAGTGATCATGTTTTACTAGGACAACAGACTTTGGAAGTCCTTACTCTATCATTCTGAAAGTGCTTCTCTACATTAATATTTTTGGTTGCTATTCTAATTTTTAATTTTCTACTTTATTAAATAAATGAGATCTTATATATAAAAAAAAAAAACAAAATTTGTTCCTCTGTAAAAATTAGAGTATAGGGCCCTAAAGATTCAGAAACACACATTACCTACTAGTGATAAATGCCATTTTCAGAGTCCTTAGTACTACTATAAGTATTTACATTAAAAAAGTAAATTTTATTGCTGGCCATGTCCTGCGGCATGCAGTGTCTTAGTTCCCCGACCAGGGAGCAAACCCATGCCCCCTGCATTCGGAGTGCAGAGTCTTTACCAATGGACCACCAGGGAAGTCCCTAAGATAATTTTTATAATGCTTTCAAGTTAACACTTCTACACATTATAAAAACAATTCATATAATACATGACCTTTATCAAAAAGCAATATGTCATAGGCATTGTTCTAAGTGTCATACTTCCAATACATTCAACAATATTTCATCCCAGACATGCAGACATTGCACACAGATGGTGTCTGCTCTCATGTTGCATACATTCTTGTGAGGATAATAAAATAAATAAGTATATATATGAGCAAGACATACTGGAATATATCAATATGTCAATAGTAACTAATATCTTGAAAAGGAACAAAAGTATCCTGAGATATCGAGTGGTGGAACAGGTACCAATTTAGAATGTTGTCAGGGACGACCTCTTTGAATGAGTATCATTTGAAGTGAGATGCGAAGAACAAGGTAGAGATAGACATGCATAAATCACAGACAGAACATTTTGCTCCAACAAAGCAGCAAATAAAAATTTCCTAAGCCAAAAGCAAGTCTGCTATATTCACAAAATAGAAAGATGGGCTTTCTGGCTAGTGAAAGAAAATAAGACTAGAAGTTAAGAGGGCAGAAAGATGGGTAATGACAAATCATGCAGGGTAATAAAAAGTAATTTTATTTTAGATACAATAGGAAAACACAGGAGAATTTTAATCAGGGGAGTGATCTTACCTGATTTACTTTTTGTATAGATGTTCCTGGTGTTTTGTAGTAAAGAGAGTAAAGGAAGTTGAAAATGGAAAAGGCAGTCAAGCTAGAAGGCTACTGCAATATCCAGTATAACCAATTTCTCTCTGATGGTTGTAGTAATGAAGAAACTGGGTATATTGGACAGAACAAAAGGATAAAATGTGGATGCGAAACAGACAGAACTTTTTGACATATTGAATGGTGAGAAGAGGAAAGCTTCCAATGTGATTTATAGATTTTCACCTGAGCAGCTAAATTTATACTGTTGGCAGTTTTAGAAACATGATAAATAGAGTAAGAATTGGTTTGGCAGGTAAAAATCAAGTTTTCTGTTTTGGCCATATTAAATTTGAGGTACCTAATGTAGTACTGGCTACTTACCTTGTAGATCTCAGTGTAAAAGAAATTGTGGGGTCCTTGCTCATAAATTACAAACTTCAAAATGGTGACCATGGAGCATACAAGTAGGGAGCCTACCTAAGTACAAGGCTCTATATAACTGCACATCTAAGATAAATCCATTCCTGCCTTTAGAGAGTCAAGAAGATACTCCCATCAGGCAGTTAGTTGTATATATATGCTTTAGCTATGCAGGATCTACTGGGGAAAGCCATTCAATTCAAGGTGACCTACTTCAAGGTAGAGGTAAAATATTGAGGTTATCGACCTGTAACACTGTTGAAGTTTAAGTGTAAGGATGAAGGAAGATTTTGGAAAGGTGAGAGTTTTTTTTATAGGAGTAGGAATATTTTATCCAACCTAATTGGAGGGAAGGGAAAAAGTGAACAAGGATATTGTGAGATTGATAGATTTGAAAATGGAAAGTTGAGGGAGTTTAAATAATAATACCCCTCTTTCTGGAGGAAAAACGAAAATCAATTCATTGGCTGAAAGTGTATGTGTGCTCAAGTGTATTTGTATGTGTGAGTGGTGTGTGTGTGAATCAGGTGGATAGAGATTTAATGACCTAGAAGGTGTGAAATGATCATTTTGGGGGGTGAAGGTGCAAACCAGAGAAATTTAATGGGCATTTAGGACACTGTTGGAAGCCTACTTGAGATGTATGGCAATTATATTTAAATGAGACCAGCCAACACACTTGTAAGTTTTTATTTAGCATATTGCAGCTGTACAAGTGCAGGCATCAAGTAATAAATCTGGGGGTATAAGAAACGAAGATCAGAGTAAGGGGTTTGAGCCTGATGCAACGAAGTGTTCATTGTGAAAGATCACAGAAATATAGCTGAATATGCATTGAGAGTAGTGGTAATGATTAATGAAAATGCAATCACTTTAGTGATGTGGAAAGAATATGGTAAGGGTAAAGAATTTGGGGGTTAGAGGTTTCTAAAGGAGGAGGAGGTAGAAACAATTTGGAAATGGCATTGTAGACAAGGAAGAAACGTATCACCGCATTGCCATGACTTAATGACAGATGGTGCAATCGAGAAGGCTCATTGGAAAGGTTTGCAAAGACACAGAGGAGGACCTGACAATTGGGTCTAATTAGTGTATGTTCAGAGCCCCAAGGTTTTGATGATGATGATGATGATTAATCTAGGAGGCTGGGAATTCTGGTGGTATCTGTCATAAACAGAAATATGACATAGGGAATAACTTCTTGGATCTATTATAGGGATACTGGGTATGAGTTAAAACCAAAAGTCTTGGGGTAACTGGTAACAGACATCTCTTGAAGTATGCAGTGAAAGCCAAGGCAATGACTAAATCACAGCACTACTTTACTAGATTGACCTGCGATGCTTAAGCAGGTAAAAGAGGCATGGGACACAAGAATCTCTGCAGGCCTGTAGATTTAAATCTATGCTATCATTTAAACATTCATACAGCTTTATGAGGTAAATACTTAACCATTCCTTTTTTACAGAAAAAGAAACTGTGGCTTAAAATAAATTAGAAAATCTTGCCCCAAAATACTCAAAAATCGGTGGCAACATTTACCACCAACTGACCTCATGCTTTTGACTCTGGAAACTTTAACCATCATACAAAATGTCTCTCTTCTGATCTCACCCTTGACCTACAGTATAATACTGGTAAGTAGGTAAAGTATATTTGACTATTATGCCCCATTTTGCAGACAGAAAAACTGACTCAGTTTAGGATACGTGAATTTCCTAGATATACAGCTAATAAGTGACCCAGACAGGACTTGAACACCTTGCCCAGACCTGTAAAATGGGACTTTAAGATTCTAAGTAAACAATATCTCATAAAAAGATCTCTTATTAAAATGTGCTTGTTTTTCTGGATTGAACATAGTATATGAACTTAAATCTCTAATTCAAAGCAAGAAGTAGGAAACTGTCTACTTGTGGAATACTTTTGTCTCACAATATAATAAGGAGAAAGGGATTAAATGAAAAGCTCCCATAGATTTGAGAGGGTTCATCTGAGTGTAAAAGTACTGCAGTGACTGAATGTGTTTTATATATTGTAGCATTTTAAGATCTTGGGAGTATTACAAGTAAATGATTTAACTACTTTCAGCTGTCCTGTAAGTTGTTCATAATCACTGATTTTGCTTTTCAGACGAGCATAATAAAGTTCTCAATATAGCTCTTTCAATGGCAACAGCAGTGCTGACTCTTCAGTATGAGACGACTCAGTTATGCAGGATATCTTCACATCCAAGCGAAGCAAAAATTTTAAAAAAGAATGAAAGTCCATGCAGCGGCAGCCTGGTGTGTCTTTGGTTTCATTTTTGTTAGACAAAGGTGCTGAGTCTTTGAAAAGTTTGATACTTTTAATCAAATTTTTCATGATATCTATGACTTCTGAATGCAGTAATTCTGGTAAAATGACTGTTTTTCAATTTGGCAATTTCGTTTTACAGGTTGATTTACAAACCAACTCTGATATTATCAGATTATAATGCTGTGTGCCAACTGAAAAAAGATTAATACTATCAACAGAACTTCACTAATGAACTAAGATACTCTTGTTTGTGAGAACATCTGTGTCTCATCTTGATCACTAAGTAACCTCTATTTGGAAACTAGAGAAGATAACAAGGCAATGTATAGCGACAGAAGGACTTGGGCCAAGAATAGATCACCTGACATGGTCAGTGAACATCTGTTTGACCTTAGTGAAGTTTTCCCACCTTTCAGGGTTTAGCTTTTAACATAGATCAAATAATTCCATTTTATAAATAGAAATGTGTTAAAGAAAGATATCATGAGAAGATTTTTAAAAAGCTTTTTATAAAAATATTTTGAATTGATGCTTTTATAAAATTCAAGTTTTTAAGTATCACATTATTTTTAGTTTTTTTTTTTCTTTTTTTGTATATTGCCTTTTCATTTTATTGATGGTTTCCTTTGCTGTGCAGAAGGTTGTTAGTTTGATAGAGTCTCACTTGCTTATTTTTGCTTTTGCTACCTTTGCTTCTGGTGTCAAATCCAAAAAATCATTGTCAACACCAATGTAAGGGAGCTTATTCCAGATGTTTTCTTCCAGGAATTTTATGATTTCAGGTCTTATGTTCAAGTCTTTAATCCATTTTGAGCGGTTTTTTTTGTTTTTGTTTTGTTTTGTTTGTATCGTGTAAGGTAAGTATCCAATTTCATTCTTTTGCATGTGGCTGCCATGTTTTTCTAACACCATTTATTGAAGAGACTATTCTTTCCCCATTGTATGTTCTTGGTTCTGTGTCTGTTTTTATGCCAATACCATACTATTTTGATTACTACAGCTTTGTAATATAGCTTGAAAACCAGGAAGTAAGATGCCTCTAGCTTTGTTCTTCTTTCTCAAGATTGTTTTGGCTACTCAGGGGTCTTTTGTATTTCCATACAAATTTTAGGATTGTTTGATCTATTTCTGTGAAAATGCCATTGGAATTTTTATAGAGAGTGCATTCAATCTGTAGATCATTTTGAATGTATGGACATCTACATTTTAACAACATTAATTATTGCGATTTATGAACAAGGGATATCTTTCCATTTGTGTCTTCTTTAATTTCTTTCAACCATGTCTTACAATTTTCAGTGTGTAGGTCTTTCACCTCCTTGATTAAATTTATTTCTAGGTATTTTAGTTTTTCTGATGCAATTGTAAATGGAATTGTTTTCTTATTTTCTCTTTCTGATAGTTTGCTGTTAGTGTATACACACTGATTTTGCACATTGATTGTGTAGCCTGCAAATTTAATGAATCTGTAAGTTCTAGCAACTTTTTGGTGGAGTTTTCAAGGTTTTCTATATAAAATACTATGTCATTTGCAAATAGAAGCAGTTTTACTTCTTCATTTCTAATTTGAATGCCTTTCATTTCTTCTTCTTTACAAATTGCTCTGGCTAGGACTTCCAGTATTATGTTGAATTAAAATGACGAGTAGGCTTCTTGTCTTTTTCTTGAGAAAGAGGAAAACATTTCAGGTTTTACTCACGGAATATGATGTTAGCTGTGGACCTGTCATATATAGCCTTTGTTATGTTGAGGTATGCTCCCTCTACACAGAGTGTGTTGAGAATTTTTATTATGAATTTTGTCAAATGCCTTTTCTGCATTTATTGATAAGATCATATGATTTTTATCTTTCATTTTGTTAATATGGTGTATCAGATTGATTGATTAGCAAATGTTGAACCATCCTTGTATTCCAGGAATAAATCCCTTTCACCATGGTGTATGATCCTTTCAATGTGCCATTGAATTTGGTTTGTTAAAATATTGTTGCAGATTTGTGTAGCTATATTCATCAAGGATATTGACTTGCAATTTTCCTTTCTTTTCTTTTCTTTTCTTATAGTGTCCTTGTCTGGATTTGGTGTCAGGGTAATGCTGGCCTTGTAAAATGAATTTGGAAGTGTTTCCTCCTCTTCCATTTTTTGGAAGAGTTTGAAAAGGAAGTGTTAATTCTTCTTTAAATGTTTGGTAGAATTTACCAGTGAAGACATCTGTTCCTGGGTTTTTCTTTGTTGGGAGTTTTTTGATTACTAATTCAGTCTCTTTACTCGTAACTAGTCTCTTCTGATTTTCTATGTCTTCATGATGCAGCCTTAGTAGGTTGCATGTTTTTAGAAATTTATTTTTTACTACTAGGTTGTCCAATTTGTTGGTATATAATTGTCCATCATGGTCTTTTATGATCCTTTATATTTGTGTTATATAAGTCATAATATCTGCTCTTTCATTTCTGATTTATTTATTTTAGTCCTCTCTCTTCTTTTTCTTGGTAAGTCTAGCTAAAGTTTTGTCTCTTTTGTTTATCTTTTCAAAAGGCTAGTCCTTAGTTTTGTTGATCTTTTCTATTGTGTTTTTAGTCTATATTTAGTATATTTCTGCTTTGATCTTTGTTATTTCCTCTTTTCTACTAAATTTGGGTTAGTTTTTCCCAAATTTTTAATGTAAACCAAATTATACAAATCCCATCTTTAAGTTCCATCCAAGTAATTCTTCTCACTTTGCACAAATCTAAAATCCTTAACTTGGTCAAGAAGTTGCTGAATGATATGTCATCTGTCAATCTCATATATAATCTATAGATTATATCTATTATAGATATAATCTCAGTCATATATTATGTTTTTCCTTCTTTTTTTTTTTTTTTTTTTGGTGGACTTTTAGTTACTTGGCTATGCGTATAGTTTTCCACCTTCATGGTATTTATATATGTAATTTTCTTTGCACAGAATGCTCCATCTGAGCAACTCTTCATAAATTGTTCTTTTTTTTTTTTCCGAGAGGGCTTTCTCTGACACTTCAATCCAAATTAGGCTCCCCAACAACAATCTCAACTTAACTTTCATAGTATTCTAAAAAAATAAATGAAACGTCATTTATTACCTTTATGAGGAGATCCATCATGTTTGTTTTATTGAGCTCTATATACCCATAATGTAGCACAGTACCTGGCATATAGTGAGACCACCATAAATATTTACTCAGTGGGTGGATATATTCATGTATCAAATATCTGCACTGAATGAATAATTGAATTAATGGATCTATACTAGGTATAGTCTCTACTTTCAAAAAACTTAAAATGGTTTATATTGATAAAACATAATAACAAATATTGATATCTTAAATATTTAGAATGAGAATAAAATCATATATAAAATAGTTTTCAATAAAATGTGAGAGTCTTTGAAGATTCTAATATAATCAAAATTTTACTTCAGATATATCTGAACCGAGTGGCTCTAGTAGGTTAACCTATATCCAAAAAAGATCTTAATACAACTAATTGATTCATGAATACAAGGATTCTACTCACTACTTATATTTATTTATTTTTTTATTGAAGTATACTGGATTTGCAATGTTGTGTTAGTTTCAGGTGTACAGCAAAGTGATTCAGTTTTCTCTTATACATTATTATAAAATATTGAGTATAGTTCTCTGTGCTATATAGTATGTCCTTGTTGGTCACTACTTATATATAAATCATTATGATTTCCAAAATTTATGTCCACAAAAATTGGCCCACTGAATGAAATACTTTAAATGTGTGGAGAATGGTCTACCACCAAGTACTTACTTGTTTCTGAATGTATAATGTTTGCATCTTTGAATATTATTTGAACCTTAAAGTATGTTTATTGGTTTGAAGTCACTAGGTCATACGTAACATGGACAAAATTATATACAAAAAATCTGATTCAAGTACTCTGTTATTATCAACAAATAGTATAATCTCCTTGAAGCAGAAATAGCATCTTTTTAAAAAAAAATACAGACTACTATTCCTAGCACTTAGTACAACAGTTAAAAAAATACAATTTGTGTTGAGTTCTTACTATGTATAAATTTTATGGCACTTAATTTCAATTATTTCTCCTGACATACACTGAAGAAGGTTATACTATAATATTCCTTTTACAGACAAGAATACTGAAGCTAGAGAGATTAAATAAAAATTCCAAGAACACTAAGGTGACTATTGTGAAGAGACCATAACACATGGTTTATTATTCAAAGGAAACGAAAGGAAAGAAAAAGTAGTGAAATCAGGAACTCCTGACTATTAATTCACTTTTAACCTTCCCACACTACTGAATTAATGTATGTTTCTATATGGTGGTTATTATTATAAATTTAGCTCTAATATTATAGTTAAAACATATGCTGTCTTTAAAATAATGATAGTATAAAATGTTTGTATTTGTTTATATTGGAAAAATGCAAATTATACAAATAATACATTTGCAGTGTTTTGAAGAAAATCTTCCAACTCCAACTTGCCAGACCACTGAAATGCATGTGGCAGTCTTACCTAGCAAACTTAGATAGACTAAGTACAATATTACATATATGATCATGCTTAAATAATACATATACGATATACCTCACTAAAGAAGCTATTATGAGAACTAGTCAAGAAAAATTACTCACATTATATCACAAAAATAATTTAAAAAATCAATTCTAAGACATAACAGACTATTTTCTGATTAACTGTTATTACATCACAGCATATGAAAACAAAGCAGGATGTAGAGAATGTTTATTCTTGTTAACTAAATTAAGAAAAACAGTGATTGAGTCTGATGGATTTAAGAATAAGATGTATCATGTTGGGTAGAATAAAGTTTTATTTGTTAAAATACTAACGTTTTGACAATATTTTTTGCTGTTTCAAAGAAAATGGACAGTTTTGTAAACACTCTCACATCAGCAGGAATTTAAAAAATATTTGCTTTAGAGATTATCTTGCTCACAAATGTGATGCATAATGGTTAACACAACTGAAAAAATACTGTCAAAATTTTGTCAAATTTTAAAAAAATCCATTGGACCAGGAATCAAGTGAATTTCATTTAAACACCAGATTTCATAAAATTGCCCTTGTAGTGCATTAAAAAAAAAAAAAAAACTAGCAATAAGGATTTGCAGAAGTGCTAGCACATAATCTAAAACTTTTAACATATTATTTGAGTTGCCTATGTCCTTTCACAGTTCTCTGTCTCTATCTCTCTCTTTATATAGAGATTCTACTAAAATCAAATGCAATGGATTATATACACTTTTTCTCTGTGGGCATCATCTGTTTAGTAAGCTAACTAATCTGAACTTACTTGGTAGACGTGTTTATATGTGTGTGGTACGTGTTTTCTCTCTCTCTTCACTTCATCCTTCCCCACTTTCCTTCCTCCCACTTTTATTTCTTTTATTTTAGATGTTTCTAACTACAGAAAACTTTCGATTTTTGCCTTTAGGTTTTAGCCTCAGTACCCAGTAGTTAATCTAACAGAGAAAACACTTGAAGATAGCTTCTATTCATAACACTGAGGAAATGTGGCCTTTCTCTTTATTAACTTACTCACTGATAATATCATACTTATGTACGATACCAAATATCAGCATTTAAAAATAACTCAAAAGTCTGCATTCCATATTTTTTTCTAAGTTGATATTCAAAAATTTGATACATAGATTTTTATCTGCAGTGTCAGAATTGTGGGGTATACCATTTATCAAATGGAAAAAGTAAGGGAGTAGCACTTTGAGCTTTCTTGAGTCCCTTTTTATAGTTCTTGCATTGACTCACTGGTGACCTTCAGCAAATGGAGCTCAGTTGATCTGACTGTAAAACGAGGACAGGCTCACTGACCTGTCTTCCAGTGGTGTTATAAGACTCAATAAATCAGAGCCTACAAAAAGTTCTTTAAGGTTCTCAGATGAATTGTGCTACATCAGGGTGAAATGTCAGAGTAGAAAAACTGTACCTTTTATACGTCAGTTATTACCAAATGGGCACTACAAAACAGTATCACCTCACACCTTCATAAAATTATACTCAATTTCTGAAAGAATGCTTAGTTCAGCCAGTTTAAAATAGGATGTTAACAGATTGTCTTAACCTCAGAAAACTATTCCTTATCTCAAGCATTCAATAAAACTATTTTTGCCTTGTTATCTCTGATAACTAACATAAATAAGTCATTTTAAAACAAATTATGGATTAATAAATGCATTTTATGCATTTGCATATTATACTGTCTTTGCTTGCTTTACAGATATGCTATTTAGAGTTGATTAACAACTATAGAACCTTTGCCAACTCAATATATAAGAAGATGGTGGTATATTTTTAATCATCTATATCCAGAGTTGAAAATTAATTTTACTTTGATTTTTTTTTAAAACATCTACTGATTAAACTTAAGCAGCTAAACATCTTAGGCATTTAACTTCAATGTTGTGTCCTTCCCTATCAGAGCAAAATTGGGCATTTTCCTATACACAATAGAGGAAAAAAAGCAATTACTATCAATCAGTGACTAAGCAACAGATTGGAGTATTTAAAAAGACTCATTCATACACAGATTTGCAGCAGTGTTCAGCTCCTCTGATTAGATTCCATAGATTTTAAATTGTAGCTAATTAGGCTGTCATCGGTTCATTAATGGCTCTACTGATTCAGCACTCCCTCACCTGCATGCATATTAAAGCTCATTAGTTCCCTTGTCTAAAATACCACCTGCATTAATTGCTGCCAATGCACCAGGACTCTTCAGAAGGCTCTTCTGACAAGGATTCTACCTGCTTGGAGTGCCCCGTGCCCCTGGAAAGCTCTTCAGACGAGCTCACATATAAAGTTCATGGTGCTGCACACGTGGAGAGACTGCAGCTGTTGTAAGGGCAGTCAAGCCTGTTTTACGCTTAGCAGCAGGATATAAATAATTAGTGATGCCCTGCTATAGGGCTTAACACAGGCCACTGTATTCCTTTCTAAGTGTCTACTAAACCATCCCTCTCTACAAAATAAGCTCCCAAGTCATCTTTCTTTTGATTCTTGATTCTTTAAGCAGCTTCCACGAAATGCTAAGAATAAGCCAGAGGAGAAAGCTTAGTCTGTAGCTTTCTTTTACTACATGGTCACTGTCCCTTGTGAATGCAACATGAGTCACTGAGTAGGACATTTAAAACACTCTCAGTTCATAGCTGCCTCAATAAGTAACCAACATCAACTAATCAATTATATCCTCATGTGTTTTAAAATAGCTTTTGTATCTAAAGTCAAAATATTTATTTATATTTTAATATTTTTATTCCCTTACAGTGACATCTTTGTGGCAAAAGGATGAATTCAGAGTTACCATTAGAAATGCTCAAGAGAATTTCAACTACTCATGTTAAGAAAGGAGTCTTACTAAGGAAGAGCTGGCAAAAACGGTGATGGTTTTGAAGTTGGCTAGTGGTAAAACTAATTCTTATTTTCCAGCTTTTTGCATACTTTAACTTTCTCCTTAGTGCTAAATCTTTTAAGAGTAGGCTGCTACCAACTGCTAGTTATGGTTCAGAAAGTATTTCTGTGTCTTCCAAATGTATTATTCTAGTGATCTTTTGATTTGGGAGTTTGATTTGTGGATTCAAAGTGTCAAATTAGAAGAAATTCATGATGTCATGTGTACTGAAAACTATTTGTTCACACATTGTTTACAGTTTTTGATAGTTTCAAGTGAGAGGGAATATCTGAGCTCTGTTAATTCATCATAGGAAAAAAAAGACCACCAATAAATGAGGTTTGAAAAAAATAAATGAATGAGAAATTAAGTACCTAATAATTTGAGTTCTTTTTAAAAAAATCACAAACTCATACAAAGTGAAGAGCAGCTGGTTATTTTTTGGTAGTTTTTATATCAACAACACTGACTCTCCTTATAATAAAAGCAGCTGGTAGGTGCAAACACAAATCGTTTTTTAAATTTTGTTTTCTTCTCATAATATATAATGCTTTTAAGGCCAGATTTGTCAGTGACCACTGATTGAATAGAGATGGGATATTTACTGCCTTCCTGTGTCAAAAGATAAGGGTAAGCCATATTAAGGAAGAAGTACCAAAAGCTTGTTCTGCAAATGCCCATTTTCACTCAAAATTTTTTTGATATATTTGTAATTTAAAATTTCTCTTAAAAACTTAAGGATTTTACAGATTAAAAAAAATTTTTAATCTATAAAGAATGTTCTTTTCCATAAGGCATATATGATATTGACAAGGGCTTATTATGAAAAATAGACTTGTTACACTGTTATGACCTGTCTAGTGGAAAGCAGATGGAGAGAGGGAAAGGTCACTAAAGAATAATTTTTCTTTAAACTGTTACTACACATCCATTACTGTGTGTTTTCTAACCTTTTCCATCAACCAATATCTACTATAATCAGAAAAACATCACCTGTGCTGCCCAGGACATGTGCAGACCATAAAGCTCCAATCAGCCAAAATATAAATGAATACAGTGAATCCAAGATATAGATGAACGATTTTTAAGACCTAGATTCTAGACTGACATTTCGGATGAGAGTTATAGCAGCTCATAACAATCTTTCAACAGGCAACAAATTACAATGCTCATAGATCTAGGAAAGCAACTATTGTCACTTCATTTCATGCTTTGCTGTCCTACCTGGAATAATACAAGGTGGTGTCTAATACCAGCATCACAAATATCTTTTCCAGAATTAGAGTACAAAATCTCTTTCAATTTCCAAATTCAGGGACAAGTCACAGTTGCTTCACTGTTTGTGACTTATCTCACCACCTTTATTTCAATTAGAAACATTTAATGAGTACATACTCTGTGCCAGACACTGCCTTAGGTTCTGGAGATGATGCTGGAAGTAATATTATACTTGCATTATAAATTCATTATAATTTATATTAAAATTAGTAATATAAATTAACTACATTCATATTTATATATTATATAAAATGTTATATGCATATTATAATTATTACTAATTATGTTGTTAATATTTGAACCATATGAAACTGATTTGAAGAAAATGTAGTTTCATATACTTCAACCACATAAAAGGGCCAATAAGCACATAGCCTGAGGAGAAAAGCGATGTCTGACCATGCTTATCATATAGTTTGATGAGTATAATGAGAAATAATATTAAATATATAAATGCCACAAAGAAAACAAAAGGGTTAACTTTTTGGAGAATAGGATCAAGGAAGGCTCTGTAGAAGTACAGGAGCTGAGTTTTTTATGGATAAGTAGGAGTTCATGACAATGAGAGATAGAAGACATATACAAGGCACAAGGTCATGACATCATAAGCTTTGTTCGGGTAAGTACATAAATTTGGTACTACAAAAATATAATTAGGAAAGAGGCATGTAGGCAGGAGACAGATCTTTAAGACTTCTGAATACAATTGTGTGTTCATCAGTCTAGAACCCCATTCCCCAACCCAAAATATGTCTATGATGTGTAAAATACCCATGGCAGATATTTGCACTCTTCAAAGATTATTCAGGTAACCCAAGCCACAGGTACAAACAACCATTGATGACAGCTTCCTTTTTCCTCTTCCTGTTAATACTGATATGTCTACAATTTCAGTGGGATTTTTATATGTTATGATATCATTTTACTTTCTACTTACTGACTGACTTTAGTCTATGATTATATTGGACTCAAAATTGATAAATCAGAAGTAAGGAACTAATTTATTCATAGGAACAATGCTGCAAACAATGGCTAAAGTTTCTGAGTTGTGCCATAAAAAGTAATTAACCCATAATTATTCACTGATTGAATATGTATTTGTTGAGCATTTGCTGTGTGCAGACAGAGTTCTAGATTTGTCCCTAGAGTAGACTCTCAAATTATTTCCTGCCTAGGACAATAAACACTTGGAAACTCTAATGCACTAGCTTCTTCAGCAATACCAAAGGAAGGGCTTTCCTGACAGAGGGTTTTGGGCGGAGCACAAATATATTACACATTTTCATCTGTCACATGATCTGAAGAGAGAAAGTCTATGTAAATTAATATTAATACTATCTGCACCCAAAACTTATTATCCTTAGTACCAAGAAAATGTAACTTTGGAGACCATCCACAGTATTAACATAGTCAGATTTGGGATATTCTAAATATGTATCTTAATATTTTTGAAGGAAAATGTGCTCCTACTAAAGGAAGTATAAGTTAACTTTAGATCTTAATCTTGATGATGCAATGTATATCGTTAGTGATGAGTAGTGTATGGTACTGATATAAAGGCAAACTGACAGTCAACTTTTAAGTATACATGAAGATTTTCCTAGTTGCAAAAGTGTTATTATGGTCATCATTTACAATTTCTAACTGATACCACTATATACCAACTCATAAAAAAAACTTTTACTTAAGTATGAATAGACATATGAAAGAGATTTACTTTCTGCTCTGCATCATACTTAATATTATTTCACAGGCAATTTTTTCCACTTATGGCATAGTGACACAATTGCAACTAAGTGCATGATTCATAACAAAGTATTTAACTATATATATAATCCACATATATTGTTATAAGTCAGAGAATGATTATTTCATAATCTATTCCATACAGAGTAATTGACACACTCAGATAAAAATAATGACTGCTATAGTATCTCACACATAAAAAATTTTTATTAAATATCCACAGAATGCACTGATGAATGAATATGTGATAGTACTTCACAGGCAATAACACTGAATTTATAGCAGTTGGTAGTTGTATATTTAAGGCACAGAAAAAACATGGTGGGTTTGAGCATGTTAACATTGGCTTCATTATCCAATCCACTTATTCTGCCCTGTTTTTCTTCAAAGCATTTGCCATCACCTGACATAAGGTATGTGTTCATCTGCATATTTTCAGTTTCAACCTACTTTATAAACGAATGAATATTCTATGAAAGCAGAGACTTTGCCATTTTCTATACTGCTGTAATCTCACCTGCTCAGTTTCTGATATTGAGCAGCCATTAAACAAATTTGTTGAAGGAAAAATACATGAATGGGTTTTTAAACTCCTATACAACAGTTTGTACAATTCAATCAATGATAAATCATAAGACAGTAACTCAGTCATGACATCAAAAACTGTGAAGCAAAACTGGACCTACATCCAAGACTTTCAAGTTCCATTCTTTATCATATTATAAACTATTGATTCGTAGGGATTGGATCAACTATTCTAACAACGGCCTTAAAACCAGAACCTTATTTTAAATGTGTACTGCATTAGGCTTCTACTTCACCACAATATAAAACCCACAACCTCTGCTCATGATATAGTCATATATTTTGAACTTCACCATTAGTGTCTATTGAGGAAAATACTGAAGTAGAAGTAGTTTCTAAAGGTGTGGCCCTCTGTGTTTTTGGCAGTTGAGAGGGATTTGGTTTTATGGCTATGATTAGCAGTAAGCTTCACTGAAATTTTATAATTGCTATTTAAAATGAATGCTTATGTCAGATGAGACCATCCAGAATCCCAGATTTCACACTAGCAGCTATTAAGGTGAATCTCTGTCTTCCACTTATTAGACTGCCATTTATTTTTCTCTTATTTATGTATAGTGATTACATAATGTTAAAATTATAATCTTATCAAAGAAAAATATTTTAATTCAAAACACTTTTTTGCAGGTGTACCTTTCTTGAGATTTACTTTTCTCCCTGTCCTTTACCCCAAAAGCAGAGCTAAGCTTTTGAAAATCTTTAAGAAACAGACCTGAAGGATGTCTTTGAATTCTACAAATATGTGTGAAATATAATTATTTGATCAAACAAGAGAACTATACTTAACCATATTCACATTAGAGACTTTAAAATTTTAAATATGTATAAGGTATATGGTAATCTGTAGATTAATAATTTTGGATACATTTATGAGAAAATTTTGATCTGAAAAATTTAAATGTCATTCATGAAAGGACTAAAAGGATGTCACTGGCAATCAAAATTTTATTTGATATTTTAAAACTATAAGACAACAAAAAAAAATCTACATAACCGTAAAGCCAAAGCGATCCACCATATTTTCCATGTCTTTGTAAAATTCTGCTTAATAGTTTTAAAGTTGACACTCTGTAGGAAAATGAAGCTAAGCCATGGAATGAAAGCCATAGCTTCATGTGTAACATCAATCTCTTGTGTGATTTTTAATGCCATCAAAGTAGTTGTACCTTCTATAAGATGGTAGCTGAAAGCTGATTATGTCTATACATCAAACTTTTAGGAAGAAAAAAACAGAAATTAAATTAAATTGTTAGTAAGTTTGACATAAATATCTATTGTAATCTTGTTGGCAAATTATATTTTGTGAGTGTTTATCTGCATTTCTCTTCCCAGCTCCACATCAATTATTTCCCAACTATTCCAGAGTTTGGAAAAATCAACCTAACGTCAGTCAGACAAGTTATTCCTAAACAGCAGCATGGTGGCAACTGTTAGGTTGGCTTGTCCTGTCACACTTCCACAGATTCAGCTGGCAAGGAGACCATGAGTACAAATGGATTTAGAAAGCTCCATTACTTACAGCAATAGTAATCACTGGTATCATTTCCCTGATTCTAATTCCCGTAATGTGATAAGGCTCAGGTACTGTCTGCATATGCCATGAGTGTGCATGAAAAAGAGGAATGCTGAAATTAAGAAACCCTGAGATTATTAGAGATGCTGGCAAACCTGTTTATCCTCCCCTTAGAGAAAGGCATTGTCTTTGTTATCTTTAAATACAATCAAATATCTCCAGAAAGGGCACACAGACATCTTCACCTTTATTACCCTGAAGGACCTCAGGGAACAGGAGGTCTCCCTGTTTATTATCATGGAATATAAATAAATTTGATCCAAAGAGTCTTTGTCTCTACCTTTCCAGAAATGCCTTATTAAGCAATTCTTGATAAAATAATTCTGAAGCAGATGGGTTGGTAATTCCAAAATGTGTATAAAGGTGAGAGATCCATAAGAATTGTCTCCTAGTACCTAATAAGGTCTTAGAAATAATATTTTATATGGTTGTGACTGTACACTATCCAAGACTCTGAGAATATTCTGTTTACTTTTAATATTACCAAATATATATCCAAACATCCAGTCTTCTTAGTCAAATGCTATGCATTCACCTATCTTCTTGATCTTGCTTAATCTATCAGGTTGCGATAGGCTTTTTTTGTTTTTGTTTTTTTTGGGGTTTTTTTTGCGGTACGCGGGCGTCTCACTGTTGTGGCCTCTCCCGCCGCGGAGCACAGGCTCTGGACGCGCAGGCCCAGCGGCCATGGCCCACGGGCCCAGCCGCTCCGCGGCACGCAGGGTCCTCCCGGACTGGGACACGAACCCGTGTCCCCTGCATCGGCAGGCAGACTCCCAACCACTGCGCCACCAGGGAAGCCCCGCGATAGGTTTTTTTATACTTTTTTTTCCCCAAGGCCAAATGCTAACTATTTCATTTACTCTTTTCTAATTCTCACCTCTTCCCCACGCCAATCCTAAATTCAAGGGTGATTGTTCTCTCCTATGAAATACTAGAACATAATTCACATGGCACTTATCCATGTCTACATTATATATAATTATAGGCATGCACAGGCCACTTCACATTGACCACAGACTGCCAAGATTTTTGCATAATATTTTCTTACTCTGGTGATGTATAGATACAGATGGGGATAAAGATACGATAGAAAATATATCTAAATGATACAACACAATTAAAATGTTATGATGAAGAGTACACATTCAAGAGTCAAACAGAAACTTAAAATCCTGGTATTATGGCTTATCTGTTTTGTGTAAGGTTCTTAAGTTTATTCACATAAAATTATGATAGTATTCTCATGTTATTTTTAGGGTAAACTGAATTTGAATGTATATCTCTTTTCAAATTCCTAATGTATTTTCTTCTCCAATTTCAACAAGGATCTGTCTCCTTTGCATATTTCTTTAAATTATTTTTGTTTTCTCTTTTACTAAGTTCTGTTTTTAGCTTTATTATGCCTTTACATCTATCTTCTTTGGGTTTATTCTGTGTTTTATTTTTTAATAACATCATAACTGGGACACAGCTCATAAATTAACATCAAATATTATTTTCTAATGTAAGCATTAAACTATATTCACTTTAATTGCATTTCAAAAGTTTTACGTACAGTATTTGAATTGTCATTCAAGTCTAGTGAATTGTTTATTTCTATTATAAATTCTTAATTGACACATGAGTTATTCAGAAGTATGTTTTTCAAATTTTCTAAATAAATGGAAATTTATGGGAGCTTTGTAAGTTTACTTTTTTGGTTATTTTCTTTTGCCAGTTTTGTTAGTGTTAAATTTTTGCATGTAATTAGAGACCTACACATTAACATTTCTACACATTTTTTTATACATTTTTGTGGCATTGAGGATATAAAAAGACATTTTAGATACTCTTCTTACTTCCTGAGAATTGGAAGTGCAATAAAATTTTTTAAATAAAGATACATTAATTTTGCAGTGAACAGGGCCTTTACTGTGTCTACTCTATTATACTTTAGAACACAGAAGTCTCATTCATGATTTGTGAAATTTTCTAATTTGATAAGCAAAATATCTTGGTGAGTTTATATTTTTAATAAAATTGAAGTTAAACACTTGTGTAGAGATATACGTGTGTGTGTACTAAGTTTATTTGCTTTATGTTGTAACATTAGTATCATCTTCCCTTTTTATTTCTTCTTTTTAAATGCGTGATAAATTCTCCAGTAAAGGTATTTAAGCCTGGGGGTATTTTTTACGGAAAGATTTTCAATTACTAATTTAATGGCTTTATCTGTTGTTGGTATATTCAGATTTCTTTTTCTTCCTTAGTTTGTATCTTTATCTTTATCTTTATGGGATTTGTATATTTGATTTATCTAATTTGTTGCCATAAAGTTATTCATAATATTCTGTCCTAATTATTTAAAATTATTTAGGCAATTAGTGATGTCCCTTCTTTTGTTCCTAATTTTGGTAATAGGTTATCATATTTCTTTTCCTTATAATCAGCTTAACTGAAAGTTTATTACTTTTTTTTTTCAAATAACTAATTTTTGGTTTATTTTTTGTTTTTAATGTCATTGATTTTCATTCTGATTTTTATTATTTCTTTAGTTCTACATACTTTGTGCTTCTTTTTCTGCCAACTGGAGGTGGAAACTTTGGTTATTGATTTTAAATTCTATCTCCTTTCTAATATAAGCACTTAAAGCTATAAATTTCCCTCTGAGTGCTTCTTTATCTGCATCCTACCAATTTTGAGAAATTGTCTTTCTGCTGGGGTATCATTCTGTGTATTCCTAGAAACCTGTGAGTTACCATACTTATTCATTGCCTTTGAAAATTCTCAAATTGATTTGACAATTATTTATACCCTGGTATTAAGTTTATACTTTACATAACACCCTCCCCAAAATTAAAAAAAAAAAGAAACAAAAATGAACATGACAGATATCGTAAGCCTCATTTTCACCTTCAGTATAAAAAAAGTTTATAAAAAGGTCCTATTAAAAGGGAATGTGACATTCTAGTTTTAATAAAAGCATGATCTTCAAGGAAGAAAAGGTGAAAGGATAGAGAAATACAAGATAATACTGATGAATGCAGACGTTTGCCACATAAACTCGTTCCCCAACAGATCATAATACTAATCCATCAGTATATTTCCCTTTTAAACCACTCTAATTATTAACAAAGCAAAGTTCCTCTGTACTGCTGTTATATTTCAGAGAATAAATCCAAGTTTCAATATTTCTTTTGATCTTCAGAACAAGGTTAGATTTTGCTTGACCCTCTTATATATGATTTGGAATCTTCTGAAAAGCAGATTTACCTCTTTTGCATTCTCCAAGAAAGATTTCATAGTATGTCTGGCAGGAGGAGAGAAAAGGTAATCATTTTGAAAGACACCCAGAACATTCTCCATAACAAAGACATACTCTCCAGTGCAAAACCCTCATCAGAATCTTGTCTCAGAGGTGTGGATAAGGGCAATACGCTCACTCCAGCCTCCTATAGTCCTCCTGTTTCACCCAAGGGTAGGGGATAATTATACAAGAAGAAACACTTATGAAGGTCACAAGCCAATCACATGGGCCCACCAAAACACTGAGATTTAACTGGAAGATTACAGAATGCTACCTGCCCCCACCAACATATACATACACCTTACCACAACACCACCAAAGAGCCAGTATTACAACAGTGGAAACAGCTTAAAGAATTGCAAAATGCAGACTCTCTCTGTGGAGGAATACTTAGGGAGGGCCAAAGTAAATAGAGGAGGACAAAATCAGGGATATTAGAGAAATATGAAACCTCTGGCACCTATAGTAACGGAAACATTTTTAAAAGCAAAACCACTAGCCAGATTAACAGAAATTCTCACAGTACAGGACTATGTACCTCAGTTCCTATTATGCAACACAAGTTTCAGCTTTCAAAAAAATTACAAGGTGTGTTAAAAAGAAAAAGAAGATCCACAGTTTGAAGAGAAGAATTAAGCATAAAAACCAGACTCAAATATGACACAGATGTTGAAATTATCATACAGGTAATTAAAAATAACTATAAATGTTAAGGGCTATAATGGAAAAAGCAGAGAACATCTAAGAACAGAGAGGTAATTTAAACACAAAGACTGAAACTATAAGAAAGAATCAAGCCTAACTCAAAGTAACAGAGACTAGAATGATGGTTACCAAAGGCTGGGGTGTGGGGAAAAGGGGAGATTCAAAGAATAAGAAAGAATCAAAAGGAAATGTTAGAAATAAAAAACACTGCAAGAGAAATAATAACTTCATCAACCTTCTAATGCCACAAAATTTCTTTTAAAAGTCAACTTTATGTTATTTATTATTCCTAAGTGTAATATAGGTAATACTTTCTGATTTAAAACATAATGGTTCTAAATTCCCCAAGTTCACACTCTTGCAGCTATGATTCTGGTCTAATTCATAATCATATCTTATCTTTATTCATTCACAAATATTTCTTGTGTCCTCTCAATGTTCCAGGCAATAGGTTACACACTGACAATATAACAATGAACAAGACAGCTTTTCCTCATAGAGAATTTGATGTGTACTCTAGATGATCAAGTCATTTCCAATGGAGGTATGGTTAACAATTGTGAAAAAATATACATGCATACTGGATTTGATCAATGGAGTGAATGGATGATGGATGGTGGGAGACATGTTTTTCATTGTTGGAATGGGTGGTTACAAACAGGCAAAGAGAGAAAACTAGAATGACCCATATGGTGATGGACTAAAGTTGGAGACATCAGTACAAACTCATGTTTAGCTTAAAATAAATAATATATATTATATATAAAACAGACACAATATAAATATAAATATGTAATATACATTTTATATATATATATATATATACACACACCACACAGAGACTATAAATATTTCTAGACATCCATATACACACTAGTTAGGATACGCACATATATTTCCTTTCTTTGTCAGCTCAGAGGGCCTAGAAACAATGATACTCCAAGAGCAATGAGCATACCTAGAGCCTAGATCTTGGCTTATAATAAAATCTCTAATAACAGAAACAAAATCTTCTTGAAGAAATGGCTGATTCTATGACTGGGGCAGGAAATGTATAAATCTAGGCTATGTTTTAGTGTCAGAAAGTAAGGAACTGCTCAAGAAAAATACAAAAATGGAAATATGTCAAAGGGACACAGGAATCAACTGAAAGAGTTCCCAAAGGTCAAAGCTGAACAATTTGAGCAAAAAATAAATATCAGTTTACAACCCAAATTTAAAATAAATATCCATGAGTCTATATTGATTAAAATAATGATTATGATAAATAAGTTGAGGAAGAATAGACACATCCTCATACAGAAAAAAATCCAAGTGATTTATGTAGATATTCCACCCTGTGGAAGGTGAAGCATAACTCTCCACCCCTTAAGCATCTGCTACAATAGTCCTTTCTTTCCAAAGATTAATCTATGGAAAGAAGGGAAAAGAATAACTTTACAGTGGAGAAACCTGACAAACACTACCTCAGCCAGAAGATTAAGACTAACATCAATAGAGATAAATACTGTTGAGAGTATGTACCCTTCATATGTTGTGATGAGGACAGCACTTTGCCTTTAGGGTTTTTCTTTCAAAAACCAATAATTCCTGTTTATTCATGAGAAAAACATTAGACAAATCGCAGTTGAAGCACATTCTACAAAATATCTGAATAGTTCTCCTCAAGCTATCAAAATCATCAAAACAAGGAAAGTGTGAGAAAATTTCATTGGCGTAGGGGAGCCTAAGGAGACATGAAAACTAAGTGTGATATGCTATGCTGAAAGGGATCTTGGAATATAAAAAGGACATTACGTAAAATTAAAGATATATGAATAAATTATGGATTTTAGTTAATAACAATGGATCAAATAGCTTCATTATTTGCAACAAATATACCAGCCTAATGTAGACATTAATAATAGAGGAAACTGGGTGAGAGAGGTATTAGAATTCTCTGTATTATCTTCACAACTTTTTAATAAATCTAAATCTATTCTAAAATAAAAAATTCTATAAGCAAAGGCATCGCTGAAACTTACAACTTAGTAAAACTCCATGTAAAGTGAAGTAATTTCATTTTCATTGTGATTAACTGTTCCTCAATTTTGGGAATTATTGTTAATTTAACATCCTGAAAGGAAAGATAACTTTGTTCATTAAAAATCTTGAAATAGGGCTTCCCTGGTGGCGCAGTGGTTGAGAGTCCGCCTGCCCATGCAGGGGACACGGGTTCGTGCCCCGGTCTGGGAGGATCCCACCTGCCGCGGAGCGGCTGGGCCCGTGAGCCATGGCTGCTGAGCCTGCGCGTCCGGAGCCTGTGCTCCGCAACGGGAGAGGCCGCGACAGTGAGAGGCCCTCGTACCGCAAAAAAAAAAAAAACTTGAAATATAGTGTTTTCTGTACAACCAAAAAATAAAAAGGAGAAGAAAAATGGGGAGCCATTATGAAGCATGCTTATGAGGAAGTATCTATAGTCCACATGGCTTGGTAAAATAATCAGTATTCCTTTTCTCATTTAAAACTTGGATTTGCGTTGGGTTTCAGAGAAAAATTTCATCTGTTCAAGTAACTGTTTTTAGTTCAGAACAATGATTAAAGAGATATGATTTTGTCCACTTTCTGATCACTAATTTCTTTAACATATTCCATTGAAGCATCCCATTATGCAAGGTAAGTAGAGACTATCAGCCAAAGAATATCATCCTTCTAGCACCAGCCAAGTGTGAAATAATAAAAAAGGAAGAAACTGAAGAGGGAATTATTGCAACATAAAAGCCTTAAGCAAATATAAACTGAAGACATAATTAGTAACACTCATGAGAATATTAATATTTTTGAATACTTATACATCTTATTCTTGCAAAAATTGTCTGAAACTCAGTTGTAAAATGACACTGACAGAATGAATGAGCATGATTCAGCAGCCTGTTATGGCAGAGATTAATAGCTTCTGTTCTCAAACAAGTTAATCTCTGTGTAAAAATACAGTGCCTTTAGGTTACCTTAGAAGAAAAAGAATTAAATACTTAAACGATAGATCTTTGTGTGTCTGTGACTCATCATCTGCACTAATTTTCTATTAATGTTCTCTTTAAGAGGGTAAAAATCTTTGTGCATGGCATATACTATGTAGAAATCTACATAATTTATGTTAAAGTAGTAAATTGGTTAACATTATGGTTACAGTTACAGTTATGGCTATGGTTACAGTTAAAGTAACTGTAGACTAACAGACACTCAAAGTCAAGGACCTAGCTGACTGTGAAGTGTACAGAAGGTACCCAATACATTCTCACTTAATTTTCACTAACAATCATTCAATAATAAAGTTATTGGAACTGAATTTTCCATTAAGACATGTATATAAAAGAATGTCAAACAACAGATTTAAAACACCTTTTTTGTCTTTATTTTTCCTGGATAGAGCTGCAACAGAAATAAAAGACAAACTCTTTGCCATGATGTTTGGATGGGGACACTATGTCTGTCTATTGAAAAAGATTTAATGAGCTAATGAGCTTTACCTAAGTCATTCAACCATAACCCGGAAATAAGCAATCAGATCATATCTATTCTGAGGGGGTCCAATCAAAATAATCAAAATGAGACAGGTCAGAACTCAAAAGGATGGTTCCTAATAGGAACAACCTTTCATATAATAGTTAAAAGTCATATATACTGGAAATTGGAATTGCCTGTAAATTTCTTTAATGCTTGTAAGGACCACATTTCTGATAACCAAAGATCACATTATCAGCACCAATAACATTCAAAGCACAATTTGTATTTGGAGCTGTGCTATTAGGGATTAAAGATCATTTGCATTTTTACTGCCACTTAGGGAAAGAACAAAAGCAGAAAAGAATGAACTTTTATAGAGCACCCAATATGTGCTAGGCCTTATGCTAAAGACATTACATATATAATCATATTTATTCCTTATGAAAGTAATGACATAAATCAACTGCATTTGACAATGAGAAACAGGGTAAATGTGGTAAAAATTATACTTTACAGCTACAGAACCGGCATGTAGTAAATAGTAAAATTGGAAATAGTAAAGCTGAAATGTAAATGCAGGCCATTTTGGCATTCAAGCAAGTATATTACATAACAGACACACATTAATTAATATCCACTAGTTTAACTAGAGGTGAAAGCAAATTCATCGGAATCAGTGGGTGATTGAAATTTCCTAAACATTAAAAATTAGCTTGGATGAAATCTATCAACAACTGCAATAGCTTGTATAGCCCTAAAATTGCACAAGTCTCCTTCTAAGCTTCATTCTGGGCTTGCCCTCCATTAGTGTGCAGAGCTGGCAAACTAGATTATGTTGTTAGATGGAACATCCACCACAGCACTTTTATTGATGTGCTACATACATTTGCTTAAAGATCCCATTCTGATCTCTCACATTCTGTATTTTTCTCAAAGCAAAATGGAGCAAGTTGGATCACTGAATCAACCACTTTCATAAAGAAAATATATACTCCTATAAACATTTTTTTCTGGATCCTAAGAGGAATACACCCATACAAATGTGTGTATGTATGCATACACACACACACACACACATATATATATATATGCAGGTATGTATGTGTGTATGGAGGTATATATATGTGTACCTATAAGATTATCTTTTACTTTGTATTGTGTAGGCCTTTCTTTTGTTAACTGATATTAGAGAAGTCTTCTTTCATGAATTTAAAAGACATTTGGAGAAACATGAAAGTCCACCTCACCTTACAATTTATCCTCAAATGATTTTTCTTCTGTCTTTATCACATATTCTTAAAAAGAGAAAGTTGGAAAAGAGGAAGCTATATTAACTTCTCACTGACCTACCTCTTAGCTGAAGGGCTAATGAACAAATAAATAAAAGACTTCAAAACACACTATTTAAGTAATATATCTCCAGATTGAAGCTCTTTTACTCTTCAAGTGGCAAAATCATTTCTAGAGACCTAGACATATTGTGAGCACTGTTTCTCAGGATCTGTATTAGGGATTTGATTTCAATTCAACAAGCATTCCTGAATCCTTGTTTTGTTTTGTTTTCGTTTTTGTTTTAAACCAGGAACACACTGCACAATACCGGAAAATAACATTTGAACGTGAATTCTAACTAGATAAAAATGATTACAGAGATTTGGATAAAGGAAAGATAAGGCTGTGCAATCCTGACTCATTGTATGTAAATAAACAGAATATATTAAGGACAGAGCTAGATCCATGGGCCACTGATTTCAGCAACAATAGCTCACTCTTTTTAGTCAATAATCACCAGAGAATTATTGTTGATTCAGAAGAGATGGATTGCCATGAGAGATGTGATGTGTGTAGAGGGAGGAGATGCTGGGCACCTATCACCACATCTGCCTTCACCATACATCTGCCTTTCATAATCCTATTATTTCTCTTTTTCAGCAAGAGCAAATGAAAACATAAGTAAAAATGACTGAATATGTATCAAAGCCCAAGTAATTAAAATGGTGCATTTATATCCATATACATAAAATATATCTATTTATTTAACTTTTATAAAAATTGCAGAAATTACATTACTTTCATAGTAATTAAAGATGTTTATAGTGATTAAACATTATATTTTGGTAGATTTAAAAATTGATCAACCATGTCTTCAAGAAAAAGAGATTTTCCTTCACACGTCACAGGAATAACACAGATCTTAATTCTGACAAATCATTTTTTCTATAGCTTCTGTTTCCTCATTAAAATTGGTGGAAAATATATTGGTCATTGTCTTAATTTCCTCAATAAATTAAGTCTATTACACAAATCTTCCTCAAGTTATGATGGTGTTACAGCCTGATAAACCCATCATAAACTGAAAATATAAGAGAAAATGAATTTAATACCACTAAACTAGGGAACATCATAGCTTAGCCTACCCTATCTTAAATATGCTAAAAACACAATAGACTACAGTTGGACAAATCATCTAAGACAAAGCCTATTTGATAATAAAGTGCTAAATACCTCATGTCATTTACTGAATACTGTACAAAAGTGAAAAACTGAATGGCTGTGTAGGTACAGAATGATTGTAAGCATATCAGTTGTTTATTCTCATGATCGAGTGGCTGAGTGGCAACTGCAGCTCACTGCCACTGCGCCACTTCACCAAGAGAATATAGTATCATATATCACTAGCCCGGGGAAAAGTCAAAATTCAAAGTCGAAGTATAGTTTCTAGTGAATGCATATGACTTTCGCATCATTGTAGAATCAAAAAATCACTAAGTCGACCCATCATGAATCTGGGACCAACTGTATTGTACTCCATCCCACTCTCGCATCTCCCTGGAGGGAGTCCTTTGTGTGTGTCCTAGTCACTCCTCTGATCTCCTGATCTTTTAGCCTTTAATCTCAATAATAACCCCTCAGATTCTTAGATTTAGTTGTCTATTAATCTCTTATGTAGTAATTATGAGATTTTCTTCTCAAAGTTGAATGGTATAATGGCCTTATCAATGCTTTTTTAAAAAATAAATTTATGTATTTATTTTTGGTTGCATTGCGCTTTCCTTGCTGCGAGTGGGGGCTACTCTTCGTTGCGGTGCACAGGCTTCTCATCACGGTGGTTTCTCTTGTTGCGGAGCACGGGCTCTAGGTGCGTGGGGTACAGTAGTTGTGGCTCGCGGGCTCTAGAGCACAGGCTCAGTACTTGTGGTGCACAGGCTTAGTTCCTCCGCGGCATATGAGATATTCCCGAAGCAGGGCTCGAACCCATGTCCCCTGCATTGACAGGCAGATTCTTTTTTTTTTTTTTTAACGTCTTCATTGGAATATAATTGCTTTACAATGTTGTGTCAGTTCCTGCTGTATAACAAAGTGAATCAGGTATACTTATAAATATATGCCCGTATCCCCTCCCTCTTGCATCTCCCTCCCACCCTCCCTATCGCACCCCTACAGGTGATCACAAAGAACCTAGCTGATCTCCCTGTGTTATGGGGCTGCTTCCCACTAGCTATTTTACATTTGGCAGTGTATATACGTCTATGCAATTTTCTCACTTCGTCCCAACTTACACTTACCCCTCCCTGTCTCCTCAAGTCCATCCTTGACCTTTGTCCTGCCCCTAAGTTCATCAGAACCTTTTTTTTTTTTTTCTTAGATTCCATATATATGTGTTAGCATACGGTATTTGTTTTTCTCCTTTGGACTTACTTCACACTGCATGACAGACTCTAGGTCCACCCGCGTCATTATAAATAACTCAAGTTTGTTTCTTTTTATGGCTGAGTATTATTCCATTGCATATATGTGCAACATCTTCTTTATCCATTCATCTGTCGATGAAAACTTAGGCTGCTTCCATGTCCTGGATATCATAAATAGTGCTGCAATGAACACTGAGGTACATGTCTCTTTTGAAATTATGGTTTTCTCAGGGAATATGCCAAGTAGTGGGATTGCTGGGTCACATGGTAGTTCTATTTTTAGTTTTTTAAGGAACCTCCACAGTTGCTGTATCAATTTACATTCCCACCAACAGTGCAAGAGGGTTACCTTTTCTCGACACCCTCTCAAGCATTTACTGTTTGTAGGTATTTTGATGATGGCCATTCTAACTGGTGTGAGGTGATACCTCATTGTAGTTTTGATTTGCATCTCTCTAATGATTAGTGACATTGAGCATCCTTTCATGTGTTTTTTGGCAATCTGTATATCTCCTTTGGAGAAATGTCTATTTAGGTCTTCTGCCCATTTTGGATTGGGTTGTTTTTTTGATATTGAGCTGCATGAGCTGCTTGTATATTTTGGAGATTAATCTTTTGTCAGTTGCTTTGTTTGCAAAAATATTTTTTTAACATCTTTATTGGAGTATAATTGCTTTACAATGGTATATTAGTTTCTGCTTTATAACAAAATGAATCAGCTATACATATATCCCCATATCTCCTCCCTATCCCACCCCTCTAGGTGATCGCAAAGCACCAAGCGGATCTCCCCGTGCTGTGCAGCTGCTTCCCACTAGCTACCTATTTTACATTTGGTAGTTTATATAAGTCCATGCCACAATCTCACTTTGCCCCAGCTTACCCTACCCCTCCCTTTGTCCTCAAGTCAATTCTCTACGTGTGCATCTTTATTCCTGTCCTGCCCCAGGTTCCTCAGAACCATTTTTTTTAGATTCCATATATATGTGTTAGCATATGGTATTTGTTTTTCTCTTTCTGACATACTTCACTCTGTATGACAGACTCTAAGTCCATCCACCTCACTACAAGTAACTCAATTTCATTTCTGTTTCTGGCTGAGTAATATTCCATTGTATATACGTGCCACATCTTCTTTATCCATTCATCTGTCAATGGACACTTAGGTTGCTTCCATGTCCTGGCTATTGTAAATAGTACTGCAGTGAACATCAGGGTACATGTATTTTTTTGAATTATGGTTTTCTCGGGGTGTATGCCCAGTAGTGGGATTGCTGGGTCGTATGGTAGTTCTATTTTTAGTTTTTTAAGGAACCTCCATACTGTTCTCCATAGTGGCTGTATCAATTTACATTCCCACCAACAATTTAGGAGGGTTTCTTTTTCTCCACACCCTCTCCAGCATTTGTTTGTTGATTTTTTGATGATGGCCTTACTGACTGGTGGGAGGTGATACCTCATTGTAGTTTTGATTTGCATTTCTCTAATGATTAGTGATGTTGAGCAACCTTTCATGTGTTTGTTGGCAATCTGTATATCTTCTTTGGAGACTTGTCTACTTAGCTCATCTGCCCATTTTTGGATTGGGTTGTTTGTTTTTTTGATATTGGGCTGCATGAGCTGCTTTTATATTTTGGAGATTAATCTTTTCTCAGTTGCTGCATTTGCAAATATTTTCTCCCATTCTGAGGGTTGTCTTTGCCTCATTTATGCTTTCCTCTGCTGTGAAAAAAGCTTTTAACTTTGCTTAGGTCCCATTTGTTTATATTTGTTTTCATTTCCATTTCTCTAGGAGGTGGGTCAAAAAGGATCTTGCTGTGACTTACGTCATAGAGTGTTCTGCCTATGTTTTCCTCTAAGAGTTTTATAGTGTCTGGCCTTACATTTAGGTCTTTAATCCATTTTGAGTTTATTTTTGTGTATGGTGTTAGGGAATGTTCTAATTTCATTCTTTTACATGTAGCTGTCCAGTTTTCCTAGCACCATTTATTGAAGAGGCTGTCTTTTCCCTATTGTACACTCTTGCCTCCTTTATCAAAGATAAGGTGACCATATGTGTGTGGGTTTATCTCTGGGTTTTCTATCCTGTTTCACTGACCTATATTTCTGGTTTTGTGCCAGTACAATCCTGTCTTGATTACTGTAGCTTTGTAGTATAGTCTGAAGTCTGGAAGCCTGAATCCTACAGCTCTGTTATTCTTTCTAATGATTGCTTTGGCTATTCGTGGTCTTTTGTGTTTCCATACAAATTGTGCAATTTTTTGTTCTACTTCTGTGAAAAATGCTATTGGTAGTTATGATAGGGATTGTATTGAATCTGTAGATTGCTTTGGGTAGTATAGTCATTTTCACAATGTTGATTCTTCCAATCCAAGAACATGGTATATCTCTCCATATGTTTGTAACATCTTTAATTTCTTTCATCAGTGTCTTATAATTTTCTTCAGCAGGTCTTTTGTCTCCTTACGTAGGTTTATTCCTAGGTATTTTATTGTTTTTGTTGCAGTAGTAAACGGGAGTGTTTCCTTCCCTTTCAGATTTTTCATCCTTAGTCTATAGGAATACAAGAGATGTCTATGAAATAATTTTGCATGTTGTTACTTTACTAGATTCATTGATTAGTTCTAGCAGTTTTCTGGTAGCATCTTTAGGACTCTCTAGGTGTAATATCATGTCATTTGCAAACAGTGACAGCTTTACTTCTTCTTTTCTGATTTGGATTCTGTTTTTCTTCTATGATTGCTGTGGCAAAAACTTCCAAAACTATGTTGAATAACAGTGGTGACAGTGGACAATCTTGTGTTTTTCCTGATCTCAGAGGAAATGATTTCAGTTTTTCACCATTGAGAACGATGTTGGCTGTGGATTTCTCACATATGGCCTTTACTATGTTCAGGTAAGTTCCCTCTATGCCTGCTTTCTGAAGGGTTTTGATCATAAACGGATGTTGAAAGTTTTCTCTCCATCTATTGAGATGATATGGTTTTTCTCCTTCAGTTTGTTAATATGGTTTATCACATTGATTGATGTGTATATTGATGAATCCTTGTATTCCTGGGATAACCCCCATTTGATCATGGTGTATGATCCTTTTAATGTGCTGTTGGATTCTGTTTCCTAGTATTTTGTTGAGGATTTTTGCATCATGTTCATCAGTGATACTGGCCTACAGTTTTCTTTTTTTGTGACATCTTTGTCTGGTTTTGGTATCAGGGTGATGGTAGCCTCGTAGAATGAGTTTAGGTGTGTTCCTCCCTCTGGTATACTTTTGAAGATTTTGAGAAGGATAAGTGTTAGCTCTTCTCTAAACGTTTGATAGAATTCGCCTATGAAGCCATCTAGTCCTGGGCTTTTGTTCGTTGGAAGATTTTTTTTTTTTTTTTTTCCTGCGGTACGCGGGCCTGTCACTGTTGTGGCTTCTCCCGTTGTGGAGCACAGGCTCTGGACATGCAGGCTCAGTGGCCATGGCTCACAGGCCTGCCGCTCTGCGGCATGTGGGATCTTCCTGGACTGGGGCACGAACCCGTGTCCCCTGCATTGGCAGGTGGACTCTCAACCACTGTGCCATGAGGGAAGCCCCTCGTTGGAAGATTTTTAATTACAGTTTCAACTACATTGCTTGTGATTGGTCTGTTTATATTTTCTGTTTCTTCCTCATTCAGTCTTAGAAGGTTGTGCTTTTCTAAGAATTTGTCCATTCTTCCAGGTTGCCCATTTTATTGGCATATGATTGCTTGTAGTGATCTCTCATGATCCTTTGTATTTCTGCAGGGTCAGTTTTACTTCTCCTTTTTCATTTCTAATTCTGTTGATTTGTCTGCTCCCTTTTTTTCTTGATGAGTCTGACTAATTGTTTATCAATTTTGTTTACCTTCTCAAAGAACCAGCTTTTAGTTTTATTGATCTTTGCTACTGTTTCCTTCATTTCTTTTTCATTTATTTCTGACCTGATCTTTATGATTTCTTTCCTTCTGCTAACTTTCAGATTCTTTTGTTCTTCTTTCTTTAGGTGTAAGGTTAGGTTGTTTGAGTTTTTTCTTGATTCTTGAGGTGGCACTGTATTGCTATAAACTTCCCTCTTAGAACTGCTTTTGCTGCATCACATAGGTTTTGGGTTGTCAGGCTTTCACTGTCATTTGTTTCTAGGTATTTTTTGATTTCCTCTTTGATTCTGTCAGTGATTTCTTGGTTATTTAATAGCATATTGTTTAGCCTCCATGTGTTTGTACTTTTTACAGTTATTTTCTTGTAAGTGATATCTAGTCTCATAGTGTTGTGGTTCAGAAAGGATACTTGATGTAATTTCAATTTTGTTAAATTCACCAAGGCTTGATTTGTATCCCAAGATATGTTCTATCCTTGAGAATGTTCCATGAGCACTTGAAAAGAAAGTGTATTCTGTTGTTTTTGGATGGAACGTTCTATGCATATCAATTAAGTTCATCTTGTTTAATTTGTCATTTAAAGCTTGTGTTTCCTTATTTTCATTTTGCATGATCTGTCCATTAGTGAAAGTGGGGTGTTAAAGTCTCCTATTATGATTGTCTTACTGTTGATTTCCTCTTTTATGGCTGTTAGCATTTGCCTCATGTATTGAGGTGCTATGTTGGGTGTGTAAATATTTACAATTGCTATATCTTCTTCTTGGATTGATCCTTTGATCATTATGTAGTGTCCTTCTTTGTCTCTTGTAGCAGTCTTTATTTTAAAGTCTATTTTGTCTGATATGAGAATTGCTACTCCAGCTTTCTTTTGATTTCCATTTGCATTGAATAAATTTTTCCATTCCCTCACTTACAGTCTGTGTGTCCCCCTAGGTATGAAGTGGATCTCTTGTAGACAGCATATATACAGGTCTTGTTTTTGTACCCATTCTGCCAGTCTTTGTCTTTTGGTTGGAGCATTTAATCCATTTACATTTAAGGTAGTTATTGATATGTATGTTCCTATTACCATTTTCTTAATTGTTTTGGGTTTGTTATTGTAGGTCTTTTCCTTCTCTTATATTTCCTGCCTAGAGAAATTCCTTTAGCATTTGTTGTAAAGCTGGTTTAGTGGTGCTGAATTCTCCTAGCCTTTGCTTGTCTGTAAAGGTTTTAATTTCTCCATCGAATCTGAATGAGATCCTTGCTGGGTAGAGTAATCTTGGTTGTAGGTTTTTCCCTTTCATCACTTTAAATACGGCCTACCACTCCTTTGTGGCTTGCAGAGTTTCTGCTGAAAGATCAGCTGTTAACCTTATGGGGATTCCCTTCTATGTTATTTGTTTTTCCCTTGCTGCTTTTAATATTTTTTCTTTGTACTTAATTTTTGATAGTTTGATTAATATGTGTCTTGGCGTGTTTCTCCTTTGATTTATCCTGTATGGGACTCTCTGTGCTTTCTGGACTTGAATGACTATTTCCTTTCCCATTCTAAGGAAATTTTCAACTATAATCTCTTCAAATATTTTCTCAGACCCTTTGTTTTACTCTTCTTCTTCTTGAAGGGATCCCTATAATTCAAATGTTGGTACATTTAATGTTGTCCCAGATGTTTCTGAGACTGTCCGCAATTCTTTTCATTCTTTTTTCTTAATCTGCTCTGTGGTAGTTATTTCCACTATTTTATCTTCCAGGTCACTTATCTGTTCTTCTGCCTCAGTTATTCTGATATTGGTTCCTTCTAGAGAATTTTAAATTTCATTTATTGTGTTGTTTATCATTGTTTGTTTGCTCTTTGGTTCTTCTAGGTCTTTGTTAAACATTTCTTGTATTTTCTTCATTGTATTTCCAAGACTGGATCATTTTTACTATAATTACTCTGAATTCTTTTTCAGGTACGCTGCCTATTTCCCCTTCATGTGTGTGGTCTGGGGGTTTCTTACCTTGCTCCTTCATCTGCTGCATATTTCTTTGTCTTCTCATTTTGTTTAGCTTACTGTGTTTGGGGTCTCCTTTCCACAGGCTACAGGTTCATAATTCCCTTTGTTTTTGGTGTCTGCCCACAGTGGGTAAGTTTGGTTCAGTGTGTTGTGTAGGCTTTCTGGTAGAGGGCACTGGTGCCTATGTTCTGGTGGGTGGGGCTGGATCTTGTCTTTCTGGTAGGCAGGGCCACATCCAGTTGTGTGTTTGGAGAATCTGTGAACTTAGTATGATTTTAGGCAGCCTCTCTGCTAATGGGCTGGATTGCATTCTTGTCTTGCTAGTTGTTTGGCATGGGGTGTCCAGCACTGGAAGTTGCTGGCTGTTGAGTGGAGCTGGGTCTTAGCATTGATTTCGAGATCTATGGGAGACCTCTTGCCAAGTGATATTACATGGGGCCGGGAGTTCTCTGGTGGTCCAATGTCCTGAATGCAGCTCTCCTACCTTAGAGGCTCAGGCTTGACACCAGGCTGGAGCATCATGACCCTATCAGCCACACAGCCAGATACATAGGTAGTTTCTTGCCTTTTGGGAAGTTGGAGGTGTTCTGCCAGTGTTCAGTAAGTGTTCTGTAGGAGTTGTTCCACTTGTAGATGTATATTTGATGTTTTTGTGGGGAGGAAGGTGATCTCCATGTCTTACTCCTCCTCCATCTTGAAGCACCCTTCAGCAGGCAGATTCTTAACCACTGCCTCACCAGGGAAGTCCTTCAATGATATTTTTCTACTTCCCCAGTCCCAAAAGACCAATTATTCCTTTTTTTTTTTTTAATGCTTGGCTTTTTATTATTTATTTATTTTTGGCTGTGTTGGGTCTTCATTTCTGTGCGAGGGCTTTCTCTAGTTGTGGCACGCGGGGGCCACTCTTCATCGCGGTGCACGGGCCTCTCACTATTGCAGTCTCTCTTGTTGCGGAGCACAGGCTCCAGACGCGCAGGCTCAGTAGTTGTGGCTCACAGGCCTAGTTGCTCCGCTGCATGTGTGATCTTCCCAGACCAGGGCTCGATCCCGTGTCCCCTGCATTAGCAGGCAGATTCTCAACCACTGCGCCACCAGGGAAGCCCTCTCCTCTTCTTGACTCCAGTCGTTAGTCATCTTCCCCACCATAGCACAAACACATATGTGCGCACATACACTCACAATCATTTTCATCTTCATTAATCTAATACTCCAGATTTTAAATTTGGTCCTTATTTCTCTATGTTCTATAGATTCTTTCTCTGAAGAATTTAGTCTATTCTTAAGGCTTCCACATGTATCCTAATACCTTACAACTTCATTCACAAATATCTAAGTCTACATGTCTTATATTTATTAAAACTGGACCCCTTCTCTGTACCCCTCCCAATCAAATTCTGTCAGGAGCATTCCTTTTCTCAGTTAATGTTGACACCAACTACTAGTCTCATAAGGTGGGCAGGAGCAACTGCCCCAGAGACACTGTGTAATAAAAAGTTTCCCTGAGGCTATTTCTCTTTTGGAGTGTGGGTATATGGAGTGCAGAAGTGAATCATTGATAATGTAGGGACAGAGAAATTCAGAAACTTTTCCTATTTAGTAACTTTACCCTTGCTTTGACTTTGTATTTAAAGGTAATGATAAACAACTATTAGCCTCTATTACATGTCAGGCATCCTACTGACTGTGTTACATTGACATATTTCTATTTAATCTTGACGATGAATTTGCAAGTTGGATACTCTCATTTCCTGGGTAAGGAAACTGAACCAAGTAAAGCTAAGTATCTTGTCTGGATGTCATACAGGTATTTTCCAAATACAAGTCCATTTGCCTCAAAAACTGCTTTTTTATCTCTATAATCTGTCACCTGTAGCTTCCAAGAGCAATTATTTGGGGACCCAAAGACTTCAAATGCTTGAAACTGGCACCTTGGTCTTATTTAGTTTAAGGAAATTGAGCTGTAGGAGGCACCAGTTAAAAGTAGTCTTTTTCTTACCTTGATACCAAGACTTAGCTGCTGAATCATGAACACTATTCTACAGTACATCATATCATAATAAGATTCCATTTATAAACCATTATGCTTAAGCACCATTTTATTCTTTTTTTTTTTTTTTTTTTTTTTTTGCGCTACGCGGGCCTCTCACTGTTGTGGCCTCTCCCATTGCGGAGCGCAGGCTCCGGACGCGCAGGCTCAGCGGCCATGGCTCACGGGCCCAGCCGCTCCGCGGCATGTGGGATCTTCCCGGACCGGGGCACGAACCCGTGTCCCCTGCATCGGCAGGCGGACTCTCAACCACTGCGCCACCAGGGAAGCCCTTAAGCACCATTTTAATGGCTGTTATTCATAAAGAAAAAGTGTATCTGCATTGTTGGAATCTGAAATCCAACCACTGGTCCTTGAAAAGGTACTGTAATAGGTAGGAATTGCTTCCAAGTAGATTTGGGTTACTGTTTTATACAGGTGAGGCTTTGGTCTGTTCAGTGGGTAAGAGCATTTTTTTATTTTTTTTAAATTTTTTTTAATTTTTTATTTATTTATTTTTTTTTTGAGAGCATTTTTTAAGAAGGTTACAGTTTTGGTCACCAAGAAAAGCAGCTTTGCACAAATAACTTCTTGTCTTATAAACACATGTGTGTGTTTTTCTATGCAAAAATCATTTCTTAAATACTTTGCACCAGTCCTTGTACATTGATCAGTGCAAAATATTTGCGAGACTGCTATGTCATAAACAACTAAAATATTAAATATGGAAATATGTTCTCTTTCTCTCTTTAGAGCCTCAACACAATGCAAGGTTATTCTTCCCACTTTAGATATAGAAAAGTCAAGTTCAGGTAGTTAAAAAATAATATTCTCAAGGTAAAAATAAACGCTCTTAAATAGAAAAGTCAGGATGTGAATATGACTAAAAATACACATTGTAATATTGGTGACTCAGTAATGTCAGCTTTGTATGCAAAGGACAGTATGATATTACTGTCACTGTATAGTGTCATATCACGGGTTACAATAATAAAATTAGTTTATAGCAGTATTTTATTATTGCTCATATATCAGAGTTTAGGGCTTAAACTATATGGAGACACCAGAGGACATTAACGGATAAAAAGCTTCTGAGGGCTTCCCTGGTGGCGCAGTGGTTGAGAGTCCGCTTGCCGATGCAGGGGACACAGGTTCGTGCCCCGGTCTGGGAAGATCCCACATGCCGCAGAGCGGCTGGGCCCGTGAGCCATGGCCACTGAGCCTGCGCGTCTGGAGCCTGTGCTCCGCAACGGGAGAGGCCACAACAGTGAGAGGCCCGTGTACCGCCAAAAAAAAAAAAAAAAAAAAAAAGCTTCTGAATATAATGCAAAATATCTCTAGGTAACACAGCAATTAAAATTGCTCTTTGACTTGTTCCTGTTCAGTGACCACTCAAAATGAAGAACTCATAATAATATTCCAGATAGTTGTTCATATCAAAAAAAAAGTTCAAACCCACTAAAATTTGGCCTTATTAATATTCTAGAAATAACACAAATAGAATCTTTTAGTCAAGAAGCCATTGCAGACTAAATTTAAAGTTAATACAGATCTTATTCAATAGAGTTGAATTAAAAAAATATTAGAGTCCCTTTCCTTTCATGTTTAATCATTTACATTTTTAGTTAAAAATACATAGAAGATTATGAAGATTATGTTATTTGATGTACGTGGGCTTTTTTTAATTTTGAGAATTGAGGGAGAGAGACTAAATACCTTTGCATACTGAGATGTATTTATATTTTTCTGCCCTTCAAACATGTTTTCAATTTTAATACTTAAATGTGAACAGCAGTTAGTCCACAATTTAATCACAGATGATCAAGAGAATCAAGTTTAAAAATCAGATACTGTGCATGTGGTAGCTTCTTCTGCCTTCAGTTTGCAATGCTTCTACAACAAACACACAATAGTTTTACATGACTGTTACAAGCCTCCAACTAAGAGCTGCTAACTTAACAAGAAGCTAGCAAATTCTTTAAAAAAGAAGGATTGTGTTTGGATATACCCTGCTGTGTTAAATAATTTAACTGCAGTAATTAGCAGTAGGTTTTTCAATCTTCCCATGAGAGGTAGAAGAAAGGAGCCTCTAGGGAAGAGAATAGAAAGAAAGCAAAAACTAGAGGGGAGCTGTAACAACTGAGAAGATGACATGCTGCGTGATCAATGGCCACAATTGTCATAAATATGTTTCATAGAAAGATATCAGAACTTTATACAGTGCAACACTTGAAATTAAATCCATAAGGTATTCATGAATTAGAAATTAATGTCTCAGCTCTGGCAGTTTTACCTTTAAAAAAAGATAAGTACAGCAGGCACACATTGATTTAATGCTAAACATTAGAATATACTTGTTTATTAGATGATTTCAACTTAGTGTCTGACTCTTTTCCAAATCATGGGTTTCATCTATTGGAAAATTAAAATATAACATCCAGAGCATTTTCTTTTTTAAAGATAAACATCACAAATCTGTACTTTAAGACACTAAAAAGAATTTAAACAGCAATTTTAAGAAACAATTTTTATATTAAATTGAAAGTATTTTGGTTTTCAACGTAAATTATTGTAAATAAGTAAAAGAGTAATAATGTTAAATTATTAAATATTCTTTGAAATATACCTTAAGTAGATTCTTTGTTTTTTTAAGATAAATATATATATTTTTAACATCTTTATTGGAGTATAATTGTTTTACAATGCTGCATTAGTTTCTGCTGTATAATAAAGTGATTCAGCTATATGTGTGCATACATCCATATATTCCTTCCCTCATGCGTCTCCTTCCCACCCTCCCTATCCCACCCCTCTAGGTGGTCACAAAGCACCGAGCTGATCTCCCTGTGCTATGCGGCTGCTTCCCACTAGCTATCTATTTCACATTTGGTAGCATATATATGTCCATGACACGTTCTCACTTCGTTCCAGCTTACCCTTCCGCCTCCCTGTCCTCAAGTCAATTAGCTACGTCTGCCTCTATATTCCTGTCCTGCACCTAGGTTCTTCAGAACCATTTTTTTTTAATTCCATATATATGTGTTAGCATACAGTATTTTTTTTTCTCTTTCTGACATACTTCACTCTGTATGACAGACTCTAGGTCCATCCACCTCACTACAAATAACTCAGTTTTGTTTCTTTTTATGGCTGAGTAATATTGCATTGCATATATGAGCCACATCTTTATCCATTCATCTGCCGATGGACACCTAGGCTGCTTCCATGTCCTAACTCTTGTAAATAGAGCTGCAATGAACATTGTGGAACATGACTCTTTTTGAATTATCATTTTCTCAGGGTATATGCCAGGTAGTGGAACTGCTGGGTCATATGGTAGTTCTATTTTTAGTTTCCTAATGAACCTCGATACTGTTCTCCATAGTGGCTGTATCAATTTATATTCCCACCAATAGTGCAAGAGGGTTGCCTTTTCTGGACATCCTCTACAGTATTTATTGTTTGTAGATATTTTGATGATGGCCATTCTGACTGGTGTGAGGTGATACCCCATTGTAGTTTTGATTTGCTTTCTCTAATGAGTAGAGATGTTGAGCATCCTTTCATGTGTTTGTTGGCAATCTGTATATCTACTTTGCAAAATGTCTATTTAGGTCTTCTTCCCATTTTTGGATTGGATTGTTTTTTTGAAATTGAGCTGCATGAGCTGCTTGTAGATTTGGGAGATTAATCCTTTGTCAGTTGTTTAATTTGCAAATATTTTCTCCCATTCTGAGGGCTGTCTTTTCGTCTTATTTATGGTTTCCTTTGCTGTGCAAAAGCTTTTAAGTTTCATTAGGTCCCATTGGTTTATTTTTGTTTTTATTTCCATTTCTCTAGGAGTTGGGTCAAAAAGGATCTTGCTGTGATTTATGTTATAGAGTGTTCTTCCTATATTTTCCCCTAATAGTTTTATAGTGTCTGGCCTTACATTTAGGTCTTTAATCCATTTTGAGTTTATTTTTGTGTATGGTGTTAGGGAGTGTTCTAATTTCATTCTTTTACATGTAGCTGTCCAGTTTTCTCAGCACCACTTATTGAAGAGGCTGTCTTTCTTCCATTGTATATTCTTGCCTCCTTTATCAAAAATAAGGTGACCATATGTGCACGGGTTTATCACTGGGCTTTCTATCCTGTTCCATTGATCTATATTTCTGTTTTTGTGCCAGTACCATACTGTCTTGATTACTGTAGCTTTGTAGTATAGTCTGAAATCTGGGAGCCCTATCTTTTTGGATTGATCCCTTGATCATTATGTAGTGTCCTTTGTCTCTTGTAGCAGTCTTTATTTTAAAGTCTATTTTGTCTGATATGATAATTGCTACTCCAGCTTTCTTTTGATTTCCATTTCCATTGAGTAACTTTTTCCATTCCATCACTTACAGTCTGTGTGTGTCCCTAGGTCTGAAGTGGGTCTCTTGTAGACAGCATATATACAGGTCTTGTTTTTGTATCTATTTAGCCAGTCTGTCTTTCGGTAGGACCATTTAATCCATTTACATTTAAGGTAGTTATTGATATGTATGTTCCTATTACCATTCTCTTAATTGTTTTGCACTTGTTATATAGGTGTTTTCCTTCTCTTGTGTTTCCTGCCTAGAGAAATTCCTTTAGCATTTGTTGTAAAGCTGGTTAAGTGGTGCTGAATTTTCTTAGCCTTTGCTTGTCTGTAAACGTTTTAATTTCTCCGTCAAATCTGAATGAGATCCTTGCTGGGTAGAGTAATCTTGGTTGTAGGATTTTCTCTTTCTTCACTTTAAATATGGCCTACCACTCCTTTGTGGCTTGCAGAGTTTCTGCTGAATGATCATCTGTTAACCATATGGGGATTCCCTTCTATGTTATCTGTTGTTTTTCCCTTGCTGCTTTTAATATTTTTTCTTTGTTTAAATTTTGATAGTTTGATTAGTATGTGTCTTGGCATGTTTCTCCTTGGATTTATCCTGTATGGGACTCTCTGTGCTTCCTGGCATTGACTGACTATCTCCTTTCCCATATTAGGGAAGTTTTCAACTATAATCTCTTCAAACCTTTTCTCAGTCCCTTTGTTTTTCTTTTCTTCTTCTGGGACCCCTATAATTCGAATTTTGGTGCATTTAATGTTGTCTCAGAATTCTCTAAGACTGTTCTCAATTATTTTCATCCTTTTTTCTTTATTCTGCTCTGCAGTAGTTATTTGCACTATTTTATCTTCCAGGTCACTTACCTGTTCTTCTGCCTCATTTATTCTGCTACTAATTCCTCCTGGAGAATTATAAATTTCATTTTCTGTGTTGTTCATCATTTTTTGTCTGCTCTTTAGTTCTTCTAGGTCTTTGTTAAATGTCTCTTGTATTTTCTCCATTCTATTTCCAAGATTTTGAATCATCTCTATCATTATTCTGAATTCTTTTTCAGTTTGACTGCCTATTTCCTCTTCACTTGTTTGGTCTGGTGGGTTTTTGCCTTGCTCCTAATCTGCTGTGTGTTTCTCTGTCTCTCATTTTGCTTGACTTACTGTGTTTGGGGTCTCCTTTTCGCAGGCTGCACGTTCGTAGTTCCCGTTGTTTTTTGTGTCTGCCGTCAGTGTCTAAGGTTGGTTCAGTGGGTGTGTAGGCTTCCTGGTGGAAGGGACTGGTGCCTGTGTTCTGGTGGATGAGGCTGGATCTTGTCTTTCTTGTGGGCAGGACCGCCTCCAGTCGTGTGTTTTTGGGTGTCTGTGACCTTACTATGATTTTAGGCAGCCTCTCTGCTAATGGGTGGGGTTGTGTTCCTGTCTTCCTAGTTTTTTGGCATAGGGTGTCCAGCACTGTAGCTTGCTGGTTGTTGAGTGGAGCTGGGTCTTCACATTGAGATGGAGATCTATGAGAGAGCTTTCACCATTTCATATTATGTGGAGCCAGGAGGTCTCTTGTGGACCTATGTTCTGAACTTGGCTCTCCCACCTCAGAGACAAAGGCCTGACACCCAGCCAGAGCACAAAGACCCTGTCAGCCACACAGCTCAGAAGAAAAGGTAGAAAGAAAAGAAAAAGAAAAGGAAAAGAAAGGAAAGGAAAGGAAGGAAAGGAAAGGAAAATGAAAAATATGAAGATATTAAAATAAAAAAATACAAATTTTAAAAAAATTAAAAATTAAGAAAAAAAAGATGAGAGCAACCAAACCAAAAAAGAAATCCACCAATGATAAGTAGTGCTAAAAAGTATACTAAAAAAAAAAAACCAACAACCAAAAAAAACCAAAAAGTAAAACAGACAGAACCCTAGGACAAATGGTAAAAGCAAAGCTATACAGACAAAATCACAGAAAGAAGCATACCCATACACACTCACAAAAGAAGAGAAAAAAATTATATATATATATTAAAATAAAAAAGAGAGCCACCAAATCAATAAATAAATCTACCAATAATAAACTCTAAATACTAAACTAAGAAAAACATAAAACCAGAAACAAATTAGATGCAGAAAGCAAATCCCAAGTCTATAGTTACTCCCAAAGTCCACCACCTCAATTTTGGGTTGATTCATTGTCTATTCAGGTATTCCACAGATGCAGGGTACATTAAGTTGATTGTGGAGATTTAATCCGCTGCTCCAGAGGCTGCTGGGAGAAATTTCCCTTTCTCTTCTTTGTTTGCACAGCTCCTGGGGTTCAGCTTTGGATTGGCCCAGCCTTTGCATGTATGTCTCCTGAGGGCATATGTCCTTCGCTCAGACAGGACGGGGTTAAAGGAGTGGCTGACTAGGGAGCTCTGGCTCACTCAGGCTGGGGGGGAGGGAGGGGTATGGAATGTGGAGCGAGCCTGTGGCGGCAGGTGCCAGTGTGGCTTTCCAACAGCCTGAAGTACACAGTGTGTTTTCCTGGGGGAAGTTGTCCCTGGATTATGGGACCCTGGCAGTGGCAGGCTGCACAGGCTCCTGGGAGGGGAGGTATGGGCAGTGAACTGTGCTTGCACACAGGCTTCTTGGTGGCTTCAGCAGCAGCCTTAGCATTTCATGCCCGTCTCTGGTGTCCACGCTGATAACCACAGTTCACGCCTCTCTCTGAAGCTTGTTTAGGCAGTGCTCTGAATCCCCTCTCCTTGCGCACCCGAAAACAATGGTCTCTCGCCTCTTCGGCAGTTCCAGACTTTTTCCCGGACTCCTTCCCGGCTAGCTGTGGCGCACTAGCCCCATTCAGGCTGTGTTCACGCAGCCAACCCCAGTCCTCTCCCTGGGATCTGACCTTCTAAGCTGGAGCCTCAGCTCCCAGCCCCGCCTGCCCCGGCGGGTGAGCATGCGAGCCTCTCAGGCTGGTGAGTGCTTGTCGGCACCGCTCCTGTGCGGGAATCTCTCCGCTTTGCCCTCTGCACCCCTGTTGCTGTGCTCCTCTGTGGCTCTGAAGCTTCCACCACCCCCACGCCCAGTCTCTGCCAGTGAAGGGGCTTCCTAGTGTGTGGAAACCTTTCCCCCTTCACAGCTCCCTCCCACTGGTGCAGGTCCCATTCCTATTCTTTTGTCTCTGTTTTTTCTTTTACCCTACCCAGGTACTTGGGGAGTATTTTGCCTTTTGGGACGTCTGAGGTCTTCTGCCAGCGTTCAGTAGGTGTTCTGTAGGAACTGTTCCACATGTAGATGTATTTCTGATGTATTTTTGGGGAGGAAGGTGATCTCCACGTCTTGCTCCTCCACCATCTTGAAGGTCTCCCCACCTTAAGTACATTCTTAAAATGAATGAGATATTTAAGAAATTCATCCAAATTGTTAAGAATCTGTACCTGTTTTTTTGCAGGACTAACTGTAGACCTAAATAATCTTTAGAGTGACAGGTAATTAAAATCAGAAAGTAAAAGATTATCTATAGTCTATCATTTATCTAGCCATTCATCCACTTCTGTCTATCGAATCTATTTAAAATGAGAGTTTAATCTTTGAATTATTATCAGTATAATTACTAGTCCTCAGATTGTTATACCTGGAGCAAACATATGTGATAAAAGATAATGAAATTTGTTGTAATTTAAAGAACTTATCCATATATACAAGTAGGTTGAGCTTCATCTCTCAGCAGCACCTATTTTTAGAACATGAGTGAAGTAATAACCATCACCCACTTTAATCCCAAATGGTGAGTTTGTTTCTCAATAAAAGGGAAGGTTTTTATATTTTTTTTAAGAAGTGAAGTAACTTCGGGAAACCTTGTCAGCACTAGAACTGTTAATGCATAAATCCTTTTCAATTTTTGAGCAGGATATTTCATTCTTCTCTAATTCTGCTTAGGATCCACTTTGGTAATATTTTCTGCCTTAGATTAATTACCCTGATCTAATTCATTTTGTGGAGGACAGCTGTGGTATGTGGGTTGCCCACTGATGTATTGTGTTAAATGACGCCCATCTGTCATTGCCGCATATCAGCATGGATTCAGTGTCATCCACTTCATTGGTTCTGCTGAGATATGAAGTACAGCTACAATGTTTACTACTGTTGTTAATTTAATATCTACACCTTTAATAACCTGACTGCTGTCACTCGCTGAACAATGATACATGATGGGCAGCAAAGAACCAGATAGAAAGCATTAACTAGACAGCACAACAGATCCTCTGGCACAGTTAATTAGAACACTACTGGACAAAGTTGTTATTGGGGGCCCTGTAGAACATTCCCTTGGGAAAGCTTTATTGAGAAATAAAGTTAAAAGAATCCGTGATAATAGCAATTTTGACAAATTTAATCAATATGTTTTCTTAAAAAACAATTATTTTTTAATTATCATTTTATCTTTCAAAGAGTTAATCATGGACCCTTTATTTCTTCACACTGTTTTGTTCTTATTTTACCTCCACTCCCCAAGCTTTCAATAAATGTGTTTCTTTGGGTTTGACTGATCCAAATGTAATACACCAAATCTAATGGGTTGGGTTTGAGGTTTTCCTTCTTGGTCAAACTAACCTTATTCCAAAATTTGGGGGAAAGATACAAGGATTCCAGAGTATATATATATATATATATATGTGTGTGTGTGTGTGTGTGTGTGTGTGTGTGTGTGTGTGTATATAATATATATTTTATTCTGTTTTCAAAAGAGTAATTAAATATTAATATATGCACATGATTGCTTATATAACATGGTAAAATGAAAATTAAAAATATGCATGTTTAAGTCCTAAATATATTAAAAGATGACCCTATGAAGTATTTTAAATTATATAAAAAATTGATAGAATGAAAGAATAAACATACCAAATTTTTATTTTAATACTTCTAAAATACTTTAAAAAATAAAATATTAGCCAAAGAACATGTAACTTGACTTTTCTATTTCCTTTTAGCTCTAGTTTTTCATATTTTTCTAGGTTAATTTGACTTACTGATTTACATTAATATTCATATTTGAACCATTCAAAAAATCTCAATCTCTTCTCCAAATTTTTTTCTTTTTTTTTTTTAATTAAAGTGCTCAACACCACTAGTCACCAGGGAAATGCAAACAAAACCACAATGAGATATTATCTTACACCTGTTAGGATGTTTAAGTGGTGACCTAAATAGGAAGGAAATCCAAAAAAGAAGGGATATATGTATATGTGTAGCTGATTCATTTTGCTGTACAGTAGAAACCAACACAACATTGTAAAACAACTATACTCAATAAAAATTAATTAAAAAGAAGAGAGATAACAAATGCTGGTGAGGATGTGCATAAAGAGAAACTTTGCATACCGTTGGCTGGAACATAAATTTGTGACGCTATTATAGAAAACATAGGAGGTTCCTCAAACAATTAAAAATACAACTACTATATAATCCCACAAACTCACTTCTGAGTATAGATCCCAAGGAAATGAAATCAGTATCTCAAGGAGATATCTGCACTCCTATGTTCACTGCAGCATTATTCACAATAGCCAAGATATTAAAAAACCCTCAATGTCCTTCAATAGATGAATGGATTAAAAAAGGTGAGAGATATATACATATATAATGGAATTTTATTCAGCCTTAAAAAAGAAGGAAATCCTGCTATTTGTGACACCATGTATGAATCTAGAGGACATTGTTACACTAAGTGAAATAAGCCAGACAAAGACAGAAAAATCCTGCGTGATCTCACTTACTTGTGGAATCTAAAAAAGTTAAACTCATAGAAACAGATTGTAGAATGGTGGTTACCAGGGCCTACAGGGTGGAGGAAACAAGGAGATATCGGTCAAAGTATAAATTTTCAGAGAGAAGATGAATAAATTTTGGAGATCTAAAGTACAGGATGATAACTCTAGTTAATAATGTTTTGTATACTTGGAATTAGCTAAGGAGAGTAGATCTAAGTGTTCTTAGAACATTCACACACACAGAAAAGAGTAACTGTGTAGTGATGAATATGTTAATTAGTTTAATTGTGGTAATCATTTTACAATGTATACGTATATCATCACCACCTTTGACACCTTAAATATATACAATATTTATCTGTCAATCATACCTCAAGAAAGTTGGGAAATTAAATTAACTCAAATTTAATTAAATTTGACAAGAACTTTAAAAAAAACAAAACAAAACAAAATACATATGACCCTTGAACAATGCAAGGATTAGGGGCCCCAACCCACCACGCAGTTGAAAACTCACATGTAACTCATAGTCTGCCCTTTACACCTGTAGTTCTTCTGTGTACCCAGCTCCACATGCGCAGACTGAACTAACCACTTATCAGGTAATACTATAGTATTTACTACTGAAAAAAATCAAGACATACGTGGACTCATGCAGTTCAAACCCATGTTGTCCAAGGGTCAACTGTAAATAAATAAATAGGGTAAGTTTCTGACTTCTTCAAGAAGTATAAAAGAGTTTGATCATTACTATATATACATAATAATCAGCCCTTCAAAACATGCTGAAAATAAAAAAACATTAAAATTTTTAAACTTTTTATATTATATAGTCACAGCATTATTTAGATAATTGAGTCTTTAGAGTTCTTTATGAATAAAATAATGTTGTATTGCAAAATAATTTTAATTTTGAGAAGTTCTAATTTATCAACTTTTTATTCTATGAATGGTACTTCTGGTGTCATATCTAAAAATCTTTAACTCAGTGTCACAAAGATTTTTTTTCCTATGTTATATTACAGAAATTTTGTAGTTACAGATTTTAAAATTGTGCCTGAATGATTTTGAGTTCATTTTTGTATATAATTTGAGGTAATGATATTTACTTTTTTGCATCAGATACACAAATGTTCCAGCACAATTTGTTGGCAGGACTACCTTTTTCCTTTGAATTACTTTTCCACACCCAAATCTTTCTGTCATCTAGGTCATGCTGGTTTTTCCTCTTTTTAAACCATACCTGCCCATAATCCATCAAGGATTTTCAGGACCCAGTTCAGACAAGGTCTGCTTCTATCAAATAGGTGATTACATATTATAAATATCAACACTTGGATCTCATTAAGTGTCCTTAGATAGTTTTAGCTTTTGAGTTTGCTTACCATTTGGATTTAGATTATTTTTTCTGTGAGGGAGAGAGTGTGCTACTGGGCATACATTTTACATTCTTTTAGGTTAAGCTAAGTATTTATAAGAATGGTGATTGGTTTATCTGTCATCTTGTATTTTATAGTGAAGAATTTTCCAAACTATCTAGTTGACCACCTTGGTAGAAATAGAAGAGATACACCCTGCTCTTTCAATTGACTCAAATCTTACTCTTATCTTTACTGAAGTTGACATAGGGAATTAATAATGTTATATAACATTCTTTCTATGGAAAGTTGTCAATTCCTTATATCTGACTTACAAACACAGTTTGGAATTCAGCTCACATGTAAATTTGGCCCAGCCATAGCTTCAATAAATCCCTTCAAAAACTATTTTCACAGATACAGTTAAAAAGTATTTAACATGGATGATATCTTCTTGGGCTCCATAGTGAACCTTAATCACCATTTGTGGAAAACGCTTTAGACAAACTCTCAGAAATATTTAAGCATTGCTAAAAAAGAAAATTAAGCCACCTCAGATAAGCTCATGCCAGTTATAGAAAGAGTTAGTTGTTTCAAATTGAGTTTTTTTTTCCCCTGTTGCTGAATGAAGTGTCTTATTTGCAACAATTCTAGAATAGTGGTAATATATTCACAGAAGGATAAATTGTAAAGAAAAATGAAGTAATCTGTAGTCTGAATTAATAATAGTGATGCTTCAATCTCCAATTTTCTCTGACCTATAAAAACAAACAAGCTTGTTCTAAATACTTACAGAAGAGCCACTTGATTAAGAGACTTCTAGGGAGAAGGAAAGCTCAGTTATAAGTATGTAGAAGTTAATGAGCAATAAATTATTTTAACTATAAACTCCTGATAATTTTTTCCTGAGTTTAAAAATATTACATTTGTTTGTACTCTGTACTTCTTGATATCTCATGACCCAAATGAAAGCAAGTAAAAAGAGAGACTTTTTGTCCTTCACATTTCTGTATCTGATAGAATGCCTTCCTTCAAACATCAAGGAACTCGGGCTTCCCTGGTGGCACAGTGGTTGAGAGCCCACCTGCCGATGCAGGGGACACGGGTTCAAGCCCCAGTCTGGGAAGATCCCACAGGCTGCAGAGCGGCTAGGCCCGTGAGCCATGGCCGCTGAGGCTGCGCGTCCAAGAGCCTGTGCTCCACAACGGGAGAAGCCACAACAGTGAGAGGCCCACGTACCGCAAAAAAAAAAAAAAAAAAAAAAAAAAAAAAATCAAGGAATTCTACTAATGTGTTGGTGTGCACTAGAGACAAATGAATGGATTCGCTTCACTGATCTCTAGGTCTTTAATGCTTTATTTTGAACCAAAAGGTAAGAAATGATAATAAAGCAAAATGAAGTATGTCAGAGGAGCCTATGGGAAACCGGCTTCTAAATGGCTTCAGGAGCTAAAAACCTGTGTATACCCAAGTGGAGCATCTGCTACTTGAACATGAGGAATATTATTTACTGAATTTTCTCAGGAGAATTCAATTGAAGTTATGCTTTAGAAATCATACAAGTTGACTGCAATCTAAAATACACTGTCTCACTTAAAACATGGACACACACGTGTGTGTGTGTGTATAATGTTTATAGACAGTTTGATCCCAGAGACATTAGGACTGGGATTTTATTCAAGCTCTGAAACTGACTATGATGTTGCATGTTTTACTTAGCTGTTTGGTATAGGAGATATGCACCCCCGCCAATATGTTCCAACTTAGCACTCCTCTCTTATGTATTTATAAAATACCTAGATAATACTGTTCTTTTTTTCAATATGTTCAATCTGTGTACTTATCAAATTAATAAGACATAAGAAGATACAGAAAAGGTGATAAAGGGTAAATTTCATGGTACCAATTATTCCAAATATTTGGTGTACAGTCTCTACTCAGGATCCTCCCACAGGAAAGAAAGCAAAGTCTGGGTGTAGGGAGCTGGGAGCACTCTTTATTGGCGGGGGTTGTCAGTGTCATATTCATAAGCAGGGCTGGACATTGAAACCTGCAAGTCCTAGGCAGCATTTAGTAAAAGAAATGTAAACAGCCATGGCACTACATTAAGTATTCAAGCACCTGAGACATGTTAGACAGTTAGAATGTACCTGACTTTTTTCTTTCCTCCCTACCTCAGGACTCTTTAAAGCAGCAACAATAGCACAAGCACCCTGTTTCTAATATTCCAAATCAAAATTTCCTCACTTAATAGTAATAACAGCAACAGCTAACATTTATCAAGTGCTTACTATATGCCAAAAACTGTGTAAGGATTTTTATAAACATCTTTTAAAAAAAATTTCTCAGAACAGCTTATAGATTAGGTGCTATTGACAACATCTGAACACTGAAACATGGAGAGGTTGAATGACTTTTCTAAAGTTACAGGCTGAGAAGCAGCAATCATACTCCAAAGCCTGAGAGCTTAACTACTATCTTATACTGCCACTGTAATGCTTCACTTTTAAAATAAATGATGTTTCTACTACCAACTACCACCAACACAATTAAGTTACTGGCAATTAAACTGAGAAAGGAATGACTGAAAGAGAAAAAAAGGAAGTGGGAAAGGAAAAGAAAATAGAAATAGGCTTACCCGATTTATTATTTGTAATAGGTATCATCAACAACTGCCTTAGAAAGTATTTAATATTACTCATACCACAGGCTGGCCACCACAGGAATTAGATTGGAGATTAGATGAATGAGGCATGAAAGTACGCTTCTAATTATTTGTGGAAAATCTGCCTTCACCCTTCAGGTTTATAAATTCTTAAGACTAGGTAAAAAGGTTAGGAGTTTTCATTACAGAATACATTGGTTTTTATTTTTGTTTCAGTACAGTAGGAATGAAGGTTACATATACTTCCTCTTCAGTCTATAGTTAGAAATGTATGTTTTCAACCTCATTCCTTAAATAAATGTACTGAACTATATTTAATACTTTGTGTTAAACATACAATACCAAAAATTAAAAATTAAAAATCTGCCTCTGTGGGGAATATCTTTGTCTAGTAGGCTCCATCCAAATGGAGTAACAGAACAGTTTTAAAACAATCTGCCTGGGAGGGAGATGCAAGAGGGAGGAGATATGGGGATATATGTATATGTATAGCTGCTTCACTTTGTTATAAAGCAGAAATGAACACACCATTGTAAAGCAATTATACTCCAATAAAGATGTTAAAAAGTAAATAAATTTCATATTACATTAGTCATTAAATTTTTACTCAATATTTATTTAGTAACCAAATTAAATAAATATAGCATCTCAACTTAAAAAAAAACCAACAATATGGCTAAAAGTACAATGTTAAATAATCTAACCAACGAAGATTATTTTTACACATATTATTTCTTTTTATTATCGTTTAGTCAAATCCACTCTCAAGGGTTTTATTGCAACAACCTCAGTGGCCTGAGTTTCCTCCTAGTTCCAACCTGAGAGGCCAAGTGTTTGTGGGACCATGTTAATGACTCACAGTAAGTCAAAGTCTGTTGTTTGAGTGACCATCAGAGGAGTTTAGATGTGGGTTTAGCTGTGTTTACCTGTATAGACTGCTCAAACCTCTGTAACATGTCTAAAAACAACTGTGATAGCTATTTGCTTTGTTAACTGTGCATCTCTTATGGATATTGCCTCTTGAGGACCTATTCTATCCTTGAAATATGTATACATATACCCAACACGACTCCTAAGAATTTACCAAGATAACGGAAACATATCTACAAAAAGACCTGTAGAGCAATATTCATAGCAGCTTTATTCTTAGTAAGCAACAATTGGGGTAAAAAAAACAGAGCAGGGTTTTGTAATATAAGAATGGATAATAATAATTTGATATACATTTTCACAATGGAATTCTACTCAGCACTAAAAAGGAACAAACTTAGTACATGCAACAACATGGATGAAGACCACAGGCATTTGGATGAATGAAATAAGCTAGACACATAAGAGTGCAAACTATTATTCTATCTATATAAAGTTCAAAATAGGAAAAACTGATCTGTGTTATAAAAAATCAGAACAGTGATTATTTCTGAAGAGTGTGAGGTGAGGACTGATTGACTATGACTTTCTAGAGTGATGGAATGTTATAGTATTGATAGAGATGTGGGTTACACAGACGGATGCACTCAAAACTCATCAACCTGTTTACTTAAGATCTATACGTTACACTGTATGTAAATTATATCACAACAAAATAATAAAAACAGTATAATGATACCAAGCTTTAGTGAGGATGTGGAACTTCTGGAAATCTCACACACTGTTGGAGAGAGTGTAAATTGGTACACCATATTATAACATGTTTTGCAGTTAAAGAGCCAAAATTCCATTCCTAGATATACATGTCCTAAAATATATATGCATATATGCATCAGAAAGTGTACGTATGAATGTTTATAGCAACATGGTTAATATTAGCTAAAAAGTGCTATAGAACTAAATGTCTATTAACTACTGTATAAATTATGATGTTTTTATACAATAGGAATATTTACAGCAGTATACAATATATGACAAAAACATAGTGAATTTTATAATGTTCAGTAGAAAAGCATAGTACAAAATCATACATTTGCTATTATTCCAGTTACATAAAAAGCAGGCAAAATAATATAAATATTAATATATGTAATATGTCTGCTTAAGAAGTAAATATACAATAAATTCAAGGAAATCATTATAATAATTCAAGGTAATGGTTAATTCTATGGAGAAGAGTGGTGTGTGATCAGGAAGAGATACAGGAAGCTTCAAGTTGTTAAAAGAGTTTCTTGATGAATGGATTAAAAAAATGTGCTGTATGTAATACATATTGTTGAATATTATTGGCAATAAAAAGGGTTAAAGTACTGATACAAGCTACAACATGAATGAACCTCTAAAACATTATACCAGTCACAAAAGAATGCATATTGTATGACTCCACTAGCATGAAATGTCCAGAATAGCGAAATCTGTAGACAGAAAGTAGATTTGTAGCTACTTATGGCTGGGATAGAGAAGAATAGAGAGTAACTGCTGATGAGTGCAAGTTTTCCTTTTGGGATTATGAAAGTGTTCTAAAAGTACATTATGGTGATGTACACAGTTTTGTAAATGTCCAAAAAAAATCATTGAATTATATACTTTAAAAAGGTGAAAATCATGTTATCTAAATTATATCTCAATAAAGCTATTATAATGCAATAGTTTTCAACACTTGAATTCCTCATCTGTTTCTTACCATACTATGGAAGCCCCGCTAGGCCTCGCAGAGTCTTACAGGTAACCACACATAAAATTTGTTTACTATTTCAGTATACAAATCATGGGATCCCAAAGCCTCTTGGTTGAATTATGGCCAGATATCCAATTCCAGATTTTCCTGATTACCCCTAGTTTGTAAATCACTTCGGCTACCTATTTGTCAGGGTCCTCAGTTTCTAATAACAGGAACAAAATATTGCTAATTTTAAAAGGCAAAGAAACGTTAAACATTTATTTGATATTCATAGAATCTCCAGAAATACTGTCAAACCGGGTTTAGAGCTATGCAGATAGAAAATAATAATGTCCCAAATTCTGCTTCAGCATAAGTCTGCGTAGGTGTCACTTACACAGTTGCAGAGCATCAGGTTCCACCTGATGATGCACCGGTGGTGCACTGCGGCACTGACAGAACCACACCTCAGTTGCTCAAGGAACTCAGTCCACCTGCCACCCCCACTTCCACCAGGGAATTCCTCATAACCTCTGAGATCCACAGTCAGGTACATCTGAGAAGAAGAGCACTTATCTCAGCCTAGCTGCAAGAGACCCTGACAAAGTCAATATCTGGCATTTTCAAAACCCAAGAGTTGGGGGATTCCCCCATAAAGAGGGTTCAGATGCTGGGCAAGCCAAAAAATGTGTCAAATATTCATGACAGTCAAGGCAGTAATTTATGATGGTTTTGAGACAGAAGCAAAGAGGAGGTGATTGTCAGGGACTATGAGAAGATGAAGTGGAAGTTACTATTCAACAGATATAAAATCTCAGTTATACAAATAAATACATTTTAGAGATCTGCTGTACAGCATCATGCCTATCATTAATGATACTGTACATTTAAAAATGTGTTAAGAGAGCAGCTCTCATGTTAAATGTTCTTACCACAATTATATATACATGTATATGTATGGTGTGCATATTTATATACACACACAAAGGTATGTATATATATAAAGTATTTAATATGAAAATTAGCCTTTATGTTCCCAGACTATACCAAAATATTTCTTCTTTATAATAAAAGATTATTTCATTAATTATAATGTAATTAAGTATTGAGCCTTAAGCTCATGGTTAGTAAACACTGATATGCTTTTATATGTGAGGAAATTGAGCGTTTTGATTAATTACTTAAAGATTAGTTGATTAACATCAAATGTTATACAGTCAATATCACTTGGGAAGATACATATACATATCTATATATAGATATGTGTACATATATACATATAGATATATATATATCTACCTTACATGTATTAGTGTAACTTCCTTTGAGAATAAATAAGTAAAGGCTGGTTTGATGTCTCTGTGTTTCAGTGTAAGGGAAATATTTCTCACCCTTTTAAGTACCACACTTGGCTGTACAAAAATAATTTAACAGCTCATATGGGTGTCAACTATTGCCAATTAAATTCTGATTTTCCTGCCTTGGCGCTACCCTACCTCTAAAAGTCCATATTGCCTCTGATAGTGAAGAATTTACTACTCATAATCCCACCTATTACAGTGTTTCTGATTTCATGAGCCCTTTATTGATAAATAATTCAGATACATAGCTTAAGGAGGTAATGCCAAATCCAATCCTAGAGTGTCTTCCTGCAAACATTATAGGCATAAGAATTTATATGACTGATGAACATAAACATTATTTACTTTAGGAAACCTGTTTGTTCACACTTGAATCACTTCTCTGTTATAAATAATATGCAAAATGGCAGAAACAAGAGGTCCCTAAACCACCTTCTCAACTATTTGGGAAATCCACTCTTCAACATTCATAACTTTTAATTTTACCATCTGACTCCCAACATTTCAACTCTCAAATCTGCAGCCAAAAATTTCAGGTCATTTCATAGAACATCTCTAGCTTCTTAAGACACACATTTTAGGTAAACAATTTAAAACAAGGACCCTTTCGGTTATACCTTTTCCAGGGTATGATGATTCCACATAGTTAAAAATAGCCACATATGCTAAGGAAGTGAGAAAAGTGTTTATATGAATTGGATGATACAAAAGACCACAGAAATGTTGTATCCTCATTTTCACACTTGAGATTTTCTAAAGGCACTGGTCACACTTAAAATCATCCCTACTTGGATTATTCACTTGTTGATTCTATCATATTCCATTCCTCAACTGTACACTTTTTAGAAAGAGTCAAATCAAATTCCTGCTTGGTTAACTCTCCAGAGACCCCAACATATTGTCATACAGCCAATGAGCATACACTCAGCTCTCAGCTGATAATGAACACTGAGCAAAAGAGAAGGCACTTTTTTATTTTATTTTAACATCTTTATTGGAGTATAATTGCTTTACCATGGTGTGTTAGTTTCTGCTTTATAACAAAGTGAATCAGCTATACATATACATATGTTCCCATATCTCTTCCCTCGTGTCTCCCTCCCTCCCACCGTCCCTATCCCAACCCTCTAGGTGGTCACAAAGCACCGAGCTGATCTCCCTGTGCTATGCAGCTGCTTCCCACTAGCTATCTATTTTATGTTTGGTAGTGTATATATGTCCATGCCACAAAGAAGGCACTTTTCACCAAATCATAAAGGAGTTCAGATAATCTAGAAAGTTGCTGTCAAAATCATATGATTTATTTCAATTCATTATTCATTATCCATTTCTTCCATTATTACTGAAGTGACTATAAGCATACTAGCTTTTTTATATAATCCTTTACAAAAATATTTACACAAAAGTAGAATAGTTCAATAAGTCCTCATATATCCACATGTAGCCCTGCCCGATTTCAACAATTAACAAGGTATCACCATGCTTACTTTATCCACACCTTAGGCTTCTTTATCTTTTTTGCTGCATTATTTAAAAGCATATACCAGAGATCTGTAAACTATATGGAATGTTTTTACATAACCATAATAACATCATCCTATTTTACAATATTTATAACAATACTTTGCAATTATCTAATGCTAAATCTATATTAAAATTTTGCTTGTTTTTTTTAATGGTTTAGTATTTCAAATAAGGAACAAATAGGTATATAAGTTCCATTTGGTTAATCTATTTCTTAAATATATCTGAATCAAAAGAAACCTCCTTCAGCTTCTCTATTTTTCCCCAGCTTTATTGAGGTATAATTGACAAATAAGAAGTGTGTATATGTAGTGTACAACTTGATGTTTTGATATACATATACACTGTGCAACACTCACTACAATCATGCTAATAAACATATCCATCACCTCATATAGCTATTCTTTTCTTTATTTTTTTGTGGTGAGAACACTTAAGCCATACTCTCTTAGCAAATTTCAAATATACACTACAATACTGATAACTACAGTCTACTTTTCCATTTTTTTGTGAAGAACTTTACATTTTACTGAAATTGTTATTTTCTTGACTTGTCTGCCCATTCATTTTTCTTACCTTTTATCTTTGCAGATATAAAATCTATAGTAGATGCTCAATAAATTTTTGATGAATACATTAACAGCTGGGAGAACAAATGTTTACTAAGGCCAAGTTTAATGTTGAGTCCTAATTTTATTTTAGATTATAATCAATCACAATGTTCTCGTTCTCTTGAAAGATAAAATTCAGACCTGGCACACACATATACCAAAAAACCAGTGCTCTCTTTTATCATGCCTTTCACTCCTGGAAGATATTATCAGTTCAGTTGTTGCTCATATTCATGCTTTGTACTTCCTATTGCATCACATTAGAAGGAACAAGACACTTGGGTACCCTTCTTTTGAGATGCTAAGGTTAATCAGTTGAAATAGTTCATGATAGCCTGATCTCTCTATTGAATTCACCATCAACTTTTTATCTTGTATTTTTTGTTAAACTTATCATTATTGCCAGAATATATCACTTTATCTAATTCTGTCATTCTTTCCACATTTATTAGTAGAAATTCTTCTGTTTTATTTTAACCTTTTTTTAAATCAACTAGTACAGTCAGTTATATGGGCATGCAACCTATGCAGTCACACAGTATCCCATGTTCTAAAGGACCCCATGCTTGGCTTAATTCTCTGAGGTTGTCATCTTGAAATGTTAATTTTTGAACGGTGGATCCCGCATTTTCATTTTGCACTGTATTCCTCAAATTACAGCTGTTTCTGCCCACTGGTGCTATTTAGCCGCTACACTAAAATGGGGTTCATAGAGAAACAGAAAGATACATGATTAAATTTTCCGTTTAATTGCTGATTTTCAGAGAAAGAACTTGGAGACCTAGTTAATTTCAATGGTAACCAATTTTTTTTTCTGTCTTTCCATTGCTTAAGAATTATAATTATACTCATCAGTTTTATATATGAACGGTTTGAAAATCAGTTACATTCATTATTCTTTATGATGATCAAATTTTCCTATCATTGGTCCACGAGAGGTCCTTCATGTTGGCTTTTATGTACTTTTGGCACATTGGCTATTAGTCTTAGGTAGCTTTCTTACTCTTGTGGAGACTAAATGTCCCAGCCTCATCTTGCACAGTTTTCACTTCAGAATTTATTTTATCTATTATTTTATTGCAAAATACTTATTGCAAAATACTACTTGTTTACAAGAAATCCTGAAACATTTTAATTGAGAATTATATTTAGAGTTTATAACTCACACACTCAATGTGATTAGTACTTTGTGATTGTCAATGTTTTGATGTTTTTGACGGAAGGATTAGGAAATATATATATTTATATGTGTATATACATGTTTTTATATGTATATTTAAACCTATCTTACTTTGAATATTTAAAATATTACACACTTCGGAGTGTCTCCAAAACACAAGTGAATATCAATTGTACAGGTCTTTCTTAGAATTTCAGAACTGAATGATCACATTAAGCGGTTTGTAAGTAGCAAAAATCAGCTGTTTATCCCTTCCTTCATGCAATTTGGTCTGATATTGTAATCTGCAACAGTAGCAAATTCATATGATTATATTCTTGTCTTCTCTACTTATTTAAAGAATACAACAACATCTGAATAGATACTTGTGGCCTGCTTATAAACCACAATTTATGGAGATGAATTTGTTCTTTTAAGCTGCTTTGGTTTTGAATGTATTCTAAGGGAAGAAAAGTTAAGAGTTTCTGCTGTAAATAAAGCAGGCTATCAATAAACTGGAACAGCTTACTCTGTTCTATAGCTATGTTTTGCTTCCTCTTGAGATTATCACTGAGCCCATTTCACATCAAAACATAAATAATTCCTACAAGTTATCAAAAATATTTTGGAGCTTAGTTTAATACCAACATTGCCCCTCCAAAAATTAAAATAAAACAAATCCAGAATGAAGCAAAAGATAAATTTCCACACTTGTAAGCAAAAATTTAAATAAATTTTAATATAATTAAAATTGTTTTTTAATGGCAAATATACAACTTACTGAAGTCTTTTTTTTCCTCTGACATTTTAATTAAAAAAATGGAAGTTGGTAGAAGCCAGTGTCTCCAGGGAGCCAGCATTATACATTATGGTAAAGAGAAAAATGAAGGTATCTAGCTGGTTACTTTTTAAAATAAGTTTTATGTCTGTTTCCCCAAAGAGGACATTTCCCACAACACGTTTTTTTCAATAATTATCATGGTATTTGATATTGTTTTACACAAATAAGCTTTTCTCCCCTGTTGCTCAATCATTTTATTCACTTTTCCCTCACTTTGCTCAAACGATTTAATTAATCATAGTGTTCTTTGAATTCTGAAATTTACATTTCCTTGAGCAAAAAGAGAAAAAGAAAAAACTGAAGAAGCAAAGACTTAGATGAACCAGTTCACCACATCTACTAATATGGGGTTACTCTTTTAAATTCAATTACACCTGCCTAGCTTCTACCACTATGCTCTATACTTACAACCTATGTATAAATTCTCACGGTATCAGAGTAAACTATACGTGAACCCATTCCTTGGATAGTATAAAATAGTGAACTACCTTGATCACTGTAAAAGAGATACTTATAATAATGTAGGAATAATTTGACTTGAAAATTAGAACTTATGAATCCCATTCTCAGTTGTATTCCTAGTTTCCTCTGTCATTTATGGATGGGTTACAAAAAAATGTAGATGAGTTACAAAACTCTGGGCCACAGTGTCCTCAAAAGTAAAATGAAGGAACTAATGTTTAAAACAGTGTGAATTACATAATAATTAAATTCCATACATCACGAACTTTCATAGAAAATACATGACCTAGAGACAGTGTCATTAGAAGTATAGAGTATTTTTTAAGCAAGATCACTAGTTAGTACACTTTAGTGCATAACAGAATCAAAGTTTGTAAGACTAAAGCAATCCTATCATTATTTCTACCTAATATTTCATGTTTCTATAGTACAAAAAGTTTGTTCTTGGGAGAAATTACTGTGTTATTCTTGGACACTTTGTATATAATATGGTAAGAATTTTGTAAATAATATTGTTTTGCTAACTTGGGGGGATGGTGTTTTCCCCAATTTTGCCTAATATTACTTAAGACCTGAATTCTCTTGATACTTGTTTTGAACTTTGTCTTACTTCCTATTTCTTAAAAGCCAACCATGATACAAGCACCAGTGAGGTAGTGGAGAAGGTAAAACAGAAAAGAGATGCCAAGAAAATGTGCCATCGGAGGACTGAGCAACTTGGCTCCATTTTGTGAGGGAAACTCTGAGCAACCATAGAATATGCTACAGTATTTTTCCACTCAGCATGGGGAAGCAGTGGTATTTATTCACCCACCCCTTTCCTCATTGTTGAGGGAACTTGTAGCCAGGGAAATAAAAGAAAGAGAGAAGATAAATATTATCAGTATCAGACATGAGAGGGAAGACGTCATTTTATAATCCCATATATATTAAAAGGATAAGAAAATATGACACACAACTTTCTGCCAATAAATTTGAGACAAATTCCTTGAAAGACACAAATTACCAAAACTCACTTAAGAAGAAAGAGAGTTTATAAAAAATCCCAAAACTCCAGTGTTGAGCAGTTGGAGTAGAGGCACGTAGAGGAGAAAGAATAATATTCAGTAAGAGAAAAGGAGAAAAGTATGTCAGAGAAATAGAAAAGATCTTTGAGGATACAATGTCAGAAAAGCCAAAAGAGAACAAACTTTTACAATATGATGAAATATTTCAAGGTGTCTAATAATGACAGTGTTTGGCAAGTTATGGCTGACCTTTCAAGAAAGGTTTCAGGAGAATAGTAAAAAGGTAGCTGCCAAATTACAACAACTCAAAGGTATATGAATAGTGGGGCAGTTGAAGTAAGAATATATAAAGTACAATTTCAAGAAGTGTATATATTAATTGAAGTTTAGAAAAAGGGTAATTTAAGGGAAATCAGATTCCAGAAATTGCTTCAATAGTCTATTTTCCATTCATTCAGTACCATTTGGAAATGTTTCTGTTGTGTACACTGTGGGCATGGCAATTATATTTATCCAACAAAAATGAGATATATTTTCTGAAAAGTAGTATTATGAGTAAATACATATATCAGAGTCAGTTTGGGAGATGTATTACAGGATGAGCAAAGGTTTGAATTTCTGCAATAGGGTGAAGATTTATGGGTATAATGAGGTCATTTTAGGAATATAAATTAGCCTTTAAAACCAAAATGCATAATTGCTATGTCTGTATACATGCCATTTTTCTAGGTGATGTTTAATCAGCAAAGAATTAAACATTGTCTTTGCCTTTAAGATCTCACAGAAGCAGAAACCTAGACAAATATATACAATGTAATGTCTTAAGTCCTTGAACAGTTTTCAGAAGCCTACCTCTGTGGCTCATCAGAAAGAAAAACTAATTTTTCAGGAATGAGTATGTGCATGGATGCATGAGTTTATTGAGACTGGGAAGTTTGGGAAGTCGAGAGGGATTCCAGGAGAATAAGGTAGGAAAAGTCTGCCTGGGAAAGTCTGAAAGCTAAGTGTGAGGATTCACTCCTCCAAATAACCAAGTTACATTTGTGTTAAAGTAGAAAATATAACAACATCTCAGACAACCATGGAGATACTTGGAAAGGTGTTTCAGTGAAGAACAAAAGACAAACTTGCTGAGGTTTCCAGGTACTGCATCTACTTTTGTAATCAACAATAGATTTTTCTCTTACCTACAAGCATCTGGTTAATTTTCTTGGCTCTGAGAGTAAAATCTAACACCCAGCTTTGTCTCAGGCTTGAAGCAATTATGACTTACCCTTGCCCCATCCCCCCAAAATACCTTGGACTCCCTGATTCATCCATGCTAGATTTGTTTTCATTTTCTTGATACAGTCATGACAATTTACTCCAAACATTCTCAAATGCACTATAATATTTTTTTTTTAGTTTCAAACACTTCACAATTGCCACCCTCTCTTAATGTAATATTTTTTTTCACCTGATTCATTCTCCCTTTACCTAGTACATTAGATGAGGTATAGACTTTCCCACAAGGACAGACTAAAAGAGAGATCAAGTTTAACAAGACTGAAAGCGACCTTACCAGTTCAGTGATGGTACGTAAACTCTTGTCCATGAAATCATCTGTAGATGTAGACACCTAAGTTGTAGACCTCTCAATGCTAGAGTGCTGCCACAGAATGAAAGAAGGAAGGGAGTTACTTTGCTTCACTACCATAAGCACATTTCCCCTCACATTTCTTTCATAAGAACTTAGGCTGTTAATGACACCTAGCTGCAAAGGACACTGGAATAGAAGCCTTTATTCTTGACAACCATGTGTTCAGCTAAAAATCAAGGGTTTTCTTCCTATGAAAGAGAATAGGAGAAAATATTGGGGTGTGACTGGTTGTCTCTGCCATACTGTATCCTTGGAATATCTAAATATTCAAGTGTGTGTCTTTATGCAAACAGAGAACACTCACCCCCACCCCTACCCACCCCTTACTGAGGAAACTACCACCCAAGCAACTTTAGGGACTGCATTTACATAAAAGTCTAGGGTGATGTACAGTTCTCTTTATCAGGTGTGAATGTTGTTCTCATGACCTAGAAAATTATAAAATAAGAGCATTTTGTCTGCCCCTATCATTCCTAGATACAACCATGGAGCAGAAATAAGGTAAACACAATAAAAATTCATATTCAGAAAAAGGAAAAAAGGCAAACACAGGAATGACTGATAAACAATAATAATGAAATTCTTTGGATGGTGACTGAGACAATTTCCTGTTCTGGGAACAGAATGAGTTCTTTGGTGAGCTGATCATGCAGTCCCTGGTTCAGCTCTTTTGAAGGAATTTCCTTATTCATTTTCATCTGTAACCCTTGGCTTTATTTCTGGGAGGTTTTCTCATATCACTTACCCTCTGTGGACACAGCAGGGGTTGGCTTTTGAGACTGTATCCTTTGTGGACCTGAACATTTCTCTTAGACTGAGTCATACCAGAACTCACTTTAGGTCAAGGAGGAGCTTTACGTGTAGAACTGACTTTTATAGGCCAACCTTGTAATTTTCTTCAAAAACTCTTTGGAAGTAAGCTTTTTTCCCCCTCAGATCCATGTGCAAATACCAACAGTCAAATATTCTCATTCAGAAATATTTTTAAGCCTAAATAATACATTCCTTTACTTTTTGGCCTCTGTGCTCTGCTCATTTCCCTCTCAAGTTAATGATGGCACCAGGAGGCCACTTGAAACAATAGCTTTGATTGGGAAAGCAACACCTTAATTTGATTTTTGTCAGTGGTCTGGTCTGGTTCTCATGTACTAGCAGATAATCTTAGTAGGAAATGGTTGAAAAGCTTTGGGAAACAGGCTTATCTTCTCTTATGTTGCCATTTTGGTAACAACCACATTGGTTTCAGGACTGCAAGCAGTTGTTTTGTCAATGTGGTATTATCAAATTACCAGGTTCTAAGTTAATTTAGACATATCAAGTTCAAGACAGTGCTTGAATTTACATTAATTGATTACCACCTACTTCAGCTAAATATTTTCCAACAGTACTAGCCAGACAGAGATAAATTAAGGACTTTGGATAAGTGTATTTATATTCTAAGTTGGCTATTTTTCTAATAAAACAGAAATTTGAGAGTATGAAGTGTCACTATCAAATATGTAGTTTGACTCATGCATTTTACATATGCACAAACTGACTAGGCTGAGTTTAGTTCCAAACTAAAATCTTCTCATTCTGTATCTAGTACAAATTCTACCATAATGCATCATTGCACAACTATTTGTGTAAATATCATTGTCTTGAATTTAATATGCTTAAAAAATTTAACTGTATAATGTATGGTTTAAAAACTAGTAGGCAGTAAATTTCGGTATTCTGGTCTGTTTCTCTGGTATGTAGTATGTTTGATTTCTTAGGATTAAATATATTGAAATAAGAAAAATTATTAAAAACACTACTGTGTAGTTTCACCTGTTCCTGAGTGTCATTAAATGGAACCATATAAGTTGTAAAAGAAAAAGAAAAAGGTTAAGAACTGTGTTTTTCATTATAAATTTTCATTGCACTGTAATGAAAAATGAAAAAGCAGATTAAAAACTGATTTAAAAATTAATCCTTAAATCTCTTCCTTAAGTGATTTTGCTTTTCAATTAATAAGAAAAAATTTTGAGATTTCATATTATGTTCAATGAGATTTGTGTTACTGTCATTTGCTGTTGCAAATAAAATGGGTTTAGTTTACTTTAAAAATGAAAATAATCCTCGAATCCCATTGTAGTAAGAGATGTGATCAGTAAGAAAGAAGTCACTAATCTGCATATTACATGTAGTCACACTGTTTTGCCCTTGGAAACACTAGTATATGTATATGTCTAAGCTAGAAAAAAACTGAATAGTCAAAAATAAAAGAATATTTGCAAAGTTAGGAATGAAGTTCTAGGGAACATTGATACTTTGGCAAAATAATTACCCTGTATACACAGTTCACAACCTCACTTAATTACCTCCAAAATAACCTTCTACTAGATGCCACATTTAACCTTTTTTAAAACCATTTGAAGGCATTATTGAATTTCAAGTTTATAATATGTAGCGAATAAAAAAGTCTGCACAGCCTATCTTTTAGAAGATATGCATAAGGGTTTTATTCTTTTCAGGGAGTAAAAAATATCATTAACCTTCAGAATAAATAATAGTCATAAATACATATTTTGCAACCTTATTTGTCAGGGATTTATTGATTTTCTGTTACAGGATTAGCACTATACAGGCAAGAAAGTACATAATCAGAGAAGAGTATAAAGTAATTCTACCTTCAGTGAGTTTATAATATGTTTATGCAGACATGATCCAGGCCTTAGGAGATCTACTAGTTACCAATAATTTTCAAAATAAAGAGAAAGGCAAAAGGAAAGGTCAAAAGCTTGGTGCTAGGTAGATCTGGGTCTTAATATTGAGTCTTTTGTTTATTAGTTGTGGAATTTTCTACAGCTAACTTAACCACTGAGTCTTAATTTTCTTATCTATAAATTGAGGATAATGATACTTATCGTTCAGTATTATTGTAAAGTAAACATGATATGTTTAGTAGGCAGCAGTGAATATTCAATTAACAAAAGAATATAGAGACAGTATTATCACATAAATAATATGTGCAAGTGATAAATTGAGAATAGGTAAAACTCATCTGTGCAATAATGCTGGTATATCCACACAAGAAATCCAGGGGCAGAGTTTTGGATGCTTATGACAAACTCCTAAGAAGAATTAGGTACTATTATTATCCCAATTTTGCAAATGAGAGAAGTAAGTCATGGAGCTCAATGATCTGCCTTAAGCTAAGTAGCTACAAAGTGAATAGATAGGATTTGAACCCAGAAACAAAAATAGAGTTTGAAACCTTAATCAATGTGTCAAACTGCTTCTTATTCGCATTTGATAAGTTGAGAAATGGAAATTTAAGCATTTTATTTAAAACTGCATACAGTACAATTAGTAAAATCATATAGAAAAATGAAACAAAGGAAACAGCAAGGCAATTTAAAAAGAGAAAACTTAAAACAAGAGTACTGTATTAGTGAAAAATACATTAAATGTATTTAAATAAATGCAAATAGGATGAGTTTACCTATGAAAAGGAAACAAGAAACATTTTAAGACTGATTAAAAGATGAAATGCAACCATATGTTCTCTTCAACCTGTACACTTTGCTGTAAAATGACTCAGACAGTTTAAAAGTAAAAGAAAGATTAACAATTTTATGAGTTAAATGCAAACAAAAGGATAGGCTAATGAGATAATACCAGACAACTTTTCTGTGTCCTGAGATCTGAAACTAGAAACCCTGATGATTACCACTGACTTTTCAGTTTGTTTACTTTGATTAATCTAGTTTGCATCTCCAGTAGCAGAGCCAGCCTACTTTCCTCTTTAGTTTTCCTCACATCATTCCATTGCTGCCAACCAGCCAGTTCCTCAGACAGAATTCTGAGGGCAAACTTCTCCTTGACTTCAACTTGTCCTTCACCACCAGTTTCAAGTCAGTCATTAGGTCTTGTACTCAGATATTTCCTAAATTCACTGTCTTTTCTACATGTTCACTCCCTTATCATTCCATTTCCTTTCCTGCTTCCCAGCCATAAACATCCCCCAGCCTATACTTTTATTTCTTTATTCAACAGCAACAATGAATAAATCTAAATTAAAGGCAGACTGTGTGTCAAGAATTTTGCTAGGTATTAGGTCTAGAGGGGAGCAAAATTTGCTACCCCAATCTCTTTGGCATGAGGATTAATTTAGGCTAATTATTTTCAAGGCCCAAAAAGCTCAGGAAGAACCTTAAACCTTCCCCCTAACTGCCTAAGGAATGTAGATAGAGGACCTGTTCCAGAAAGGAGCTCTCACCGTACATGACTATACTATGAACTAGGTATGTAAACAAGGAGGTACACAGAGAAAGAAAGAGAAAATGAGGTGCATATGTATCCTGAGTTAAGGAATGGGATAAAGGTCTAGGGCTTCCAAGGACAAGGGGGCCATTCACAGAATGATAAGAAGATTACATGTTCTGGTAATTCGATGTTTCCCCTGCTGTATTCATGCGATCACTTAGATAAAATTTAGCTCTGGTAATAATTCTTTTCTGGGAAGAAAGCCCCAATTTAAATTCTTCTAGGTAGTTAAGGGAGGGGCAGTAGTGAACCCAAAAGGTCTCGACTGTCTTTAGCTCAAAGTAATTCTCATGCTAAAATGACACATTTTGGGGAGGCTCATCCTGAACCTTAACAAGACCACCTAATGAGTGATGAGTAGGAGTTATTTATGTAAAGGTCTTGGGGGTGAGATGAGGTAAGAGTTTTATAAGAAGGGGAAACAATACGGAACAAACCTTAAAGAAATAATGAGCTTGATGCAATTCAGGAGCTTAATAATGAACTGTGTAAACTGGAGATTAGGATAATAAAAAGGAAAGCTCCAAAAGATGAGGGTGCTGAGTTAGGCTAGGACTAGATTGAGCCAGCAGTACAGGTTAGAATGCAACTAGACTAATCTTGCTAAAGCAGCAGTCCCCAACCTTTTTGGCACCAGGGACCAGTTTCGTGGAAGACAATTTTTCTATGGACCAGTGGCGGAAGGGGCAGCGGGGATGCTTTAGGCAGTAATGAGAGTGATGGAGAGTGGCAGATGAATCTTCACTCACTTGCTGCCCACATCCTGCTGTGCGGCCCGGTTCCAGGGGTTGGGGACCCCTGTGCTAAAACATAAATCTGACGGTCTTTTCCCTGCTATAAATCATTCAACAGTTTCTCATTTTCGTCAGTAACCCATAATATGACATGCAAAAGCCTTCATATCCTTCTTCCTACTTACATGTCCAGGTTCTTCTTTTACCCTGTCCCTCCTGGATCCACAACTTCTATTATAATAAACTACTTGCAGTCTTCCTACTGTGCCAGGCTTTTTTTCTCACTTAACCTCTTGACGTATTGCTCTTTCCTTAAGTTTACACTTGGCTAATGTCTATCATTATTTTTGAACAAGTGCCAGATATTCCTATAAGATTTCTGAGCTCCACTGCACTTACGTTAAATGGACCTCCCCTGTGCCTCTCAGCACTTATGTGATATCTCTATGATGTTACTCATCACACCATTTTATATTTGAGGTTTGCCTCTCTCTGCAAACTACCAGCTTCTCCCACACCATACTATGAACTCTTGATACGGGGAAGAAATACGCATTAATTGTCTTTGTTTTCCCAATACTTCTCAACATACCTGATACATATTAGACACTCTAAATAACTAATTGATTAATTTGTTATTGGACTAATGAATATGTAAGAAAAGGAGTGACTTCACAAAGGGGCAGGGGAAAAAATATTGCCACCACTTTCACATTTGTTCTGTTCTACAAGCAAACTCATTTGCCTTATATTTATATCCTGAAAGAAACCTATGTTTCTAGCTTCTCTGCTGCCCTATGAGCAAAGTTCAGAGTTGAAATTACCATTTCATATCCAAGGTAGCATGCACAAAATGCTAGTTGTCTAACTTAATAATTCTTGGATAATAGGACTTGAATGGGTCATAGGTGGTGATAGATAAAAGGATAGGTCCAAGAAAGCAGAATCTAGAAATCTGTTTTTGTTTCCTTCTGCTGGTGTAACAAATTACCACAAACTTAGTGGCTTAAACCAGTAGAAACGTACTATCCTACAAAGTCCAAAATGGATCTTTCTACTTCAAAATCATGGTATCTGCAGAACCACATTCTTTCTAGAAGATCTAGAGGGAAATCTGTGCCTCGCCTTTTGCGCCTTCAGGAGGCTGCCTGCATTCCTTCGCTTACGGTCACATGACTCAAAGCTCTGTTCCCATCATCACATCTCTTTCTTTGACTCTCTTGCTTCCCCTTTTCCCCTGTAAAGAACCTTATGATTATATTAGCCCACTCAGATATCCAGAATAATCTTACCATCTCAAGATCTTTAAATTAATCACAACTGCAAAATCTCTTTAACCATGTTCATTAGTTTCCTAGCTAGGGCTGCTATAACAAATCACCATAAACTGGGTGACCTAAAACAAAGCACTGATTTGTTTTAAAGTTCTGGAGTCTAGAAGTCTGAAATCAATGTTTTGGCAGGGTCAGTTCTTTTTCGAGGCTGTAAGAGAGTATCCATGCTATTATGCCTCTCTTGTAGGTCCTGGTAGTTACCAGAAATCCTTGGTGTTCTTTGTCTTTCTACATCTCAGTCCAATCTCTGCCTTCATTTCATATGGCATTTCCCCCCTTTAATATCTATATTCACATGGCCATCGTCTGTCTGTGTGCAAATGTGTCTCTGTTTTCTCTTCTTTCAAGAACACCATTCATTGGATCAGTGCCCATGCTAACCTAGTACAATCTTATATTAATTAATTACAGTTTCCAAAGAAGTTTGCATTCTAAGATTCCAGGTGGACATGAATTGGGAGGGACACTATTCAGCCCAGTATACTATGTAAGGTAACATATTCACGGGTTCTAAGGCTTAGGATGTGGACAACTTTAGTGGGCCATTATCCTGCCTACCACAAAAGCCAACATCAAACTGAAAACAAGAAGAACATGTCAAGGGTGAGAAGAAGCAAGAAGCAGTGAACACACAGAAACCAGAAACATTCAGAGCCAGGTTATAGATGGCAGCCAAACAAGACTGAAACAAGAACATCAAGACTTTTGTAGGGCCAGAAAACTTTCTGGCATCAGGACAGAAGCCATCACTGTTATTGTCAAGAATATTCCACTGAGACAACTTTCCTGAGGCAGAAGGTTTTCAACAGGCATAGATACCTGGCCTAGAAAATGGTGCCCTAAAATCTATAGTTAAATCATGCTACAGATGGAAACTTCTTCCTTCAATGACCTCTTTGCTTCTCCTTAGCTGGCCTGAGCCTATCCTAGCCTTCAAAGGACCTAAAGAATTTTCAGGAATCAAGATGATCTGAGACATTAATAATTGGGTAGTCTGGGCATATGAAGGGGAACCTTCTGTTATCACCTTGCAAATCTTTTGTAAATCTAAAAATGTTTTTTAAATTTTAAAAATAATAACAATAAACCTAAGGAGTTAGAATATAGTACAGACTTGAGAGAATGTCCACATACTGATATTAGCCTCATGAATTTGGAGTGAAAATTGAAGGTTTAAACTATTAAGTGATTTAGAAGAAAAGAGGAGGAAAGAAGAAGGAAGAGAATGACAGAAAGAAGGAATGGAAGAGGGAGGGAGGAGGTAGGAAGAGGAGGATCCTTGACAACAACATCATTAGGAAGACTACAAGGGAAGACTAAGAACTGTATCTGTTCCAGCAAGACCTCTCCATCATTTATCCTCAACATTCACAGCATCAGCACCACAATCAGCCTCAGTAATCACTGGGACTCATCCCATCATGGCTTACATCCCTGCCTCAGGCAACACAAGAAGCTGAAGTCTCCCCAATCATCCCTATTCTACCCAAATTTCATGGTCTAATCTTACCCAGTCTTACACCGTTTGCACCGCCACACTTCTGGTGTGCATCCGTGAACTGATGATCCCTCCGTAGCAAAATATTCTCACTCATTTTTTTGAATGTTCATTTCAACGACCCATTCTAACTGAAACTTGGCACTCCCCTGAGAGCTATTTCCCCGTGTGAAGTAGTGAATATTCTATCTCACACACCCCTATTACGGAAGGAGGAGTAAAGGCCCACTTCTTGCTTGTCTTACCATTTCAATTTGAATCATTTGCTTCATGTTTGGACCATGGATTTTTTTGTGGGGGCAGATGGGGAGGGGAGTGGGGGAGAAGTGGTGGTGGCAATTTCTAATGTTGTTTATTTTCTTGCTCGATATCTCTGCCATATCACATTCTGATTTCTTCCCTAAGTCATATGAAAGCTTATCTTGAATTGTTGTTTGGGGAAACTTCATATTACAATCATTTTTTCTCCTTCTCTATTTCAGTTGGTTACCACTAAATGGTTCTGCTTAGCTGTTGTTCTAGGATTTCTTTTCAGTAACTTTCTGGATTGGAACCATTACATTCTTTCTTACTTACTTTCATTTGCTCAAGTATATTATATATTTTAGTATGTATTATACATAATACTTGTATTCTATACACCTTGGTGTGATACATATAAACACATATAATTATAATATCTATACTCTATGTATATCAATATTATAGGTTTATGTTTGACTGACTTCTCCAGTCCATGTTGTCTGTAATATTTCTAATTCTACTTCAGCATATTTCCATTTTTAAGCTTTATTTTCTAATTTTTGTTTTTAAATACAATAATTATATTGAATATATTATTATTCAGGCAAGTAACACCGACATTTGAGAATCCTGCCCTCTCCCTGCCCCAAAGAGAGGTAATCCCATAATGCCTGGATAAGAATTTGTAGTATAGAAGCTATAAATACACAGTACCTACTGTTCACTTAACCTAGCAAGGAGGAGTAAGGAATCTTTTACCTAGAGTGGGAATTAATTAGAGGAAAAAAATAGAATATAATTATATTCTTAGAGCAAGTACTGTTGAGCTAAGCAAGTTACATAGGCATTGCTACTTTATTTGTTTGCCCTTAGGCTTTTCATATAGGTCAGGGGATAGTAAACTAGTTATTAATTTTATCAAAATATTCAAAGTGTATCAAAAACGGCTTATTTTTCCATCTGCTCTGTTTATTTTATCTGCAGATGATATATTACTTTGTTGTTCTAGAAATGTCAAAGACAAATTTGAGAATTTTCAAAGAAGTTGTATTCTGAATGAAAAAATTACTTATGGATATTTGCACTAGAATCAGGAAGATGTATTTTATTTTCTATATATTTAATTCGTAGCAACTCTTTAAAACAATTTCTTGGGATTCAGGTTTTGGGGGAAATTATTTTTTTTTCCTACAGAATAGTAGAATCAGCGTTTATAAGACTAGTATTCTTGAGGCATTTTCACAGTTATTATATTTGTGTTATATAAAGAATTTAAATAAGTTGAATGGAAGAAAAGCTAGTTCCTATATGACATCAGGGCATTGCACTGAGTATATAGCCAAAGGGAGGTATGCATGTCTGGCCCCTTCATCTCCCTACTACTACCTATTGCTACAATAGGGCAGTTTGACCTGTTTCTAAGAATGAAGGCTATTTTGAGGGCAAATATTATAGTTTCTCTATATTCACATTATTGCATTCTTATCTCAGCAAAGTATTAAAACACAATATAACTTAATAATACTGAATATACATACTAAACTCTGATTTTCAGCACATGATTATACGGGAGTAGGAATTTAGGTAATTAAAAATAAAGTTGATTGTCTAGATCAATAAAAGAATAAGAAATGACTGCGACTGAAAAACTGGTTTTGTCAATTTCTGTGTTCTCTTAGAGAAAGGTTGTGTTGACTTAAAGAAAAATGCACAACGTAAGAGTTGTGAGTTTAAATTTTATTCAGGGTCTTACTGAGGACTATATCCCAGGCCATAGCTTCTCAGTAGCTCTGAGGGGACTGCTCCACGGAGGGAGGGGAGAAGCCAGAACATATATGATTTGGCCAAGGGATACGTGCAGTCAAACATACATCTTGGTGAAAGATTACTGCTAGTCACAAGGAACAGTTACTTCAGTTAATGATTTGGTGCTTTTTCTATGTATGGAAAGATGCAAAAATCTGGGTTAATCAAAAATTTTCCTGAGCTATACATCTAACTACCTAAGGGCCTACTTTTTCCAAAGCCCAGAGCACCCCATCATGGATTCCTCTGAGGGTGTGCTGTCAACCAGCAACTGCAGTGCCTAATGACTTAATCCTTGGAGAACTGGAAGGTGAGCAACATTCTTTGTTTTAGAGTTGCAAGGGAGGATATTACTATTTGTTAATTTGACCAAAAAAGGGAAACACAGACAAATGCCAAAGAATACTAATTTTGAGGGTGAGAACAAAAGCACGGATATGAATCTGACTGTATGTGTGTACGTGGGAGTGTGTCAAAGATAGTCATGTGAGTATGTCACATGTATAATGTTTTACTGAGACTCAGAAATACAATGAATTAAAACTGCATTTCTCTAAGTTCCTGATTCCATTTAAACCATTCTCTTCCCAACAATTAGCAAATGTTGACTTGAAATACAGGACTAAAATTTTATTTAGTATATCTAGGAATTTTTTAATGTTATTTCCAAATCTTCTTAAAAAGGCAAAAACAAGAAAGGACACTTGTACTCACACTAATAATAAATACAGGAGCAGAATCCAAGAGTAAAGTAACTGCCCCCCCTAACTATTGGGTTCTCCTCCCGGAAAAGACAAGTAGAGAGTAGAATGTAATTTCTAAAATGGATCCTTTACAAAGTCTCATTGTGGTGCTTAATGACACATAGTTCCTGATGAGCATTCCAAATTACAAGGTAGCTGTTCAAATAGAATTTAAACCAAGGGCTTCATTGATATGCTTCCTAAAACAAGGGGCTCTTTTAATTAGAAAAGTCTACGCTGCTTTCTTTCCTGGCAGCATTTGTGGGAGCTCCCACCAGAGAGTTCTCACAGCAAACAAACACTGGAAACACACAGAGATTCTGTGCTTTGCATAGTTCCCTTAGCCTTCACACTCTCCATAGCTATAAACCTTCCAGAGGACAGAAAGCAATGAATGTTTTCCCATCAGATTTTACATAGTCAGGGGAATGTCTCTCTGTTATTTAAAGTGCATAAAATACAATACACATGACCTTATTTCCCCTTTTTATGAGCCTATAGCTATATGATACTAGGATGGCTCACTTGGTCTTTGTTCGCTGTACTCAAGGGAGAGAAAAGATAATTAGCAAACATACTGCTTAGTATCAATTATACCTTCCACCCTTAATCAGATTTGATCATTTTTCTCTGCTTAACACAAAAAAGCTGAGTTGCATGAATTTGTGTACACAGGTTGGAATCATCTACATAATCTGCTTCTGTCTAGCCAGAGATTCTCCCTTATTTGAGCCTTTTTCAAGGTCTGTAGATTGATAGCTCAATCACTATCTGATTCATGCATTTATACATAACATTGGTGTTATTGAGATACAAGTAATCTCTCCGAAATAGCCTGTTATTTCCATGACAATAATGCAGAGATTCCCACATACCCTTTACTCAGTTCCCCTCCACGGTGATATCTTGTAAAATTATAATACAGTTTCCACTCATAACCAGGATACTGATGTCAATGCAATTCACCTATCTTATTGAAAAATTTCCCATTTTACTTGTACTCGTGTGTGTGCACATGTGTAATCAGTTCTATGCAATGTTATCACATGTGTAGACTTATGCACCTACCACCATAGTCAAGATGCAGAAAAGTTCTTTCGAAACAAGGTTTTTTCGTTCTTGCCCTTTGAAAACTACACTCACCTCCCTTTCTAACGCCCACCCCCCATCCGTAAGCCCTGGATATTATATTTATTTTCACAATCACATTTTATTTATAATCAGATCTACTGACTTTAATACTATTATTGATGCAGTTTCATTTTTTTAAAAATTTAATGTAAATTTTCATAAAATATGCACAAAACTTAAAAAACAGAAAGGTATAATACAGGTGTTCCAGGAATATGGAAAATATGAAAAATCAATGAAGTTTAGGAAATGTTGCAATTGGTGATAAGAAGATGATGATGGATGAAGTAGGATGAGGAAATTACTTTAGTCAGAGCACATGATATACATTTAGGAGCTAGAGCAGCAGTGGTTCTCAGACTTTAGTGTACTTAAACACATAGCAGAATCACGTAAAAGATGTGTTAAAATAATGCCATTTGCAGCAACATGGATGGACCTAGAGATCGTCATACTAGGTGAAGTAAGTCAGACACAGAACGACAAATATCATATGATATTGCTTATACACGGAATCTAAAAAAAAGGGTACAAATGAACTTATTTACGAAACAAAAGTAGAGTCACGGATGTAGAAAACAAACTTATGGTTACCAGGGGATGGGTGGGGGGAGGGATAAATCGGGAGATTGGGATTGACATATACACACTACTACATATAAAACAGATAACTCATAAGAACCTGCTGTATAGCACAGGGAACACTACTCTATACTCTGTAATGGCCTATATGGGAAAAGAATCTTAATAAAAAGAGAGGATATATGTATATGTATAACTCATTAACTTTGCTGTACACCTGAAACTAACACAACATTGTAAATCAACTATACTCCGATAAAAATTAAAAAAAAAAAGAAAGAAAAAGTCGTGTTATACACTGATTGCTAGGCCCCACTGCCAGAGTGTCTGACTCAATAGGTCTGGAATGGGGTCTCAGAAATTCCATTTCTAAAATGTTCCCAGGTGATGTTAAGCTGCCAGTCCAGCTTTGAGCACAACTGGAACAGAGTGTAGGGCTTGTGTTAAAGATGGGGCCTGTGAGCTAGGGCTTCACATGAAGAAAGATGCCCAGCAGAGGAGCCTTTATTTTATTGGCAGAGTAGAGCCATTGTAGCTTTCAAAGCAGAAGATCACATGACTAAAGCAGACTTTAGAAAGAATTATCTAGTGATAACTAAGCTAAATAATTTAACACCAAAACATATAGAAACAAGTAGGATGAGTTAAGAAATTAAATAAGGTAGCAAAGTATTCAGGTGAGAAATAGATAGAATCCCAGAATCCTTATTAAAGAGCAGATACTCCAATACCTAATTAGAAGGTAGTTGTGTGGAATGAGATTTATACTGACCAACTCTTTTTTTCTCCTTTCTTAGCTTTTCTATGTCTTCCTTAGGACTGTTTTCTGAATTCCAAAAAAAACAATCTTTTCAGAAGGAAATATTTCCAAACACATATTAACCTTTTTAACTTAAAAATCTTCACTTATTCCTTACACTCTGTTGAGAATGACTACTGAAACTTCTAGAGAGGATGAAAACTATGGTTTGCAACTGTAGTTTGAATTATAAATATTATCTGGCTTAATTGGCCCTTGAGAGTCTTGAGCTAAGCCTACAAATTCTAAATTCTCCGTTAATCACCTTACTTTTCCTTGCTTCTTTCTCATTGTCACTCTTATATCTGTTTTCCATTTTCTGTTTTTTCTACCAAGGTTGTCAAAGTAGACAAGTACTTTTATCAAAAACAATTGTAATATTAAGGCAAACTAAACTACAAAGAAACAAAGTTTGAGATGACACTGCTTTAGATTATACTGTAGAAAGATTCTGAAGGAATTCTGAACCACTATGTATTAAAGAAGTGACAACCCATTTTGCTTTCCCTTATTAATTCAAAGTGCAACACAAGCATTTGATCATCTTCTGACCAAGCTCCTATACATTTCATCTTGACCAGGATTTCTGAGAGCTCTGGGATCCTGATTGGAATCCTTGGTTGTGTATCTGAATCAGTTACTAAGTTTACATACTGACAGAGAAAAACCTTAATTTCCCCCTGTGGTATTTTTCTGAGAAAAAGTGATCAAAGAAATTAAGATTTATAAAAGCTACTTATGTCATATAAATCAGACATCACTCAGCAATGGCTATATCACAAGTGAAGAAAACACAGGGTACCTCATTATAGAAATAATCTATACTGTCTGCCTAGTAATAGCTCTCTCTGCTTTCTATAAACTCCAAGCACAAATATCAGACTGGAATGTCTTTCTGGAAAGCAGTGTCTCATTGGAATTTATATAAATTTGAGAAATTTACATACCTCAGGGTAAGAAAGACTCAATTTTTCATTGCTGTGTAGATAAATAGATGGCTATCTAAATGGCTAGGAGTATTGGGCATAGGAAAACTAATGGAAACTCAAGTGAAAGCATTGCATTTGGAAGTAGGCAAATCTCACAAGGTTGATGGTGACTGTGGATTGCCTTAATCTGATAATCTCAAATTTGATTTTAGGCTTGCAATAAGAGTGGGCTTTGAAATAATTTTAAGATTTTCTTTAGATGATTTTGAGACATGGGTAAGAAAAGGCAATTTCAGAAGAGAGAAGAAATAGCAGGACAACGGAAACTAAACACTACTGTTAACTGTGATTCTGTTCAAATTCTACTATGTTCAAATACAGAGATATTGATTCACAAATTATGGTCAAAAGCTGCTTTTCACACTCTCTTCACGAACCAACTGAAATGTTTTCAAAGAGGACAGAAATAAAAATATTTGTTTCAGTTTTCTCCTTTTGGTAAACTAAATAATTTGATATAGTAGGCCAGTTTCTGGGGAGTTCTATAAATTTTGAAAATAGAACATGAAATCTAGGGGTATAAAACAGGGTATAAAATAGGTGTAAAGACAGAAAGGGGCCTATGCCACATTCCCATAGTTTCTTTTTTTTTTTTCCAAAACAAAAATAGCAATTTATTTTTAAAAATATTAAGACAAAATTAATTATACAAAAGTGTTTAAAAATACCAGAAAGTACTGAAATATATAAAGGAGAAAGTAAAAATAACCTATAGTAATACCTCCCCAAGAGGTAACCACTATTATAATTAATTTTGGGGGTGGGGCATGCCACACAGTATGCGGGATCTTATTTCCCCTACCAGTGATAAAATCCATGCCCCCTGCATTGAAGCATGGAATCTTAACCACTGAACCACCAGGGAAGTACCCTAGTTTCCAATTCTTTACCAAAGAAATGCCTGTACACTTGTCGAAACTTATAATTAGTTTAGATTACAGGTAAAAAGTGATGTTAATTTCTTCATTTCCGTTAAACTTACTTTGGTTGTCTTTAATCCTACCCCGTGAATAGCTGACTCTGCCGTTTTATTGGTATTATCTTACCAATTCTGTAAGGTAATGTAGGGTTTCTGACTCAAGGGTTTGCCACTATATTTTTAAAGGAAGAAAAAAACCTCCTCTCTTCCTAATTGTGGTTCTCATTTTAATAATTATCATAAAACAGCAAAATACTGTTTATATTTTTCTAATTAAGCATTAGAATTTATAAAGAGTTGGAGTTCACAACATAGGCCTGATTTCTTTCTTTTTTAGGCAGGGTCCTACTACGTTATATTTAAACTGATGTATAAAAGCAGAATTCCAGGGCTTCCCTGGTGCCGCAGCGGTTGAGAGCCCGCCTGCCGATGCAGGGGACACGGGTTCGTGCCCCGGTCCGGGAAGATCCCACGTGCCACGGAGCAGCTGGGCCCATGAGCCATGGCCACTGAGCCTGTGCGTCCAGAGCCTGTGCTCTGCAATGGGAGAGGCCACGACAGTGAGAGGCTTGCGTACCACACAAAAAAACAAACAAAAAAACCCAGCATTTCAAAGTGTTAATCTCCAACAAGGAATTATAGTAATTAGAAGTTCAGCTACTTAGAGCCATTTGCTAAATTTGCTTGATAAATCTGAAATTCAAACAAGGGAGTTAGTTATTTAATATGAATTTTTAAATGCACTGTTATTCACAAAACAAGTAGATGAGACTGGTTGACTCCAAGGCTGGGCATATATTTTGTCCTTATATTTTGACTCTACATGGATGGATCTTCCTTCTTAATAACTTGATGTGTCCACTTGGATCCATCTCAAGGACCACTACCTTAACTTAGTCTTTGTTTCTATCCAGTTGCTAGTTCTGATTACCTATGCTGTATACCAAATCACTCCCAAGTGGTGGTTTGAAACAACATCATCCATTTTGTTCACAAACCTGAGGTCACAGGGCTCAGCTAGGCAACTGTTTCTGGGGATTACATTGGGTTTTAATTAAATGGTGGTTGGGGTAGGGTCTTCTTTGGAGGCTTCTTCACTAATACTTCTCATGACTGGCTGGGAAGATGCTAAGAGCTGTGGCTCTTTAGCCACTCTTTCTGCCTCTATGTGGTCCACCACAGCTCTCTTTACATGGTGGCTTCAGGCTAGTCAGACTTCTTCTATGTATAGTATTTTATAGAGAACAGCATACACAGGACACAGCAGCTCTACTCTGGCCTCATCCAAAGGAGTAGCACAACTTTTTTCCAGAGAGCAGTGACTTTTTTCAACAACTGCATTTCCTGTCCCTGGAATGACCAGCCTGGAGGAAAGGCAAGGATGAGTGAGACTGAATATTGCCATCATCTCAAGCATTCCCTTGTATGGCCCTAGGGGACAAAATTAAAGTTTCCCAGAGTACAAGGAAGCCAGGAGATCATGCATTTACACTGGTTTTATACTTAGCTTTTTTTTTTTTAATTTATTTACTTTTTTGGCTGCATTGGGTCTTCGCTGCTGCGCGCAGGCCCTCTCTAGTTGCGGTGAGCGAGGCCTACTCTCCATTGCAATGCATGGGCTTCTCACTGCTGTGGCCTCTCTTGCTGCAGAGCAACAGGCTCTAGGCATGTGGGCTTCAGTAGTTGTGGTGTGTGGGCTCAGTAGTTGTGGCTCGTGGGCTCCAGAGCGCGGGCTCAGTAGTTGTGGCACACGGGCTTAGTTGCTCCGTGGCACGTGGGATCCTCCCAGACCAGGGCTCAAACCCACATCCCCTGCATTGGCAGGGGAATTCCCAACCACTGTGCCACCAGGGAAGCCCCTATATTCAGCTACTCAGGCAGTTTTACCCTGAGGTCTTTTTTCAATTCATATCTCAAATAGAATTGCAAGACTATGGGTACCTACCAACAGACCAAGGAACACAGCCAGACCACCAACATCAAAGTCAGACACAGTTGTGAACATGTTTTTTGGGCAGACATCACAGTCTAGATTATAATGCTAATAAAAACAAAACAAACAAAATAAACAACCAAACCAAAAAACAAACAAACAACAAAACAGGCTAAGTGTACCCTACTGAAAGACCTGCACTATCAGAGAGACCATCTCTGTCCTAATCGGCAACTTACTGCATCAAAGCTGCCAACTTTCTCTAGTGTCAGGCCACCTTAGACAAGATAGTTTTTAACTTACAAAGGATACAAGTAGAAGGCCAAGATATTTCCCCAAAGCATATGTGAGCTATGCAGAAAGATACAGGTTTTCCAGTGAAGACATGAGGAATACATGGCACAAAAAGGCTAAGGTTTTCCTCTTTTGTAGCCAACTTTAATTTCTGTACCACCATTCCAAACAAGCAACAGAGTACAGACTTTTCACCCCTTGGTTAAATTTATTCCTATGTATTTTATTCTCTTTGATGCTATTGCAAATGGGATTATTTTCTTATTTTCTGGTAGTTCACTGTTAGTGTATAGAAATGAATTTTCGTAAACCAGATCGATTTGTGAGATGGTTAGTGGTATGTGCCAACTTGGCTAGGCTATAGTGACCAGCTATTCAATCAAACACTATTAGAGGTGTTGCTGTAAAGGTACATTGTAGATGTAGTTAAGATTTACAATTAGTTGACCTAAAGTAAAGGAGGTTTTTCTTGATGATGCTGGTGGGCTTCATCCAAATGGTTGAAAGGCCTTAACAGCAAAACTGAGATTTCCCTGAAAAAGAATAAATTCTTCCTTAACAGTGCAGCTTCAGATCCTGCCCCAGAGTTTCTGGACTGTTTGTCTATAGATTTCAAACTTGCCAGCCCCTTCCAATAGCTTAAAATCATTTCTTTGAAATAAATCTCTATCTCTATGTATCTATATAGCCTACTGGTTCTGTTTCTCTGGAGAACCTTGACTGATAGAATTGGTAATACAGTGGTCATATAATTTATCATCCAAGCTGGTTCAATTTTGAGTCTGAAAGGGACACTATTAATAATCATGCCAGGAAACTGGCATAAACCAGACCTTTGCCAGGCAAACCATGACCAAGGGTTCCCTTAGGTAAATTGATTCTTATTCACCCAGGGCTATCAAAATAATCCAACTGAGAAAAAGTTGTTTCTGGTTTTGTTTTATTTTAAGGGAATCTAGTTTGCTATCAAAAGTGTTCTGGGGCTTCCCGGGTGGCGCAGTGGTTGAGAGTCTGCCTGCTGATGCAGGGGACACGGGTTCGTGTCCCGGTCTGGGAGGATCCCACATGCCGCGGGGCGACTGGTCCCGTGAGCCATGGCCGCTGAGCCTGCGCGTCCGGAGCCTGTGCTCCGCGACGGGAGAGGCCGCGGCAGTGAGAGGCCCGCGTACCACACACACACACACACACACACACACACAAAAAAAAAAGGTGTTCTGAACTAAGGTAAAGAAACAAATCACTACATAATTTGGAAAGAAACCACCTATTGGCATTGTAGAAAGTATTTTTCCCTCTTTTGACATTTGTAAAGGTCAAAAGTTTGGAATCTTACAATTACTTTGCATTTGAAAAGTGATGAATCAAAAGGTAAATCAGAATCCACCCAAATAATGGCAGGCATTTAAACCTGATATATGGTCTTAATGCACTTGTCCAATTATCCAGGTTTAACCCTCCTCATTGTAGCCCTATTCAAATCTTTTATTTTTGACACAGAGAGGTTTTACATCACTAACTGGCTGAGAATCAAGAAAAAAATGATTTTTCGAAACTGAATGCTGTTAGAGCTTGTATTTAATCTATATTTGTGTCAGACTGTCAACTGTAAATAACTTTGGCAACTGGGGAATACAGTCTATCACTGCCAAAGTGTGCATCTACACCTTTTTTTTTTTTTTGAAAACTAGCGAATGCAACTCCAGAATCTTATTTTGGCTCTCGGATGAATTTGACAAAAAATGAGTCACGTTCGTGGCTGGGACCTTTCGATATCTAACTTTGCCATACTGATGAAAGCTGTGGCTTGGTATATTAATATTGCTAAAACCTCTGATAGTAATACTGGAAATTACATGAATATTAATTAACTTTTTGTTATCTTCATGTTTTAACTTCACGTGAAGCTTAAAGGTAACCTATTCCAACATTTTGGAAAATATCAATTAATATAATTGACCATTTAATGAAGTAAAAAAAGTCATACTATGGACCTTGTCTTCACACTTGCTCCTCCTTTTATATATCCTCTTTTTCTCATGAGAATTTTTGGAAGGAAGCATAAATACCAAAAATGTAGAGACAGACAGAGACAGAAAGAATAGGGACAGATAGCCATACAGAAAGAGAGAGAAAAAGAGTTGTACAAGTTATCCAGGGAATCAGGGTTGCATTTTATAAGTAAATTTCAATCCAAAGACTTAATTAAATACTAAGTTATAGAAAATGCCAGCGAATACATTTTACAGTGACTCTTCTGGGTAAAGGAATAATGGCATATTTAACTAGTAAATTAGTTAATATTAAAGACACACAGACACAGCTAGTGACATTTTAAAATTCCCTTATGTTTTTAGCATATATATGTGTATATTTTCTAACATACTCTTTCATCTGGTCACATTTGGAATTCTTATACTTAGAGAAACTGAGTCCATATGTATTACTTGAGTCTAAATAACACTGACAGAATCTTAAGACATGATATAGAGCTCTGGTATTTTCATATTATTGATGAAATATCAAAAAATTAACAGAGTGCTCTGGTTAATCAATAAAATTATCAACTGCATAAAAATTTGACCTCAAGGGACCAAACAGAAAACAAAAAGCAATGAAATTATAAGACAATAGCAGGAAAAAGAGAATCTGAGGATAATTTGGCTTAAATTAAATTTGATTAGAACTATAATGATCATATCACACAAACAGAAAAGTTACTACTTTACTTGAAGTTTCATTTCTAATTTGTTGGTTAGCACTAATACAATGTCTCTAGGAACTTTGGGGAATCTCCTTCTTTTAAATGTTTTCAACTACTATATATACATTTATAATTATTTATTCACCCATGACTCTGCATGGCAAATTAAACAACTGAGAACTAGAGATAGTTTATTCTTGGCCTATGACCAATATGTGTGATATTTGGTGAGTAATCAAAATCTCTGAGTCTCAGCATTCTCAACTCTAAAGCAAATATTTAACTATACATTTTCTATGTCCCCAATATTTAAAAACTATGCCCAGAGAGCACCTAACTGGTTTGAACTGTGCATATTGGTATGCATATATGAACGTACAAATGTTTTATATAACAAAGCACTTCTGAGTACTGAGTTTGATGGAGTGATTTGGAGTGAGTGATGTGCCCTTAACTAACTAGTGGTAAATCACTGTGGTATTTGATTGATGGAAGGAAAGAGCATGATATAACAAGAATTTTAAAATTACAAGTACAAACAAGGAAAGTATTAAGTGATGCTATATGAAATATTTGCAAGGAATATGAATGTGAAAAGTGAGAACTGCTGAACTTTTAAATTCTGTGGTTTTATTGTGTGGGGTCACACTATATGATTTTGATTTCATATTTGGCTTGGTTAAATTATTAAAAACACATTGTCTGAATTTACCTACATGAAAATTAATACACTTGCATATGCATGTTCACATATGTACACACAAAAACATTAAAAAATTTTTAAATCACATTTGAGTGGTAATAAAAAACATTAAACTTAGACCACAGAGAGAGAGAGAGAAGAGAGAGAGAGAGAGAGAGAGAGAGAGAAACCAACCAATCAAGAAACACTACAAAAACATAGTGAAGAGTTTATAACTATAAATTTGGGGGAAATGTCTATTAACTTGTGATAATATAAAAATACTGTAAAGATAAAGGTTTTATAAGTTAACTTTTAATATTACCTACAGCATATTTGTTTTCATTTTTATATCTTAAAATGAAAACTTCAATGACATAGACTTTTTTTAAAATCAATTAGTATATGGGGAAAATGCAGTTAAAAAAAGGTAACTCAAAGACTTAGTTCTCTGAAAAGATTGATGAAATGGGAGAATTGCTGGCAAAGAAAATTAGAAAAAAAAAGAAAAAAGAAAAGTATTTAACATTAAAAATGCAAAGGAACGTGACTATATTTGGAACAAAGACATTATAAGAAAATACACATAAATCAGTATTTTGAAAGTATGTATGAAATGAATAATTTAATGATACAGTTAATTTAAAATGATTAGTGAAAAGGCAGACTTTGAATATCATGAGAGTCAAAATTTGAAAAATAATTATAGAACAATAGTTACAGTACAAAGGTAAATCCAGTTGGATTACTAGAGAATTCTTTCAAACTTTCAAAAAAAAGTCTTACGTTCTTTAAACTGTTACAGCAAACAGAAATATCAGTTCATTTTGTAAAGCTAGCATGATTTCAAAATTTAATGATAACTGGCACTCATTCCTTCACCCTGCCTCTTTCTGCCAGCTCAGACACAAAGCTACAGACTGACACTACATAGAAAACACCACAACAGAACATAGGGTAATAGCTATACAGTTTTGGAGTAGGAGAAGGGGGGTTTGTAAAGATGTCAATGAAGACAGAAACTATAAAAATATTTAGAAAAGAAAAGCATGTGAACAATTCAATTAATTAAAACACAAATGAAAATTCACCAAAATATCGGTTTCAATATTTGTTAAAGACTGCATAAGTTTACTAAGTAGGCAAACTTCGTCCACTGCCATTTTACATCCAGCCCAGTCACTTCTTTTTTTTTTTTCTTGTAGTGGCTTAATAGGCTTATTCTTTTTTTTTTACATCTTTATTGCAGTATAATTGCTTCACAATGGTGTGTTCGTTTCTGCTTTATAACAAAGTGAATCAGTTATACATATACATATGTTCCCATATCTCTTCCCTCTTGCGTCTCCCTCCCTCCCACCCTCCCTATCCCACCCCTCTAGGTGGTCACAAAGCACCGAGCTGATCTCCCTGTGCTATGCGGCTGCTTCCCACTAGCTATCTATTTTACATTTGGTAGTGTATATATGTCCATGCCTCTCTCTCGCTTTGTCACAGCTTACCCTTCCCCCTCCCCATATCCTCAAGTCCATTCTCTAGTAGGTCCATGGCTTTATTCCTGTCTTACCCCTAGGTTCTTCATGACATTTTTTTTTTCTTAGATTCCATATATATGTGTTAGCATATGGTATTTGTCTTTCTCTTTCTGACTTACTTCACTCTGTATGACAGACTCTAGGTCCATCCACTTCATTACAAATAGCTCAATTTCGTTTCTTTTTATGGCTGAGTAATATTCCATTGTATATATGAAGTCACCTTTTCTGGCAATTTCCTCCTACATGAAAGCTATCAGACGACTCAGCAGGAGTTCCAGTTAACACATGCTCATTAAAATCACCTGAGGAGCTTTTGGAAAATAGCTGCTTGGGCCACACACAGACTATTACATCAAAATCTCTGAAGACCTAGGTATGTTTTCTACTTGTTTAAAATAAAAGTATTTTTCATAAGTATTGGCTGGGTTTTTCTTTAACATTTTTAGAGAAGTAAAAGGGCCATTACTTGATTACTAAATAATCACAAAAGCTGCAGACTCCTGTTTAATATCATATAAGTAAAGTGCTTTTCCATTTTTTTGGCATCGAAATAACCCTAATATATAGTTCTACCTTGTAATTGATTGTGTTTATTTTCATCTTAAATGTATTAAAAGTAACTTAAGTATGTATTCGTTTATTGATAGGAAGAAGTGCTGTGGTAAGGGTAGAAGAGAGAAGGAGCAGGGTCAATGTACAGCATGAATTCTAAATATATCCTAAAATTTCTCTTCATTTGCCTGTCTCCTGGAAGTCTGTACAGCAGCTGACTTCAAGTACCTCTTTTCTCTGTTCATTATATTCTTGTTTACTAAATTCTCAAAGTCTGACCAACCCAGGTTTTTGCCCTGCCCTCTTCCTACTGGTTCATTTCTTTGTTAGATGGATCACTGTCAGAGGTTCTTTGAGATTATTTTATTTCTGTCACAATTATAAAAGTCATGCTGGGGCTTCCCTGGTGGCGCAGTGGTTGGGGGTCCGCCTGCCGATGCAGAAGACACGGGTTCGTGCCCTGGTCCGGGAGGATCCCGCGTGCCACGGGGCGGCTGGGCCCGTGAGCCGTGGCCGCTGGGCCTCTGTGTCTGGAGCCTGTGCTCTGCAACAAGAGAGGCTGCAGCGGTGAGAGGCCCACGTACCGCAAAAAAAAAAAAAAAAAAAAAAGTCATGCTTAGTAAAATCAATCATACTTTCCAAAAAAGGATAAAAAATTTACTGTAATGCAACACATTTTTTTAAGATGATTAATAATAATGGAGTTGATGTGGCAAAACCATTACATTATCTTAAAGAATGTTGAATTTTAGTGTTATATTTTTAAAGAAATCAGGAACAACTTGTTGGAAAGAAGGATAATTGTGGAAGATAATTTTTTAGTAGAGTTTTAAATACAGATGTTATGTATTTCTACTTAGATGACAAAATATATATTTACTTCATTCCTCATAATCACGTTAAAGAACTTTCAACAGTCAGGTTGTGTTGGGTAGAGAAAGACTAATGTCTTCTTTAAGGCAGAAACTATATTTTTTCTTCTTCTGTACTTATATTTACTCCCCATAACACCTAGTGCAGTGTGGACTACAGGTAAGCACTCAAAAACTGTCTGAGCAAATGAACAGTACTAATATAGCATGTACTAAGAGATAAAAGAGTATCAAACAGTGACAGAAAGGATTGTCAGGAGGAACATAGCAATTGATCAGTAGTTTCAAGAAAACATTCAATATTGTTCCCACAACAACAAAAGAGGACAAACACAGACAAAGATCAATTTTCCTTTTTATCATGTATTTCTAAGCAAACTCCCCATCACTTTTCACCTCTAACATGGTAAATGCAGAAGGGCACATTTGCTCTGTTCCTGCATGCAGCAAATTAGCATAATTACTTATTCAGGTCCCCTCCACGCCTCCACTACCTACTAGTGGCATTATCATACACAAAAGGAATATGTGGAAAGACACGTCAAGGGATGCAATCAACTTCAATCTACGTTTACCATTTGGGCCACATATAGCTAGCAATATATTGAACATCCTCTTTCAAAGTTATCTTATTTACAAAGTAAATATCTCTACCACTATATTTAAAAAAAATAGAGACTCTATATATTCAAGAAGCCCAGTTACCTTGCTGCTTTTATAAAACGTCATCTGACAGGAGAAATAGCATTTGAACAACGCATGAGTTGCTGGGAGCAGGGATAAGATTTGTCAGAGAGGAAGAAATTTTCCTCTGCCCTAGGGTCCTAGGTTCTTCTGGCTGGTCTTCATTAAATTGGCATGAAACAGATTAACAGGAGAAAATCAAACACAATTTTAATAACGCGTATACATGGGAGGGACCCGGGAAAACTAACTCACCAAATGGCTGAAATCTTCACCTTAAACACCATCTTCAGCTAAAGACCAAAGAGGGTGTTGGGGGTAGTGGTTTGGGACTTCAAAGAGGAGGAAGGCAATTCACAGGGAGAAGGAAAAACAAATGTTTGGTAAATAGATGTTTGCTGGGCTAGGCAGAGACAATGGGACACAGAGTGCACTCTGATCTCCAGGCCCTGCCAAGTTTTCCCCACCACACCTAGCCCATATTCATTACAGATATCTCTGGTGATAGCTCTATTCCAGGAACAGGACTGCCAACTAAAAACTGTCACTTGCCATCTGCCTCTACAAGGATTACGTCACTAGCCACTGCGTTTGCTGACCTTCGACACACCCTGAAATAAGTTCAGGGTAGAGATCGGGAATGAGGTACTCTGTCCTCTGGGAAAAACTGGCAGAAAAGACCTTCAGATAGTTAGATATTTTCAGAAAAAGATTTTATGAGCCCAATTTCTTGCATCTTCTCATATCTAGAAAAGCACTAAAATCATTAACGGAGACATTTGCTCCTCATGACTAGCGGCACCCTTCTTATGAAATGTGTGCCTGATTGCACAAATACCCGCTTCACCAAAATCATACATGTACTGACCTTCCCCACTACCTCCTCTGGAGCAGTTCCTCAGAGCAATCTGAGAGGCTGTCTCCTGGGCTATGGTTGTAATTTTGCCCCAAATAAAACTTAACTCACAATTCTCACCTTGTGCTTTTTTTTTTTTTTTTTCAGTCAACAGGCCCTTTATTTCAATTCTTTAGGCAGCTAAGGGAGAGGTAAAAATAAAGACTTCCTAGCCTCTGTTTCTTAAAAATAATCAGCGTAAATTAACCCTCATACCAAAGAAACACATTTTGGGGTGGCAAATTTTACTCACCTACAGATTGAAGAATAGAATAGGAAAGAGAAAAACATAACTGGGGAGCAGGTCTACATTGACTATATATATATATATATATATAAAAACATACATATATATATATATATAAACATATATATGTATTATATATAGTAGGGGAGGAAAACATTTTCCTTCTTCCCTTCTAGGTTGTTTGGCTGGTCTAATAATTAAATTGACATAGGACAAATTAACAGAAGAAAAGCAAATTTAATTTTGTACACACAGGATACCCAAAGATATGAGGCTCAAAGAAGTGAGCAAAGCAGGCAGCTTTTATATCTTTTAGACAAAAAATAAATTTGTGAGGAATTGACAAAATAAAAGGGTTTGGGTCTTAGGTAGCTAATTAGTGAAGAAGTAACAGGTTTATACAGGCTTCTCAGCCTTGAATTCCCTGTCTCTCATGATAAGACTGTCGCTTTACCTCCTGGTACAGAGAGGGTATCTTTCACATGAGATTTATTTTCTGCTTTTAGGAGGACAAAGAAGAATCAGAGTGTCCTTCTTGTACTTGTTGTTTCTTAAGTAACTTTAATTCAAAATAATCAATTTGCCGAAGTGGTATATTTTGTGGTAGATACTTTGCTCTCCTTCAATATATAAGAGAAAACAAAACAAAAACAAAAAAGCAGTGGATAATACTACTCTTCCAAAAAATTAGCTTTCATTAGTCTTTGAGAGAAAAGTAGAATCTAGCACTGTGGCATCAGACATGGCTTCATAATTTTTCTCCAGTTAGACTACAAAGAATTACCTCAAATAGTGACAACTTAAAGCAGGTATTTTCCCACCCACTATTAAATGAAACAGAGTTGGAAATTACATGATTTATACTCTGCTTAACAGTGACCAATAGAACATTCATTCACCCATTCAACAAACATTTTAACTCTTATGTAAAAACCCATCCAGAGCAAAAAGTAAAACAAACGCTATGTGAAATGTGAAAGCAAAGGCCTCTTGATAGTAAAAGGGGAGAGTGATTAAAACCACATAGTTCAGTGAAGGCTAAGAGAAAGAGAGTGAAGTGGAGCAGAATATGCCACCCCAAAATATGCCCCTTTAGCATAAAGATTATTTTGACCTGGTTGTTAAAAACAAAACAAAACAAAAACAAACAGCAAACAAGGGAGAAGCTCTGAAAACCAAGTAGTAGTTATCTTTTTGTGAGAGACATTAACATTTATAGGAAAAATATCCATTTGTACAGATGTTTCTCTTTCTGCATTAGGAAGAGGAGAATGTCTAAATCTCTAGAAACTCTTATCAATGGAGAAAACAAGGACTTAAATCTGCATTAGAACCTTATCCTTGTTTACTGTGCTTTAGTTAATAACCTCCCATGACTAACCTTTTCCCCTATTCAACATCTTCTGTCTCTAGCTGGAGACGGTATTTAAGGTGGTGACTTGGGCCATTTCAGGGAGTTACTTAGTTTTTCTGGGTATCTCCCATGTATACAGGAGGTATTCATGTTATTAAACTTCTGTTTGTTTCCTGTTAATCTTTCTTTTTATTATAGGAAGTTCTCAGCCAATACCTAAAAGGGAAGAGGGAAAATTACTTTTCCTCTCCTACAAGAGCATGTCTACACTAACTTTCCAGGAGGAATGGGGTTTGACAGGTGGTAAGAGAAAGCAAAGAGGGGAAGAATGACAGAAGTGATCAGAAATTCCCAGACTAAGAGAACAGCAGAGAAAGTAGTCAATTGCAGCTAGAGTGCAGAGTAGACTGAGTCATGCAGCACTTACTGCTGGAGATAAGCTGATTAAAGTATGACGATCAGAGAGGCTGATATACTGGAGGAAGAGAGTCTGGTTAGACAATTTTTTCAATAGCCATTAGATAATTTTGTCTGAGCAGGGTAAATCTGACCTGCAGTTGCTCAATTAAAGAGGTGTAACTTAAGATATATTACATAAACTATTTAGACCATAGCATACAACTATATGGGTTGGATTTTATTAATTCATCCAAAACATATTTATTAGATGATTGTTATGTACCAGGGATTGTGCTCATTAAATTAAGGGATACATAAGTGCAAAAGGTCACCCAGTCAAGCAGTGAAGACAGGATGAAGCATGAGAGTGTATATAGGGAAGTGTGAGAAAAAGCATCTCATGGTTCTTAGAAATGGGTCAATTTCCCATACATATGCAGCCTAACAGCATATGTCCCACTAGCCTAATGACTAAGATAATATCTTTTTGGGGTGAGGAGAAGGCAGGGAAGAAATGGAGGAGAGAGTAGACAACATGTAATTTCTTATTGTTATTTTCCAGCCTAATGACAAATAGAGAAACTTTAGAACAGAGGCTCCGGAGGGTCTTCACTGATTTAATTAAAGTATATATCCTCATATTTCTGACATTACATGCCTTTTTTCCCCCCTGATTTTCCTTCATAGATACAAATTAGCACTTGTCATTACAGGCTTGTCAGCAGTACGCAGGCAACTCAAGAACTCTGCATTTTTAGCTCTGGAACCCAACCTAACACGTGGGAAGTAACACAAAGCTCCCAAGAAGAAAGAGACATTTTAAAGAGAAGAGCAAAGTCCTTAGTCCAAACTCTTTGTGTTGAAATTTAACAGTAGGCTTGAGACAGGGTATAGCTGAAGAGAAATATTTAAGAATTTTAATATTGCAAGTAAAGGGCAATAGTGATAGAGAGATCAGGAAGGTGCAAGATGATAGGAGCTGCTGTCATTACTCTGTCCTCTCCCATCCCTTCCCTCTTCCTACTGTTACCCATCCTTTCCCCTTCTAACATTTAGTTTTACACCATTTTGCCTCTTCTAATTCTCATTTGCAATTGGACATAACCCTAGCCAAATAATATTTGGTAGTTATGAATGTGTGTGTATGTATGTATGTAATATCTAGTAATTATGTATGTACTTGCATGTGCACGTGCATGCACACATACACACACACTCAAAGACATGTGTATCCAAACTAGTGGGATTTTGTGATTGTTTTTTCCATCCAGTTCTACCAAGACCCGTATTTATGCCAGGAATTCTTTGTTTTCTCACTGCGTTACTTTATAATCTGCCTGCTTATACTGAGACCACAGACTCACCACCAATTCTATTCTTCACGATTAAGTCATATTCCTATCAAGATGAATTCACAAATAAATGACCTTCCCTATTCACCTGTGCCACCTACTAGGTGGGGTGTAGCTAAAGCTCTAAGCCTCAATTTTCATACCTAAAAACTAGGGAAACTGCACCTATTTCTTAGATTTCTTACTAAAAATTAATTGGGAAAATATATAAAATGTAGTGATTAGTACATAGCTAGTTCCCATTAAATGTCAGTTACTTTTATCATCATTATCACCATCTTTATCATTGAAAAATTGAGAAAAGCAAAACTTAACAAGCAATCCTGGCTCTCATCAAGTTCTTTTTGCCTTTTATCACTGTGTTTTCGGATTTTTAAAATTGATTTGGCCATTCTCATAAAATTTGTTCTATAAGTCTCTGGTTTCCAAATTGTGTGCCAAGGTGCCCCAGAGAGCTACAAAGAGCACTCTGATATATTTTATGTTTTCAAGAGAAACAGAAACTACCAGCTCATGATCACACTATATTTCTTTCAATGGCATCATCTCTCTTCAGAGCTCAGATATTACTAATTTCTTCAAAGGCAAGTACAGTGAGAAAATCAATGTGGAACAGGAAAAAAGGATGGAGGTCTCAAACCTGAAACCAAGTTCCGAGGAGCTGTGCATTGCCCACAAGGTGCACACATCCCATCGGTAAATAATGTTGGTTATTTGAGAAAGTAACAGAAATATTATTTTAGTCTTTCAACTTCTTTTCAACAATTAACTTTTCAACGTACTGTTAGGTTGTTAGATGTAAATATGTATTAAGATGCTTAGAACTAATACTCAAACAGAACTCTTAGGTGTTTTGTTTTGTTTACTGACACAGGGGTACCAGGAAAAAACTGTGAGTGTCATGAGCGAAGAAAATTTGGGATTCCTGCTGGAAGTGGTTCTCAACCTTAGCTGCTTATTAGCATCATGTGGAATAATTACATACAAATTTAACCTCACCAGGGGATTCTGCTGTACCTGACAATTGAGAATTACCACCATAAATCAAATGTTTACTAGATGACAAAACTAGAGAAAAGAAAACCTTCTATAACTAAGTCCTTATTCAACAAAGTCAAGCCCATCAAGATTACATTTTCATGAACTCCCAAAACTAACTTCTCACCACTGCTTACTGTCCCATTACCCACTTCTATTTTGACTGCATTTTTGTCTACCTTATGTTAAAATAAACTTTTGTCTTTAAGGAAAAGGCAGGTCTTTAGAACAGAAATTCTCAAAGTTTAACAATCTTTCTCTGAAGGAATTTGTTAAAATGCTGATTCTAAGTCCCCTTTCTCAGAGATTCTGATGTAGGTGGTATTAGGAAAACACAATAGAAAGTCTGGAGTAGAGAATACATGGAATCAATTACCAAGAGCTCCCCAAGAATTTGAAAATAAGAAGTACTTCCGAAAATTAAACCGTAAAATGAGGATATGATAGCTCAGAAAAAAAGTCATTTTAAGGTTCAAAAGATTAAGATATGATTATAATTGGATATATTTAATATATTTTTAAAAATACCCCTTAGTAGAATAATAATTTTTCAGTAGTGTAGGCTTACAAAGTGGTACCTGAAAGACAGACATTGCACTGGTTTGACAGAGCCAGCTGAGGCTGGCTTGTGAGAGCTAGGCTGTGTACATCTGTTCCCAGCTGTACATTCAGTGATATTAGTAACTTGAATTTAGCCATGGTGATAATATGTATACCACAGAAATTGGCACACACTACAAATTAGGATTTTTTCCTCAAGAGCCAGTTTGTTAAACATTTATCAGCAGGCCACTGGATATTGAGAAAATCTACCAAAACATGATTGAGGAAGGAAATTTCCCCCATGGCTAAGATGGAAAAGTATACCTACCTAGCAAATCTATCCTTGTTATGGAGACAGATATAATTCTATGCATAAAGTCTGAAGATCTTTAATATTCCTATCTTATAAATAATTTCTCTTGCATTGTTTTAAAATTTTGATAATTCAGCTTCACATGAAAATTTCTCTTTAAAACAGAAGAACACTGGACCATCTGATGTCTGTTCTACCTGATGGCAATGTTCCTCAGTGTAAATGAGTAAGCTGCTATTTAATTTATATTACAGTGAGAATTTTGTAATCATGATTATCAGTTTACATCCAAGAAATCCTGGGTACTGATAATATTGTTTCTACAGAGTGGCTATATGGTCAAGGATGTCATACAATGGTACTTCATAACCATCCAGTTGGCCATCTCTGAAGACACACCAGAATCAACACAACTTCCTTCAGAAGCAATCTATCTAAGATGATTACAGAGTACCTCAGCCTAGACCCATTGTACAACTTCACAAAAAGTTGTCAGAAATTAATAATGCCACAAATTGTCATTTTATCATGAAATAGTCACATCAGTTAAATTCATATTTAAAAATCGTCTCTTTCTCCTTATGGCCATTCTTGAGGTCTTCACAGATGGAAAGACAGATATACGCCTTCAACCACCCTACACCCAGGCAGTGAAAACACAGTCAGCAGAAATAAAAATCCATATAAGCTCAAATCTTCAAAGTGCCAGGACCTTACTGATTACTTGTTAATTTGGATATTTGAATTTAGTTCAGCACTAGAAATAGCTCAGGTACAAAATATCTATCCTAAAGGAGCAGAACAACATCATTTGTCTACTTATTATTTTATCCTAGGGGTTCTACTGCTTTGGTAAAGAAATCTGAAGCTAAAACTCCCTTGATGATGATCAGATTTATCATGTTCATTAGAAGAGATTACTACTAAAGTTTTTTTTAGAAGAAAACCCATTATAAATTGGGGCTTCATAATAATGTATGATTATGTTTCCAAAGATGGCTTCTGGCATGTATCTATAGATCCATACGGATGGTTTCTCAGGCCTAATGATTTACCCTCATTGAGACAAATGAAAAAATAACCCTGTAAAATTATAATTACTTACTACATCTTAATCTAGATAGGTTTTTAATGATAATGCTTTATGAAACTATATTCTTCTGATTCTAATGCACTATTTCAAAACAACCTAAGTCGATAGCAAATGAACAAAAATGATTAGTGAGAATAGGAAAGATACATAGAGCTTCTAAATAAATGGAGCATTTTCATGAAAACTATTAAATTGATGAATTAGATTAAAATTTCACTACCATTAAACTCTGTTTAATAAATGTCAAATAAATACTTTAGCAGTGCTGTACAGCCTTCATGACTGTCACAGTAACTGTCAGGGAAGGCATTACCAATTGTTTTTGCCTTTTACATGTTCTACCTAAAAAAAAGATTTAGTTTCCATGCATGATTGTAATTTTCACCCCTGCTGATGAAACCAAATTCTGAACACCACTGGGCTTGAGCAGGAAAACTTTGAGACCAGGTTAAAGATTTCTCCTAATTTCCTATCACAGACTTTATATTACTGTCCTTCTATAAATCCTTTTAAGACACAATCACATATTAGGGTATTACTGGGGCTCAGAGCAGGTTGCCCCAAATATGCCACAATGGTATATTGATTACTTTGAATTAAAGTTACTTGAGAGGGACTTCCCTGGTGGCACAGTGATTAAGAACCTGCCTGCTAATGCAGGGGATATGAGTTCAATCCCGGTCTGGGAAGATCCTACATGCTGCGTAGCAACTAAGCCCATGCACCACAACTACTGATCCCACAGGCCACAACTACTGAGCCCATATGCTGCAACTACTGAGTCCATGTGCCACAACTACTGAAGCCTGCATGCTCTAGGGCCTGTGTGGCACAACTACTGAGCCTGCATGCTGCAACTACTGAAGCCCATGCGCCTAGAGCCTGTGCTCCACAACAAGAGAAGCCACCACAATGAGAAGCCCGTGCATAGCAAGGAAGAGTAGCTCACACTCACCATAACTAGAGAAAGCCTGGATGTAGCAATAAAGACCCAACACAGCCAAAAAAATTTTAAATAAATAAGATAAAAACTGTGACCCAATATAAAAAAAAAAAAAAAACAAATAGTTACTTGAGAAACTGCCAGTGCACAAAGGGCAGTCTGACCCTCCTCTGATCCCCTGAAAGCAGGAAACAAATCTCCCATGTGAAGGCACCCTCCCTATATAAGGAGGTAGAGAGGCTTCCTTGTTGCCAGAGATAGGGAATTCTTGGCTGAGAAACCTATATAAGCCTTATTACTTCTTTACTAATTTACTACCCAAAACCCAAACTCTGTTTAGCTTTTTCACTAATTAAGCACCCAAAGTCTAAGTTTCTTTGTCCTGTCAATTTCTCACAAAGTTGTTTCTTTGCCTAAAAAGTATAAAAGCTGTCTGTTTCGGTCGCTTCTTAGGTTCTATTTCTATGAGACTTCAGTATCTACAAATTAGTTTTTTTGTTTTTCTGTTAAACTGTCGTGTGTCAATTTAATTATTATTCCCCTTCCCTGACAGTATTTTTTCAGTACTGTAGATAGAGGATATGTGTTCAATATATCAGCTCCCCAGGATAATCAATCTGTGTAGCAATGTTTTATTCTCAGACCTACAAGCAAGTGGAGAGGATTGTTGACTTGGCCAGAGCAAAAACCTCAGCTAGGCTTTTCAGGAACAAAATAGTAGATATAGCAAGAGGGCAATCTGCTTTAACAGCTAATGAAATGTCTCTTTCAGCAGGAATAACTGATGGGTTTGTTGTTTGAACTGCACAATGTAAAGATGAAGGAGATCTGATAGAAAAAATAATAATGATATTACAATATGATGGCTGCTGTATCAGTCTGAGTCCATGGGTGAGTATAATAAACACTATAGGCATGTAGTGCACGTGAGAAATAGACCACTTTCCTTTATGATTGTGAGGTTAAAATATTACAACATGAGATTAATTAAGAAAGTGTGGTATCTATTCAGGATTAGATTAACAGACTAATGGAAAACAGCAAAATTTTAGAATCACAAATAACCATCTGCGGGAAATTGAAATTCAAAACAAAGCAGTCATACAACAAATCACTGGGGCAAATGTTGACTACAGTATTATGGTTTTCCATGTAGGAAAATCTATTAGATCACACACCATATAAGACATGACAAATGAAATAAAAACTTAAATATAGAAATTGAAACATTAAATATTTAGAAGAAATACAATGGAATTCAGTTACGACTGTTCTAAGTTACTTAAACAAGACAGAAGAAGCACATCATATAAAGTAAGTTAAATTTGGCTTCAATAAAATTTAAAATTTCTGATTTAAAAACAGTACTACAAACCAAGATATATGCACAGACTAGAAGACTATATTTGTAATGTATATAACTAAAGAGTAATGTCCATAATATATAAAAAATTCTTACTAATCAGTAAGAGAAAAATAATCAAATAGAACAATGGGCAAAGTTAAAAATAACAAATCACAGAACTTAAATAGAAAGTACACATTTAAAGTATGTTCAAGCAGTTGTTAATTAGGGAAGGGAGGGGATGTGAGACCAGGGAGAAACAAACAGTCAAGATCAGCCTTGGGGCAAGGTCCTGTTTTCCCATCAACAATACACATAACAATATCTTTAAGCTATTTTGCAGATGTCAAAACCCCCTCCAGGTGGGAGAAGTTAACGATTAAACGATGGTATGCTGCTCACAGACATGTAGACCCCAGACCAGTTGGACCTGAAGGTTGGTGATGCTGACTCCTACTTACCTCACCACAAACCCATCAGAAGAATGAAAGCCTGTTACTGCCTTGATCCTTATTGCATACCCCTGACCAGGAGCCCTGACTATAAGACCTCTCCCTATTCCCCAGGGAGGGGGCACAGTTCTTCAGGCGCTAGCCTACTGTGTCCCCCCTTTGCCTGGCAAAGTAATAACACTATCCTTTTCTACTTCACCTGCCCCCCCCCCCCAAAAATAAAGTATGTTCAAAATTCCCTAGTTATCAGGGAAATGTAAATTAAATAATCATGAGATATCATTTAATAATGATTACAGAGGCAAAATTTTAAAGTCTGAGAGTACCAAGTTTCTGCAAGACTGTAGAGCACCAGTAAATCTCATACAACACTGAAGGAGGCATTGCTCTTTTAATGGAAGCACTTTGAAGAGCAATTTGGAAATAATTATTTAGAAAAATATACACATTCCTTACACCTCAGGAAACATACTCCTCACAAAATACCCTGTATTCTTGGTCCTAAAGAAATCCTTGCCCATAACGCACAGTAAGTCACAATAGAAGCACATTCATTGTGACATTATAATCGAGAATTATAATAAACTTTAACATTTTAATAACCAAGAAAATGTGTAAATTACTTGTGGTATATTCATATGATGGTATAATATAAATATATGTATATAAAATAGAAGTGTTAACATGAATAAATTCAATAAATATGATGTTGATTTAAAAAGAAACTTCAGAAGGATACAGTAGTATACCATTTATATAAAATTTAAACTCATGAAAACAATGCCATCTATTGTTTATAGACATTTTTATACTTTATGTATACATACATGGGAATGATAATCAACAAAACAAGGATAGTTGCTATACCTAGGAATGATAAAGTGGGAATAAGAGAAAGACATTATGTAATTTTTTTTCTTAAGAAGTAATTAAAAAGAAGAAAAATATGTCAGGCTATAAAGATTTGAAAATTTATGTTGTGGGTATACAGAAATTCATTATATAATTTGTGTATAATTTTTCTTTGTACTTAAATTTTTCACTAAAAATTTGTATAAATAAAATATGGCATTAAAAATAGTCATTGGGAAGCTTAAAAAAAACAAAAAAAAAAGCTGTATTTTCTTGGCCAAAAGTCAGGGGAGAAGAGCACTCAGGGAGGGGAAGGGAAGAGTTTGGGTCTTCTTTTTCCCTGAAGATATTTACTGACATGGATAGGGTGGCTGATAGGTTGAATAACACTATTTAAAAAAAAAAAATCTTAGAAAGTATATGTATATAATTCCAAACTTACATAAAAGTTTCAAGAATAAAGGTATTCAATGTATACCCTTTATATCAATTCAATTATTGTTAATATTGTACAAAATATGCATACACATAACTAGTTTTTATTTTTCTGAAATATTTGAAAGACAATATATCATGCTCTTTACCCCTAAATACTTCAGCTTATCTTTCCTAAGAATATGAATATTCTTTAAGATAATGGCAGTATAGTTAACAATTTCAGTACATAAAACACTGATACAATACTTTTATCAATTTTATCAGCTGACCCAATGATGTCATTTATAACATTTCCCCCTCCAATATATTATCTTATCTAAGGTCAGCTATTTCAATTATTTGCCAGGTCTCCTTAGCCTCATTTAATATGGAACATTTTCATAGCCTTTCTTTATTATGATATTAACATTTCTAATACAGTAATCCTCCTACCTTTTAAAAATAGAACTATCCTGTTTTTTCTATCTCCTCATTACATTCTCAGCCAAAATAAAACATGAACAACTTAGTGTTCTCCTCAGGGTATCACCTCTGGATGCATATGACATCCTCCTGTTTGTGTGCCCATCATCGATAACATTAATTTTGCTCACTCTGTCAAAGTGTTGTCTAATTAATTTCTCACTGTATAACAATTTTATTTCCTTGTGGCTATTAAGCAATCTGACATTTTTAAGACCATACAAATATCCAGTTTCTTATTAAGTTTTCCTCCTAACCTTAAAATCTACAGATGAACATCTATGGATGATTCTTGCCTGATCAGTCTTTACAGTGATACTTGCAAAATACTGATTTTCCAGCTCCAGCGCTCTGTCCATATTTACCAAACAGCACTTGGCATTCTACTGTAAGCAACAGCCCAACTTTTTGCCTTATTACTTAATTACTTAACTAATAGATGGCTATACTTATTTACCATTAATATAGACTCATCAATTCCTATATTTGCAATGATTTCTAATTCATCTTCATATTTCATTATTTTGGTGCTCAATTTGTCCCATATTTTGTCAGTAGGAGCCTCATAAGAGTGGCTTCTTTATCTTTTTGACATGTCCCTATTATTTTTTGAGTAATTCCTTACTTTTCTGCATAGCAATATAGTCCAAGTTCATTCTGTGTCTTTCTTGTTCCAGTCTTGGAATGAGCCAGTTTCGTGAGAAGTAAGTATTGCTTTGAGCAACACTTTCAACTGTTCCATGGGACTAGAATAACAGGCTGGAATCCAGAGTTTAATAAGAGAAAGTGGTTCTGCTGAAATACTTCACTTTGGATCAGAGCCTTAAAAGACTGCACCCTAAAAATGAAAGTCAACTACAGCTCAATTTCAAATCATCTCATTCTCTCAAATTAGATTAAGGTGATACTAGAGTGCTATGCCTTAACTCCCTTCCAGAATCACATAAAAAACCTCTCTGGAGAAAAATTATATTATTCCAATTAACAAATTCCCTCCCAAAACAATTTTGAAAATACATCTGGAACACAATTAAAAAATAAATAGGCACACAATGAGGAAGGACAACAGGAACAATATTCAACAGACACAACAGACAACAGAAAGAGATACACAGAGGCTCAAGGTATTGCCATTATCTGACTTTAAAATATCTATAAAGATATTTGAAAAGGAAAGGAAAAGCAATACTGAGAATTTCAGCAGAGAAATGAAAACCATATATAAGAAACAAAAATATAAAACGATATTATTGGGATTAACATACATACACTACTACATATAAAACAGATAACAAACAAGGACCTACTGTATGGCAGAGGTAAATATACTCAATATTTTGTAATAACCTATAAGGGAAAAGAATTCAAAAAAGAATACACACACACACATATACATAACTGAATCCCTTTGCTGTACACCTGAAACTAACACAACATTGTTAAATCAACTATACTTCAATTTAAAAAATATTAATAATTATAATTAAAAATATAATTGATGGCTTATTATTTTAACAGGAGTGAGAAAAGGATGCCTACTATCACTGTTTCTACTGAACATTACATTAGATGTCTTATCAAATGTAGTAAAACAAGGAGAATGAAAACTTAAACAAAAAGATTGGAAAGGGAAAATAACAATAATTAATCTCATATGGTTGTCTATAGCAAAATACTACAATATGCACATAGGATTAAAATTAATAGGTGATTTTATTAAGGTTGTTGCATGTAAGTTCAGTTAACCATGAACACATCCTTAATATGCTAGAAATAAGAATATAGGAAGTTTAAAAATTAAATTTGCATTTTTAATTACATTAGAAATGTCACTGTCCATGAGTAAATGTAGCAAAATATGTGCAGGGTTTCTATGGAAAAATCATAAAATTTTATTATGAAAAATTGAGGAAGACCTATATAGAGGGATATGACATCTTAATGGTTTAGAAAATATACCAAAGTATGCATGCAACCTCTCTACAAATTGATCCATAATTTAATAATATCTCATTAATCCTTTAACTGGACAAAGAGATTATAACATTTATATATAAATGTAAGAGTCAAGAATAGATTAGCAATACTGTATTGTATATTTGGAAGTTAGTGAGAGAACAGATCTTAAAAGTTCTCAACATAAGAAAAAAGTTCATAACTTTGCGGTGATGGATGTTAACTAGACTTACTGGGGTGATTTCACAGTATATACAAATATCAGATCGTTATGTTGTATGCCTCAAATTAATATAATGTTATTTGCCAGTTATATTTCAAAAAAATAGACTAGCACTCTTTATTAAGAATAACAAAGTGGAAAGACTTCTTTTATTGGAAATCAATACATCTGTGTCAGTAATTAAGACAGTGTAGTATTGGAAGAATGATACACAAATTTACCAATGGAACAGAATGGAGTGCCCAGACACAGAAATACAGGCACATGATTTATAACAGTGATCCTGCATAGAAGAGGGAAAAGTGAGCTATTTTACTAAATGGTAAATTTACTTGCTGAATTGTGTATCCATATTGTAAAAATATAAGAATTTGACTCATACATGACCAGACACAATAAATTCTCAGGGGAGTATAGTTCTGAATGGAAAAGGCAAAGTGTTACACCTAAAAATGACAAAATATAATATTTTTATGATTTCCATGTTATGGAGAAATTCTTTAAATAGGACACAGGAAGTAATTACCATAAAGGCAAAAAACTGATGAATTCTATAATATTCAAATAAAGAAATTATGTATTTTCCTCAAAAGACATAATTAAGAGAGTTAAAGGCAAGCTACAAACTCAGAGAAGATATTTATGATATATTTAACTAAAAAATGGTTCCTATGTAGAAAATTCCTTCAAATTAACATAAAGAAGAGTCAATCAAAAACAAAAAAAAATGGGCATGAGCCTTAAACACACTTCAAAAGAAAAGGTTATCAAGTGATCCAGGAAAAGTTGTTTGACCTCATTAAGAGTAAGACCAGACACTATAAAACTCTTAGAGGAAAAACACTCTTTGACATAAACCACAGCAAGATCTTTTTTTGACCCACCTCTTAGAGTAATGAAAATAAAAACAAAAATAAACAAATGAGACCTAATGAAACTTAAAAGCTTTTGCACAGCAAAGGAAACTATAAACAAGACAAAAAGACAACCCTCAGAAACGGAGAAAATATTTGCAAATGAAACAACAAAGGATTAATCTCCAAAATATACAAACAGCTCATGGAGCTCAATATCAAAAAAACAAACAATCCAATTAAAAAATGGGCAGAAGACCTAAATAGATATTTCTCCAAAGAAGACATACAGATGGCCAAGAGTCACAAGCTCAACATCACTAATTATTAGAAAAATGCAAATCAAAACTACAATGAGGTATCACCTCACACCGGTCAGAATGGCCATTATCAAAAAATCTAGAAACAATAAATGCTGGAAAGGGTGTGGTGAAAAGGGATCCCTCCTGCACTGTTGGTAGGAATGTAAATTGATAAAACCATTATGGAGAACAGTATGGAGGTTCCTTCAAAAAACAAAAATAGAACTACCATATGACCCAGCAATCCCACTACTGGGCACATACCCTGAGCAAACCATAATTCAAAGAGTCATGTACCAAAATATTAATTGCAGCTCTATTTACAATAGCCAGGACATGGAAGCAACCTCAGTGTCCATCGACAGATGAATGGGTAAAGAAGATGTGGCACGTATATACAATGGAATATTACTCAGCCATAAGAAGAAACAAAATTGAGTTATTTGTAGTGAGGTGGATGGACTTAGAGTCTGTTATATAGAGTGAAGTCAGAAAGAGAAAAACAAACACCATATGCTAATGCATATATATGGAATCTAAATAAAAATGGTACTGATGAACCTAGTGGCATGGCAGGAATAAAGATGTAGACATAGAGAATGGACTTGAGGACACGGGGGGTGGAGAGGCGGAAGCTGGTGCAAAGTAAGAGTAGCATCAACATACATACACTACCAAGCCTGTGCTCTAGAGCTCGCGAGCCACAACTTGGGGGGTTGATGGCTCAATTCAATCTAATTTGGGAGGTATTGTGAAAGTTATTCTGTAATGGGACACAAGTCACTGCTGAATAAAAATGGGGAAAGACTGATATTGATGTTTGCATTTATCTACGAAATTATGTAGTGTAGCACTTAACATCTGGACTCAGTACTTAGAGGGCCTGATTCTGCCACTTGCTGGCTCCATGACCAAGTGGAAGATGCTTAGCCAATCTCTGCCTCAGGGTCATTATCAATAAAATGGGCATAATAAAAGGCTGATCTCAAGGAGTTCTCCTGAGTGTTAAGTCAGTTAATTCATAAAGCACATAGAAGAGTTCTTGGTCCCTTTAATAAGCTTTTTGCTCTATTATAAACATTGCTTAATCAATGTAGGCATGTTCCAAAATTAAATCAAAACATATTTTATTACAAAGATGTAGTTTACTTTTTAAAAATACAAACTCATTATTTTAAATACTTTACACAGTATTTGCATGAACAAACTCCTTTCAGGTTTTTAGTTTGTTGTTCTATCCTCTGCTAGAGCTATGATTTGGAATTTGCCTGAGTGAGACAATCTGCAACTAGGTATGAAATGACTAAACCACAGACAATCTTACTGTCTTCGTTATTTTCATCATTGAAACCAGTCTCTGTCCAATTAATTCAGCCACAATAAATAGTGAAAGTTGTTAAGATAGCAGAAATGATTAGTTTAACCATCACAGTTTTCTTTATGAATTATATGTATTATAAATAAGCCTCTGTCTTCTTGATTAACTCCATTGAGTGTATACAGAGTTAATAAACAATATCAGAATTCAAATAGAATTATAACTTCTGTGTCTTGAGCTTCTACCACTTTTTTTTGTTTTTGCCTCTTGTTTCTAAGAATAATAGAGGTTTCCACATTGTGGAAGACTCAAATTCTTAAGCCATATGCCTTTTTCTTTCTTTTTCTTACCCACAATGTTGTAAGTTGCACCAAATTTAGAAATGAATTGAATGCAGTTGTACCACTGGGTTTCCACTTTGTGGAAATGACTTTTAGTACTTAAATCCCATGAGTATTCTATGGAGACTCACACTTTCAATCTCATAGCTAATTTCTTCTTAAGTTTTTAAAACTCTTTTTTTTTTTTTTGTAAAAGAAACTTCAAAATGAAGAAGAAAATGCTCAGTTTCCGGAGAGTATGTTTATAGTTTCTCATATATTGGGATTTCTCAAATAAAGAAAAAACAAGAAGGGGAACAATAATAACTTGCATGAAGCATTTGTTTACATAATATGCAACAGGCAACCACATCTTCTTTACTGAGAGTCAGTCAGCTTTTCCACAAAGGGTAATAGTTCCTAAGAAATCCAGCTATTTTCTACCCCCACCATTCTTGTGTACATTTGTGCATATGCATGGGGGTGTGTGTGCATGTGTGGTGTGTGTATACATGTGAATGTATGGGTATCAGTCAGTATTCTCCAGAGAAGCAGAATCAATAGGAGAGAGATTGGGGAGGGAGGAAGAGGGATGGAGGGAGAGGGGGAAGGGGAGAGAGGGAGAGAGGGAGAGGGAAAGTTATTCTAAGGAAATTGTCTCACATGATTGCAGGAGCTGACAAAAATGAAATCCGTAGGGCAGGCTCTCAGTGTTATCTGCCCTCCCCTCCTTCTGGCTGCTCCTGCATATGAGATGACACTGTTGCTTAACTTTGGAGGGAGCCCTGAGACAGAATAGTAGAGAGAAGCTGTAGAACATAGTTGATGTAGGTCTCTGTCATGTGACTGGAACCCTCCATTGGAGCTACCCAGAAATAAGAGATAAGCTGAGTGTATGTTATGGTGGCACCCAGAGCTAATGTACTTTTAAACTGGTGAGTTGAAACTCCTGGGATTTCCTTTCTTTATTGAGTAACTTGAGTCAAAAATATTAGGAGAAGGCAAAATTACCTAATATAGGTCAGAGTATATGACCTAGTCAGTTCACTCCTTGGAATTTATCCATGAGAAATGAAGTATATGTTCACACCAACACTTGTACATAAATATTCATAGCAGTTTTATTTATAATTGCCAAAATGTAGAAAAAATATTTATAAATAGGTGAATGGATAAACAACTTGTGGAATAGATATAGAATAAAACTCAGCAATAAAAATGAACAAATTATTGCTAACCTAATAGCATGGATTAATCTCAAGATAATTATGATGTGTTTAAAGGGTCAGTCAAAAACAGTACATACATGGAAGCAACCTAAGTTTCCATCGACAGATGAATGGATAAAGAAGATGTGGCACATATATACAATGGAATATTACTCAGCCATAAAAAGAAACGAAACTGAGCTATTTGTAATGAGGTGGATGGACCTAGAGTCTGTCATACAGAGTGAAGTAAGTCAGAAAGAGAAAAACAAATACCGTATGCTAACACATATATATGGAATCTAAAAAAAAAAAAAGGTTATGAAGAACCTAGGGGCAGGACAGGAATAAAGATGCAGACGTAGAGAATGGACTTGAAGACACAGGGAGGGGGAAGGGTAAGCTGGGATGAAGTGAGAGAGTGGTATGGACTTATAAATACTACCAAATGTAAAATAGATAACTAGTGGGAAGCAGCCACATAGCACAGGGAGATCAGCTCAGTGCTTTGTGACCACCTAGAGGGGTGGGATAGGGAGGGTGGGAGGGAGACGCAAGAGGGAGGGGATATGGGGATATATGTATATGTATAGCTGATTCACTTTGTTATAAAGTAGAAACTAACACACCATTGTAAAGAAATTATACTCCAATAAAGATGTTTTAAAAAACCCACAAAAAACAGTACATACAGTGTAAGTCCATTTATATAAAATTCTATATAATGCAAATTAATCTATAGTGACATAAACTGAGTCAGTAGTTCCCTATGAATGGGATGAAAGGGGAGCAGGAAGGGGCAGGAGGGAGGCACCCAGAATAACACAAAGAAAATTTTGGAGATGATGGATATGTTCATTATCTTAATTATGGTGATGGTTTCATGACATATATATATATGTGTATATATGTATGTTTACATATATGTTGAAACTAGTTATACATTTTAAATACGTATAGTTTAGCATGTGTCAACTGTACCTCAGTAAAGATGTAGAAAGAAATATTAAGAAAAGACAAAATTTACCAAAATTTACCTCTTTGACTCAATCTACCTTTGTCTAGACTAATCATCTAAGATGGGTATCAGAGTTAGCTGGATGCTCTCAGTAGACTCTACTTGTCATCCTAGGTTGGCTACCATATCATTTGACTTGTGGAAGATTATGATTTTATATAGAAAAACAAAGAAGTTAGAAGGGAATTTATGCCTAACCAGCTCTCATCAAATTGTAAAGGGTGTTGGGAGAGAAAGAATAAAAGTCAAATGAGTGTGATTAATTTAAGAAACCATCTGGTTGGGTTCACGTAAAAAAAAAAAATCTTTTGGAGGCTTTTCATAAGAAATAAGAAAAACTAGGGAAAATATTTGTTTTCTTTAAGGATCTTATTTCTTTTCTACCAAAAATACCTCTATGATAACTATTATAGGTATTTTATTTTGAACTGTGTAAACCAGACTATATATTAACATAAAGCTCTTTGATGAATATATTTTCTTATTCAGCTCTATCTTGCTAAAACTATCTTGCTATCTTAGATATGTGACTAAGTTACAGGGTTCTCATGGCACAGAATGCTGATTTCTAAGTGATATTCTCCCAAAATCTCTACTATAATCATTTGGTTTCTCTTGACTTCTCATTATCATACTCCAAACATTCCACAAATAATTTTATTAATGCAAACTATATGTTGGCCATTGTTCACTAATATTTTACTTGTAGGTACTCAATTATTCAACTCTGTGTTACAAAAAGGATAAGTGAAATATAAAGTGATCTGCTTAGGATTTTTGTTTTGTTTTGTTGTGTTTATTATGGGTCCATATACATAACAAAATTTATGCTTTTAACCACTTTAAGTGTATAGCTTAGGATTTTTAAAAATATTAAATTTCTTTAAAATTGTCTAGATCAGGAGTTGGCCAACTACAGCTCACTCACCAAACCCAGCCAGTAACCTGTTGTTATAAATACACTTTCACTGGAACCCAGTCATGCTCATTTATTTACATATCATCTATGGCTGCAGAGTCGAGCAGTTACAACAGAGGCCATATGGTCTGGAAAGCCAAAAATATTTACTATCTGTCTAGTTACAGGAAACTTGCCACCCTTGGTCTTGAGTATGTAAGTTACTTGTACCACTTAAGAACATTTGAAGATTGCTATACTGATAGTCAAGAGATTTAGCCAGTTATAAGACTCTTAAACCATGTCTACCATTAACTGTGACAACTGAAAAGTCCCATCATGTTTTGGTCATCAGTCTCCTCAAATTGCATATGTTGGGTCAAATAATTTCTATAATTCCTTCTAACTTGAACATATATTAACTAGAACATTTAATTATCCAGGGGAGGTTGTTAATACTTCTGGCTTCACTGATAGTGTCTCAATTCTTTGTTCCTTAAGTCTTTTGGAGATTGAAGAACATATTCAATAAATGAAAATCTCATAATGCAAACTATTGACATTTAAATTATTCACTGAAGTTTATAATTCCAATGAGCTAAATATATGTTAAAATTTTAATATTCTATAATTAGCATAATTTAAAATAACAAGCTAATCATAGCTATATCCTAAGCCTTCAGCAGCTCAGCTCTTTACCAAATGCTGTTGTAGGTGAAAACAAAGATTTGGCATGCCTAAGGTTTAGAATTACTTCAGAGTACCACCCTAGCTCCGGATTAGTTCAAAGCATACAGGTCTGTATTTGGTAAGCTAATAAGCAAAATAAGTGAGTTTTATGAAACATGATAAGAACAACAAAATGCCTTCTAAGTCATGCTTAGAGTAAAAGGCAAAAGGAAGAAAAGAATATTGATACTATTCAAAGCAGATACACTGTTACAAATTTTTAAAGAAATAGAAAACTGGACACTAGGTGGCTATAATCTTATTTTCATGTTTTCTTCAATGAAGAATGAAAATGTACTGTTTATAGCGGAGATGAAGCCACAGTAAGTGGAACAATGGAATGAAAGTACCTAGCATGTTAATTTAACCCAAGTCTCCAGTATTGACATTAAGATACTGAGATAACTTTCAGGTAGAACCACAGAAACACTCTTAGTGATGGTGTTTTCTCACATATCATGGAAAACAGAAAGGTGAGAGAAGATGGGATAAGTTTAAATGTCCTGATTTGCAAGGAGAAAATAAGAAAATTCTAGAAATCACAGATCAGAGAACATATTGTTTTTCCCTGACAAAACGTTAACACATACATACATACACACATACAAAATTCCGTATTTGTGTGCCCTTAGGAAAGGATAAGGAAAACCATAATCTCTAAATTGGTCAAGAATATGTTACAGCCAAATTACCTCATCTTCTACTTCAATGGAGTTATCAGAACAGGAGAGCAAAGGATGTTATATTGCTTATATTCAAAAAGCTACAGAGAAACACCTTAGCAGTGAAAGAATGCTTAATAAAATAAAAAGGCCTATATAAACACACAAAAACATTTCCACCATCCACAACTGCAGTCTGCATATTTAGCCTTTTGTTATTGAACAACAAACATGAAAACAAGAAACACTGTAAAGCTTTTGAATAGCTGAATAGCCTGCTATTAACCAGAACATTTTCTAAACACTACTCTTCAGTTGTATTAGTGAACACATTTGCATTTCTTTGAGTAATAAAGAAACTATTATGCTATCGGCAATACAGTATATCAAAATTTCTTTAAAAATAAACTGCTATTGACATTTATTGATTCTATTGACTTGAAACTTAAAAGTCATCCACAACAAATACAAGACTTTTGAAAGTATGAAAGAACTTATAAAACATTTCCTAAAGCCATGTTACTTTACCAGTGAAGAAATTAAGGCTTTATAGGGTAAAGAAAATTCTCTAAATTCCCATGGATAGCCAGGCAGACTAGAACCCTGTCTCTATGTCTATTCCATTTAGTCATTTATATTGAATTTGCCAGTTGGTTATCAAGGCTAAACTCCAAAACTTACTTAGGCAAAATTATCTAAATAAATTGTACTTTCCTTCACTTTCTTTTCTATATCTTTATATATTGAAGAGATCACATCAGTCAAAACAAATGATCTTCCCTAATTCTATACGTTACTCATCTTATAGTGTGGAAAGGGACAGGGGGGGAGAATGTTCTAATTAGTCATCAGACCTGTCTCATCATTAATAGTAACTAAAGTTGTGCATATATGTCAACAGAAAAAACTCCTAGAAATGTATGAGAAAGAGATATGACATAAAATGATTTATTTAATATTTTAAACTGTGGTCAATCATTGGATACAGGATTGTTCACTGTTAGAAACTAAAGCTAAGCATCAAAGTCTTTGAGACTTTTATATATATATATTTTTAAGACTACTAAACACTGGAGTAAAATTAAAGGAACTAAGGTTAGAAAGTAATCAACACTGTGTTTTCTCTTTTAATTGAAAAGGAAAACGCAGTTCTGGTTCAGCAACTGTGGCTTAGAATTTCTTTTAATTCTCTCCCCACCTCTTTCTTTTCAAGAAATTTCTTTATTTAGCTGGTGGAGATAACCAGTAATGCAAGCTTGAGTTACCAAATAAAAAAGGCATTAATAAAAAAGCACTGCATCCTCATTTCTGATATCAGAATTATATTTTTTCTTTATTCAAATCAGAACAAAGATCTTTACCCTTCCCATAAATAGGGTCATTATAATCTGTCTTTGTATATTTTTTAGGAATATGTAGATATTTTCTTCCCAGTTCATTAGCTTCATAATAAGTTTTTCTTTTGTTTTATGATTATTCATTTTACCAAAGACCAATGTTTTATCTTGATACATAGCTTTAAAAATCAGGTATTTTAAACATCTCCAGGTTTAGCTTGCTGCTGTTTTAAAGAGATAGTTTTCCTTTCTATCAATCAACCTCCTATCCTTCTTTCCCCACCAAAGGGGAAAAAAATATGGAGAAGAGATGCACGAAGGTCATCACTGAAGAGTCATAAACCATTGTGAATAATGTCAGAACTATAATTTAATTAGTGCCCCATCTGTCACTTTCTGTTTGACGAGCACTAAATGTCCAATTATCATTTAATATCTGCTCTAATCAGTTCTGGCAAATTTTGCAGGCACACAAGAGATGACATTAATAGATGAAAGTGAGGCTACTCTTGCCACATTAGCAGAAAGAAATCTTGAGCAGCACTAACTTCGAATCAGGAAGGTAAGAATTTATTCCAATTAGTGGTAATGACATTTTATATAAATGATGTTGCCGGGAATCAAAAAAAGAATTCAATTTGTTCTCTCAAGAAGTTAAGGAAGTAGCCCGGCCTATGGTTCTTCAGAAACTATTCTATAGATTCTAAGATAAATAAAAAAGTTAATCTACGTAATCAGCCATTCCTGATGCAATATCTTTGAAAGCCATCTACTTCTGGGTTACTCATCTACCTTTTGCAAACTAGTTTTTCCACAGACATAGACATTATTAGGATGCACTGGATCCATGGGGAGTTTTGTAAGTAAAGCATATACTGAGTCTATTTTGGACACTGTCTTCTGTAAAAGAGGAACAAGAATCAGTAAGGGACTCTCCACTTAAAAATGATAATACTTCAAATTTTAGCTAATTTATATAATTGTGAAATGAATAGAAATCTTACAAATTTGTTCCCACTGGCAAAAAAATTTAACAGCAGTCCATTTGTGGCTACTCTTGACCATTTTGGTTTAATTTTTAAAAATTGGAATTATAACTCAAAGGCTTTTAACTGTTGTGAAATTATTAAAGGTATGCAATAATTCGTGCAGCATTCTTCTTATCATTATTAACATTTTTCCTAGTGATTCTTCCTTTTCTTTTACTTTTAAAATGAGAAAAAAATGTTTTTATTGTTGACTGAAAAGGTGAAAACCATCAAGAAATTTCACATTTTCCAGAAAATAACTGCAGCAGAAGAGGTTATTTTAGATACAAAAAACTGAGGTCAAGAGAGTTGCTTAAGTTGTTTAACACTGGAACCAACAAATAAAGATATTTTAAAATTACTTTTTCCTACAATGTTTCATATTAACTATAAATGTATCTTTAATCAGAATTTAGTATGAGGTATATACCTCCAAGATAAACAGAACTGCACTCTATTCATCAACGAGAAAAATTATTAAACATCTATTTTGTGCCCAATATGCTAGACATTGTAACCAGAGAAAAATTGGGCTAATTTCATTTACATTCAAAATAGTAAAATTCTGAGTTTGAATATTTGGGATTATGATCTAGTTGAGTGGCTTCTGTTAACAATAACAGCAAAGCACAGAGTTTTAGATCATACAGATTATCTGTATATGCTTATAAAGTAAAAAATCTGATAAATATTTCACACAGTTTAACACATGGTCTACTCACTGTAGTCTTTAGAGCCTAATCTTCCTCCAGCTATGCCTCTCTTCTTTTTCCCAATAATGTATACGCTTCAATGAAAAAGGACCAGTAATTTATGTCTGTCTGCCTAAAACTTAAGCAATAATAGAAGGGAAATTCTCAACTGATATCTCACGTGCCCCCTAATGTAAATGTTTATAAACACATGACAGATGAAGTGTCTTCCTCTTGATTTAAAATTGAATTATTAAATTTTCCTACTACATGTTTTCATAAGTGATCAGTAAAGGCTTTCCTTGACTAGGTTTTTCCTTTAATGAGAAATATATTTCATAAAAAATTTGGGGCCCAATTTCAATTTTCTTCCTAAATGAAATGACTTGTGGGACTTCCCTGGTAGTCCAGTGGGTAAAACTCTGCACTATCAATGCAGAGTTTTGATGGGGGGGCGCGGGTTCGATCCCTGGAAAGGGAACTAGATCCTGCATGCATACAGCAACTAAGAGTCCACATGCCACAACTTAAGAAGCCTGCACACTGCAATGAAGATCCCACATGACACAACTAAGACTCAGTGCAGCCAAAATAGATAAATAATAAATAAATATTTTTTTAAAAAAGAGAACTGACTTGTATCTCCACAACAAGTAACTCTTTCCACAAAAATGCTCTCAGGAACCTGAACTCTATATGCCTTCTGGTAGTTGCTCATAAGACAAAGAAAGGTTTTAGACAGATCCTCTCCAGTGATCAGGACTAAAGATTTAAAATAAAGCTCCTTACTTTACACTGTATGTCTAAACTATATTTCTAGCAGGAAGAATATCACTAATAGATTTATATTCCTATAAGATTGAAGCTGAGATTGAACTGACTGTTTGTGGCTTGATTTCAGCAAAAATTTGTCAGGCTACTGTGCTTCTGTTTGACTCCTAATTATTCAGCCCACCCCAAAACACAGTTTGGCTCAAAGTATTTAGAGAATAGAATCTTGCTTTCTGCAACTTTGGCAGAAGTAGGAGAAAAGGATTGTATCACTACTGTACATGAGGGTGAGCTCTCATTATGTGCATCTCCATGTGTATCTGTTGACCTCTAACTTGTAAAACCCTGCTGAGCTTATAAGCCAGAACTTTGTCAGACTTTAAAAAGCACTAGCAGGGGGATCCTGAGTCACGACTTAAGGAAGTTCTGTTGGGAAAAAGAAAGTAAAATCAAGCAGCAAATTTAAACCCCAAAGTAATCTTTCCCCATGGGAACATATCACCATATTAGCCCTTTTCTGTGAGATGGAATATTATTGATCCAAAATGCCACCATTACAGAGCATGCTTCAAAGAGCAGCCTCAGTTTCAAAGAATAGTGTAAAACACTGTAAAAAAAAAAAATGTTTCTAGAATCTTAACCCCGTATTAATGAAACATGTTCCATTTTAAGTGTTTGTAGCTAAGGGGCTCATTAACCTAACTCATCAGTTTGTTTGTATCCCTTTACTAAGTAGTTACACTAGAAATATTTATCCCAGATACCTTGATGAACTAGTAGACAACACGTTCCTAAACAAAAAAGACATGGGTTCCATCTTGGTTTGGAAGTCAATCTGGACACTTCTGGTGTGATGTCAGAAGTACCACCTTTATAAGCGAAGAACAGCTGTCAGAGACTTGAAGACCTAAAGACAGAAAGCTCTGATTCCTATACTATACTAGTTTACTCATTAGCTTTTATACTCAGTTCCTCAGTGTTAACTTTCTGTCCATCTTTGACTTAGGAAATTCGCTTAGGACTATACTATACTTACAGGACTATACTATACTTACAGGACTATACTATACTTACAGGACTATACTTACAGGAAACTAGAAAAAAATAGCTATGGTATATCAGAGATGTGCTAACTCCCAGGACGGGAACATGTGTTTCCTGCTGTCTCTGATCTTGGTGGTCCCAGCGACTCATAACCTCCTGGGAGGCATCATGGGGGAAGAGAAGCTTGCAAAGAGGCCAGAGCCCCTTAATCAATAACCTTTCATTTCCCTCCCTCTGAAAAGTGCCAAATCACCTCACAACCAGAGGGCATTCACTCCAATTCTCTCTCAAATACTGTGTTTCTAATGAAACACATATTTAAATCACAAATCAAATAACACAGTAGGTGAAGTGTCAAGAGAGGTCATTTCTCAATTTTCTAAATTTCTGTGAATTTTAATTAAGACCTCTGAAAATCTATATCATTCTGTAAATTTATTCTTTTCACTTAATGATGTGAACTTTGTGTGATTATTCACTTGCAGAAGGGAAGTCCCCAGGGGCAGCAGAGAGAACCCGGTGGCCACCCATCTGAAACACTCATCTTTTGATAATCTCCAGTCAAGTCCTAACCTTTCTGCTTCTCAAGGCAAACGTTTAACTTAATGGAAACAGTGTCATTATTCTTACAGGTTAGAAAATATTCTCTCGACTCCTACATTTCAGGAATTATAATGTATATATTATTAATTCAAATATTTAGGTTATAATTTTCTCCTAATATGACCTGTTATAAGCAAAAAGTCATCATCCAGACCTGAAAGAGGTAAGTTCAGATACATATTTCACAGTAACATTGTTATTGTTTAATGTAATTGTTATTCTCTCACTAGGGGTTTGAATTAACCACAAGGGTGCTATTTAGCGTATTTCTGCTTCTTTAAATATAAGAATGTCCCAGGAGTCTGAAAGAGGTACTAGAACTTCAGAAGTACAGAACTCCAACTCATTTTACTGTCTCAAAAAGTATCCTAAATTGGGCTCCTTGTTTAAAATCTGGCATGCATCACTTTGAATTTGTAAACACTAAGTTCTCACAATCCTGAGTCAACACTTATTTCCAAGATCTTCAGAAAGGCAAAGGTAATTTGATCCATTCATAGACAGAATTACTAAGACAGAGAAAACATTGGGAAATTTGCAAGGACAAGTACAGTAAATAATATTCCCTTATTAAAATTCAAGCTATGGCTAAATTACACAGGTCATGAAAGAAAATAGCTTGTTTACATTAAGAAAAGAAAATGGACTATGGACAACATTATGGAAAACAACAATATAGGTGATAATCATGAAAATTTAATTTAAAGAAACACAGGCCCCACTTCTTTAAATATAAGTTTAGAGCTTTAAATTTAGTATAATTTTATAAGACTGACAAATTGTTTACCTTGCAAGAAATACAACACAATTAAAATTGTAAAAGGATTTTTCAATATTAATTTTGATGATTAATGAATTCCAGTATTAAACAAATTTAACATCTGAAGATAAAAAATAAAACAAATGGGTAATGGATATTGTGCTTTATAGAGTGTATAAACCTTTAATTAAAAAGTAACTAAAGAATTGAAAAAAGAGATTTTTTAATTTATCATGCTCGTTAATAACTACCTTGTACTCAATTAAGACATGCATGTTTTATAAGAAAACTTAGACGAGACTGATAGCTTTGGGAAATGGAAAAAAAGAACAACTGAAAAATTGGATTTTCCCCTCATATTTTTAGTAAGAAGCCTACATTGGTTACTTTTATATTGTGAATGTGAAAAAGAAAGTATAGGAATTGTAACAAACTCCTAATGTTTAAGTTTTTAAGAAGTTTTTATGAGTTTCAGGAAAAAAAATCCATTCTAAGCCTCTTTTTATAAAATGACTTTAAAACATATAATGGCTAAACGTAATTTTAAAACATACTTTACTGTGATTTTAAACATATCACTTCAATGAAAGATATGGGATATGGGAGGGCAGATAAAATCAACATTATAAGCTCCACTTAGAATATTCTCAATTAATTTATTTGAGTATAAATCACAATTGAATCAATGGTGCAAAAATATGGATATGATTTTAACAGCCAAATGGAATAATTTTTGTCTCTATAAGTATATATTTTGTCTATATATGGAAATATCTCTTATTCTCTCTCTATAAAACAAAATATGATAGAGAACTGATACAAAATAATTTTAAGTGATAATAGCTCAGTGATGTATTAATGATTGTCAACTACTCTGAGCTAGACACTATTCTGGGCACAGGGGATTTAGCAGTGAATGAGAACAAACCCCTTCCTTCATGAAGCTTATAGTCAAGTTCCCACAATTAAGTCCTAGTTTTCCTTTATATTAAGAAAACATTTTTAGTCATTTTTATTTTTAAGCTGAGCTCACCATAAAAAAATTATAACATGGGCAGAAATATTTATTTTTAGGCTAATATGATTGCTATTTGTAAACAAATTAATATAGTAATTTCCCCCCTTATCAATTAAGGAAATGATTTATTTGGGGGGGGACTAGATTACTTGCATAAATTCTTTTTTTCTTCATTTCATTTTGCCATATAGATAAATGATTTTTACATTGAATAAGCATGAGCCACACAGACAACTCAAACATAACATGAATATATAAAAGGAAATTTACACAAAGCTCAAGTGTGAATTATAAAAGATATGGTAAATTTCATGTTTTGGTTTCCCAATATAGAGATTTATCTTACTCTTTCAAAAAAAGCAGGAGGTCTGTCAGCTGAATGAAGAAAGATACCCATCAACTGAATGAAAAAAGGTACCCATCAACTGAATGAAAACAGATACCCATCCTCAATGTTTTAGGGAAAAATGGTAATGAAGATATAACATGTACATATTAAGGGAACTATTTTTGGTTTGGCAACCTGTAATTTTTGTGTAACAGTTAAATATGCATCTGTTCTCTTATTTCCAGTGAGGGAAAAACATGATAACCATCTGAAACCATTTTAGTGTATTTTTAAAGCAAATATGCTTTTTACCCAAAAATAATTCACTACAATAGGCATAAAATGAAAATGAAAAGAGACACATGGGAATTTACAAAATTAAACACTATGGCAAGTTTTCTACTTTCCTACATTAACAAAAGAGTTAGCCATTAGGCCTACTATTGTTCTGTGAATTTATTACCATGATCAGGATTAAGAAAAAAGCCCTTAAAGCCAACCTCTAGGAAAAATAAAAAATAAAAAAATAAAGATATGCTTTATCTTAAAGATGCTCCTTTTTCATTCTTTGTTTCCCCTCCTTTTATACAGCTGTGACATCACCAAGTAGTACTTATGCTTCCATTCCCTTCTATACATCCTGCTCCCAAATCTTTCAGTTTCATACATCAAAAAATACCTGGCCAATCTTTCATTCTCAGCCTTTAAAACAACTGATGTGCTAATATCATATATACTCTGGAGGAATGTCCTACAGAGCTTTAGAACAGGCTATGACTTATGTTCATTGTCTGGACTCTATACAGTTTCTCGTCTTCACTCAAATTATTGCATCATTAGTCGAGGTGCATGTAATGTTTTAATTTTCAAATGGTCTACCTCAGGCTAATTTGTGAATTCCATATAAAAACTTTGTCCTGCATTCTTGGTTATGGATAGGCAGAAAGTAACCAAGGAGTTGAAGACTAAAAAAAAAAAAAAATAGAACAAATTCTAATTTGTGCCTTGAACAACTGCAATACCGAGTTTTGGCTTCCCAGTTTATACTTTACCTTGAGTTTTTGCTGTTGTTAATTTTTAAATCAATATAGTGAAAGTATATGTGCTCATGTACAAGGCCCTGTCTGCTGAAAAATGGTTTCAGAGAAAAACTGTATAATTGTCTTGATTCCCCTTTCTCCTCCCACCTACACTTTTAAATTAAACATATATATTCAGGTACATAAAACTTTAAAAGTATGAAATTTGTATTTCAACAATATACCTTAAATTGGTCCTAGTATACAGTAAAAGAAAAAATTTAAATCATCCAATATATTATTATAATAGGAAGCTTCCCATAGGAGGAAGTGATACTAAAAACAAGAACAATTAGGATTAATTGAATTACTGAGCAATGAAAGCAGATCCAGGACTATCTGAACAAAACACAAAAGAGTAGTAATATAAATATTCCATCCTGACAGGAGGCTTCGCCATCCAGAAACACAAGACCCAGCTAAAGCACGCAAACTCATAATTTTTTTAAGAGGAAAAGGAGACACTGTTTTGGTAGATTCAGACGAGCTATGAAGAAGGTCACCAAGAAAATCTAAGTATCTTTAAAAATTACCTTAATCTCTTTGGTACAGTGTCTCAGAGCAAGTACACAGCACTGGAAGATGACATTCAGACACCCCAAGACTGTGTTTCCTCAAGTTATTGACACTCACTTCATTTATACCTTACCACTGCATAGGTTTCCACAGAAGAAAATATTGTTGTGGGCTGGAAGTTTTTTAAAAACCCATTTAATGTCACTAATTCATAGAGATAAGAATAAAACACTACACATTTATGCGTATATGTATATAACATAAACTTTCTGTAAATGGAAAAGCATATGTCCTTACATTTCACAAAGTAGTTGTATTACTTCTAATATAAACACTGCTCAAAAAGTGAGGACCAATAAATATCCAAGTGCCAACAAATGTGCAGACTAGGACTCCCAGGAGCACAGGTTTTCAATGGTTTTCTAGACACTTCCTTGTATATTTCCTTATGCAACACAAACAGAACAAGTAATCAAGAAAATCAGATTTATAAAGCTCTTCTCATGATAAGAAAAAAATTTTAGACAAAAATTAAGAAAATGATGACTGCCAAACCATTTGCATTCACAGACTTGTGCACTACTTGCCAAAGTCTTGATATTTCGATTATACAGAATAAGGACAAATTAATTGAGTATATAAATACATGATAGGTAACAATAATTCACATTTGTTATTTTAGGCATGTTAGATTTCTTAGAATGTTCTTAGATTTTAGTCTGAAGGGAAAAATTTCATTTTAGGAAATAAAAATTCACAGCTAGAATTAAAAATTATTTTTCTCATAAAAATCTGAATAAAATATGGAGTTAAACAGCTGTGAGTAAAAGTACAGAAGAGAAGGTTAAGTAAATTAACAAAAAGGCAGAGTCAAAGGAAAAAGAAAATGAGTGAATGATAAAAGAAGGACGTATTTTTAATAGCAAATACCTACTTAGTGCTTGCTGTATGTTAGGCAGTGTCACAGGCTTATTTGTGTATATCTGTTTGTGTATGTATTCTAAAGCAAACCTATTATTCCCATTTTGCAGTAAGGAAATTGAAATATAGAGATATTTACCAACTACTCATCGTTGGTGCAGAGATGGGCTTGAACCCAGGAATCTGACTTCCAAGGATGTGATCTTATGTGCTATATAATATACCACTCCTCAAGAACACTATTAAAGAGGATATATACAAGATAATTTAGCAGAACAAGGAAAAATAAAAATATAAAAAGATCAAATATGACTTTGGGATTAGTTATTAGTTGGGAGACAAGAAAAATAGTTAATATCCTTCACATAAAGCAATCTAAAGTTGTATCAGTGTCAAAGAAAGGACAGGCAATTTTGTCCTTTGCCTGTGAAATCAAATTTATGATGTCCAATGCTGTAAATGTTCAGCAATAGCTGTTATCTATAAATATTTAATACAAATGAAGTCATAAGTATAACTCAGACTAAATGCTAATTAAAAAATATAAAGAAGATTGGTAGTTACTTTCCATCCCAAACTTCCAGATGGTGTTTAATCAGTATACGTGACTATATTAGAGAATAGCATAATTTAAATAATAATTCAAAAGCAATTTGTCAGTGACAGCAAGCCACACTGGTAAAGATTCTGTGACTTTATCACAGTCCTTTTACTACATAGTTCTTTTACAATTATCTACTTTGCTACAAATTTTGATGCTGCTGGTTTAATAATTCTAGAGAAGTTTGTCTTTAGGCCTTGAGAAAACTTAAGTAATACATAAACCACTCAGAGCTTTAAAGAAGCTAGACTTATTTAACTACAAGCAATATAAGAGGGCTCCAGTCATCTTTCCAGTCATCTTTTTAATACTCTACTTCTGTTAAATAATAATTCCAAAGATAAAAAATCGTCTCACAAATAATCTCAAGTGGAAGACATGAGAACGCCTTTAATCAGTTAAACACTCAGGAACAATTATTAACTGATATCAATAACATATATGTGTTCAACATAACTGGGCAGAGATTAACCAAGTGTAATTGATTTGATTAATAATATTACAGTTATCCCTGTTCAATTAGGTGTTAAGTATGTATGTGTGTATATACATACATACATACATATGTATGTACATGTGCATGTATTTTATAGATTCCTAAAGTTCCAATACTAATTTCATCTCTAGCTGAACTTCCTGAACTATAAATATACAAAATTAATTCACTAAAATTAATGACAACTTATTTATAAATTAAAACTAATGTTTATCCATTTGGTTTGGTGCAACTTGAATTTTAATGTGTAAGGCTTTATATATAATATAATGTAATACTGCCTTAAAAAAAAAACTACATAGCTTTTCTTCTTAAAAAATTTATTTAGTAGAAATAAAAGGTTGGCCTCAGTTTGCTTAGTCCTCTATCTTACCCATAAGTAAAATCATAAAAATTCCCATTGAAAAAATAAGAGGTTATAAATTTATAAATGCCCTGATAAAGGACTTTGTGTTGTGGCTAAGAAAATGGTGCCAGACAGTGCTAGAGTTTAACAGAACTCTAGAAATCACCTAATGTGATGACTTTATTATACAAATAAAGAAACTAAAGCCTGGAGAGATTAAGTGACTCAATGAAGTTTTCAAAACCAGTTTTTCTTAGAACTAACTAGCATGCCCACTGAATCATAATCCATGGCCCTTTAAAGCATTCAAGATGTGCTAACATACAGACTCTGGAACAACAGTGTTCTAATAGATGTTAATACCTAGTCTGAAAATAATACAGAAAAAATTCCAGCAGGAAGGAGATTTCCGAGAGAACTTAACTATTACTAAGGTATAGACAGATTTTAAAGAAACAGAAAAGGGTAGGAGAGTAACCCAGGGCTATGAACTGTTAGTTATACAAGCTAAAGGGATAAGAAGAGGGGAACCTGGTCAAACAGGGAAAGAGAGAGTCATGTATGGAAGACAATTTTGAAAGAATTGATGTTTCACTGGGGACAAAAATAGAGGTGACAAAGTAGAGTTGAAACTGGGGGAATGAATAGCTCAACCTCTTCCTTTCCTTTTTTTTAAACATATTTGTTGGAGTATAATTGCTTTACAATGTTGTGTTAGTTCCTGCTTTACAACAAACTGAATCAGTTATATGTAAACATATATATCCCCATATCCCCTCCCTCTTGCGTCTCCTTCCCCTCCTCCCTATACCACCCCTCTAGGTGGTCACAAAGCACCGAGCTGATCTCCCTGTGCTATGTGGCTGCTTCCTAGTGCTGTGAAAAATGTCATTGGTAGTTTGATAGGGATTACATTGAATCTGTAGAGTGCTTGGGATAGAATGGTCATTTTTACAATGTTGATTCTTCCAATCCAAGAACATGGTATATGTCTCCATCTGTTTGTAAGGTCTTTAATTTCTTTCATCAGTGTCTTATAGTTTTCTGCATACAGGTCTTTTGTCTCCTTTGTTAGGTTTATTCCTAGGTATTTTATTCTTTTGTTGCAATGGTAAATGGGGGTGTTTCCTTAATTTTTCTTTAAGATTATTCATCATTAGTGTATAGGAATGCAAGAGATTTCTGTGCATTACTTTTGTATCCTGCTACTTTACCAAATTCATTGATTAACTCTAGTTGTTTTCTGGTAGCATCTTTAGGATTCTCTATATGTAGAATCATGTCATCTGCAAACTCTGACAGTTTTACTTCTTTTCCAATTTGGATTCCTTTTATTTCTTTTTCTTCTCTGATTGCTGTGGCTAAAACTTCCAAAACTATGTTGAATAACAGTGGTGAGAGTGGGAAACCTTGTCTTCTTCCTGATCTTAGAGGAAATGGTTTCAATTTTTCCCCATTAAGAACAGTGTTGGCTGTGGGTTTGTCATATATGGCCTTTATTATGTTGAGCTAAGTTCCCTCTATGTCTACTTTCTGGAGGGTTTTTATCATAAATGGGTGTTGAATTTTTTCAAAAGCTTTTTCTGCATCTATTAAGATGATTATATGGTTTTTATCCTTCAGTTTGTGATTATGGTGTATCACATTGATTGATTTGCATATATTGAAGAATCCTTGCATTAATCAGTCAAACAAAGAGGGAATCAGTTAAACAAAGAGGGAAGAAAAAGTCTCTTGCCTCTTCGGCAGGTCCAGACTTTTCCCCGGACTCCCTCCTGGCTAGCCGTGGTGCACTAACCCCCTGCAGGCTGTATTCACGCCGCCAACCCCAGTCCTCTCCCTGTGCTCCGGAGACCGAGCCTCAGCTCCCAGCCCCCGCCCGCCCCGGCGGGTGAGCAGACAAGCCTCTGGGGCTGGTGAGTGCTGGCTGGCGCCGATCCTCTGTACGGGAGTCTCCCTGCTTTGCCCTCCGCACCCCTGTTGCTGCGCTCTCCTCAGGTGCTCCGAAGCTTCCCCCACGCCCAGACCCTGTCATCGCCTGTGAAGGGGCTTCCTAGTGTGTGGAAAGTTTTCCTCCTTCACAGCTCCCTCCCAGAGGTGCAGGTCCTGTCCCTGTTCTTTTGTCTCTGTTTTTTTCTTTTTTCTTTTGCCCTATCCAGGTACGTAGGGTGTTTCTTGCCTTTTAGGAAGTCTGAGGTCTTCTGCCAGTGTTCAGTAGATGTTCTGTAGGAGTCGTTCCAAATGTAGATGTATTTTTGATGTATTTTTTGGGGAAAGGTGATCTCCACATCTTACTTGTCCACCATGTTGAAGGTCCCCCTTCTCTTTCCTGTTATTAGCACAAGCAAACCCGCATGGAAAGGCAATGAAACCTGTTGCTGTAACCCATACTGTTCGGCCTCCCAAGGCAGATAAGAAAGTACTGAAGGGTAGATGAAAGTTCTAGGTACGGCAGACTGAAGGTATATAGCAATAGAGCCATAGAAACTTTGGAAACACTTAGATAAATAAATAACTAATTAGCTTTGTTCACTGGACATTATAGAATCTTAACTGAGACTCTCTAAGATGGAATAGAGCAATCAGTGTGTTTAGAAATCTGAATATTTCTTTTCAACACACAAATATTTAAATCTTGCATATAAATAATAATGTATAATCATGGCTCAGGAAACCCTGGAATACATTCCACTTTCCATAAAATTTTAAGATCTTAGTAGAATTCTCTGAAACTCACATGTAGTATTTCTAGAAGGTTTCTGATATTCTGGAAGCATTTTAAAGAATCTGTTTCCAAATTTCTTGCACCAGAAGAACCAAGTAATATGATTTGGTAACTTTCTCTGGTTCCAAAAAGAATCAACAATCCAACAAATATAAAAGCAGTTACAAAATTCTACTCATTCTTTATCACAACTCCAAAGCTTTTCCCCAACAGTTAAAAAAAAAAAGAAAAGAAAAAGAAAAGAGATAGACATGAAAGTCTATAGTTACAAAGTTACTCTAACACTAAATTTTTGCAAGATTCTTAGGCTATGCATGAGTGATATAATATCACTTGAGGGTAGATTGTGATACATTAAAAGATGTTTTCACTAAACCCTAAACCAACTACCAAAATAACAAAGAGAACTAATAAGACAGTAAGGAAAATAAAATTTAAACATAAAAAAATCCCAAAGAAGGCAGAAAAAGGGAACAAAGAACAGATGGATAAGTAGAAAATAGATAGTAAGAGAATAAAATCTAACTATATCAATAATCATATTAAACTATTGTGGTTTAGACACTCCAATTAAAAGGAAGAGATTTTTCAGATTGGCTAAAATAGAAAATTACAAGTGTATGATGCATATAAGAAATACGTTTTATAAAGATGCAGATACATTAAAAGTGAAATGACAGAGAAAAAAATAGACCATGTTAATAATTAGCCAAAATAAACCTTCAGTGTCACACAAGGTAGGTTCAACACAATTAATCAAAATACTATAAGATTAATAAGTGTTCATGTCCTTAATAACCAAACTTCAAAGTACTTAGAATAAAAACTGTTAGAACTGCCAGGAGAAATATACAAATTCACCATTATGGCCAAATATTTGAATACTCCCCTTCAATAATTGATATAAAATGTAGACAGAGTAAATCAGTAAAATTATAGAAAACACTTTCAACCAATATGACCTAATGGACATTTATAGAACACTCCATTCAACAATAACAGAATATACATTGTTAAGATAGACCATTTATTAAGATAGACCATATTCTGGGTCATAAAATGAGTTTCAATAAGTTTAAAAGGATTCATATCATACATAGAACGTTCTCTTCCCATAATGGAATTTAATTAGAAATTTATTTCTAAAATACAATGGGAAAACTATGAAACATGTAGAAACTAAATTTAAAAATTCTAAATAATCCATGGGTCACAAAAGACATCAGAAAGAAAATATTTTGAACTGAATGACAATGAAAACACAATATATCAGAACTTGTGATTTACTGCTAAAGCAGTATATGGGATTGGAAGGGGCAGAATTTACAGCACTAAAGGCCTATATGAGAAAAGAATAAAGTTCTCAAATAAACAACCTCAACTAAAGAAACTGGAAAAATACAAATAAAATAAACCCAAAGCAAGCAAAATGGATAAAATAACAAAAATAAAAGTGGAAGTCCGTGGAAAAGAAAATAGAAAAAAAATATAGAAAACTCAATGAAACTAAAAGTGTTTTTTAGATTAAATTAATAAAAATTAATAAACCTCTAGCCAAATTGATCATAAAAAAAGAAGAAACAAATTACCAGTATCAGGATTGAGGTAGTTGATATCAGTAGAGGGTCTATAGATATTTACAAGATAATAAAGAAACCTGGTGATAACTTTAAATTTGACAGGTTTTATGAAATTAAAATGGTCCTATGAAAACAGAACTGTGAAAGTTCACTCAAGAATAAATTAGCTTATCATGAATAGTTCTATATCTACTAAAGGAATTGAATTTGTAGTTATAAACCTACTAACAAAGAATATTCCAGTCCTATTGACTTTATGGGTGAGTACTACCAAACCTTTAAAAAAAAAAGAAATAGCCGCATAGCACAGGGAGATCAGCTCGGTGCTTTGTGACCACCTAGAGGGGTGGGAGGGAGACGCAAGAGGGAGGAGATATGGGGATATATGTATATGTATAGCTGATTCACTTTGTTATAAAGCAGAAACTAACACACCACTGTAAAGCAATTATACTCCAATAACTATGTTTAAAAAAAAGCAATAATATCAATTCTATACAATCTCTTCCAGAAAACTGAAAAGCAAGCAATGCTCCTCAACTTATTCTATAAAGCAGCAATACCCTGATTCTAAAACTACAGAAAGGAGTTACAAAACAATAAAACTTAGCAACTGATAACCTTCATTAATGTAGATGCCAAAGTTCTAAACAAAATTTTAGCAAATTGAATTCAACAATATACAATATAAAAAGGATAATACATGTCAAGAGGAGTTTTTCATAGGAATGTAAACTTGGTTTAAAATTCAAAATCAAAATCAATCAATGCAATTAACCATTTTAAAAACAACCAAAAATGATCACTTCAGTATAGTCAGGAAAAAAACTTTTATAAAATCTAATATTCATTTCTGATAAAAGCTCTATCAAAAAAAGAAAAATCTCAATCTGATGAAGGGGATATATAAAAATCCTACAGCTAACATCTCATCTCATGGTGAGAAATTACATGCTTTATCCCTAAGATTAGGAACAAGGCAAAGATATCTTCTCTCACCACATCTATTCAACATTGTACTGGAGGTTCTAGCCAGTGTGAAGAAAAAGAAGTAAACAGCATTCAGAAGTAAGGAGAGGAGTCAAACTATCTTTGTTTGCAGATGATGTGATCATATATGTAGAAAATCTGATAGAATTCACAAAAATCTCCTGGAAATATTATACAAGTTTAGCAATATTGCAGAATATAAGATCAATATATCAAAATAAACTGTATTCCTATATACCACTAATGAATCATCAGAAGTTGAAATTTAAAAACACCCTTTTCATTATCATTAAATATATGAAATACAAAAAGATACTTAAGGTCTACAAATCAGAAATTATGAAATAATGAAAGAGGAATTAATGACCTAGTACAAGAAGAGATACACTGTGTTAATGGGTTAAGATATCAGTTTTCCCTAAATTGATGTGTATATTCATATGTTGGTAAATATAAGGAAAAAACATGGATTCAATCCATTCTTCAAACCAATACAAAAATAAAAATTGATCAGAGTTTTAAGGATTAAAAGTGAAACCATACCAAAAAAGAAATACATGTTTGAATTTCTCTGACTCAAAATCCAAAAGAAAAAAACTGAATTATTTTAACTTAATTTAAAAAACAATAACTCAACTGCATATTCCTATGAGATATATGTAAAGATCAAACAAAGCATAGAAAAATTCCATAATCATACTGTTAATAATAATATTGGGTGTTGTCATTGATATATTTGTGTATGTATTAGAATAAATAATGATTTTAGTGTCATTAGGAATGAAGAGTTCGCTTTAGAAAAAATATAAATGTAAAATTTTTCCCCTCTAAGTGAAAGAAGCCAATCTGAAAAGGCTATATGCTGTTTGACTCCAACTATATGACATTCTGGAAAAGACAAAACTATGGAGATAGTAAAAAGATCTGTAGTTGCCAGGGACTGGGTGGGAAGGAAGGATGAATAGTCAGAGCACAGGGAGCTTTAAAGGCAGTGAAATTATCCTGTATGATAATGGTGGATACATGCCATTATAAAACCACTGCACAACACAAAGACTTAATCCTATTCTAAACTATCAACATTGGTTGATGATGATGTGTCAATAGGTTCATCTTTTGTAACAAATGTACTACTCTGGTGCCAGAGATTAAAAATAAGGGAGGGTGTGCATGTGTGATGGCACGGGATATAGGCAGGCATACCCCATTTCATTGTGCTTCACTTTATTGTACTTTGTAGGTGTTCCATTTTTGTACAAATTGACGGTTTATGGCAACCTTGTGCCGAGCAAGTCCATCAATGCCATTTGTCCAACAGCATTTACTCACACTTGGTCAATGTGACCAAATATGTCACATTTTGGTAATTATTGAAATATTTCAAACAGTCCACCAGCAAAAAGATAGTGATTTGCTAACGGCTCAGATGATGGTTAGCATTTTTTAGCAATAAAATATTTTAAAATAGAGGTATGTACATTATTTTTAAGACATGATATTGAACACTTAATAGACTACATGACAGTGTAAACATAACTTCTATATGCACTGTGAAACCAACAAATTCATGTGATTCACTTTATTGCATTATTTGCTTTACTGCGGTCTGGAACAGAACCCTCAATATCTCTTAGGTATGCCTATATATGGAAATCTCTGTATTCTCCACTCAATTTTGCTGTGAACTTAAAAATGCTCTAAAAATAAAGTCTATTAAAAATTCTTCATATTTCTTATATTTTACCTCTGTATTGCAACCTCAATATGAGTTTTAACCTGAATAATCAGAAAGGGAAGAAAAGGAACTCAGGTATTGTTAGTTTCTTCACTAGTGGTCAAGAATTCTGTTCAAGTACAGAGATGCTCTTTGGGAGCTGTTTGAACTAAATACACCAACAAGGGAAAAATCAATAAAGTTGTTTAAATGGTTTCTCAGGGACCTTTGTGATTATGGAATACTACTTTTCTCCCAAGACCAATAGCTGTACATATTCTGCATTTTTGTGTTTTGGTCTGAGAACAATAACTAAACTTATTCAAACACAAACTTGGAAATAACAAAAAATGTAAAACAAAGCTACGTATAGTCTCATTGTTGTCTCTGGCTGAAAAATAGCTTTAATTTCTATTTTACTTATGTATAATAAATCATTAAAACTCTAAAGGAAACATCTTTTGAATGTAGTTCCATTCTTTTTCCTTTATTTTCTTCATTAATGCAGAAGGATCTGTACACACTAATATTCTTAGAAAACTAAGTGAGACAGTATTCCATATGATACGTGATATTGTAGATTAGAATATAATGAATTGCAAAGTAATCCTTTAGTTATTAGTCTACAAATTAATGGAAAGTCTGCATGATATGAGAGAGAATTTTCTCTTCATGATGAAGACTAGAGCTCTAAGTAATATGTTCTTTTTATAAATTTTTATTTTTATTTTTTACATTAATTGAGAAAAGACAGTCTCTTCAATAAATGGTGCTGGGAAAACTGGACAGCTACATGTAAAAAATATGAAACTAGAACATTCTTTAACACTATACACAAAAATAAACTCAAAATGGATTAAAGACCTAAATATAAGACCACATGCTATAAAACTCTTAAAGGAAGACATAGGCAGAACACTCTTTGACATAAATCACAGCAATATCTTTTTTGATCTGTCTCCTAGAGTAATGGAAGTAAAACCAAAAATAAACAAATGGGACCTAATTAAACTCAAAAGCTTTTGCACAGCAAAGGAAACCACAAACAAAATGAAAAGACAACCCACAGAATGGGAGAAAATATTTGCAAACAATGTGGCTGACAAGGGATTAGTCTCCAAAATCTACAAACAGCTCATGGGGCTCAATATCCAAAAAACAAACAACCCAATCCAAAAATGGGCAGAAGACCTAAATAGACATTTCTCCAAAGAAGACATACAGATGGCCAAGAGACACATGAAAAGATGCTCAACATCACTAATCATTAGAGAAACGCAGATCAAAACTACAATGAGGTAACACCTCACACCGGTCAGAATGTCCATCATCGAAAAATCTACAAACAAATGCTGGAGAGGGTGTGGAGAAAAGAGAACCCTCCTGCACTGTTGGTGGGAACGTAACTTGATACAGCCACTATGGAGAACAGTATGGAGGTCACTTAGAAAACTAAAAATAGAACTACCATATGACCCAGCAATACCAGTACTGGGCATATACCCTGAGAAAACCATAATTCAAAAAAATACATGTACCCTGATGTTCACTGCAGTACTATTTACAATAGCCAGGACATGGAAGCAACCTAAATGTCCATCAACAGATAAATGGATAAAGAAGATGTGGTACATATATACAGCGGAATATTACTCAGCCATAAGAAGGAATGAAATTGAGTCATCTGTAGTGATATGGATGGGCCTAGAGTCAGTCATACAGAGTGAAGTAAATCAGAAAGAGAAAAATACCGTATATTAAAACACATATATATAGAATCTAGAATAATGGTACTGATGAACCTACTGGCAGGGCAGGAATACAGACACAGACATAGAGAACGGACTTGTGGACACAGCAGGGGAAGGCGAGGCTAGGCCAAACTGAGAGAGTAGCATTAACATATATACACTACAATGTGAAAAAACATAGCTAGTGGGAAGCTGTTGTATAGCACAGGGAGATTAGCTGGGTGCTTTGTGACGACCTACAGGGGTGGGATGGGGAGAAAGGGAGGGAGGCTCAAGAGGGAGGGGATATATGTATACATATAGCTGATGCACTTTGTTTGTACAGCAGAAAGTAACACAATATTGTAAAGCAATTATAATCCAATAAAGATGTAAAAAAAATCTACAAACAATAAATGCTGGAGATGAGGTGGAGTGTGGAGAGAAGGGAACCTTCCCACACTGTTGGTGGGAATGTAAATTGGTACAGCCACTATGGAGAACAGTACGGAGGTTCCTTAAATAATGAAAAATAGAGCTACCATGTGATCCAGCAATCCCACTCCTGGACATATATCCAGAGAAAAACATGGTTTGATAGGATACATGCACCCCAATGTTCACTGCAGCACTGTTTACAATAGCCAAGAAATGGAAACACCAAAATGTCCACTGACAGATGAATGGATAAAGAAGATGTGGTACATATATATAATAGAATATTACTCAGCCATTAAAGGAATGAAATAATGCCACTTGCAGAAGCATGGATGGACCTGGAGATTATTGTACTAGGTGAAGTAAATCAGACAGAGAAAGACAAATATAATATTGCTTATAGGTAGAATATATATTTAAAAAATGATACAAATGAACTTATTTATAAAACAGAAGCAGACTCAGAGACTTAGAGAATGAATTTATGGTTACCAGCAGGGAAGGGTGGGGAGGAAGGATAGATTAGGAGTTTGGGATTGACATGTACACACTCCTATACTGAAAATAGATAACCAACAAGTCATTTGTTCATTAAATACTGCTTTATAAAAAATCTGGTGAAAATTTAAATTATGAATAATTTTTTTTTTTTTACAAAAGCAATAAATTTAAACATATCTACAGAATTCGTACTCTTGGGACATTGTTTTACTCATTTAAATGAGTGACCAAGAAATGTTCTCTGATTCATAAATCCATTTCAAGTTATTTTAAATGGGTGAAAACAAGTGAAATAAATCAAGTGCTGTAATTTTTGTATATCATCATGCCTTTAACATCATGTACTCCTAACAGTTACTAGATTTTACCTGTGTGATGTCATGTGAAATCAAGGGGTAGAACAAAATCTATTAGCTAGAGGACCTTCAAAATGGAGGAGGAGTACGATGTGGAGATCACCTTCCTCCCAACAAACATATGAAAAATACATCTACTTGTGGAACAACTCCTACAAAACACCTACTGAATGCTGACGGAAGACTTCAGACTTCCCCAAAGACAAGAAACTCCCCGCGTACCTGGGTAGGGCAAAAGAAAAAACAGACAAAAGAATAAGGACAGGACTTGCACCTCTGGGAGGTAGCTGTGAAGGAGGAAAAGTTTCCACACACTAGGAAGCCCCTTCACTGCTGGAAATGGAGGGTGGGCGGGGGGGGGGGGGGGAACTTCAGAGCTGTGGAGGGGAGCACAGCAACAGGCATGCAAAAGGCAAAGCGGAGGGATTCCCACACAAAGGATCGGTGCCGACTAGCACTCACCAGCCTGAGGGGCTTGTCTGCTCACCCACCAGGGTGGGTGGGGGCTGGGAGCTGAGGCTCTGGCTTTGGAGGTCAGATCCCAGGGAGAGGACTGGGGTTGGCTGTATGAACACAGACTGAAGGGGGCTAGTGCGCCACAGCTAACCAGGAGGGAATCCAGGAAAAAGTGTGGACCTGCGTAAGAGTCAAGAGACTATTGTTTCGGGGTGCGTGAGGAGCGGAGATTCAGAATGCCGCCGAAACGAGCTTCAGAGATGGGCGTCAGCCACAGTTATCAGTGCAGACAGCAAAGGTGGGCATGAAATGCTAAGGCTGCTGCTGCTGCAGCCAACAAGAAACCTGTGTGCAAGCACAGGTCACTATCCATACCTCCGCTCCCAGGAGCCTCTACAGCCCGCCACTGTCAGGGTCCCGTGATCCAGGGACAACTTCGCCAGGAAAACACACGGTGTGCCTCAGGCTGTTGCAATGTCATGTTGGTCCCTGCTGCCACAGGCTCACCCCGCATTCTGTACCCCTCCCTCCCCTGGGCCTAAGTTAGCCAGAGCCCCCTAATCAGCTGCTCCTTTAACCCCCTCCTGTCTGGGCTAAGGACAGATGCCAGAGGGCAACCTACACGCAGAGTCGGGGCCAAATCCAAAGCTGAATCCCAGGAGCTGTGCAAACAAAGAAAAAGGGAAATTTCTCCATGCAGTCTCAGTAGCAGCGGATTAAATCTCCACAGTCAACTTAATGTACCCTTCATCTGTGGAATACCTGAATAGACAATGAATCATCCCAAAATTGAGGTCGTGGACTTTGGGAGCAACTGTTGATTTGGGGTTTGCTATATGTGAACGACTAGTTTCTGATTTTTATATGTATCTTAGTACAGTTTTTAGCACTTGTTATCACTGGTGGACTTGTTTATTGGTTTGGTTGCTCTCTTTTTCTTTTTCATTAATTAAACTTTTTTTATTTTAATAATTTTTAAAAATATTTTATTTTAATAACTTTATTTTATTTCTTCTTTTTCTCCCTTTTGTTCTGAACCATGTGGCTGACAGGGTCTTGTGTTCCGGGCTGGTGTCAGGCCTGAGCCTCTGAGGTGGGAGAGCCAAGTTCAGGATATTGGACCACCAGAGACCTCATGGCCCCACGTAATATGATTCAGCAAGAGCTCTCCCAGAGATCTCCATCTCAATGCTAAGACCCAGCTCCACCCAACGACCAGCAACCTCCAGTGCTAGATGCCCCATGCCCAACAATTAGCAATACAGGAACACAACCCCACCCATTAGCAGAGAGGCTGGCAAAAATCATAATAAGTTCACAGACACCCCAAAATACATCACCAGACACGGCCCTTCCCATCAGAAAGACAAGATCAGCCTCATCCACCAGAACACAGGCACCAGTCCCCTCCACCAGGAAGCCTACACAACCCACTGAACCAACTTTACCCACTGAGAGCAGACACCAAAAACAATGGGAACTACGAACCTGCAGCCTGTGAAAAGACAACCCCAAACACAGTAAGTTAAGCAAAATGAGGAGACGGAGAAATACGCAACAGATGAAGGAGCAAAGTAAAAACCCACATGACCAAACAAATCAAGAGGAAATAGGCAGTGTACCTGAAAAAGAATTCAGAGTAATGATAGTAAAGATGATCGAAAATCTTGGGAAAAGAATGGAGAAAATACAAGAAACAAGGACCTAGAAGAAATAAAGAGCAAACAAACAACGATGAACAACACAAAAAATGAAATTAAAAATTCTCTAGAAGGAATCAATAGCAGAATAAATGAGGCAGAAGAACGGATAAGTGACCAGGAAGATAATATAGTGGAAATAACTACTGCAGAGCAGAATTAAAAAAAAGAATGAAAAGAATTGAGGACAGTCTCAGAGACCCCTGGGACAACATTAAACGTACCAACATTCGAATTGTACGGGTCCAAGAAGAAGAAGAGAAAAAGAAAAGGTCTGAGAATATATGTGAAGAGACTATAGTTGAAAACTTCCCTAACATGGGAAAGGAAATAGTCAATCAAGCTCAGGAAGCACAGAGAGCCCCATACAGGATAAATCCAACGAAAACACACCAAGACATGTTAATCAAACTATCAAAAATTAAATACAAAGAAAAAATACTAAAAGTAGCAAGGGAAAAGCAATAAATAACATACAAGGGAATCCCCATAAGGTTAACAGCTGATCTTTCAGCAGAAACTCTGCAAGCCAGAAGGGAGTGGCAGGACATATTTAAAGTGATGAAAGGGAAAAACCTACAACCAAGATTACTCTACCCAGCAAGGATCTCATTCAGATTTGATGGAGAAATTAAAACCTTTACATAAAAGCAAAAGTTAAGAGAATTCAGCACCACCAAACCAGCTTTACAACAAATGCTACAGGAACTACTCTAGGCAAAAACACAAGAGAAAGGAAAGACCTACAATAACAAACCTAAAATAATTAATGGTAATAGGAACACACATGTTAATAACCACCTTAAATACAAATGGATTAAATGCTCCCACCAAAAGACACAGACTGGCTGAATGGATACAAAAACCAGACCCGTATATATGCTGTCTACAAGACACCCACTTCAGACCTAGGGACACATACAGACTGAAAGAGAGGGCCTGGAAAAAGATATTCCATGCAAATGGAAATCAAAAGAAAGCTGGAGTAGTAAATCTCATATCAAACAAAATAGACTTTAAAACAAAGACTATCACAAGAGACAAAGAAGGACACTACATAACGATCAAGGGATCAATCCAAGAAGAAGAAATAACAATTGTAAATATTTATGCACCCAACATAGGAACACCTCAATATGTAAGGCAAATTCTAACAGCCATAAAAGGGGAGATCAACAGTAACAAAATCATAGTAAGGGACTTTCCCTACTTTCACCAGTGGACAGATCATCCCAAACGAAAATAAATAAGGAAACACAAGCTTTAAATGACACATTAGACAAGATGAACTTAACTGATATTTATGGGACATTACATCCAAAAAAAACAGAATACATTTTCTTCTCAAGTGCTCATGGAACATTCTCCAGGATAGATCATATCTTGGGTCACAAGTCAAGCCTTGGTAAATTTACGAAAATTGAAAACGTATCATGTATCTTTTCCGACCATAATGCTACTGAGACTAGATATCAATTACAGGAAAAATAGTGTTAAAAATACAAACACATGGAAGTGAAACAATACTCTACTAAATAACCAAGCAATCGCTGAAGAAATCAAAGAGGAAATAAAAACATACCTAGACACAAATGACAATGAAAACACAATAACCCCAAACCTAAGGGATGCAACAAAAGCAGCTCTAAGAGGGAAGTTTACAGTAACACAATATTACCTCAAAAAAGAAGAAAAATCTCAAAAACACAGCCTAACATTACACCTAGAGAAAACAATTAGAGAAAGTAGAACAAAAAAACCCAGGGTAGGAAAAGGAAAGAAATCATAAAGATCAGATCACAAATAAATTTTAACAATGAAAGAAACAATAGCAAGGATTAATAAAACTAAAAGCTGGTTCTATGAAATGGTAAACAAAATTGATAAACCATTAGCCAGACTCATCAAAAAAAGGGAAAAGGCTCAAATCAACAGAATTACAAATGAAAAGGGAGAAGTAACAACTGACACTGCAGAAATACAAAGGATCATGAGAGATGACTACAAGCAACTATTTGCCAATAAAATGGACAACCTGGAAGAAATAAGACAAATTCTTAGAAAAGCACAACCTTCTGAGACTGAACGAGGAAGAAACAGAAAATATAAAGCACTGAAGCACTGAAATTGAAACTGTGATTAAAAATCTTCCAACAAACAAAAGCCCAGGACCAGATGGCTTCACAGGTGTATTCTATCAAATATTTAGAGAAGAGCTAACACCTACCCATCTCAAACTGTTCTAAAATATAGCAGAGAGAGGAACACACCCAAACTCATTCTATGAGCCCACCATCACCCTGATACCAAAACCAGACAAAGATGTCACAAAATAGAAAACTACAGGCCAATATCACCGACGAACACTGATGCAAATATCCTCAACAAAATACTAGCAAACAGAATCCAACAGCACATTAAAAGGATAATACACCATGATCAAGTGGGGTTTATCCCAGGAATGCAAGGATTCTTCAATATATGCAAATCAATCAATGTGATACACCATATTAACAAATTGAAGAATAAAAACCATATGATCATCTCAATAGATGCAGTAAAAGCTTTTGACAAAATTCAACAGCCATTTATGATAAAGACCTTCCAGAAAGCAGGCATAGAGGGAATTTACCTCAACATAATAAAGGCCATATATGACAAACCCACAGCCAGAATCATTCTCAGTGGTGAAAGCTGAAACCATTTCCACTAAGATCAGGAAAAAGACAAGGTTGCCCATTCTCACCACTATGATTCAATATAGTTTGGGAAGTTTTAGCCACAGCAATCTGAGAAGAAAAAGAAATAAAAGGAATCCAAATTGGAAAAGAAGAAGTAAAGCTGTCACTGTTTGCAGATGACATGATACTATACATAGAGAATCCTAAAGATGTCACCAGAAAGCTACTAGAGCTAATCAATGAATCTGGTAAAGTGGCAGGATACAAAAGTAATGCACAGAAATCTCTTGCATTCCTCTACACTAATAATGATAAATCAGAAAGAGAAATTAAGGAAACACTCCCATTTACCATGGCAACATAAAGAATAATATACCTAGGAATAAACCTACCTAAGGAGACAAAAGACCTGGATGAAGAATACTATAAGACACTGAGGAAAGAAATTAAAGCTGATACAAAGAGATGGAGAGAAATACCATGTTCTTGGACTGGAAGAATCAACATTGTGAAAATGACTATAGTACTCGAAGCAAGCTACAGATTCAGTGCAATCCCTATCAAACTACCAATGGAATTTTTCACAGAACTAGAACAAAAAATTTCACGATTTGTATGGAAACACAAAAGAGAACGATAGCCAAAGCAATCTTGAGAAAGAAAATCAGAGCTGGAGGAATCAGGCTTCCTGACTTCAGATTATACTACAAAGCTACAGTAATCAAGACAGTATGGTACTGGCATAAAAACAGAAATATAGAACAATGGACCAGGATAGAAAGCCCAGAGATAACCCCACACACATATGGTTACTTTATATTTGATAAAGGAGGCAAGAATATACAATGGAGAAAGACAGCCTCTTCAATAAGTGGTGCTGGGAAAACTGGACAGCTACATGTAAAAGAACGAAATTAGAACAATCCCTAAAACCGTACACAAAAATTCATAATGGATTAAAGACCTAAATGTAAGGCCAGACGCTATAAAACTCTGAAAGGAAAACACAGGAAGAACACTCTATGAGATAAATCACAGCAAGATCTTTTTTTTACCCACGTCCTAGAGAAATGGAAATAAAAACAAACAAATGGGACCTAATGAAACGTAAAAGCTTTTGCACAGCAAAGGAAACCATAAACAAGACAAAAAGACAACCCTCAGAATGGGCGAAAATATTTACAAATGAAGCAACTGACAAAGGATTGATATCCAAAATAAACAAGCAGCTCATTTAACTCAATATCAGAAAAACAAACAACCCAACCCAAAAATGGGCAGAAGACCTAAATAGACGTTTCTCCAGAGAAGATATACATATTGCCAACACACACATGAAAGGATGCTCACATCAGTGATCATCAGAGAAATGCAAATCAAAACTAGAATGAGGTATCACCTCACACCAGTCAGAATGGCCATCATCAAAAAATATACAAATAATAAATGCTGGAGAGCATGTGGAGAAAAGGGAACCTTCTTGCACTGTTGGTGGGAATGTAAACTGATACAGCCACTATGGAGAACAGTATGGAGGTCCCTTTAAAAACTAAACATAGGGCTTCCCTGGTGGCGCTGTGGTTGAGAGTCCGCCTGCCGATGCAGGGGACGCGGGTTCGTGCCCCGATCCGGGAAGATCCCACATGCCGCGGAGCGGCTGGGCCCGTGAGCCATGGCCGCTGAGCCTGCGCATCTGGAGCCTGTGCTCCGCAACGGGAGAGGCCACAACAGTGAGAGGCCCGCGTACCGCAAAAAAAAAAAAAAAAAAAAAAACTAAACATAGAACTACCATATGACCCAGGAGTCCCACTACAGGGCATATACCCTGAGAAAACCATAATTCAAAAAGAGTCATTTATCACAACGTTCATTGCAGCACTGTTTACAATAGCCAGGACATGGAAGCAACCTAAGTGTCCATCGACAGATGCATGGATAAAGAAGATGTGGCACATACATACAATGGAATATTACTCAGCCATAAAAAAAATGAAATTGGGGCTTCCCTGGTGGCGCAGTGGTTGAGAGTTCGCCTGCCGATGCGGGGGACACGGGTTCGTGCCCCGGTCCGGGAGGATCCCACATGCTGCGGAGTGGCTGGGCCCGTGAGCCATGGCCGCTGAGCCTGTGTGTCCGGAGCCTGTGCTCCGCAACAGGAGAGGCCACAACAGTGAGAGGCCCGCGTACCGCAAAAAAAAAAAAAAAAAAAAAAAAAATCAAATTGAATTATTTTTAGTGAGGTGGATGGACCTAGAGTCTGTCATACAGAGTGAAGTAAGTCAGAAAGAGAACAACAAATACCATATGCTAACACATATATATGGAATTGTTTTTAAAAAAAATGGTTCTGACGAAATTAGGGGCTGGACAGGAATAAAGACGCAGACGTAGAGGATGGACTTGAGGACACAGGGAGGGGGAAGCATAATCTTGGACGAAGTGCGAGAGTGGCACTATCATACATACACTACCAAATGTAAAATAGATAGCTAGTGGGAAGCAGCCGCATAGCACAGGGAAATTAGCTCAGTGCTTTGTGGCCACCTAGAGGTGTGGGATAGGAGGGTGGGAGGGAGATGCAGGAGGGAGTGGATATTGGGCTGTATGTATATGTATAATCTATTCACTTTGTTATACAGTGGAAACTAAACAACATTGTAAAGCAATTATACTCCAATAAAGATGTTTAAAAAAATCAATTAGCTAAAGGAGAGATAAGATTGAAGTACATTATTCTCAGTAATCCATTTTAATACCAAAGAACTCAAATAATTTCATTTATATCTGGAAATGAAGCAAGGGAAATAAGGTTTGTAGAGCATTCATTCTATGCCAGCCCTTGGCATGCAACTTAAATGCACACTTTTACTTGTCTTTTTAAAAAAAAAAAAAAAAACTGCTATTATTAGAGCAGGAAAGGCATTTTGAGTTGCTCAAATCAAAACAAATAGACATATATACAAAAGAGAAAACTCTTAGTCTGAATAAAATATAAAACATATCGGTAGTATATGTGGGAAAACTAGGTTGGGGAATTGGGTAGAATTTATAGAAGCTAAACTCCCAGATTTACTACTGGGGTTATACTACAGAAACAGAGGTGTATCACTGCCAGTGGACACTGGATGTTATCACAAATACCAAAAGTACTGCTTCTCTACCTCAAACTCTCCCCAGATTCAAAATCCCCATCAAGGAATAAACTGGCTAACATTTTATCATGTGACCTCAGCCTTGCTGTCAGAGTTCAGGGAGCATAAGTACTTAACCTTTGGATCTTGGCTCTCACAGTCAAAGAATGACCCTTCCTCCCCTGGAAAATCCAACAGTTACATTCCTATTTTAAATTATATGAAAACTGATTTCAGTTAGGTCTCTACCTACTGATCAATATATAGAACATTGCCAAAAACTACACTTCTAAAAATACTAGATAAAATGAGGGCCATATATTCTATGAGACTATCAAAAAGCAGAGGATTCAAGGTGAATTCCATTGAGAAACTAGCACTTTCAAAGTAAGCCGAGAGCTATGGCAGTTTTCAAACGTGTGATCCACTGCATGGTCTGAGTATGGATGGATGAAGGGACAGTCCTGTCATAGAGAAAGAAACTTTTCAGTGACAAGAAAAAAAATCAACTGATCTTTAGACAATATATTGGAAGGAGAAAGAGGCCCAAATATTAAAATAAAATTCTCAGCCCAACAATTTTCCCTCTATCTTCCCCCTAATTTTGCTGGAAGAAAAAGTGGCGATGGGAAAGGACTAGAAAGCAGAGAAACTACGTATTTTGCTTATCATTGCAGTGCTTGGGCTCTGGAGCACTGACAGAATTGAAAGCACAGGTGAACCAAAATAATCTAAAACAGTGTATCCAACCTATTCCCAGCTCAAAGGGACAAAGTCAAATGGCAGAGGTGTGGGGATTCTAGGTTGAACAAATCACAGGTAAATTCAATCTGATCTAAGCTTTGGTCCTGGTTCAGCTCAGCTTCACTCAAAGACAAATCTAAATGATAAACTCACCTTACCCACTCCCTGGAAAATAAAACAAAATGAAATTTTACTTAACTCTCCATTTTTATTTTATGCACAATGTCTGGAACACGATAAAAAATATATATAATGCAAGAAGATAGCAGGCAACTGTAACCCATAAACAAGAAGAAAAACAGTCACTAGAAAGACACCTCCAGATGATCCAATTTTTGGATTTAGCAAATAAGAATTAGAAAAGAAATGTAAACATGTTAATATTTTATAGGAAAATATAGATAGAGGAGTAAAGAGATGAAATGTTCTAGGTATGAAATGAAAACTCCATATAAAAGAACTGGAAAATACAATATCTGAATTAAAAAAAATATATGATATGCTTAACAGAAGATTGTGCACTGAATAAAAAAAGGATAAGCCAACTTGTAGACAGATCAACAGTAATTAGACAAATTAAAGCATAAAAAAATAAAGGAATTGACTATTTAAACCATGAGTAATAGCAATATATTTTGGGAATTGTAACACAGATAGAAAAATAGGTGAAACACTAGCACAAAGAATGAAGGGGGGCTAAAAACATGTAGAATGTTGTGAGGTTCTTACTTTGTATGTCAAGTAGTATAACATTTCAAAGTAGTTGGTGATAAATAAATAAATCAAACATAAAATAATACTAGAGCAACAGCCTATATGCTGAGTTAAGTTGAGATGCCAAGATTCAGAATTAAACTAAAGAGTGTACCAAACAGGCATTTCAGGTTCTTATTAAGCTGTGCTTTTTCCCCTAGTTGTATCAATATTTGGTGAATACACTCAAAATGTGGTGTCTCAAATCTAGACACATCTAGAAGTTGCACTGGGCATTCCTTATGCACATATTTATTAGAGCACATATTACCACAGAAATTATCAGCTATAATAGTATTTAACAAGTTTCAATATCTAACAATTCAATATTTGATGTTTCAAATACTGTCCATTGCACAGATTTAGATAATTGGAAGAAACTGAAAAGAATTAAACACTTAGTAGGCACCTATAAAAATACAATTTATCGGGCTTCCCTGGTGGCGCAGTTGTTGAGAGTCCGCCTGCCGATGCAGGGGACACGGGTTCGTGCCCCGGTCCGGGAAGATCCCACATGCCGCGGAGTGGCTGGGCCCGTGAGCCATGGCCGCTGAGCCTGCGTGTCCAGAGCCTGTGCTCCGCAACGGGAGAGGCCACAGCAGTGAGAGGCCCGCGTACCGCAAAAAAAAAAAAAAAAAAAAAAAAAATACAATTTATCAACATAGGTAAAACACAGTGCAATTACACTGGTGACAAAATAAAAATATTGTTCAAGTAAGTGCGTAAACTACCATTAAGATTATTGTTATTACACTCATGTTACACAATTGGGAATAGGAAAAAAATTCATAAAAAAAAATATTCCTGGAAAGATTTGTGTATGTGTCTGGGGAGGGTTGTTGGTGAACATGTCTTCGGAAAACATAAAATTTGAAAAACCAATGGGAAATGGGAATTCGGCGTTCCAGATCTAGGATGATGATAATGACAGCTAATTCTTTAGTAAAAATTACTTACTTAGCATCTTCAATATGTAGTTCTTTAATATAACTTTTGATTAAGTATCCCAAAAGTTACTTAATATTAAGAACTTAATCATTTTGCTGGAACTCAGAAAAGTTACTCAGGTAAATGGTTCACATACAAACACCTGGTAAATGAAATTCCCTTTAAAATGTAAATTATTTTATTGGGTTTTGGATAGCTTTTTAAAAAAATTTACCTTCTGCTTTTCAAATCCATGTTCTCTAGTGGAAGATTTGGGGCTGGCTTCAAAGACAAAGGCTGATGCCTATAAAAGGATGACTTAGAGAAGTGCCCCAGGAAGTAAAAATAAATATTCCCAAGGGACTGGATATAGGCAGGAGACTGCAGGACTATTCCTTCAACTAGGAGCCAGTGCTTTATCCAAAGTAGGGAGAAAAAAATTCAAACTAGTTTGCATATCCTTCTAAAGTTTTGTTTCTGTCTTCCACGGTATCAATTCATTGATTTATTCATTCAACAAAAATTGCACAAGTTCCTACTCTTTGCAACCACTGTACCAAGTGCTAGAAATACAGACGTGAGCAAGAACGGTAAAATCTCTATTTTCATGAAAATAATAGACTTTTTCTAGTATGCATGATATCACTTAAAATTCGTTTTGATTTTAGAATTTATTAAACAGTTTTCTCCTATGGCCAGACTAATTACTATACACTCCAGTGGATTCAGAATCCAAAAAATACCCTGTTATAACAAACAACTAAAATTGTTTTCATATTCTTCTACAATGATAGCATACATTCTGCAGATTGAAGTCACTTCTGAATCATCAAATGTGCACTTATTTCCATCAACATAATCAGTTTTGTGCAAATATGTTATATTGAAAATATAACGCTTTGCATAAATTTTAGCTATATGCCTTCAATTTTTCACAATAGTGTATTCCAGGTAAATGAGAATTCATTTATTACCAAAATGTTCATGAATACGACTGCAATCTAGTCAAATTAAACTGTTTTAAAGTACACATTGTATAATATAGTAGGCATTGAATAAATAGCAGTTATTGTTGTTAATGGAGCAATTCTACAAATGTACTGGAATTTTTAAAAATAAAAGTTGTTTTGAAAGTGGTTCTGAGTTTTATCCATACTGGCTTATTTATCAGCTTATAGAGAGTATTATTAAGATATATTATGTTTTGAAAGTGAAATGCTGTATCATAAATTTGTGACTTTAAGGATCTGGCATAGAAATTACTATGGCATTATTTTGTTTATAACAGGCATGTTTATCTCTCTTATTATAAGCCATAGTATGAACTTATTCTCTTTCCACATGTTAGGCTCAGCCCAATTTTTGCTACCTAAGTTTATGTTGGACAATATGAAATTGAGATTTGGCAACTAAGTTGGGTTATCAATGAATTAGATAGCCAACCCAGATGCTTTGTTACCAAAAATTTATGTGAAGGGCTGCAGTATTCAAATCAGTCACAGTTTAGTTCTCAACACTGATCAAATTAATTGGCTAATTGTTAAATCACTACTTTGTTTTGAGCTACAAAGACACACATTTAGGGCCTCTGTGCTGCATATTTCAAAGCACTGAGAGCATTTCTAATCTAAGCAGTACCCTAGAGCCAGAGACTTACTGTTATCTTAGAGGGTGACCTACATGCTGGGGATAATGCAATTAATAAAAATTCCCTTGAGTTTGAACTGAAAATGGAAAATACTTTTCTATTTCTCGGAGTCATTGAGATATACTTTGTTTTCTGAAATCTTATCTGTACAAAATATTCAGAGCTAAACAAATAAACAGTTCAGAAAAGCTAAGAAAGCAATTTTAATTAAAACAAGTGCATGTCTTTTGTTTTTCTCTTTTGAAAAATTCCAAGACTGACAATAAACCTTAATATCCAGATTGTCTTATATGTGACATTTGCTTTCATAAACCATGCAGTTATCAAGAGCTAATCCTGTTCAGAAACTAATCAAGGAAGGTGTTACACAAATGCAAAACATATGATTAAAGAGGGGGAAAGCAAATCTCAAAGAACTGAATATTATAATAAAATTGCCACTGAATGGAGATGTGAAGACTTCAAGCTCAGTTTAATTAGGCCACTGAGTGGAATCCCCTAAGACCAACAACAATTGAACAGCTAATAATCAGTTTGTTCTTTACTGATTACCAGTTAATCATGTCCCAAACACAATTGTGGTCCCCTCTCTAATTATGAATACATTTTCAGTCCTCTCCTTTAATCTCTACACTTTTTATGGGTGCACAAATCTTAATCAGCTAACTGTAAGAGTGCCTACAACCGTTAGTGAATGCCTTGAAATGCCTTCCTACTGTTTAGGAAGTAAACATTTGCATCCGTTTGTGCCACAGTCGTAAACATTAACTGATCTTAGGAGGGAAAATCGGAGCTTAGGAGGCAAGTACACATCAATGTAGGGCAGATTCTTTCTAAATAAAGATTATTTTTCTTTATGAAGTCTTGCTCCTTATGGAAATCTGGAACATCACACATACAGGAAGAAAAAATTGCCTGTGGTTCTACCATGAAAAGAGAATCGCTGATAATATTTTCATTTATTTTTTTCATATATGTTTGTGGGAGAAATATATGTCTCATGTATATGTTCATATATTTATAAATAATAGTATATGCTACTATTAAATTTCATATATACATTCTCTAGATATAGTTCTTACATATTTAATAATTGCATAATTTCCTTTAAAGTAGTACAAAATAATTTAATAGTTATTAGTAATCATTTAATTTTTCTCTTTTTGATATTACGAATAACTGTTTGATGCCTTAGGATTTGAAAATCATTGATAGTTATGATTATTTCCTACAAATATATTGAAAAGAAATGAACTTAACATTTTGTTAAATATCCTTCCAAACACCAAAGATCAAAGAAGCATTTTAGCTTTGGGGGCTCAGGTTCTTCATTCGGTTATAAAAATTTCCTTCTGTAGAATGCTATTATTTCTTCTCTACTTAAAAAAATTATCCTTCTGGATTTTTTTTAATAGTTCAGCTGTGTAGATTCTGAATTCCATAGCTGCTACCACTTTTAAGTATTCTAACCTAGTACCCTGCTCATCTTCATTCTGGAAATCACTTCCATGTGAGTACACTTCCTCACTAGTTCAGACTTTGGTGGTATCAATGCAGCTACTTAATCTTTACAAAATAATTGTCAATATCTTCATGGACAGCAAGAGCTATCATTTATTTATTGGGTGTCATCATGTACCAGAAAATTTATAGCCACTTCTTATGAGTTAGGTTTTATTATCATCATTTTTTCAGATGAAGAAACTGAGGCTCAGAGAAGTGAAATAATTTGCCTACTTATAACAGCTACCAAACAACAGAATTATGTTTCAAACATAGATTTATGAGTCCAAAGCTTGATAACTTCATTGCATGATGTATGCCTTCAGTCTGATAGTTACCAATATAGTAGTATAGGAAGATGGTAAGGGATGGGGAAGTGAAAGTGCTGGGAGTGAGGGAGGGTGGTGGTGATGCAGTGGGTTAAGAGGTAAGGAGGTAATATACAAATTGAGCCAGCAGACTCTGCATATTTGAGTCAACCCACCTTTACTCAAGGTCTGTTCTGCTATTTACCAGCTCTATAATATTATGTTTTTAGGTCTCAGTTTATCTATAAAGTGGGGATTACAAGTACTTTAAAGGATTGTCATGAGATAATGTGTATAAACTGCTTAGTCCAATACTTGGTACTTAGTAAATCCTCCATATCTAACATCACCATCCTCCTCAGTGTTGATGTCATCTTATAGTCATTACTGTGTCGTTGATTAAAGAGCTTCCAAACGCAAATAAGCCTGTGCAAGAAAGTAAATAGAAATGGCTAGAATTTCCTAGGAAAATAAGTGCAAATCTATGCTAACTGATGCTAAATGCCAGAGAACACAAACTCAGAATAGGATGGAATAGGGGGAACATACAGTCCAAAATTCCTGAACTAACATTTGATGATGGAGTTGAAGGAAGAAAGGTGTTAACTAAAAACAAAAACAAAACAAAAAAAATCCTACTTAGTTGACAAATGAGATTTGAATTAGTTAATTAAGTTGTATACTTTCTTATTTCCTATTGTATTTATAAAATCACTTTCTTAATCTTTTAGAACTATTTTTTCTCTTGCTTCTTCCAAAAGGAAATTTCTGGTGCTTATCAGAGAGATGAATAACTATTTACTCTGCTATTCTAGTTAAAAAATGTATAAGGCCATAGAGTGGACACTGTGGTGAACTACCCAGTCCCTCATGCAGGACTGAAGCATTCATTCCCTTCGCTTGCTGAATTGTTGGAGTTCAGTAACTGATAGCCAAGTGCCACTCCAGAAATTGCCCTCAGCCTAAGGAAGCTGCCTTGCTCAAGGTTGTGCCCTCTACCTGGGCACAGCCTGCATCAAATGACTGATCCATGGGGGTGGGAGAGGGTATATGCAAAGGCTCAGCCCCTTTGCCTCATTTGGGACAACTCTGAAAGCCGTCTCGGCTCCAGAATTCCCTATGGGATTGGCTAAAGCTTGTGATCCAACTGCATGAGCTATATTTACTTCCCCTTTGGCTCAGTTCTGCTTCCCTCACTTCTCACAGATGCTGTTTCCAAGAGCGTTCCCCAGTAAAATTCTTGCATGCAAATCTCAGAGAATGTTTCCTGAAAATCTAATTTATGGCAGGTCATTTGAAAAATATTTTCCTGGCTCATAACCTCACACTTTTATTTAAGACAAAGTTATTCAGGTGTCTGAGCACATTTAATATATATTATTTCTGTGAACTGTACAGCACAGGGAACTCTACTCAATATTCTGTAATAACCTATATGGGAAAAGAAAAAGAATGGATGTATATGTATGTATAACTGAACCACTCTGCTGTACATCTGAAACTAATGCAACACTGTAAATCAACTATACCCCAATATAAAACAAAAGTTAAATAATACTGGAGGCTTAGTTCTTACTGTTGAAAATGAGGGAAGAATTTACCTTCTTCCTTTTCTCATAGCATTTACTTCAGAAAATGTGTAACTGTAAATCCTTTCTCTGTCTCTTTGAACCGTATGTAAAACTTTTCAAAAAGGTAAATATGCCTCTTTCCTGATTTAAGCCCAGGAATGTTTTTCTCAAAACCTGGGAGCCACCTCCTTGAAGTTTAAACATTAAGGGAGATAGTACCCTTGTTTCTCAGTTTCTGGTGAGACTGTAGGAGCCTAACTTCAGTAGACCCCTTGCTCCCAGTTGCAAAACTACCTCCTGTCATAAAGATTGGAGAAGCTTATGTTTCCTTTGGATAAAGCCTATTATCTAACACAGATGTTCATCCCATTACCAAGTGTTACCAAGTGAATTCAGGATGAACTATGGGCTGTCAAGTCCTCTTCCTTGAGGACTAGTTGTTTATCTTGAGAACAGGTATGTAATGGGCTGTCTTGGCTTGGCTACATAAAAGGGTGAGATTTCATTCTGTCTTTGCAGTCTCTTTAACGAACTCCCTGGGATGTGCATCACACTGTGGTTTAACGCTTATTCAATAATAGAATTGTTTTCTTTCTCTTCTACCTTTGTGGAGAGGTGTTCTGGGTTGAAAGGAAATTTGATTTTAATTATATTTCCCCAACAATACTACATGATCTTTAATGGCATAAGGCAGCATAACAATGTCTGCTGCTATGACTGAAGGAGAGAATGGGCTACATGGAGTCCTGCACATATTATAGACCTTGACAAGCCTGAGGCTGGTGGCCTATCTGCTATGGTTCTGCTTTCCTTCCTATTTAGCCTAAAATTTCCAAATGTTTCCAGTGTTTATTTCAGAATAAAACAGAAGTATTGTCTCCAGAAGTCCCCATCAGTTGAAATGTTTGTGATGCCTGAGGAGGGTGGAAAGACCTTCAAGGCATCTCATGAGGACAGGTTGTTTATGCAAGCCTTCAGTTAATGATGAGGAGGCTGTCCTCTCATGGTCATGACAAACAGCACTAAGTAGTCACAGTTCTCTTTCTTATGGAGCTGGGATGTATCCTCAGAACCATTCTCTTTTTTTTTTTGGCTGTATTGGGTCTTTGTTGCTCCGCACGGGCTTTCTCTAGTTGTGGCAAGTGGGGGCTACTCTTCCTTGCGGTGCGTGGGCTTCTCATGGCAGTGGTTTCTCCTGTTGCAGAGCACAGGCTCTAGGCATGCAGGCTTCAGTAGTTGCAGCATGCAGGCCCTAGAGTGAGCAGGCTTCAGTAGTTGTGGTGCGTGGGCTCAGTAGTTGTGACTTGCAGGCGCTAGAGCACAGGCTCGATAGTTGTGGTGCACCAGCTTATTTGCCCCGGATCATGTGGGATTTTCTCAGACCAGGGATCAACCCCATGTCCCCTGCATTGGCAGGCGGATTCTTAACCACTGCACCATCAGGGAAGTCCCAGAACCATTCTTAATACAGGATCACAAGCACCTACCACCAATAAATCAGCATTGGCTCTTGAGATGAGACCTATGTTCCACCCATGATTTATGGAAGTTGTCAGCTGGCACCAGAGAAAGTATATAAAGTCTGCAATTCTCTGCTAATTCATAGCAGCAATAGAGATCATGAAAGTACAGGTAGGCTGCTTGAATGAATCGTAGAATATTAGATCTGAAAACGGTGCGCGGGAACCTATATGAAGTAAAATCTTGTGTGTGCATCTCTTTCCAACTTCACATTCAATGATGTCAAGTATTTACACCATGGAAATAGACACACATTACCAATCAAAACCTATTTTATTTCATTGTTATTTTCTTATTTGTTTTCCATAGAGTCAGTTTTCAAACATATACCAGCACATCATTGGCTGAAAGCTACTTAAGAGTGAGGAACACTGAACAAGTGAGCGCTAGGACAAGAAGACAGTTTCAGGCGACTACATTTTACAAATTTGGTAGAGTACAGCCGGGCTATAAGCAGATTTTCTTTCCATATCAGTCTTTCCATATCAGTCTTTTTGAAGTATATATAAGAGCCTTCTAGTAATATTAGTTTAATCATCAATGATGAAAATTAAAACAATTGTGGAAAATACAATAGTTAGAATAATTATTAATATTTTAATAAAAATTCTAACAAGTATTGCTTTTGTTTTTTTCAACAAACTGGCTACTTTTACACAAATTATCTCAAGTCTTTTCATAAAGAATTCTTAAGGTGGTCTTTTGAACCCCATTAACAATGGAGAAAAACAAATTGGTTAGATAAGGGAGGAACCTGTCTAAAGTTACATAGCTATAAATTGGTCGAGGCCATGGTTCCAAACAACTGTTGGTTCCATGTTAATGATTTTTTATTACACACCATGCTGATCTCACTTTCTACTTTTTAGATTATAAAAATATAGAAAGGCATGGCATTACTACAGGAATCTCTTAAAAGAATGAAAAAAAGTACTTGAAAAAAAGAAAATCCTATATAAAGAATACATCTAGCCATATTTGGTCTGTGTCTTCAATTTTAACGTTGCATCTTTTGAACAAATTTTTTCATATATTTAAAAAATAAGATACAGAATCTAAAGAAAAAAAGGAACGAATAGGAAATATTAAGTAAATAAACACTATCTAATAATATTGTATTCTTATTATGTGCTTGGATACTGCACTAAGTTTTTAACATACATTCAAATATCACCTTCAACCCCTATTGAGTTCCCATTTCAAGTCAGCCATTGTTCTAAGTGCTTAGATAAAAAGTGACCAAAAAATTTTTCTAAGTCCCTGTTTTAATAAAGCAAAGATTTTGTTTTTTTGTTATACTAACATAGGAGCACTGAGGCTGAAGCTTAGAGAGGTTAAGTAAGTTGCCCAGGTTTACACTGTTGATTATTTACAGATTCAGAACTGACAGCAAAGATTCGTCACTGATTTCAATGCTTTGCTACTGGTAGGAGGAAATACCCAACATTGTTACACCATATGATGCTGTGAAACTACATAGCTCTAGAAAGTGCACATTTCCGTGCAGGCCAAATTTAAGACATACTAATAAAATGTTATTTTAAAGCAGGAGTAGAGAGAAAGAGAGAGAGAGAGAGAGAAACTATTCTCAAAAGAGCATAAAAAATTGGTTGCAATTGCCAATTTTATCATATGATATCTCTTATATGTGGAATGTAAAAAAAAAATGAGACAAATGAACTTATTTACAAAAGAGAAACACTCACAGACTTAGAGAACGAACTTATGGTTACCAAGGGGAAGGTGCAGGAGGGTTAGATTGGGAGTTTGGTATTGACATGTACACACCACTATATTTAAAACAGCTAAGCAACAAGGACCTACTGTATAGCACAGGGAACTTGTCTCAATATTCTCTAATAACCTAAATGGGAAAAGAATTTGAAAATGAATGAATACTTCTATGGGTATAACTGAATCACTTTGCTGTACACCTGTAACTAACACATCATTGTTTATCAACTATAATATAAAATAAAAACAAATAAAAATACAACATTAAACCTAAAAGCACACAATTTTTTAGAGAAGTTTTACATTCACAGCAAAATTTAGAGCATAATACAGAGATTTCCCACATACCCCATGCCCTTATAGATGCATAAGCTCCCCCATTATCAACATCCTCCATTGAATGATACATTTCTTATAACTGATGAATTTATGTTGACATATTATAATCACCTAAAGTCCGTGGTTTACGTTAAGGTTCACCCTTGGTGTTTTCAGCAAATACCTAATCACGTTTCCAAAATTATGGTATCATACAGAGTAGTTTTAAGACCCGAAAAATTCTCTGTGCTCTACCTAGTCATCCTTCCCTTTCCTCAACCACAAACTCAATAAGTTTGCCTTTTATGGGATGTCAAATAGTTGAATCATACAAGATGTAGCCTTTTTATGTTGTCTTCTTTCATGTAGTAATATGCATTTAAGCCTCCTCCACGTGTTTTCATGGCTTAGCGGCTCACTTCTTTTTAGTGCTGAGTAATATTCCACTGTTCAGCTACGTCACTGTTTATTCATCCACGCACCTACTAAAAAGCATCTTGGTTGCTTCGAAGTTTTGGCAAGTATGAGCAAAGCTGTAATAAAGAATCAGGTGCAGGTTTCTGTGTGGAAGTTAAGTTTCCAACTCCTCTGCATAAATACCAAAGTGTACCATTGCTGGATTGTATGCTAAGAGTAGGCTTAGTTTTATAAGAAACTGTCAAAATGACTTCCAATGTGTCTATACCATTTTTTACCCTCATCAGCAAAGAATGAGAGCTCCTACTGCTCCACAAGCTCACCAGCATTTGGTGTCCTCAGTGTTCTGGATTTTGGCCATTCTGATAGGTGTGCAGTGGTATATAACTGTTGTTCTAAATTGCATTTCCCTGATGACATGATACAGGGCCATCTTTTCATATGTTTGTCATCTGTCTATCTTCTTTTGAAGCATCTGTTAAAGTCTTTGGCCTGTTTTTAATCAGATGTGGCTGTGTTCCAATGAAATTTTATTTATAAAATAACTGACAGGCTAGATTTGGCCTACAGGCTATAGTTTGTTGACCCCTCACCTAGAGGATACACAATAGAAATTTGAGACTTATATGACCACATATCATGATAATGTGGCAATATTTTTGGCACATTAATTCAATACAGACTGTTAATAGACAATAAGGAATCAAAATGGTTCCTACAGGCTTTGAATTGAAGGATTGATTTAATGTACATTTTTTTGGAAACAAAATTCCTTTGTAGAACCTACAATTTGTTAAAGTAATAAATAGAGTGGAAGTGACAATGCAAGCTTTTCTAGAGATTGTATCTCCCAAAGGAAGTTGTGAGCTTTCAGGCAATTATTGAAAGCACATAATTACCTCCTGTGTGTTTCCATCATTTGTAGGGCTCCTTTCACTTTAAAGGCTACCTAAGTATTGGGTTAATTACAGAGGAAACACTAGCACAATTCCACTTGTGACTTTTACCCTGTCTTGTTCATTCTACTAACAGTAGGGCACAAATAAAATAACTTTTCTCATTCACCTTTATTTGAACAAAGAAGAGTAGACAGTCTGAGTTTTATCAATAGGACCAACTAAATTGCAAACAGGTTGTTTTTAACTTTATAAAAATAATGTTCAGGATACATTTTTCCTGATATTGCCTTTTTTTTTTTTTTTTTTACTAAACCAGAGAAGATAAGAACCTCCTCCTTTTTTCTCCCATTTCTTCTTCATCTTCAATAGTTTCACAGTCTACATCTGGTGGAGGGGAGAAAAAATTGCGTACTCCTTGGACAGTGGCTCTTGTTTGAATGGCAATATATCCTCTTGCAGGGAACGTGTTGTGTCTGTAAAAAGTCCTATAAATGAGTTCAAGGTAATAGAAAACAGTCTACAGATGACATGTTAAAGTAGGTGACTTCTGGTTCTACTTCCTTCCTGTATCGTCAGGAGTGGTCTGAGGCAAAGTTGTATAATAAAAAAAGAATAGAAACTTCATTCTTCATTCTCTGCCTTCTCAGTATTTAAACTCCTTCATGGAAAGAGGATTTGGAAATATTCTTCTACTCTGTGTTGTGTGACCTTAGACAAGTTACTCATACTCTGAGCCACAGAAACCTCAACTATAAAATAGAGCTAACAATACATTCTGCATAGTTCCTTTAGCTATGTTCTCTCAGTGATACACTCAGTCTTAAATATCTTCTGCTCTGAGTTGCTGGACCTGGGAGTCTGTACTCGTGTAAAGCCTGTAGATTTCCCAGGCTCCCAAACCAGGGAGCCAAACAGATTCTGTTAAATTTTACCAATAATGGCAAGAGATAAAAAGACAGAAATAAGAGAAAAACTTTTGCTTCTGACTCTGACATTGTTTATGCTATGACAGCAGTGAGGTTGAGGTGATTCCAAGACCTACCTACCCAGCAGCTTTTCAGAGGTTCCAGCCTTTTTCAAGAAAGGATATCTTTCAGACAATCCAGTGCCAATTAAAACAGCAGCTCCAGCAACACATTAGCAGTTAGATGCTCATGGGATCCTGTGAAGTAGTTATCTACTGCTACGTACCAAAGTACTCCCAAACTGTTTTTCACAGCTAAAAAGGAGAAATATTTATTATCTCACATCATTTCTGAAGATCAGGAATCTGAAAATGGTTCGGCTGTCTAGTAGTTCTGCCTCAGTGTCTCTCATGAGATTGTAGGCAAGCTGATGACCAGGCTGCATCATCTGAAGGACTTCATTTAGGTTGGAAAATCCACCTCCATGATGACCCCCTCTCTCACATGACTACTGATTTGGGGGTGCAGTTTCTTTCTGGTTGTTGACAAAACACCTCAGTTCCTCATCATATGAGCCTATCCACAGGCTGCCTGAGTGTTGTCACAATATGGCAGCTGGCTTCCCTGAGAGGCAGAAGTCATGGTATCTTTTATATTCCAGCCCAGAAAGTGACATATCTTCACTTTTGCAACAATGTGTTGGGTCACACAGACCAGTCATCATCATGAAACAGTGTGGGAAAAAAACACACAAAGGCACGAATACCAGGAAGCAGGGATCACTGGAGACCATCCAGGAATCTGGTTATTAGCCTGTTCTTAAAGCCCTTCTAACATCTTATAAATCAATCAATCAATCTCTCCCCCTCTCTCCCCCTCTCTCTCTCTGTCCTTGTCTCATATCTAGAGTGGTTTCTGTTTTCCTAGCTCTACCTTGTCCAATACTACTTCCCAGCACTTACCAAGAAATTATAATGTGAGAATGGACAGTAAAAAGGTGGCAAAAACCTGGCCTAGGGGATGACACTCAGTAGGCACTATTATTCCCACTTTAATAAAATCAATGAAAAACATGCATCTTGGCCTTCTATGATTCCCCTGGAAGAGTTAGATCCTTTATCTTTTATGGTTTTCAAACGACTTAACAGTACTTCCATTATAACTCTTAAGGTACGTTGTTAAAATTAATCCACTTACACATCTGCATCCCCATTAAAATTTGAGCTCCTTCATGGCAGGAATCTTACTTTACGTTTCATTATGTCTACAAAGTCTACAGTACCTAGCACAGTGTGTGACTCATAATATGCACTCAGCAAATGAGGAGGTGAGGAATGTGTGGGCTTAGGGTGGGGAGAGGAGGGGAGGGGTGGTGATTCTAATCCCCTCCTAAATGAAAAAAGAATAGCTGACTTGAACTGAAAATGTTGAGATCACTTAAAGAACCATTTCTGAGAGAGTAGTATTTAGACATTTTTAAATCTTTGTACCAAAAAGGGAGGTGGAAATATTTTTTTTCTGTTTTCTATTCTAAAACTTAAATGTGCCTTTTCAAAATTACTTCAGTATGCAATTATGCTTATAGAAAGATAATTTTTATTTCAGATAGTGAAATAATAAAATGTTGGAGTGGGAGGAAGGCAAAAACAGGACTTAATTTTTTAAATCTTTCTCATAAAGCAACCTGGAGATTGGAGCTCCCTTTGAAACCATTCATCAGTTCTGTACTATCCAGAGAAAGATGGTGAATTAGCAACTGTGTGATCAAGGGCTGTCTGTTATCTCTTTTGTTAAAATGCCCTTTCTCATAGACAACTCAACTCATTCTTCTGTCAAGGAGTTAACACACCGTATCAAGAGCCTACTAAGATGTCAGTATGTATGTGTGTGAACCCATGCACGCTGGAAGCTGTGAATAGGGAGAGAAGTCACTCTCTGTCAAAGTCACTTTGACAGTCACTGTGGAAGTAAAGGAGACATATTCACTATCTAACAAAATCCAGGAAAATGTGTCTTCCTCACTTCTACCCTCCAATCCATTGCAACCACATCTAACTCAGAAGAAACAAACTTGTACCCAGAACTTTAGCTACAAGGCAATCTGATAAATCTAGTCCTATCTTTAAGTATTCTAATCTCTGCAGCAAAGGTAAGTACACAGAAGAAAGTGGGATTTTGATTTCACCTTCTAGCAGACCATATCTAGCACACTTTAAATTAAAAATTAAACCTAGTCCAAAACTGTAAACTACTAATGTTTTGCATTCCAGATTGTGATGTTCTGTTTTTACCTGGTTACACAACTATAATTAACAAGCTTAATGCATATCTTGACGTAACAGTGTACCTTTTCTAAAATTAATTATTCAGGAAAAATGATATTTTTCTGTGCTAAATCTTAAAATGTTATGCATAACTAGAAGGTTAAAATGTCCATATTTGAGTAAGAATTATGAGTAAGAGAATACTCTCTCCAAATTTTTATTTAATTGTTTCATAACAGAAGCTTAACTGAACACACAGCTGCTAATCCAAAGACCATAATATCCAGCCTCCCTTGCTGCTAGGTATGGTCACATCTGGTCAGTGAAACAGAAGTGGAAATGTTGTACGACTCTTCCCAGGTGTGTCCTTAAGAGGAAAGAGTGTGCTCTTCTATGCCCCTTCTCTACCTAGCTGCCTAGAACTTGAATGTGACAATCAGAGCTATGTCTAGCAACCATACTGAACTGTGAACATCAAGATCCAACCCCGAAGAATGGTTAACAGTGAGTTAAAGGAGTCTGAGTCCCTGATGATGGAAACATGGAAGACTATATATATATATTTTGTTTTGTTCTGATATTGTCAAAGTAGAAGTTGTCGATGATGTTTGAAAGTTAAATCTTGCTTCTGTTCTCAGTCCTCAGCCCATGCAAAATTTCTCATATCAGGAAATTCTTGGAAGTTAGCCCAAATTGTATGCCTGTTGAGGGCTAACGTGACCACGGGACACTATCTAAAAATCTGTAAGTACTGCCACAAGCCTGCACATTAACATGGGCTCATTCATTCATTTATTCATTCACTTGCTTTTAATTCAGCAACTATATGTTGAGTGTATCAGTAGGCACTGAACTGGGCTATATCCATTTATATTATATTTAATTATATTAAATATATTATATATTATAATAATGTTATATTCATTTATATATTTCAAGCATCCACATGGAAATCTATGACCTCATAAGGTTACAACACTTTTCTGAGCTATCAAGTCAAATATGTAATCTAAGATTGTAATACTTATAAGGAGTATAGGCAGCCATTTCTACATTATAATGTGAAGGGCTAAGCCTGGGGGTAAAAGTGGTAGCAGAAAGGACAGCTTGGCCCCAAATAATTAAATACAGAGGAAGAGACAGGCAAAACATTTTTGTACTTTGCAAATGTGTTGATGGCTGATTATTGTACTTTTATGTATAGCTAATTAATCTCTGCAAAGTAAAACTTGAGGACAGTTGCTTTTATCCTGGGGAAAAATCCATGTGCTCAATTAAGGGTGAGGACTACTGATTCTTGCATTTTAAAATTAAGAGCTGTGAGTATGTGTCTATGTGCTTATGTGCATTTGGAGAGGGGTGGTCTATGGCTCCACAAATTATAAAAACTATCTTTATACAGATACTTTGTGTACTTAAAGTAGGGATGATACAGTCTTTTCTCTCATCTGTGATGACCTCATTTCCAGATCTTCAGAACTGCACTTAAATTACTTTTGAGGTAAATAATATTAAAAGCTGAGAAAGAATCTAGGAGATAAATTATCCCCAAGGAGAGTTACGGCAATCATTACTCTATCATAGAGCTGACAGGATACCCCCGTTAACTGGGAATGACATGCAGAAAGAGAGGTTTACGACACACAGTGAGCCACAGCCCTTAAGGTCACTGATGCGGGGACAACTTAAGCCTGATGAGACAGCGCCTTTATGTAAGTTCAAAGCTATATCCTCCCAGGATTGCTTTTCATATTGACTGACACCTGAAACATGGGGATCAACACTGGAACTTTGCAGAGATGAAAAAGCAAGGCAGATGGGAAGCAAAATGACAAACTGAATTAGTGGGATATGTCAAATATTCAGCTTCTTGAAGACACAAAACCCTTATAATACAGGATTATAAATCTTTAGCCCTGAGGAGAGGAGATTTATAAAATCGTATGGGGAAAAAATAAATGGTTCAATGCAAACAAACAGAGCACTTATTACACAAGCAGTTTTCATCAGTATTTTAAGAGTGGTATTGCTCTATAACTAGGGAGCCTTTATAAATACATGCATTTTAATATGTTTATGTTACCTATTATCTTTGCAGCTTATGTAACAATTGGTATCCTTGGGTGTCATGTAACACATCACTATTCCACTTACACTTGATGGACTACAACAAGTCACACAGTCCTGTCTGAATCCAACAGAGAAGTAAACAGCAAACCTACCACATAACTGGAAGGAGATAGAACAAAATATCTGTGAAGAGAGAGACATAATTGCTACTGCAAATTGTATCTAAAATTTCAATTTGGAATAAAAAGTTAGCAACAAAAAGTAAGAACAAACAAAAATTAAAATGATTTCTCCAAGTTATAGTTTTAAAAGAGAACTATACAAAATGTATATATACATATATACAGAGAGAGAGAGAAAGGAAAAAGGAAAAACTACTTATAGTACCACTTTGTCTAGAGAGAAACTGATAATCTTTGTAGTCTTTCAATCATGTACAATGTACCGAAGTTTATTTAACCAATCTCTGAGTATTTGTTTTTAATTTTTCCTGAATAAACATAAAATTTACATATTATATATGTATGTGAAATACCAAATATTAATGCATCAAAAAATGTATGAAATTTGCAAATTACCATAAAAGTAAGGAAAATAGAAACATCTTTATATGTACTAATATCAAGTAACACATCATTTATTTAGGATATATTATAGGATATATTATAGAGAGAAATAGTCATTTCTATTTAAATGACTAGAAACAGTCATTTCTATTCTATTATAGAGAGAAAAAGTCACACATATATATATGTGCCATACATTTTAGTGTTTGTGTGTGCATATATATGCATTTATAATATATACATACAGTTTTGTATCAAACTTGTAATAATTTATATTCTGACTTCTTCCATGTTGGTAAATGTTAAAAAATGATGTTTGATAGCATACTCCATATTATGGATATATTATAATATTTAATCAAGTTCTTACTTTTGCACACATTTTCCAACACTCAGAAATGACACTTTTATAATCACTAGAAATTCACTAGAATGTGAGCACAAAGAAAACTGTGGTCATTTATGTTCACTGGAATATCCCTGATGCCTAGAACAGTGCCTGGCACATACCAGATGTTTAATTATTATATACTGAATGAATGAATAATGAATGAATGCTTCGGTTCGCATCACAATACAAATTCTTTGTTGAATTCACTAAAAGTGTTCTGTGGTATACTGTTTATGCAGAATTGTTGCAATCAAATAGTAACAACACTATTTTGTTCAACTGTCATTTTTTAAAAGTATGAACCATTTAGATAAATGTAATCAGTGTGAAAATGCCAATCATATGACATTTACTCCAGTAATAGTATTACATTTAAGAAGTTTTCCCAAAATATTTGCAGGTTATGTAATTTTAAAGCATTGTTTTAATGAATTTTTGTTTGAAAATAACTGAAACTGAGCATCATTTCACATTATTTGTTATTGTTTGTATTTTCCCTGATATAAATGTTTGCTTACTATTGGCCAATAACTTTGCATTATCATTCATTTTATATTATTTAGTTTGATAGATCTTTAGTAACTTCTCAAACTACAAAGAAAAAAGAAATAATTACATAATTCTTAAAACATTTCCAGTTGAATATGTCTTCCTTTTTACTACAATTTTTCTTTGTGTGGGCTTTAGAATATCTCTTAATTATACACTAAAGTAAGAAGAAAAAGTTATTTGTACAAAAAAGTGACCATTTTCAGATGTATCTTACTTTTTTCTCTACCTTTTAATATATGACTAGAATAATGTTAATATTAGGGACTTGAATAAAATTCTAGGAAAATAGTAACAGCAGAGAAATTATATTGTACCCTCTCTACTCTCAGGATATCAGCCTACAGTAATTTTTTTCAGGATAATTCTGTCCACAACCATAATTATTTTCATAAGTGTTAAAGCTATTCACTTAAAAGTATATCACTTCTGCTACTGTCATGATAATATAGATTTATGAAAAAATATCCTAATTCATTAGCTTAAAATGAGTGACAGACTCAAATGTAGAAAGAATTCAGCTTCTATCATTCCAGAAGTTAAAAAATCCTGAATACATTTTAAAGAAGACTTTGAACACTAACTAAAACATGATGTAGCTACAGCTCAGTTGTTCCTTTCCTCTTTTTAATTTAACTCAATTATGTTACTTGCACTGAGGTAAATAGTGTAATTCATTAAAAATGTCAAACTTCACATTTCACTTCCTTGACTGATTTCAACTATTTAGAAATTATGGCTTTGTACTTGTTGCCACGTTTTAGCAAACACCGCAGCTTGCATGACTTCTACTCTTTTGTGTCTTTATTGTATTTTTTTTAACTAAAGCAGGGACACTCTGGGCTACGTTACTTCCTTTCATATAAATATTTATAATTTTTAAAAGGCCAACAAATTGACTAAATTGCCTTTAATGACATTTGTTTCCTCCATCTCTGCTCACTGCTCAGTATTCCTTTAGTATTGAGGAGATACTCAGATTAGCCGAAGTGAGCATTTTCTCTCCTACTCAGAATTTGGGGGATTGACTAATATAAGATGCCTGGAGAAAATAAAACAGAGCCTATGCCCAAATACTTTATGAATGTCAGACACAGAAATTATCCTTTCATCACATGGGCCCCCAACATCTACAGAAGAAATAAAACACATAGGATGCATCTGCCATAGAAATAGAAATTCATATACTTTTCTTTTCATGGCAATAGCTAGGTTCAGCTTTTATAAATAAGAGTTTTAATATTAATATAGGATTCTGCTTCACCTAAAAAGAAGTATCATACTTAAGTGTGAAACTGCAACCATAACTCTATACATTTGTAAATTATTTTTACTTCCAACTACCAGCATCTTTTTCAGCTGACTGTTGTAACTGTTATAAAATATCCACCTCAACACTTTAAAGATCACACTACTCACAAAGTTTGACTAAGAGAAACAATGATAATAATGTGCTATATTATATCTCTAAATAGATCTATGTTAGTTTGATAATGATGAAGGAAGAGTTGGACTCCATTGTTTATTGTATTTGTATGAGCCCAATAGTTATTAGAACTTTTGGAAGTGGTTGGTTTCATCAGTCTACTGAGATAACGATGTCTCTGTAGAAACATCTTTTAAATATTGTTCTTTAGCCTAGCCAATCCTGACACTTCTACTGACAACATAAAATTGTCCTTTCTCTTGGATTAATCATTTAGATAATAAATTATCTACAGTTAATGCTCTTCAGCAACATGTTTGTCTTCTAGGAAATTTTCTTGGATTAGGACAAGATAAGATTAAAAGACAACTTTTTTCACCGACTCTAAAATAAAAATTTCCTATTATTATGTTACCTTTTCCAAAATACTAAGCTTCACAGGTATTGTGGATTAGTTCAATCACAACATGCTTTTGAGCCTTTCCCCCCTTGCCTTCTTTACTGGAGAAATAGCAAGTGAATGAGTAGAATTCCCTGTGTTCCTAGACCTTTCAGTGGTGTAAAGGTTTACGCAACAAAATCTGGCCAATCAGATGGAGTCTTAAGTCCTGTCTCCTAAGCAGGCATCTGCCCTCATTTTTCTCCTGCCTCCTTCCTCCTGCCTGAAATGCAGATTTGATGTATGGAAGGAGAGTAACCATCCTCCACTATTAGGACAAAGGCAACATGTGAAGAAACAGCAGAAAGGAATAAGTCTATATTCTTGATGAATATTAAGCAGCTGCATAAACTCTGATTTACCTACTTTTGATTTCCTCATTACAAAAGGTAATAAACTCCTTACTTTGTTAAGCCACTTTTTTTTGAGGTATTCTGTTACAGATCCAAATAGAATCCCACTCAGTGAACTAGCCCTTCTAAAGGGGTGAGAAGATCATAAAAGGGAAAGGAAAGAGAGATGAGACACCATCCATGAGAACCTCTGACTTGAATAGAACTATAGGTTAACTGGAAGAGGCCTTACAAATATTATCAAGGCTTCTCATTTCATAAAGGAGGAAACTAATGCCTGCAGTGGTGAGAGAAATTGCCCACATCTTACACTGTACACAAAAAGCAACTCAAAATGGATTAAAGACTTAAACATAGACTTCAAAGTGTAAAACTTCTAGAAGAAAACATAGGGAAAAAGCTCCTTAACACTGGGTCTTGGGAATACCTTCTTGGATGTGAAAACAGAAGCAGGAACAGAAGCTTTTGCACAGTAAACAACTGAAAGAGTGAAAAGGTAATCTGGAACTCCTGTAAGTCAATAGCAAAAAAATTCCAAAATAACCCGGTTAAAAAATGGGCAAAGTGGGCTTCACTGGTGGCGCAGTGGTTGAGAGTCCGCCTGCCGATGCAGGGGACACGGGTTCATGCCCCGGTCCGGGAAGGTCCCACATGCTGCAGAAAGGCTGGGCCCGTGAGCCATGGCCGCTGGGCCTGCGCGTACGGAGCCTGTGCTCCACAGCGGGAGAGGCCACAACAGTGAGAGGCGCTCGTACCGCAAAAAAAAAAAAAAAAAAAAAAAAAGGGCAAAGTACCTGAATAGACATTTCTCTAAAGAAGTCATATAAATGGTCAATAGGTATATGAAAAGATGTTCACCATCACTAATTATCAAGGAAATCAAAAACACAATGAGATATCACCTCACATTGTTTGGATGGCTATTATCAAAAACCAAAAATAACAAGCACTGGTGAGGATGTGGAGAAATGGAACTCTTTGTATATTGTTGGTGGGAATTTAAAGTGGTGTAGCCTCTACAGAAGTACGGGAGTTGCTCTGACTTGCCTGATATATCAGAATGTAGTTGGTCTAACATGCCTGCCAAGGCAGGCATCTGCAAACTTTTTCTGTAAAGAGCCAAATACTAAATATTTTAGGCTTTGCAGGCCATAAAGTCTCTGCTGTTACCACCCAACTCTGCCCTTGTGGTACTAAAGCCTTGTAGCAGACTTCAAGTCAGGGAATGCTCTGCATATTGCATAGAAAATACAAAGAGAATTAATTGAGCTGGGTCCCAATAAAACTTTATTTACACAAACAGCTTGCCAGATTTGTCCCTTGGGCCTGGTCTGAAGCATTCAGCTTCTAGAGGTGCCACCTGCCTGAGAAGAATGCTTGCTTTTTTCTCCACACTCATTTTTTTGCTTGTTGAAGCCATTGCAACTTGTGGACCTTAAAGCTGCCACTTTACCTAGGTCGCTGTTTCTGGAGCAGGTGGCCTTTAGATGAGCTACAGGGAAATAATCACAGTAGTGTGTATTCATATTCATTTCACTTCCGGTTAGCCTTTCTCATTCTGTTCTGATCACCCGGAGATTGAAATGCCACCCAAATGCTTAAATTCCTCAAGTTCAGACTCCATGACAGACCACTTCTGGGATTATGGTGCTTTTGCTTTTGTCCAATCTTTTTTACTCTAAGAATTAAAAATAAAGCCCTCCTCCTCCTTCCCTTCTCCCTATCCGTGATAGAGCGGGCAGAGCCCAGAACTGATTTCTTCCCTTAACTTTCCTATTGCTGTTACTTCTAGCTCATCATCTCCCTCCAGAGTTCATTCACCAGATTTCCTGTCAGAGCTTTTGCTAGATAGGATCACTTTTTTAGTTTTGTTTGAGTTATGCAAGGATCTACATGAAAAGAATCTAGCCTGAGGTATCTAGCTTGAAATTCCCGCACCCATCCTCATAGAAGCTAGGGCACACCATCAAGGTGCATAATAAGTACAGAACAATTTCCAAGGATGTTATTTATGTTTCCTCTTTTCATTTAACCACAAGGCAATGGTATGTTCAATCCCTGAAAAGGCAAAACACATCTTCCCTGGAAATGAGCTATTGATTGGTTTATACTAATCTGCCCATGAGGAAGAATATAAGGCACAGAGCAGCTGATAGAAGATGAATGCTCACACCTCCTTACAAAAATGTCTGAAAAAGTTAGACTTTTCTAAGTTTCAATACTGTCTTCGATCCTAATTTAAGCATTCCAACACCAGGGTACCTTGACATCTAGAGAGAGAAAGATAAAATTATCAGAACACATGATAACATAGGATGCATTCTGAAATGCACCCTGGAAAACTCATTAAATATCCTCCAGTCTTCTCTAATTATCCCAGTGGCCTACCAGGAGTTTCTTGTAACATCCTAATAAAAAAGATATTTTTATCTGGCAAATGTTCAAGCTTTCATCAAATTATTTGCAGCCAAGAATTCCATTTCTTGCTAAATAAAAAGATTTCATGTATAGGAGATTCAACATAAGGTAGCAAAGAGCTTTGATTATTATATTTCAGAGCCTGGGAGTCAAATGTAAAAGCTAAAAGAAAATTCTGTTCCTCTGTGGGAGAACACTCCACAGAACAAAGACCTTTTACTACCCAGGACTTTTCTGAGTTTTTGATGTTGATTTTCCTCACTTTTCTTTTCAAGATCAGAATGTCTCTATTAGTGCCTTTTAGACAGGAATATCATGCAGAGAATTGAAAGGGCACCACAGACTGAAAAGCATGACTTATTATATATATTATATGCATTGCAATTTATTTAATTATAAAGTTATTCCAATTCATGTATATTTTGCATTGGCTAACAGTATTTGCTAAAAACCCCCAAACTGAAAAACAAAAGTGAAAACTGAGTCGATCATTTGCTTAAAGACCCTGCATTATTGAGGTTTCATTTCTAAATGAGAGGAGTAGAAAAGACAAAGAGGAGGAACATATAATTTTATATGGTACCAAATGTGTGTAATATGTGTTAATATATCAGTATATACATAGGTATATGCATATATACAAAGGAAGGACTATATGCATGGCTCTGTGTTTATATGTTCATATGTATATAGATAGATATATAAAGCCTGCGTGCCTAGAGCCTGTGCTCCGCAACAAGAGAAGCCACCGCAATGAGAAGCCTGCGCACCGCAACGAAGAGTAGCCCCTGCTCACTGCAACTAGAGAAAGCCCACGCACAGCAAGGAAGACCCAACGCAGCCAACCCCGCCCCCCCCACACACAAGCTCTAAAATCACACATGTGAGTTGCTATGAAGCCTTGGACAAATAACTCAGCATTTCTAAGCATCACATTCTACATCTGTAAAATGGGTAATACAAGAGCATCTAAATCACAGGGATGTTGAGAGAATAAGATGAGTAAATACATGTAAAGTTTTTCAAGCATGTTTGGCATAAAGTAAGTATTTTTTAGAAGTTAGCAATTGTTATAAATAGCACTGTTTGCAGAAAACAATAAATGAGTAGGCATCTAAAATCAACAACATTTCAATGAAAATAGGAATTTAGGTAACAATGAAGAAGGGCTCCATGTTTGATGTCTTTATAACTCAAGTAAATAAAATCACTATTTCAAATGCTTTCTCACCTTACAGACTTTGCTTATTAATAACACAGTAGATCCAATAGTAAATGGGTGTCGGCTTTTACAAAAAGGCAGTGGCAGGGAATTATAAAAAAAAGTTAATGCAGTTCCTAGTTTGATCACTCTATATCTCCTCATATATTGATAGGTTGACTGATATTTCACACACACAATCACACTCCACCACCCCTTCTGTCTTTAAAAAAAATCTAATTTCCTTTACCTAAAGTTGTGATTTTAGATTTCATTGACTGACTGGCCTATTGTTATGTTTTATGTTCATTTTTTTAAAAATACCTTTAAACATCTTCAAATCAATCTTTCTCAGTAACAGTGACATTGTTTTCCTGAGCACTCTCAATTACTCCATAACAAACTGTGATGTTTTATATTTTTTTCATAACCAGTCCATAAATTCTTTCACCTCCCTTCATGATAACTGCTGTGAGTTTTTTCACATGAGATTCCACTTATGAGGTCACTTGTAACAAATGTCTCATGAAAAGTATCATTATGCATTGGAGTAAGTCTTCTATCTGAGGCAAAGCAAGTGTGGCTCTCTTTAGAGGGATTTTTGTTTGTCTATTTTTTGTGTGTGTTTGTATGTTTGGTTTTTATATTGTTTTGTTTTCCCTTTTGCTTGCCTCTTTACACATATGACCCAGTTGGCTTTTGGAGACACTGTCACAAATAACGCATAAAAGAGAAGTTAATTTTTTTCTACAAAGAGGTAAGATGTGTTCTCAATTCTCACATTTCCAATAATTTCCAAATATTTTTGCCATCACGTCATCTAGAAAACAGGGCCTAACATTTACTGCATATGTCATAGTTTCTAGCAGAAAATCTTTGAAGAAGATGGTCAAAAAAATCAACTTCAGAAAGATGTTCACCGGCTACTTTCAAAGGCAAAAATGAAAGAAAGAAAAGATGAATTTTGTTATATAAAAACTTTAGATCTTTGTATATAGAATGAAAAAATGACTGATATTTGCCAGGACAGTTTTAACTTCTAATATTCTTACCCCTTGCTCATAAGTACACAGTCAGGATCTGTGCCCCTAAGCTTGGGTCTAAATGTTGTCAGTTTAATTGTGGCTGACATCGTATTAAACAAGTGTATAATCAAACACTTTCTTGGTCAGATACTCACCATAATTAGGATTCTTTGCCATATTTGCATCTCTCTTTTATGTTAACAGAAAAGGCAGTGAGTACCTTTTTCTCATTTTAGTTTCCCCAAAACCTGATGGGAAGAAAAGACAGCAAAAGAATTCAGAGGATGAAATATGAGGGAAATGTGTATTAGAAAGTCAAAAAGCATATTTGTTGGTGGCACAGAGTTCTGTCTTGGTTCTGAATAGCTTTGAATTTCTTAGGTATCTCAGCATGGAAGGTACAACTGGAACAGTCATGGCCAGCTCTGCTTCTGAGGACCATCCTACCCCCTCCACACCTTCTAGTTCATTTTCTCTGCATCAGTGAGCAGAAGAGGATCGGGGGAGGCAGGGGAGAAATGGCCGATCCACTTTGGGGTACCACCCTCCTTATTCAGACTCCAATTCTCAGCCACCGAGTAAGTTTTAAACAATTATCTGAAGATTGCAGGAATTGTGTTATACGTTTCCATTTCCTAGAACACTGAGAGCTCTGACTTTGTGACATCCAGCCTGTCGAGTGTAACAAAGGCAGGACGTATTTGACAGGTGAAGAAAAAGCTGCTGTCTCACAGGTCTACAACAAAGTGGATGAAACAGTAATAAAATAACGTGTCATATAAGATTAAATGGGACATACATGACCTCAGCTCAATGCTACCTGTGGATTCATAAAATCTGTATCAGACACATGGAGAAGATTCCATGGTTCAAACACAATTGTACTGCCTCTAGAAAAACGTTAATTAAATTTAAAGCAATGGGATCCATATTAGCAGAAAATAAGTGCTCCATCCAGCACTATTTATTTTTAGCCAGCAAAAACTAGTTATTGTTTCTTCCTATGCTCGTCTGCCCTAATCATTTATTTGACACACAATCACTGTAAGAGTCACGTGAGGTGTGTTTCTTTCTCCTCAAAGGCAGTCAGCTCTCATCCATGTCAAACTGTACATGGTCCTCGTCAGTCATATGAAAGTCTATTCAGGCATAGTGATTCCCGTGGTCCATACTCCATCATACTCTATTATGCCAGCACTTTACTGCATCATTGTCAGTCAGGTCCACCCTTTTTTGCTCTTGTTCTACTACCTTCACACTCATAAAAGTAGCAGATGCAAGCACGCCATTAATGATGGTCAATTTTTTTCTTAGTTTGCACAGATGGCTGAGTGATTTTTATTCATGAGGAAGCCTCAAATTTCAGAACTTTAACAGGGTTAAGAATCTTCCATCATAAATGGAACATCAAATTACTTATTTATTCATCAATTTAATATATGGTTCCTTCCAATAAGTTTTCCAAGTAAACTTGAGAGGAGTTATGTTCCCCTTCTCTTGCTGTAGCTATTATTTTAAGACCACATTCCTAGTTATCAGAAATGAGAAATATCAAGTATACACTACAGTATTATCAACTATAATCACATGGCTGTACATTAGATCTCCAGAACTTATTCATCCTGCATAACAGAAATTTTGTACCCTTTGACCAACATCTCCACCCCCAAGCCCCTAGCAACCACAACTGTACTCTCTTTCTTCTTTTATGAGTTTCAGTTTGGCATTTTTAGTTTTCACATATAAGTAAAATCATACAGTATTTGTCTTTTTGTATCTGGCTTATTTCACTCAACATAATATGGTCCAGGTTCACTGATGTTGTTTCAAATAACAGAGAATAGATATCAAGTGTTCTAAACATACACCAAAAGAAAAAAAAAAAAGGTAACTATGTAAGGTAATGGATGTGTCAATTAGCTTGATTATAGTAATCATTTCACAGTGTATATGTATATCAAAACATCAGATTGTACACTTTAAGTGTATAAAATTTTATTAAAAAAGAGAATCTCCTCAAAAGGGTGTTTGTATTTTATACTTCTGAAATGAGTGTTAGCCTACGTCCACATAACCAGGTACACATTTTAAAAACGTATAGAGGCAGTTTATATTTTTGCTAACATGTGTTTACTATTTAGTGTGCTTCCCATAGTTCTAATTAATTTACACATTTAGCTCACCCTTTGAAGAAGGTGTTAATATTTTCCCAATTTTACAGATGAGGAAACTGAGCCTCACAGCAGTTGATTAGAGATTGAATTATGTTCAATACATCTAAGTTTGAACATCAACAGTAGCATTTACTTCCTGGGTAACTTTGGGGAAATAAAACTCTCTAAGCTTTAGCTTCCCTCTCTATAAGTGTGAAATAAAAATAATCACCTGCAAATTCTATTGTGAGAATAAAATGATATAATATCTGCAATATGTCTGGTGTACAATTAGCATTCAATAAATGATAAATATAATGGTCACAGTTAGAGGGGTATAATGAAGGAGATATTTTATGTGAGTGGCTCTGCATTTATCTGCCCCACACCAATTACCATTTTAAATTACCATCTTCCTTCTAGAACTAGCATGGTATAAATTTGACCTTCATGTTTCAAATGTACCCATTTATTTCATATATCTGTGATCAGGTGATGAGGTTGAGGCCTTGCTCACTCCCAAATATGGCATCCAGAAAATTGTTTTCTATATTAAAAATAAACATACAAAAAAATCTGTTCCTCCTTCACAGCGTATACTATCCAGTTATACTACCTTCTTCAATTTTCAATTCATTCCCATATTGATTTTCTGGTTATCCACTTTCTTTTCTGTTGTATCTCACTTAACATCTTCTTTATTAACCTCTTCCATTATCCTAGGGAACTTTAATTTTATATAAGCCCTCCCTGTCAACAATTTTGCCTGTTCTTTTTTTTTTTTTGGCGGTACGCGGGCCTCTCGCTGCTGTGGCCTCTCCCGTTGCGGAGCACAGGCTCCGGACGCGCAGGCTCAGCGGCCATGGCTCACGGGCCTAGCCGCTCCGCGGCATGTGGGATCTTCCCGGACCGGGGCACGAACCCATGTCCCCTGCATCGGCAGGCGGACTCTCAACAACTGTGCCAGGGAAGCCCGCCTGTTCATCTTTAATGACATCCTTATCCACTCTTTTTCACTCAAAAATTGTCACATTCTGATTCTACACCTGAAATCAACAACTCTTATATCCCTCTCACTGATCAAAGCTTCCAATTCTTTGCACGCAAAATAATTAAAAACTCATTAAGGCCTTGAATTTATTTTAGCCCCCAGTTACACTGAACCATGTAGCCTGTTCCTGGCTTTACTTCTTTCCTCATTTATCATACATTTCACGGTCCATCACCATTGTCACTCTCTTGCATACACCCTTAATACTCTGACACTTGTGTCCACCCCGCAAAGCATCATCTCACAATACCAAACTGAGCGCTGGAGGAGAAATTACAATGGGACAGATTGTTTTCGCTATAAATTCATGATCACCAACCACAAGTGGATCCTTAAAGCTGCCAGGCCATCTTTCTAGGCTTTTCTAGACATCTGGATCTTTCGTATGCCTTATCAACTATCTCATATCTTTGCCACTCTCCTCAAACCTTCACACTCTCCTCTATTCCCTCAGTCTCAATACAATGTCCTTACTTCACAACTCACAGAGAAAACAGAGCCATCGACTTGGCTTTTTCCTCAAATCCCTACCCCAATCCCCAAGTTTGCCTGTATCTGCACCAATCTTCTCCTTCTGTATTTTTAAGAAAAAGTCTCCCTGCCACTTCTCAATAAATAACTCTGTAGTGTATGATCAATATTTCTTCTCTTCCCATCCTCTCAGGAATCTTGCACCATTAATTACTGACTTTCTTCATCCAATCTTAAACTTTTCTCTTTATATAGAATACTTTCCATCCCTATTTAAATGTAGTCTTGTCTTTCCCATAGCACTTCTAAAAATGAAACAAAACAAAAACCCTCTTTAAACTCCATGTCATCTTTACGGTCTTATTTCTACCAGGTTTTCCAGGAAAAGTCTTGGAATAATTATTACTTAACATGGTCCTTCTATTGATACTTTCTTAACCATGTTTCAGGCATCACTTCTAATTCCAAATTAGCCTGCAATCCTTAACACCACAAAAACAACTCTGCATTTTAAAATTTTATATATATATATATACACACACACACACATATATATTTTTCAATCCTGTCTGAAGGGTAAGAATCAAAGCCCAAAAGCTAAAAGCTGCTCCTGCAGAGGGATTCAAACACAGCAGAGAAGTGCATTTTTAGAATGATCCACTACTGTGAGGTATTTGCATTTTTTAAAATCTTTCCCTGAACAATGTGTGATTTCATATTTGAGTTTACTAGGTGAAACCTCTAAATCTACTTTTCAGATAAGATTCAAAAAAAATCCCCAAACAGTTGATAATGCTTCAAAGCCATTTGACATAAGACCTCATCCTGAGGATAAAGATATCTTATTATACTCAATAACAAAAGGACCTGGAGATCACCAAATATCTAAGGATTATTGTAACCATCCAGCTTTCTGACTTGCAAAGTTTGGAAAACTGCATAAAACCTCAACATCAAATTTAACAGTCTTGTATGTGTGTGTGAGTATGTGTGTATGTACACAGTAGAAGGAAAGTGAGAACAAAACAAGCACCTTTCAATCCTGCTCCTTTTAAAAATGTTTTGTTTCAAATTCTTAATTTAATAAACCTATTTTTTCAAACTAATGAATGGCTCAGATAATTAGAGAAACCAATAAGCTTTAGAAATGATTATATAACATGCACTGACTCTTTTCCCAAGAAAAAAAATATGCGATTAAAAATAATATATAACTGGGGATTTTTTTCCATGTTGAATTTCAGAAACCTGTGCCTAAACAAGAGGAAAGGGGCAGTTTGAGTTAACAAAAACGTCCTCTCTAGTGATTGACTTTACATTTGTTAATAATTACTCTACTGTAATACTGTTGTTTAAAGAAGCCACTTCTCTGAATGATATCTTTTTGTGCAGCCTAGATATGACCTGAAAGGAGCATATATTCAGAATCAATATTTCTCAGTTCTAATCTCAACTCTCACTCTCTTTTGACAGTGTGAGAACCTTAAAGATGCTAGACACTTCATCAAAGGGTCATAAGATATGTTAAAGTTTGAAGCACACATTTAAGTCATCCATCTTCTCCAACATGTATAACAACTCATCTCAACTTGGGCAGTTCCAGTAAAGACCTCTCTAATTTGCAAGAAGCAAAATATCAATTGCCTACAGTTATCAATTGGCTACTATATGACAGTAAGTTTTCTGAGAGATTTCACATGGGTTATAATAACTGATTTTTTAGGCTCAGGAAGGGCCTTTGATTACTCAATCAAAGTTATGTTGAAGTTAGTAAAATGTTGTCATGATGGCCTGATCCTGGGCCCATCTCATCCTCTTCTGAAGCTAACATTCTTTCCACAGTGGATTCAAGGATGCTTTTATATGACCACCGCCTATTGACCTAATTCTCTACTATGAAGCAACCTAAAATACTTCTTGTCTTTCAACTCATAATAGCCAATAGTAACAAACACATCGACCATTTCTTAAAGACTTCTTTTGTGTCTGGCACATTGTTATGATCTTTAGAGTTTGGACAGCCTAGGTTGTCTTTCATTGACCCCTTTACTTACTTAAGGTGTCATATTATTTTTCATTTAGTCAAACTTTGAAACAGTCATGTTTACATTCTTTCTATACTTTTTTATATTCACATTCTTCTTAACTGATTGCAATTTAATATCTACTTTCACAGTTTTACTCAAATTGCTTTATCAAATTTATCACTAATGACTCAAATCAATACATTCAATAATTTGGTTTTTATTCTGTACTTTTGTTGATGTTTTCAAATATTTGGCATTCATACTAATTCATGTATTTTAAAGTAGTTTATAACAATTCCTAGACAATGAACAAATGGAGAGAGAGCAAATCTCAGATGGAGCATTCAGGGAAGAAGGAGAAAATAATGACCAGTGGGTCACGCATATGATCATTGTATCAGCAAAGCATCTTCAAGTCAAGCACTGCTCTAGAGTGGCAAAGACTTTTATGTTCTATTAACCTCTAAATTCTTCAAAGATTGGAATAATGCCACAGTCCTTCACCTTGTACATGATAGGTGTTTGCTAAATATTTGTTGAGCAATCTTCATTTTTCTCCTGCCTTTTTAGCATCATTTTGGTGCAATTTTTACTGCATTGAAGTCAGTTACATTACACTAAAATTTTCTCTACACCCAAACTGCTTTTAATCTTTTAGATATCAGCACAAGATAAAAACTAATGCTGACTTGCTAAAAGTCATTTAGGGTGAAAGTCCCTTTTTTCAGGCCCTCTCTCCATCCTCTGCTTTAATCATTTTATTATACTTATTCCAAAGCAACTAAATTTCTGAAGATATGAGTCACTGTCAGTTTTTTCATTCCTAGAAGTTCCTTGAAGTTCATGAGTAGAATATTTGATTATTATGCAGATAGACGTGGATATAAAGCCCTCCAATTTGTGCCCTAATCTGTTTTCAATTTCTTAATGCAGTCTCTGCCCAGTACATTAGATTATACAGAATTACTACTGCATCTAGTACTTACGGATTCATAGCCTTAGGACATTTTTCTGCACCATTTATTAAGGGTGAAAGTAATTAGGAGACAGAATTGATAAAATGGATTTTGTTTCTCTGGTTAAATATTCAGAATGTTTCTAAGATGGCTATGAAACAATTCAGTGTGAAACAGTCCAGGTGATATGTGTGGTATACAGTTGTCACAAATGATGAAAGTGGCTCTTCTGGCACCAAATCTGAATGCTAATGGGGCACAGGATGTTCTCATCTCTCAATGTGTGCTCTTCTGTTTCTTCCTTCTACAAACATATACATGCATTTTCCTGTGATGCTATTAACTGTGGCATAGAAATATGGCTCTCATTTTATTTTCACAATGCCATCTTTAAAAGGAAGTGCTTTCCACTTAGGGGCACTTAAAAAAATAATTTGTCATTCTAAGAGAAAATGTAGACAGTTGTTTAACATTAGCAGCCTCCCTTATTTTTGGAGAACTGAAATATTTTACCCAGTGAAGCACTGTTGATATCTCTAAGTTACAGCATGGAATCCAGGAAACAGCAATGATTTATGTATTGTCCTGTCTGACTTTACTACAACAGATGTCATTATGGCATATAATGGTATGGAATAAATTGCCGTAAAAGTGAAACAACGTATATTTCAGGAATCACTCAGAAAACACAGCACTTGTGTCTAAAACTGAACTGAAGGATGTATCAGTTAAAGGATTTTGTTTAAGTATAAAAAATATTTAGAAGCACTTTCCAAATGATGAAGTAAGCACCTCCAAAAATCTGCTTCTGCATAAAAGCAACAATTATACTGGCAAGCATTGTCTACACCAATTTTTTCAAACTCTAGAAATTAACCGAAGTCTTACAATAGTCCAAGGAGTGTTTATTCAAGGAAAACAGCTGAAGGTCAGAAATAACAAAGCTTGGTGGTATTTCCAATACTCTCTCCCTAACTCCATAGTAGCCTTGAAGATCAGCAGCAATGCAACCATTGTATCTATGAATACTAGAAGATGAACAGTTTTTCCCTTAGCCTAGAGGGAACATAACGTGTTTGCAACTCTCCAAAAAGTGCCTACCCAGAAAAATTTTCATTATGTGACATATATGGCAGCTCCCTAGAAAAGCTCTATTCTCAGAGTTTGTCTTTATTTCACCTGACTCAGAGCTCACTCTGCAAGAAAAGCATTATACTCAGGGTGGAAAAAAAAATCAGAGAAAATTGTTTAAGAATACTGATGTCTGAGAAGGTGAAAGCAGTTGGGATAACAAGAGATTAACAAAAAAGATTTTAAAGTATGGTCTGGAGAATGAAATGTCCAAGGGGGGCTTTGAAAAGCTTTGACATATACCTAGAGATCTAGAAGGGCACAAAAAAGTACAGAGGTGTGCACATGTCCAAAAGAGTCATCAGAAGACCCTAATCTCTCATCTTCTGTTGACCTTGAGGCTCTTCACAAGTAAGAAATGAAGGTAAAGGAAGGGTTGTAAACCATCACAGTGTTGAAAGCATGCCCCAAAAACATAGACTTCTGTGACAAAGGCCAGTAAATTTATTAGTACAAAGAATTAAACAGTATATATGTCCAATCATTAGATGACTACTAAGCTAAGTGAGCAGAGATATCAGTTGGCCACATACAACAGAGAACACAAACTTTACAGAATTATTTCAGGAAAGTCACTAAGCAAACAAACAGCAACAACATAAACAAAATATTGTAGGAAGGAAGTGGATAATCTGATTTCCAGATTTGTTACATTATGTTCTTTTAGAGGTCCAGTATTTAACCCCCCAAAATTTGTGAGAAGTACAAAGAAACATAAAAGTATGTCTCATACCCATGGGGAAAAAAACCAGTCAATAGAAATTGTCACTGAGGAAGCCCAGAGATTGGACTTACTAGACAAGGAATTGAAGTCAGCTCGTAAGTATGTTCAAAGAAATTGAGAAAATCATGTCTAAAAAGTTTTAAAAAATGGGAAAACAAACTCTCTTCAAATAGATAATATGATTAAAAAGATAGAAATTACCAAAAAAAAAGACCAAATAGAAGTTCTTGAGTTGAAAAGTACAATAACTGTTATTAAAAATATACTATCTGGGCTCAACAATGTATTTGAGCTGGTAGTAGAAAAAAATCAGCAAATCTGAATACAGAAATATAGGACAATAGAGATTATCCAGCCTGAGAAAAAGAAAAAGAGACTTCCAAACACTGATGAGAAACATTAATTTGCATATACAAGGAACTCATCAAAATCCACGTAGAATACATTCAATGAGATTAACACCTAAATACATCATAGTCAAACTATCAAAAGCATACGACAGAGAAACTTGAAAGAAGCAAGAGAGAAGTGATTCATCATATACAAGTGTTTCCCCAATAAGATTACTATCTGATATCTCATCAAAACTTATGGAGGCCAAAAGACAGTGGGATGACATATTCAAAGGGCTCACAGAAAAGTGTGTCAGCCAAGAATTCTATAGCAAAGATGTACTTAAAAAATGGGAAGACATTATGACAGTCTCAGATAAGCAAAAACTGGCAGAATTCTCTGCTAGCAGACTTGCCATTTGAGAAATACTAATGGGAGTCCTTCCTTCAGGCCGAAATGAAAGGACAGTAAATAGTATCTCAAATCCATCTGAAGAAATGAAGAGCACTGGTAAAGTTAACCACAAAGGTAAGTATAAAACACAGTATAAATGTAGTTCTTTTTAAATCTTTTCTTCCATATAATTTAAAAAGCAATTGAATAAAAGATTAATTTTAAAATTACATTGATGGCATTGTGATGTATAAAGATGTATTTTGCTTAACATTAATAGCACAAGGGAGTAGGAGAAAACTGATCTATATCAGAGCAACGTTTTTGTATATTACTGAAATTAAGTCATAGTAATTTGAACTAAATTGGTTTAAAGTAAGATGTTAATTGTACAAATGATCAACAAGAGTATGGTTAACAAGTATATGAAAAGATGTTCAATATCACTAATCATCAGGAAAATACAAATCAAAACCATAAGGAGACATCACCACATACCTGTTAGGAAGGCTTTTATCCTCTAAGCGAAAGATAACAAGTGTTACTGAGGAAACGGAAAAATTGGAGCCCTTGTACACTATTGGTGGGAGCACAAAACTGTTAAGCTTCAATGGAAAATAGCATGGAGAGTTACCAAAAGTTAAAAATAAAATACCATATGATCAAGCCATCTCACGTTTGGATATTTTTACAAAAGAACTGAAATCAGGATTTCAAAGAGATATTGGCACTCTCATGTTCATTACATCACTCTTCACAATAACCAAGCTGTAAAAATTACCTAAATATCTATAATGGATGATAGGAAAAAGTGTGCTAAATACATACAATAGAAGATTAGCCTTTGAAAAGAAGGAAATCTTGCAATCTGTGACAACATGAATGAAACTTAGAAGATATTATCCTAAATGAAATAAGCCAGTCACAAAAAAATAAATACTGCATGATTCCATTTACATGAAGCATTTAAAATAGTCAACCCATAGAAGCAAAGAGTAGAATGGTGTTAGTCCAGAACTAGAAGGGGAAATGGGGTGTCTCTAATCAACAGGTATACAATTTTAGTTATGAAAAATGAGCAACTTCTAGAGATCTGCTGTACAACACTGTGTCTACAGGTAACAATACTATATGGTAAACTTAAAAATCTGTTTAGAAAGTAGGTCTCATGTTAAGTAGTCTTAGCAAAATAAAATAAAATTGCCCCAATAAAACCATATGTGCCTTTTGCTTTCTTTTTAGGAAGATTGTTTATTATTGATTCAACATCTTTAAAATTTATGGGCCTATTCAGATGACCTTTTTCTTCTTCTGTGAGTTTTGTTTGTTAGCATCTTTCAAGAAATTTGTATGTTTCCTTAAAGTTATCAGATTTGAGGCCATAGTGTTGTTTATTATATTCCTTTATTATCCTTTAATGCCCATGGGATCATGACTGATGACCTTCTTTCATTTATGACACTAGTAATTTGTGGCTTTCTCTCCCTGTCCCCAATTCTGTCCTCTTGATTAGCCTGAAAGAGTTTTATTGAATTTATTGATCTTTTCAGAGAACCAGCTTTTGATTTTGCTGATTTTCTCTGTTGATTGCCTGTTTTCAATTACATTGATTTCTCTTTTTTTTTATTGGAGTATAGCTGCTTTACAATATTGTGTTAGTTTATACTGTACAGCAAAGTGAATCAGTTATACGTATACATGTGTCCCCTCTTTTTTGGATTTTCTTCTCATTTAGGTCACCACAGAGCATTGAGTAGAGTTCCTTCTGCTCTACAGTATGTTCTCATTAGTTATCGTTTTTTTTTTTTTTTTTTTTTTTGCAGTACGCGGGCCTCTCACTGTTGTGGCCTCTCCCGTTGCGGAGCACAGGCTCTGGACGTGCAGACTCAGCGGCCATAGCTCATGGGCCCAGTGGGATCTTCCCGGACCGGGGCACAAACCCATGTCCCCTGCACCAGCAGGCGGACTCTCAACCACTGCGTCACCAGGGAAGCCCTAGTTATCTATTTTATACATAGTATCAACAGTGTATGTATGTCAATCCCAATCTCCCAATTCATCCCACCCCCCCCTTTCCCCCTTGGTATGCATACATTTATGCTTCTCTGACTTTTATTATTCCTTTTCTTCTGTTTGCCTTAGGCATACATTATCCACAAATATTTGGGTTTCTTTCAGGATTCTTAATTCTATGTCACTGACCTCTGTGTCTATCCTTATGCTAGTACCACACTGTCTTGATTACTGTAGCTTCGTAATTAAGTTTTGCAATTAGGAAGCATGAGTTTTCATACATTTTTCTATTTTTTATTGAAGTATATTTGATTTACAATATTAATTTTCAGGTGTACAACATAGTGATTTAATATTTTTATAAATTATACCTCATTTAGAGTTATTATAAAATATTGGCTATATTCTCTGTGCTATACAATATATCCTTGTCACTTATTTATTTTATATATAGGAGTTTGTACCTCTTAATCCCCTACCGCTTCTGTGCACTCCCCCCTTCTCTCTCCCCTCTTATAGACACCAGTTCTCTATATGTTAGCCTGTTTCTGTTTTGTTATATTCATTCATTTTATTTTGTAGATTCCACATATAAGTGATACATACAGTATTTATCTTTCTATGTCTGACTTATTTCACTAAGCATAGTATCCTCCAGATCAATCCATATTGTTGCAAATGGCAAAATTTCATTCTTTTTTTATGGCCAAGTAACATTCCATTGTGTGTGTATATATATATATATATATATATATGTATATGTGTATATATATATGTGTGTGTGTGTGTGCACGCACATGCATACACACACACACTCCATCTTCTTTATCCATTTCTCTGTTGATGGACACTTAGCTTGCTTAGATATCTTGGCTATTGTAAATAATGCTATGAATATTGGGGGTGCATATATTTTTTAGAATTAGTGGGGTTTTTTCTTCAGATATATATCCAAAAATGGAATTACTGGGTCATATGACAGTTCTATTCTTAGTTTTTTGAGGAACCTCCATACTGTTTTCTGTAGTGGCTATACCAATTTACATTTCCACCAACAGTGTACAAGGGTTCCCTTTCCTCCACATCCTTGCCAACACTTGTTATTTGTGGTCTTTTTGATGGTACCCATTCTGACAGATGTGATGTAATACCTCACTGTTGAGGTATTTCTCTGATGATTAGCAATGTTGAGCATCTTTTCATTTGCCTGTTGACCATCTGAATGTCTTCCTTAGAAAAATGTCTATTCAGGTCTTCAGCACATTGTTTGATTTTGAGTTGTATGAGCTATTTATATATTTTGGATATTAACCCCTTATCAGACATACCATTTGCAAATATTTTCTCCCATTCAGTAGGTTGTCCTTTCATCTTGTCAGTAGTTTCTTTTGTTGTGCAAAAGCTTAAGTTTAATGAGGTCCCATTTGTTTACTTTTACTTTTGTTTCCTTTTCCAGGGGAGACCGATGCAAAAAAAATATTGCCACGATTTACGCCAAAGAGGGTTCTGCCTATGTTATTTTCTAGGATATTATGGCTTTAGTTCTAACATTTAGGTCTTTAATTCATTTTGAGTTTAATTTTGCATATGGCATGAGAAAATGTTCCAGTTTGATTCTTTTACATGTAGCTGTCCAGTTTTCCCAGTACCACTTATTGAAGAACCTGTTTTCCCCCTTGTATATTCTTGCCTCCTTTGTCATAGACTAACTGACCATAAGTGAATTAATAACCAGAACTGGTTTACTTCTGGGCTCTCTATTCTGTTCCATTGATCTATGTGTCTGTTTTTGTGATAGTACCATACTGTTTTAATTATTGTAGCTTTGTAGTATGGTCTAAAATCAGGGACTGTGAATCCTCTAGCTTTGTTCTTCTTTTCCTCAAGATTGTTTTTTCTATTTGAGGTCTTTTTTGGTTCCATATGAATTTTAGAATTATTTGTGAAAATATCATGAGTATATTAAATCTGTATATTTCTTTGGGTAGTATGTACATGTTCACTGTACTAATTTTTGAAATCCAGGGACATGGGATATCTTTCCATTTATTTGTATCATATTCCATTTCCTTCATCAATGTCATGGCTTTCAGAGTATAGGTCTTTCACCTCCTTGGCTAAGTTTTTTCCTAGGTATTTTATTCTTTTTGATGTGAATTTAATGGATTGTTTTCTTTTTCTGATAGTTCATTATTAGTAGAAAAGAAACAGATTTATGTATATTAACCTTATACGCTGCAACTTTATTGAATTCATTTATTAGGTCTAATAGTTTTTTGGTGGGGACTATAGGGTTTTCTATGTATAGTATCATGTCATCTCCAAACAGTGACAGCTTTATTTCTTCCCTTCTAATTTGGATGCCTTTTATTTCTTTTTCTTGTCTGATGGCTGTGGCTAGGACTTCCAATAATATATAAATAGAAGTGGTAAAAGTGGGCATCCTTGTCTTGTTCCTGATTTTAGAGGAAAATCCTTCAGCTTTTCACCATTGACTATGATGTTAGCTGTAGGTTTGTCATATAGGCCTTATGTTGAGATATGTTCCCTCTATACCAACTTTGATGAGAGATTTTATCATGAATGGATGTTGAATTTTGTCAAATGCTTTTTCTGTATCTATTGAGACAATCATGTGATGTTTATCCTTCCTTTTGTTAATCACATTGGATTCACATTTTGTTGGCTCACACTGATTTATTTGTTAATATAGAATCATCCTTGCATCCCTGGAATAAAGCTCACTTGATCATGGTGTACGATTCTCATTATATATTGTTGAATTTGGTTTCCTTATATTTTGTTGAGTATTTTTGCATCTATATTGATCAGAGCCATTGACCTGTAATTTTCATTTTTTGTAGTGTATTTGTCTGGTTTTGGTATCAGGTAATGGTGGCTTCACAGAGTGAATTTGGGAGCATTCCCTCCTCTTTAATTTTTTTTTTGAATAGTTTGAGAAGATTAGGTATTAGCTTTTCTTTATACATTTGGTAGAATTCCCCTGTGAAGCTGTCCAGTCCCGGAATTTTGTTTTCTGGGAGTTTTTTTTTTATTGTTATTATTATAAATTCAATTTCACTACTAGTGATTAGTCTGTTCAGATTGTCTATTTTCTTTTCCTGATTCAGTCTTAGAAAATTGTATGTTTCTAGAAATTTATCCATTTCTCTAGGTTGTCCAATTTGTTGGCATGTAATTCTTTGTAGTATGCTCTTATGATTTTTTGTATCTCTGTCATATCATTAGTAATTTCTCCTCTTTCATTTCTAATTTTATTTGGGTCCTCTCTCTCTTTTACTTGAAATGCCTGGCTAAAGGCCTATACACCACACTTCTTTTTTTTTTTTTAAGTCTGTTTTGGATATTCTGAGCCTCTTGCATTTCCCTAAGAACTTAAGTTTAGTTTCTATTAAAGATATTAGTAGGAATTGCATTAGTTCTATTAAAGATATTAGTAGGAATTGCATTAGTTCAAAGTTCTAGAACTTTCCTTAACTTTACTTCCCAAGTGTTCATTTATAGTGTGTAGAAATACAATTGATTTTTGTATATTAATTTTGCATCTTACAACTTTCCTGAAATTGTTTTTTAGCTCTTTTTTTGTGTGTGTGTACATGTGTGCACTTCTTATGTTTTCCTATATACAATAGCATGCCACTGGTGATAGAGATCATTTTATTCTTCCTTTCCAATATAGATGTCTTTTATCTCTTTTCTTTGGCTAACTGTCCTGGCTAGAAACCCCAGTACAACTTTGAAAATAAATAATGAGAATGAACATCATTGTCTTATTTTTATGTAAGAGGTGAAGCTCAGTATTTAAGTATGATGTTTAGAAGTAAGTTTTCCATAGATACTCTCTATGAAGTTTAAGATGTTTCCCTCACTTTTGAACTTAAGTGTTTTATTATGAAAGAATGTTGGATTTTGTTGATATTTATTCTGGATGCATAGATGTAATCGTTTGTATTTTGCTCTTTATTCTATTATTATGTTGTATTATGTTGACTATGTGAAAATAACTTTGCATTCCTGGGATAAATCCCACTTAGTCATGGGGTATAATCCTTTTTATATGTTGCTGAATTTAATTTCTTAGTATTTTGTTGAAGATTATTGCTTCTATGTTTATAATGGGCTTTGGTCTATAGTTTTCTAGTGGTCTGTAGTTTTCTAGTGATGTCTTTGATTTTGGTATCAGGGTAATACTGACCACATAGAATGAGTAGGAAAGCAAACAATTCTCTATTTTTTGGAAGAGTTAGTGAAGTATTGGTGTTAATTTTTCCTTAAACATTTGGTGAAAGTCACCAGTAAAGCTACCTAGACCTGGGTTTATTTTTGTGGGAAAAAAAATTGATGACCTTTTTAAATCTCTCTGTGATATGTCTATTCTGATTTTCTGTTTCTTGAGTTTGTTTTGGTAGTTTATCTTTTCCTAGGAATTTGTTCATTTTCTCTAAGTTGTATAATTTTTGGTATATAACTGCTCATAGTACCCTTTCCTAATCCTTTATATTTCTATAAGGGCAGTATTAATGTTCTCTTTCATTGCTGATTTTTGTAATCTATATTGGTGAATCTATCTAAAGACTGTAAATTTTGTTGGTCTTTTTGGAGAACCAACTTTTGGTTCTGCTCAATTTCTAAATATATTATTCTATCTATATTTTACTTATATTTGCTCTAATCATTATAATTTTCTAACTTCTTGCTTTGGGTTAATTTGCTCTTTCTCAAGTTTCTTAAGGTGAAAAGTTAGGTTACCAACATGATATCAATCAACTTTAATACAGGCTTTTACAGCTGTAGTATTCCCTCCTAACACTGCTACATCTCTATCACATAAATTTGGTATATTGTGCTTTCATTTCCAATTATCTCAATATATTAATTCTCTTGTAATTTCTTCTTTGACTCATTGGATATTTAGGACTGTGTTAACTTCCAAATCTTTTTTTAATTTCCCAAATTTCTTCCTGTTATTGATTTCTAATTTCATTTCATGATGATTTAAGAACATACATTTTTGTGAATTCAATCCTTTTTAATGTTTTGAGTCTGCATACATTCTGTCCTGGAGAATGTCCCATTTTAACTTGAAAAGACTGTGTATTCTGAAGTCACTGGGTGTATTATTCTGTAGATGTCGATTAGGTCTAGTTGGTTTATAGTGTTGTTCATGTCTTACATTTCCCTGCCATTCTGTCTAGTTGTTATATTCATTACTGAAAGTGAGGTATTTTAGCCTGCAACTATTATTGTTGAATTGTGTTCATCTTCCTTCAATTCTGTTTTACTTCATGTATTGTGAGCCTCTGTTACAAGTTTTATATGTATTTATAGCTATGTAAGAGAATAACTGACTTGAAAGCAACATGTTTTTATGCTGTCTGGTATACTTAAGTTTGAAATTACCTTTACTAGTGTTCTTTATATTATTGTGTGTATTTGAGTTATTGATTTGTGTCCTTTCATTTCAGCCTGAAGGACTCCTTTAAGTATTTCTTGTAGGGCAGATCTGCCAGCAAGTAATTCTCTCAGTTTTTGTTGACCTGAATGATTTAATTTCTTCCTCAGTTAACAACTTACTAGGTGTAACATACAATAAACTGCACATATTTAATGTGTACATTTTGATAAGTTTTGATATATGTATACACCCATGAAACCTTCCCTACAGTCAAAATAATAAACATATTTTATATATTATTAGAATTGCTATAATACAAAATACAGACAGTAACAAATGTTAGTGAGGATGTGCAGAAATTTGAACCCATACATGGCTGGTGTGATTGCAAAATGGTGCAGTGCAGCCTCTTTGGAAACAGTTTGGCAGTTCCTCAAAATGTTAAACATAGAGTTACCATTTGATACAGAAATCCCATTCCTAGATATATACCCAAGATAAATGAAAACATGCCCACACAAAGATGAGTCCATAAATATTGTTCATAGCAGCATTATTCATAATAGTCAAAAATCTGAAACAACCTAACTGCCTACCAAGTGATGAATGGATAAACAAAATGTGATTTATCCATACAATGGATTACTATTCAACATTAAAAGGAACGAGTCACTGATACATGAATGGATACTACAACATGATGAACCTTAAAAACATTAATTGAAAAAAACAGTCATGAAATATCACATATTGTATGATTCCATTTACATAAATGTCCATAGTAGAGAAATCCTCAGGGATAGAAAGTACATGAGCAACTTCCAAAGCTTGGAGGACAGGGGAATTGGAAGTGATGCTAATGAGCTCAGGGATGATGTTACTGTTCTAAAATTAGATAGTGGTAACAATTGCACATCTCTGTAAATGTACTAAAAATCAAAGAATTATATACTTTATAAAGGTGAATTATATGGTATGTGAATTATAGGAATTATATCTCAAGAACGTTATCATAAAACAGTAATTTTTACTCAGCTTCTGAAATCAAAGGACAAAAAAAAGTCACTTAAGATCTCAGAATTTAACTCACAGCATACTAAATAACCTCAAATATATGTCAAAATATATGTCAAAAATAATGTCCTTAATTATGGAATTAAACTTTCTGAGTAATAAATTTAGGACTACCTAATGTATTCCTGAGGACACCAATATGTGAAGAAACAATAAGTCAAAGTACTAAACAGTAATAAAATAATGTTGGTTAGAAGTAGACCTCTGTATCTGGATATTTCAAATATACAATAAGGATATGTATGTATGTTTAGAATAGTTTATACCAAGGCAATGGGTGAAGTTGGGCTCCTTTTTGGAGAATAGAAGATCTCTACCTTAGAAGGGGTCAGAAGTTTTTAATCAATTTCATTAAGTTGACATATACATAATCATCAAAACCACCAGGGGAACAGAATTTCAGAAGTTAAATAAAAAGTTCCTGAATAATATATTTACAAACAGGGTTATTCCAAAAGGAAATTATTAAATAGTTCTAATTTAATCTGAAAATTAGGCTGAAATATGAAGGAAGCATCATATTTTTTTTAATGTGAAAACTTCAATTCTTATGCCAACTATTTATTTCTACCACCAAGAAGACAATTTCCTCCATAAATACAAGTGCCGAACTTGCTCAGAAATACATTTTTGGATTGCCTCACTATAGGATTTGGAGAGTACAGAAAGCATATGCTTCCCCACCTCTCAATTTGAGAGAATTTCTTCTAGAGGTATCCTGAATATATCAATAAAATGTTTGTCACTACCAGGAGAATTGTAAAATATCTGTGAAACACATTCAAGCATATGGCATGTTATACAGAGCTGGGGGGAATTATCCAAAAGTTAAGGGACTGACCACACAACCAATTCACTGTCTCCCTAAGTTTTTTTTTCAAAATTAAAAGATTAATTATTTTTAGAGCTTAATTTGCTTACAGGGATTTGGAATTTAAATGCACTGTAAGAACATTTTGGTTTTTTCTCCTTAAAAACTAACTTCGCAGTAAGTCATAGGACAAACTGCTACCAACTTGAGTTTTCAGTTAAAAGACTTTTTCACAGGTTTTTTTAAGAAAATTCCTTTTTAATAAATCACATTCAACTCAAACTTTCACACCTAGACAGACAAAATCAGAAGGCTCAATTTTTAATTAAGTGGGTTCAGCATCTCCATACCTTTATTCTCCCTGTCATATTTGGTGGTATTTTACTTAATATGTGGGCCAGCAAATATGACAATGGAAGATCTTAAAAGTCAGAAGGTACTTTCCTAAAATTAGGAAAATTGTTTATTTTTCTACTTAAAGTACAAAATATGTTTATAAGTATAAAAGTATATGATGTATATGGCCTACATATCTCTCTTGGCACAGTGTCATTTAACATACATGTGCATTGGGGATATAATAGTAAATTCAATAAAAGAACCTTTGTCCTCCCAGAACTTATAATCTAGATAGGAGAAACAAATAATAAGCAAATAAATTTGATATGGCATAGCACACGGTGTTAATTTTATGGGGAAAAATAAAGCTAGGGACAGGGATAGTATGCACTGGGGAGAAGAGATGAACTTTTAAATAGAGGGGTCATAGAAGGCTGCATGAGAGGGTAATATCTGAATATCAACTAAAGGAGTTTTTTGGGGGAAGAGCATTACAAGTAGAGTAGCAGCAAGTGCAAACATCCTGAGGTGGCAGTGTATCCAGTATGTTGGAAGAACTATAAGAACAAAAATAAATTATAACATCACAAATATAATTTCAGAAAACGTGGTGAAGTACATGTGCATGTGTTTAACAATTTGAGAGAAATGAGATACTTCCTTTGCACTAAAATATTAAAATTAAGGCATCTTAATCTAAAGATTGGCAAATTATTTACTCAACAAATATTTATTATGCATCCATAAGGAATATGAAGTATGTAGTTGGCAGATACAAATTTAAAAATAAGATTGGAGTTCTGCTACCATTTATGTTACCAAGTAACTCTATGTTTTGCATATGTCAAACTCTGAGTGCCCTGAGTCATAAAATAGTGCTGGATGTATTCTAAAATTTCTTCAACTTCATACATTACATGAACTGGAAAGTTTGAAGATCAATTGACCATCTATCCCGCCCAGTTATTGCGACAGAGGCAGCGGGTTAGATATTGGTATATAAAGTACATTTAGGTGCCTGCCTTGGAGAAGAGAATAGGGTTAGGGGAAAGAAAGAGACCAAGACTCCGCACATGGTAAAAAGTAATGTCCTGAACCTGGTGATGGCAGTTAGGGCTTCAGGAGTTCAGAGCAAGGAAAGATCACTTAAGGTCAAGTGCACCCTAATAAGTCTTCGTGGAAAAGATAATACTTTAGCTTGAGAAATGGTGGACTTGGGACAAATACAAACTTGTGGGAAAGTGGAACCTGAGAACAAACAGTTTGGACTTAGAGTCCAAACGTAAGCTGAGGATAGACTCTGGAGGTTTCTGAGATGGAAAATACCATGAAAATATAATTTAAAATGAAACATCTTTGAAGTCAAGGGTCTTAAATAACAAGCCATCATAACAAAGCAGGTCAAAATGTCATAAATTTCATATGCCAGACAGACTCTGTAACAAGAACCAAAAAGCTGACTGAAGAAGGGTAAAATACTCTGATATCACTAATTTTTTAGTCTGATGACAAACGAATAAGGTCGAGAATGTTTTGCATAAAACCTATTTTGGTTTTGAACAAACAACAGGTAGTAATATCCAGCAGGTATTTGGGAATAAAGTTGGCCTTGAACAAAAATCATACTAGGATCTTAAAATAACAACAGATACCCTATATTCACAACCTACTATCTTATAAAACTTATCACATGGCACTTACTTAATCCTACACCAACTCTATTAACTTTCTTTTAAAAAAGGACTTTGAGGTTTACATAATCATACACCATATTTATGGTCCTTCTTTGAATAAAAAGTGAAAGTAGGATTTGGTCTGACTCAAAGGTCAGCCTCTTCAATGAGGCTAAGGCTCATAAATATAAAATCCAAATAAATATGTTTACAGAAATCCAAGTGTGCTAAATGTGATGAATAAAGAATTACATGGGAGGTTTAGAAAATTAGTGGTATTAAATCAAGGAAACGGGACTGATCTACAATTTCAAAGGAAAGAACACTGGGCAGCAATTAAGGGGAAGGAAGTCTTTTAGTACATTTAGGATCAGCTGGATGAAGGCTTGCAGATGGTGGAGGGAGTACTGATTGTGAGCAGAAGAAATTACAAAGAGCCAAATTCTGCTAAAACAATAAAGTTATCCGGTGAAATCTGGGAAATTCCTGCTCAGACCTTGATCTGTCCTGAAAGGTGTTAAATATCACTGGCTTAGAGACTTCAAGGCCTTGAGTAATGACCATAAGGATATAATTTCAAGGATGATTTTAATAACTGATTTTAAATTGTTTCAAGCTTCATTGTAAATAATATATATTTTTAATTATGAAAATTTTACAAGTAAAATCTTTCTGAATTCCTTATTCTGGTTCACTCATCTTTAATTTTCACTTTTGCATCATTTGCATAAGGTTTTAACTATTTTTCTAAAAGAGAATAACTTGTTTTATCTTATTAGATAAATAACACAATTTTTTGTGACAATAAATCATGGCGTAAAAAAAGCACTTGAGAAAAAGTGTAAAAGTCATCCAAAATCACACCAGAGACAGCTGCTTTTAATATTTCAAAGCTTATATTTTGAGGTTGTTTTTCTATTCACATATATAAACAATTTTAGGAGAGACAAGGAGAATAGGAGAATAGGAGAGACAAGCTCTGCAAAGTTGTAAAAATTTCCACAGATATGCATCAACAACTTTTCTTCTTTATTTTATTTAAGTTCTTTCTGCTACTGTTTGGTGCTATAATCAACTTGCTGATTGTACTAAGTGCTTCAATTATGTTCAAGAAAAGTAGTTTTATACTTTACAATTTATTATATATTATAGACCTTTTTGTCATACATCTCTTGACTTAAATAAGATGGTCATACATTAAGTAAAAAAGAAAAACTATGTATTATTTATTAAGGGACGTAAGTGATTACATTGACCCATGAAAATGAGAACTTCAATTAGAGGGACAATTTACCTCTTAATCACAATGAATGCATTAGGTGTAGAACACAGGGTCATATAATGATAAGTGAAAAACTTATAGAAAACATACCTATTGTGTCTCTTATTCTTTGTCCTAGTAAAATAATTAATATTAATGATGATCTGGTAAACCAATTTAGAGACATTATGGCTTAAGTCTTGGTACAAATTAAACCATTGCTTTAGTTAATTAACATTATGACACTAAAATCTAGACTATCACAGGCATGAAGTAAATATTTACTAAATGTGGAATAAATGGAAGAGGATTCATTAATCCATTCATCGGTCAACAATTATGGAGTTCTTACCGTATATTGTATGTTGTAGTATTACCGGGATACAGAGAAAAACAAAATTACTTTTCAATTCTAGAAATTCACTATATAATGGAGAAAAAAGGTAAATAAATAATTATAAGACAATATGTAAGTGCTTTATAAAAGCATGCATGGATGCTTACATTTGCCTGGGTGGTGGGTGAAATGATGCACAGAGTAGTGACAACTGAATTGACTTGTGAAGGATGGGTAGAAATTTACTATAATTGTTATTATTATAATTTTAATTTTGTAAGTGAAGAAAAAAATTTCAGAGGAGTAATTGTCACAGATCTTGTAACTGATAAATAGGAGAGTAAGAAACAAAAACTCCTGTTTTTCTATGTTATAAACTTTAGTTATCCCATCATACCATATTAATAGATGCAGAAGCAGAACTCTGGGAATCTGATTGACATCTCATAGTTAATAGCTGAGTCAGGGCAACAAAGAGCCTTAATGTAGACCTCAAGTTCTACATTATTGTTATTTATTTTGTCTAGACACATAGAACAGAGGAAATACGTCGACAGATGAATTTGTATAACTGAATTAACACTATGAACATTTCAATGCCTGGCTGATATCAAAAGTGGGAGAATTAAAAGCCTTTCCCCAAATGTGTATTTTTGCTTCAGTTGTGCCCCAAACTCTAACTAACTCTTGAGAAAGTCCACCAAATACAGGCAATGTGTTGTCATGGACAGATGTAGCCTAGAGGTCAGAGGCCCAGAATGGCCCTGAATAATGCATTGCTGTGGTTTCCTATATGATCTTAGGCAGGGCAGCCACTTATTACTGAAAATTCAGTCAAAATATATTTAGCATCCACTGTAGGATGCAGACCACTGTGATTGGAATACCACAATACGCAGAGCACAGCTTTTATACTCTAAGGGTCTGCCGCCAATTATTCTGGCACTTTGTCTAAAAATCAGAAGAAAAAAAAGGGGGAAATTTCTGAGGCTGTTACCAGTCGTAATATTTTATAATTTATGTATATGAATCTTGTTTTTTAAATTTTGTCTATAATAGAAATGAAATTATGGCCAGTAGTAAATAAAGGCTGACTAAAAATTACACTTGGTATATTGTCTTTGATTCTAGCATTTTATCTGTATAAGTTATTTTAATAATTTGGCGTATTTCTATTCTAAAATTCCATGTGGGGTTACCTAACAGACTCTCTACATCAGAAACTGCATGATATATATAACCTTTCATAATACTCAGATGTCGCATTTTCTTGGAAAGGAATTTCATCTTGCCTGATAGTCTTTTTTTTAAACTTATAAGCATAAAATTAAAACACCAAACACCTGTGAAAATTGTTCGCTGAGAGAAATTTATGTTATGCATTTGATAGGATACTAACAAGAACATTTCTTATTATTTTTGAAATATATAGCTTTTCTGTTACTCAACTTTTTCAGTTAAAATGATATAAAAAAATCCTGAATGAGGGCCCAAAAGAAATTATTTTAAAGTCTATGCAAATTAAAAAAAATAATATTTTAGAATATAATTATATGAAAATTAGAAAGTTATAGGAACATTAGAAATCAACTAATTTATGACCATCTAAAATTTCTTTTCTGATTTCTAAAAATCAACTGACTAATCTTAGAACATTGCTTAACGCTTTCTAGAGTGGTATAATAAATCATTTAGATGGAAATGAATTACCTATTTTCAAAAACATTTTTTAAACACTGCAGTTCATTTTGGGCCAACTAGAAGTTACTGAATTGTCATATCTCAGTCCTCTTGCCTCTACAGAACCTATAAAAAGAGTCACTAAAAATTTTTTTTTTTAGTTTTTGTTTTGTTTTGTATCTGTGTATTTCTGTGAAATCTGAATCCATCTGTGATTCAAAAGAAAAAATTTTTTTTTTACATAGGACCAAAGAGATAGATGTGTATAGTAATGATATATAAATTATATTTACTATTATAAATTATAATTATTATTATAGTAATGATATATAAATTATTCCCTTAAAATATGTATTTCGTAGACTTTTATGTTTTCATGGGTATTTATTTGAATTTTGTAAAATTAACATGAAGTACTTTTATAAATAATAAGTGATATAAATGGAAATTAATGTATGCATGTGAGCAAGTTTTAGTTAAGCCCCAATTCATGGCCCAGTTCATAGTCTTTTTCCCATATGAGAGTAATAGCTCTTTGTTTCTCAATTCAGAATCCTAGGCTGTGAGTGAGGTAAAGCAGTACTTTATTCTACACAGGCACAGAAATATAATAATAATCACCACAGACTGGACAATTACTCTTTAGAACATATTTGTTATTCCCCACAAAACAGCTGAGGTTGAAAAAGGTTGTATAACTTGTCCATTATCAAAAATAAATAAATATGGGAGTCAGATCTGAATTTCTGTCTGTCTGGTAAGGAAGTCCCTGCTTTCTCTCTTAGAAGGCTTCTTCCCAGGTAGGAAAGTGCCTTTTTGTGTAGGGATGCAACAGAGAAGACAGACAAAACTTCTTGAAGGTGTAAAGAGCTAGCCTTTGATATTGACTGGCTCACCTCTTCCTAGAAAGACTTTAATACCACAAATTCCCAGAAGTTTACCCACTGCAGGCAACCTATCTAACTGGGGCTACCTCTGGAGAGATCCTTTATATCTGGGTAACTTAGGGAAGCATATGGCCAAGAATACCTGTTGCTGTTGTGTTTATTTATGGGGAAAATGGAAAGAGAACGAACAAAATGGGAGAGTAATAAAACTGCCTTGACTTAACAATTTGATTTTCAATTTGACAGGAAAAAACAAACAAAAGAACCTGTATTTATTTTTTGAAACATTTGTGGAATGACTAAATTAGGGTTTGCTGAATAATAAGACAGGTGGCATAGAGAGGTAGCCAGTACCCTGTCCCTTTAACACTGTGATAAATGTTCATAAAAGCAGAGGCTGGGTGTCCATCTGTCAGAGGTGCTTTAGAAAAGACTTATATTGGCTGACCTTCTGGGTCCTTCCATGTCTGAAATTAAGTAATTCTAATTTTAAAATTATATTTTCATGAACTTTTTATTTAGGGCAAAAAGGCATTGTGGGTAAGAAAAATAACATATGAATGCAAATATATTCCAATACATGATACCCATCAATTCCCTGCCAAAATGTTCATTTATATAGTTGGCATTCTTCTTGTCTAAATATAGTAGGTCTGAATTGGGAGAAAACAATATATTTTATTTTTAACATGCAACTAAATGTTAAATTTCCTTTGGTTGTTATGAAATACTTTTTATTGCAATAAAATGACACTGGCAGTTCTATCTAAAAATAAAATATGACTATAAAATGTATTCATCAGTTATTTTTTCCCTCTTTCATCATTTAATTGCCTGATTTTCCATAAATATGCTAAAAAAGGAACAGAATGGATTAATTGAGCTCAATTTACTTCTCTGGACAAAATCTGAGCAATTAAAGAGATCAATCCTATTTTTTAATATTGGGTTGGCCCAAAAGTTCATTCGGGTTTTTCTGTAAGGTGTTACAGGAAACCCAAACGAACTTTTTGACCAACCCAATATTTTCTGATTCCAACATTTCCCAGGTTAGAATGTCCTTCTCTTTTTGTTCATAAGTCCCACACATTGCTTTATTAATTTAAAAAGTTTTATTTTATTCCGCTAGCCGTGGTTTTATCTCTCATTGTTGTATCATTCAACAAAGTAGGATACTTAAAAAATAGCTTTAAAGTTAAAGAAATTAACAATATGCCCTTATATTAATGATAATCTGCTGAAACACCCTGGTTTGCGTTGTGCTATGATAAACTAAACCAAAGCAGATCTGTTCTGAACTATTTTCAACTTCAGCACATCAAGTAAAACGGCTGCTTGTTCCATGCGTTGTTTGTTCTAAAATGTGAAGGATATTTTAAATTAAACATCTGCCTGCACATTTCTTCCATAATCACATTCATCTGAGGAAAAAAAGCACAAACTCCACTGACAGCATTTTATGACCTTTAAATATACAACATAATAACATTTCCTTTAGATTGACAATAAACCAGGTACTCAGCTTTGATATAATTTTCAGAAGGCTTATGTTTCTAGGACCACAATTTGCTTCCTATCAGTGCAAAGAAATGTGAATGACTATAACCAATGGGCTCAAAAAGATGTTCGAGGAGTTTATTTTTTTCCCTTTATATATTTAAAATTTTTTTAAAACCATTCACATTTCCCTTTAATTAAAGGTAATTTCAACCTCTTTGCCTGATGTCAAAGCCTTTTATAAACTGGTTCCAATATACGCTTCAAAATAATCACAACCAATATTTTAAAATCTTTTTCCTTTTGAAAATTAGCCATCCATTTTTCCTCAAGTGTACCTGGCACTGTCTAGCTTTTGCACGTGTTTTTCACACTGCTTCACTTTCAGCTGCTGTGTCTTTCCCTTTCCCTTCCTCTACCAAATAAGAACATGCAAAACATGGCAATAGGTCATGACCTTCCTTTTTTTTTTAATATAATTCTTATCCATTAAACACCCACAGGCTAGTGCAGTCTACAATGTTGTTTCCATTCTGTGTATTCCTACAATGTCTCATTTCTTCTCTTCTTTTGGAAGCCAATACTATGGACTTGTTTAAATAATTTTTAGAATAATATATAATATATATACACATATATATTTTATAGTAGTAAATCATTTGCTGTTACACTATCTTATGTCTACATCTGGTGTCCTTAAATAGACTGTTACTTATTGTAAGCAAGAATCATCTAGTATTTTCTTACATACTTCTTACACTTTCCAGCCTTTTTTATTGGTTTACTTGACACTAGAATCTAGTGTCTTCACATTAGGAGAATCAAAATAAATTTTAGTTCTAAAAAGAAAATTGTGACCCTCAAACCAGATTTCACTTATCTCTACCTTGTTACCAGGAAAGGAAAGATCTAATGTGGAGAAGAGCTGTATCTGTGTTCTAAAAATTTATTCTAAAAAGATACAGTGCTTCTTATCCATATAAGCATCTATATTTGAATCAATTTATTATGATAATTGAAATGAGATCATTGCAATGAGATATCAGATATTCCTTTGTTGTAAAACAAAAGAATTTCCTCAATCATACAAGAATACTTTACTCCATAGTTTTTTATATTGGCTGTACCTGAAAAAATCATCTATTGTGGCCAAAAAGTTTGTTCGGGTTTTTCCATAGCATCTACAGAAAAACTTGGATGAACTTTTTGGCCAAACCAATATAAAACATTTCAACACAGAGATGCTCATGTCCCTATTGAAATAATTAAATTACAATCTGTAGAGATGAATCTCAGGCATCTATAGTTATTTATTTTTTTAAGTTTTCCAAGTGATTTTAATAGGCAGGCAGGGTTAAACACCACTAGTTTAAAGGGACGTGTGGTAAAGAAATGTAGCTGGGCGGGTGGCAAAGAGTGAATAAGCCTTGCCCTAAAAACTGATTCAAAGAAATATATGAGCACCCACTACTCCCATTCTGGAAGACAGATTACAGATTAGACACTGACTCTCTCTGATGTGCATGTAACTGCCTACTGGCCCAACCTCATGAAGCATATAAATTCCTTGGCTCTTCATCCTAGTGACACAACTGGACTGGAAGTATAAATTATTTCTGGACTATGAGGTAAATAATGCCAGTCAAATTAAACTCAGTTCATTAAATTAAAATAAATTATATAGCAGCCCAGCCGGCGATGCATACCCTCTCATTGAGAGAGCACAGGGAGTGGCCAAGATGGCAGAGTAAGAAAACCCTGAGCTCACCTCCTCCATGGGCACACCAAAATTACAACTATTAACAAAGCAACTATCAATGACAACAACCTGAAAACTAGCAGAAAAGATTATTCACAACTAAAGATATAAAGAAGGAACCACAATGAGATGGGTAGGAGGAGTGGAGATGTGGTGTAGTCAAGGCCCACATCCCCATGAGAGGATGGAAAGTGAGAGATGTAAAAAGGTATTCCATGCAAGTGGAAATAAAAAACAAGCTGGAATAGTAATATTTATATCAGACAAAATAGACTTTAAAACAAATATTTTAACAAGAGCAAAGAATGACATTACATAATGATAAAGGAATTGATCCAAAAAGATTTAACAATTGTAAATACATATGCACCCAAAATAGGAGCACCTAAATATAAAGCAAACATTAACAAGCACAAAGGGAGAAACTGACAGTAACACAATAATGGTAGGAGACTTTAACACCTCACACACAGCAATGGACAGATCATCCAGACAGAAAATCAATAAGGAAACATGGGCCTTAAATGACACGTTAGAGCAGATAGACTTAACAGATATGTATAGAAAATTCTACCCAAAAGCAGAATACACATTCCTCTCCAGTGCACATGCAACATTCTCTAGAACAGATCACATACTAGACCATATAACAAGTCTCAATACATTTAAAAGACTGAAATAATGTCAAGCATCTTTTTTGACCACAATGCTATGAGACAGAAATCAACTTACAAGAAAAACATTTCAAAAACACAAACATGTGGAAGTTAAACGATATACTACTAAACAACCAGTGGGTCAATAAAGAAATCAAAGAGGAAATTAAAAAAATACTTGGAGACAAATGAAAATGGAAACCCAATTCAAAATCTACGGGATGCAGCAAAAGTAGTTCTAAGAGGAAAATTTATAGTCATACAAGCCTACCTCAGGAACTAAAATAAATGATAGAGTCTACTGCTACAGCCTCTGTACTTTCTTTGATTACTGCTTTCTTGGGTTATGCTTAAATTCTGTATTTTGCTATCAGAAATGCCTGTGGTCTCTGACCCCCATGATTTCCAGTGATATAAGGGAGCTGAAAGAAGTGGACATTGTATGGGTTGATCTCTGTAGGTCTGGAGATAATATAAATGAGGCAGAAAATGGACTGCTTTATGACGCATCAGAAGCACAGCTTTATTACTATTATCTGCTAACCTAAGGTAAATTTAACTAAGGCTATCTAAAGCAGTGACTCTCAAGCTTTAGTGGGAATAGGAATAATCTATGATGCTATCCTTTTAGGTTCAGCTGATCTGGAGATGTGCCTTGGATAAACATGATGAAGGTGTTCCCTGAACCAGTCCCTGTAAAATATTCTCACTCCAGTTACACATTAAATTAATATAGGACCCTTTAAAATAGTACCATGTTGTGGATCCTGTAGAGAAGTAAATCAGAATCACTGGGAATAGGACCTTGCTATTTTTAAAAAGCTCCCTAGGAGATTTTGATGCACAGTACAGCCAATGACTAGGGTCTGGAATATGCAGAGTCCTCAGATGTCACATTATCGGGGGATTCAATTTTACTCAAAAAGCACCAATTAGAAAAGAAATATACCTTTCCAATAAATTATGAAACAATAATTATAAATAACAAAGCATCTCTCATCACTAAATTACATTGGAAACTGAGCAGTCAGAAACAAGAGTGATATTAATTAGAAGGCAAAGCAGAAAGAGGATTCATATTTGTCTTAAGACTAAGTCTCTCCTTGCTCTAGAGTTGCCTCTGCCACACCCCACACATCCCAAGGACACCTGCTCAACCAATCATTGTTACTAAAGTATGGAATGTTGGTGTCAAGTCAAATAACTGGACTGAAAAGGTAGACTAAACACCACCTTGACCATGCTGTAAAAAATGGTTATTTAATTTTAGTGACTTAAATTTAATATTTGGTTGATTTTAATTGGAAGAGAAAAAGGCAGAACTGTAAGCAATTAGGCATCCTCTTCAAATTCCCCATGAATTTTATAGAACCCTACTTTAAACTCTGTCCCATTTATTAAGCTCTTTAAAAGAGTTGACGTGTGTGTATATGTGGTATGTGTTTGACAAATACTCATTGGAAATTTGAGATTAACATTAAAAATATTATATCTTTCTATGAGAATGTGGTTACTAGCAAAGATAATATGTGGAACAGACCATACAAATATGATCCAGTATAATAACCATTATCCAGTAACATTTTGATCACAGCAACATACAAGAGGTAGTTCCCAGCATAAAATTTCCTCTACTTCCTCCTCTGTTCTCTTACATCCATTCTCTTAAACATGGATGAACAAATAAAGCCCTGAGCAACACTGAGAAGTATGTAAGTTTTTCTTTGCACCTCTTACACATTGTTTTCTGAATTCATTCCACTTTTGCTTGAGCAGGAGAAATTATTATTATAAAGAAAATAACAAAAATAGCAGAAATCCTCAATCAGTAAAGGTGTAGTAGGGAGCTGAGTTTCACCTCAGATCACATTCATCCATTAGTTAATTCACTCATTCAGAAAACATTTATTGGCCAGTGGTATGCAAGGAATTGTGTTGGATTCTGAAAAAACAACCATGGTCTTAGCCATCAAAGAGTTTATATCTTGTGAGGAAGACAGGCTCATAATCCTAAAAATGAACTGCAAAAGCTGATAAATTCTATGAAGAAAAATAAAAACTTCTCTGAAAGAAATAAGATGAAATATAAATCAGAATGGCACCTCCAGGCTTTAAATATTGGAGGAAAAAATGAATTAATGATAAAGTATGAGACGGAATAAAAATAAAGAACAAAGACAGGGAGGAGAAGAATCAGAAGGGGGAGATTTGGAAAACAGAAGAACAGACCAGGTGTTCAGATAAAAGGAGTGGGCAACTGTGTTAACAATGGTGGAGGGCCAAGTAAGTTCAAAGTAAAGAACTGTCCTTATGGTTTTAAAACCTGAAATTCATTGATGGCCATTGATAAGGTCAGCTTCAGTGAAATCATTGCTATTGGGGCAATTTACAATGGATTGAGGAGTAAATATATGGAAAGTACATATGGATATATCTTAAAAAAGATGAAAAGTATGGATGGATATGTTGAGAAGTTCTACTGTAAAGGAAAGCCTAAATTTTGGGTAAATTCCACAAAAAATGTAAAATCACATTTATTTTGGTTTTATTTAGTTTTTTTTTTACAATGGCAGCTACTAGAACAGGTTTTTATGTTCCTACGAATAATTTACTAGAAAGGGAAATACGAAAGATGCAGAAGAGAATGACAAGAGGGAACAATAAAAATGCGAGGGCAGATTTAATTCAGAACCTAGTTGGAAGGACTGCCCTCTGCCTGGATCAAGGTCAACACGTTCATTATATAGGCAACAGAAAATATGAACATAAAAAAAAATGCAGTGAAATGTCCACACCTGATTGTAACTTTTGTTGTAACTTTTTAAATCAAGAATGAGAAACAAATTAGCTGAGTGTGGGAGGAGGAAAGAGGAGTGAGAGATTTGAGAAAAGAAGAGGAGGAGGAAAGAGTCACTGAAACATGAAAGGAAGCTCACTAGTAAAATTTGAAGAATAAGATGAGGACATCAGCTGAAAGAGGGATGAGACAAGGAAACAAAGCTAGATGTTGTAACCAAGTAAAGATGCTAAGAAAGAGTCACTGCTAAGCATGGAAAATAAAACTTTTAAAATTTTAGACATTGACTTTTCCATTCTAATGTGTGATAGCCCAGTGATCTACAGGAATAATTCTCAGCTGGAGTGATTTCCTTCCTCTTCCCACAGGGGACATTTGGCAACACCTGGGGACATTTCTGTTGTCTCAACTGGGAGAGTTTTATAGGCATCTAGTGGATAGAGGCCAAGGATGGTGCTAAATATTCTACAATGCACTTGATGCTCTCTGACTCCAACCAAAAATTATCTGTCAAAATTAAGAACCCCGATCTAAGGGAAGACGACTTTAGAATTTTCTGCAACTGGATGCTAAGATTTTAGTTACAGAAATATACCACCTTTAGTTGAGATTTTAGTTTTTTACAAACCTGTAAGTCAACACTGTTTTGTTTATTCCTAGCTAAACATTTTCTATAGCAATTTAGGTTCAGTTTATTTTATTCTCTCCTTAAAAGAATTTGGAAAACAAGTACTGCCTAACATTTATTAAAAACAGTGTTAATAAGTATAACTTGTTTAATCACTCTCTGCTTTCTTATTCATATATTTTCCAAAACAGAGTTTACTTTTTGAAAACAGAGGTTTACGTTTTGCACACAAAAGCATTCCCATGACAATGACTATTACCATAGTTTGGCAACGTTCCAAAGGCGTCCAGGAAGAATGAAACGGTTTGTGTAGAAGGAAGTAGTTTTATAATGTCAGGGGCAAGGGAGAGGATGCTATAAATAATGTTAAAAATGTTTTCCTTAGAAGTCTAAATACAAATCCCTATAATACAATTGTAAACATGTCTTAAATCAAGTGTATTCTCTATTGTAGTTGCCAAAGGACCTATAATTCATCTTGGCTTTGAATAAGAGACTGTGGCTATGAATCAGCCAAGAGCTAAGCACAAATGAAATGAAACTATACATCCCTACGGTGTTGAGAAAATAGTGAAGGGATGTTCTCAGGGGGATATCTATAATATCCTAAGTCTGAACTCTGTATGTATGTAGGTCAAACTACTCAACATAGACCATGAACTCAAACAGGACAACTGTTCCATAAATAAGTTTGTGGTAAAAAAGAGATAAACTTAAAATGCATACACATTTGAATCCAAGAATTATGCTAAAGATATCTTATTAATAGTAGTAATTAAATTCTATTCCATGAATCTTTGTTTCAAATGCTTTGAAATCATAGTAATCATGTTCCAGAAAGTTGAAGATTTGCAGGTTTTGACTTTCTTTCAAAATTATAAAGAAATTTTTGTTCCTTGGGATGAAGCAAAACAAGGATTATTTTATCCTTTGAAAAGTTAGATGATTTTATTGTAAAAACATATGAACAGGTCACCCCCTCACCTGCATGTGACTAAATGGAATATAAGTAGATTTTTTTTAAAAAACAATCTTCAACAGAAAACTGAATTTTTGCTCATATAGTGTTTAAGCCACACTTTAAACTTTTTAAAATTTGAGATAATTGTTGAATCACATGCTTTTGTAAAAAATAACACAGAAAGAGCTTGTGTACCCTTTACTCAGTTGTCCCCAAAGGTAAAGTCTTGCAAAACTACAGTGCAACAACACAGGATATTGGCATCAATAAAGTCAAGACAGAATTTTTCTATCCCCCCCCTTCCTCCTAAACTGGTGAGAGTCACTAACCTGCTCTCTATTTCTACAATTTTGTAATTTCAAGAATATTAATGAAATCACACAGCATGAAGCCATCTGGGATTGGCTTTTCTTCACTCAGTAAAATTCTCTGCAGATTCATTCCAATTGTTGCATTTATCAATTCTTTACTCATTTTTATTTTATTAGAGTAGTATTCTATAGTAAGAATATACTAGTTGAACCATGCCCTTGTTGAAGGAAATATAGGTTGTTTGCAGTTTGGGCTATAGAAAATACAGGTACACATTTTTGTGTGAACATAGTTTTAATTGCTGAGCCATATTAAAGTTGCATGTGTATATTTTAAAGAAACTGCTTAACTGTTTAGAGTGGCTGGACCATTTTACATTCCCACAACGTGATGAGCAATATGTGAGTGATTCAGGTTTCTCAGTCCCTAGCCAGAATTTGGTGTTGTCACTACTTTTTATTTCAGTCATTCTGATAGGTGTGTAGTGATATCTCATTTTGGTTTTAATCCACATTTCCCTTATGGCTAATGATGTTGAACATATTTTCATGTTCTTTTACGCCTCCTGTAACTTCAGTGAAATGCCTCTTCATGTTTTCTTCTAAATGAATTTTTTAAAAACTCTTGAGACTGAGAGTTCTTTATTTATTCTATACATAATCCCTTCTCAGAAATCTTTGGTTTGCAAATATTTCCCCAGTCTGTAGCTTGTAGTTCCAACCATTTAACAGGGTTTTTTAAAGAGCAAAAGTTAATTTAAATGAAGTCCAATTTATCCATTTTTCCTTGTATGGACACTGCTTTTGGTGTCAAGTCTAAGAAGTCTTTGCCTAGACCTAGATCCCAAAGAATTCTCCTATGTTGTTTTTCTAAGAGTTTTATAGTTTTATATTTTAAATTCAGTCCACAATCAATTTAGTGTTAATCCTTGTGGAATATGTTAGTTTTTAGGAACTTCCCTGGTGGCGCCGTGGTTAAGAATCTGCCTGCCGATGCAGGGGACACGGGTTCAAACCCTGGTCTGGCAAGATCCCACATGCTGCGGAGCAACTAAGCCCATGCGCCACGACTACTGAGGCCCACGTGCCAAGAGCCCGTGCTCCGCAACAAGAGGAGCCACCACTCACTGTAACTAGAGAAAGCCCGTGCGCAGCAACAAAGACCCAACATAGCCACAAATAAATAAAGAACGAAAGAAAGATGTTAGGTTTTGGACGAGGTTTCTTTTTTTTTTTCTGCTTATGAAAGGCTATCTTTTCTCCACTGAATTGCATTTAAAACTTTGTTAAAAAATCATTTAGTCATATTTGTATGGGTCCATTTCTGTGTTCTTTCTGTTTTATTGATCTGTGTGTCTAACTCTCCACAATACCACATGTCTTGATAAGTAGAGTTATAAAATAAGTCTTAAAATCAGGTCAGCTGAATTCTCCCATTTAATTCTTAATTTTCAAAATAGTTTTAGTTATTTTTGTTTCTTTGTTTTTCTATATAAATTTTAGAATAGTTGTGTCTATGCCTACAAAATATTTTGCTGGGATTTTTATAGGAATTGTGTTACAACCTGCATAACAACTTGAGGAGAATTAAAATCATCACTATTTTGAGTTTTCCAACCATGAGTAAGTGGCTTTATATTTATTTAGATATTTTATTTATTTCATCAATATTTTGTAGTTTTCAACGTACTAGTTCTACACATGCTTTTTTTTTTAATGAAAACAAATGACTTAAATTTATTTTGATAGACAATTTTTCCAAACCTAAAGCCCAGTGAAGTTGGGAGAGAAGGAGGATAACAAGTGATCCTCAATGGTTGAAAGGGTGGGATAGATTTAGTCACTATATATACAGTTAAAAAATAATCTTGGTAAAGAAAAAAAAAACCTTCCTTCTGTTTAGCCTATCAGTCTATCATTCTAGTGGCTTTCTCATCTGCCATACCTCCTGTGTTTTCACAGTGATTTCTAAATATTTCTAAATATTCTGGATTTCTAAATATTCTGTCTTGTCTCATTCTCTAAACCTACCACCCCACAATGCTGCCAGGGTGACCTCATTAAACTGTACATCCTATTTTTTTTTAACCTCTCCATGACTTATTTATTTTATAAATAGAAGTTTTTACATTTTACCCTCTTCACCCATTTTGCCTACTTTCACCCCTCACCTTTAGCAACCAGCAGTCTGTTTTCTTTATTAGTTTGTTTGTTGTTTGTTTTTCAGATTCCACATGTCTATACACGTTTTTAAAATGTATACCTGTTTTTCATTTTTTGTAAATGTTATTGTGTTGTAAATGTAATTTTATATTCTACTTCCTGTTTAGAGAAATTCTTTTAGCGATTCTGTTGGGGTACTTGTGCCGGTGACAGAATCTCTTAACTTTCCCTCATCTGAGAATGTCCGGATTTCCCTTTCATTCCTGAAGGACAATTTGGCTAGATAATAGGATTTTGGCCTGATAGTTCTCCTCTTCCAGCACTTGAAAAATGTCCTGCATCTTCCTGCCTCATCTTTCTGATGAGAAGTCTCACCATTTGGAACTGTTTTCTCCCTATAGATAAGATGATCTTTTCCATTCATGCTTTAAACTGTTTCTTTGTCTTTAGTTTGCAGAACTTTACCTTTGTTCCTTGGGGTGGATTTCTTTGTGTTCACTCTGTATAACATTCACTCAGCTTGACTTTGTAGGTTTATGTCTTTTGCCACAGTTGGGAAGTTTTCAGCCATCATTTCTTCAAGTGCTTTTTCAAGCCTACTCTCTTTTTCCACTTCTTTTGGCATTCTAATGGCGTGAATTTTTAGATCTTTTGTTATAGTTTCATAGGTTCCTGGGTCTCTTTTTCCTCCCCATCTATCTTCTCTTTGTTTTTTACTTTGTGTACTTTCTATCGTTCTATTTTTAAGATGTCTGATTCATTCCTCTCTTCCCTACATTTTGTTCTTGAGACCATCTGTTTGCTACCGTATATTTAATTTCTAAAATTTCCATTTTTTCTCTTCTTTATATTTTCTATTTCTTTACTTAGACTTTGTACTTATTTGCTAAGATATTTTATTTTTCATTTGTTTCAAACATGTTTGTAATTGTCAAAGCATATTTATTACGGCTGCTTTAAAGTCTTTGTCAGACAATACCAACATTTCTGTCATCTTATTGTTGGCATCAATTGACTATCCTTCATCCATCACTTGTTGATATTCCTGGTTCTTGGTATAATGAATGAACAGTTAGTGGCAACAGTTACTGTATTTACTACTTGTAAATAGAACAGCAGGGATGGCTGTTAAAAATATATTGTTGACTGCTGCAATGTAGGAAACAGAGTAAGATACAGTGTAATACTATTTTCATGAACTAAGAACATATTCAGACAAAATATTCATGTTGTAAGAACTTATACAAATAAAAAGATAAACACTAAGGCCATTAGATTTGCTGTACGGTAATGGAGAATGAGGATATAAAGGATATGGAATATGACAATAAAAGAATAGATTAAAATTTGAAATATAACTATTTGAAAATGGTTAGGAGTGGCACTGTAAGAATATGAAGTATTTGCATGCATCACAATTAGATTTCAATACTATCAATATTTATAATGATAGTTCATAAAAGCCTGATGTAATAAGCATAATAGTTAGAGATATGAAACTCACCAACAAGTGTATATACTAAAATAAGAACTAAAAAAATAAAATGAAGTAGGTGCTAGGGAAGCCTAAGGCTCATTGCTGCTGCTTATTTTTCTATATACTTTTATTTGCTTATATGGCTTTTGTATTTTTAAAAAAAAAACTTTTAAATACCTGAATCTTCTGGTATTATAGATTTTATTTCAGCAAATTTGATCTAATGTAGCAAATTAATTGGTGCTTTCATAATTATATAACTATTACCTGGAGAACTGTCTGGCATTAGTAAAGGGCAACACATTAGTGGAAAAAAACCCATAGTATTAATTTTATAGGAGGATTTAATTTACCTTAGCATCTCCAAGGTGCTTCGTTGACATTTAATAAATAATTTTATAAAGATTTACTGGGGACCTACTATGTGCCATGCCCTTTTTAGGTGCTGAGGTCACAGTAGTGTATAACAGAGACAGGATTCCTGCCTTACTATCAAAACAATAGCCAAATCTTGAATTATGCAGATTATCAAAGTAATTCATTTTCTTTTCCTAGTGCTGACCTTTCTGTATTCTACTAAAGATAATATATCTTATTTAAAAATCTGTATTTATTTTAAATGGATACAGTGAACTATCTAGTACAAACTAGTCATGTGGAACATTTCATTAGGAAAGAACTGTCAATTCTTATACACTAGATGACATTTCATGTTTCACAATCACTCTAATGATTCTCTGCTTTCCTTCAGTGTTTTATTAAACAGATGCCATCTTTTAAAGTGTCAGCAAAAAGGAAACATAAGGACGTAATAAAATATACTGCTGACTCTTAAAACAAGGACAGGTCTTTGAATAGGTTAACACTAGGAACTGATTTCAGCTCCCAGAGATTTTATTGTTGTGTTTTTTAATCATTATTTTTTTCTTATGTATTATCTTCACTGATGTTTTAATAAAGTTACTCAAGTCCTCTTGTGCAAAACCTATCATAATTCTTACTTTAAAACCTTGTTTTCTATGGTGTTATAAAATGACTAATCAGAGGGTTGATAAAATAAACTTGAAAAGAAAATCTCTTCCTTTAGCCAATGCTTAATATGCCCCCAAATTTTCCCTACATAAATCCTATTAGGTTATTCAAACAGTTAATATTATATGATATATGTAACATTAAAAAAATACACAGTTTACTGTATAGGGAGATCAACTTAATCTTGTGCAAGTTCCTACCTAAAAATCTAGGAAAATATACCTGTAATCACTCTGATGACAGCTCTCTAGGGTTAGTGAAAATTATTAAAAAATAATTTGTTTTAACCAGAAGGCTGGATTGGTTACTATATCTAAATTAGTGTTGGAAACAAAAAAATGAAAAAAAATATTTTTAAGCATTTAAGCATAGATGAGTCAAAAAAAGTCATGAAAAATTAAGAGAAAAAGAGAAGACCTCAGTTGAATGTTAAGCTAAGCACTGAAACTGGGATATTGCTGAATTTCAGTATCCATAGTCTCTTACTGCAAGGAGGGCTGGAGAAGAAGTCTAGAGCTCTCTCCAGGTACGGAGTCTAAAAGATTTTCTGGAGTCTCCCTCCCCCACCCATCATAACTCAGGGGTCTAAGAAGGCTAAAACATTAGTGTGTAATGATCAACTAGTAATAGCATAGAAAATAACATCCTTAACCTGGAAATGAATAGCGGCAAACAAACATTGGACCTAATAATAAAACATTAGAAGCCATCTCTTGTAAAGTCATAAAAAAAATAAGAATAACTAACATCAAAAAATATCTTGGAGATCCTAACCAGTATAACCACACAGATAAAATTAGTAAGTAAAGATTGGAAATAGTGAGTAAAACTGCCAAAACATTCAAAAGCATCTGTATAAAACAGTTTAGAAGTAGTAAGAGTTCAGCAAAATCTTGGTTTAGGAGATTGACATGCAAACATTTCTAGACTCCAGCAATAACAAATTAGAAAATGTGACTTTTAGGTAGACACCATTCACACCAGCAACAAAAGGTGATAAAGCCTCTAGCAATAAATCTAACCTATCTGTATAAGACACTTAGGAAGGAAATTATGAAACATTAAAGCATAAAAGAGAATAAAAGAAAACTGGAAAAACATGAGAGTTTAACATGTTTGTGGATTGCAAGATTCTGTATTAGAAAAGATGTCAATTTTCTTTAAATCAGCATATAATGCAATTTTATTCAAATTCCCAGTAGTATTTTTAATAAAAACACACTTGACCCTAAAATTCATGATATAAAGACCTAATAATAGCAAAAAAAATTATGGGAAAAAAGCCAGAGTTTTTCTTACTAAAATTTAGTCATAGTAATTGAAGATACCATGGTATTTTTAGAGAGATAAATAGATCAAAGGAATAAAATAGCCAAAAATAAAAAGATTGAAGCATATATGTGATTAGGTAAACCCTAAAGTCAGAGATGACAGGACACTATCCAATGAATTGTTGGACAATTCTCTTTTCATACGAAAATAAAGTAAATAATATCTTTATCTCCCTGCTCTCCTTTTGCCTCTCTCCACTTACCTACCTCTCCATGCTTAAATGTGGAAACCAATTTTTTTTTTATAATTCTGTTTTATTTTTAATTGGGCTATGCTTGTTTTACAATGTTGTGTTAGTTTCTACTATACAGCAAACTGGAGTTCCCTGTGCTATACAGCAGGTTCTTATTAGTTATCTATTTTATACATATTAGTGTGTATATGTAAATCCCAATCTCCCAATCCATCCCACCCCCCACCCCCTGCTTTCCCACCTTGTTGTCCATACATTTGTTCTCTACATCTGTGTCTTACAAACTGGTTCATCTGTACCATTTTTCTAGATTCCACATATATGCGTTAATATATTTGTCTTTCTCTTTCTGACTTACTTCACTCTGTATGACAGTCTCTAGGTCCACCCACGTCTCTACAAATGACCCAGTTTGGTTCCTTTTCATGTCTGAGTAATACTCCATTGCATATATACATACATACATATATATATAGATAGACAGATAGATAGATAGATATCTCACATCTTCTTTATCCATTTGTCTCTTGATGGACATTTAGGTTGCTTCCATGACCTAGCTATTGTAAACAGTGCTGCAATGAACACTGGGGTGCATGTGTCTTTTCGAATTATGGTTTTCTCTGGGTATATGCCCAGTAGTGGGATTACTGGGTCATATGGTAGTTCTATTTTTAGTTTTTTAAGGACCATCCATACTGTTCTCCATAGTAGCTGTATCAATTTACATTCCCACTAACAGTGCAAGAGGGTTCCCTTTTCTCCACACCCTCTCCAGCATTTGTTGTTTGGACATTATTTGGTGATGCCCATACTAAACGGCGTGAGGTGATACCTCATTGTAGGTTTTTTTTTTTTTTTTTTTTTTTTTTTGCAGTACTGCCGGCCTCTCACTGTTGTGGCCTCTCCCATTGCGGGGCACAGGCTCCGGACGCGCAGGCTCAGTGGCCCTGGCTCACGGGCCCAGCCGCTCCACAGCATGTGGGATCTTCCCGGACCAGGGCACGAACCTGTGTCCCCTGCATCGACAGGCGGACTCTCAACCACTGCGCCACCAGGGAAGCCCCCCTCATTGTAGTTTTGATTTGCATTTCTCTAATAGTTAGTGATGCTGAGCAGCTTTTCATGTGCCTCTTGGCCATCTATATTTCTTCTTTGGAGAAATGTCTGTTTAGGTCTTCCGCCCATTTTTGGATTGGCTTGTTTTTTTGCTATTGAGCTGCATGAGCTGTTTATATATTTTGGAGATTAATCCTTCGTCCATTGATTTGTTTGCAAATATTCTCTCCCACTCTGAGGGTTGTCTTTTCATCTTCTTTATAGTTTCCTTTGCTGTGCAAAAGCTTCTAAGTTTCATTAGGTCCCCTTTGTTTATTTTTGTTTTTATTTCCATTACTCTAGAAGGTGGGTCAAAAAAGATCTTGCTGGGATTTATGTCAAAGAGTGTTCCTCCTATGTTTTCCTCTAAGAGTTTTATAGTGTCCAGTATTACATTTAGGTCTTTAATCCATTTGGAATTTATTTTTGTGTATGGTGTTAGAGAATGTTCTAATTTCATTCTTTTACATGTAGCTGTCCAGTTTTCCCAGGACCACTTATTGAAGAGACTGTCTTTCCCCCAGTGTATATCCTTGTCTCCTTTGTCATAGATTAGTTGACCATATGTGTGTAGGTTTATCTCTGGGCTTTCTATCCTGTTCCATTGATCTATATTTCTGTTTTTGTGCCAGTACCATATTGTCTTGATTACTGTAGCTTCACAGTATAGTCTGAAGTCAGGGAGCCTGATTCCTCCAGCTCCGCTTTTTTTTTCCTCAAGATTGCTTTGGCTATTTGGCATCTTTTGTGTCTCCATACAAATTTTAAGATTTTTTTGTTCTAGTTCTGTAAAAATTGCCATTGGCTATTTGATAGGGATTGCACTGAATCAATAGCTTGCTTTGGATAGTATAGTCTTTTTCACATTATTGATTCTTCCAACCCAAGAACATGGTATATCTCTCCATCTGTTTGTGTCATCTTTGATTTCTTTCATCAGTGTCTTAGAGTTTTCTGAGTACAGGTCTTTTACCTCCTTAGGTAGGTTTATTCCTAGGTATTTTATTCTTTCTGTTGCAATGGTGAATGGGATCGTTTCCTTAATTTCTTTTTCTGATCTTTCATTGTTAGCATTTAGGAATGCAAGAGATTTCTGTGCATTAATTTCATAACCTGAAACTTTACCAAATATGTTGATTAGCTCTAGTGGTTTTCTGGTGGCATCTTTAGGATTTCCTATGTATAGTATCATATCATCTGCCAACAGTAACAGTTTTACTTCTTTTCCAATTTGTATTCCTTTTATTTCTTTTTCTCCTCTAATTGCCATGATTAGGACTTCCAAAACTATGCTGAATAAGAGTGGTGAGAGTGGACATACTTGTTTTATTCCTGATCTTAAAGGAAATGCTTTCAGTTTTTCACCATTGAGAATGATGTTTGCTGTGGGTTTGTTGTATATGGCCTTTATTATGTTGAAGTAGGTTCCCTCTATGCCCACTTTCTGGAGAGTTTTTTTTTATCATAAATGGGTGTTGAATTTTGTCAAAAGCTTTTTCTGCATCTATTGAGATGATCATATGGTTTTTCTCCTTTAATTTGTTAGTATGGTTTATCACATTGATTGATTTGTGTATATTGAAGAAACCTTGCAGTCCTGGCATAAATCCCACTTGATCATAGTGTATGATCTTTTCAATGTGTTGTTAGAATCTGTTTGCTAGTATTTTGTTGGGGATTTTTGTATCTATTTCCATCAGTGATATTGGTCTGTAGTTTTCTTTTTTTGTAGTATCTTTCTCTGGTGTTGGTATCAGGGTGATGGTGGCCTCATAGAATGAGTTTGTGAGTGTTCCTTCCTCTGCAATTTTTTGGAAGAGTTTGAGAAGGATGGGTGCTAGCTCTTCTCTAAATGTTTGATAGAATTCACCTGTGAAGCCATCTGGTCCTGGACTTTTGTTTGTTGGAAGATTTTTAATAACAGTTTCAATTTCATTACTTGTGATTGGTCTGTTCATATTTTCTATTTCTTCCTGGTTCAGTCTTGGAAGATTATGCCATTTTATTGGCATATAGTTGCTTGTAGTAATCTCTCATGATCCTTTATATTTCTGCAGTGTCCATTGTAACTTCTCCTTTTTCATTTCTAATATTATTTATTTGATTCCTCTCCCTCTTTTTCTTGATGACTCTAGCTAAAAAGTTTATCAATTTTATTTATCTTCTCAAAGAACTAGCTTCTAGTTTTATTGGTCTTTGCTATTGTTTTCATTTATTTCTGCTCTGATCTTTATGATTTCTTTCCTTCTACTAATCTTGGGTTTTGTTTGTTCTTCTTTCTCTAGTTCCCTTAGGTGTAAGGTTAGATTGTTTATTTGAATTTTTTTCTTGTTTCTTGAGGTAGAATTTTGTCTCGAGGCATTTTTTGATTCCTCCAGTGATCTCTTGGTTATTTAGTAGCGTGCTGTTTAGCTTCCACATGTTGGTGTTTTTTATGGTTTTTTTCCTGTAATTTATTTCCAATCTCATAGCCTTGTGGTCAGAAAAGATGCTTGATATGATTTCAATTTTCTTAAACTTACTGAGGCTTGATTTGTGACCCAAGACGTGATCTATCCTGGAGAATATTCCATGAGCACTTGAGAAGAAAGTATACTCTGCCGTTTTCAGATGGAATATCCTATAAATATCAATTAAATCTCTCTGGTGTATTGTGTCATTTAAAGCTTCTGTTTCCTTGTTAATTTTCTGTCTGGATGATCTGCTCATTGGTGTAAGTGAGGTGTTAAAGTCCCCCACTATTACCGTGTTACTGTTGATTTCCTCTTTTATAGCTGTTAGCAGTTGCCTTATGTATTGAGGTGCTCCTATGTTGGGTGCATATATATTTACAATTGTTATATATTCTTCTTGGATGGATCCCTTGATCATTATGTAATGCCCTTCCTTGTCTCTTGTAACATTCTTTATTTTAAACTCTATTTTATTGGATACAAGTATTGTTACTCCAGCTTTCTTTTCTTGTGATTTCCATTTGCATGGAATATCTTTTTCCATCCCCTCACTTTCAGTCTGTATGTGTCCCTAGGTCTTAAGTGGGTCTCTTGTAGACAGCATATATACAGGTTTTGTTTTTGTATCCATTCAGCCAGTCTGTGTCTTTTGGTTGGAGCATTTAATCCATTTACATTCAAGGTGATTATCGATATATATGTTCCTATTACCATTTTCTTAATTGCTTTGGGTTTGTTTTTGTAGGTTCTTTTCTTCTCTTATTTCCCACTTAGAGAAGTTCCTTTAGCATTTGTTGTAGAGCTGTTTTGGTGGTGCTGAATTCTCTTAGCTTTTGCTTGTCTGTAAAGGTTTTGATTTCTCTGTCGAATCTCAATGAGATCCTTGCTGGGTAGAGTATTCTTTTTTTTTTTTCTTTCTTTTTGCTGTACGCAGGCCTCTCACTGTTGTGGCCTCTCCCATTGCGGAGCACAGGCTCCGGACGCACAGGCTCAGCGGCCATGGCTCACGGGCCTAGCCACTCCGCGGCATGTGGGATCTTCCAATACCAGGGCACGAACCCGTGTCCCCTGCATCAGCAGGCGGACTCTCAACCACTGTGCCACCAGGGAAGGCCTGGGTAGAGTATTTTTGGCTGTAGTTTCTTCCCTTTCATCACTTTAAATATACCATGCCACTCCCTTCTGGCTTGCAGGGTTTCTGCTGAGAAATCAGCTGTTAACCTTATGGGCGTTCCCATGTATGTTATTTGTCGTTTTTCCCTTGTTGTTTTTAATAATTTTTCTTTGCCTTTAATTTTTGTCAATTTGATTACTATGTGTCTTGGTGTGTTTCTCCTTGGGTTTATCCTGCCTGGGACTCTCTGTGCTTCCTGGACTTGCATGGCTATAGCCTTTCTCATATTAAGGAAAATTTTCAACTATAATATCTTCAAATATTTTCTCAGGTCCTTTCTCTCTCTCTTCTCCTTCTGGGACCCCTATAATGTGAATGTTGGTGCATTTAATGTTGTCCCAGAGGTCTCTTAGGCTGTCTTCATTTCTTTTCATTCTTTTTGCTTTATTCTGTTCCATGGAAATGATTTCCACCATTCTGTCTTCCAGGTCACTTAACCATCCTTCTGCCTCAGTTATTCTGCTATTGATTCCTTCTAGTGTATTTTTCATTTCAGTTATTGTATTGTTCATCTCTATTTGTTCTTTAATTCTTCTAGGTCTTTGTGAAACATTTCTTGCATCTTCTCAGTCCTTGCCTCCATTCTTTTTCTGAGGTCCTGGATCATCTTCACTATCATTATTATGAATTATTTTTCTGGAAGGTTGCCTATCTCCATTTCATTTGGTTGTTTTTCTAGGGTTTTATCTTGTTCCTTCATCTGGGACATAGTCCTCTGCCTTTTCATTTTGTGTGTCTTTCTGTGATTGTGGTCTTTATTCTGTGGGCTGCAGAACTGTAGTTCTTCTTGCTTTTGCTGTCTGCCCTCTGGTGGATGAGGCTGTCTCTGAGGCTTTTCCCAAATCTTAAATAGTAGTAAAACTATTAGAAACAAATATAGTGAAATATTTTATTTATTCAGGATTGAGAGGGATTTCTCAAACAAGATATAAAATGTAGAGTGAAATGATGCGAGAGAAGCATATTAGTATTCAAATTCAGATATTATTTTTGAAAGTAGACTTAGCAATCCATTTTTACAAAGTATGGCTACAGTGAAAATATGTCTCAAATCACAAATGGCAGGAAGCTTAGTAATTGGCCAACAACCCCAGATGCTATGGTCTGAAATGTATCATCCAGCTCATGAAAAGGCTGCATTCCTGCCAGCTTCTGAGGCCAGTGACCGAGTGTGGCCAGATACAGGGGCCAATGCTTTCCTGGAGACAGTGGGCTCCAACAAGAATTCACTTGGCTTGAGGATTCCCCAGTACTTTTGCTGAAACCTTTTTAGAATTGCTCCACAGTCTAATCCTTTTCCTACTCTACCTTCCTTCTTTCCCTCTTAGGTCCTCTAGATTAGACCTGTCACCTGGTTTGACAGATCTCCCAACCTCCTCTAACTCTGGGCTCAGTTTTTCCTCACACTTGTGTTTTCCTCTTCTGCAGCTAATCTCACTTTTGTGTCTGATTCTCCAAGGACATGAATTAACACACAGTGGCAAACACCAAGAAGTAAAAGCAGAAGTGCAAGAAGAATAAAATTAAAATTTAACATTAATTTTTGTTTATAAGATGTAATAGAAAATAAATATCCACAAATGATCTTAGAAGCATGATATCACTCGCACATTCATGGAAGAAAACCAATAATCATTAAGATAATCAATCACCTACATAAGTGGTTGGTCAACTTTTTTAAAAAAAAGAGCTAGATAGTAAATATCTTTGTTTTCTTCTGCCAAGGGGCAAAATTGAGAGTGTTATATAGGTACTTAGAAGCCATTTTAAAATACATCTATTTACAAATGGAAAAAAATCATTTCAGTTCCTGGCAAAGACAGAGGAGGAGGAGGGAAAGAAAAAGAGGGAGGGGTAAAGGGAGGGAGAAGAGGGGAAGAGAAGGGGGAGGAGAAGGAGGGGGAGGGGAGAAGGAGCAAGAGGAGGAGGAAAAGGAAGCGGGAGAAGAAGAGAAAGAGGAAGAGGAAGAGGAAGGTCATGACAGGCAAGACAACTGGCCAGATTTGGACTCTGGGCTGATCCCTGACAAGGGAAGAGAGTGCAAGCCTATGAGAGTGGTGTTCAAAACTTTGTTTGGGTATTCCTACAAGAATTTTGAAAAATTGTTTCCCTTTGTATATGTTTAGGATGATACCTGACGTTTTCATCTTAAGTTTGATCATTGCAAAGGATGTAATTATAGGTACAATTCTATTGTACATGTCCTTTAAGGATGTTTTTATTAAAAATTTAGAGCCTCAGCTTTATTCAATTTATGGAAAACATATATGTCTAATAATCCAAATGACAATGCTAGTCATTTCTTTCTCAAATTCAGACTCACTTCATGTCAGAAAAAAAAAGATGACTTTGCTTTTCATTTCAAATATCATGTTAAGAAGCATCACTATTAAACTCATCTCAGTTCTGATTTTTAATTCTAAGTGATGTGATAGATAAAAATATGGGTCTATAGACAGATGTATAAATGAGAGATGGGCAGATGAACAGATAATTGCTAGACAGAGAGGCAGACGGGTGCATGAACAGGTAGAAAAAATATTTTCTCTTTTGATTTTTTTCCCTCTTTATGGTGTCCCAGAGATTTTTATACCTTGGAATTGTGCCAAAATAGGATGTGGAATGGACTGGTGAAAGTTGCCCTGTTCCTCTGTGAAGTTGTAGCAGAAGGGTTCTGAAAACAGAGGTGGGAGTGGGAAAGCCACACAGATTCTCTACTAGGTCAGATGAGTTTTGGAAAGGGTACATATGGAATTTAAGGATATGGAAGATAACGCTCTCTAATTCTATTTTTGCCCAGGCACCCCCCACCACAGACACACACTAAAAGTGGTTTATTACCTTCATACTTACAAATACTCTAATTTGAAAATCACTGGTCTCAGATCCCAAATGCTCCATTTATAACAATCATAGTTTAACACAAGAAGAGTTTGCTGTTTGTGGTGGAGGTTTGAATAAATATGTAACTCTGAGCTTACAGACTTAGGAAATTCTGCGACGCTGCACACCAGTTATTTCCCTCTCTCTCACCCAGTTGCTGTTCTGTATAAATATGTCAGTAGTAGAAGATTCTCATTGTTCAACCTCCTCTTCTATCAACCTTCTGTAAGGATAAGTCCTTATACTGGGAGATGGCAGACTTCACTCTGCTGGCAGTGCCTGTGGTTTATAGTGAGTCACAGCTTGCTAACTGCTTAACTTTTTCTCTCTACTTAAAAGCTCCAAGGAGTCATGAGACCACCCTGAGGACACAATTGGATGTCAAAAGAAGGGTATGATTTTCCCATCTCTTATATGGATGTAAACATTCAAATGGAAAGTTAAATTAGGAATCTTTGAAATGCATTTTTCTGCAAAGGACATCACTGAAAGCACAGTAACGTTTTCACTGAATATAACATAAATTATCATATACTGTTTAAATACTAATAAAAATAAATTAGTTCTCATATGAGTAGTGTAGCACACAATAAGAACACAGGATGTTTTTCTTCAGTTCTATCAGAGTTGATAGAGCAGCTAACTCTCCTCTGAACATTCACTGAGGATACCTTCTGATGAAATAAACAGGTTTTTAAAACCTTAAAGACCTAGATATAAATGAAAAATATAAGAAAACAACATTGTCATTGGAATTACTAACAAAATGCTTTGATAAAATCTACCATTAAAATGTGATAGAACATGACTAGATGACTTCCCAGTCTCATTAGCTTAAACATGACCTTACAATAAACAGATGCTTCTACAAAATGCAGTTTGCAGGGAGTATTCAAAATAAACACGACAATTACCACTGCTGGTTCCAGGACAGTAAAACAGGTAGTGAAACCCAGCAACCTACGGGAACCTGGGTGAGCCTAAGGCTATCAGTGTTCTAATTTATATCTTTTGAAAATAAATTGACTTGTCAGAACACACACACACGTGCGCGCACACACACACACACACACACGTAATTAATCTCTTTTATGCAAATACTCTGATCTCCAGTATTTACTAAGCATTCTAGACATGCCATATCATATTTAAGTACCCAGTGTGTATATATTTTTATGTAGTCTTAGAAAACATGCTTTTGCTGTTTTACTTAAGTGAACTCAGGTTAATGTATATTCTAATAAAAGGACAGCTTATAAACAGACTCCTAGCAGAAAACAGCTATTTTTGTCATTCTATATTTTAAAAGGCATGCCTGAATGGTTTACTGAGTTATAAAAGTACATAAAAGTTTTATTAGTGTTTTATTAAAGGACTAGATGCATAAAAAATAGGTGACTTCCCTGGTCCTACTTCATAAATAAAAGTGATCTCCCTGGTAATAAATGATCTGCTTCTTTTGTGGTCTTGCTTCTCGGTCTTTGATTACAACAAAACACTTGGCATAGCATTTGTGATCAGTACAACTCTCCTCTAAAATAACTTCCCTATTTAATGGAGAACTTGCATAGGAGAAATTGTACTTGTTTTGTTCCTTCTAAAGTTCTCCACTCCTGGTTGAACTTGTGACTCTGGAAATTCTGCTAATTTGGAATGCTTCCTTGGACCAGGCAATGCCTGCGGAAAGGTATTTGGAATGGGACTTCTCTAGAGATCAGATACATCAATCTGCGTGTTACACATTAAGCAATACTATTCAGAATGTACACACACACACACACACACACACACACACACGTCAACCAGAAATTACTAATGCATGAAAATGGAAAATAGGTTCAATAGAAAGAGTCCATTATCTAACAAATGATGTCCTTCCAAAGCATATTAAAATTCTACAAATCTTAACAGGACTGCTTTATTAGAGAACAGTTGCTTTGCTTCTGGAATCACTGTTTCAGAGGCAAAGTGTGTCTCATTTCACTTGCGATTTTAGAATGAGAGTCAAACCAACATTAAAGAGTGGCATATTTGTTTTCTGAAGGATATTCCCCAGGCATGCCCAAAGTCAGGCTGGCTTCTTGTCTGTGCCATTGTTTGCACATTTTGTAAATATCACTTGAGTTCTTCTGTATCCTATCTATCGTAAACTCCCAATTTCCAAATGACCTCCCAAATTTACTGCCCCACAAATACTGCTTTATACCTTGAAAGACACAGATTTTAGATTAAAAAAAATATATATCTTCAACAAAGGTCACCTAAACACCATCTTCACAAAGGGGAGACATTTCTACTGTCTATTCTATCTCCATTTTGACTGTGGGCTGCCTGCTGCCTACTTTGCATTCTGTTGTCCAAAAGGCTTATTAATGGGGTCTAGAGGGAGGCTGTCAGAAATGGCAGACTGAATCAAGGGATTTTCCTTCAACATCCAAATGACACACTGAAGCTAGAGAATTAAACAGATGACTAACCAGTGCCCTTTTGTCTGAAGATGAAAGTGGGATTGCCAACTTGCAAACCAATGACTGACATTTGGGTGGATTAAACCATCTTGCTATTGTACTGCTAGTTTATAATCACTACTGCTTTCTTGATCTCAAGTGCCTCAGCAAAAGCCTTCTCAGTTTTTAGAGTCATGTTTGTAGAAACCCTCAGCTGAGCTTTTGCTGTAAACATTTATCCACCAAGAAGCAGTTCTCTGACACTAACTGAGAAGAAGCGTTGGCTTCTAGGTATTTAATTAAAACATTAAGGGGAAAAGCTTTCGTGTGAACATTCACAAGTACTTTCCTATAGCTGAGGGTTGCTATAATTGAGTTTCCCTTCAAATGCAACCCTCCCCTCCCCAGCCTTCTCTGAGAACAGCAATAGCTTGAGGTTCACTGTGCCTCACGCTGTTAGTTGTGACTTTGAGACTTTGCCCCATGCTGTCACTTTCCTGATTCTCTCAATCTGGTTGTTAGCTTTAATTTCTAAAATCAAGATTGGATGGCAACAAGGGGCTTTAATGAAGAGTGAAAAAGTCATTTGTTAAACAGCATTAAGAATTCTTATTTGCACTGCTGTACAGTGTGGTCAAGCTGAACACTTTCTGCGTTTATGAATCATTCAATTTTCCTTAACACATAATTAATGTTAATAAGGAGAAGGCATTGTACAGGAACTTAATTCATCATAATAGATGCTGACTCTAGGTGTAGGTTCCTGGGGTGCCACCATTTTCATTGTAAGGTATTGTGAGTACCATGTATTATAAGGAAGGACATGAAGAACAAATCACATATGGTCATTTGATTGTTGACCAAGTTCATACAATGGAAGTACTTAGTTTCCCTTAAAAGTTGCATTTTGCAGTGAAAAGATAGTAAAAAGATATCTAGTAATGCCATATTAGTGAACCTTTCTGAAGACTATCATTTCTAAAGAACATTTTTAAGCTACTCTGTGCCTTGGACCATTGAATGTAATAAAGGGAGATTGCCCATGCAATTCTCTTCAGTGCATCAAGTCAATTGACAGGAGCTTTATTCCCCTTTCATAAAATGTAAAGGTACAGATTTCACAAAACATCTTGAACCAATCAAGATGGCAGCAGCCAAGTGTTGCAGGAAAGATATAAAAGTGGTTATAGCATCTCTGTTAAACTCATGTTTCATATTCAAAAGTGAATCATTTGCAGGATTCAACAAATTTCCTTTAAAGATAATGTGGCTACAATTTTTACTTCAAACTCATAATTTAGAACAGTCAAATTTACTTGTTATGAACAAGTAAATATTTCAATTTAACAAGAACTTACTGAGGACTTATTAAATTGGTAACACTATACTAAGAAGTAGAAATACACAGTCATATAGACACAAAAATACCACATAATGCCCAATTTGTGGAAATTATTTATCCTTGATAAAGAAAATTCTTTTGAAAACTTAAATAAAAATGCAGGCTACATATATGTGCTAAATTTTAAGCAATGTAGACAATAAATTGGCATAATATTACAGAAGGGGAAATGTGGATAGAACAGCACGCCAGGCTATGTTCCTCTTAGCTTCTGTAATCCTGCTAGCTCGTGCAATAACAGGAGTCCTAGACCCATCCAAAACTTAAGTAAGAATCAAGTCCACTTTCACTATAGTCACACTCTGATGGGTTCCTTGGTATTTTCTTTTGTATCTGAGTCCCTGCCTTGATGAACTGCCATTTACTTGAGTTCTGAAATTTCTTTCCTACCATAGTCTCAGTCTTGCCTTTAATCCTGTTCTTAAGGCATACATGTTTCTGTCTCTTGAACAACCGTATTAATAGCAAACACCTGTCTGCTTCAGCATTCTTTTCACTTGTCAAGATTCCTGTCTGCTTTCTTGCCATACTGCCTTCTGCCCTCCATCCAGTTGACTGTCTTTCATTGCTTATAAATGCCATTTCCTGGTTAAGCATCAAACCTATCTGACTTACTACCAATAAAAATCTGTAATGAATATGACCCACTCCCCACAGTACATGTATGTTCTGGCTATTACACTATCAACTGACCTGAAAAGGTCAATCTATGGTATATTTCTTCTAATATATTATTCCTCAGTGTTTTCCCTCTAAGACAGGACATGAGGAAGAACCACTTGGGATAAAGGGAGTTTCAATGAGAGCACCTCACTTGACATTATTCTATTTTTTTCTCCAAGAAAATAGATTTCTCTGTGGCTTACCCACTTCAATACCAGTCTCTGTGTAATGACCACTGTTTTTGACATCTATTCCATTATCTAGCTTCTCATCTACACTTACTTAATTTTTGGTATTAAACTATCCATTTGGAATTTCAGTACAATTCATCAAACACTGAGTGAACACCTACCATTCGCAGGCACCGGGCTAAGTGCTGGAAATACAAAGGTAAAAACACTGTTCCTGATTCTGCAAAAGTTGTCATCTAATGAATACAACTCTGTCACTACCTCAAAACTGGAATTAACTCACTTTCTACAGTCAAAAGTGATCTCAACAATCACTTTTGTTCTACTTACTAGTAGCAAATTGCCACCTTCACTGGTAGATAACGCAAGATTCAACTTCCAGGAAGGCGATTCCAGACTACTGTCTTGAGTATTTCCAGGACTAACTCCCTGAGTTGGAGCTTGAAAGATTAAGATTCATTTTAACCAACTAGTGTATAAAAATGATACAAAAACTAAGGACAGCATAATACTCACCCATCTTAAAATTTTTTTTTTCTATACAATGCAGGATTTTACTTCCCAAATGTACCCAACTGAAGTAAGACATGGTAGCTGAAATCTAGTCTGTATTCTCCTCTCCAATATATACACCCTGGCTTGTAACTGCATATGACCACACAGGACATTTTTTCTAATTTATCTACCAAAAACTTGTTTCCCAATTTGTCCAAAGGGGCATAAAAGCAAGCAGCAGACTGAGCCTACTGACTACTCTTTAATTCTTTAGTATTCTTAACAATCAAAATTCTCAAAAAGGTATATGACACCTACTATATCCATTTTCTCACTTCCTATTTATTTATAACCCATTCCACCCGGGGTTTTATGCCCATCTTTTTGCAAGACCCATCACTGATTTTCGTGTTGCAAGATTTAATGGACACTCTTCTATGTGCACCTAACTTAAAATTCTTAGCAATGGGCACAGTTGGCCATTCTCTTAAAAAAAAAAAGTATTCTCTCTAATCTTCTGGGAGATCATATTTTCCTGGTTTTCCTTCTACCTCCCTGAATACCCTTTCTTAGTCTCCTTGTTGGCTATTTTTCCCTGTACTTATCTTCAAAATATTTTATTTATTTAGTGAGCATCTCAGGAGCTGTTCTTTTTTCCATTTACACATCCTCTTTAGGCAATAAAATTTTGTGGCTTTTAAGCAGCATCTATATGTTCTATATGTTCCAAATTTATAACTGTAGTTGTACAGCTCCAAATTTAACTTTATAACTCTAGTTACAAAGCTCCAAATTTATATCTCTAGGTAAGGCCTCTCTTCGCTCCATTCTCCCATCTTCAACTAATTAGGATTATGGCAAGTGAAGATGGTTTCTGTCTTCCATGGTTGTCAGCGCTACAACCCAAGGGAAGAGAGTTTTTTCTCCCTCTGTGCTGACACAATGTAAGGTTTCAAAAAGATCAGCAATACGCTTATACAGAAACTGCTGAGGACTGTGCTAAATTAAAATATATCACCCAGATTTGCACTTTATTACCCAGCCAATTGTTTTCAAAGTGACTTTTTTACAAAGAGGCTTTGAGTGTAGTTAACGTTCTGCATTTAACTACTTTTCTTGAAGGTCCAAAATATCAGGGAATATTTGTTGTCCACATTTATGTTTTCTATATTCTCTACAATACCTAGAATAGTGGTTCTCAATCGTTACTGAACATTAGAAATTCTGTGAAGCTTTAAAAAAATCAGAACCTAATATCACCCCTAAAACTCTGATGTAATAGAAACGAAATGGCACCCAAGAATGTCTATTTTTAAAGTTTCCTCCTAAATGTCGACTGACAGATGAATGGATTAAGAAAATAATGAAATAGTATTTAGCCTTAAAAAAGAAGAAAATCTTGCCATTTGTGACAACATGGATGAACCCGGAGGACATTATGTTAAGTGAAAAAAGCTATACACAGAAAGACAAATACTGCCTGATTTCACTTATATGAGGTATATAAATTAGTCAGAGAAGCAGAGATTAGAATGGTGGTAGCCAGGTGCTAGGGGTGAAGTGGGAAGATGTTGGTTAATGGGAAGAAAGTTTAAGTTATACAAGATGAATAAGTTCTGGAGATCTAATGTAATATGACTATAGTTAAAAATACTATATTTTATACTTGAAGTTTACTAAGAGGGTAGATCTTAAATATTCTCACCACACAAACAAAAAAATAAAGAAAGAAAATGCTAACTATGTAAGGTGATGGATATGTTCATTTACTTGATTGTTCACTATGTATATAGTAGAATACATACCACCACTTAATCACCATATCTGGTTTCCTAGATGAATCAGGATATAGTCAGCTTTGCTAAGCACTGGAATATAACAGTAGATGCTCAAAAACATTTGTTCAATAAATCAACCAATATATCTCAGTAATCACAGTAAAAAAAAATAATCACATTATTATTATTTAAAGAGTTTCCTTTCTTCTACAGTACAAAATAAACAGCTATTGATGGACTTGGCAAGAGATCAGAGACCTCAGTTTTATTTTGAAAAAAATCTAGAAAAGGCTTTGTGGATTTCTTTCCAACAAATCTAAACAGGCAGTGATTGCAGTATCCACAATTAATAGCAGGTACACGACCATTTAATAAGACAGCAATTGATTTGGGGTCCTTTTCATTTAGAAGCAGGCATAAATTAGCTTACATAATGTTGTACCAGCAAATAAGGTTGTTATTTTGATCCAAAAGGTGATTACTTTACCCTAGGAAAGCCTACCCTTAAAAAGGAGATCAAAAGGGTTTGGATGGAAGAAAGGATAAATTATATTTTAATTCATTTACTTGATGTATTCATTCTTCTAAAATATTTAACATGAATTTTGTAAACTTTTTAATCAGGTAGAGAAAATTTCAGAAGACATGGGAATAATTAGATGGAAAAAAATTGATTTTACTCAGCTACCTATGAACTCTGTCATTGTTAACTCTGTTGCTTTCAACTCTAATTGAAGAGATCTATGTAAATTGCCTGTATGAAGTGATTTTTTTCATTCAATACTGACATACATCACCTATCCTGAAGAATTAACCCCAAAAGGTACAGATGGAAAAGAACCCACCATAATTTACATATGTAATGTAATTCCCTAGGATGTAATTTTGTACCAGAAAATAGGTAATTTCTCTATTGTTGTGAGAATTTTAATAGCTAAAAAGAAATAATGGTTTGTTTTGCATCTTATTTGGAAGACAGCCCCCTAGGACTAACTAAAACTCTGCCATATGCCAAATATCACCCCATTTCCCTATGTACAAAATGAATGCTTTACTATTGTTAACAGTGTTGTTCCTAATAGTTCAAAATGATCCTAATATATCAAAAAGGATACAGAGACAAGAACTTCTGAGCATTCCTTGATGAATGCTGTGGCCAGAGTGTGAGGATATGAGTGCCCATTGCTCCCTGCAGCCACCTTGTAGATTTCCTCTCTAAACTACCCAGAACTGGTGCTACCAAAACAAGAACATCTACTTCAAGCAAAAAGGTATATGAAGGCCTTTTTTATTATCCTGCCCTTCAAAATGTCTGAAATATATTCATTGTAGGAATAATAAGTCTAAATTTATTATTTTAAATTACTCCCTGTTTTTTTTTTTTCTTTCTTTCTTTTTATGTCTACTGTTTGGTTATCATGATTTCTTCACCTGAAATTATATTCGAATTTTTTTTAAATTTTTAATGCTTAATAGATTAAATTGGTCAATAAAAATAGAAAAGTACCAACATATAAAAATATGCATTTTAAAATACAGGTCACGCTATCCAGTTGCATATGCATGCATGTGCATACACACACACACACACACACACTCATGCCCTGCAAGAGCCCCAAAATATTCAAAGTGTTTGCATTTCTCAGGACCATATTTTCCTTGATTGTGTGCTCTAACAATCTTAGTGTCAGCAATTTTAAATTCCAGTCATATATCAGATTTGTTAAAATAGCTTTTGCTTTCTAATATTTTCCTCTAAAAGAGGTTTTATTTTTAAGGTTTGGAAATAGATTCCTGTGCCCACAATGAGTACATAGGGCACACTGAAAAGCATATCTCAGTTGAAGTCCCTTTGCCTGATAGGGACTGCCTAAATGTTTAAAGACATTAGCTCCCTGCAAATGACATTCATTTCCTGCATATGCAAATTTTCTTAATGTGAAACCCCCCATAACAGGTAGAATGTATAAAGTTAATGAAGCCATGTAATTACAATCACTATGGTGACTGCAATCCCCTGAGAACAATAATGTGATAATATACATCAGTTCTGAATTTCTTTGGAAACAACAGCTTATAATTTAAAAATAGATAGTAAAATATTTTCATTATCTCCCTCTTAACTCCTAAGGCAGAAGCAGGTACAAACAGATTATGCTCTTTACTAACTGAAAATAAGATGATAAGAGAAAGCAAAAATACAATGTTAGTAATTGTTTATTTTCAACTTTCAATGCCTTCATTTGGCCTCATTTTAAAGGCTTTTTCCCATTTAATCAGAAAAACACCAGGGTCTTTGGAGCCAGATTTTGTTTTTCTTAAATCCTGATCTTGTTAATCCCAGGGAGGCTACATAACTAGCATTTACTGCTGTTGTGCTAAAATGACATGACTTGTAATTGTAAACCGGGTAACAAAGTCCTCAAATATTTGTCAGTGATGTGAGAGGCCAGGGAGTAGGAGTGAAAGGATGATTCTTAGGAATCGTTGCTGTGTTGATTTTTTAAAATTATAATTATTTTGTGTTTTCTGAAAGAACAGGAAGCAAATAAACAACACAGGTGAAAGTCTACAATTTTGTAGGGTTGTCCTGACAGTTGCTAAGCCCATATTTAGCCAACGTCAAGATAAGCATAAAGTATATTTATTCCAGGAGATTTTTTGGGAGTATTAGATACATTCAGTCCTAATTCTCCCATTATTTCACATCCCTATGCATTTATTTCCCTGAATACCAAAGAAAGTGCAACCCCTGTTCTTTTATATCACTCAGGAAAAAAGAACGTTACATTCCCCTATGAAGACAATGAATCAAACTATTTACGCCTGGAGCATCACAATGTTGATGAGTATAGCCCACAACTGAACTTCCCTTTAAACACCTACCAGTTGATTCCACTTAGTGCAACTTCCACTCACTTACTCAAAATGGAGGGCCTTTCTTAATCAAGCAGCAGGTTTTGTGTAAGAGTTGGTGGCAAACAAATATACACTGAGAATTCTGTGTTCCTAAAATAGCTGAGAAATACAGTTCCCTGAAAATTGAAAACTTTTTCATTCAGCTTTATGCAATTACATGTTTTAAAAATTAACCACTTGAAACTGTTTTGAGAACACTGATTAGTTTTCTTAATCTTCCAAATGAAATTCAATACAACCCATTAGAGATGGAACTAGTCATGGTTAAGCACTGAAAATAATGTATGTATTTATTGTTGTTTTAATTTAAAAAACTAATATTTCTTAGAGCAGTTTTAGGTTCACTGCAAAATTTAGCAGAAGTACAGACAGCTCCCACCTACCTCCTGTCCCACACACTTACAACCTCCCAGACTATTAACATTCCACACCACAGTGGTACATTTGTTACAATCAAAGAATTTACCTTGACACATCATTATCATCCACAGTCTGAAATTTACATTACAGTTGTACATTTTTGGTGATGTACATTTTTTGGTTTTGACAAATGTACCACAACATTTGTACACCATTGTATTATTATACAGATTAGTTTCATTGCCCCAAATATCATCTGTGCTCCACCTATTCATCCCTCCGTCCCCCTAACACCTGGTAACCCTTGGTCCTTTTGCTGTCTCCATAGTTTTGCCTTTTCTGGAACGTCATATAGTTGGAATTATACAGTGTGTAGCCTTTTCAGATCGGCTTCTTTCACGTAGCAATAGTAATATGCATAAGTTTCCTCCATATCTTTTGATGACTTCATTATTTCGTTTTTAAGCACTGAATAATATTCCATTGTTTGGATGTACCGCAGTTTATCTATGGATTCACCTACTGAAGGGCTTTTTGATTGTTCCCAGTTTGGCGATTATGAGTAAAGCTGCTAGAAAAATCTGGGCGCAGGATTTTGTGTGGACATAATTTTTCAATTTACTTGGCTAAATACCAAGGAACAAATAACGTGTATTTTGACTTGACTAGCATATTTTTGTGATGGTAAGCTTTCATAAATTGGCCTCTGGGTCAGAACAACAAACAGAGTTGGGTGATGAAATGTGTGGATTTAGGCCAATGTTTAAAAACTAAAACTAAAAACCTTAAAACTTCCTTTTTGTCTGATTCACTAATTATTCAAAGAAAACACATGGAAAATATAAGAAAACAAAGTAGCTACAGAGATGGTATTTGGACATACAATTAGTGCATTTATTTGAAGAGTCTGTACCATATTCCCATGGAAAGTAAATACAAAGCCCCTTTGAATTTTCATGAAATCTGCCCTTAAGGTTAAAAATGAAATAACTAAAGAATACAAGATGTTTTATATTAAGCCAGTCAATTCAATACGAGATCCTTTCTGAACAGTGATGCTAAAGGAAGTGTGTGTGTATATCTATCTATATCTCATGGTGTTTATTTATCGTTTGAACTTTGAAAATTAGAGAAATTCCTTGGGTAGTCTTGGCTTGACCCTAACACTAGATGGCTGCTGTGTTTATACAGACGGCAAAAAGCAATGAAAGGGTGTTCAACATCATCAGGCGTGTATTTGGTCTTTATACCACCTCTCCATCTCCTTTGTTTAAAACCTACTCTAATCAGTTTTTGCCTCCAAAATTCCATCAGATTTGTTCTTGGAAATGTTACCAGTCACCTCCACATTACTAAATCTAATGTTGATTTCTCAGTTTTCATTCTATTTCATCTACTGCTGCATGCGAAGCAGTTATTCACATGTGTCATCATGTTTACTTTCTTTTAGGACAGCATACTTTCGTAGCTTTCCTTCTACTTCACGTTCCTCCTTCTCAGGATTCTTGGCAGGATCCTCCTCATCTACCTCATATTTTTGTGATGGTGTAGCACAGAAATGTCTTTGGTCATCTTTTTTATTTGCACTCACTTTCCTGGTGATGTCATCCTGTCTCAAGCTTCATCACCACAGATGAGCTATCTGCAATAACCTAAGCTTATTATTCCTTACTAACATCCAACACTGGGAAAAGCTTATCTTTCCTCAACTTTCTGACCGAAAGAACCAGACACCTTTCTGAGTAGGTCATCTTAAATCATGTGCTTATGTCTGAACCAATTGCTAGGGCAACTGTGACATAATTAATAGTGTTCCAATTAGAGTCCACACCTAGCACCAAGGTTGAGAGTTTCATAAACAGAGGAGCATGCAAAAAGTAAAGGAACAGCATGAAGCTTGAAAGTGTTTATGTTTTGAGGGAATGGTTAATGATCAGTGTAGTTGGATCATTAAACTGCATGGAAGTTTCTGGTAGGTAATGAAGTTGAAAATATAGTTTAGGACTAGCATGGAAAGGAATAAAAGCATATTATTTTGAAAAACCAAGTTAATATGCTCCAAGTATCATCCCTTTATTTGTCTTAAAACTCAAAATCACTAAGCTTAAAGATGTGAAGATTAAACATTCTACGATGCCGCCTCAAGTAGGTATGTGTGCTAACATTGGTTTGTCAAAGACTATTGGTTTTGTAATAATCATTTAAGAAAGGTTTTAAGCCCATTAAGAATACATGTTTAATTTTGTTTGAAATTTTGACATTTTAAAATAATTATTTAACCCATTAAATTCTGACTGAATAAAATTTAAATAAGATATTTTTATTGGGAGGTATAAAGGCCTTTGGAACCTTGCTATGCTCAAAAAATTAGAGATCCTATTTATTAGTATTTCATAAGCCAATATTTCCATGAGGTAATGATGCCAATGTCTTCCTAATAGAATTATGATTGGTTTGAAGCTTTGCATTTTATTCGAAACTTTCAATAAAAGTTGCAAATTAAGTACTATATGTTTGCTTTTAGTAAAACTGGAAATTATCCTAATACTTGTCAAGATTATACTAGTATTGACCTGGATTTCATTCACTTATAGACTAAATGGTCAACAAACTTGCATTTTTGCTAATCCTGAACTATGAGAGAGAAATAACCCAAAAGCCACCAATAACATTAAACCATAATATTATTAATAACTATGCATTGTTTGAATGATAAACATATATCATTCATTGTTTCCTTTTCAAAAGGGCTGCTACAGATTTGACTCCAGCATCTTGTTTCACTATACTCCATTAAAAGGAAATCCACAAGGATTCATTTTATATTGACCCTTTCCTCTGCATTTCCTGTTTCCTCATTACAGCTACAATTAAAAATACTGACAGCAGCTACAACCATGACCCCCATACCCTCAAACATGATGAACTAAATGTGTACTGCTTCAGCATATGAAAAAACAAAACAGAACAAAAAAGGGCTCCTCATTGTTTCAGGTCTCTGGGATTTGGTTGCGTCACATTTGTAATTGAAGAGGCTGAATTATATCCAGACAGCCAAGCAGCATGAAGCACCCCTCAATAATTGATAAAACATTCAGATGCCATACTTTCTTTATTTTAGTCATTCAATGTTAAACCACAGCTATAAATTTCATCACAGGATCTCTCATTCCTTGTACTATGATTACATAGGAAGTAGCTCTGAGATTCCCCTGTCAAATTTATCTCTGAGTAAGTGATCCTATTCTATTTTATTTCAGTGTATGACTCCCCAGCCACTTAAGGCATATCAATAATATTTATCTTACTCTCTCAGTAGCAGACTAGCTCTATGATGTCTCTGGCTGTTCACAATCTGAATAGCATTGAAAACACTATAATGTTACTATTTGCCATTTATAAGCTAACTATCATTTGCACAACAGTACTATGACATGATAAAATTGGTTTTTAGAAAATTGTTAGACACCTGAGAGCAAGCTAATATTGTCTGGAATAGGGATTGGATTGTTCTCTGGAATGGAGTACATTAAGAGTTAAATGACCAAGAACTACTTGGAAAGAGAATTCCCTGACTCTGCCTTATTGAAGGGGAGGATCAGGTGCACATGCCAGAAAGAATGATCAGCTAAGAAAAGCCTGCAATATAAATTCAAATTTTATATGTAGACACCAACTAAAAGTACAGGAGGAAACACTGAAGTTGAGTGAAAATTTAGTTCTCTCTATATTTCAGTTACCCAATAAAGCTCTTAGTTGGGTTTCAAAAAGTTAGGCAAAATATTTGGCTTTGTTTCCTTCCTCCCTGCCACTCTTTTTTCATTCTTTCCTCCCTCTCTGCTTACCTTCCCTACTCTCTTCCTTCTTTGATTACTATATTAGAAAAGCCATTAGCAAAACTCAGGCGCTTTATTTTTCAAGGTAAAATTCATGTTTTGTATTTCAAACGTATAGAATATGTTCATTTCACCTTGATGCTTTCCATCCACTTGTCAAAATCCTACCTGGTCTATTTGAAAAAGTAGAACTTAGGTTAACTATAAAATTAACATATTTTCATAGGAAAATTAGAACAGAAAACAAACAGCATGCTACCTATTCCAAGGAATTTTCCAGCAATTTCTTGGGCAGAACAAATTTCATTTTCCTCTGAAATTCCAGAAGCCATTCTTGGAACTCTTTTATGACCCTCTTTACATTCAACTCACATAATAATCACATAAATTTCTATCTACTATTCTAGAATGCAGGCTAAGACCATGTCTTAGGAGCCATTGATGGTCCACAGTACTGAACATATAAATTCTGATTTTAAAAAGAATGCAGTGGCTTTATATATTCCTTAATATGATTTACAATCATGTCTCCAAAGTTACAGAAAGATTCCTCTAGAAATAATAGAGGCGGAAGCTGAAAAAGAAAAACCCTCCTCCAAATAACTAGATAGTAGTATGAACAAGAAAATAAGGCTAAATTAACCAAGAAAAGAAAAATGTGATAATGCCAAATTCAAGCATTTTGAAACAAGAGACTTGCCAACATGTAAAATCTCCAACTAGCTTTCAGTTTTCACAACACAGAGCACTTCATTAAAAATGAACAACCTTAGTCTGCTCCCCAAATGGAAATCTAAGTAAAAATAAAGACTTGAAAATAAAAACCAATACTAGAATCTTGCATTTAAAGTTGGAAAGGAGAGCTTCCCTGGTGGCGCAGTGGTTGAGAGTCCGCCTGCCGATGCAGGGAACACGGGCTCGAGCCCCGGTCCGCGAAGATCCCACATGCCGTGGAGCGGCTGGGCCCGTGAGCCATGGCCGCTGAGCCTGCGCGTCCGGAGCCTGTGCTCCGCAACGGGAGAGGCCACAGCAGGGAGAGGCCACAGCAGTGAGAGGCCCGTGTACCGCAAATAAATAAATAAATTAATTAATTAATTAATTACATAAAATAAAATTGGAAAGGAGTCTTGGGAAAAAAAAAGAAACAGACTAACGCCTGATGGTGGTAAAACCCGTATGGTTGTAGTGTATGTTGTAGGTCCAATTAACTGTCAGCATCATCAAGTAAGAACCCAAAAGATAGTCAGCTTTTGGTATTGCTACTTGGAGAAGAGTACTGCCATACACCATAAACAAATAACAGCCAATGTCTCCATGGGCAGAATTAAAAGAATGAGAAGAGAAGGTTGTTTATATCATCATGGTTTACATAATTGAAAATTTATTGTTGGGGGTCAGCAGAATGGAGTGCTAAAAAGCATGGGTTTTGAAGTCAAATAGACCTTGATAACAAATCCCGGTACTACCTATGTAACTTTGGACAACCTACTTAACCTAAATGTTTTTATCTTTAAAATCAAAATACTGATACATTTGTATCAGGAGAGTATGTATGCTTACCACAGGGGTTACATAGACAATCATTAAATAAACGGTCACTATTATCAGGAGAAACATGACTTTGATACTCCACAAAGTAGCAAATAAAAATAGGCTCATGCTATTACACCAAAGAAGAAAGGAAGGAAGAACTTTCTGATCATGTGGTTAATGAAACACTTCAGGACACTAAAATGAGAGGTATAACTTCATACCTAAAGATCACCTCCCACACCTCCATTTCTGTAACTGGCAGTCATCCCAGATTCTCTTGGGTGCACTGAGTTTCCAAAAAAAAAAAAAAAAAAAAAAAACAATTTCCATCAATTTTTAGTGCTGTCAACTAGAAAATAAGAACAAAAACAAAGTGTCAGCATCAAACTAAGTTGAAGATCAAAATGCTAAGGCTGACTTTAAGAATGCTTTCTACTATATGAATGATTAATTTTATAAAAAAAAAGAAAAATTTCTGCCCTGAGTGCAAAAGAATGTAACCATTACTGAGCTATAAATACCCCAGGCTGAATGGCGTGGGGGGGGGGGGGTGGATAGAGAAGAAAAGGACAGTGAAACCCATGACATCTTTCAAAAGCCCTTTTCTAAATCAAAAACAGATTATTCACCAAAGGCTTTTTGATACCTTGAAGGGTTTCTTGGCTGTTTCTTTGGAAGCTATCATTCACTAGTTCACACTGACGCAACATTAGCTGTCACTCAGAGATGAACTTAAAATTGCTGCCACATGGATGGAAAATCAGTACCAGGAAGAAAGTGCCTTTTGTAAACTCAGAAAACATATTTTTTTTTAAATGGAAAGGCTGACCATATGATAAATGCTTTTCGTATAATGGATAAAACCACTCTCTACTTGAAGAAGCATGCACAAGCCCTCTGAGACCTGCAGCTCTCAGATATTTTTCTTCAGATCACATGCAACATTTAACTTTACTGGATGCCTTCATAGCATCTACATCTTGCATTTCTCTCCTTCATCTCCCCACTTCCTTTATTTTTCTGCTTCAAGAAAGAGCAATTAAAGTAACTTGTAAGTTAGAAAATAAGGCTTTGAATAGAGATTTAAAAGGAGCTAGGGGTTATTTGGCAGGCACTAGATAAATAACGTTTTTAAAAGTATAAAGCATTTTATGGTTGATTCCATTTAATTCAACAAATGTTTGTTGAACATCAAACATATGCATGGCTTTGTGCTAAGGATCATAAAGAATATGAAAAAGGAACAGACAAGAAATTGACCTTCAAGGGGCTTTAATGTAGAAGGCACATATTTTAAAGTGCAAAAATGATTTGCAGTTTGTTGTTAATGCCTCAATAGATCTAAAAACAATTCAGACAGATCACTGTCAGGGGGAGGAGTGGGTGTTGTAAAAAATGAACAAATACTTCAATGGTTTTCAGAGAAAGCTGAATGGAGCTTTCTCTGATAAAACCACTATAGTAGTGGACCTCAAGTGGCAAAAAAGACATTCTAAGTTGAGAGAACAATCACAGGTGATGGATTCTGATGCTACTGAAACTTCAAGACGAGTTGTAATATAAGATAAATGAGAAGTTATGGGAAAGATCTAAAAAGGGAAATTTGGCATTAAATCCTAGATTTACATGCTTGGCTAGAAAATTTGGATTATAAGAAGCCTTTACAATTTTGGAGCAGTGAATTTACATGATCAGATTTATAGCTTATGAAGATAAACAGACTGTCATATAAGGAATGACTGGAGGTACAAGATACTGGCAAGGCCAATTTGAAGATTATTTGCAGTAGGGAATGTAAAAAGACAGGACTGAAGCATGCAGTGGGGATGGACTGGAGGGGACATATTTTGAAATGCCTTTTGCGGGTATAATTGACATATCTTGGTCCCATAGGGAGACTGACTTGAGGATGATTCCAAAATGTTAAGGCTAGTTTCCTGCAAGAGAAGTAATTTCTAATAAATAATTACGGAAGAAAGTAGGAATAACAGGCCCAGTTTTTGACAGATTGAGATTGATGGCAACAAGAGATTATGAATTAGTAGGTTGTTCACTCATTCAGCAAAATTCTGGGAGAGATTCCTATGTATCGTACCAGTACCAGGCATTAGGTATACGAAAAGGAATGGACATAAAGAAAAGTACTGGGCTTCCCTAGTGGTGCAGTGGTTGAGAGTCCGCCTGCTGATGCAGGGGACACGGGAACACGGGTTCGTGCCCCGGTTCGGGAAGCCATGGCCGCTGAGCCTGCGCGTCCGGAGCCTGTTTTCCGCAACGGGAGAGGCCACAGCAGTGAGAGGCCCGCGTACCGGTAAAAAAAAAAAAAAAAAAAGAAAAGAAAAGAGAAGTATTTTAGGTTACTTTATCGAACTATATCACACAATAATCCCATTTATTGGCTGTCATAATTATTCTAGCATATAGTTTAATTAATTAGACATTGAAAGCTTCTGTTTTCACCCAGTCTAGAATTTCAATAATTCTATAAAAATATTTGCTTTTGCCTCAAGCTCAAATGGTCACAGAAATGTAAACATTGAGGACAAAAGTTTGAAGTGATTGCTTTAGGTCTTCATAAATCAATAAAATGCACAATGAACTTTGGGTGTAAAAGAAAAGCTAATAATTCAGGCATGCATTTTTTAAAATTATGTAATAAGAATATATGGCTAACATGTTAGACCCTGGACGTCCCTAAACTTAAAATTTTGATGAACTAAAATTAAGGACAATGAAGAGAAAAACATATAGTGTTGATCTTCAGTAAGTGGATTATATTTATATATTTGACTAAACATGGAACTTGTTTTACAGCCTTCATTGTGAACTTTCCCAGCATGATTTAATAAAACTGTAGTCTGTGAATATACAAACTAGTGTAAGAGTCATTACTTTCATTAAGAATATTACAGTGAATAAATTAACCCAAAACAATAAAACCTGAGCTGTTGATCTATGTTAAGTCATTTACATCTTGTAGACTCATTTTGGGTAGGGAAGAATAAATGTGTTACGGTGGATGTTTCATTAGCCCTTGAATTTCAATTGACTTTGAAAGCACAGAATAAGAATACAAAAGCAATAAATATCATCCATAAACAAGAATATCATACAGGGTTGTGGCTTTTTTTTAACAAGATGTTCTGTGCTATTACACTTTAATAGTCCTGCTGAATATGAAAAAAACTAAAGAGGACTGCTGTAGTGCCATCACTGTATTCTGCAGCCATATTTTATCCTGCTTTATTACATCACTCTGCATTCAAAGCTACATACAGATGTCTCATGGGAAATGCCAAAGATGCTGCAGGAAACCTTAAATGTAATATATTAGCATCTTTCAGCATTCTGTACCTGATGCTAAGGAGCTTGGCTTAGGCAATGCAAAATAAATACTCAGTGTAAGTCACATAATAACAGCACATCACATCCACTGGATTTATAAGCCTGAGTATTTGACAGATACAGATATTTTAAAGATGTTTTCATTTAGCATCTTATTAGTATCCTGGTAGATACATACTAAAAGGACCAGCTCACTGCACTCTTGCGGGGAGAATAAAGCCAAAGAGATTTCCTTTCACAGCTGGCCATGCGCTGCTCTATTTACACTACATCCCTTGGGGGATAAGATTTCTTTTTACTACTGTCTAAATCAGTGTTATTTTTCAAAAGATGTATATCTCCTATACCAGATCAGAATGAGAATTCTAGATTTTAGTGTAGACAATGCTGAATTAGAATCTCATTGGTGGTTCAACAAAGAGCTCTAGAGATCAAAGCAGCAAAAAACAAAATAAAAAAACTCTTTGTAACAAATATTAAGAAAAATTTTAAACGCTCCTTGAATATAGCAGTTACAAGAAAGGGCCTTTTAAGACACATTTGGGAATGGGCTGAATTAATACATGGTAGGCCCCATTTGTCATAGTTGATGATGCCTCCAGAACAGAAACTCTGTGCTAGCCTTCTACAATCATGTAATAAAGTACTAGCAGACATTCAGGATAAGACTGATGAGAACAACCCTGAAAATCTCTCAGCTACCTGAAGAGTTTGTAATCCAGATTCAATTCAGGTACTTCAACATGAAAGACCTCAGGGGCTAAAACAACTTATGCCTGTCTCTCTGTAAAACACCTGTATACTTCACTTAGGCCCCTCACTTGACAAACTCTCCTCTTCCTTCAGCTCTCTGATTTGCCACTTCCTCAGAGAAGTGTATCTGGACCATTCTGTCTAAAGCAGCCCCCACTCCCAACTCATTTTCTTTCTTTCTTTCTTTCTTTTTTTTTTTTGCGGTACGTGGGCATCTCACTGTTGTGGCCTCTCCCGTTGCGGAGCACAGGCTCCGGACGCGCAGGCTCAGCCGGCCATGGCTCACAGGCCCAGCCGCTCCGCGGCATGTGGGATCTTCCTGGACCAGGACACGAACCCGTGTGCCCTGCATTGGCAGGCGGACTCTCAACCACTGCACCACCAGGGAAGCTCCCCAACTCATTTTCTTTTAATCACACTGCCTCATCTGCTTCTCTATAGTATCAAAATCTGCAGTCATTAGGTTTGTGGATTTGTTTCCTTGCTTACTTGTTTATGACTCTGACACTAGACTATTTTCTCCAAAGAGGGAGGGATCATGTCTGCATTTCATGACTTCATACCAGCATCTTGCACAGTGCACAGCATATGGTCAGGTTTAATCCATATTTTGTAAAGGAGTAAAAAAGGAAAGATCGAAAAAAGGGAGAAGGAAGGAAGAAAAGAATGGAGAAACGAAGGGAAGGAGAGAGGGAGCGAAGGGGAGGGGAGGGAGGGGGAGGGGAGGGGGAGGGAGGGAGGGGATGGGACAGAGGGAGGGGGAGGGAGGGAGGAAGGGAGGGAGGGAGAGGGGAGGGGGAGGGAGGGAGGGAGGGAGGGAGGGAGGGAGGGAGGGTTCCCCCTCTATCCTTAAGCATACCTGATATAAGGAAGTTGAGGATCATTCTTAAACATATTATACTGCCTTTATTCAATTAACTGGTTGTTAATATAGTGCTTGAGTATACCCTACCACAGGGCAACATAATAACAATAATAACAACTTACATTTCTGAAGTTATTATGAGCCTGAAACCATTCCACTATTCTAAGCTCACTGTATCTTTTATCTCATTTAATCTTTATAAAATCCTAGATGGTAACAATGAATTATTCTTATCTTTGTTTTACAGTGAGTAAACTGAGGCACAGAGAGATTAAGTAACTTGTTCAAGGACCCAGTTCAGTAAGAGACAAGACCTGGTTTTGAAGAGGGTTTCTGGTTCCAAGTAAGGCCTCTCAACATAGGCTCTGCAGGTCTCTTAACAGGCAATCTACATATGATTCTGCAATTATAAGGCTTGTGGAATTGTTCCTGGAAATGGATATTGAATATACGACTGTGTTCAGTCAATAGGCATTAGAATGTTTCTCTTTTGCCTATTCAGTAAGAACATAAAACAGCAACAGGGAGATACCAGAATTGAAAAATGTTTGAAAAGTTTTTAAAGGATATTCAAAATGTTTTTTAAAACTTGGCCTTGAGTTTAGTCCTGAGATTATTTTTACTCTCCCAAAGTCCTCATTTTCTGTTGGTTCACAAACTGGCCCCTGTACATGGAGGGCAAGGAGAGACTGAAGAAAATGGCAGACCACTCTAGATTGGTAGGTGGCAATTTTAACAAGCAAGGGAACTTACATATGAGGCTTGTCTTGGGCAGCTGCACCATGAGTAGATTTCCATTCCACTTACCAGTATCTTCAAAGTTTATAGAGGCCTTAATTGGGTCCAATCACATATTCAGTTAGGATGGTCTCAACAATGCCTTGCTCTGTCAAGGCTGTGTCCTTAAAATGGGAATGGTGGATGGAATGTACATTCCAAGGACAGGGCCAGGAGAGAGGAGCCCCCAGTTCTCTGGGTTCAGCTTGCAGGTCAGCTGGCAGTCATGCCATCTCAACAACCTCCTCCAACAATACTGTGCTTATAGTTTCACAGAGCAATGAATGACTATCAGAAATCCTAAGAGGTTTCTGCACACTACTCAGGTCTCGATAACTTACCCCACCTTCTCCTACCCACCTCAAAGAAGGTTCTCCCCTTAGTATTGGTTGGTGAGTCCAATTACTAAAAGGTTTCCTCTTTTGGTGTGGGGAGGATGAAGAAGGCAGAGAGAGTGGATTTTGTTCTATGCTGCTCAAATATAAACCAATCATTGTTTTCAAGGCTATTACTAGAACTACTGTGATAACAAAGATGGTAATAATAATAATAAGGGCTAAAATGTATTAAGTTTTTACTCTGTGCTTACCAGACACTCTGTTAATCATTTTAACAAGATTTTTCCAACAACTAATCCGTGTAATATATATTCCAGTTACCTCCATTTTACACAAGAAATGGTTTCAGAGTTATTTGGCCAAGGTCTCTATGTGAGTGGTGGATCTGAGATTAAAAATCCAGTCAGCCTGAGTTCAGACTCAAAGGTCCCATAGCCACCTGCAGTACTGCCTTTCCATGGACCAAAAAGCATCCTCCACCACTACCTCAAAACACCTTCCTCCTCACATGAATATGGGCAATACACACACACACACACACACACACACACACACACACACACACACTTTCTCTTCCTCAGGTTTCTGCTTAGGTGTTGGGACTCATTGGCTCTACAGAACTGGAGAGGAACCACTCATGGGCACTCTCTAATGCTTAGGTTTGGTTTATCGTAGGAATACTCTAAAAAATACTTTGCTATTTCTGTACTAACATAATGAACTACAGAGTTCTTTTCCAGCATATTTTATGTACAACAGAGTCTCATGATATGTAGCATCATAAAACAAAAAGTTATTCCATATTCAAAATAGTTAAAGGTTGTGTGAAGTGTGAGGGGAGACGTGACTAAGAATAAAGAGGGGAAACCCAGTAAAATTAACCCAGGTGTTTTTTGAAAAGGTTAAACTTCTAAATGGAATTTAATAAATGCATTTCTATGATGATTAATGATGCTGAGCATTTTTCATGTGCCTATCTGTATGTATTCTTTGGAAGAAATGTCTATTCTGCTCTTCTGCTCATTTTTTAATCAGGTTCTTTGTGTTTTGATTTTGAGTTATATGAGCTGCTTATATATTTTGCATACTAACCCCTTCTAGGTCATATCATTTTGCAAATATTTTCTCCCTTTTGGTAGGCTGTCTTTTCATTTTGTTGATGGTTTCCTTTGCTGTGCAAAACCTTGTAATTAGGTCCCATTTGTTTATTTTTGTTTTGGTTTCCTTTGCCTTAGGAAAGGGATCCAAACAAATATTGTGATAATTTATGCCAAAGAGTATTATGTCTATGTTCTCTTCTAGGAGTTTTATGGTTTCCAGTCTTAGTTTTAGATCTTTAATCCATTTTGTGTTTATTTTTTATATGTTGTGAGAAAATGTTCTAATTTCATTCTTTTACATGTAGCTGTCCAGTTTTCCCAGCACCACTTACTGAAGAGACTATCCTTTCTCGATGGTATATTCTTGCCTCCTTTGCTGTAGATTAATTGACCGTAAGTATGTAGGTTTATTTCTGGGCTTTCTATTCTGTCCCACTAACCTATGTGTCTGTTCCTGTACCAGTACCGTATGGTTTTGATTACTGTAATTTTGTAGTATAGTCTTAAATCAAGGAGCATGATACCTCCAGCTATGTTCTTTTTTTCTCAAGATTGTTTTAGCCAATTAAAAGTTCTTATTTTTACATTGCTATGTATTTGTGTGAAGTACTGCCATTATTCAGCAGAATTTTAAAATTAATTAGTAGGTCTCCTGAAACTTACCACCAAGTGTCCTGCTTACAAGGTCTACTCTCCCTTGCAAGTTGTAGTGCCTTTTCTTTTCAAGATAAAATCGAAGCAACCTAAATGTCCATCAACAGAGGGATGGATAAAGAAGATGTGGTACATAAATACAATGGAATATTACTCAGCCATTAAAAAAATGAAATAATGCCATTTACAGCAACATGGATGGACCTAGAAATTGTCATACTGAGTGAAGTGAGTCAGAGAAAGACGAATATCATATGATATTGCTTATATGTGGAATCTTAAAAAAAAATGGTACAAATGAACTAACCTACAAAACAGAAAGAAAGTTATGGATGCAGAAAACAAACGTATGGTTACCAGGGTGTAAGGGGTGGGGACGGATAAATTGGAAGACTGGGAATGACATGTACACACTACTGTATATAAAATAGAAAATTAATAAGGACCTACTGTATAGCACAGGGAACTCTACTCAGTACTGTTTAATGGCCTATATGGGAAAAGAATCTAAAATAGAGTGGATATATATACATATATATATATATGCATAACTGATTCACTTTGCTGTACACCTGAAACTAACACAACATTGTAAATCAACTATATTCCATGAAAAATTTAAAAATAGCCCATCATATTTTAATTTCTAAAATCAAACCATGTTGTATATATTCTGCTGGCATATGAGGTAGAATTGCCACTGAACAAAAAATCTCACTCTTAGACATAACCTGATATATATTGATACATTTGTTTAATCAAAGAGGAAAAACAGGAAGCTATTCCCAGAAACTGTATGATAGCTATAGCATGACTACTGCATCCCATAATAATAGTTCTTACATTTTGTTTCTTTTCTGAAGAGTGAAGAAGCAGGCTCAAGCTTTTGATAACCACCACAGCAAAAGACTGAAAGCATTCTCTCTGTAACCCTTGTTAGGTATGTTTGGAAGGGGAGAGAAGAGGTGAAGTAGAATTCAGCTTCTCATGACCCCATATTCTTCTCCCATAGTACTTCCTCCAGGAAACTGTGACTTATGAAATTGAAGGGCAAATGGCATCAACTTTGTGCACATTCAGAGTCCTCATGCCCACGGCAAACTGTGCTTGAATTGAGGTCCTACTGTGTCCCTATTGTGAGCAGAGCAGAAGAGTGACAAGTGACAGGACATGGGTCCCCATGGACAATAGGAATCGTTAAAAGTAAGTTTGTTTTCCTCTGTCTCCACTGAACATAGTCTATTCAGTGAAAGCCCAAAGTATTAAATGGAAATTTCATTTTTATGTAACAGAAGCTTTAGATATATTAAAAAAGAAAAAAGTGTTCTTCAAAGGCTCCCTTTCTTTGAAATAGACAAAAAGGAAAGGTGAAATTCATCTGAGAACTGTTCAAAGTCGCCATAATCTCAGTAAAAGGGGAAAAAATGAAAATAAGTTCAAAACCACCTTTGTTTCTTCAGAAATATTTTACAAATAAAATCAGGGAATATTTGCTTAGAGCAATAAAGCCAGCCTCAGCAGAGAATGAAAGTGATACACATGGATGTTTACAGAAAAGTGTTCTTCATTTGAAGTAAATTTACTTTACAGAACATTGAATTTACACGATTAAGGTGAATAACTATTAAATTTCAGGAAACAGGCAGCCATGAATGCAAGAACCTTCTACCTAAAATACATTATAAGGCATATTTCTGAAATATCTAAGAAAATGTGACTTTATTTAGTACAATAATGTAATAATTCATGGATGATCGAGAAAAGCACACTTCTAAAATACTGAGAGTATCATGGGCCAGAGGAACGAATTGGGTCATCAACTTTCCTAATTAATTTGTGATCATTTGTGGTCATTTGGCATACTGGTGCCAATTTTATGTTGTAATACAAAAAGATAACAGAATTTCACCAATTTTGTTAAAACATTTTTAAACTGATACGAAGGGATTCTTGCATTCTCAAGAAGTATCTTCTTGACTCAAATCACAAAGGAATAAACTTACTGTAAGCTAATAATGCTTGGGTCGGGTGAAGGGTGTTTCAAAGACGTTTGATCACTAGACTTAAGGTAGGAGAAGTCACGTACGTTTTTAGAGTGGAGAATGGAATTGGCCATACTCTGCTCAAGTTTCCAAAGTGGGGAAATGATGTCTCATCCAACCCAAATAGTTGATGAAGGAACTCCTCTCAGGCTTGGGCACGGGAAAGGAGACTAGAATGCAGGAGGCTATTCTAAATTACAACTCTATCATCTTTGGCTAAAACAGTGTCTGACAATTAGATGAAGTGGTGTAAGCAGCATTTACTTATAAGAGAAGAACCTGTGTTTGGAATCTTGTTCTGCACTATTAAGCTAAGTAGTTCCAAGAAAGTTATAACATCTTGAAGCCAGTGTTTTCTCCTCTGTGAAATGAGGGTTGTAACATCTACCTCTCAGAGTTCTTTTGAATAGTAATTAGTACTTAGTACTACTTACTGGAAAGTAAGAAATTGAACAAAATATGCATTAATACTATATGTATACACATACATATGGAAATACACACATATACATGTGTATATAATACTTATGAGCACAGACAAATGTTTTAGCTATCTGGTATTCAGTGTATTCAAAGGATAAATACTATGTACATAGGTAGAAAATGACTTTAGTGTTAAATACTGCAGGGAATATAGAAGTATACCTGAAATACCATATGCTCCTTTCTTCAAAGAATTTATGTGTATATTATTTTTTATTTGCTAACTTAACCCAAATAAAAATTCTAGGCACTGGTTTTACCATCCCTTTTTTATACAGGAGAAAACAAGGCACTGAGTAGTAAAAAAAAGTAGTAACGGTAGCAGTAGTAGTAGCTGTTGTTGTAGTCCAGTAAACAAAATGTGATGCTATATAAAGTTTGTGATCATGAAAACAGGAGCTATTACAAGGAAGAAATGGGCCTATCTAATGGATGGTTTGAGTGAAAAATTAAAGGAGCTTAAAAAAAAAAGGATATTTTTGCATAGGGAATGAGTATTGGGCTTGAGCCTAATGGATCACAAGCTTAAAAAGGGCTATTCTGAGATATATCTGGGTTAAGATACAGTGGAATTGGGTATGAGTATCTTGACATCAACAGTCAAGCAGTTTTGTTATTATTGTTTATTGGTGACACTATCATTTAAGATTTTTTAAAGTGGCATGAGACATTTGATACAAAATCTGACCCAAAAAAATCAATAGATAAAAGTAGAGAGAGCCTGGAATTGTGGGGAGCCATGAGGAGTTTTCAACTGTTTATATTCTTTCCAAAGTGGGAGCAATTTTTTTGTTTTTGTTTTTTTTTGGTGGAAGGGAAGAGAAAGCTGATTCTTTAGTGGTATATAGATAGGAATTCAAAGTTTTAAAGGATGTTTGAAGACAATACTTTAAAATATTTCATCTTTTGAAAGCACTTTCACACACATTATCAATAAACTCTCAAATAACATAAAAGGTGGAACAAGACAGATATTTCTTTCATTGCCGGGTATGAAAACTAAAAAACATAAGAACCATAGAATTTGCTCAGTCACAAATGTAGCAAGTGACAGACACCAAAGTGCAACCCATATTGCCTATCTCCTAGTTAATTACTTTTACCCCACTGTATCACACAATCTCTCAGATATATGTGTCACTGTTCCCTTTCCCGTATCAGGTAATTTTCTAACTTGCAGTATACTTTCTCTGAGGGGGCTTTTGGAAATTATAGAAATAATAATCATAGAATATTTAAGCTTCATGAAAGGTAGAAATGTGCTTTATAAATATTAAATGGTAGGTGACTAGGAGTATAAAATAATTTTGCTCTAAGCTGCTAACAATGATTAAACATACTTCTTTAAGAGCTGCTCTTTTGAAATTCTACTATTTAAATCCAGTGCTTACTTGGCAACGCCCTCCTTTAATGTTGCCTTTTGTAATGCCTGCTTCCTCCTACCCATAAAGTCTGTTAGATTATATTGACATAAATAAATGTAGGCGATATTATGCTTTAAAAAAAAAGATGGTGTTAATTGGGGACCACAGAAAAGAAAAACACTGAGAATGAATGTCGCGAGGATATTTTAAATCCAAGAGAAGAACTGGCTTTGCTGATTGTTGAGAATAGTCTGTCCATAAGGAAGAGTGATTCCTAATGAGGATGGATGTACCACCTAAGTGTATACGAAACAGCAGCAGCAAGGAAGAAATTGTGATGCATGTAGAGAGCCTTTTCTTTGAACCATGCCTGTTATAAGGCTACGTTTGAAGCCAGTAGAAAGCATTCTCCTATGTATTGTACAATAAGTAAAATGGCATGATGGAAACAAATATCATCAAGCTCTAAGAGCCTAGAAATTGTGAGTTCTTTGTTTTCTGAACAAGAGAATTTTCCACTATCCAAAAGTCTGACAAGCAGACACTGAATTCTTTACTCAGTTGAGAATTTTAGTTTCATAATAAAGATGAATTGATACAGGATGAAAAGCTTATTTTGTAGGGGGATAAAACACATTTATGGGGCCGAGTATATTAATAACTAATGATTTTACTTCTAATTTTATTGAAAATAATTGAGGCAGATAAAACAACAAACGTAAGAAAAGCATGATCTCTATCTACCTGATAGAAGCCTATAAATAATTATGTGTATTTGTTTTTACTTTCCAGTGATTTCAAAGAAAATTTAAATATATATATAGATAGATAGATAGATATAGGAAATATTCATTCTCAAAACTGCACTCAAAATTTGCAGAGAAAAAAATTACAATATACAAGTTTTTTTGTCTGTCATCCTATTATAAAAGGATAAGAAGTTCTATTTCATTTCCAAATAACAATAATACCACCTTATGGTTATATGGCACATTTTGTCTGAGAGCATAAAAGGTCAACTCAATGCAAGGTATAACAGGATTTTATCATTAAAATTAATGACATTTCTGGTGGTGAAAATTCAAAAGTGATAAATAGCATCTGATTTTTGCTAGGCTGGCACAATGCAGACACTGAGAAAAATTTAAAAATTTGTGACTTTGTATTTTCAGATATATAAAGAGATAAGGAGAATCATCTGGAAACTTCTACAAATTTTACATAAATTTTTCAGGAGTCCAGTTTGAATCCTAAAGGTTAAAAATATGTCATACATAAAAGGTTCATTTCAATTTGAAGTACTCATTTGAGACCATTTAAAATCTTTTCTTGGATTTGGAAATCTGTGAGATGGATACATTTCTAGGAATATCAAAGATGAAAATACTGTAGTATAATCTGAAATTCTCACACATCTCATCTGTCATAACATATTTCATATATATTTCAATATATTCTCAATATATTGGTGACAGCAGTAAACTCAAAATTATACTTTGGTCCCAAATTGGTGCAGCCACTATGGAGAACAGTATGGAGGGTCCTTAAAATAATACTAGAGTTACCATATGATCCAGCAATCCCACTCCTGGGCATATATCTGGAGGAAACTATAATTCAAAAAGATAAATGCACCCCAGTGTTCATTGCTGCACTATTTACAATAGCCAAGACATGGAAGCAACCTAAATGTCCACTGACATATGAACCAATAAAGAAGATGTGGTATAGATATGCAATGGAATATTACTCAGCCATAAAAAGGATGAAATAATGCCATTAACAGTAACATGGATGGACCTAGAGATTATCATACTAAGTAAGCCAGACAGAGGAAGACAAATATCATATAATATCGCTTATATGTGGAATCTAAAAAAAATGATATAAATGAACTTATTCATAAAACAGAAATAGACGAACAGACAGAAAATAAATTTATGGTTACCAAAGGGGAAAGTGGGGGGAGGAATAAATACGGAGTTTGGGATGAAAATATACACAATAATATATATAAAATAGATAAACAATAAGGACCTATTATATAGCACAGGGAACTATACTCAATATCTTGTAATAATTTATAAGGGAAAAGAGTCTGGAAAATAATATATACACATATATATATATATATATAACTGAATCAGTTTTGTACACTTGAAACTAACACAACGTTGTAAATCAACTATACTTCAATTTAAAAAAATTATACTTCTGTCTCAATCAATGGATTATCTGTGGTCAGTAGTCCCCTGATTATTTTATCCATTGTTATTCTCCAGAAAAAGACATAGTGATATATTGTTAGTAAAGAAGATGAAAGACAAATGATAATGTTATATGTGCTTCCTGTAGTTGTCACTTATTAGTGATCCCTACACTGATTGATTACATTGATTACACTATAATTTCAGATGACACTTTAAAATATATAAACATATTCTCAAAAGGTATATTATATAACCACCACCTCTTAGAATTTCAGGGGAATAATGGACCCTAAGAATCATCTAATCTTTTGCCTAATTTTATAGCTAAGGAAACTGGAGTGCATAGAAATTAAAGTGACTTTGCCTTAGGTTTTGCAATATAAGTTGCTAGCAGAGCTAGTTCAAAAATTTAGGCCTGCTGATTCACTTTACTTACGTTATTCTATTGATTTAAGAGTAAATTAAGACGTGTAATTTATTTATTTGTGTACATTAAACAGATGTAAGTCTCAGAGAGCAATGAAATTTTTAGCATAGAACTGTTTTAATAATTTCTTACATGATTGATTTAATTAATTAAATCAGTTCTAACACTGCAACTAAAGTCACTGTGACCTGAATAAAATGTGACTGACCTTCAGTGAGTAATATGTACCCACTCACTCATTAAGTCACTATATAGTGTGTTTCTACTAAGTGCCAGGCAGTGTTTGAGGCATTCAGAGTATAGGGGTAAACAGAAATAAACCAGTTTTTATGCAAGTAATTTTTTTTTTTTAATGAAGACATGGCATAAAATAAGTATGCTAGTTCATGATAAGCACTTTGGAGGAAAAAAAAGAAAAATACTATGTAAGCAAGCCTAAGGCAAGATGGAGTTTCATTTGAATAGGGTGTACAGAAAGGTCTCAATGTAGAAGCTAAACCCATGAGGAAGAACATTAACGGCAGCAGGAATACCAAATGTGCTGATCCTTAATAGGAAGCGTGGCTGGTGTGCTCAAGAAACAATGAAAGGTCTAGAGCAGTGGTACATGGGAGCACGTTACTAGTAGAGGAGATCAGAGAAGGGAGGTAAGCAAGCCATGGATTGGGGAAGATTATTAGGGTCCTGAGGCCATGGAGATGTCTTGGACTTTTAGATTTAAAGCCTTCAAAGAGCTTTGAGCAGAGAAATGATTTGATCTTTCTTCTTTTTTTTTTTTTTTTTTTTTTGCGGTACGCAGGCCTCTCACTGTTGTGGCCTCTCCCGTTGCAGAGCACAGGCTCCGGATGCACAGGCTCAGCGGCCATGGCTCACGGGCCCAGCCGCTCCGCGGCAGGCAGACTCTCAACCACTGCGCCACCAGGGAAGCCCTGATCTTTCTTACATTAACAAGATCACTCTGGTTGCTGTGTAGGAGATAGACTTTAGTGGAACAAGAGTAGATGCAGCAGGAAGAACAACAGGAAGCTACTGCAACAAAGCAGACAAGAGATGATGCTGGCACCGAAGATTATTACACCACAACTAAGTACTCTGGGAAATCCATTTCCTATAGTGTAACAGCTCAGTCAGGAAACAGGTGGATCATTCAAATGTTATTTGAGGAGATTTTAATAAAGAGATTATTTCCAAGGGTGGACCAAGGTCATTAATAAATAGTGTAATACACTGAGGCTAGTTATAACAGGGAAAAAGTACTACCCTCTAGGTCTAATGGGAGCAAGCTAGTACTGGAACCTAAAGAGGATAGCTATACGGAGAAGGCTTCTCAATGGAAGTAACAGCCAAAAGGGACACTGGTCACAAACTGGCAGAGAGACATCCAGGGGAATTAATACCCCTATATCAGTCTCCTCTCTCCTTTGATCTCCTATTGGTACAGCCTGTTGACCAAACCCAAGCAGAAACCAGAGGGTAAGGAAATGCTTTGATGAGTCCCCCACAGGTTAGACTTTTGAGAATGGAACAAGGTGAAGAGTAAACTGGAAGCATAAACAGAAGATTGTCCTAACTCACACCAAGTACACTCACACACTAAACTGTTAAGAACTTACTATATCTTGTTTAAACACATACATGCAGAAATTTGAAATATATATATTCCAGGTAATAATTCATGAACACAACTAATTCATTAAAGTCATTAATGTGTTCTTACTCTTGAGCAATGATGTGTAAAGTTTAAATATTATGGCTTTTTAATGAAATTATTCTATTCAGGATGTCAGTGAAAAAATGATGTATGTGTGCTCATCTCTGTACTGTCAAATCAGACATTCAGGAATTATTATTAGGAGTTATTGAACATGTGTCAGGCATTTAAGAGATTTTCCAGAATATAAAAACACTGAATTCACTCAAAGTTCTACTTATTTTCTTAACCAGTTCCTCTTCTCTCTCTCTTGACCCTTATAGTTCCTGCAGTCTGAACAGATATTTCAGATGCCAGAAAACCATCTCATTTTCCAAGATTAGGTAATATCCCAAGGTGTTTCCTACTTTCAGATTAATTCATAGTAAAATTAGTACCTCTTGGACCAGTAGAGTTCCTAAAGAGAAAATAACAGTACAACAAAAATAAATATTATGTTTTATGTTTTTTAATTTTCTAAGTATTTCTGCATATAAGAACTCAGCTGGTAAGGAAAACATGAATAGTAAAAAGTACTTACAAACTTGGCCGAGGAGGCAGAATCTTTGGGTTTTATAAAAAATATATGTTGTCAGCAGTCCAAACAAAGATAACAGGCAAAAACAAGAGTCTAACACAAGTTCAAATTATTTCAGTTACTCAGAAATCACCTCCTGTCCCTATAATTCAGTGATGATTATAGTGTAAAGTTTCATGGCAGAAGGGCAATTTTCTCTGCCCTCTCACTCGACTATTCAGATGCTCTTCTGCTGTGGTTTGTAGGTGTATTTCCAGTTATTTAGCAATTAAACTGAACCAGGTAAATAGGAATGGAGAACCCATTTCACTGATAACTCACTGGAAGGTGTTATCTTTCTTCCATTTCCTGTTTTTAACCAACAAGCCATCTCCAACCTATATCACAAGAAATATTTGATACTTGTTTTTGCTTCTATAAGAAAATATATTCCAGGTTCTACTATGATGCATGGTCATTACTTTCTTTAATAGTCCACAAAATTCTATTTATTTGAATTATAGCATTACAAGAATTATAATTGCTTATTTTGCCCTGGGAAAATATATTATCACTTCCAAGAGGGGAGTCAGCAAACTGATATGTAGTTTGGACTGGTGGAGTGGAAAGAATATGTGCTTTAAAATCAGAGATTTATTTTATTTTACAAACACTTATATATTGCTCACCATGGGATTCTAAACACTTTATAAACGTTAACTTATAACAACCCTATGAAGAAGACTTTATCCCCCAAGGATCATCATTCTCAATCAAATTTCATGAATAAGGATACTGAGGCTCAAGTGGTTAAACAATTGACCAGGGCTTCCCTGGTGGCACAGTGGTTGGGAGTCCACCTGCCGATGCAGGGGACACGGGTTCGTGCCCCGGTCCGGGAAGATCCCACATGCCACAGAGCGGCTGGGCCCGTGAGCCATGGCCGCTGAGCCTGCGCGTCCGGAGCCGTGCTCCGCAGTGGGAGAGGCCACAGCGGTAAGAGGCCCGCGTACCGCAAAAAAACCAACAATTGATCAAAAGTCACATAGCTTATAAGTGGTAGAATGAGGATTTTAAATCAATCAGTCTCTATTCCCAATATGGGGGAAACATATTCTACCTCAGTAAATTGTAAGGATTCAATGAGATGTTTAAGGGCTACCTCCTCTCCCTATGTTCTGCTTCCTTCCCTAGACAATGAAACATGCTCAGTATTCTTCCTTAAAACAAATGATTTAACAAACAAAAAACAACATTGTCTTACTCCACTTTCTTCTCTAAGTTTACCTGATTTCTCTGCTATTCATTGTCAAATTTATTGAAAGGACTACAGCTGATACCTCTATTTCCTCATCCACCCTTTACTCTCACTTACCAGCTCCTCCACTCTGTCTTTGAGTCTTCTCCTCTTCACAGAATCTGTTTCTATTAATGGTCACTAATGACTTTCAAATTTCAAGTTCAATGGAGATTTTTAATCATTAGTTGGTCGCAGTCAACACATCTGATCACTCCTTATTCAGATTACTCTTTTCTTTTGGTGCCCTTGATTCAAAATTCAGAGTTCTGTCCTATGCTTCAATTTTCTCATACTACATACTCTGCTGACATGATAATATCCACTACTCTGACTTCAGTTTCCTTGTATGTAGGTGCTTGTGAAATACCGTGGGTTCCAGTGTTAGTATCTCTTGCCCTAATGCCCAGCTGCCATCAGCTGCTGACATCTATAGTAAATAAAGCCTATGACTTGTTTCTGGATTTATCAGGCTAATAGCGCTCTTACCTAGTCTGACTAGGGAGACTACTATTTTGCCATGTGATATATTCAGTGGTCTTCAGATACCCACCTGGGCACCCTCTCTTCAGTCTCACAGCATTGTGGATACTGCAGAGGCATAACTGCTCCCTTTCCTCCCCATTTTCTGGGACTATTTTACCCAACTGGATAGACTTTGTTGTGGGGTGCTAAGCCAGATCACATCCCAGATATCTGCTTCCTCCTTCTCTAGGCTTAAAGGAAAACTAGAAAGTCCTGCAGAAAATTGCAAGTATGCCTTTGTCCTTTTCCAACTGGTCATGTTACTGCCTAACATACCAGCTGGGTGGCCACATGTTACACTGGCATTCCCTCTAAGGGAAACTTGATTTTTTTTCTAACATGTAGGTAAGAAAGTGAGAAACAAACACGCTTGCTCAGAACTCCTGAAAAATTATCTGGTTGTTTCTATTGCTGGAATTATGATGTTGTGGACTGAATAAGAGAGGAGGGGAGGAGTAAAAGGACTGTTTTATCCTCCACTTTCTGTCTTTGCAGAGCCGGCTCCCCTCTGGCAATGGGAATAGCTACTTTCATTTTTCTAATACATTTCTGAACTTACAATTTGTTCTTCCCTATCCTGTGGCTAAGATATAGACATAGCTGATATAGATTTGTGACAAATACAAGTTCTATAGGTCCTTTAGAGCCTGTTGATCGATAAAAGAAGGTTAAATGAGATAGAGAATTAAACATGTTTCTAACTCTGGGGAAGTGTTCCATGGGGTAATACGGGCCAGTATACTGACCAGCATTAGCTGGTCACTCTGACCCTGTCCACTTGGCCCACCAGACTCTAGGGGAGAAACTGAAAGGAAACACTGCTAGTGCTCTCTATGACACAAAAGGATAACCAAGTAGAGGTTTTATGCATAAATTCACTAAATCTCCAAAGACAATTTTAATGACTTCTATTTCAGAAGTTGGAGATATGACATGATATGATTTCTGATTATGCCTTTCTGTGGAATTCTGGAACCTGTGGTAAAGATCACTGAAAGTTTGAAAACGGCATCTCTAAAATAAAATTGAGTAGCCTATGGTCATGTTTATTTGCCAAAGGCATGGTTGATGATATAAAAATATGATCTATCTCAGCTGGCTAGGCAGCATCTTAATAAATGCACTGACTCATGCTGTGATTTCAGTCACCTGAGATGAGTTTTTTGGATTAAACCCTTTTCCCCCTGATTCCAACTTATGTTTTGTCTTATCTTTACTACCTTCAGCAAATTTATGTAGACAGCCTGTGCAAATGGTGGAAGGAGGATAAAGAAACCTCTTTTGCTTTGTAAATTTGCATTTTGATTTGTGTGATATTAAAATTGTTCAGAGGTGGTTAAAATAGGGAAACATTTACCCAGAGGTAAGAACCTGAGTGAAAATGAGAAACAGCTGGGGATATCCAGCTAAATGGGTTTCTTATAAATATCCATTGGAATTATCTGCGACAAAAGAAGACAAAGATTTAGAAGTGTGATATACCAAAGGGCTCTAGAAATTGCTTAAAACAGATCTTTTCAGGCTAAAAGTAGAAAATAGGGCAGTGTTAAGAAGGCAATTATCACCTGTAATCTAAATATCAATTGATTACACATGTGGTAACTAATGGACTCAAACTATGAAAGTGAACTAAAGCTTCTGCAAGGAGTGAAAATAGCATATTCCCTCATTTATTCAAAAATTATTTATTAAGAATCTGATATGTGACAGACACTGGGGCTTCAGTGACAAACTATAAATTGGTGAGACACAAAATAAGCAATGAAATACATGAATAAGCAAAACACCCAAAGGTTATATAGTAGGTTCTGTAGGAGAAGTAAGCAGATGTTTTGACAGAAAAAAGTTCAAAGTGGGGAATGTATTCCAGATAGGATGGTCAAGAAACACCTCTCTCAGGGTGTGACATTTCATCTGAGATCTAAGGAATAAGAAGAGCCATGGGAAAGTGGTCCAGATAGAGGTGAGAGTGGATATAAGGATCTAAGGCTAGAAAGGCTCCATGTCTTCAAAGAAGACAAAGAACAATGCAACTGAAGAAAAAGCTAGGGGGAGTACAATGGGTGAAAACCCAGACAAGAGTTAAAGCATGCAGTATCTTATAAATCAGGATAAGGAGTTTCGATTTTATTTGAGCACAACAGAAAACCATTAAGAGGTTTTAAGTAGGGAAGTGATGTGATCTGAATGGTTTTTCAAAAATATTTGTTTTGTGGAGAACTTAGAAGGAAGAAATGAGAAAGTCCTCAGACTAATTAGAATACTAACAGTAACACAGGCTAGAGATGATTGGGGCTTGGACTAGAGAGGGGCAGGGGAGGCAAAGAAGAGTGGATTGAATAGACATGTATTTCAGAGGTAGAACTAACAAACTTGAAACTGAGCAAAAACAGTTTACAGAGAAAGATGAATTAAGGATGATTCTTGGCTTGAGCAAGTGATGGTTCCATTGTAAAAACAAACAACAGCTTGTGGATAGAGTAACCAGATGATCTGGGTTTTTTCAACAGAGGCTTTTATCGCATCTTTAAAATATCACAAGAAGGTCTTAGGAGTCATCGGGCATCTTACTGTTTCCATAGATAGACAACTCTTAGACTTTATTCATCAGCCTGCTGGACTTTTCCTTTTTCAGAAACATAGACACCATCTCCAAATTTTCTGATATTCTCATTTATAACTGTTCTGGCTTGCTGAGTCAAAATAGCTAAATTTGATACATGTTTAGTACTGTTTCCTTCAAGATTAACTCATCATTCTGGACTCAAGATAGTGAACAAAGAATACCTTGCCTCATGCAAACCCTGCAGATGTAGTTTTCAACCAAGAAATTTCTAATTTCAACAAGAGACCCGTTCTACATAATGAGGTTGATGGGCAAGTGGCACAAATCTCATCTTGTAACAGGAGCCCACTGTGACACCCTTGATCATGTTCTATGCATGACTATAGATAGTGTGAACAGTAACCACTTCCTTTCTATTTCCCTACTATTTGTCAATGCTGGGGTCTCTTCACTCCAAGGAGACTGAATTCTACATTGATGTGCCTGAAGTTCCTCCACAGAGTTTCTCTGGGGTCCTTGAAAATAACTGTGCGTCCTTTCAGAGTGATGTCAACATTTCCTGGAATGTCAACAGTCTGATGAGAATCATCTTTGTTCTCACAGTAGAGGTAGCAAAAATCGTAAGTGATCTGTTTTGAATGTATTATGTTTGAATTACCCTAGGGGCGATGTCAGGAAGACAGCTGAATATATGTGACTGAAGCTTATAGAAGAGATCTGGACAAAAGATACAAATTTGGGAGTCATCAGCATGGAGGTAAATATTATTTATGGTCATAGGACTAGGTAAGATCATCTAAGTGCCATTTGTTACGACGAGTAACATATGTGTAGAAAACCTGAAAGTCTTTTGAGAATAAAATCTGAAACTTAAAACCATTTTTGCTAAAGAAATCATCACAGAGGAGTGACCCACACTAAATTTGGGTTTTGTTTCTTGATTCACCTATGCCTAAAATTTATTCTGTTTAGTTGTACAGGCTTCTTGCATTCAAAGAAACTCCCGTAATTCTATCACTTTATATACTATTTTCAAAGAATAAATTAGCATGTTAAAGACGTTGGTGATTTACATGAAGACTTCGTCAGAATAGTTAAATCTTCAAAAGACAAAGAGCTGGCTGATGAAAGTGTTGACAAAGGTAAGGGTTATGTGTTGAATGACAGAAATAGCTTTCACAAAAATGCAGTTCAGAGTGATGACTTGGAATGTCAGAAATAAATGATATTAGTTACATTAAAAGTTATATATTTCTGTTGAAACAATTATTGAAACAATCTGTTGAAACAATTATTCAAGAAGATTGGGGATACATATCTATGTAATAGTTTATTTTTTTTTAATTTGTAGGTTAAAAAGAATAAAGGCTAAACTTCAATTAACCATGTGAGGTAGGTACTTAAAATAAAATGTAAATTTAAGCTGTGTGGTAATCAGTTAAAATCAGATAGACCTGAAGTGTAATCCATGCCATCACGTCCCAGCAATGTGTCTTTGGAGTCTTACTATCTATGCCATTTGTCAAATTCTCATAATAACAGTCTAGAACATAAAGAGCTTTCCTCAAACATTGTTTGAAGGGATTTTTCCCTGTTACTAAGCATATTACAAAATTATTTTAATAGTTGCACAAGGGTCCATTTACTGAAAGTTCTAAGCCATCATTTATCTATTATCCTTCTGTTGGATATTTAGAATATTTTTCATTTTACATTATTATCATAATTTTTTATTTGTTTTGAATCTCAGCCCTTGGTATTCTGCAGAAGCTCTGCTATACATGCCCCCACCCAAGTCTATTCACTTGACCCTCTCTTACAAGATGTTTAGATAGCCTCTACTCCTTCACTCTCCTCTCATACCTCCAAGACCTCTTCTCTATTTTCCCCCTCAGCTTGATGATCTTGCTTCCTACGCTAAAAAAAAAAAAAAGAAAAGAGAAAAAGAAGCAAACAGAAGAAAACATTCCAAGCTGCTACAATCAAGTCACCTATTTGTATCTGTGCCTATACATTCTGTCTTCCCTTCTGTTACTTTGAATGAACAGCCTGTGTTTTCACTGAAGGACATTTCTTCCACTTGTACACCTGCTCCAACACATTGCTCCAGGAATTTTTGTCTTGGACATTATAACTTTCCCTCTTGACTAAATTATTCCAAGGGCATACAAGCATTCTGCTATTTCTCCCATCTTAAAAAAAAAATCAGAAAACAAAATTCAGTACCACATCCTTTTTCTACCTTATCTGCTCTCCTTTAGAGGAAAACGACTAAAAGTTTTCTTTATAAGCTGTCCTCAGTTCCTTTCTTTCCATTCTCTTGAATCCTGTCCAATTAGCATTTCACCCCATAGGCCATCAAAACTTCCCTCAAGGTTATCACTACCTCCATATTTTAAGCCAATAATAAATGCTCCATCCTCATCTTATCTAAAAGACCAGCAGTACTAATAAGGCTGAGGATGGTCTCCTTAATATACTCTCTTCACTCAGCATCCAGGTTTTCATGTGCTCTTCTTTCTCTCCCAATTTTTATAGCTTCTCCTCATTCAGTTTTGCTGAGTTTACAGTATCTCATGACCTCCAAACACTGGAAAAGCTCGAGCCTCAGTTCTACTCTTAAAACCTCTTGATTTTATACCATCACTGCCCTGTGATCTCATCCAAGACTTTTTTATGCTGAAAATTTTCAAATTTATATCACCAGCTCAGACCCCTCTGAACTCTACACTTAGATGTACAACTTTCTAGTAAGATATACCTGTTGGATGTAAGAATTTCAAAGACTAAACTCATGATCCGTACCTCCAAACCTGCCCTTCCCACAATTTTTCTAAAAATCAATAAAATCAATCTTCTTAAAATTAATCAGTATATCAATACTCTGGTCTTTCCCACTTCTCAGGCCAAAAAAAAAAAAAGTTATTCATGATTTGATTGTTCTTTTTGCCTTTTATACTTTTCCTCTGTCAACACATTCTTTCCTTTCTACCTTCAAAATGCAGGCAGTGTCTGAACATTTTTCATTATTTCCATTACTCCTTTCCTAATACAAGCTATCACTATCACTCACTCAGATTACCATAATAACCTTCTGGTTCAGCGGTGTGCACTTTTACCCACAAGGATCAGATAGTGAGTGTTTTAGTTACTGCAGGCCATAAGGTCCTGTTGTAGCTACTTACCTCTGCCACAATGTGAAAACAGCTATCTACAGTATGCAATTTAATGAATGTAGCTGTGTTCCAATAAAACTATTTACTAAAACAGGAAGCTGGCCAGATGTGAACTATGGGCTGTAGTTTTCCAACACCTATTCTAGTTTGTCTCTCTGACTCATCTTTCTTTCCTAATATCTATTCTCAACACAAGGGCCACAGTGATCCCTTTGAAATGAAAATCAAAGCACATGATACATCTACTTAAAACTGCTTGTGCTCCCCATTTCACTCACAGGAAAAGCCAAAATTCTTAGTATAGCATACAAATTTCTAAACAATGTTTCCTCAATTTTGCTCCCTGTGATCCAGCCACATTGATCTTTCTGCTGGTCCTTGAACTTGCCACATGCATGACGGCATCTGTCCTTTCTATGTCCTGTCTGAGAACCCATGGAACTGCGAAGCTCACTTTCCACCTTCTTTAGGTCCCTGATCAAACGTCACATTTTCAAGGAAGCCTTTCCTCCCTAAGAAATTACCATCACCCTCCTCCCAACATGCCCCATTCTCTTTTCCTGCTTTATTCTTTTTCCACCATTACCAGCTGGTATGCTAAAAAGTTTAATTTTTATTTGTTCCCTCCTCAGAATACGTCCCACTACAATATTGGGATATACTTGAGGATAAGTTTGTTTTAATGGTTTTCTATTTTATCCCCAGAATCTAGAACAGTTTCTGGTATATGATTTGGGACCAGTAAATAAATATTTGTTGAATGAAGCAACGTAAATGAACATGTGGAGGGCAAGAGAGAGTTCCTGGCCTAGATGTACCGAAGAGAAATTACTGCATCACATGGTAGAAGTTATTTAAAACTTCAAATGTAATATGCCAAGGTTTATCTCTAATTTTTTTACATAACGTTTTGATGTCCTTTCTTCCCTCTGTCTCTGTGATGCTTAATTTTTTGTGTCAATATGATTGAACTAAGGGATGCACTGATAGCTGGTAAAACATTATTTCTGGATGTTTCAATGAGGGAGTTTCTAGAAGAGGTTAGCATTTGAATTGAACTGAACAAAGCAGATGTCCCTCCCCAATGTGGAAAGGCATCAGCCAATCCCACTGGAGGCCCATACAGGGCAAAAAGGTGGAAGAAGGGTGAACTTCCTCTCTCTCTGGTTGATCTGAGACATCCATCTTCTCTTGCCCTCCTGATTCTCAGACTTTCTGACTCAGACCACTACTTACACCATTGGTCTCCTAATTCTAAGGCTTTCAGACTCAGACTGAATTCCACCACTGCCTTTCCTGGGTCTCCTGTTTGCAGACAGCACATCCTGGGACCTCTTGGCCTCCTTAACTATGTGATCCAATTCCTATAATAAATCTCCTTTTATCTCTATCTACATCTATATTTACTATTGGCTCTGTTTCTCTGGAGAACCTTGACTAATATAGCCTCCAAAATGAAAATGACTGTTTATTTAACATGCTTTCAGTATTACCCAACTGAACTACATGTACACGGTCATATCTATACTATTTCTAGTTATACTAATCTCATATTTTTCTCCTATTATGCTCACAAACGAAACAGGTCCAATATTTTACTTAGGAGCAAAGAACTTCAGAGACAACTTTAAAGCATTCTGTGTATTATAGTACTTACCCCTCTAAACTCTAATCATTATTTTCATTGTTGACAACTCCTATTAGATCAGCATGCTGTTGAGTATATCTAACTAATTTAACTAGTAATTTAGTAACTAACTTAACTGGTAAGACCCAAGATCTCCCAATTTCAGGTGTGAGAAAAGCACAGAATGAATGAATGAATGAATAAACAGATGAATCAATGTTTAGCAGTACTGGCATCAGGGCTTGGGCTCTCTTACTTCTAGTATGGTCTTCTCTCCACTACAGCATGCTACTTTTACAGTGACTTCACAAATACTTGTTAAGAGGTAGAAAGTCCCCTAAACTTCGACTTCTAAAAACAATGACAGAAAACCAAAAGCCCTACACACCCAACTGCCATTCTAACTAGACAACAGATAATTCATGAAATGAAAAGACTAATAAAAGCAAACCACAGAATTGGTTTCACAAAGTTATTCTGAAAACAAATGCAGCAATAAATTAGTCAGTGGCTGGGTTTGAAAAGAGAACCTGGACAGAATTAAAAGGGCTGCTCCTGCATAGCACAGGGATATCAGCTCAGTGCTTTGTGACCGCCTGGAGGGGTGGGATAGGGAGGGTGGGAGGGAGGGAGACGCAAGAGGGAAGAGATATGGGGATATAAGTATACGTAGAGCTGATTCACTTTGTTACACAGCAGAAACTAACACAACAATGTAAAGCAATTATACTCCAATAAAGATGCTAAAAAAAAAAACAAAGAAGGGCTGGTAGATAAATGCCTTCCATGATTCTATAATAGTAATTCTTAAATGTATTTTAGTTTTGGTTTCTGAACCCCTGGCATCAGTATCACACAGCATGCTTGTTAAGAATTCAGAGTTTGTGACCCCCAACCCAATCTCCGAATTTCTGGAGAGCTAATCCTGGAATCTGAATTTTAACTACCCCTCAGATTCTTATATACACTTTAGATTTACAGTCAGAGCCTTGCTACTCAATGTGCTCTGGAACCAGCCACAAGGACACCACTGTGGAAGGTGCTAGTGATGATGCATATTCTCAGGCCTCTCCTCAATCCTACCCAAGTCTTCATTTTAACGAGATCCCTGGGTGATATGAATGCAAATTAAAATTTAAGAAGCACTACTCTTGAGATCACCTTTCCATACGCAATGAAACATAAAGGAACTATTATTTCCCCTATTAGCTAGTCTTTCTTTACACTTTCCACTAATCGCTCTCCAATGTTACTTTAGAGCCCTACATGGAAACCAGACCATTAATTTACATAAGATAGAATTATGTAATACATAAAAACAGAATGGTCGAAGAGGAAAGGACCTTAGAGAGCACCTCTTTGAACTCCTTCATTTTACAAATGCAGAGAAATCAGACCCAGAGAGGTCATCTGGGCTCATGAAGATAACTGATGGTTAAGCCAAGAATATATTTCAGGCCCCCTGATTCTGATTTCCTGGCTAATTATATGCTGCTTCCTTCCAGAAGAATTTTACTCATAATTGGGGTTTTATTAAAAATTTGGCCTTTAACTTATACAGTTTTTTTCAAAGCAAAGTCAAATAGTTAGCAAGTAAGAAATCCACTGTTAGTCAAATGTGACATCATCAGTCATCCTAAAAAGGAGACTAATTTAAAAAAAAGGACTAGGCTCCTCTATAATCAAGAAGATTATTTTTTAATCTAATTCATTTTTCAGAATAATTACTCAAAATGAATCACTGTCAGTTTATAATAATAATCAGAGAGGAGTTAGAAAATATTGGTGATATTGCAGGGTTCAATTTCTTCCCAAGATAAGAAGATCAAATCAATCCAACAACTGGGAATTGCATTACAGCTATTTCTAAATGGAGTTTAGCTGCATCATTTTACATTCCAGGTCCTTTGGTCTCCAATGTTCAATTTTCTTGTGTGAAAAATATATGCACAGTGGATATAAGATGGTATTTTGGAACTAATTACAGCCTCTTTCAGCTTCCTAAAGGAGGCTTTCTTAGCACAAGCAAATGCCTTCCTTTATTTCTTTCTTTGCTTTTTGTCTAGTCAAAAAGGAATGACAAACAACTCAGTCCTGAATGATTCTCTTTTGAGTTGTGAAAGGGACAAATAAGAAAGGAATGTGCCAGTAAAGCAATAATACAGTGAATTTACATATTAATGATGATCCACTCACACAGGATTTGTTTCTCAAATAAACAGCCTAAGCTATTCTGCCTCTCCTAACATGTGAAATCATTTAGTATAGTGCCTAACACAGGGGTTCTAAATAAATATTACTGTTGTTTTTTATAAACCCCAGACCATAACATAAGCATTTCCCCCAAGTATTAAAGCAGATTTTTAAGGTCCAGTTAACTCTTTCAGAAGAGAGAACATTACATAACTCAAAATGTAACTGTTTGTACTTAGAAATTGTGAAATAATGTCGCTCAGGACGCAGTTTTAACAGAGGAACCCAATTGAGTGGATTCAGAGTGTGTGCTGGGGGAAGAAAACTGTGCTGACTCATGGTCCATCTGATATTGTTTTTCTGACCAAATGCTTCATTATATAAGAATTTCTTCTTTGATATGGCCACTTGCTGTTAAAACTGCTCACCGTGACCTCAAATGTCACAAGAAGCAATGCAAGCACATTGGGTTACTATTTGTGAGACAGATGACTCAGTTAGTCTAAAATGGTTTTAGAGGAATTGATCTTGAGATAGGATTAGATAGCCAGTTGTTAATTTTTTTTAGCCTAAGCCTCAGTTTCTTCTCTAAATTGAGGATACAAATATCTACTTAAGAAGGTTTTTACAGAAAGGATTAATGTAATGCTGTAGGAAAGGTTTATATCAACTGCCTGACCTAAGTGAGACACTCAATATTACTGATCTCCTTCTCCCTTTATACATGCCGGTCTGGTGACTTCTTGTCTATGTTTGTAAAGACAGTAAAAACTATTGAAGTTGGCAACCTCTGTTCAATCCAAGCCAATTTATACATACAAGAGTAGACCAGCCCTATAATGGGCAGAACTGCCACAAAGGATAGTCAGCAATCAGGATAGTACCCCCTTGATTATGTCTAGCTCTATGTATGCAAACACATTTGGAATTCAGTCAAAACAACTGACACAAGAACTTTGAATTTAAGAGTCTTAATTTCAAAGAGTAAATGAATACCAGAGCTTCTATCTTGCCCAGCAATTTTTCACATGAAAGCAATAGCTAATTACTTTCTCAGTAGAAAATATCAGACTTTGGAAGTGCAAACTACTTGTAATTTTTCAGTGGTCACCAACAGTCTCAAGTAAAACCTAGTAAAAGCAGATAAATAAAAGGAAATCCTACAAGACTGAATTTAGCCATATTTCTATTTTATACACATGTATTTCACTTAATTGAGCTAAGAGGATACAGTATTCAATTGACGGTTTTAGTCAATTCAGGCTTTACAACAATGATTCAGTCAAAGGTTCATACTGGCAAACTCTGTAGCCTACCAACCCAGTGAAATATTGAAATCTTTGGGAGTATGTTCTCAGGCTGTGTAAGCATCATGAATTTAATTCAATAAAACTTTTTTTGCTAGATTTTTCTCTGCTAATAAAAGAGCTTCAACAGGAGACACTTGATGTTTTAGCATACCACAAAAATCAAAGTATATGTTGTAGAATTAAGGACTGGGCTCTTAAGAAACACAGCAAATAGTTAAGCCACTTCATGAATGTAGTATGCATATCTATACTACACTGGACAGTCAGAAGCTTGAAAAATTAGCTACATTGTAAATAGTGGTTTGACTGTACTGTGAAAATGATCTAATTCAAACTAAGAGGATAAAAAAATATATTATTATGAAAGAGAAAATCTTGGGAAGATGGGAATTGTGTCAGTTTGCTAGGGCTGTCATGACAAAATACCACAGACTGGGTGGCTTAAACAACAGAAATTTATTTCTCACAGTTTTGGAGACTGAAGTCCAAGATCAAGGTGTCAGCAGATTTGGTTTCTCCTGAGACTTCTTTTCTTGCCTTACAGATGGCAGGCCTCTTGGTGTGTCCTCACACAGCCTTTCTCTATATGTGTGCATCCCTGGTTCTCTTTCTCCTCTTATAAAGGATATCAATCATGTTGGATTAGGACTCTACTGGTCTCATTTTAACTTAATCACCTTTGAAGGTCCTATAGCCACATATAATCACATGAATTAAGATCACCCAAACAACCTCATTTAATTTAATTACCACTTAAAAGGCCCTATTGCTGAATATACTTACATTCTGTGGTACTGAGGGTTAGAATTTCAATATAAGAATTTGGTTGGCATGGGAAGGGGATGGGGATAAGGGACACAATTCAGCCCACAATAGAAATATATCTGCATGTGGCCAGGTCATGGTTCCTGCTGTGAATTTTCTACTGTTAAACTGATTTCCTTTTATGAAACAGTGAATTAGGAAATTCTTGCATGTTTTGTTACATATCTATCATTCTTATTATCACTCTTGTAGGTCTTTAGGTTAGCTATTGATAGGACACAGATGGTATATATTGTCAGACCTTTTTACTATGACTAAGAGTTTTGTAAAAATCTTTTACTTGGAATGAAGTTAATAGACGAGCATAAAACTAAACAACACATTTGGCATCCAAGCTTCCTTCAAAATTCTCATTGGAACAAACTGCCAGGTTCAAACAATACAGTAACTTTCTCTTTTCCCCAAGTCAAAGGATAGGATTAGAAGTGTTGTCAGAGAAAATGTAAATGTCAGTGTTATGTAAATATAGACTTTGGAGGATTCTCAGAAAGAACCTTTGGTTGGTATTTCTGTATAGATTTAACTTCTAATAAATTGTAAGTCATATTGTGAAATGTGAAACTAATGTAGAGAACAGTAAATTCATTCAATGCTCCATAATTTTGGAGCCCTAAAAGGTGAATTTCTCTAATTTCTTTTGCTACAAAGTAAAGAGTAAGCTTTAACAAACTTTTTCGGTATTTGTTTCCTTTGGAGAAAAAGTAATTTGGATGTTAGATATAACACAAACTATTTTAAATATCTGCATTATCTTGGCTGAGCAGAGCCGTAAGCCTAGTTTCATAGGAACTGATGGTCTTTCTCTGATCTTCTGTCTGATGCACTAGTTTCAGCCTGACACTATGTCTATGACTTCCTCCTATAGCCTATTAGGATGGTACAAGACACCATCTGCCCTTCTGGGTTTCCCTTCATACAAATCTGGGTTCTACCCTCTCAAAGACAAGAAGGGGGTTTCTTTGCCTTTCCCAAGACATGCTGAAAAACGTTTACTTTAATACTGCTATGTTTTACCACATATTTCATTTTCATTTCATCTCTATTTCATTCTTTTCCTAACTAGTAACAGTATTTTTTACTAAAAAAAATTAATACGAGAAAATGTTTCATTCTGAGAACACATTAAGTAACAGTAGAGATCAAGGTTAGAAGGTTTATAAAATGATCACAAATATTTCAAGACAGATAATTCATGCTGAGCATAACTGTAAACATCCAAATTTTTTTTTGGCCAAGGATCAGGGTAGGGAGAATCATTTTATTCTCTTATTTGTAAGTGGTCATTTAGTTGTAAGCAATAAAAACCAACCCTCCCTCCCCAAAAAAGAAAAGAAAATATTTTAGGATTCTTAGTTCACAGAATTGAAGTTTAACATTCAGTTATAAGAAGAACAGAAATCATCAAAGCAGCTCTAGAGAGTTTTATCTCTTATAAATTGAGATACACAGAGACTGGAAATGCTACTAAAATAGGAATTTGCTAGAGATTACCAGATAATAAAGATACTGCAAAGATTTATGGCAAAAGAATGAGAAAACAAACATCCCTTAACTAAAATGCCATAAAATAATTCATTGTTTAGATCACTGGAAGCAAAAGATGGAAGAGAAGAGAAGAGATTTATCCCATAGAAATAGTCCTAAAATAAGCATGTATCACCAAGATGGCACAAAGTTCTAAGATTTTCTTCTAACTTTCAAATCATACTGAATAGAAAGAAAGCTTTGGAAAAGTTAGTGGCTAAAATGGACTAACCCAGAGCTTTATCAGCATTTTTAAAAGATATGCTTTTATAAAAAAAAGAAACCACGCAATAAAACATGACAAAATACAAGAAACAACATGGCCCTCAACTTGGCTTATGCCATTAAGATCCTATACATTATTCTGTATAAAGCAAAAGATGTTTTACCCAACCAACACTAATCTATTCATGTAGGAACACTGACATTAGCCAAGTATTCAAGTCCACCTACAAACTTTCACCTAATTTATTATATTTAATATTTATACAATATTGTCTAACTCTATATCATATAAAAGTATACATTTATGAAAAAATATTACATAGATATATTTTATTTACAAGAAAAAGTACATAAAGTGTGACTCTGGAGAAAAATATAGAAAGGTAGAATAAATGGGCCAAAATAATTTAAAAATATAATTGAAGAACATTTCTGAAACTAGAGTTGAAATTGAATACTTAAAAGATAAAGCAAATTATATACAAATATGTTTTTATGTTTTCTTTAGCCTCTTCCATAATAATACTCAACTTTAGAATATAGTAGAGAAATATCTAAAAAAATTTGAAAGGATGGTGGCACATCCTTTATGTATAGGCAATTTGTCTTTCAAAAATACAGTAACAAACAGGCATTCTTTAGCAAGCCTGACACTGGGAATATAGCATATATGAAAATTATATTTGATGGTAAGCTAAAAGATTAATCAAACTGAAGAATCCTAGAATGGAGATATGTGATGAACAGATTTCAGAACTATAAAGCTAATACTCAATAAAGGAGAGAATTAAGGTTTCATAACTGTAAATAAGCAGTAGGTACCTTGACAATATAAAAATAAAAGTATAATGAAACAATATACTATAGAGAAGGAGGAGAAAGAAATAAGTGAGATAATGTCCTTATAATTTTTGTCAAGAATTCAATACAGACTAAAACTGAAATATTAAGAGAAACACAATAATGAATTCATAACCTTAAGTGTCTTCATAATATTCTTTTACAAGTTGAGAAATTTCTTTAGATACTTATGTCATTTATTATAGAGAAATATTTATCAGAAATTAAGCAATTCCCTCAGTTTCATCTTATTTTCTTTTTGTAAGTACATTTACTTAATGGTTTATATAGAATCAGGAAGAATGAAATCCCAGGTTTTAAAATTATTTCTATTTATATGCTTTTATATTTTCATAGAGATAAGTCTGGAACAATGTTACCCAGTTGTTAACAAATGATTATATCTCAAATACTTTGTTTTCTTTTTTTTTCGTTATCCAATGCATGGTTTGGACTGCTTTTATACAACAGTTGCATATAATCTTAACAGAAAAGTCGCCATTCTTTCCAAAAATTGTACTTCATATGATAGCATATATAGAGTATTTAAAATATCAACTCATAAAATTATAAATTGGAGGGACTCATAGTATCTATCTTAGAGGTCATATGAAGATTTATTGTAAAAACTAAGAACAGTCCCTAGCACATAGTAATCATGCAATATGCATTAGCTACACCTTCAGCTAACCACATCTATGCTAGTAGAGCTATTATTTTTACTTAAGTGAGAATCTGATAAATTATAACTTGCAAATACTACTCATATTTTTTTCTCTTGAAAAATAGAACAATAACTACTAAGCATTATTATGGGGGTTAAAAAAATCATTACTTAAAGGCAGATGCTGGGTAGTTGTCTAGGCTAACTCTCTAAGTGATTCACTCTTTCATACCACCTCATTGTACCCATTTATAATTAAATACCTGCTATGACTAAAATATTCTGTGAGGTACTCTAGACACAGTAGTGAACAAGAGAGATTGCAGGTAGGCATTCATTTCTCATCAATAGTAAAAATTCTGTATGGTAAATCTTATAATATAAAATTTCTAATGTCCTGATTAGCATAGTCAATATATTTCAATGTTGACTATGAAAGAATTCAAACGTTTAAACTACATTGTTATTAAGCTTATTTGCATCCATGTATAAATTAATTCTGATACAATATTCAGTCATAATTTTTTGAAAGCATCAATAAGCTTTTAATATTTAATACTGATTCAAATGAGGTTTTGACTTACATCCTCATATGTTCCATATCATTTCTTTCAGAAGACTATGAGGCTATGCTAAAGAAAAATGAGTTGTAAGGTCAAGAGATCCCCATTTCCCAACAACCAATGACTTCCCAGTAGAAACCACTACGTGTTCTTACTACAACTTAATTACTTTTTGACAAATTCTCTTAGTGTTTCATAAATTAATAAATTATTTTAATTAAGGCAATGCATTTTTTAATAAAAGGGCTTTATAATATACTGGCTCTGAAAATAATAAATTACCAAATATATAATGTCAAACACAAAAAATTCCAATAATGGACACATTCCCTATAAGTTATCTCTGTTTAATAATGAGTACACGGCTTCCCTGGTGGCGCAGTGGTTGAGAGTCCGCCTGCCGATGCAGGGGACATGGGTTCGTGCCCCGGTCCGGGAGGATACCACATGCCACGAAGCGGCTGGGCCCGTGAGCCATGGGCGCTGAGCCTGCGCGTCCGGAGCCTGTGCCCCACAACGGGAGAGGCCACAGCAGTGAGAGGCCCGCGTACCACAAAAAAAAAAAAAAAAAAGATGAGTACAAACCACTACCTAATACAGTCGTTAAGGGCCAAATTTTAAATTAGCTTAAAAATAGGGAATTTTTTAGATTAAAAGTTGAATACTTAAGCTAAATATTTGCAAATCCTCACAGTTATAGTAAGAAAATTATGTTTTAGATGTTCAAGTCTTAAATATTTAATAATAGTAATTTGCCAGCTTGATACATGATTCACATAAATACTTTATTACTAGCAGTTTAGAGAAATGATGTTACTTTTGTAATTACAATTCACTTCTTTATCTTTTGATAGTGAGTGAGTTTTATTGAGTATGCTTGAAAATGTAAAATTCATAGACTAATTCTGAAATGTTATTCCAATAAAGTAAGTTCACTCTTGAGAGGAATTTTATCAGAATGATAAAGTGGTTTTAGTCAAGATGTGAATCCAAGTCATTACGGGAAAGCGATAGTCTCTTTGGTTAGCAAGGAAGGTGTTGGAATTGGGTAAACAAATAAAAACTAAAATGTTAAGTGAACAGAGAATCAGGAGCATGAAAAGCCTATAGTAGAATGTCTTATCACACCAGCTAGGTAAGAATTATAAAAACTAAACCAGGAATAAGATTGCTAAAGAGAAGTCTTAACAAAATATTCCAGCTGAGAAAAAGATGCAGCAACTAGAAAGGGAAGCAGGCAGTAGAAATTGCCTTTGAAGCAACTTTACTGCCTCCAGAAGGAAATGTTTTCATGGGTATGGCATTTTTTTTACCAAAAGCATAATGTTCAGACTGGAAGAGGCTTGGCACTCTCAAACGCCTCTGCTGGGAAAACAAATAGGTAAAATTTTTCTAAGTTTCAAATACATAGCACATAAAAAATTTTCAAGCAAACATGCCAATATCATATGATCACCACAGATGTAATATTTACAATTTAATATGAATATGCAAAAAAGATTTTCCTCCAACAGTATTTTTTGAGAGAACTGATCAGAGATTATTTTAATAGAAAACCTAAATAGTCAACAAAAGGCAGTTGGCTAAATTAATTATGATAATGCTACATAATCATAAAAGCTCTTTTGAAAAACTCCGTAAATTGATATATATAGGGACATAGATGGCTGTCATGTATGGTGAAAAACGCAAATTGCACAACTATATGTATAATGTGAATACGTTATATATTCATATAATTATACATATACTTATACACATGTGCTTGCATATATTTGTATGCATAAATTATAGATTTTGTGTATAGATACATGTGTAGAATAAATAGCTAGATATTATCTATATGAGGGATTTTTTTTTGCATAATCAGTTTCTGTCTCAGTCAAGGTTGAGACAAGATCCAAAAGTTTTACCATTCCCCTCCAAATCATATTTATTTCATAAAGCTTCAGATAACTTTTTACTCAAGATACTGTAGAGAAAAAGAAGGGAAAACATTATGTAGAGCATAGAAAAATAATTTAATAACCCTCATGGGACATTTCTGTTCTCTTGCCAAATTCTCTTGTCATTTGTCTTCTCTCCCTCATCCTCATCTTCAATCCAGCTCTCTCTCTTTCCCTCATATTTCCTCCCTTTCTCTCTCTCTCTCTCTCTCTCTCTCTCACACTCTCACTCTCACACACACACACACACACACACACACACACACACACACACACTTTCCTCCCAAGGCTCCTTATTCATCCCCTCATGTTAGTCTCTAAACCATTATTTTTTAAGCAGTTTTGCTTTTTTGCATTCTCACATTTCTAGCAACAGTGGATATAAAGAGTTCCTATTTCATAAATGGTTATCTCCCTGGGAAAAATAAAATTGCAATATAGTCTTTTGTGTATGAATACACATATGTTTTAAAAAATTATTGCATGGTATTCACCAAGCTGTTGATAATAGTTATAGTAAATTTCAGGGAGTTAGGTTGAGAACAGTTAGACTCACAATCTGTATATTCATAAACGCCTGGCTTGTTCAAATACTTTGCAATAAAAATAAACTATTTTGTATATTTTGTGTAAAATGAATATTTCATTCCAATGTTTTCACTCATCTGTGTTATTCTTACAAGCTCCTATCTTGTCTTCTACCTCTAATCTTACCTCTTTCAATATACTGTTAATAGTGAAACCAGCATGATTATTTTTAAATGCAAAATTTATACTATTGCTCATTTTATACTCCTAAATGAATTGGTTTGATCTTAGGATAAAGGTCACCTTTCTTAACAGAACTTATAGGCTTCTTATGAACTATTGTTACCTTTTTCCTCTTTAACCTCATCTATTGTCATTCTTTTGTCATATTTTTGTCTTTAGGTCTTTTAAAGGTCAATTCTTTCTTCTATGATATTTAATAATTTTTTTCATTGCTAAAATTTCTCTTTCCCTTTTCTTCCAAATCCCCCTATTCCCCACCTAACTCCTATTCAGTCTTCAGGATTATACTTAAATGTCCTTTCTTTCATTAATTCTTCCCTGAATTCACAAGTCCCAGTAAGTGCTCCTCATATATTCTTACAGCACAATGAATCTTTGCTCTTAACACACTTGTAACACAATACTTTTTAAAACTTCTCTATATTCTTCATTAGATACTAAGTTCCCTGAGAAAAGCCATTATATGCACTTTATTCAATGCTACATCCCAAGTGCTTGGCATGTAGGAGGTGTTAAAACAGATGTTTCAATAATAATCATTAAACCATGTGGTAAGTGAACTGAATGTCTATTCACTATTCATGTAATAAATAATATATCAGACTGGCTCTATCAGCCAAAATGGGATAGCTTGTATCAGACTAACCTTCCCATCAAAAGCAAAGGTAAACTTTGAAAAATACAAAAAAAAAAATATCCTTTCAAAGCACAGAAGAGCAACTAAGATGCTCAGGATTTGAGAGACAAAGGTCTTAGAGGAAAAAAAGAAAAAATGTATTGAAGAGAGTTCTATGTTCACCACTGCTTTTTCCTCAGGGCATTTTTTTTCTCTAATTTGCATTGCAGGGCATAGAGGGCAAACAGAAAGTTGTGGCTTGGAGGGTGCAGGAGTCTTACTCAGTAAGGAAGTCAAATTTGGAGTTTGAAGCTCCAATGAAGCAAGAAGGAAGGCAGGAGCTCTTGGAGGTAAGGAGACAATAAAAATGAGGGTCCATTATTTTACACGGTCTCCCTCAAGGCATTTGGGGATTCCTCAACTGTACCTGCACTGAGTAAATATTTAAAAGGTAGCTGCTATGAGGATAAAATGAGTTTCTGAAAATATTAGTGTTAATGAGACAAAAGTAGAAGTTTAAAGTCCAGCAAAGAAGAAGAGTAGACCGGACACAGCAGAAGAGAGAATTAGATAACTGAAAAAGTGGTGAGTAGGTGAGTAGAAAAGTATCTAGATTGAAGCAAACACATGAATAAAAAGAATGGAAAATACAGAAAAAAGTGAGATACATGGGGCATAATAAAAATTCTTTTGAAAATTAAAAATAAGATGAAAATTTTAAAAAAGAAATATAAATATATTAATAATTGGAGTATAAAAATGGTAAGAGAATATGAGGCAGAATAAATATTCAAGTAGGTATTGGTCAAAATTGTAAGTACTGGCCAAATTGATAAGTCATATCGTGTCACACATAACACAAGCTCTTTGAATTCCAAACATGATTAGTTTTGTAATTTTTCTGTAACAAAAAAATTACACTCAGGTACATACATCATGGTAAAACTGCTATAAACCAGTGACAAGGAGAAAAATGAGAGAGGCAAAATCAAGAAGGAAGGGATTATTGTCAAAGGGCTAACAGTGAGATGGACAGCTGGATTTTTAAAGAAAACACTGAAAGCCAAAAGACTATAGAATGACAGCTTTAAAGGACAGAAAGTAAAGAACTGTCAACCTAGATCTGTATTCAGTAAAAATATCCTTTTGAAATGAATGAAATAAAAAGTTTTAAAATAAAAACTTTTTCCATTAAAAAAACAGAAATTTGTATAGATGAAACTCATGAGAGGAAAAAACCTCAAAACAATTCTTCAGGGAGAAGAAATACAATTCTAGATAAAGGTATTATAACATACAAATAAACAAAGGCTACCCAAAAGGATACATTTCCATATAAATCTAAATAAATATTGACTGTTTAAAGCAGTAATAATGATTTCAAATATATGTGGGAATGAAATGCATGAAAACAACAAAACCAAAGCAGAAAGGTATGAAGGAAAAGAAATTGCTAGAGATATTTATAACTATCATAGAAGAGGTAAAAGTATTTAAAATGTATTCTTATAAGTATGGATGTTATAATCTCTACATTTAGTAATTCATTTCTGATAAATAATACACAGTGAAATTGACACTGTTGGAGATCTGAGCCTAGGTCATAATAGTTGATACAGTTTTTGCTGGTTTCTCTCTCTCTCATTTCTATCTCTATCCTCTCTATCTCTATTTCTCTAGGTGCTTCCCCCAGAAATCCATGCATCATGCTGTGGGGAAGCCACATAGCCACATACCAATTCCCAATATATGTGTTTCCGTCATATTTCCAGTTGGGGTTCTAGCCGATGGGATCCCGGCATCAGTCACCAAACATATAAATCAGTGAAACTTCAGATGATTCCAGTCATCAGCATTCAAGTTGGCCCAGGTAATGTCGAGTGGAGCAAAGACAATTTATCCCACCTAGCCTTACCTAAATGGCTAATTTCTAAGGAAAATTAATGTTGTTTTTGTTTTAAGGCAATAGATGTAAATAACAGAATACCAAGTGTTGGGAAGAATATGAAAGAGCTGGAACTCTCATACACTTTTAGTGAAAATATGAATTGGTACATCCACTATGAAAACTATTTGTAATATATGCCAAAGAGTAACATAAAAAATATCCATGACCCAGTATTTCAATTTTAGCTGAATATCCGAATGAAATATATATGTATAGATATAACATACATCATGCATATATACACTGAAAGACATATTCATAGCAAAATTTTCATAATATCTAGAAACTGGCAACAATCTAAAAGTTAGAATGAATAAATAAATTGGGGTTTATTCATACAACGTAATACATTGTAATTTATATAATACAATGCAATGTTACTATACCATAATATAAAGAACTAATGATACATTCATCAACACGATTATCTTTACAATCATAAAAATGGAAGCTTGACATAAAGAAGTATATATGGCATGATTTAAATGTGGAAAAAAAGTGTCTGGTTAGAATCCAGTTTAAAAAAAGAAAACAGAAACCATTTTAGTTATTTCATACGAAGAGCATTTAATATAGGGAATTAGATACAAAAGTAATGTAAAGCCTTAGAAAGAAATAAAAGGAAACTAGGATACTCAGAGAACAGCAAATGAAGGAAGGTGACATAAACTACTTAGACTAGAAAAAGAAAAAGAAAATTAATGTAACTGAGAGTCCAGGACTGCTATGCTGCTGGGCCTGCCTAAGGAACCACCGCCATGGCTGCTACAACAGAAGCCGAAATGCTAAACAACCACTGGCACTACGGAAGCCTGCAGAAGCCCATCCATGTTGCTGCTCCGGACAGAACCAGAACCTCGAATACCCTGCCACTGAGACTGAGAGAGCGCTCACCGCTGCTGTGTGCTCAGTGACTATCTGTGTCAAGCTGCTGAGGCTGCTGGAGTGACCAAGGTCATGATTTCTCATACTACTGCTGCCCAAGCAGATAGCCAGGTACCTGTACTTGCCTATCTCAGTGACTGTTTCCTGAGACTCTACCAGGAGCAAATAAAAAGTGGTTCTCCCTTTCTTCCCTGTTTTAATAACATGTCTGATCTTCCCGTTTGAAGAATTTAACCAGAAACCTACTACTGTCAGCGAGGCCTGTTTAATCTTGCTTCTAGTTGCCTGCAGTATACATACCAGAGAGGATACAGTGCAGAATAACCATCATAGTCCATCCTGCTACACCCATTTAACCAGGGAATTTAATATAGCATTAAAGTATTGAAAAAGCCAGGAAACAAATAAAATGTGTAAAAAAACGACTACTCAGACATTAACATTAATAACTCAGGAAACTACTTACTACCCCTAGGTCAGGAGAAGCGAAAGGGAAAATCGTGTTACCCAGTGCCCACAAGCACCATGCTCTTGAGACTGCTGGAGCTGGCAGACTGCATGTGGGGATTAAGGAAAGGGAGGATTCTGGCTCACCCAACCAAGAGGATAGAGGTGCTATTCACTGAAATATGCAACGTTAGAGAAATATAATCAAGTCTTCTTTGCAGAAAGGTAAAAGTCTATGTACCAATCCCATTGGTGCTGCAGTGGACCAGGAACCCACAAACATAGCAGAGGGGAGCATGAACAGGCAGAAAAGTTGAAGAAGGCCAACTAACAAATAACCGACACAAGGAAAATGTTTTGTTATTAAAAATATAAAAAATATTAAGCAATTAACATAAATTAGATTACTAGCAAGTCAATATTTTTGTGTTAATTTGAAATCTACAGTTATTAAAGTTTTCAGGAATATTAACAAGCATTTAAAATTATTCCAATGGCAATGTACATTTATGTACACAATAATACCAAATTCCATGCAGATTGATGAGACTAGTGTTTGCCCTAGAAATTATAAACAGAACTAATGTGGAAATTTAAATATAAACATTGCAGGTCAAGAGGTAATATGAGATACTAAATGCTTTCACTAGTTAATCTCCATGAGAGAGTAAATATCTTCAGATAATGATTTCAATCATGCTCCTGAACAAGCAGCTCTGTGATTTAAATATCTAAACTCAGCAGTTTTCCTGTTCATTTGCATTATCCAAAAAGACTTCTTCCTGCTCATAAAAGACACTTTGAAAGTAGGTCTTACTGATCTTGAATGTTTTCTAAAACTCATATTCTATGATATTGGACTCTATCTCCATCATAAGAGGTGATGAACCATGTCACCTGTATGTTCTCCACAAGCATTCATTGAAAACCTACTACCTTACTATGCTCTATGTGTTGAGGGAGGAAAAAAGGAAAAAGTGAAATTGATAAATCTTTCTGCCCAATAGGTATTTCAGTCCAGTAGATAACTGACTACTATATTTGAAAAACTCAAAGGAGACGGAATTGTAATGTTTGTTTGTTTGTTTGTTTAAAGAAGCTGGACTTCTGGGGGGGTAGGAGTTTATTAATTTATTTTATTTATTTTTGCTGTTTTGGGTCTTCGTTTCTGTGCGAGGGCTTTCTCTAGTTGTGGCAACCGGGGGCTACTCTTCATCATGGTGCGCTGGCCTCTCACTATTGCGGCTCTCTTGCTGTGGAGCACAGGCTCCAAACGCGCAGGCTCAGTAGTTGTGGCTCATGGGCCTAGTTGCTCTGCGGCATGTGGGATCCTCCCAGACCAGGGCTCGAACCCGTGTCCCCTGCATTAGCAGGCAGATTCTCAACCACTGCGCCACTAGGGAAGCCCCAGGAATTGTAATGTTTAAAGAAGAGTAATGCTAAATGAGCCTGGGGAGATATATCACACCCAGTCATTCACGGCTAAGGGAGCAATATCAAAGAGTTTGGTCTTTATCTTAAGAAAGATAGGATGATATTAAAGAATATTTAATGACGTAGTGTCAAGATCAAATAAGTGTGCTTTGAAGGATCACTTTAGCTGCTATGCAGAGAATGGATTCAATGATGTTACTGCAGTGGTTAAGCAGAGAGACACTGGTGGAACTGACATGGACAAAGTGTTATGGGAAAGGAGAGTGGTAGGCAGATTTGAGACATTTAGTGAGTAAAATCAATATAAAGTGTTTATGGATTGGATGTGGAGAGTGGTGAAAAGGAAAGGAGGCACTGACTATAATGCCAAGGAATAAGACTGGCAAGAATGAATGAACACTGATACCAAACACTAGAGCAAAACACCTCATATCCTTTTATATTTGACTCTCATCCTCACTGCGACACCAGAAGGGGTTTCTCAAAGGCCCTTAATCATATTCTGTCTCCAAAACCAACAGTTATTTCTTGGTTTTCTTTCTTGGTGTTCTCTGAGCTATTAATAGGTACTCTTGGTTTCTCATATTTCTTTGGTCTGATTGTTCCCAATATTGAGTTTTCTTGGAGGATTTACTCTTAGCCAAATCTTTGGCCATGTTTCCTGTTTTCATTGATGGTAACACTAACCCCCCGCCCCAAGTACTGTAGTCAAAACCTTAGACTTGTTTTAACTCCTTTCTCTCCTGTCAAATTGGCTGACAAGTCCTATTGATTTTTACATCTAAAGTATCTCTCTAATTTTCTCATACTCTTCATTACATACCTCCATGTCTATAGCACTTTTCTCCTCACAGTTCCCACCAACTCAAAATCTATCCCTCTCCATTTCAGTTTATACATGGTTGACATATTAACTGTAGATATCGTCTTAATTTTCTGTTCAAAAAGATTTAGTTTCTCTGAGAACAAATTCTCTACACCATCACCTACTATACAATGTTCTTTTTTCATCAGCTACTAACTTACATTCCAATCTCGATGGCAACTACCCACTATACTAGCCATTCTAAGATTTACCAGTCCATATAAGACAGTATTATTTATGTTTTAACAAGTACATACACATATACCCATGAAAATACTAGTTCCATCCATGAACTGAAATCTATGACTTAGGAAGAGAGGTGAAAGGGAGACATATTTTGTTGTTGAATCATTCATGTTTTGTACTGTGTAGTATGTAATACGTCTTAAAAATATTCAAGTCATCTTTTCAGAATATAAAAATGCAATGGTGTCATTTTATTTCAATAGGCATAATATTTAAAGGACAAATTTAACCTTCAACAATATTCATACAGTGAAATTATACCTGCCTTTGCAAATAAAATCAAGTTACCTTAAACCCAAAGAATTTTGTGCTAAGCAGTCTTGGGAACCACAGAGAAAATATGTGATCTTGGCATTTCTTGGAAATATTCCACCTTAGAAAAGCTAAGCCAATATCATCCATTTAGCTTACTCCTAAATTTTAAACTGGACCCAAGATTTATATTTATATGTAATTAGTGTACACTTAACATAAAAAGTGAGCAGTAGAGTGAGATAACTACCTGCCATGCCAACCTATTTCCTTTTTGCTCTTTCAACATTTCTTCTGTTTTACTTTTTTAGATAACATTTCAGTTTTCCTCTGGAAAATCAACTGTTTTCTTTTTTAGTCTGTGTAGTCTGAGATGAGTTGATCCTAGCTGTCTCGGGTGTATGAGTTTACCCAACAGGGAAACCAAGAATCAGTCAGTGAACTTGACTGTGATCAATTCACAGACGGGCAGAATGTGCCAACGAATTCGTTCCTGGGCTTTTGCTGCAATGTTTAAGAAGCACTCCTTCTGTGTTATTAAGTAGACTATAAGCTTAGAATTGCCCATTTCTTAACTGGGTTGTTTGGGGTTTTTTTTTTTTTTGAGATTCAATTGTATGAGCTGCTTATATATTTTGGATATTAGCCCCTTGTTGGTCATATCATTTGCAGATATTTTCTCCCATTCTGTAGGTTGTACTTTAGTTTTATTAGGTTTTTGTTTGTTTGTTTGTTTGTTTTCCGCGGTACGCGGGCCTCTCACTGTTGTGACCTCTCCCGTTGCGGAGCACAGGCCCCGGACACGCAGGCTCAGTGGCCATGGCTCACGGGTCCAGCCGCTCCACGGCACGTGGGATCTTCCCAGACCGGGGCACGAACCCGTGTCCCCTGCATCGGCAGGCAGACTCTCAACCACTGAGCCACCAGGGAAGCCCTGTATTTTAGTTTTGTTGATGGCTTCCTTTGCTTTGCAAAAGCTTTGAGGTTTAATCAGGTCCCATTTGCTTATTTTTGCTTTTATGTGTTGCCTTAGGAGACATATCTAAAAAAATCTTTCTACAATTTATGTCAAAGAGTGCTCTGCCAATGTTCTCTTCTAGGAGTTTTATGGTTTCAGGTTTTACATTTAGGTCTTTAAACCGTTTTGAGACATTGCTTTTTGTTTTGGTATATGGTGTGAGGAAATGTTCTAATTCTTTTTCATGAAGCTGTCCAGTTTTCCCAGCACCACTTACAAAAGAAACTGTCTTTTATCCATTATATATTCTTGCCTCCTTTGTCATAGATTAATTCACTGTAAGTGCATGGACTCCCAGCATATATGTAGGGTGCACTGTGGTGGCGTGACCGCAATCAGAGATCCAGGCAGTTTCTGAGGTGCTGCCTGATTATATACCAACAATGGCCGCTGCCACCCTACTCAGGCTCCACCTCGGGACCAGGTTGCCTCTGCATCCCATGGTTGAGGCTTTTTCCTGGTCACGGCTGCCCCAGATCCAGTACCACACTGTGATACTGGGGTGTGCAGCAAGGTGGTCTTGGGACACCCAGCAGCCACTAGAGCAGACCTCTCCTCCTCCTTGCCTCTGGGACTAGCCTGCACAGGCGTGAGCATGTGCTCCTCCCAAGCAGAGTCCCAGCTTTCCACAGCCCTTCCATTTGTCCCAGCAGTCCTCCAACCAGCTGAGGCAGCTTCTCTTCTCTGTGTAGGACCCCAGGACTGAGGTGTCCAACTTGTGGCTCGAAATGCTCATTCCCCAGGGCCAATCTCCACCCACGTAATCATCATTTTCCTCTGAGTCCCCTCCCAGAGGCCCAGGTCCCGATCAGGCACAGGCACACTTTTCTTCCCTTCCTGTCTGACTATGTGTATATCTTCCATACAGCCTTGGTTGTATAGGAGTCCTGCTGGTTTCCAGTTAGCTTCCAGTGAGAACTGTTCCACATGTAGATGTATTTTTGACGTGTTCATGGTGGGAGGTGAGCTCCACATCCTCTTAGTCCACCATCTTTATCCTGCCTCCTACAGTGCACTATTTTTCATTACATTTCTTACAATTGTAACAAAATATTTCATTATTATTTATTGAAAAAATTATTATTTACAATTATTAACTCTACATTTGTTACTCTTACTAGGTTATAAACTCAAACGACAGCAGTTTACTCCTCTCCCCAGTCCTAGCAGACAGACAAAATGAATTAGAGTCAATTTCCAATAAACATTAAAATGCTTGGAAAATTGTATTTCAAATTCTGTTGTACTAAACACTTCAAGTAATGTTGATGGTAAACTGCCTCTTATTTTGTTGTTGTTGTTATAAATTAGCTCAATATAGAGACCAGCACCTAAAACAGAATGTCAAGCCTTGATTACATTTTCTGACCAAGCCAACTTGTTTGAGTCTCAGTTTTGGTAAGAATAATCTCAAGATTAAAAGTCACAAATGAGCTTTTAAAACTATTCTGAAAGTATATTGTCCAGAGAGAGTTCACATTTTCAAAAGAAATATTATATATGCTTCTATAACATGTTTTGAAATGTAAGTTTGAAGAATGTGCAATTTCTGGTATTGTTTTCTGTAAACGTTTAGATATTTTGCCCCTTCAAAATATATCCATAAGATTACATTCATCCCTTAATGCTTGTCTAAACGCCACTTATATGAATAACTTTACCTTTTGGTTTTCAAATACCAAGTTTTTTTCAATTATGTCCATATTGGATTTGATTTTTTTAATTGTGAATTTTAGCAATGGAAATAAGTGCCATGTTTCATGTGATAGCATTTTCATCATTATTTCAGATAAATTTTGCCTGAACTTATATCTATTGTGGGAGGTGGGGAAGGAGAGCAGATGAATATTAAACATATTCAACATAGATACGTCAGAAAGATTTCTATGCAATTTGTTTGCATACTTTTAAAATTTTCAATATACAATCTTACATTCTCCATGGCTGACCTTTTGTTTCTTAAGTGAATTTTATTAAAAGAACTACTTCTATCTCATTATTCTTTATGCTATCCACCACCTGCTAGGATGAAGCTACAGAGCAAAAGCTTATTACCATTAAAATATGTCAGCATTAGTAAGTACCACTAGAATTTTACAACTTTTATAACATACAGCCATTTATTTAAAGTTGCAAGCAGATTTTCTTTCCTTATTCACATTTGGCACCCTTGTAAAAAAACACTGTCCATAGAAGTAGATGTTTATTTCTGGACTCTCAATTCTCTTCCATTGGTCTATTTGTCTATAAAGACCAATATAGAGACATATGCCCATGTCACACTGTTTTGGTTACTGTAGCTTCGTAGCAAATTTTAAAATTGGGAAGTGTGAGTCCTCCAACTTTGTTCCTTGTAAATATTGTTTTGGTTATTTGGGCTCCTTAAGTTCCATATGAATTTGAGAATCAGCTTTTCCACTTAAATAAAAAAAAAAGCTTATCCCTAAGCTTAAACATTTTCAGTGTTTCATAATTGAGTGTGATGTTAGCTGTAGGTTTTCCATAAATGCTCTTTATCCTGTTGAGGAAATTTTCTTCTATTCCTAGTTTATTGAGTGTTTTTACATGAAAGGGTATTGGACTATCTTAAGTGTCTTTTTTTCAATCAATTGAGTTTCTTTTTTTCCTTCTTACTAGTAAAGTGGTGTATTACATTGACTGATTTTCTTATGCTGAATCACTCTTTAAATCCTGGGATAAAGCCCACTTGGTTAGATTATATAATCCTTTTAATATGCTGTTGGCTTTGGTTTGCCAGTATTTTGTACCTGTATTTATAAGGGAAATTGGTCTGTAATTTTCTTTCTGATTATGTCTTTAACTGGCTTGATATCACAGTAATTTTGGCCTCATGGAATGAATTAGGAAGCGTTACCTTCTTTTCTATTAAACATTTTGTAGAATTCACCAGTGAAACCATCTGGTCCTGGACTTTTCTTTGTTTAGATGCTTTTGATTACTATACCAATCTCTTTGTTATAGCTCTGCTGAGATTTCTTTTTCTTCTTAAGTCAGTTTAGATTTAATCTGTCAGTTTAATTTGTTTTTAAGAATCTGTCCATTTCATCTACGTTCCCTAATTTGTTGACATACAGTGTTCAGAAAATTCTCTTATCATCCTTTTTACTTTTGGAAGGTTGGTAGTAATGTCCCCACTTTCATTTCTTATATTAGTTATTTGTGTCTCACAAGAGCTTCTGAAGTAACATTCAATGAAGTCTCAATTTTATGTCGTCCTATCCAGTAAATATTAATGCAATTAAGAACATGTATTTTATCGTTCAGTGATGTAAAAATGTGTGACATTTTTACCTCACTATGCCTAAGGAAATCATCAGAAATTCATATATTTAGTGAAAAAGATGTTTGTTTTAGAATCTTTACAATAGTAAACACAATCTAAATTACCAGCATTAGGAATTAAATAATACTAACTATGGTATCTCTTTGCAATTAAATATTATACAGATAACAAAAATGTAACATTATATTTAATGTATTTATTGAAATGGAAAACCTCAAAATATAAAAAAAATTTAAAGGGATATAAAATGTTGAAATGTTGTGGAAAGTACAAAGGTACCCCTAAGTTTTGAAAGATGACACAGGACATAGTTTTTGCTCTGATTTTCCTTGGTCTTACTGTCAAAGAGGATTCTGGACTACGGATAAGCTAAATATCTGACTTCAAATTCTCTACCTTAGGGAAAATAATTGAGCCAAATGAAAAATACTTAATTTGCATAGGCCTGAACATGAGTCATGGCTCTATGAGTTGGCTAAACTATTTTAGCTTGTGTTTGCCTAATTTGTGTATCAGGCTATCAGGAGCACAGCATTTTCTCACATTTTCAAAATTATGTTTTCCTGTAAACTTGACCAGCCTCATTCACTCCTTCAGAATAGTCTGAATTGAAATTGTGGATAGTGCTTTAGTAGAAAGAGTGTGACTTTGGTTTTTGCTGATTTTTAAAATTTTAAATACTTAATTGTTAGGATTTTTAAATTTTACTATTCCTTGAGGCCTAATGGAATTTAGCACAACTACAATAAACAGAAACATAAAATTATCTAATTATGTTACATGTTTAGAAAAATGCAAAAATACGTTCTTCTACTTAGACTGCATCAATGCCAGTGAAGCTTGCAATGATCAATCAGTGCCACTCCTGCCTTGGGCCACAAGGCTCTGGGGTTATATCCTCCACCTTGAAGAGAGAGCTAAGAACGGTATATTATCTCACCATTCCGCTCACTATGCCAAAGCTGCTCACCCCCTTTCTTCCCAGGCACCCTTCCTACATAAGCAGATCTAAAACTATTTGAGTGATGCTATTCCCACGTTCATAAAACCTAGAGGATTTCCTTGCAGGAATAATTTGGACTTATTCTGCTAACAAATTTGTTATAATTTTTAAAATCTGTGAGCCCCAAGAAAATACTATTAAAGATATTTAAAATATTGCTACTATTACTACTGCTGCTGCCACTGTTAATAAAAAAGCAAACATCTGAAATGATAAACAAGAGACAAAAGAATTCTTAGTTTCTATGATAGATACTGTCATTACCAAGCAACCATCTGGTCTACTAGCTTTCAGTTCTGGACCACAGAGGGCAGAAAATGAGCCATGTACAGCATTTTCCTTTAACAAACAGCAGCACTGTTATCTATCACACCTATAAAGCTCTTAAGTGGCTCCTATGAGCTCTTTAAACTGATGGAAGTCTTGCCTTCCAGTTGAAGACATACTGCCTTAACACAAAGGCATGCCTGCTTAATATAGTTGAGTCAAAGGCCAAGGAGGAATGGCTTTAACTTTATTAACTTTCCCAGTAAAATGCAGGTCTAGAATTTTATGGCATACAGATGAGTCCAGGAATGGGAAGGGATTCCTGAAGAAAGGCCACAGAGATGACGGTGAAAACTGGTGCTGTTAACAGTGGACGTGTTCTAAATTTTTCTGTTTTTCCTTGGTGGAACTACATTTAACATTCAAAGAATGAGCTCTCTAAGCCAGGGCTATGGAAGTTCTAATATATTCTAAGGCGGGGGTATAAGTATTTGCATAATTCAATATTTTTTCCCCATTTGTTTGCTCTACTCATCTCCATAGAAATTTTGCAAGGTTTACATGAGAAACCCCAATGTAAAGTATCTGTTGTATGAAGACCAAAACATTATCAAAATGGTATTTCTGGCTGGTCAAGTCACCACACAGGTGACTGATTGGCAACCATGGCCTTTCTAATTGCTCTGCAATAGCTGAGCGGTTGTTTAACAAGCTGCTTCATAAATGGTTTCAAGTATCCAAACTGAATAGTATCAGTTTAGTAAATTCACACCAATGTGGACAACGAATCAAGCCTAGGTGGTCGACCTAAATGAGCTTGTATGATTTAAAGGAAAAGGAAGCACTAATTTTGGGGACTTATTATATGTTTGTCATTATGCTGAGCAATACATTTTGTCATTTATTTCTCACTCAAAGCCTGAAAAGTAATTTTTTTTAATTTCCATTCTACTCTTGAAAAATTTACACTCACAAGAGTTAAGAAGTATGTCTGAGGTTACATGTTTTTTATGTGGGAGAACCCAGATTCAAACTGATCTGTTCCTTCCAAACCTAGTGTTCCTTATCTCACACTGTTTCTCACTAGCACTAATGTTCATGGCCAACTCAAAAGGGCATTATTATAATGAAGATGATGGATCTAAAGCCAAGTTTGAGATGGTACCCCTCACTATAATTTCCATTATGAACAAAAGAGCAAAAGAGCTGACTTTTTAAAATACCATGAGCTAAACATTTGACATGCATTATCTCATTCCTCTAACAATTCTATGTGAGTTCCTACTATTAAGTCCATTTTACAGATAAGAAACTGATATATAAAAAGATGAAGAAACTTACTGAAGGTCTTTTAGCCAGTACATGGTAACAACCCAAAGCCAGAACTGCTAACCATGCTGATGGGAGGTGGGCTGTATGTTTGTCTCCTTTTTAATAATTCTTTCATAGTAAATCTTTCATTAAATACTGTTTCTTGTCATTACTTTCACTGCCTCTTGTCACGCTCTATTATTGTAGCTCCTTGACAAAAATACAGAGCAGATATATCTTCTTAAAATGCCCAAATGATTACCCACAAACAAGAAATTTGATATTGACCTTTATCTCTCCCAATTAAGACTATGCCAGCATGAGAATTGGGTAACATAACTTTGTTCAATATCTCAGTTTCTATACATTATACATCCATATCTTTAAGCATTTTTCTTGATATAATTATGTTGACAAGTAGAAACTTTAAAGAAAAAAAGCATTTTAGTAAATGTTAGAAACAAAACATTCATTCACTCTGGGCTTAGTCAGAAACCAAAGTATGCTTTAAGTATTCCATCAAAGGTTGAACCCATGTACACTTACAGAAGGATAATAATTAAAGTATCCTGTTAGTTAAAACTAAGATATGTTATTTGACATAATCTATCTGCTTATGTTACACTTTATTTTGTGCATGCTCTTTAAAATCTATCTTTTACAGTGACCACAACTTTTTACTATGATACGCTCAATTTGTTTAAAAATTCTCAGATTTAATGCATTTTGTGTTACTTTATCACTAGAACTGTATAATGGAGAAGTAAAGTAACAGAATATGATTTAAAATAAGAAAGCACTTTCAGAAATCAGGCAATAATGGTGTTAGGAGGATATTCAGAAATTTAAAAATATTCAAAATACAAGAGAAAAGTAAACACAAATTACATTAATACAAATCTGCTCTACTGTATTTTATCAATGAGTCAGAATTAACCTCATCGGTCTTTCCTTGAAACTATGCACCATCCAAATATGTGTTCACTGTATTTTTTTCTTGCAAACAGATTTGTGTTTGGTCTTTACTACTCAAATAAAAACTATTTTCTTATTTATAAACAAAATCTGTGTGAAAACTGGAGCTTGCCTAAACCCACTGTAAAAGATAATTTTAGAAATAGCAGCTCACTTTAGATCACCATTAGGAAGCGGTAGAACTTTGTATGGGATAGGGGAGTGGAACGGTAAGCACTTCTGAGAGGATCTCAGGAAAAAACCTTGCTTAACTTACAAACAGGACTTCTGGGCTAAAAGAAACTGATAGCCTTAAAAGAAATCAGCTGAGAGCCCATTATAACTTTCAATAATGCTTATTTGATAAAAATTTGTCAACACAATGTAATACTTTATAGTTGGAAGAAAACAAGACATTAGAGTCAAAAAGACCATTTGTACAGATAAGGACATATCTGTTCTAGGAAGAGCAACAGGTGCAGAACCTTGTGCAGATAGAGTGTGTCTGCTGCACAAGGTTCAAAGCAAGGTGTCATAGCTTATTTGACTGCAAAAGTAGCTTTATTAACTTTTCTGACATCTCCATTATACTGTGAGTGACCTGAAGGGAAAGACTGTCTTACTCATAGCTGCAAACCTAGAATAGCCTGGTCCATCATAGGAACCCAGTTAACATGTACAGAAAGGAAAGAATTAAGCAGGCTCCTCCTCTTGCTAAGAAACATAGACTATTCTGCAAACAATTTATAACAAGGTTTTTTTGACAAGTGAATATATTGATCCAAGTCTGGAGAGGGCCTGATAGAAGGAAGAAAGGAACAAGAGTTTAAAACAGTTGTAGTATTTTTAAAAAAATGAATGCAAGGCAATGGAAACAGGGCATAAATTAAAAAAGAAATTGGGGGAAACACCGCAAATGTTACAAAGGTAAATTCTGTGACTGCATATGACTTTTAAGAGAATGAGGGAAAACATAAGAATGAGAATGACTCCCCAATACTGCCCTATAGAAAATCTTTTTCCTAAGCTCTAAATTTATATTTCCAACTACCCACTGTTTGAAGACTCCCAGACAGTTCTGTCTCAGCATTCCCAAATTAATTTATTTTTAGACTCTTTCTCCATGTTCCCACCCACATAAATAGTCAACCTGTTTTGTTTCCCATTCTTGCCTTGTAACCAATACCATTGCCTCACCAATGAGTCCTCTCATTAATGCCATGAAAAAAGTCTGTAAGACAGAAAGCAAGAGTCTTTTTTCATTAAGTAGGGAAATAATAGCTTGTAAACGAGTTAAGGTTTTGAGTGACAGCTTTAGTTTTAAAAGTATAAAGAAGTTTATATGTGCTTATGTAGAGAGCAGGAGTATAGGAAGGAAGAATAATATAAGAGCAAAGAAGAAAATACAATAAAATGGACACAAACAATGCATTAAATTCCCAGGTAACAATAAGGGTCACAAGCAGACAAGAGATTTGCCATTCTCTTTTCCCTTTAGCTATTTGGCTTAAAAGAAGAAAAGACTGAGTACCAGGATCTAGGAGGGGAGTACCTAAAGGCCGTCTGTGAAAGTATAAAACTCTTGCTCTTAACACAGACGAGATGACTTGCACTATACAGGAAAGGATCTTGAGGAAAGATCATTAAAAACTCCAGAATTGGTATTTTTCTAAAACCCTAAGAGCCAAACCATTTGAGACCACCTATCTATGTCTGTTAATGACTCTGTGATATATTTGAATCTCAAAATAAACATCATAAGGAAGACACAAGGAAAAAGGAGAAGAATGATTCTAAGAAATAGGAAATATGGGGGATATTGACAAAGATGTAATAGATGCTTCACCATCATCATCATCAATGGCTTTATTGATACTGCCAAAACTTAATAAAAAATGAAAATAAAATATGAAAAAAATTCTACTCATAATAAAACCAAAAACATAAAAGTCCAGGAATAAACAAAACATGTAATATGCAAGAGCATGGAAGAACTCTAGACAGCAATACTGAGGGGCAAGAAATAAGCACAACAAACAGAGAGTCATATACATGACCTTAAATTTGAAGACTTAAGCATTGCAAAGATGTTGTTTCTCTCCAAATCAAACAATAAAATTAATCTAATCTGTCCCCAACTAAATACTGAATTTTTTACTGGAGTATGAAAAGCAATTCTACAGTTTATTTGACATAAAATACAAAAACATTTAAAAAAAAGAAGAAATGTGGGAGGAACTGTCTTTCTTGAAACTTATTTAAAAACAAGGATAATTAAGGCATAAAATTTTAGCATATGAATGAAAATGGAATAAGAAGATCATGTGTTTATGTATGTGTATGTGTATATATACCCTAGGGAGTAATACACACACACACACACACACACACACACACACACACACACACACACAGTATGAATTTAGAATATGATTAAAGTGACTTCTCCAAGAAGTTCATAATGTGTTATTGAGTAAGTGGTATTGAGATGATAAACTTATGTGTATAAGAAACAAAACAAGCAAACAAAAAACTTAGATCTTATTGTATTAGTTTTCTAGGGCTTTTATAGCAATGTACCACAGACCGGGTAGCTTAAACAACAGAAATAATTTTTCCAACAGTTCCAGAGGTACAGTATCAGGGTATAAACCCTGTTGATTTCTTCTGAAGTCTCTTTCCTTGGCTTGTAGTTGGCTACCTTCTCCCTGTTTCTTCACATAGTCTTCCCTCTGTGTCTGTGTCTAATCTTCTCTTCTTACAGGGCCACAAGGTCCATTGGGTTAGATCCTACCCATATGATCTCATTTTACCTTATTTAAGGCCTCTCTAAAAGGGCCTTATCTCCAAATGTAGTCACATTCTGAGGTACTGAGGGCTAGGACTTCAACATATGTATTTTGGCGGGACACAATTCAGCCCATAACACTTATATAAAATGCATTTTAAAGAATTAAGGAATTTTTTTTTCAAAAAAATAACTAAAACAGTACTCTTTTGACCTCAATGCATAGGTTTCAGAGATTCTATGGACTTCCTGAAGTGTCGGGCAAAACTTTCTGTGTTTGAGCATTTGTGCATATTTTTGAGTGAGAGGCTTTATCTTTCATAAGCTTTATGAAAGTAGCTGTAATTAAAATTTTCTTTAAAGTTTAGAACATTAAACTAGCAGAACATATAAGTGATATTTACATAATATTGAAGTAGGTAAAGACTCCCTAAGCTTAACAGCAAAAGCACTTACCCTAAAGGAAAATATGGATGGATTTGACTATGTAAATATTAAACAATTTTTATGGAGAAAGAAACTGTTAACAAAGTTAAAAGTAAAATCCTGCTGGAAATAATTATAGCATAGATAGGGAGGTAGCATAAAATGGAGTTAAGCATACAGGTGTGAAATGGGATACACACACACACACACACACACACACACACACACACCCCTTTAATACTACCCTATGACTAGCTATGTGACTTTCCAAAGATTGTTTTTCTCTCATTCTTTAAGTCTAAAATGGAGATCATAATACTACTTTATAGGGTTATCAAGAAAATTATATAGAATAAAATTTGTAAGAAGTTCATGCGACTTGCATGTAGTATGAATCAATAAATATTAAGGCGGCAAAGATTCTATATAGCAATATAGATAATTGTATAGGATTCTTTTTAAAAATATGAAAAAATAAACATCTTGAAGAAAAATTGACATCAGACATGGACAGAAAATCTAGTAAAGTTGAGCAAATGGTGAAAATATCAAGAAACAACGTGCAGCATCACACTCAGAATAGCAAACAGGCCAGTACAAGTGGCTTAGAGATGGTTCTAAATAGAACCTAGTTCATACATTATTAATGGATAATGCCTAGCATATGATAAGTATTTAATAAATAAGTATGAAATAAATAGTTCTTACTTTAAAAATATTAGGTAATAATTTAGCCCATATTAATGTTTTAGAAGTTAAGAAAAATAGAATAAACCATATGAATAAGTAAGATTAAAAGATAACTAATTTTAAAGGAAATAAATGCATGAAGCAAATGAGAAGACAGGATTTAAAAGGAACTCTAAAAAAAGAGTGCCAATCAAGACAGTAGAATGACTTATAGCAACTCCAAGTTACAACAGCCTAAATATTTATAACAGAAACTCACAATGGTAACATCGTAAAATATTCCACAAGAAGGAGAAGGGTGGTGGGAAAGGAAGAATCAGTTGGAGTCAATCACTCATAAAAGTAGAAAGAGTTTGTCAAAGTCTCATGTTTTGGAGAGTCCCACTCCTAAGGAAGGTGGAGAATCTCAGCTCCTTTTCCCACCCTCACTCATCCTTTCCCATGACTCATTCTCCTTTCAGCTCATATTGTCATCACAGGTGCTATGGCTCTATAATTAAAATAGGGTCAACTGTGTCACTTGCAGATGGCACAGACAGCCCAGGATCTCACCTTCCAATATGGCAACCTCCTCCTTCATATGTTCAAAAATGATCCTGATTGGTTCATTGTGAGAAGGAAATTAGATGCCGTATGTGAATGCACTTTAAAATTAAAGTGCAATAGAATATTTTAACATTATAAGTAATTATTTTGAAAGGGTGATTCAAAAAACATCTGACCATTGAGGTTTGAAAGGGTTCTGTTTAATGACTCAAACTCCTGTGACTCTCACTGACATTTAACCTCATCATTTATCTCACAGCAATGTATCATCATCACTCCACTTACACCTATCTGGAGAACTGGGATGCCAGCCTTCCATAAAGAGCATAGCAGTTCAGGAACCCCTGAAATCCTAGCTGACAAAAAAGGATAATGAGGCCACAAAACTGCTAATACTCCTATACTGGAAGATCCGAGTATACATTGATGTTTAAACATCAATGTTTAAGATCTGAGTATAAATCAATTAAGCATCTATGTTTTTGGTCCAATCAATTAGAAGAAAAAATAGATTACCGTGGAGTAGGAATAGGGAATGCAAGAAAAGGAAGGAAAAGTAAAATATGTGGACCCACATCACAATAGCAAGAACGTTATGTTCCAAGCCTCTAAGAGGGGAGTACAATAATTGACAGTTTTCACTCATAGGAGATCAGAGGAAAAAGCCACTTTAATTACATCGCTTAAGCCAGCCTCCTAACTCCCAGACTAGCTTCCCTTCCCCTAAGAAATGCCACTTCCCATTAGCCCCCATGTTTGTTAGTCTGAGTGTTTTACAAAGTGGACCATCGCATCCAGGAATTTATGAAACAGATTTTTGCCATAAGATTGGATCACTGTAAGCAGATGGGGTAATGTGAAGCTTCAAGTAACAGAAAGAGAGCTCCTTCTAAATTATTCATAGGAAATATGCCTCCAGACTGAAGAAATATCCCACGTGAGATGAACCCACATCAGCACACACACCTGCCCTATTTTTATTTTTCACTTTGGTTTGGCACCTTACACACACAAAGTCTCTCTGAGATTACTATGGTTTGGTTGACTGACAATCACTGATATTCCATCATTGAAATAAGAACTACATTAGCCATGCCTTTGATGTGCCCTGCATAAAGTGGAGATGGCAGAATATGTCCCTGAATATATGCAGCCTACATCTAACTGTGACAAGATACAGATTTCTTCTACACTCTGAGTTGCATTACTCGAAATGTTAATTTTCATGAGCTGAGATTGTTTTTAACCCACCAAATTAATTTTCTCAAACAGTAAAGTACAGTTGATAATCTTAATAATATAAAACTCTCCTCATTATTTTTCCAAGTTTAATTTTGCCCTATTTACAGCCCATTTAGATAAAGCAAGTTAAAGAGGCCATTCTTTTTGTGTATGTGTGCTAGACTGTACACTAGCATGTAAATGAGGAATATCTCAGCTAGGTAGGCAATTATTCATACTGAATATGTATTTGTGTCTAAATATTTATAAATGTATACATATCTTATTGCCACTTTGCAAAAAATACACCTGCATTTATTCTTAGGTGGGCTCAAGAAGACATTTTTCTTTTAATTTCTCTCAGAAGTAAAATTGTCTAGCTCCAGAATGTTGCTTACCATTACTGGTTGTGGCCTTAGGGACTGTTACTTTATTACCTTTCTGAACTGTACTTCAAAGAAATTAATTAATTGATGCTCTTAGCAGCCTCATCCTGACAAAAACATATGATACTCAAATGTTAAACATGGAACCTCAGATGAAACTGTCAAGAAAAAGCTGAAAGTGGTTATTAATATGGCTTTTGATAAATATCTGCTCAGCCTCACACTGTGCCTCGTCTGTTTTCATCATGGAGAGTAGTTAATCTGATTGATGAAGATCCTGGTTCAGACTGTCTCCCATGCTGAGTTGAATAACGGCACTTTATTTTTCCAAAAAAATTTCTTATTCTCAAGTGGAGATGTCTGTGCTTTCTCATTTGATTGTCTTCAGGAGCACAAACTTTAAGTGGGGTCCCTGACATTCCCTAAGAAGGTAGGAGTCCCTTACTGTCACACAACCCCATAAACATGAGAGATGGGGCTGGTTTCCAGGCCCTAGCTCTTCGCAAAGTGAGGGTTAATGAGAATGCTGTCAAGTACTCACGCTAACCCTCCAGGCATAGAAGAGCAAGCCCATCAGGACAAATCAGGCAGCCGGCACACATAGGCTATAAGCTTGGCTCATTATCATTATCCACCATCTCCCATGAGCCGTAACTTTTTTTTTTTTAATCATAATTCAAATAGTTCCACTTCTAGTTAAGCACAGTCGCAATGGCTGACACAATACAGAATGGGCTGTGCTTCATGGCATTCGTGCTCTAGCTATGGTGGAGCCTCTTAACTTCCCTCTTCCCACCTGAATTGCTAAGTGTTGGCACTCTTCACTGTCCCCAACTTAGTGAAAAAGAAATCTAATGCAAGAAGATAAGTCAAAAACTAGTCTGATTAGAAGCAGTAAAAGATCAGTTTTAAAATAATCTCTTAGTATCAGAGTAATGGCTAATTAGGGAAATTCAAGAAAAGAATGGAAAACTTTTCTTTTTTTGTAGTCAACCATTTTGGATAACAAACATGATCAAATTACGAATCAATGCTTGAGTGAAAGAGAGAACTCGGTGCTGAAGTCTCCGTTCTATTGGTAAAAGGTCTACAATCACGCAGGCATCTACACTGTTGCATTGAGTTCATTATCACAAATCAAGCAGAACAATTGCTTGTCATTTTATTTGTTGATGCAGACTTCAACATCCTTGTGCACCATCTAGATATGTAACTTGGACCTTAAAATTCTGGAAGCTATGCACTCTAACTTGTCCAACAGTACCTTTTCTGTATCAGTTAATAAAGGATTGTTGGATAAGAAGCTTCTCTTCAATTATTTTCTAAATGCCCTTCTAAATGGTATGTGTGTATATGTTCATAAACTTCATATATACGTAAACCCACTTGCACACAGTCTCTAAAACAATGTGCATCTTAAAGAAATCAGTACTATTTTACATTAACTAATATTGAGTGGATAAGGTCAACACACTCTGAAATAAAACTGGCCTCTCTCTTAAACATATCTCTTACTGATTAGGACTTTTTGCTCTCCATATTAACCTTAATCATCTGGCTGGAGATAGCATTTGCTAGTTTTCTCCACTATAAAGTCATTTTTTTCTCTCCCTTCTACAATGTATTCTTTGGAAGGAAGTCACAATGCACATTCCACCCTCAGTGGGTGGGGAGTTATGCTTCATCTCCTAGAGGGCTAAGTATCTACAAAAATTATTTGGAATTTTTCTGCATTGCAGGTTTGTCTATTCTCCCTATTTATTTATTCAATCATTTATTTATGTCAAGACTCATAGATATTTATTTCATAATTTCAGTTATAAATTAATTATACTTTATTTTTTTTGCTCAAATTATTTCAGCTTTGGCTGTTGGGAGTGCTTTCAATTTATCTCTGGCCATCAGGAGTGCTTTGAATTTCTTTCAGCGTCATTTTGACATAATTCTGTCACTGTAGATTTTGTGGGGTTTTGGGGGGAGTGGGGCACACTCCCTTACTTTCTAATACTACAAGATGCTCCAGGCTCATCTTGTATATTTCCTATCCCTATTCCTAGAATCAGCCACATCTCCAAGGAGATCCAGTACCATTTTTGGAGACTGGTATTAGAAACCAAGATCTAGGTACTAGGACTATTGGAAATTATGGTTTAATTGAAAAATCTCCATTTCAAAAAACCAATTGTTATTTTGTATGTCTCAGATGATATCATCTTAAAATAAATTGGGCATGGGGAGCAGTGTGAAACCTTAGGGGAAATTTAAATCATAAATTCAATGATGTGACAACCCACAAAACCTGTATAAGTGTTTCTCCTTGTAGAAGTACACTTAAACACTGAAATACTATACCTAGCCAAAAAGAATGTTTTTTGAGGTATTGTTTCATTTTACCATTTGACTGTTTTCTTAAATTAAATGTTTAAAGGTTATTCCATACTTTAATTCCGAGTTAGTAGAAGAGGTAGGGGGTAGTGGGTAAGACAGGATGAACATTAGTGACTATCAGAAAAATTAAAAATGGAATTAAAGAACCTTGATAATGCCTTTTTAAAATTAAAATCAGTAAATTTAGTTGCATTATAAAGATATTGTTTTACAAAAAAGATAATTTGGAAAGCTTTTCTTTACAATCAAATACTTCTTAGATAAACATACAAGATTCCATTATTCCATCAGAGTAATTTAAATCTCGAAAATATAAAGTTCGTATCAGTGGCAACAAATTACTTAGTTTCATCCAAAAAGGATACCCTTTCCCCAAAACCCAGTCTGTTAAACCAAATGTTATTTATTCAAGAATGTGGAATTTAACAAGTGATAAAAAGGCCAGGATACTTCACTCAAGAGTCAAAGGAGGTTTTCATTCATTTTTTTACAACAAAAGTACAGATGAAGATATATAGAGAAATGCAAATAGAACCAGTGTCAAATGTTTATTAAGAATGATATACACTGTATTATATGAATACTTAGCTAAATAAATTGGTAAGGCAGAACAAGAACCTAAGAGATGACTCTGAGGAAGATAGAATAAAATTTCTTATATTTCATTTGAACTAAAAATGTTTCTTAAAAATAGTATGAATTTTAGTTCAAACTATTCTTGTTCTGTGAAGCTTCTTTGACTACTTCAAATGTATACAGTATATATATGGTATTAAAATATACAGTATACCCTGTATTTACTGATTTTTATATTACTTAGCACATTGAATTATAATTGTGTTTTACATGTCTATTCTCTCAATTAAATTTATTTAATGTGCTTTCAACAATATTTATGAAGAGTTTATGATAGTTTTACGTAATGGTTAAGAGTACAGGCTCTGCAATTAAAATGCTACATTCGGATCCTGAATCTACTACTTACAAAGTGTGTATTGACCTTAGGCAAGCTGATTCACCTTCCTGAGTCTTAATTTCCTCTTGAAGGAAAGGGTATCGTATCAGGATATGTCATATATTTATCATTTATAGCATATGATATGTTGTTATCATCATAGTTCTAGATGAGAAAATGCCCTGTATATTCTGGAGATTCAGTGCTAACATCATAGTTACTGCCCTCAGGGAGTTTTCATTCTATTGGACAGCAAACGAGTAAAAAGCAATTTTAATATACTATTATGATAAGACATACACAAAATACCAAGAACATACATGAATGGGCAAGTCACATAGAATTTGGGGATTTAGGGAAGTTTGACCCTCATTTCTTTCCTATTAATAGACAATTGGGCTAGTTGACCTTCAGGTCCCTTTCGGCTCTCTTTGTATATAGCACAATACCAGGGACAAAAGGCCAGGAGTACAGCCACAGTTGTTGAGATTTTGGTTCTCTCCCTTATAAATAACAAAGGTTACCAAAACTACACAGTTGAGGAGGCCTGCGAAATTGCAAACTTTCCTCGATTTTATTTTTATAGAAGCTTTTATACTTCTAAGATGGGAATTTTCACTTGGGCACTTTATAAAAATCCATCTGTTGATGAGTTAATGCTTCAGACAGCTGACAGCTGATCTCCAGAGTTGTTCTCTATCTACTCATCATTTTGTCCTATCAGACCTCCAGTTTCATGATCCTGCACAATTATACCTTAAACCAAATGTAGTTAGACAGTAATGCACAGCTGAAATAAACCTTCAATGTATAGTAATGGTAAAGAAACATTTGTAACTTAGTGATTTTAAATCAAAATATATTTAGGTAAATATAAGTCTATTCAAATTGCCTGTTTCTTATGCGAGTTTTGACAAATTCTACCTTTCAAGGAGTTGGCCCATTTCATCTAGGTTATCAAATTCGTGGTCAGAGTTGTTTATAAATACTGCTAAATCTTGTTGATAATTTTTTGCAGCTATGTTCATGAGATACCTTGACCCGCAGTTTTCTTTTCTTGTAATGTCTTTTTCTGGTTTTGGTTATCAGGGTAATGCTGGGCATCAGAATGAGTTGGCAAGTATTCCTCTGCTTCTATCTTCTGGAAGAGATTGTAGAGAACTGGTATAATTTATTCCTTAAACGTATGGCAGATTTCACCAGTGAACCCATCTGGGCCTAGTGCTCTATGTTTTGGAAAGTTAATAATATTGGTTCAACTTCTCTAATGTCCATCAAACTGTCTATTTCTTCTTGTGTGAGTTTTGAGAGACTGTGTCTTTCAAGGGATTTGGTCCATTTCATCTAGATTATCAAATTTGTAATCACAAAGTTGTTCATATTATTCTGTTGTTATTCTTTTAAAGTCTATAGTATCTGTAGTAATGTCCCTGCTTTCGTTTCTGGTATTAGTAATTTGTGTTCTCTCTCTTTTTTCTTAGCCTGACTATAGGCTTTTCAATTTTATTGATTTTTTTTTCCCAAAGAACTACCTTTTGGTTTTACTGATTTTCTCTAGTGATTTCCTGTTTTCAATTTCATTGATTTCTACTCTAATTTTTATTATTTTTCTTCTGCTTACATTGGATTTAATTTTAATTCTTTGTCTAGTTTCCTAAGGTGGAAATTTAAGTTCTTGATTTTAGATTTTTCTTTTCTAATATATGCATTCAATGCTATAAATTTCCCTCTTAGCAGTTCTTTTACTGCATCCCACAAATTTAATAAGTTGTTTTTATTTTCATTTAGTCTCAATATTTTAAAATTTCTCTTGAGATTTCTTCTTTGACCCATGTGTTATTGAGAAGTATGTTGTTTAATCTCCATATATTTTGGGATTTTTTAAAGCTATCTTTCTGTTATTAGTTTCCAGTTTAATTCTACTGTGTTCTGAGAGCAGACATTGTAAAAAATTTTGTTCTCTTAAATTTGTTAAGGTGTGTTTTATGACCCAGAATGTTATGTATCTTGGGAATGTGTCGTGTGAGCTTCAGAAGAAGATGTATTCTTCTGTTGTTGAAGTAGTCAGTAGATGTCAATTATATCTAGTTGCCTGATGTTACTATTGAGTTCAACTATGTACTTACTGATTTTCTGCCTGCTGAATCTGTCCATTTCTGATAGAGAAATGTTAGAATTTCCAATTGTAACAGTAATTCATCTATTTCTCCTTGTAATTCTATCAGATTTTGCCTCACACTTTTTTTAAAATTTGATATTTTTTCTTCCTTGTGGCTACATTTATAAAAAATATATATTTTTAAGTATAGTTGATTTACAATATTGTTGCCTCACACGTTTTGATCCTCTGTTGTTAGGAGCATACATATTAACGACTGTTATGTCTTCTTGAATTGAACCCTTTATCATTATGTAAGGCCCCATTTCACCCTGATAACTTTCCTTGCTCTGAATCTTCTTTTTCTGAAATTAATATAGCTACTCACACTTTCTTTCAGTTAGTGTTACCATGGCATAAATTTTTCTACCCCTTTAATTTGAATCTACTTGTATAGTTATGTTTAAATTGGATTTCTTATGGACAACATATAATTATGTCTTTTTTTTTTTTTCCTATTTTTTGACCAGGCCACATGTTATGTGGGATCTTAGCCCCCCAACCATTCCTATTTTTTGTCTGCTGCTATCTGTCTGCCTTTGTGGTTTTAACTGAGCATTTCAAATAATTCCATTTTCACTCCTTGTTTAGCATATCAGTTATCATTCTTTTTTTTCACCTGTTTTATTGGTTGCCCTAGAATTTATAATATGCATTTACAATTAATTCAACTCCTCTTTCAAATAACTCTATACTGCCTCATGGTAGTGCATGTCCCTTATAATAATTCTAATTCCCCTCTCCTATCTTATATCATTGCTGTCATTTATTTCATATATACATAACCTTATATAGGCTTACTTATTCATAAGTATAGATAATTGAATGTAGTGTTGCTGTTTTTTTGAACAAACTGTTATCTGTTAGACCATTTAAGAAAATAAAAAATTATACTTATTTCTTCAATGCTCTTACTTTCTTTATATAAATCCGTTTCTGACCTATATCATTTTCCTCCTCTCTTAAGAACTATTTAATGTTTCTGTTTCTTTTTTTAATGTTTCTGTTTTTAATGTTTCTTTTCTGTTTTGGGTTTTTTTTAACATCTTTATTGGAGTATAATTGCTTTACAATGGTGTGTTAGTTTCTGCTTTATAACAAAGTGCATCAGCTATACATATACATATATCCCCATATCTCTTCCCTCTTGTGTCTCCCTCCCTCCCACTCTCCCTATCCCACCCCTCTAGGTGGTCACAAAGCACCAAAAAGACAGGCCTACTAGCAACAAATTCCCTCACATTTTGTCTGTAGAAGTCTTTATTTCTCCTTCACTTTTTTTAGTGAGATGCAGTTGATATACAATATCACTTCACTTTTGAAGAATAATTTCACAGGGTAAAGAATTTTTTAATTATTTTCTCTCTCAACACCTTAAATATTTCACTCCACTCTCTTCTTGCTTGTGTAGTTTCTGAAAAGAAGTCACATGCAATTATTATCTTTGCTCCTCTATAGATAACTTTTTGTCTCCTCTGGCTTCTTTCAAGATTTTTTAATTCACCTTTGATTTTCTGTAGTTTGAATTTGATATGCCTAGGTATAAATCTTTTTTGCATTTATCTTATCATTTATCCTGGATCTATGGTTTGGTGTTTGACATTAATTTGGGGAAATTCTCAATCATTATTGTTTCAAATACATCTTCTTTTCCTTTCTTTCTTCCCTTTCTGGCATTCCTATTATACCTATGTTACACCGTTTGTAGTTGTCCCACAGGGCTGGTGTAATTTATTTATATGTTTTTAGTATTTTTTTTCTTTTTGCCTTTCAGTATTAGAAGTTTCTTTTGACACATCCTCAAATTCACAAATTCTTTCCTCAGCTGAAAAATTATCGTTATATTTTTGCCCATCAGAGGCATCCTTCATTTCTGTTAGTGTTTTTAATCTCTGGAATTATTTATTCTTTCTTAAAATTTCCAATTCTCTGCTTACAGTACTCATCTGTTCTTGCATGCTGTCTCTTTTATCCATTAGAGCCCCTAGCATAATAATCATAGTTGTTTAAGTTCACGTTCTGATAATGCTAACATCCCTGTCTTATCTGAGTCTGCTTCTAATGCTTTGTCTCTTCAAACTGGTTTTGACCTGTGGTATGCCTTGTAATTTTGTCTTTATAGTCAAACATGATGTACTGGGTAAAAGGAACTGAGGTAGATAAGGCTTTAGTTAACATGGTGGTAAGTATGGGATGAGGGGAAGCATTCTATAGTGCTATAATTAAATCTTAGTCTTTTAGTGAACCTATGCTTCTGAACTGTGAACTTCACAACTGCTTCTCAGGTTTTCCTTGTCATTTTGTGGGACACTATACCTATAGTGGGCCTCCCCGACATGGAAAGTTACAGTGGGCTGAACCTTATTTCCCTTCCTCCACGTGGAAGGATATAGTGAGCAGGTGTTGAGCATTTCCCTTTCACTAGATCAGTTTGACTCTAATAATACTTCAGTAGTCTAGGTTCTTAAATAGCTTCTTCTAAGGGAAGGCTTTGTTAAGAAGGACAGGATGCTCTGGCATATTTCAAAATGGATCCTGTCCCCTCTTGCTGGAAGCATGAGGGTTTCTTCTCAATATTCACCATGAGAACTTAGTATAGCTCCTGGAGGTAAAACTCACAGAGCGTATCTAGTCAATCCCCACCACCTCCCACCCTCATGACTGGGTCTCCCTGTGGTTTTTACCTCTCTGAGTTTTCCACCCTGAGTCCCAACAACGTGTCAACTACAGTTCAGATTTTCCTATCCCAGTACTGCTTCCTGTGGAGATTTCTGCTTGAGAATTTAGGCTCCAGCAAGTTGTGATTCTTCATGTTTCCCTGTCTGTCCCTCCAATTTGGTGGCAGTGATTTGCCCTGCGACCTCACTTCTTGGAATAATCTGACAGTTGTTGACTTTTCAGTTTGTTCAGCTATTTACTTGTTAGGACAGAGTGACAATTTCTAAGCTCCTTATGTGCTGAACTGAAAACTGGAAAATTATCCTTATATTTTTGTTAGTCTCTTTAAGATAGAATACAACTGAATTTTTAAATCCTATCTTTTAATTGCAAATTTTTGTGATTATTGATACACTTAGATTTCTTCCTCGCATTTTCTCTACTCTTTTTCTTGTTCCTTTTTCCTTTCTTCCTCCTCTGTTTATTTTGATGTATTTGTCATTTTTCATTTCATTTTGGATATATTCGATTTCTATTCTTTTAGTGATTTTGGCATTATATTTAACAAAAGTTATATTTTTCAGTAGCTACATGCTCCTTTTAAGCAATACAGGAAAACAAATCACTCTCTCTCACCACCTCCCTAACTTACAAGGTAATGTTGTTCAGCATTTTAGTTATATCTTTTTTTCATATAACACTGTAAATGTTACTGTTTTTCATGCAAAGTTTATATATAACATACATATTAACCAGTACCTGTGTGCATCATTTATTCTTGCTTCTCAGCCTTTCCGAATTAAATCAAATTCCTTCTCCATGAAATATATTCTACAGGAAGAATTTTTGGTGTAAGTTCTATTAGTGTTAAATGTTTCTACTTCTGTTTGTCTGAAATTGTCTTGATTTTAAGCCCTAATTCTCAAAATATAACTTTGCTTGTTATATAATTTTAGGTTACAAGTTATTTTTTTTATCAGCACACAGAAAATATGATTTAACAGTCTTCTGCTGTGAGTTGGGTTGCCAGTTTACTTAAAAATAAACTGGGTGTTTTCTCCTTTTAATTCCTCTCTGACTTCTAAGAACTTAATTTTATACCTGGTGTTCTAAGTCTATGATATGTTTGGATCGGAGTATCCTTTTATTTATCTTGTGTGAAATAGTTAAATCTAGTGGGTCTCCTGAGTCTGTGTTTTGTTGTCTTGGTCATCAATTTTTACTTTGAATATCATCCCTCGTATGTTTTACCTATTCTTTGTTGATTAGATATGTATTAGACATGCTCATTCTAATTTCAGTGCCTTCTAACCTCTCCTTCATATTTTTCATCTCTTTATCTTTCTGTGCTGTTTTGCAATTCCTCCCTCTGAATTTCACAAGCTTACTAATTATTTCTTTACCTGGGTCGTTTTGCTGTTTAATCCAACCATACCATTTTTAATTTTTGTATTTTCCATTTCTGACGTATTTTTCTCTTTAAAATATTGAATTTATCATGATATTGCAATATTTGAATGCTTTATAGATTTATTTCAAGTATCAATTGTTTTTGGCAGCTCTAGTCATAGAGGCTAGGTTCCTCCCCTATTTTGTGATTCTTATCTCTGGTTTCATTTTCTTGTACTTTATGTTAATATTTTAAGTTGTGTATTGAAAATGCATTCCTCCAGAGATGATATGCTTTTGCTTGCCAGGCTTCTGAGAGCACAACAAATTCAGGGCCATTTTTTAAAGTATTTTAGATTACAGTTGTTTTGTGTTTTATTTTTGTTTTCACCAGATATAAACAAATCTCAAGTGAGATCCAGAAATTGCTTTCAAATACTCAAAGTGAAGTTCCTCCCACACCCTCCCCATCTAGCACCAAGTTTAAATAGACACATTTTGTTTATTTTCCATTTGGGGGGTAAGGTTATTTTTAGTTCTCTCTTATATTGAGCTTGTACTCATCTGGGGTATCAGCTTTATTCCAGTGTCTTCAATTAGGTTTTCTACTTGGGCAGGTTGTAGGATTAGTCCTCTGACCTCTCCCTACCTCATGGTTATCAAAATAAGCTTCGTTTATCACCAGAGTGAAGGAGGAATCTACAGGTTCAAAACTGGCTTGAGTGCACCCTTACCTTTATGGATTGCAACATTCATGCTGTCTTTGCCTTTTGAGGATTCTTCATTTTCTAAGAAATTTATTAAATTTTCTTCCAAATTTGTCTGTTTGTTTATTAGCATTTGTTGTTTATGTTACTGCAACTGCTGTTTTCAGGGAGATGCTTATTCAGGTTATCAAGTTCTCCAAACTGCAGAAACAGAAGTTCCCATTCTTTCCTTAATCTCTCTCTTAATCTCTAAGTATCAGGATTTTATGCCCACAAATCCACTGAAACCACCCTTTTCAACTCCAAAGATTCCCATGTTGCCAAACCCAAATTTTATTCAATACTTCTTACTCAATACTCATCATCATATGACACTGTTACACTTCATTCTTTTTGAAGCGCTTTTTTCCATTGGTTTCCAGGTATCACACTTCCATGGTTCTCGCCTTTTCACACATATTGCTCCTTTGCAGTCATCTCTTTCATCCTCCCCCCTTTATTCTTTAGAGCATATTCAATCATAAGTTGAAATGATAAGTTATTTTCTTACATGTTGTAGCTCCATTACATTTAGACTCTTAACCATCTTGTTTATTGCTATATTCTCGAAACCTAAAATAATGTCTGACACAAAAAAAATAGTGCACCAGTGTGAAAAGCAGCTTAGCTAGTGTTTTAAGGGCAGTGGGGACTCTAGGGCCAGACTGGGCTCAAATCTTCATTCTACTGTGTGCTACAAACAAGTTACCAAATCTTCCCATAACTTACTGTAAAATGGAGATAATAATAGTATCCACCTTAGGACTAAATTGAGTCAATAAAAGTGCTAGAGCAGTTCCTGGCATAAAGTTAACACTCAATAAATATCAACATGCTATTGTAGTAGCAGGCAGCAAATAAATGTTGAATTATCTATGAAATAATTAAATAAATTAAAAACTTAGGAGCTAGTTATTTTTAAGATAGAATAGCTGGTATTAGATCTATTTTCTTTCCCTCTATGAGAAAACGTTCTATAAAAAGAGAATATCCCCAAAATAAAAAGGTATATCATTAAGGAGTTAATTATGGGCATGCTTACTTCAGAATCATAAACTAGGGTTTCCGTAAATATTTCAAATAAAAATGTTAACAGAGATTTTTACCATTGATTCTATGTCACATTTGATCAGTTACATTTCATTTTGATATTGTGTGGCAAGAGTTATTGTCAAATAATCAGAAATAATTGGGGTGAAGAGTATGATAACATTTCTGTCTTTTATTTTTATTCAAAAAATAAATATCAGTGAATGGTCTTCGTCTACTTCAGCAAGTTGAAATACTTTTACATTTGACTTGCTCACTGTATTAGTCAACTTCAAGTAAGTTTTGCTGCAGTAGCAAATCCACATTCTCAATGAGTTTACCTTACAAGGGTAAAGGATTCTCACTTCGTGTCACATAATCATTGTGGGTTGGCTGCAAGGTAGCTTCTTTCCTCCTAACTTTGGGACTCAAGCAGCCTGGACTAAAGGAGCAGCCCCTAGCTACAGAATTGTGTCTTATGACAGAAGGAAAAGACACTATGGCAGAACCATACAGTGGCTCCAAGGTACATACTTAGATGTTGGCACAAAACCCCTTTACTCACATTTATGGCCCAGGCAAATCATATATCAAGAGTGGTGTCAGTGAAGCAGGAAGCCATAATCATCTTGTGAAGAGGGGCAATGCAAGTCACATGTCCAAACATGATATTGAAAGTGTAGGGATGTATAATCTCAAAATACAGAGGAAATAATTATACTTAAATATCTCCCATACCAATATTAGAAGGAGGTGGGTGGGGGCACACATGTAATCTAAATATATACTTTAAATCATTCTTGAAAGACCATTTTCATAAACAATAAAAGAGAGCAGCTTTCATTATAGTTAATTCATCAATTTAACCAGTCATAATGACAATACATATTATTACATTATTTGCCTACAGTTATTACAATTAATTATGAAACTGGCAAAAATGGACAATTTGTGTTATGCCATAGTCTGTCATTCATTGGAAACAGAAGTTAGGGCTCCTTGATTAATGAATTTAGACATGTAGTAAGACTCAACTTCTTCTAAAATTTTCCTATATAAACTGTACACTTTTTTTCCTCCTACTGCTTAATTTATGATATTAGTTTCTTGAATAATTAACTATACCAGGAACTGAGATACAAGAAAGATAGACTCAGCCTCCTTTATTTTTCAAAGCAAGACATCCAGAGACAAAGATGCAATAATTTTTGTAATTTCATGGAAATTTTCAGGGGAAAGTACCAATTTCACGGTGACATCTAGGGAAATGTGATGATTTCATGCAGATTTAATTCTCTGTGCCTAAACCATCCACAAACACAGCTCACATGAGTGTAAAAACAGACAGCTTTCTGTAGAATTTTCAGTATTTTAATTATAAAAATGAATGAAAAGGTGAAGTAGAGAACTTTGAAAGAGAATTTGCTATTATAAAAATTAGAGGAATAATCATATATTCTCTTGAAGAAAACTATTCAAAAATATGAATTTAGATTAAAAAAACATTTCAAATCAAAAACAATTCCCCATTGGCAAATTTCTAATTTAATTTTGGTACAAATTGCCAATTTTTCCACAAGTAACACAAACTGTCATTTGACAACAGCTTACAAAATCAGTTTGATTACTGATGTAAAAAAGACTTTCAGTTAACTTTTAAATACATTTAAAAAATATTATATCATAAAAATGGGAGGGCTTCCCTGGTGGCGCGGTGGTTGGGAGTCCACCTGCTGATGCAGGGGACACGGGTTCGTGCCCCAGTCCAGGAAGATACCACATGTCGCAGAGCGGCTGGGCCCGTGAGCCATGGCACGTCCGGAGCCTGTGCATCCGGAGCCTGTGCTATGCAACGGGAGAGGCCACAACAGTGAGAGGCCCGCGTACCACACACACACACAAAAAAAAACAAATAGGGAGAAGACTCAAATCAAAAGAATTAGAAATGAAAAAGGAGAAGTAACAACTGACACTGCAGAAATACAAAGGATCATAAGAGATTACTATAAGCAACTATATGCCAATAAAATGGACAACCTGGAAAAATGGACAAATTCTTAGAAATACACAACCTTCTGAGACTGAACCAGGAAGAAATAGAAAATATGAACAGACCAATCACAAGCACTGAAATTGAAACTGTGATTAAAAATGTTCCAACAAACAAAAGCCCAGGACAAGATGGCTTCACAGGCGAATTCCATCAAACATTTAGAGAAGAGCTAACACCTATCCTTCTCAAACTCTTCCAAAATATACCAGAGGGAGGAACACTCCCAAACTCATTCTACAAGGCCACCATCACCCTGATACCAAAACCAGACAAAGGTGTAACAAAGAAAGAAAACTACAGGCCAATATCACTGATGAACATAGATGCAAAAATCTTCAACAAAATACTGGCAAACAGAATTCAACAGCACATTAAAAGGATCATACAATATGATCAAGTGGGGTTTATCCCAGGACTGCAAGGATTCCTCAATATACGCAAATCAATGTGATACAGTATATTAACAAATTGAAGGAGAAAAACCATATGATCATCTCAATAGATGCAGAGAAAGCTTTCGACGAAATTCAACACCCATTTATGATAAAAACCCTCCAGATAGTAGGCATAGAGGGAACTTACCTCAACATAATAAAGGCCATATATGACAAACCCACAGCCAACATCGTCCTCAATGGTGAAAAACTGAAAGCATTTCCACTAAGATCAGGAACAAGACAAGGTTGCCCACTCTCACCACTATTATTCAACATAGTTTTGGAAGTTTTAGCTTCAGCAATCAGAGAAGAAAAAGAAATAAAAGGAATCCAAATCGGAAAACAGGAAGTAAAGCTGTCACTGTTTGCAGATGACATGATATACTATGCATAGAGAATCCTAAAGATGCTACCAGAAAACTACTAGAGCTAATCAATGAATTTGGTAAAGTATCAGGATACAAAATTAATGCACAGAAATCTCTTGCATTCCTATACACTAATGATGAAAAATCTGAAAGTGAAATTAAGAAAACACTCCCATTTACCATTGCAACAAAAGGAATAAAGTATCTAGGAATAAACCTACCTAAGGAGACAAAAGACCTGTATGCAGAAAATTATAAGGCACTGAAGATGATACAAGTGGATGGAGAGATACCATTTTCTTGGATTGGAAGAATCAACATTGTGAAAAAGACTCTACTACCCAAAGCAATCTACAGATTCAATGCAATCCCTATCAAACTACCAATGGAATTTTTCACAGAACTAGAGCAAAAAATCTCACAAGTTATATGGAAACACAAAAGACCCTGAATAGCCACAGCAATCTTGAGAAAGAAAAACTGAGCTGGAGGAATCAGGCTCCCTGACTTCAGACTATACTACAAAGCTACAGTAATAAAGACTGTATGATACTGGCACAAAAACAGAAATATAGATCAATGGAACAGAATAGAAAGCCCAGAGATAAACCCACACAGATATGGTCACCTCATCTTTGATAAAGGAGGCAAGAATATACAATGGAGAAAAGACAGCCTCTTCGATAAGTGGTGCTGGCAAAACTGGACAGCTATATGTAAAAGAATGAAATTAGAACACTCTCTAACACCATACACAAAAATAAACTCAAAATGGATTAAAGACCTAAATGAAGGCCAGACACTATTAAATTCTTAGAGGAAAACATAGGCAGAAAACCCCATGACATAAATCACAGCAAGACCCTTTTTGACCCACCTCCTAGAGAAATGGAAATAAAAACAAAAATGAACAAATGGGACCTAATGAAACGTCAAACCTTTCGCACAGCAAAGGAAACCATAAACAAGAAGAAAAGACAACCCTCAGAATGGGAGAAAATATTTGCAAATGAAGCAACTGACAAAGGCTTAATCGCCAAAATTTACAAGCAGCTCATGCAGCGCAATATCAAGAAAACAAACAACCCAATCCAAAAATGGGCAGAAGACCTAAACAGACATTTATACAAAGAAGATATACAGATTGCCAACAAACACATGAAAGGATGCTCAACATCACTAATCATTAGGGAAATGCAAATGAAAACGACAATGAGGTATCACCTCACACTGGTCAGTATGGCCACCATCAAAAAATCTAGAAACAATAAATGCTGGAGAGGGTGAGGAGACAAGGGAACCCTCTTGCACTTTTGGTGGGAATGTAAACTGATACAGCCACTATGGAAAACAGTATGGAGGTTCCTTATAAAACTAAAAATAGAACTACCATACAACCCAGGAATCCCACTACTGGGCATATACCCTGAGAAAAACCATAATTCAAAAAGTCATGTAGCACAATGTTCATTGCAGCTCTATTTACAATAGACAGGACATGGAAGCAACCTAAGTGTCCATGAACAGATGAATAAAGAAGATGTGGCACATATATACAATTGAATATTACTCAGCCATAAAAAGAAACAAAATTGAGTTATTTGTAGTGAGGTGGATAGACCTAGAGTCTGTCATACAGAGTGAAGTAAGTCAGAAAGAGAAAAACAAATACCGTATGCTAACACATATATATGGAATCTAAACCAAAAAAAAAATAATGGTCATGAAGAACCTAGGGGCAAAGCGGGAATAAAGATGTAGACCTACTAGAGAATGGACTTGAGGATATGGGGAGGGGGAAGAGTAAGCTGGGACAAAGTGAGAGAGTGGCATGGGCATATATACACTACCAAATGTAAAATAGAGAGCTAGTGGGAAGCAGCCGCATAGCACAGGGGGATCAGCTCGGTGGTTTGTGACCACCTAGAGGGGTGGGATAGGGAGGGTGGGAGGGAGGGAGATGCAAGAGGGAAGAGATATGGGGATATATGTATATGTGATTCATCTTATTATAAGGCAGAAACTAACACACCACTGTAAAGCAATTATACTCCAATAAAGATGTTAAAAAATATTATGATATGACTACTCACGGATCTGTGTACATATGGATATTGCTATGTATGATCTTCGTTACTACATCAGGACATAAACAGCCAGGCCTTCAGTTTCAGTTTTTGTCCCACATAAAAATGATAAATTCTCACTAAATCTTTTTCAGACACAGAGTTCTTATAACAGCTGACAGCTAATAGAAGCAACACACAAAGAAATGATGCAACAAAAACTTCTTAAGGGTCAAACTACCTCCTGCATAAAGATTTTCTTCAAAGCCCCCTTCTTAGTGTATCTCCAGAACCTATTATTTTTCGATTCTATGTTAGCTCATTAGAAGACCTCACAAGAGTCTTTTCATCTTGGCAAGAGAAGGAAATAAAGGAATTAGGTTAAGGAAGCAATAGGAATATACAAGGTAACACAGTTATTAGTGTTCTTGGCATCTCCTAACCAGACTGCAGCAACTGAAACTTCACTGTTTAACTGCCTGCTTTACACACAATGCAGTTATTCACACATGAAAAAATATTCAGTAAATATTAAATTACAAAACAAGGAATTGTGTCTGTGAATATAATGTAATAAGAGGTATCCTGATGATGGTAACCAGACCAAAAGTAAAACCAAGAAAAAAGTACTAAAAATGACTTGGGTAGGTAACTATTTTAAAGTCAACTATGATTGTGGAAAAGTTAAGGTGACTACTTTAAAATCTGCTAAAATTGTGAAACATCTGTATTTTTTCCAGAAACACAACTCACTTTAAGTATAGGGACAACCTGTGTATAATTATATTTGCACCTTGACTGTTTTCCTATGAGTGAAGTTACACATTTATATCTGTACACCCATACAAACTCATGAATTATGTCAAGAATCACAACTCAACCATTTTCAGACTTTTATGATAAAATAAAAATATACCAATGAACATTTCTAGTGATTATGACTGCTTTGGTTTTCTTTATTAGTGGTAATGGGAACTGAATTACAGCAATTATTCTCCATATAATTCTCTCCTTTCCCTTTAAGTTGGCAAGACACATTATTTTCTCTGCTATCCCAGTTAGTACTTTAAAAATACCTTATTAACTATGTACTTTTGATTATCAAAGACACTGTTGCCAGAACATACCAAGCACAGAATAGAGTGGCACAAATAGGGTGTGGGAAGGTAGGTAGATAGTCAGGACCAGATCGTGCACAGCCCTTCAGCTGGGAAATGGAGGTCAGATTGTATTTTAGAAGCAGTAGGAAGCTTACAGCATTGTTTTTATAAGCAGTGTTGGAACATGCTCTGATTTACATTTTGAATATGTCCCTCTGGTGTACGTGGAGAATGGTTTGGAAGTGGGCATGAGTAGAAGCCTTGCATGTCAGGCTAACGTGTCTGGAGTAATGAGATAATTGCTAACAGTAGAGGAATAGGACCAATTCTATACATTTTCTAAAGAGAATTCTTTAGAATTCTAAAAGCTATTGGAAAGCTATTGTAAATAGGCAAATGTGTGTGGAAACAATATGGCCTGAAGCAGAGAAATGGCAGTAGGAGTGAAAAATACAACACCTACATGAGAGAAAACAGAAAAATTTGCCTATTTTGGTAACTTAGACACGGAGGTTAGGATGAGAGGACAAATAAAGCCATTACCAATATCTTATGCTAGCAATCTGTAGGGGATAACAATTTAAGAAACATAAGATGTTGAACAGAATTTGGGGGAGCAACTCAAAGTTTGAAGATGTTGTAATAAAAAATAAATGACATGAAGACATAGAACAAATTGTTGAAAATCATCTGTAGTAAAGAAGTCTAGATTTGACAGCCATTAAAATAGCTAAAAGTCATAAGAATACATAAATTCACTCAAGGCAAGTATAAAGATGAAAAGAGAGATGGTGATAGAACCTTGAACATCAATTATATGTAAGCAATGGGTCAAGGCTGAAAGCATATACCAGGTCTCTCTAAACAGCCTATGATAATATCTTCTGTAATCAAGTGAATAATGCATCATGTGATTTAGGCTAATTAATGTCCCACAATTCTAAATAGCAAACTGAGGACATTTAGTCCCTATCTTAATATCTTAATAACGTCTGATAATCAATATACTCAACTATTTCTAAATGTCTCTTCAGTGTCCTCATCAATAATGGATATTGAACTTTTATATTTTGGCTAATGTTCTCAAAGACATGAGATAGCACCAGTTGCTGGTAGCAAATTTTTTTAACTTGCAACAGCATGAACACAAATCTGTTAAATACACTGACATTATCAATGTGGAAATAGCTATTATGGAATAGCAACTGATCATCACTACTGAACCCGAAAGACCATGGTTGGTTCAGGGAAAGTATTTCCTATGGTCAGACTAAATTATTGCCATATGCATTATTTATTTTCTCTGCACTGCCATGACAATAACAACTCAGAAAAAACAGGAATGTTTGGCATTGGGGGTCTTGTAAATGAATATGGATTTTTTAAAAAGCTCTCAAGCAACACGTGGGTGAGGAGTACAACTCGAAGCTGTAAGAAATGGAATTATAATAAAAATTATTTCAGTGCTTCTAGGGTAAAATTTGGACTTTCTGATTCTAGGTAAAGTTATTATATCCTAAATGGTAAAGCTGACTATAGGTGCAAGAAAACTTGGGTCACTTGATAATACTAATTATGCATTATTTTAAAGCAATACTTGATATAACGTGACCCTTATGAAGAGAGCAACCAGTTACAGTTTTGCTCACCACTGTGCCTGGAACTGAATAAATTTTAAAATATTTATTAAATCAATATATGAATGAATACATGCATGTATACAATGCAGTAATTTAACCATAACACTAAATTCATGGTAAGAAAGATGTTCCTATCAAAAAAAAAAAAAAGGAAGCAACAGAGAACCCAAGAAACTCTAATTCCAGTTGAAGAGATTAATTTACATTTTTTGTACACATTCATATCAATGCCTCTAACTCAAAGTGATGTTTCATATTTTATGGATTTCTGGGGAAAATAATACTGACTTGTTTGCTTCTCAAATTATTTTTTTCTTTAAAATAAAATACAGCTTACAACTCTAACATATTCTCCTTAAATGGACTGGATAACATATGTTGTTGAAAACAGACATACTTGATTAGACAGCCTAGTTAACTGATAGTGCTGGCTAATGTGATCAGTGCATATAGCTGAAACAGTCAATTATGAAACTGAGGAAGACAAAATGAAGGCCAATATTTCAGAGTTCTATTGCAGAGTGAAATAAATGAATAGTTACCCTGGTGTTTGGATTCTGTTTGAAATGTTACATGTGGCATTTTCCCACAAAAGATGCAATTAACGTCACGGCTGGCACTGTCATACTGCATCGGAAACACTTCACTGGATGTCTGTCAAAATCAAAGCAGCTGTCATAATTTAACATAAAGAAAACTATTATAAAGAATTTCCTGTATACTGATGTGAAGTCAAACCAGTAATTATACAGATAACAGCCAGAAATTCAGACTAGAAAATTAATATATTTTTCCCCGCAAAATACTTTTGCTTTACCCTTTCTTGAGATTTTTTTTGAAGATGTGACTTTGAAAAAGGAGCAACTCACAAAGTTGGTAGTACTATTATGACATTAACTTGCCATTCTAAGGAGCAAAAGGCATTTTTTCCCCACCAAGTGCCACCTCAGTTGCCTGCCGTAAAAAATGTAGCATTTTAGTTCTTATAACTTGCCTATCCTTAGGACAACATGTTACTCCTTTCAGTCTCAAGATGATTGGGTTTCTACAGAGACATTCATTCCGGTTATTGAGAAGAAGCATAGACAACTCACAAAGCAAGCAAGTGATCTTACAAATAAAGATAAACTTCAGGGACCTGAGATTGTATATATTGTATATTTGTGAAATACAAGTACACAATTTCACACTTGTGAAATACAATTTCCTTTTTTCTTTCACTATTCTACAAATAAAAAGCTTTTGAACATAAAATCTAAGAGAAGATACATTTATGCATTTCTGGAATGTAGTTAGCATTTTGCAGGTGCCTGTCTGTGAGACATTTAAAGATACATTGTAAATAGACCTGGACCAGAACTTTTTGATATGACCTTGAGAGAGTCGTTTTACCTTCCTAATTCCACATTCCTTTGCTTTCAAAAACAGGGATTTTTCCCCTTCTTAATTTAAGCTTTAGAAAAACAAAACATTATATGGTTATTAAAAATATACTATCCCCAAGAGATACTGATTTTAAGGTCACATAAGTATGGGAATCATATCTACTTCACCCCCTTCTCAGCGACTAAAACATCTTTCATTTGAAGTATATGACAAAAATTTGTTTTAATTTGAGGAACGCCGTGAACTGCACCTTACTGAATAAGAACAAATCATCTTGGTATCTATGAGAAGCCTTTCTTGGAAGAATGGATTGAGAGTTAGTAGCTCAATACCTAGAAAAGAAGTTCCAAAGACTTTTGTGTTTTCAGAATTTAAAAGATAATTTACCAACTCATTGGTTAAAAGACCACTACAGACTCTGCAAGGATCTGAAGCTGCAAGGACTCATTACCCATTACTGCAGGGCACAGGTTGCATCTGTCAGACCAATCTCCAGACATAATTTTGTTTGGCAGTAAGATAAAATAATAATAATAGATCAATCACATGCCAATTGACTTCAAAGAATCCAAAAGACCCCATTTGAACTATGTAAATTTTTTTGACAATAAAATATAAAATACATAAGCAAGTTTAAAAGGTAGAGTTGCTGATATTCCTGTTAATAAGATAAGTGAGAATTTAGGTAACTGATTGAAAAAATAAGAGAATGGTCACCAATTCTGTGTTGTTTTTGTCTGGGTACAAAGTCATATGATGGCATGTAGAGTGTGGGAGGAGTCTGACCAAAGTGCCCACTCCCCAGAAAAACAAAAATCACTTTAGTTTGGAAAGGGGAGCTAAACTCTGCTTCATTTGAAATTCTGTCATTTTTTTTTTAAAAAAAGGCTGCACAAATCAATCAACAAAACTTTTCAACAAATAGTGATGAAGCAATTGGATATCCAAAGGCAAAACAAATTAAACTTAACCTAAGAATCACATTTTATACAAACATAACTCAAAATGAATCACAAACCTAAATGTAAAATTAAAACTATAAAGCAAAATGAAATTTTGATAAATTGGACATCGATAACAGTATCAACTTGCTTTGCTAGAGGCCCTGTTAAAGGATGAAAATACAAGCTACAGACAGAGGACAAAATACGCGTTTGCAAATCACATATGCAACAAAGGATGAGGCTATAGAATACATAACTCCCAAAACTCAACGATTTAAAAAAAAAACAATTAGAAATGGGAAAATCACAGGTGTGAATGTAGAAAGGTAGAGCCCTCTGGAAAACAATTTGACAGTCTCTTTAAAAATTAAACATGCAATTACCATATGACTCTGCAGTTGTACTTCTGGGCATTTATCCCAGAGGAAAGAATAGTTACACTCACACCCATAAAAAAACAGTACACAAATGTTTATAGCAGTTTATTTGTAATAGCTAATAACTGGAAACAGCACAGATGTCCTTCAACAGGTAAATGATTAAACAAACCACAGTAAATCCAGAGCAGAGAATACTACTCAGCAATAAAAAAAAAGAAGTACTGATACACACAAAAACTTGGATAAATCAGAGAATTATGATGAGTGAAAAAAAATCAATCCCCAAAGGTTCGATATTATATATTATAGACTGAATGTTTTGTGTCCCTCCAAAATTCCTATGTTGAAGCCCTAACCCCGCAATGTGATGGTATTTACAGGGTTAGATGGGGTCATGAGGGTGAAGACTTCATGATGGGAATAGTGCCCTATGAGAAGAGATACCAGAGAGCTTGCTGACACTCTCTCTCCATAACGTGAGAACACAATTAGAAGGTACTCTTCTCCAAGAAGAGAGCTCTCATTAGGAACTGAATCGGTCAACACCTTCATCTTGGACTTTCCAGCCTCCAGAACTGTGAGAAAATAAATTGCTGTTGTTTAAGCCATCAAATCTATTATATTTTGTTATGGCAGCATAAGCAGACTAAGACACTGTATGATTCCATTTATACGGCTTTTTTTTCTGGTACGCCGGCCTCTCACTGTTGTGGCCTCTCCCATTGCGGAGCACAGGCTCCGGACGCGCAGGCTCAGCGGCCATGGCTCACGGGCCTAGCCGCTCCACGGCATGTGCGATCTTCCCGGACCGGGGCACGAACCCGTGTCCCCTGCATCGGCAGGTGGACTCTCAACCACTGCGCCACCAGGGAAGCCCTATATGACTTTTTTGAAAAGACAAAATTATGGGACTAGAAAACTGATTATTGGTTGCCAGGGGTTAAGGAATGGGTAGGGACAGGAGAAAAAGTGTGGCTAAAAAATAACAATATGAGGGATTGTTATGGTGGGGAAAACGTTTTGCTTCTACACTCTCTCAATGTTAATATCCTGGTTATTGTATTATAGCTTAGAAAAATGCTGCTATTGGAGCAAACAGAGTAAAGGGTACATAAGATCTCGCTGTATTATGCTTTATAAGTAATACATGTGAATCTACAATATCTCAAAATTTAAAAAAGTTTAATTAAAACTGGATATGAATCTCAAAGAAAGAAAGGAAGAGGGAGAGAAAATAATAGGGTCTAGTATTCCCAGTAAGAATCAAAAGATACAGATGAATCAGGATAAAATTCCTACTGTAATAAAGGAGACTCTGCCTCCTTTTCATACTTACTAAAGAGAGTAGAATTTAGAAGGGATTTGGTTTGGAGAAAGTCCCCTCAAGTAAAGAATATTCTTTATTTTCAAGATGCATTGCTTTTTAGAATAACCCATCAAGCATCCAAAATGGTCATCTGCCCTTACAAATTGCCAGGGATTTTACTGTTAGCTCAATGTTCTCTTTGCTAAAGTATTTCATATAACAACATTTGCTTTATGGGTTTTGTTAGCCAAGGTATCAATGAGAAAGAAGTTCCTGTGTCATAGACAAAAAACTGCAAAACATTTTGGGGTATTATGATATATAAAAAGGGCTTGATTCTACACTTCACGAATGAAATTGAATGCCAACCTTCCTCTAATAAAATAAATAAGTAAAAGAGTAATCGGATAGAAAATTACATGGTTTGCATTACAGGTATTATCACTTGTCAAAGGTAGAAAGGGAGGGAAACAGCTGAACTCTTCACTATTCTATTTACTATTTTATCCTTTTACCAAGTACATTTCCATTAAATCTGGGTTTTATGGGCTGATTTCACAGCGGAACACCCAGAAACAGCCTTTAGAAAGGAAAGAATTGTCTTTTTAAAGTGTAAAGGAATCCATGCATTTATTGATTTTCTTGTCTTTCCCTTCAAATCCTTTGAAATATGATCAAAAAAGTGTCTCCATTTTATATACCACAATCTCCCTTTAATAGCTTTTTCTCCACAACAGAGTCAGAGCTCTGCCTTTCTAACTAAAGAGGAAAAAGCTGTCTCAGAGGGAAAAATAACAACAAGTTAAGCCAACTCTAAGCCACCATTAAACATGTGAACATTTGGAAGGTCAGGAAAGGGCTGTCTGGTGGCTCAACTCTGTCTTGGCTACTCTGCCCAGCAGAGCCCCACAGGGCACAGACCTAGATGACCTGGTTGATTCTTTTCCCTCATTTCCTAGGCACTGCACACCTACCCTCATTTCCCATGCTACACCCATGGTATTACAATACCTCCCAGTCCCAGCAGCAAGAAGGAACAATCTTCTGTCAAGTCATGTAATGTTTAGGCCCTTAAACATGTGTCTTAACTAGTTCCTGATTTTTGAATTCCACCAACAAAACTCTTGCCAGAATATATCAACAAACACAATGTGGGGAAATTTCCAGATATGGAAAATTTGTTCTCTCACAAAAGCATTTTTGAAATTATTTTTAGACAGCTCTGACAGGTAGAAATAACTTTTTATATTGAGGTGAAAATATGTGCCAGATGCTTCTAATTCTAATCCTTGGGGCTATTCAAGATAAGTTAATCCCTCTCTTATGTGACAGCCTGCATAATACTTGAAGACAGTAAACATAGCCACCCTAAAATTTCTCTTCATCATGTCTTGTCCCACTCTATTCTCATATGGCTTTAGCGTTACTCTAAGATTTCTTCCATCCTGATTTTTACCTGTTGGGTAAGCAACCATTAGACTGTAATCGTTTTAAAGAACAATATCCTTTGGTAAATGTGTGGGTTAAGTATGGATTCAAAACTTGACTCTGGCACTTACTAACTCCATGGCTTTTGCAAGTAGTCCACCCCTGTATTGCCTCAATTTCTTCATTTGTGGAATACTGAAGACACAAGTACATATCTCATAAGGTTTTCACGTGGATTAAATGTGTTCATACATGTAAAGAATCTAAACAGTGGCTGGCAGATAGTGATCATTAACTGTTTGCTACCATCATCACTGCCCCTGATATACTCTTAGAAGCATTAGGTGAAACAGGATGGTCACTACACTCATTCTTCACTAATCTTCTTTAATGTGGGCTAAGCTCTGATTTGACTTTTGATACTTAAATAACATATAACTCATTAAGTCTCTAAGAATTCAAGAAAATGGACAAAGGATAAGCACCTAAGGCTTTGATGAAGAAGTTGGTCTTGAAGTAGATACTAGAATAGAATTAAGTTTGGACAGAGCAATGTCAGGATCCTTTTTAAGTAGGGTAAGTTGGAAATGGTGTGTGCTTGCAGACCATCACATAGCCTGCCTAGTTGAAACAGAAAAGACAAATGATTGATTAGAGAAAGATAATTTGTAAAAGGTCCATTGAAACCAATGCAATTATGAAAGACTTTGGACTCTGCTGCAATGGGAGTTTCAGGTAGAGCATGGTCTGTGCTCACTCTAGGTTTCTGACACAGCTAGAAGCAGGAGGAAATTGGATATTGGACTAATATTAATGTCTAGTACACTGCCTCTGTAGTTTTCATTTTTTTAACTAGGAAACAACTCTTGTTGTTTAAGTTAGTTTAACTTGGATTTTAAGGTACTTACAACTAAAAAAGAGTGAGGGGCCATATAGCAGTGTTAACATAAAGCATGGGCTTGGCACCAAATGGAGCTGAATTCAAATCCTGCATCTGCCATTTAAGAGCAAATTATTTAACCTTCCTAATTTCTTCATTAAAAAAAAAACAAAAAACAGAATTTCAAAGGATTGTCATTGGTTCTAAACAGAACACATGGAGTGACATTTTTCTAAAGAAAAAAAAAAACATCTGAATTGGCTGAGGTGGAGACAGAAATACAGAAAATTGCCTTTTGGGAGGGGTCACATTTACCTTGGCAAACAGCTTGTATGTAACTTTGACATTCTAATCAGAATTACAGAAATAACTATATTAGTTCTATTTTCCTATCCATCCCCGACTCCCCTCAAATTAGATATTTTGGTCCCTGTTAGGAACTGCTTTATTGAAGCAGGTCCCTGCCCTTGGTCTATAAGGAATCTCTCTTTTAAATTATATTATCTGATTTTATACACACACACACACACATATTCTCATATTCAGTTCTACCTCTTCAGAAAATGTTGAAAATGTTATGTGATCAGGAGTGTGGTGGTATTGCAGGTTCTATGCAATGTGATTCAAAGGAGCATAGACACTACCCTTTTGACAATTTTGCCTAGGAAAAACTTAAATGACCTCATTAATTCCTTTCTGGTTCAATGGTTGAAGAAATTCTCCCCAGAGTTTGGCAGTGCAACCACAGTGTAAGTTACTACATTCTCACCTGAATATGGGCCTTGACTCTTCCACCATTACCTACCCATGTCTGCTTAAATAGTTTTAGGTTGAATTACGGAGCTAAGAACAACTCTGTCACGGATAAAAATTGTACTTAGCGGCAAGGAGAGAAAAGGTCCATCACCATGTGATCTCTACCTTCCGCAAGGGAGAGAGCTAGAGTACATTTGTAAATGACTTTAAAATGTGAAACAGAACAGGGAGATTTCCCTCACCACTCCCAGGTCCCACTGGGGTCCTGACAGCCTCACCCTGCACTGGGGAGTATCCTAATGAAGGAAAGGAGAGAAGCCCTGTTGGTGAGATCATTGTTACACAAATCACTGTTATTCACAGATGAGGCAAACTTGCACTTCCACACCCTGCCAGCTCTTTCTCCCAGCTTTACTTTCTCAGACACACTATTATTAGGAATGACATCTTGGCACAGAAAATGCCAATTATCTAGCGCTGTAATGACATTTCTGGAAGTACTGTATAAGAAAATGTTCCATAAAATTGTGTTTTAGGGGCCAGGTCAGGGACTACAGAATAAAAGAGATAAAATATCATTTTTGTGAGTTTATTACATGAAGAGAAATCATCATAACTACGAATCTGAAACTGAAGTTGATAGCACTTTCTATTTACTTGTCAGGAAACTAGAATAAGATGGGAAGGAAGTCATATTATTTTATTTCATTCTTTACCTTGTAAAAGAAAGAATTCTGGCTTTAAGCAAGCTGCAGTTATTCAGTACTATTTAAGGCACACAAAATAATGCAGTGACAACACATAACACAGAGGATTAATATGATAATAATAAATATGAGGACCAGATCATGACATAATTTTTAAAAGGTAATTTTATAACCATATTTTGGCTATAATATTGGCTATAATATTTTAGGTTAGTTGGCTATAATACTGGGTACTTGGCTATAATATTTAAATAAGTATAATATTTATTTAAATATTTTAAATATATAATATTTAAATTTAGGTACTTGGCTATAATATTTTAGGTTAGTTGCAGATAAGCAAGCAAACGTACCCTTTGCATTCTAGAAACTGATGCTTTCAAGTACACTTATATGAAAGAATTAATGACCACGTTCAGTGCTGTTTTTATGAAAAGTACATATAAGTTCTGGAACATACTCATTCCTCATCTCCTGACACCTCGTGATTCTTCTCCAATAAAACTGAATTTAATGATTTAGATTTAATTTGATTAACGTTAAATTTTAAACTCTAATGAAATATCAATTTAAATAAATCATAATGCTTAACTATTAATGAGGATTAAAAAGTTAAATCATAAAACTTAAATATTAATGATGAGAGAAAATGTATAATCTATTGAATTCCTTAATACAATGAATATACTTTCTCATAAAACAATGCCAAAATCCACTACCTACATAAAATTCTGTACCTTGGCCATGTTCTCATTTCCCTCACTGTCAACAATGGAGAAGAACTAGCAGTATCCACAATGATTTTAAGTATTTTATTTTGAGTGGAGAAGAACTACAAAGGCACAGTAGAAATTCTACTTAACTACATTCTAAGAATCTATTATCAAACATCCCCCTTGTTTGCTGGTATTCTTCTGTGATAGACAACAATGAGATATTCTGTATTCATTCACATAAAGAGAAATGAGACTGATGCACTAACTTAAAGGAAGGTGTATTACAAAAATATTGTTTATATTATACAGGAATAAATGAAAAGGACTATATCTATTTTGACAAATGGTAATTCTTCTAAACTAAAAAATAATAAAACTATTCTTGTTGAATAAAGCAGAAATTCATAAAGTAAAAATTAGTCTCCCATGACCTTTGACCAGTCCTACACTTTAAAGACGTATTTACCATATTTTAACTAATCCCCGATGACGTATATCAATCATTTAACTTCTATTTTTACACTGTTTTAGTACTTCTTATTTTCAGCAATGTGGTAATCAACATTACTGAACACAAATCTTTGCACACAGTGTTAGCGTCTAAACACTGAATCCCTGGAACTGGAGTTGCTGAGTCAATGAGGTCTGCACATTAAGAAATCTTGATAGATATAAACCAGACTTAAAACTGAACAAATTTACATTGCCACAAATAGTGTATGAGAGTTTTTCTTATTTTAATTTACTGAAAACTGTCTATCAAAAGTATTCTCTTTCTTTGCTAAGCTAGTTAATGATTTTCTAAAAAGTGTTTCATTATTTTACATTTATTTAACTAGGAAGACTGAGCAGCCTTTTATATGTTTAGCAGTTTTTACATTTCTTCTTCTATGTTCTTTGTAACTACATTTAGAAAAGTGAAAAAGATATTATGACAAATACATTAATATTGCTCCCAGTAAACAAAAGAATTAATGGTGACATCTGTCAATATTTCCTTATTTTTAAGAAATAAAAAACAGCACTGATGAGGTTGAAGTTCTTTGCCTTCTCCAAGTTTCCATCCCTCCTCTTTTCTCTTTTCCCAGACACAAATTCACTGACTCGTATTTGAGTATATACTTTCTATCTACATATTTCTAGTTATATACCCTTAGTGGTTTTGTTTTATATAAATGTCAAATGGTACTTATTGTCCTATAACTTAGTGTTTTATTCAACATTATATATTTTTAAATGATCAGTATTGAGACTGTAGCTCTAGCTCATGAATTTTAACTGCTAAATATTTCATTGTATATCTCATTTTATTCATCCATTTTTTAAAAAATTGATATTTGTGTTGTTTTTCTATTTGCCTCTTTAAGAATAAATCAAAAATTTTATACATATTTCCTTGAAAGGAACGTGAAAGTCTCCCTAGGGCAAGGCTTCTTAAATTTTAATGTTCACAAAAACGACCAGGGGATCTTGGTAAACTCTAGGTTCTGATTTAAGGGGTCTGAGAGACTACATTTCTAACATATTCCCAGGTGATGCTGCCGCTACTGGTCCAAGGACCTCACTCTGAGTTGAAAGGGTAGCATGTAACTAGAAAAACAATTGCTAGGTATACCATGTACGTAGCAGATATCTAGGAGACAATAAGTAGTTTTCAATACTAGTAGATGTCTAAGAGAATTTCCCCCCTCATTCTCACCAACACTTAGCACTGGGATACACCTTTCTTTTAAAGTGTGTAGCATGTCATATCTGGGAATTTCTTTCAAACAATTGAAGCCTATTGTGCAAATTTTAATTCATTTTACTTTTTGACTTGATCCTAGTTATTTTTTCCCTTTGATTGAATCATACATTGTTATAAATTAAACAGTTTCTCTTCAAAGAAAACAAGAAATTGCTAGTAATGTCTGATGCTTTAACAATAGTTCTATTCAAATCAGTCACTCTAGATACTCACACTACGTTTTCATTTACTCCAAAAGGTGAGCCAATTTCTCCTGCCTTGAGCTGCATTTCTTGGAGAGTGGTATCAACATAAATAGAAATAAAAATGGATATTACTGTGTTGAGATGACAACCGTTACCTGGTTGATGGCAATTGTAAGGTGCCACTGCCTTTAGGACACATCATGGTTTCAAAAATGTCTAAATGAAAAAAGTGCATTTTATAACTTCTTATGGTGACATGTCAATTATCCCAACGCTATTTATTGAACAGGTAATTATTTTTCCACTGACCTGTGGTATTTCTTATATTCAAGATGCATGCATGCTTGGGTCTTCCTCAGGAATTTCTATTCTTTCCACTAATCTATTTCTTTATCCCTGCATCAGTAATATATATACTCTTCTATCCATGAGAGTATATGTCTTGATAACTAGATGGGTGCATCACCACAATACTTCTCTTCTCTTTCTTAATGCGTATTTTCTTTATCATCTTGGTTCTTCTTAGACATTTATTATTGTATTTGAACTTTAAATTCAGCTACTCAAATTCCATATGCAAACCATATTGGGGTTTTGACAGGAATTGTAGCAAAATTTTGGCATAAATTGAGCCTTCTCATCCCTCAGTATTCTTCATGCTGATATATCTTTCAATAGCATTTTAATTTTTTCACTAATATTCTGCACATGCCTTGAGAAATTATTTCTGAAAACTACTAGTTTTATGGCTGCTGTGAAGAGACTTGATAGTCCCATTGAAAATGCTGGTGACAAAATATTTTTATATGTTAATCCTTTTATACATCACTATTTCTTAATTATCTTATTCTAATTGGATTTTCTATGTAGGCATCATAATATCGATAAGAATCAACAATCTTATTTCTTCTCCCACCCATATCCCTCTCCCTCTCACATTTTTCTTCAATAGCTTTGACCAGTACCTTTGGTACAATACTGAATGGAAAGAGTGGCAACAGGCATTCTTGTCCTGTTTCTGACTTTGCTGAAATGCTTCTAAAAATCATGATTAACTTGCTATAGGTAAATACACTTTATCAATTAAACGCATGCTCTTCTATTCTGAGTTGATTTAATTTTTTTATGAATGAGTGTTAAATTTCACTAAATGTCTTTTGTTTAACTTTTAAAATTATTACTGGGTTTTATCCCTCAATCCATTAACATGGTGGCTTCCATCAATAGATTTTTTCTGACATTGGCTCACCTGTTCATTTGTGGAAAATGCTCAATTTGGTCAAGATATTTTTTATTTTTATATACTATTTCAATTTGCTAGGAGTTTATTTAGGAATTTTGTGTCTATGTTTCTTCATGAAGCTAAGCTGTAGCTTTAGAGTCTATCAAGTTCTTGCAATGTTTTCCTGTCAAGGTAATAATAATCCAATGAAAAGTTGGAGAAGATTTTTCATATTATTCTCTGGAAGAGTTTTTATATGATATGCATCATGTGTTCCTTTGATGTTCAAAAATAAGAATTTCTGATTTCAAGTTTTTTGAAAGAAGATATTTTAAATGTTAATTTAACTTATATAACTATAAAAGTTCTAATTAGATTTATATTACTTATTGAGCCATATTTTCCTGGGAAGTTGTCCATTCCATCTGGGTTTTCAAAAAAACTGACTTAAAGATATAGAGGCCATTCCATTTTTATTTATTTATTTATTTATTTTACTTTCATGCTTGAGGTATAATTTATAAGTAAATTGTATATATTTTAAGTGTATATCATGGTGATTTGATATATGCATACACTGTGAAAGGACACCCCCGTCTAGTTCATTAACACATCCATCACCTCACATATTTACCTTTTTTTGGGTGGGAGCATTTAAGCCTATTCTCTTAGCAAATTTTAATTATAGAATACAATATGCATCAAAAAAAACCATGTGGGAATAAGCCTACCTAAGGAGGTAAAAAACCTGAAACCTGCACTTCCCTGGTGGCGCAGTGGTTAAGAATCCGCCTGCCAATGCAGGGGACATGGGTTCGAGCCCTAGTCCAGGGAGATCCCACATGCCACAGAGCAACTAAGCCCATGTGCCACAACTACTGAGCCTGCGCTCTAGAGCCCACGAGCCACAACTACTGAACCTGCGTGCCACAACCATTGAAGCCCACGTGCCTATAGCCCATGCTCCGCAACAAGAGAAGCCACTGTAATGAGAAGCCCACGCACCTCAATGAAGAGTAGCCCCCGCTCGCCACAACTAGAGAAAGGCTATGCCCAGCAACGAAGACCCAACACAGCCAAAAAACGTTTCCCTTTAAAAAGGGAAACTTGTTTTTTTAGCAAGCATTTTTTTTAACAAGAGATTGAAACAGTAAAATGCAAATGAACTGTGGAACTCAAAAAGTTCCAGTTGCTAAGTTGCAAAATGAACACATAATGGAAAAATTCATTGACATTTAAAAATATAAGATTACTTCTTTTCACTGAATTCCTCTACTTGCATCGGCAAATAGAGAGTGGTGCACCCGTCTCAGGGCTTCAGTAGCCTTAGCAAGATCTTCTTTTAACGTGTTGTACTGCACCACATCAAAATGCTGTTGCTTTGATTTCTTATGGAAGAAGTGAAGAAATCTGTCTGAAAACTATAAGACACTTATGAAAGAAATTGAAGGCCACACCAACAGATGGAAAGATATACTACGTTCTTGAATTGGGAGTATATTGTTAAAATGGCCATACTACCCAAGGCAATCTACAGATTCAATGCAATCCCTATCAAAATACAATTGGCATTTGTCACAGAAGTAGAACAAATACTTTTAAAATCTGTATGGAAACACAAAGAACCAAAATAGTCAAAACAAAATAGTCTTCTTGAGAAAGAAGAACAGAGCTGGAAGAATCATGCTCCCTGACTTCAGACTATACTACAAACTACAGTAACCCAAACGTTATGGTGCTGGCACAAAAACAGACACATAAATAGAGAGCCTAGAAATAAACCCACTCATTTAAGTCAGTTAATCTATGACAAAGGAGGTAAGACTACACAGTAGAACAAAGAGTCTCTACAATAAATGGTGCTGGGAAAACTGGACAGCTACATGAAAAAGAATGAAATTAGAACATTCTCTAACACCATATACAAAAATAAACTCAAAATGGATTAAGGACTTAAATGTAAGACCAGAAACCATAAAACTCCTAGAGGAAAACATAGGCAGAACACTCCGACATAAACCAGAGCAATATTTTTTGGATCCTCTCCTAAGGCAAAAGAAATAAAAGCAAAAATAAACAAGTGGGACCTAATTAAAGTTAAAAGCTTTTGCACAGCAAAGGAAACCAACAACAAATGAAAAGACAACCTACTGAATGGGAGAAGATATTTGCAAATGATATGACCAATAAGCAGTTAATATCTAACATATATAAACAGCTCATACAATTCAACATTCAAAAAACAAACAGCCTGATTAAAAAACAAGCAGAAGAACTGAGTAGATATTTTTCCAAAGAAGAAATGCAGATACTTTTCATATGCCTACTGGCACATGAAAAGGTAGTCAACTATCACTAAACATCAGGGAAATGCAAATCAAAACCACAATGAGATATCACTTCACACCTGTCAGAATGGCTACCATCAAAAAGAACACAAATAACAAATGTTGACAAGGATGTGGGAAAAAAGGAACTCTTGTACATTGTTGGTGGGAATGTAAATTGGTGTAGCCACTGTGGAAAACAGTATGGAGATTTCTCAAAAACTAAATAAAGGACTACAATATGACCTGGCAATACCACTCCTAGGTATATATATGAAAAAAAAACCCCACTAATTCAAAAAGATACATGCACCCCAATGTTTATAGCAGCATTATTTACAATTGCCAATATATAGAAGCAACCTAAGTGTCCATCAGCAAATGAAGGGACAAAGAAGATGTGGTATAGAGGAGCTAAAAATGCAAACAGCAGCATAAGTATCTTTACAAACCAAGCAAAGAACTGTTACAAAGGCTTTGAGTTTGGAGTAGGCATTTTAGGGCAATGTGAGAATACAGGGGTATCTGTAGCTCAGCCACTAAGAGTGGATTGAAATGAGGTAAAAGGATTATGCACTGCCAGATCATGCAGAAATGTATGTCCCATAGTAAGTAGTCTGTATTTTATTCTAAGAGTCATGGTTAGTCGTTCAAGAGTTTTCATTAGTTTTGATTTGAGACCAACTTGCAATGATATAGAGAATCAAGGGTAGGGCAGGATACAGAGAAAAAAGGGAATTAGAGGCTGTGGTTGATTTGGAGACCTAGAAGGGAGTGAAAGTAATAGAAATGGAAAGAGGGGGATAAATTTGTGAAATATTCTCAAGGCAAAAATATCACTAATTACTGAGGTCAGAAAAGGAATCAAAGCAATTGGAGGGATGATAGTTTAAAGATTAAAGATAATGAATATAAAATACCTGGCACATAGTAGGTATTTAAAACAGTAAATTTTAGTTTCATTACTTCCCAATTCATTGTTTTCTAATATAATTTCAATTTTTGTGATGTTTCTGACACAGAGAACTACTGCAACAATGTAATTAAAATTATGTTTTTCAATGACCACCACAGTTTATAGATCTATGACTGTTAAAAGCATAAAAAGCATATGTTAAAAGCATAAAATTTCAAATAATAAAGCATGCCCTCCTAAAAACATTTTGTTCCCAGGGAACAATTTGCTATTTTCATAGCGAAACCAGGGGTGTGTATGCATCTTTGTGTAAGACAGAGAGACATATAACACCACTTATTTTTCCCCTGTAATAAAGATTTTGGAGGAAAATTTTTAATATTCATTTTTGTCATTTTGAATACAACTTCCCTAATTAGCTGTATTATACAGATATATTTTACTACCTGCCTGCACTTGGAATTATTCTCTACACCCATTCCACTAATTTGAACTTTTTCCAATGGTGGTGTTTTCTATTTTTTCCCATTAGGCAATATTTCACAATGAAAATCTTTGATACAGACATTCTTCCTAATTAATAATCTGATAAACAGAAACTCTAGCAGGCACACACACATGTATTCTTTGTGCTTTTTGGGTGAAATTGTTCATTCTGTGCTAAGAAGTACATATGTATTATTCTAATAATACAGAAAAATATGTTAAATAACAAAGTTTTTTATTGTTTTGCATTTTATTAGCTTTTATTTTTGTTTTGTTTTTTTTTTGACAGAGACTTCAAAGACTATTAGATATTTTAACATTTCTCATCCACTTTTTCAGTCCATCCTCAGAATATCACTGTGTATTGTGCAGAAACTGCTTGGGTCCTCATTAACAAGCCTCACTGCTGACTCACTTTCTGATAAGGTTTTGTGAGCTTTTAGGATTAAAAGACTTCAGAAACTAATCCTACTATTTCCACAGCAATGCCATTCTGCAGTATTTCCTCTGCCAATTCCTTTCTCTTAGATGTGACATATACCAGTATGAATAACCTGACAAAGTATCATACTGCTTGATACCTTAATACAGTGCTGAGTTTTTATTATTTATTTAATTTCTGAATAGATAGTATATGCACATGACACAAAATTCGAAAGATTTAGAGTACACACATTAAAACAAATAATGTGATTGATCTCCCTCCTTCCCCTGTCCCCTAAACACTCATTTCCCTGTTCTGGAGGCAACAACTTTTATACATTTCCTTCATCTCCATCCAGAAATATTCTATTTATTTACAAACATATACATGTGTGTGTGCCTGTTTGTGCATAAATGCATACATACAAACCTATTTTATATATTTGTGTGCATCGATTAACTACCGCTACAGCGTTCAACACCCCAAAATTAGTGGCTTAAAATAACAACCATTTTCTTTACTCGTCCTTTAGTAATTTGAGCTAGGCTGACATCACCTGGGTAGTTTTTCCACGAATGTCCTTTGGAGTCACTTAAATCATCAGGAGCTTAAATGGGCCCGAAAAGTCAGACATGGCCTCACTTCCATTTCTGATAATTGGTCCTGATGGTCCAGCTGGACCTTTGTTTCTACATGGTCTCTCATCCCAGAAGAGCCAAGCCTGGCTTCTTCATATGGTGGTCTCAGGATGTCTAGAGGGCAAGATTGCATATATATGGGAGGAGGAAGGGTAAGCTAGGAAAAAGTGAGAGAGTGGCATGGACATATATACACTACCAAATGTAAAATAGATAGCTAGTGGGAAGCAGCCGCACAGCACAGGGACATCAGCTCGGTGCTTTGTGACCACCTAGAGGGGTGGGATAGGGAGGGTGGGTGGGAGACACAAGAGGGAAGAGATATGGGAACATATGTATATGTATAGCTGATTCGCTTTGTTATAAAGCGGAGGCTGGCATACTATTGTGAGGCAATTATACTCCAATAAAGATGTTAAAAAAAAAAAAGAGGGCAAGAGCAGAAGACACAAAGACTTGTGAACCCTAGGCTTGAAAATCATCTGTACTCTGTTGGTCAAAACTAGTCACAAAGTCAGCCCAGAATGAAGGGAGGGGGAATTGATGCCACCTTTTTATGGAAGAAGCTGCAAAATATTGCAGATATGCTTTCATAAGCATGTGTGTGTGTGTGTGTGTGTGTGTATACATACACAAATGCATTCATACAAATGGTAAAATATCATACAACTGTTTTACACCTTGCTCTTAACAGTATAACTTAGTAATATTTCTATGGATACATATAGATCTTCTTCATTTCTCAGTTATCTATTAGTGGTCATCCATTAGTGTTTCCAGCCTTTTACTATTATACTGAATGCTGCAATTAATTTATATGTTTATTGCATCTCCACACATATGAGCCTACCTATAGAATACCTAGTGTTGATTTAATGGCTATGTGCATTTTAAATTTTGACACATATTTGTAAATAACTTTCTGCTATGAGTTGAAATCTGTCATCTCCCCCAAATTCAGTAACCCCAGTACCTCAGGATATGACTTTATTTGGCAACAGTGTCAATGCAGATATATTTGTTGAGATGAGGTCATATTGGAGTAGGGTTGGTTCCTAATCCCATAGGACTGATGTCATTATTAAAAGGGGAAGTCTAGAAACAGATACACAAACACAGGAATGCCATGGAGTTGTGCTACCACAGGTGTCTGATAATGTCAGGGAACTACCAGAAGCTAGGAGAAAAGGCTGCAATGGATCCTTCCCTAGAGGTTTCAGAGAGAGCATGGCCTTGATTTTGAACTCTGGGCCTCCAGAATTGTGAGATATTAACTTCTGTCCAAAGCCACCCAAACTTTTGCTATAGCAGTTGTAGAAAATTAACACACTCTCCATGAATACTGTACCAATGTATATGTTTGTTAGCAACATGCATGAGTGTACCCCTTTCTCCACGTGCTTGCCAGTTTTTGACTTCTGCCAATTTGATAGGTAAAAAAAAATCTTGTAGCATTTTTTCTATTCCTCTCTTTTAAGTAAGACTGAGTGCCTTGGGACTTCCCTGGTGGCGCAGTGGTTAAGAATCCTCCTGCCAATGCAGGGGACATGGGTTCGAGCCCTGGTCCAGGAAGATCCCACATGCCATGGAGCAACTAAGCCCATGTGCCACAACTACTGAAGCCCACGCGCCTAGAGCCCGTGCTCCACAACGAGAAGCCACCGCAGTGAGAAGCCCACGCACCACAACAAAGAGTGCCTCTACTCGCTGCAACTAGAGAAAGCCCGCGTACAGCAAGGAAGACCCAACGCAGCCAAAGCTAAATTTAATTAATTTTTTAAAAGACTGAGTGCCTTTATCATGTATTTGATTGCCATTTGTATTTTTTTTCAGAGAATTAGCAACTTGGAATAAACTAGGTCTTAGAAATAAAATTTCAACATTGTTTCTCTAAACAATACATTTCTTAGTGATTTAGTGGTCTATGGAATAAAAATGTGCTTAATTATATAATATCATTTTTTTTTTTAAGCTATCGTCTCTCACTTGAGAACACTGAACTTTATCTTCTTTCTCAACCCGCCCTCTTCTTTATATTCTTGCTCCAGAGTACTTGTGCACTTTTATCAGTGTTACCTATGCCTCCTCCAAGGTGTCAGAAAAAGAGTTGTGTGCGTGTGCCACAGTGATGGTGACGGATCACACAGGCAACCTCGACAAGGAAATGTATAATTAGAAGTCAGTAGAAGTACCTGATAATTACAGAATAACTGCCCTAGCAGGAAGTAAATGGAGGCTTTATTTTAAAGGAATGAACATGTGTTCTGAAGCCCACTCCTTGTTAACTAACCAAGGTATGGAAAAAGGGTTCTGAAGGCAGTCAACTCTATCCCAGAGAAAGTGCTATACTTTGGAAGGGGACAGCAGTAAAGTACTGATGAGGGGCAGGGCCCCTGTCCCATATGAATGAAATGTAAAAGCATTTCTGTGGCTCAGTGGTCTTTAGGCGGCACCTGTACAGTGTATCATGCCCAATTCACTGTTTGTTACATATTGTTAAATAATAATCTCATTTTCTCATTGCATGAACTTGTATTTAAGACTTTTGTGGAACACGGAGAATTGTTCAGTCAAATTAGATTTATAATCCAATGAAGAAAAAATGACAGATTGTAGTCCAAGTGGGGAGACACTGACTTTTTAAAAAATCATTCTATAGTTTTGGGTGGAAATTCTGAAGATTATGTGTAGTGGAAATCACTTAGTGGTTCTGAACTGCAATGCAGCAAATGTTTTGTTGCCTGAAGTATCAGTGACCCCTATGGAAAATCACATAAAATCCTGCCGATAACTTATTTTATCCCACTATTGCAAATGTTTATCCCTATCCTCTCTCCCTAACTATTGCTTTCAAAAAGACTAACAAAACCAAATTACCTGATGTTACTTTTATTTTTCACATTCCCAGTATAACGTTAATAGGGACGTAAAATCCAAGACATGGGACATGGGCAGAAGAAATTTGAAGAAAAATAAGAGTGAAATCATAAACTGCTATTTCCTAGATAAGCAAGGACTGAATTAATCAATACCATGCAATTTAAAGTGTGTATAACATCATTTTCTTTTTATCAAATGCTGTGTAACAAATCACTCCAAAACTTAGTGGCTTAAAACAGTAACAATATTTAGTCTCCTCACAGATCTGCAGTATGAGAAGGACTTGGTGGGGGCAGCTTTTCTCTATTCTATTTAGTGTCAGCTTGAAAACTAGGGATGGAATCATCTAAAAGCTTGCTCACTCATATATCTGGCAGCAGATGCTGGGAAGACAAATAGCTGGGAGCTTGAACCGCTTGGGGTCTTCAGGCAGCTATCTTTTTGTGGCCTCTAAATGTGGTCTCTCTAGCATGGCAGCGTCAGGAATCCCAATTTCTTACAATCTTACAGCTCCCTAGATACATTTCCTGAGGGAGAGCGCCAGGTGGAAGCTTAATCCCCCTGTTATGACATAATCTTAAGAATCACATAGTGTCACTTGCACGACATTCTATTCATCAAGGCAGTGACAAAGTCCCACCAGGTTCAAAGGGAAGCAAAACAGACTCCACTGCTTTTGTGGTTTGATGAGGTTCTAGGATATGTAGAACCAGAAATATTACTGTAGCCAATTTTTAAAACTATACTCTGCCTCATATGTCAAGTTAGTAACTAATTTTACCCTGGACTACTTTCTACCTCTTTACAACCCTAGCTCTTATGTATTGCTCCTCATAGAACTAAATAAACACAAACCACTGTGATAAATTGGGCTCTATCACAAGTACGTTTTGAAATAATACACACATAGATTAGATTAAATGGAATTAATGTATTCAGTGTATCTTCCCACTACCTAGTTTCGTCTGTTCCTTATTAAATTGCTACTGTATTTACACAAATTCATTTTTTTTTAAGTACAAGCTTCTTAGCAAATGCAAGTGACTAATTCAATCTGGTTTATTATAAAGAAGATAGAGCTCAGGAATTTTTACAGGGTCAGTTAAAACAGAGCTGGACGGAATGGCAAATTTCACTCTAGCTCCTAGCTTTTGTTTATGTCTGATTCAGCTAAAACTCAGATTCATTTTTCCTTCTGCTTCCAAAGCATGAATATTAGGTACTGGAAAAGATCGATTAAGAAGTTCAAATGGAAAATAAGAAACCTGTTCCAACACTTCTCTGGGAGGGCTTTGAAGTTCATGGCTAGGGGGAGTTATGAGACTACAGATTTAAGCTACTTGTAATGAAACAGATGGTTTTCATTTTACCAGTTAAACTAAATTCTTGCCTTTAGAAATAACTTTTCTCCAGAACTAGTGTCGTGGTGTAAAAACTTTTTTTTCTTTTTCTTTTGCTATGATTTGGAATCTCTCTCGGAGTAGAAAATGAGGAATTTTTAATATTAGAAATCTATAAAATGAAGTTATATAATTAATATTGTATCAGGAAGTCAACTCTTTTCTCTCAGACAGATGATTGATAAAAAGATATAGATATATCTCAAAGGACATGAATGAGCATCTATGTCATTTCAAAATCATATATAACCCATATGCATAAGAGAATGTTAAATGGTTACAATGGGGATATCTAGTAGTATAGCAGAAAAGTCCTTGGATTTGTAAATTAGAAAACAGAATTTGATTCCTGAGTCAATCCTTGAGTTGTTCTGTGACCTTCAGCAAATCACTTTAATTAATCTTCCCACCTATAAAATGGAGATATTAACTGTCTTATTTCTTGCACTATTTTGCTATGAGGATAAACTGGCATCCTTCAAATACATTGAAGTCACTTTGAAAATACAAATAATGGTATGATTGCATGGTTATACAGCTAATACTGGACTTGATATCTTCCTTTTCCCAATCTGCCTATACTTGCACCATGATAAAGAGCATCATCATTCACTCAGTCACCCAGTCCAGAAATCCAGGGTCTCACTAGACCCTTCCTCTCTTAGGTGCTCTCTATCCTGAGTGCCCTTTTGCATGTTCCCCAATGCCAGGCCTACACTTTCCCTGCTTCTGGGGCTGATTGAATTAATGCATGCTGTGCAATAATTATGAAGCTTATCCTCTGAGAAACATTTTATGACATTCTAGTCCTATTAGAGAAGTGGAAGTTTGGGTGAATTTTAAATAATTTCCCTGGATTTCCTTTTGTAATATGCTCATTGATTTAGGGTAAAAATTACCTTTACAGCATTAGTAAGCTGATAATAAAGCTGATATGTTAAATGTGTGGGGCAAAAATAATTAACCTTTTATTGTTAACAAGTTTTCACCCTGTTAAAGAAAATCTTCATAATCAAATTAATATAATTATGTAGTCTCTATTCTCTCACCATAATACAATAAAATTAGACATTAATTTAAGAATATGAACCCGTGTCCCCTGCCTCGGCAGGCGGACTCTCAACCACTGCGCCACCAGGGAAGCCCCTGACTGAATCTTTAGGTGTCTTCTGGGCTCCAAAATACAAATTCTACATCTGCAAACACTACTATTACATAACCCACACCATCTCCATAATAGTTTCCAAACTTTAAAATACCCAACCATTTTGAGTCATAACGGATAGTTATAAACTTGTACTGGTGTTTGTTCTGTTGGTTTATTCATTCATTCATTCACTTACTTATTATTTCCAGGCATTACAGCGTTATAAAGCCCCATTTTAATGTTTATAAAGAATAGGGTGTCAGAAAAGTCCCTGGATGGCAACTAGCTAACAGGATGTGTAGGGGAATAAGTTCTTAACCTTTGGGGCCAAACAAGCCCACAGTTGCTCTGCCTTTTTTTGAGAAGCCAAGCATCTTCCTAGTAAAAATACTTATGCCAAAATTCCACAGAAGTCTGAAACTCTTTTCTTTTTAAATAAGCAGGTAACTCTCAAATAATTTCAGATTCTCAGATAATTGCCTAACATAACGTGGGTGTTACCATCACTGAACATCAAGATAAAATATGCCAATTTTGATAAAGGTTGCCTCAACATACCTTTATTAATTGGTGAATAAACTTGAAATAGAACTCTAAGACTATAAACTTTTATGTTGTCCTAACTTACCCACAGGCTGCATTCCTTTACCAATTATATGTAGTAAATCAGACATGAGTTTCTATGCATCTGAATACGTAAGTCAACGGTGCATGGAAAGTTGTAAGCTCAATTCCAGTTCAAATCAATGAGTAGAGCTCAGAAGGCCATGGAGAAGCTCAAGCATGAAGCAAGCACCATGATATAAATATAAACTTGACTCTTACATGCTAAACTTTTCTCTTTACAGTACCAAACTGCCTAATCAAGAAGGTCAAAGACTGCAGACAAAGTGAAGGGCAAAATAATGGGGTTAACACACTAGAGGCGTGAGGCCCATTCCACACACTCTTGTTTCACGTGATACAGCAGGCATATATCCCAGGCTTTCACAGATTGTTAAACCAAATTAAGAGTGGTATATACTCTACACTCCTGAATAGTAGTAATTTTATCTCATTTTTACAAGGGCTTTCAAAAAAACTGTTTCTTGGAAACAGTTTAGTTACATTAGCTCCTTGGTGAAAATTCCTTAGACATGAGTTTGTAAACCATAAAAAATCAAATCCTAGGGCTTCCCTGTTGGCGCAGTGGTTGAGAGTCCGCCTGCCGATGCAAGGGACACGGGTTTGTGCCCCAGTCCGGGAAGATCCCACATGCCGCGGAGCGGCTGGGCCCGTGAGCCATGGCTGCTGAGCCTGCGCGTCCGGAGCCTGTGCTCCGCAGTGGGAGAGGCCACAGCAGTGAGAAGCCCGCGTACCGCAAATAAAAAAAAAAAAAAAATCAAATCCTAAATATGAGCAGATTCTTACACAAGACTTTCTTTATATACGGTATAATCAAAAGCAGTGTAATACTATCACTTGGAAATATCTCGGCAGAAAACAATAAAACAGGAGAAACTAAGATAGCTATATATTATTGATAAATTTAAGGTGTGTCAAGCTGAAATTCCAACAGAGCGTGGTAGTCATAATGCATAGCATTGATTTTCATCCACAGAAATTGAGAATTCACTTACACATACCAGGGATCTCACAAATGCTTGAAAGCTTAATGCTGAATATAAGATCTGAATAACTGACTATGACATGTCTCTCAGAATTCTAACACCTAAACCTTTGTCCTTCAAACTATTTCATTATTATATGACAGATACTCCCTTCACCTTATACTAAGATAAGTATCCCTCTGATATCCAGATGCTGATACTATAAAGGATGGTTTGGTTTGATTATGTCAATCCTAATCATAGCCTAAATCCCATCTCTTCTTTCATCTTCAGACACTACTGGATTATAAACTCAAAAAAATTGACATTCTATCTCTGTTAACCTTTGGAGATACTCAAGGAACTATTCCTTGTTTGTGAAGCCATCTAATTGCTAATCTATAATCCTTTTAATATGCTCTGCCTTTTGGATTGATCCATTGCCAGCTGACCTAACACTGCCCCTAGCTATATTAATCCTATTACTCACATCCTATTACAGAGTATCAGTGAAACTCTTTAATGAATCCTGAAAAGCTTGCTTGCCAGATACCAATATTAAGGACGATTACACATGTATTCATTCTTTTATTCTTAATTATACAGTTTCTGATTGTATTAATTATATTCAGTGGGATTCAGAGTTTTTCTTCTCCACATCTATCTGTGAGCTTACACTAGGTTTTGGAAAATATCAGTTTCTAAATATCATTACCATACCTATTGTTTTGATCCTTCTTAATGGTAAATAAATTCACAAGATAAAAAGTTGTAGTATATTTTGAGAGTAAATCCTGTTGTAAGATAAATAAAGTGTGTTGGGTATGGTAGAATTAAGTAGGGTTTATCAAGAGTAGGTAAAGTATCCTAGAGAAAGGTCTGCATTTTGAGTTCCTGATATATTCACAGTACCATTAATCCCCTAATAGGATGGATAAATCTGTCTTGGATGATAAGCCTACTTGTTAAGGGAAGTACATTCTCTGCTGAATTAATCACCCCATATGAAAACGGAAAGTGTCATCAGCCTGAAAAACTATGATACTTTATCATCAATTTTAGTCTGATGAGTGGATAAAGAGAATAGATTTTTTTAATTGAAATCTATTGGCAATGAAACTCCTTTTAAAAAAAAATCTGAAAAAGTAGGTTTATAGAAAAAGAACACTATTGTTGTTGATGATGATGTAATTGTGTTTCATGAAAGAGTAAACAGATGGGGTTCTATGGTGATTAAAGGTCCTGGGGACTGGAGCTTGTGGTTAGATGAAGAGTTTGGAATCTGCAGAATGGAAGCAAGTGTCTATATAATAAGAGTCAAGCCAGTACCAAGGAGCTATGGGTCTTGGAAGTACTTAGAATCTTGAGAGACAGTTAAAGACAAATATGCACATACATGGGTGTCGTTGCAACCTCCCTCTAGAAATTTTGTTATGTAGAGCACATTCAATAATGTAAAGCCATCACTGCCCACTAATATATACTCATTGCCCCTTTGCCAAATCATAATGATACCATGAGTTATATTTAAAGACTAAGGTCTTAAGCAAAATTTTACATTGGTCTATTTCTAGTCATTGATCATCAGAAAATACCACCACCGTGTTTCCACCTGGGTATTCGAGTGTATGAAAAATAGGATGTCAATGAAATACAGGACATCAGGTTAAATCAAATGGATACGTTTCAAATATTGCATGGTACATAAATGTACAAAACAAAGCATTTACTGTATATCTAAAATTCAAATTTAACTTGGTACTATGTACTTTTATTTACTAAATATGGCAACTCTAGAGAAGGGGCCTGAAAGTTTTGGGGAAAAGATAGAAGAAACAATCTATACCAATACTGCAGGTGCTTCTTTAGATATGGCTCTTCATGTGCTGGCTCAACAGTAAGGAAGCTACCTCCAAAGATGTGGCTTTGTGATAATAACTTTAAAATTATCCATCTTAGTGTTTCACCATTTTGGTGGACACTTGTTTTTTCTCTCCCTGGCTTTACTTTTTAATTTTCACTTTGAAGCAGTATTATTTAACTCAGCCTGTTGAAACATGATTTAAAAGAAAGACTACATACAAAAGTAAAGTAATATTGAATTAAATGAGACCTTTCGCTGTACAGGTGCAATTTTCAAAACAGCAAGACAGAGAGATTTTATACAGTAAAGTAAAAGCATTTAGAATTGAAACTCATACCAACTAAAATAAATTCACACTTCAACTATGACCTTCATAGCTCCCTAAATGCATTTTAAACAGTAGGTTGCTTTTATTTTTATAGTGTAGAGCTGCATGTAATCATAAAGGAGAATGGCAAATGTATACACTGAGTAAGTTATACAGGGAATATGACAGGTCCACATTCTGTCACCTGCCGGCACTACTTCTATTCTGATGTGTTTATCGGAGAACTAGAACTAGAGTTTGACAAACAGTACAAAGTTACGGTGAAATAGGCATATAAATGCACGTACCCACTCTTGCACATAGTCCACAGTTACTCAAAGTCACCAGCTCTGGTAGAAAGAGAACTGAGGTATAGTTTAAACTGAATAGACATAGGGAGTTTTATATGAGGTTTTTTAAAAATATAGTCCAGGAGGTTCACAAATTCCTCTTTTACGGCACTACTGTTTATTTTACTTAGCAGTTTTGCCATTCCTAGCTTTCTGGAGATCCTTAATACAGAGAAATTACCTTAGGTCCAGACATCCAAATATATGATATCTCTTTCCCTCTCCCTCACAGATACACTGAGATTTTTTTACTCCTTCCTTTATTGATTTCATTCACATCATTTTCCAAACCTCTATTATAACAGTCATTTTTTCCACAGTATATCATTGTTATAATTTTGTTATTTCTTATTAGTAACTTGTTATTATAGAATCATTAAATTCTATAAAGTTCATAGCATCCTACAATTTACTCACTAATGTTCAAAAATTTTAAAACATTTTCCAAGGGTATTATAGAAATTTAGAGACAAAGATCAAATGCATGCTTGGTAAGGAAATCAATACATATCTTGAAAGACTCTTCGGAAATATTCAGTTTGTGTATATTGAAAAACAAAACAAAACAAAATCCAGTTGGATTCAATGCAATAGGCCAACAGATGAGTGGTAATATACAGCCCTACTCATTCAGTTTATATATTAGGAAGTCAGTGAATAAAACTATTAATAGCAAGATACTTTCCAAAAAATAAAAATAATAATTTAGGTCATTTGCTGAAGGACAAGTCATCGTCTCTTTTTGGACCAGTATTCAAAATTAACGTTTTACTGGACCGAAAAAAAAAACACAAAACCAAACAAACTAAAAAAAAACACTACATGGTCAAAAGTAATATATTTAGAATTCTAGGAATAAAATATTTTCCCATTGCCTTTTTTTGTTTCTGTTTTTCTATTTTTTCTGACCGAAAAAAATTCACTTAATGGATAGATCTTGATTATAGAACTCTGAGCTTTGATGTGTCTGCTGCAACCACCCAAGCAAAATACATAATATTCCCATCACCACAGAAAGCTTTCTTGTGCTCCCTTCTAATCAATCCCCAATCACAGATAACTACTGTTCTCATTCTATTCAACATTGATTAACCTGGTCTGTGTTTGAACTTCATAAAAATGGATTCATTCAGTATATCTGCTTTCAAGTTCTTGTATGCTAGTTCCAATATCTGAGACATCTTGTGGTCTGATTCTACTGACTACTTTTTCCCTTGACCTTTAATCACTCCCATGTCTTTGTATGGTACACTGGTTTGTTTCAAGTTATTTTTGGTATATCAGACATTGTAGATGAAGCATTATAGGAGCTTTGGACTCTTCTGAAGTGTATGGATTTTCCTTCTAGCAACAAGTTCAATTGATGACTTATCTTCCTTTATACATTTCTAGAAAGAGTCTGTTTCAGTTTTGGTCTTAGTCTGAAGCAAAAGTTTCAGTCCTGAAATTTAATCACTAATCCTAAAATGTGGTATTATTTTGAGTTTCAAAATAAAACCCACAGTATTTATTACCAAATATCTCAGATATGGGAGAATTCAAACTACAGTGGGAAGATAGTCAAATTCATGCTGAGCTATTCAGAGTTCAGCTGTTGTTTTTACTTGGACTTTTGGATTCCCCTCTACATGTGTGTAGGACTTTAGGAGAGGATATCACAGATGTTTTGGTTCCTCCTCTGTGAATTCTTACTATTTATAATTCTCTCTCTTAATTGATAGCTGCTTTTACAGCCCTGAACTCCATACTCTGAGACCAGAAGCTTTCTTCTTTACTTCTAGCTACCCCTTACACACAATATTGGATATGCTCTCTGGGGGAAAGTCACCTTAATATTGATACATATTTCATCCAATGGTGTTTTCTTACTTTAAGGGTTAGATGCTCACCAGTTTCTGCTGGAGTTAGTTTTCAATGTCTTAAAATATACATTTTAATATTTTTACCAGAGATTATAATTGTTATCTCCATGAGGGATAGTCTGGTAAAAAGCCAGTTTTCTATTTCTAGACACAAAACTCCAAAAAGACAATTTTTGAATGCATTAAATTAACATTTACCTCTTCTGCATCAGTTATCATGACAGGTCACAAAGTTGTAGAGGTGCATCAGATATGACACCTTATTTGGTGAAGAAAACACACATGAGGCTTTATAATAAGCAAATTTATAATCAATGATATATATATATACACAAATATTGATGACAGATATATCACTTTTGAACAACTATCTTATCTCATTAGCTGAACATGTACTAATATTCTTTTAACTGCAAGCATTTGCTTTTATAAAACATGTATAACAAAGATGCACAAGATATACAATCTCTAATCCTTCTCTCACCCTTACACAATATACATATTTGTGTTTAGTGTGACAGAAACGACAGAATCTAAAAAGAAAGCAAAGTGGACACGTAATTTTGTTGCATAGCACTGAAAATTACATAAATGTGAACATTAAGGTATTTTAGGAAGATATTTGACAATATAGAAACAAAATTTAGAAACAAATTTTCATATAAATTTAATGAGGATTTCTGTGTACCTATAAACCAGAGATTATGCTATAATTATTAGAAAATATGAAAAGTGTCAAAAGAGGAATACATACAGTGCTGTGCTAACTCAGAAGGGTGGCTAATCAAGCATGCATTGGTAAGGTTGATAAGAAGTTTATTAGTGAAGCTGTCTCAAAGAAGATAACATTAATGCTAAGCAAGCAATCCTGTGAGCAATCCTTCAGAGTTTATGATAATGATCGAGAAATAGTTCCCTTGGCTTTCCAATGATGTGTGAAATGCTCCTGTTGTACAGACTCAGTAAAAGCTGAAGCGAGTAACTGAATAGAACTATGGGTTCTTTGAAGTATTGCTAGCGAATAGACACACCATAGTATGGTGTCATCTCAGGAGGTAGATGAAAAAGCTAAAAGATGCTTTAGGTTTTACTTTTCAAAATTACTAACAGTGGAAAAAATAACATTGTCATTGAATACAATTTTTGTGTGTGTTACAATTAATTTTGGTGTGTGGCCAGTGAATGACTTAAATTCCTTGGCTTTCTCTGAAAAAACATCTCAAGAGGGAAAGGAGAAATGGTTCTTAATTTTGTGGCATTTACAAAGATCTATGGCATCTAAATTATCCTATAAAAACTTATTCTAAAATAAAGGTGAAGAGAATTATGATAAATTTAAAATTTAATATTCATTATACAGTATATGAAACAATACTACTACATTTATATTCTTTATGCATACTTTATAACAAGTGTATTTCATCACCTCCTATAATCAATGTAATGAACATGGTATATTTATACCTATTACAGTCCTATTTTTTTTTAATAATTAAATATACACACAATAGTTGTTTCTCTACTTTAGAACATCTATTTACTCATGACTATGATTTATTTAACATTGAACTTGGCCAGAAACACAGAAAGAAAAAATAGTTTTATTCTGAAAAAAAAGAAAAAAGTGTCACCCATTACAATATGCAGCATTGAAAAAGTGAAATTGTCTCCATATGTATGTATATTGGGTGGAGGAAGAAAGAAAAGGATATTATATTTAAGCATAATAAAATATTAGCTTCATTTTATGGAAGGAAAAAAATTTTAATTATATTTAATGGACCTATTTTCTGAAACTTAAATATTGCTTTGATATTAACATAAATGATATTATTTGGTTTCTAACATCAAATAATCATCCATTTATTAATTCACCAAATATATGTTGAATGTCTCCTTTGGGGTAGGCATTGGTCACACACCAGTGAACAAAACAAACAAAAAACTTTGCCTTCATATAAATCCTAGTGTCAGAGGCAGACAATAAGTAAAATAAAGAAATTATAGTGTTTTAGATATTGATGATTCATATGGCAAGACCTAAGACGAAAAAGGAAAGGAGGATACAGGGTCAGTGAGGGAAATTGAGATTTTACTTAAGATGGCCAGAGATGGTGGTTTTTAACCAAATACTAAAAGAGCAGCAAGTTTAAAGGTCCTGAGGTGGATGCATGTTTGGAGTGTTCAAGGAATAGCAAGGAAATTAGTATGCTTCTAGTGGAATAATTTTATTGGGTTTTGTAGGCCATTTAAAGAGGAAGATATTGTAGAAGAGGAAGATACTGAAGGGTTTTGAACAGAGACTTCTTGGCCTGACTTATTTTTAAAAGATTTTACTACAGCGACTCTGTTGAGAATAAATGTTAGAGAATCGAGGACAGAGGCAGAGAAACAAGTTAGGACAGCACTGAAATACATGGGCAAAAAATGTTGCTTGCCATGTCCATGCTGGTAGCAATGTTGATTACAGTGGGATGCGGTGAAACTTTGGAAATGTTATAAATGTGGAGTCAATAGAATATGTTAAAGATTGGGTTTTAAAAGTGAGAAATGGAGGATTTAAGGATGATGTTGAAGCTCTTGAACTCAGTAATTGGGGTAATGGAGTTGTCATTTAATGAGATGGGGAAGACTTTGGATAAAGCAAGTTCTAAGGAAAGGTCCGAAGTTCAGTTTCAAACATGTTAACTTTGAGACATCAGTTAGGCATTCAAATGAAGATGTCAGGCAGGCATTTGGAGAAAGTAGCCGGGAGTGTAGGGAGAGGACTTTTTTTTGCACTCACGCAGCAGAGTCTAGTTTATTTTAAGACATCAGATATGATGGATTTCTAATAAGTGCTCCTGCGGGGCAGAGGCAGCCCTCATCAGGAAAGCTGTTGTCTGGGCTTCCTCCAGGCTGGTACCTAGAGAAGGGCCTTCTTGGGTGCATCCAGCCCCAGCATGTACATGTTCACCTCCAGTCTCCTTGGGGAAGGGACACATCACCTCCTGGCACATACAGGGCCAGATGGACAAAGTAAGTGCTCCGTAAATGTTGAGAGGAACTGACACATGAAGTGGCCAACTGCCTTTGCCCATCTTCCTCAGCAGCCAAGATGCCCAAAATGTGTCAACAGGATTTCACATGTATCAGTGTTGCTGCTTTTCTTCTGATCGTCACAGGACAGTCAGATGTCCGTCTCAAACTGAGCATCATCCACAACTGCATGCTTCCTGTCATGACTATTCAAGTTGTTCAAATTGTTTACTTCTAGTTTGGAGTCTTCAGCCGGGGCTGGTGACTCCTGGAAAGAAGTCCTTTTCCATATTTGTTTATATCTTGGGAGCTCTGTCTCAGCCTTAGATACAGTGGCTACTCCTTATATTTGCCTTCTTATATTCTTTACTTCTCTCTTTCCCTTAGTAGGCAATCCTCTGTTACGTATGATAATTATTTATATTAAACTTTCTATGTTCATATTACTATGTGGTTCTGTGTTCTGATCTGATTTTGCTAGTACAATGGTATTTAAAGCCAGGAACCTCAAACAAATAGAGGGCCTCCTATAAGAAAAGAGCCTTGCACTCTCCAACACCTAAGGGTTGAACAGATAAGGAAGACTAAGCACTGGAATCTCATAAAAAGGTGACAACAAAATAAAAGACCAAAAGGAGATGGACATCCAAGTGCAGAAATTGTTTCAAGGACAAAGGAATGATCAGTTCTGTCAAATGCAACTGATAGGTCAAGTAAGACACAAACTGAGAATTAAGCATTGCATTTCACCATGTGAGTCATTGTGATCTTGACAGTAGTAATTTCCATGACTGCTTGGAGAGAAAGGCAGATATACACAGGTTTAAGAGTAAGAAGAAAGGAACTGAAGATTGCAAACTTAGATTTAAATTGTTAGAGGATGTTTTCAATTATGAGAAGTATTGTAATGGAGTATCACGTGAATGGAAAAGCACAATCTAAAGATCATTCTAATTGTTATTGTTTATGATAGGAGAACTAACAGCATATTTCACTACTAATGTGAATAATCATTGTGATAGAAAAAATTAATGATGCAGGGAGAGAGAGGCAACTAAATTATTTTGTGAAACAATAATTCTTAAGATTTGAAATCACTTGTAATGGTCATCCAACAAGTTAATGGAGCATTTAGGATTAGAACTCAAGATTCAGGCCAAAGTCCTGCCTGCTGCAAGAAAAGCTTTGATGAATCAGAATTCTGATGTAAAAGTGATACAAATTCAATTACATATAATATTTATATATAATGCTTATGTATAAAATTAAGCACTTAACTTATGATATAACTGCTTAAAACGGTACTTCATTTTGAAAATAGCTATAAACAGAAAATTATTTCAAAAAAGTTATGAAAATTTTTTATAATTGCTTTAGACATTGTCAGCATTTAAGGATCATTCACTTTAAGGCTATATAGCTATGTATATTTTATGTGATCACAAATGTGAAAAGAAATATGAATAATTTAGGTGTGTATAACCAGGAATATACACATGAGTAATGAGTGATAAAACAGCACCTACATTTAATGTGGCCTGTGTCTCCTTACTGTTAATCACAATATACTTATGCATGAATTATCTCAAGGAAAGAGCCATAGTTAGTTCAAGTTAGTAAGATTTAGAAAGCCACTTTAATATATCTACTGCTTTGTTATATTTTCTATTAGTGGACATTATGAGAATAGTTAATTTTTTCTGACTACAGCACTTCATTTCACACAAAAGCATAATTATCAGATATGGGGGCTCCATGTTTCTCCTCCCCGCCAGCCTAGCTACATAGTGTAACCACTTCTCCTTCTCTGCAGAGTATTATTTTGTGTATTATGGACAAAGAATCATGGAGTTCTGATTGATCTGAGCCACAATCACTATTGAGCCCCTCCTGAGTTCTTCTGCATTGCTTAGTCCCGATATTTTCAAAATCATCACTGTGTGAGGAAATAGCCAGTAGTACTTACAATCAACATGAATATTGTTCTTTCAAGTCATGTGGATCTTCCAAAAGAGTCTCTTTTTCTTTCTATCTAACATATACTACCAGTTAAACCATAGGACACTGACAGAAAATAATAATAATACTGATTTCCTCAAGTCAACAGAGTGTTCTGCACCCGGAGAGCATATTAAACTTTTGTCTTGCTTTTTCTTTCAAGATGATGTAAAATCTTAGATCCATTTTTTATATCCTTTGTGAAATATGGTAATGCTTTGTTTATTGGCAATCTGACTCATTTGATTAATATGCTACAATAAGTACTGCATATGCTGACAAAGTTTCTAGGCAAGAGTAGCTGATCATTCGTATTTGGCTATGTTTTTGTTTTTATCAGTCAATTTTTGCATTAATTACAAAGTATTTATACTGATTTATGTAAGCCAGTACCAATAGTGCTCAAAGCTCTCCTTTGGATTTCTGACATCTTCCCCAGCCATGAGCCAAATGAAATCATCCATCTGAAAAATTTACCTGCGTGGACACCAAAATGTATCTCTCCAAATATTAGTCCCTTTTCAGGTTCAAAGAAGCACTCATTAACTGCATAAATATGCACAGACTGCAAATGGCCTTTAGTTGTCTGTATTTGATTGTGTTGGTATTTACCTTTGAATTCTAAAATTGTGTTTTATATATAATATTGTACACAAAATAATAATATTTTGAGGATGTTTACCATGCAGTACCTTTTGTCTTCTTAAAAATAATGAAAGGCCTCATATAGAATTCAATAATACACTAATCTATCTACCATGTACTCTTTCAACATCCTATACTCTGCTGTATTGTATGAAAATATTCAAATACTTTTATAAAAATAAAAAGTTTCAGATACATGGACAGCTAGCATGAGTTACACTAAAGAGCCTCTGAAATATATTATTATGTAACTTTTTGATTGAAAGATGTTTGTAAATGTTTACAACTATCTGATAGGAGAATTGATCAATCTGACAAGCTTAAATGGCATTATGTTCCACAAAACAGTTATAACCTTGAGGCAAAGCCATCAAATAGAAATAGCAACATTAATCAAACAACAGCTCTCCACAATAATTGGAACTTTAGTAAGTGTACTGAAGCAAAACAGTTGGTTAAAACTGTATACAATGCTGAATAAGCAAGCCTGTCTTTACATTTGCTGTAATAGAGAGGATCTTCCTCAAAATGATGGACTCTAATCCCTTCTGGGAGCTAAGTTTCACCATCAAATCAGCCTTGCTTTTCTGAATATTGCAATTCAACAAGTAGATACATAAAATGTGTTGAATGATATATTGAACTCAAGTTTGTCTTTTTTCCTTAAGTGATAAAAAGATCAGACCAATGAAATTCTTATTGTAATACTGTATGTAAACCAGTCATATTTTTTAAATTATTTCATGGCCAAAATTTGTAAGTGTTGATTAGTTTCTGTGACAAGGACACTTTTTAATTGGAAAATTATGAGGGTTTAATTATTAAATACATATTGGTCAGCTAAAAATATGGCCCATCTATATTACTGTTTTATTGCCAACAAGTTCAACATAAATAGACATTTTCAACTATATAAAGCATAAGAGAAGTCAGCCATTGTATTATAACCCATTATTCATTTTTTTAACTAATGTTTGAGGACTTTCTCTATACTAGTATTTCAAGGCTTCCAAATGTTCCATGGTGAAAATATGAAGTCTAATTCTAGATTTCTAATGCTCTCTGGATATAGCTACTCAAAACATAGGTTACTTCTATATCAGCCTATATCTACTGCAGTCTCCTTTGATGTCCATTACTTTCCACGTCTGAGCAATTTTTCCTGTCGTCCCCTGCATATAGTAGTCTTACACCATCCTTCCAACCACCAGATATGTTCATTCTACTCCTTATTTCTCACTGCAAAATTCACTTAGTTGTGAGATATTATTCAGTCAACACAAGCCAGGCACTGATCCATACACTTAATTTTAAGACTATGTTTGTTTTCTCAATGTAAGTTCACACTTATTTTATACATGAGTGTGTCTATATGTCATTTTCTTGGATGACAAAAGAACACGGGTTAATGTCCAAATACATGAAAGAGCTATAAGCAAAGTTCATCACTGCTGTTTTTTTATTAATAGCTATATTGTAAAGCGTAACTCTGTAATAATCTAATCTCTAACCCTATTATGTTGGAGAAGTGTCATGCTGTGAAATATTGCCCAGAATGAGTCCCTTCTGCCAAATGTAAGCCAGAACTGTTCACATATTTGTATAATACTGAGAGGCAGTAATGAGAGTAATATAACAGGAAGATCTAAATTAGAACACATATTTTTTCATGACAATAGAAATGCAAATATGATACTAATTAATTAATATGCTAATATCTCTTCTCTATTTATGGATATTAACTCAAGTCATCTTGGATTAATACCTAAGCAATATCTTTACATTCTGTTCTCCAATGAATAAGTACGATTCCTGAAGGTAGGAACAAAGACTAACCTATATTCTATAACTTTTTCATAGAAAATGTGCTGTTCAATAAAGATGTGATTATATTAATATAACTGTGGTATTGCTTAAATCTATTAAAATCTCAGACTTTATTATCAGGTGCTATGTTAGTTGAGGAAAATAAGGCTGGAAAAAACACCTTTGACTTTTTCTAGGCATAAGGGTTATCAGGTAACTTTGCAGTTACTTGTGAATCTAGTCATTAATTCATTTAGATTACCCACTTACATAATGTCAGAAAACTGAGTTTCTAAAGGTAGTATACGAAGAGCTTTGTTGTCCTACTCTTTCTACTTGCGTGTGTGTGTGTGTGAGAAATTATCTACAATAAAATTTTAAAATGAAAAAGAAGGAAATGCCAATCTTCTGTTATAGAGAAATAGATACGTCTTAAAAAAAAAACTTGACACAATATAGATTTAAGTGTCATAGAAAAAAGCTAATATTTATAATCTAGGGATGCTATCTGATTTTCATTCTGTCAAACTTTTTCACACAAGGATATACCAGCATCTCCCTTGAAAATATGTAGAAATATATTTTTTACTGTGGCTGATAGAGTACAATTAGAATACATATTGTCCTGGTAATTCCTAAATAGAAATCTGATATGAGCTCCAAGGGATATTAAGAAAACAACTCCCTGGTAGTAGAATTCTGTGCCAGGTTACCAGAGAAGGTAGCAAGGATGCAAAGGCGGTAAAGAAAAAATACTTCCTGGCAAGCCATTTACCAAAGCGAAGAAATCTTAGGATTCTATTTTTTTTTTTTTATGTTACTTGTAACACAACACCACCATAGTGTTTTTCAAGGCAAAAACAACTGGACTAACAACAAAGCAAAATATACTATTAGAGCATGACAACCAATTTAACTAGGAGGGGAAATCCTCTTCTGTTTGGAGGAATTCTAATTTTCTCATATTAAATAGCTACTATCTACTCTGATGAAGAATTCAATTTCAAGCACAAGAGGAATAAAACATCAGTCTTAATAATAGATTTCAATCTGGAATGGAAGACAAACAATAGGTGCATGTATTAAAATATGTTAATTTTACTGTTCACATAAATATCATGTTTTTAATGTACTTTGACAAACTGGAAACAATCAACATTAACAGAAAATAAATGTCACTAGTCTATGCGTCCAGTTGTTAATTCACAAGCAGATTATTGTGTTTATTGTCATGCATGCATTTATAATGAAATAGCAGCAAAGTAAATTAATCTTAAAAAAGTAAAGAGTGGCTGCTTCCCACTAGCTATCTACCTTACATTTGGTAGTGTATATATGTCCATTCCTCTCTCGCTTTGTCACAGCTCACCCTTCCCCCCCCATATCCTCAATTCCGTTCTCCAGTAGGTCTGTGTCTTTATTCCTGTCTTACCCCTAGGTTCTTCATGACATTTTTTTCTTAAATTCCATATATATGTGTTAGCATACAGTATTTATCTTTCTCTTTATGACTTACTTCACTCTGTATGACAGACTCTAGGTCTATCCACCTCATTACAAATAGCTCAATTTCGTTTCTTTTTATGGCTGAGTAATATTCCATTGTATGTATGTGCCACATAAGTCAGAAAAAGAAAAACAAATACCATATGCTAACACATATATATGGAATCCAAAAAAAAAAAAAAAGGTTATGAAGAACGTAGGGGCAGGACAGGAATAAAGATGCAGATGTAGAGAATGGACTTGAGGACATAGGGAGGGGGAAGGGTAAGCTGGGACGAAGTGAGAGAGTGGCATAGACTTATATATACTACCAAATGTAGGAAGCAGCTTCATAGCACAGGGAGATCAGCTCGGTACTTTGTGACCACCTAGCGGGGTGGGATAGGGAGGGTGGGAGAGAGATGCAAGAGGGGGGAGATATGGGGATATATGTATAGCTGATTCACTTTGTTATAAAGCAGAAACTAACACACCATTGTAAAGCAATTATACTCCAATAAAGATGTTAAAAAAAAATTCAAAAAAAAAAGAAAAAAGTAAAGAGTGGGCGCTATAGTTGAATTTATCAGCACTCCAGAACCTAAAAGAAATAAATGGGAAAAAACAAGAAATCCATTTTATGTATATTCAATTACTAGCACAAAAGAGTTCAACTGAATATGTGGGAAAGTTGCCAGAGCCCTGCGAAAATGTATTCCTTTTAACCTGTCAATAGGAAACGCCATCAGCTTGATAGAATGACACTGATAATTCCATTCACAAGGAATGGTCAATGTAAAATATGATTTTCTTAATATAAAGGGACATAATACTGATAATTAAATAAATTTTTAATAATGAAAATGTCACAGATATATAACTGCTATGAATCATTCATACTTGACTTGAAGTAAAAGGTGAAAAATGGTAGACTCATTTACAGAATTTCCTTTGCCTATTTTGGAAGCATTTTATCAATTTGATTTAAGCTGTAACCACAGTAATTTTATTCTGTCCTTAAATGCTACAGAAATTGAATAAATGACAGTCATGATCAAATGATGAGCCAGCAAGAATAAAACCAATTTTTAGAGTACACTTCTCACTAACTGAGCATCATTCCCAGAGATGCCATGGGTATTATTTAGTAACAATAGTTCCTGAAGCACTTCATCTTATTTCCATTTTTCATTTATTCAACCAACCAATATTAACTACTTATTTACTAGATGCCAGACAACAGTTAGGTTCTATATATAAAATAATCTATTCAATAATTTATTCTTTAGACAGTTCAATCATTTAAAGTGGGTGTTGAAAGTAGTTATGAGTATTTGGGGGAGGAGCAGAGATTTTGTTATTGTTTCTTAGTAATTATGAATAAGATTGTTTTTAAAATATAATTCTATCAATACTGATATAGCAACACAATTCATCTGTTATTCATCTATTATTCATTTATGCTTGTTAGTGCTTAGATTTTTAAATGTTTCTTAACTGAATATTTTGTAAAGAAGGGACATGTATTACAACAGGAAGTTCTAAACATGAGCACAATCCTCTGCATAGAGGCACTGTTAAATCATTTGTCAACAAAAATAACATTTTAAGTAAATCTAACACAGCAACTTCAGGTTTCCAGAGCTGTGAAGTACTATGCAATTTGCTATAACTTGGGAGAAGAAGCCATTTTGGTTGATTTACATCATCCTTCTCCTGAAGGGAAAGGGGGATAAATCCTACTCTGCTGCTTCCTGACTCTATGACTTTTAGTTTCTTAATGACTCAATTTCCTAAATTAAAGTAGAATTTTTTTCATCACGAAAAATTAGAGGACTAAAGTAAAAACAGCTGACCCATAGATAGTATTCAATATATTGTAGGGTTTTTTCTCTCCCATTTTCACAACTGCCCCAATTTGTAATGCCTTGAAAACCTTCACATTCCCTAGCAATGGGTAGCAAAAGGAAAGAATATCTGCTTTAGTGTAGATTTGGCCCTCTTGGAATTGCTGCATTCTCTACATACAGTCAGTAAATGGAGTGTGATGTAAGGCTTAGGCGGACGCCATAAGGAGAAGCCACTGGAGTAGAATTCTGATAGTTTTAAATGCTGCATCTAAAATAGTTTCATGTACTTAATAGCTTTCCACCCCTCCCCTACCAACTATATTTCAGAGAAGAGAAACTTATCAACTCCCTGCCATTTCCCTTCTTGCTTCTCTATCCATATTTTCTTTCAATTCAGCTAGGAATAGGTGTTTCTCCTCAAATTAAAGTCTTCATACCTTCTCCCTAAATAATACCAATCATCCTATAGTCTTCAAAACCACACCTTTGCTAATGACCCCTTAACTTGTATCTCTACCTTGAATATCCATTCTGACCTACAAAATCAAATAGCCAACCACTTTGTGTTGTGAATTCTCTCTGCCCCATCTTCCTTGGTCACTTTTCAGTTGGCCCTTCTCTAAGACATGGATTATAGCTCTCCTTTTCCCCCAACCTTCCACACAATCATGGATATACCATTGTAAGTAACACTTTATCACAACCACAAATAACCTAAAATGCATTTCTCTGTGCTCAAATCTGAGGGCTGACTTGACCTATCTATGGTCAGCCCAAACTCCTGGGCCTCAGCATTAGACAGAGCTCTGGGATCTTACTTGCTCAGATATATGCCTCTTCTGGAACTTCTTAAGTGCACCCTCTTTGTAGCAGGCACCTATTAACTAGGAGAGTATTAAGATTCTTCCTAGTTTAGCACATGGTTGCTTAATCAGGAGTGAGAGAATCCACATGTTTGGAGAAGATCTGATTCCTACCTATTAGGCACTCTGAAGGTACTAAAGTATCCAGGAAAAAAAGCTGAGTTGATCTCATGTCTGCTTGATGTACATTTTAATACTGTTCCTCTTCCCTACTTCTACCCAAACTATCTGCGTAAGACTTCTAATGAAGAGACGTGAGGATATCAAACTTTCTCAGATAGTACGCTAAGCTTTTGAAATGAAGTTATTTTTTTAAAGTGGAAGTTAATTCTAAGTTAGCTTATGCTTTTTACCCCTAGAGTAGGATAAGTGTGCAATTGATTTTAATTTAATATTCATGGTGTATTATAACTGCCAGAGAATATAAGAATTTTTCTAAAGAAAGAAAGCTCAGACTGGACCTAAACGTACCCTTAGAATTATCATCAGAGTTGCAAGGACATTCTGAAACACTAAAGAGCATGTATATAGGAAGTAACTGATTAAACATAGTTTTAAAAGGCAGTGCCCACACCAAACATTCAAAAGCAGTTATATGCTATGGAGACCTCAAACAGAGCGTTTTCACTACGTCATGATCTACTTGGTACAAAAGTAATGCTGCAGTATCTCCTCATACAGATTTTCACCTGGAACATTACCACCCAGATGTTGGCTGACCCTTCCCAGTTCAAACATCACTTCCTCGGAGGGAACCTCCCTAACCAGTTATTTAAGCATATACCCCCCTCCCTCCTATAGCATGTATCACTATATGAAATTACCGTTTATTCATTTGTGCTTTTTTCTCCCTCCACCATAGGAGCACACTCAAATATAAGTTCCACAAGAACATGGACATTGTCTACATTCATCACTAGAGCAATGACAACCATTCCCCGCATATATGTATGTATTACACTTACCTACAGCACTGTGTGACACAGAACTACTTGACTCTTTCTAAAAGTCAGCGTCCTCACCTAGAGAGTGAGTCTAAATCTTAATCTACAAGATTGTTGTAAAAGTAAAATGTGTGACAATATTTTATACATGGAAAAATCATTTACATATAAATTCAAACTGCAAATGCACATTGATCCTATAGTGATATATAAAATGAACATTTAACAGGCATTACCGTTACTAAGTGGTACCTAGAACCAGTGTGAAACTGTCTGATTAACGCCTCTGAGTCCTTGGCTCACAAGGTACAATTTAAGGGCTATATTATGAACTACAGAGGTTTTTCTTTGTTTTATTTTCCCCATAAGTGTTGTCCCATGTCTCAAGTTCTCCTCCATTTATTTCCATTAATCTGCTAACTCACATACTGCTGTTAAATAAATGATGAATTAGTGTTGCATCTCGCTGTGGCAAATTCTATTAGCTCATTGTATAGAAACGGTTTAACACTTAAAATGACACTTCTTCTTCAAGCAGGTCTAATACTTTTAAATCAATTTGCAAAAGGGCTAGTACTTTGATGCCAACTTTATTTCATTTTATTTTTAACCTAAAAATTTCGAGAGAAAACAAAAAAAATATGATAGCATTTTCCCTTTGATCCTCACATTGACGGCAACATCATTTTTCTCAATAATAAAATAAGTTGGTCGAGGTCATTAAAAGGCAAGTAAGAAGAACATAAGAGATGCAAATGAATAAGTTTATGATGGCATATTTTGCTCTTAAAAAGTGAGTTTTAGTCCAAAGATCCCAAGCATGTTTTGCAAACAGAGATTAAAAGGCGTCAAAGGGATATATGAAGACAGAGATTTTAGGCCATACTTAAGTGGTTTAGCTGGATAAACAAATCACAAATGTGAAGGAGTTTATCAGGTGTATCATAGAGGATTTGTCAGTAGTTTTTCAGATCAGGACCCATTCAATCTTGCACAAATGTCACCTGCCCCAGAAGCCTTGCCTGACCTCTCTAAGCAAGATAAAGCACTTTTTCCTCATTCGTGTGAACATGAAAATCTCTCACCTTTCTAAAAAAATTTTCTTAAAACATTTCTTTCTCCCACTGCACTGAGAACTCCTGGAAGGCAGGAAGTTTATATTTTTAGGTTGAATGGTTATTGAATGACTAAAGTTTTCATAATATACATCTATTTTGTTATGTTAAACAGAACTGGCTTTAGCGCCTATACAAATATGTGGGTCATTTTTCCTTACTACTTCATGTACCCCTGGGCTTTATTTTCTGAGGCCTTATGTTTGCTTGTAGACATTTTTTCTCTTCTATCTCTACTGTTATATGTACATGTAGCAACATTTATTACTCTTATGTCTAGTTTAATATGCACATGGAAACCACATAGGTTCCTCCTGGATGAAAATAAGACTATGTAGTCAATTCCTAAGCATCTGCCTGACTATGACTCTTGGGGAAGGACTTTGTCACATCTATCTGGGATTCTTCTGGCCTTCCTTACCTTCCTTCCTTACCATTTTTGACATATCTCAGATGGAATTCATTCACTCTTTAATTGAATTCTTATTATGTTTAGACTTATTTCAGAGATTAGGAAGCTGGACCACACAAAGGGTTAACTAATTTGCCTAGGCCTACACAGCTACTACTAGCAAAGCAGAGACCAGCCTCCGCTCTGCCTGACTCCCAACCTAGTGTGCTTCTCATTACCGCTCTGTGGATGAAAGTTGTCTTTCTGTCTTACTACTTATCCAACATTTTACTTGACATATTTTTTTAAATGCTTTTTGTGACTCTTTAAAATACTTTATATTGGAACTTCTAGACACATACACATGGACAATGCGCTTGTCCTAACATTAATACTAAGGGATACAATTTCCCAAATTGTCAAAAGAATTATACATGCCCCCACACTCATGCATCTAAAGAAGAATGAATACCAACCAAGATATCTGTTAAAATACCGTAAAGATATGTTTAAGTACTTCATGGATTTACAGGCTGGAATCAAATTGTAAAACCCGAAACAAGAGCTTGCTAAATACTCTGTCACCTGTTAGAAGGCCACTAAACAGGAATTCATTTATTCAACAAATAATTCTGGAGGCCATGTATGTATCAGGTGTTATTCTAGGCACTGGATTCAATAGTGAAAAAGACAGGGGAATATGTGTTCTCATGGGCTATACATGTGTTTTATGCATTAGCTATAGTGGTTCTCATTCTGATCTTTAAATAAACCAATGTCTTTCCTACCACTAAGTCTTCACACATGCTTTTGCCCTCCACCTGGAATATTCTGCCATACCACCTGCTCAAGCAACCACAAAACCCATTATACCTGGCTAGCTCTTATTTGTCTCTCGATTCTCATAAACACCATTTTCCCTCTCAAATAATACATTTTTTCCTCATCAGAATCACATTTTTTTTTCAACCAAATGTTGAACCAGCACTATCTAGAATTATGGTTCCCTTTCCCCCAAGATCAACCACAGAGAAACAAAAGAGAAGAAATACCAGAGAAAGAAAATGTATGAGAAATCCATGGGTTGATGGGAGGATTTTGTACTGGTATGATTTTGACTTGGGGCAGAAGGCAGCCAGGACAGTTGCAGGAGCTTAAGTTGGAAAGAACTTTTAGAGTTTTTTTTTTTTCTTAACCCTGCAATTTCCTTAAAACAAAGAATGCTTATCTCCTAATAGTCAAAGACTCAGAACTTTTGCCCAAGCATTTTTTTTTTTTTTTTTCTTTTTGCAGTATGCGGGCCTCTCACTGTTGTGGCCTCTCCCGTTGCGGAGCACAGGCTCCGGACGCGCAGGCTCAGCGGCCATGGCTCACGGGCCCAACCGCTCCGCGGCATGTGGGATCTTCCCGGTCCAGGGCACGAACCCGTGTCCCCTGCATCGGCAGGCGGACTCTCAACCACTGCGCCACCAGGGAAGCCCTCCCCAAGCATTGTTACAAGTAAATCAGTACTGTGCAAATGTCCTTTGTCCTTTCACAGTTCCTTGAGGAACTGTGAAAAAAATAAAGATATATTTCCTGGAAGCAAAGGGAGATGAGTAATCAGTATTTACTGAGCATATTTTCCATGCCAAATTACAAAGTGCTATGTTGTCTTTATCTTCTTCAGTCTATTCTCTTCCCTTGAGTGGAAGCCTGAGTAATCACCATTTTAGAGATGAGTAAACTGAGACTCGTTAATTACTTAACCATATCACTGTGTTACAAGGATCTAAAGAGAATATAAACCTATTTATATATAATTTCAAGGCACAAGCCTTTTCAAATACACCAAAATTCTGTTAAGGTATTCAAAGTCATAGTACAACACATAATACCATCGATTGTGCGGTGTTCTAAAAGTATTGTAAGTAAATATCCCATAAGCAAATAAAATTTTTTGTCATAGATTTGTTTTTATTTTTATATTTGACATTGTTCATGAAAATTCTATCATCAATAGACATCACTAGTCAGATCCTCTAGCAGCAGAATGTAGGTGATAGAGCCAGACACTCACTTAATTTAGACCTAAAAACTTGTTCTGAAAAAAAAAAAAAAAAAAAAAAAACTTGCTCTGACTTGAATCAAGTTGGAAAAGAAATTATTTCTCTATATCCAGGAAAAAGGGATCTATTTCAACTACCTTGTGTTTTTTAATAGGGATCTAGCTCTTTGTTATATTGTTTTTTAATAGCACCTAGCAAAAATACTATAGGCACCACTCAAAACATGCCTGGGAAGTATAACTATCCACGTGACTTAGAGTTTTATTAGAAATGCAAATTAATATACACAAAAGCTAAGAGAAACCAAGATTACCCACAGAAGAAAATCTCTTTGTTTACCAGGGCTACCTCATGTTTACATACTTTTTTCCTGTCTTGACAAAGTGTTAAATATTAAAGAAAATGACTAAATACGGGTGAACTTAAAAAAGGTTGCTGGATGCAAACATAGTGATTTATTAGGTGACAACACATGCAGAGTAAGACTTCTCTGAAAAACATTTATAATAGTGATAACACTAAATATTGTAAGAACTGCACACATCCATTTGCTAGAAATGCAGGTACCCTTTTGCTACTTTCCCTTCTCCAGTCTTTCATTCTTCCAGAATGGCATTGTACACTACAATGTGTTGAAGACACAAAACCTTGGTGATTTGATTTAGTCATTAGCAAATGAGCAATTGTCCATTGCCGTGGTCCTGTCATTTCAGATGTCTAGATTTGACTAACAAATCAAATTTTCATTTCATATTGAAAGTGAAAAGAGGAATCAGTGTTCCTCTCACACCATCCTAAGGTATTTAGTCACTTATTCATTTTTAGAAGAAAAATTCATTTGTAATTGTTAAGACTACCATTCAATTCTATTCACTGCCACCATTTTACGTGATAAGTCACTTGATCCTGACTCAAAATCCTCAATTAATTTCAATAGCAATTCGGTGTACATATTTAATACCAAGATCAAGGGGGATGGATTATGTTCCCATTTCACAGCGTCTTCTGCTATCCTAGGAATCATTTCCCCTGCAGACACCACCTAGTTAGACTGAAACAATTGTTGTGAAGGGTTGCTTTGTGTCACATTCATTTTTAACTAGTAATCAGAAAAACCTAATTCGATGTTCTATTTTCTTATTCCTCAATTTTTGAAAGTAGAGGCTTAAAAAGAATTCCTCCTCACTTGTTTCAATTATCAAGTTTTGTTTTAGTGAAGATATAAAATTTGGGTGTTGATTTCCCTGACATCTCAAACCAAAATTTTTAGGTGAAAAAAAAAAGCTATTAGAAACTTAGTTATTTGTAATAAAATTATGCTAGCTCTACTTGACTACAGCTAAAGCTTTAGAACTAAAGCTTTGAAATCTGTCACATGTCTTAAAAATAAAATTGCTTGAGTAGCTGAGGAGAACTGTATTAAAATGCAAATTTCCAGCTGTTAATATTTCTTCAAAAACCAATAATCCCTCAAGGCCACCAATGTGTCATAATACTTAATGGAAAAATATCCCTCAGGCAGAATGGCCTTTCTAAGTTGACTTTTGATTAAACTTAAAATATTATATGGTAAAAATAATTAAAATAAAAAAGGAACGTAAATATAGGACTCAAATGAAAAGTCATCCAACATGCAATGAAATGGGATGGGGAGACCCATCTTATGTCACTAATTTATGAGAAATACACCCTGTTTGAAAATTACCCATAATAATTGGTAACATAAAGTATATGCCTCTTCCAAAACCATTCAACAATTACATATTTGTGTTGGTTTAGTGTATGAAAGGATATTCCATTTTGGAACTGGTAATAGAATTATTTTTGGTAACATATACTCATTGGACAGAATGACAGAAACTAGACATAAGAATTAAATAGCTATATTTTTTATACAAGACTTCCATAGGTATTAGAATACAGAATAGTGGAGTTTTGTGAAGAGTTTATCTATTGTGTGATATTTATGGAATTTATAAGAAATGAGACCCAATTATTTTAATATTTTATGAAAATTTTTGAATGTTCAGAGAAATTGAAAGAATTATACATTGTACATCTATATATCTCCTACCTAGATTCTACAAATAACTTTTTTTTTTACTTGCTTGGTTACATGTGTAAGCATTTGTACATTATAATGAGTAAGATTCTTACTCCAGAATGATTGATCCTGCATTGGTAAGGGTCTAGCCAATTCACTGGTTAATTAACTGAGTGGTTAAAAATTGAAAGATTCTCCTTGACATAGAATTTTCTAAAATTCACATTTTAAGTAGCTATATTAGAGCAATATCAATATATGGTTAGGGTAATTCAGTCAAATCTCTGATCCAAATGTGTCTGTGAATCTATTAAAAATAATAACCCAAATAGAGCAAATAGATGAATCACATTACTTAAAACACCTTTAAATTTCTCCTAAACAAAGAAAACCCTTGATCTAGTGTAGTTTTTTAATGTTATTTGTAGAATCTAGGTAGGAGATATATAGATGTACAATGTATAATTCTTTGAGAAATTAAGTAGTCCAATTCACTGATCTTCAATCCACCATAGGTAAATACCTCTAAATTTCTTCCTGTCATCCAAAGTGCTTTCTGTCACATCAACTGTCATTACTTTGCTCCAAGGTGTTATTTGCCTACCAACTAATGGCAACAAAGGGAACTAGTCATGAATTGCATGTGTTCATCAATGAAAACACACATCCACTATGTGCTAGACAACCTCACAGGTGCAGCTGAATATAAGTGCTCCCCGGTTGCAGATAAATGACAAGGAGCATGTAACAAGTAATGTTTTAGATCTGAAAAATTCTGATTAATAAGGCACAAATGGTGTTTACAGTTAAAAAAAAAACTGTAAAAGAACTAAAACTTTCCACTTTATTTAATTAATATTAAACTTGGTCAAATAAACAAGTTTTTATATGGCACCTCAGATTTACTTAATGCTACATAGAGTGATCTTTAAGACCTGCTCTTCTAACTATTGATACCCCAACTACTTTTTTTTTAACAAAGTTATAGTTGTGTATACCTTACACATTAAAAAAAAAATTAATGACAAATAAACTGAGAACAAATCAGAAACCATACCACTTTTGATATTTATATGTCTAATAAATGGGTCTTTAAAAAATAAACTAGGATTAATATTTGAAAGATTCTTAGTTTACCAAGATCACTTGAAGAAAATAATAAATAAAATAATTTACTTTAGAATAACCCCCAATTCCTAAGATGAAAATCTTGTGAATATAACAGCTGTGCTTTCTCGTGACTTTCCAGCATGAAAACAATATTGATATTTAAATGAATCAAAATAGAAGTAAGTGCTTATGCAGGAAATCACAGCACAAATAACACTATATACTCTATCTCCTTAAGTAAACTATATTCTAATTAATTAATAAAGCCCATTGAGCTACTTCCAATCCTCCAAACTATTGTGAATAGTTCCAGGGAGTTGGGAGAATTATTTGTTATCCAAATATTCCATGTCTCTGACCATGAACTCATCACTACTTCCAGTAAATTTGATAGAGATGTTCCGACACTTATCTTCTTCCCCTCAATCTTCTATTAAATATACTGCTGAAACAATTTTCCCATTCCTGATTCATTTCAAGAATGAAAAGAAACCTTGAAACAATCCCCAAAAACAAATTCACTTTTCACGGGTTTGGAGCAGGCCCTATTCTAAGAGAGAATACATCACATTCTGATTGTACATCATATTCCCTTATCTCTTCTGATACACAGTATGAGGTAGCAACAACCTTATATTCCCAATTTTTCTTTTCTACTTACCCAATTCATGGAGAAAACTATATGTATATATAATATATACTCAGTATGTATTCTTATATAAATATTATACATATATATTTAACTGTGAAAAATGATAATCTACTCAACAAATGGAGTTGAAAAAATTGGATGCCCCCCCAAAAAAAGAAAAATGAACCTCAAACATTATCTTAGCCCATATGCAAAAGTTGATTTGGAATATATCATCAAATTTATTTGATGATAATACATCATCAAATTTATATCATAAATTTAAAAATGAAAACTGAATCTTAGACTCATTAAGATTTGTGTTCTAAGTCCCTTCTCCTTCAACCTGGGTAGGCTTGTGACTGCTTGACCCATAGATGTTGCTGAAAGGTTTATTCATGACTTCTGAGAACAGGTCATAAAAAGTGCAGCAGCTTCTGCTTTGATCACTAATTGAAACTCCAAGCCATTATATAAGAAACTCAACTACTTTGTGGCCATCATACTGTAAGGAAGCCAAAGCCACATGGAGAGGTAGTGTATTATAGTCCAAGTTGAGCCCAGTCTTTGAAATATCTCAGGCGTGTGCCAAGCCTCCATGTGTTTGCAGCTCCTAGTTGCTCAAGTCACCCCCATTCTATTCTTCCCAGCTGAGGCTCCAAATATTATGGAAAAGAGACATGATATCATTACTACGACTTGCCTGGATTCCTGTTCCACAGAATGCATGAGCATAAAAAAATTTGTTTTTTCTGACACCACTACCAAGATAGTTTGTTACCAAGCAATAGATAACTGGAATATATACATGCACAAACTTCATATTTATAAAAATTTCCTGTTTAGAAAGCACAGGGAAATTACTCTTTAATTATACTAACAGAAGCAAATTGCTGGTAACTTCAAATTTTCATAACCTGTTCAGACTGAGTTCTGTGTCATAATAGAATTTTTTTAAAATTAATTTATTTTTGGCTGCATTGGGTCTTCCTTGCTGCGTGCAGGCTTTCTCTAGTTGCAGCGAGTGGGGGCTACTCTTTGTTGAGGTGTGTGGGCTTCTCATTGCGGTGGCTTCTCCTGCAGTGGAGCACGGGCTCTAGGTGCGCCGGCTTCAGTAGTTGTGGCACACGGGCTTAGTTGCACTGTGGCTTGTGGGATCTTCCCGGACCAGGGCTCGAACCCGTGTGCCCTGCATTGGCAGGGTGATTCTTAACCACTGCGCCATCAGGGAAGCCTGATGACAGAATTTTAAATTTACTTAGCTCCACCATTTGCTAAGATAAATTGTTTTAAAATAATTTTTGTAAAGCCTAGTAAAACACCATAATATCTTAGTTACTTCTTATTTTCTCTCTCAGCCTTAAGAAATTAGTTTTTATAATAGCTGAGAAGTTTGGGGGTTTTTTCTTCCTCACTTTATTGGTTTTAAAAAAAAAAACCCTATGATCTTCCAAATCTTTTAAAAAAGAGTGAAAATGTTTCCTTATATCTACTCAAAAGAGGAAGGATTAAAAAAAAAAAGAGGAAGGATAAGAATCAGTGACCAATATAGTAATTATTTTTGTAGTTTACAAAGTCCATCCGTATGCATTTTTATTTGTTCTTCGTAACTACTCAACAAAGTAAGGAGAGAAAGTATTTATTTCCCCATTTTATAGGTGAGTAAGCCAAGTTCAAAATAATTGATGTTCCAAGGTGTCAAAACCGTTCACTAAGACAGCAATTTTAGGTCTCACTCTGACAGCCTTGAGAATGTACCTTTGTAGTAACTGTGATATATTTTACCACCTTTGTGTAATTGCTTTTGCTACTGTTTTCTTTTCTTGCTTGTATAAAATTGTACAAAACACTGTTATTTGGAAACAATACTGTACTCACCATAAGATGTGATTTCTAGGGGTAGGAGGAACGAACACCCAAGAGCAGTGACTATATGCCAGGAAGTGTTAAACTAATACTATCTCCATTTTGGTAATGATAAAATTCATTAACAAGAACACGTCAAATTTTAGAAATAAAGAAGCACAGAAAAGTTTTGTAATGTACTCAGGATCCCACAGGTAAAACACGTAAAGTCTGAGTTAATGCCCAAATCTTACTAAATCCAAAGGTTTCCGCTTTTTCTATGCCAGAAAGTCCTCTTGAGAATTACCTGTATGTCCATTTCATGTGTCAGTGTGGCCAGGTTGCAGTCCTCAGTTATTCAACCAAACACTGATCTAGGTGCTGTTTTGAACATATTTTAACAGATGTGATTCAATTCTATAACTAGTTGACTTTAAGTAACAGAGATTATCCCAGATAATTGGCGTGGGCTTGATTCAGTAAGTTGAAATACATTAAAAGCAGAGCTGAGGCTTCCCTGAAGAAGTAGGAATTCTACCGGTGCACAGTAGCTTCAGCCCATGCCTGAGTGTTCCAGCTTGCCCTTCCTGACAACCTGCCCTATGGATTTTGGACTTGACTAGTCAGCACTCACAATTCTGTAAGGCAAATCATTTAAATAAGTTGTTAATATGTATCTCCTATTGATTCTGTTTCTCTGCTTGGACTCTGACTGATACATACCCAAACAGTTAAATGTTCTGAACCTTTGTTTCATAAAGTTGATCTCTGTACCAGGAAAAAATTCTTTCTAAAAGTGGTTTCTTGCTTGATCAGTGTTGCTCTAGTCCTAGTTACCGGCCACCTCTCTACAGTTTGTTAATCACCCAATAGGTGTTATTCGCATATTTACAGGATCTTCAGCAGTATCCTGGATGTATTGGGAATACACTGAAGATCTTATCTGCTTTTTACCGCTAGGCCAAGGGAGTAAAGAGTTTTAGTAAGAAAATAGTGAAAAGCATCAGTGAAATTTCAGTTCACTTATGATTGCAGAGTGAATTCATGATTCCTAAATTCTCCTAGCTTTGTCATTCAGTTACTACTCCTGCCATTAATAATTTTAATTATATGATAGACAAATTGGAAATTGACAAAAGGTCCAATGAAGGTAAGCAAATTCTTGCAGGTTTTCAAAGAGTAGCTAGACTGTCATCTCTACCCAACAAGCACGGGCTTCTGATATCTTGGTAAAAAATTATGTCTAAAGAGTTTAGAAATAAGAGGATGAAAGGACAGAAAATGTATTTCCTTTTTTTTCTTTAGAAGTTGTGTAGCTAACTCAGGCCTATAAATAACTCACCCTTGTCCATATGTTAGAGCTGCTCAATTATTTGAAGGTTATATTTTGGGTTTTGTTCTTACTGGATAGAGGTTTTTACCCCACCTATCTTGATGTTTCATCTCCAATAAAGACTTAGAAAACAAAGATTCATCTAATCAATTATGACAGATGTCTAAATATCCAGGAATATTTTCTAGATTTTAAAATTGTGAAATTGGTCCATCATGGTCCCATCAATTGCTCTGTAATAAATGCATAGCAGCTGATAAGATTCTTCCCTAATTGCAGGCTACCATAATGAGTAAGCACATCATACAATCTTTACACAATTTTCTAATGCCAGAATATAACAAATCTCCCCAAACAGACCTCTAAAATTATAATGCAATTCACTATGAAAGCCTCCAAATCCTAAAGTTGCTTTCAAGCATAGTTTTGTGCTGCCAGCTGAGTCGCTGATTTTTCAGCTCTCTCTTATAAAATATTTCCTTTTTTCCTGTTTCTGATCCTCTACCTTGCTGGGCAGCCTCAAGCCTGGTAGGATTCTTTAGTCTCAAACTAATTGGCAAAAATCCTCCTGGGAAGACGGATTTCCAGCATTTTAACATCTCAGACTATGTCTGTGATCTCGCCTATATAAGGGCTGTTGGACATAAGCAACTCAATGTTCAATCTGTCTAATGGCAAAATTAATGTGAAACTTGATTTTATTGTTATATTTTTCCTAGAGCCCCCCGGTGCTTGCATATTAACATCAGAGTGAATTTCATTATTTTTCTGAGTTTATTATATTCAGAACACTTAATCTTTTTTATACATTCAAACTAGAATACCATTCTTTTATTTTCCAAATTGTTCTCACAGAGATTATGTACTCTCAAAGTCATATTAAATCCTAAAGCAAGGAATAAAGTTTGGTTTTCTGCTATTTAATTCAATTTGCTTATGTATATTTGCTCTGCCTACTTTTTTGTTTTTTTGCTTCCCTTTCTTCTCATTCCATACTTGGTGACACCTCTCTAAAAAGAAATAAGCTTAAAGAAAGGAAAAATAAGCATACGTATGTCAGAATAAATGCTCTGACACTTATGTGTTGACAATCCCTCCCTCCCCACCCTCATATCATTGGCTGGCATGTACATCATGCAAAACAGCTCGCAGTTTTGAGGGGTTTAGAGGTTCTCAGGTGCAAAGTATCATTACAGAGTAATAATAATGCGCTTTTGTCACACATCAGTCTGGACTGGAACCAGGATTGACTGAGGAGTCTGACCTCATGACCTCAATTGTTTTTAATGTCCTCTCAGTTCTTGTTTATTGTCCTCTCTATAGTTTTCTACCATTTTTTTTTTACAGAGAAGAATTTTATATTCCACTCAAAGTATTTCAAAGTGATGTTCTATGTAATTATAAATCTGTATCTGATATAAATCAGATCTGTAGCTAAATGTATTATACAAAGCACTCGAGTCAATGCTGTTAGCTTTTGGAAGGTGCCCAAGTGACGTGTTTTCCAAAACAAAACAAAGTCCTGTTTCCATAAAACTTATTTATAGAATATGAATACCAAAAAAAAATTCCTGAAAACAGCTAATTCCTTGTTTTATAATAAGTAAACTGCAACTTATTAACAAAGTTTCTCAAAAATCACTTTAAGGAAATTTCACGGAAGCTCAATCTCCAAAAATCTTATTTTATACATTGTAAATCTTTGAAAGTGACTTACAACTAATAGAACACAAAACTTATTTAAAATTAAGTTGGTATTAATTTATATTACAGTTCAAATTTTCCAAACTATACAGTAAATGAATTCCAGATTTCAAAAAGAAAGCCTCCAAATAAAATTTTATTTTAACTCATAAAGTTATATTTAAAATTTATATACTTAGAGAAACTACAATACTCTAGGCCTATAAGATAAATAGGGTTTCAAAATCACTTTCAACTATATACACTTAAATATAATAAATATGCACATATAAATGCATACATTTGGCTAAATTAATGAAGTTATTATGAATTCCTACAGCAAAAGTCTATTTCATATCTGCTTTCTAAAGATTGGTTGGGCTTATGCAAAATTAATCCACATAATTTTATGATGACATCACTATTCTAGAGTTATTTACCCTTACTAATTTGAGTAAGGGCTATGAAAAAGAAGGAAAACAAATTTCTATCATGGAAATATACCAATTTGCAGCTAGAGGTGCCTCCTGTTTGTTGTAATTTAGATATATCTGGAAAATGCTGGTAAATATTGGATATTCCCTAAATATGATTTTATTCAAAGTAATCTATCATGAAAAATGAAGAGATCATTTCACGATAAGATTTTACTGGTGTAACTGTGAAACAAACATTATCAATCATTTACTCTGGGCTTAGCTCATTAGAAAGAAGAACAAAATCATTGAACTATTGTTGCTTGAGATAACACTGCTTGAAATTAAGGGATAGCTACTTTTTCGTTTTTATCATTTTCAGGAAGCAATGCTCTTTGAACAAAAAACATTTTTTAAAATGCTGTTCATGCAGCAAAGAACTACTATAATTTTAAAACTGCCATTCACTAATCTTCTGTGGGTATAATATCTTATATCCAGTACCAAAGGCTGGCGGCCCAAGAAAAGCAAAAATCACCCGCATTCCATCTGAATATTGTAGCTGATTTATTACTTCATGAGGTCTAATCAAAGCCCCACCCTCACCCTATAGCTTAATTTTAAAAATCAAATTGCTTCTCAGTAATTGTCTGTTCTATAATACACTTAATAGTTGCAGCTTATCTATTTCTCAATGAAAAAAGAAAATTTTAGTAAGAAAAAGAGTTCAGTACTTGTATGTATTGATAGTTGCATGGCAAACACCTCTGGCAAGAAAATCCACCACTAAACCTCATATTGTTAATTTACCAAGCCCTTGGGTGTGCAGCACAAAAGTAAAGAAAAATGATAACAATTACGTTAGTGAGTTCTATTCAAATTGGTCCGTATACAACTTTGCTCTCCCTCATGAGGAGAGACAGTGCTAAACAATAACAGGAAACCAGGCTGCAAGCTAAGAATCTTGGCTTTAGTTGAAATTAGATATGTGGTTACTACACAGTCAAGCTAGTACTGGTGATGCAGGGGTGTATAGCATTAGACAAAAATAGACTAAAATCCAGAAGTGGTCTCAGGGTTGAAGAAACTAAGATTCTTTATTTCCTAAGGATTTAAGTCTTTAACTCTGGGGACTTGTCCTAACACTTAATTTAGTCAATTCTTTGACGATCTGATTTCACATTTCCTTAATACTTGTGAGTATCCATCCTAATAAATGAAATTCTTCTGCAGTGCAACCTGGAAGTAGCTATGGAAGTAAAGTAAGGGACTGCAGAACAACCAGTCCTTACCGAAGTAAGCCAATTCCTTGACCTTGAAAACTACAGCTGATCACCAGCCCAGAAGCTACGTAACTTTTATTTGCATAAGTGATGTTTTGGTCATTGTTAGTGCTTCTGATAAGACTTGTACACTTTAACTTATAAGTCATCTGATAACTGAGTTTAAAGGTTAGCATCTGATTAGCACCACAGCAATACTCTCAGAACAAGAAGCCCTCAATTTGTTTTTATATTCTCCTGGCATAAAGTGGACAGCTGTTGAAAGTCAAGGCTTCAGAGAACCTTGTTCATTCCAGTGAACATTGTTCCAGTGGATCCAAACAGGATTTTAAAAGATGTGACAACTAACAGTATCATGGACATTCAGCATCTCCTAATTCATCTAATGTATCCTCCTCTTAATCATCTAGAGCAATAACAAGTAAAAAAAAAAAAAAAAAAAAAGAGTAAGATAAAAAGACAATTGATTATTACAATATTAACCAATATAAAAAAGGCACATAGTCATTTGAGAACATGAAAACATGAGAATTCAGGGAACAAAAGCTTCAGCCTCAACGTAAGGCCAGACTAGTCCATGACCCAGGTAAGAGGAACACGAGAAAAATCACCAAGTTGAAGCTGAATTTCCAAAGAACATTTGGTGTCAGGAGCATACACATTATTTTCAATTTGTCAGAATACATGACATTTATATATTAGTTTGGATTTCCTCTGGAGTAGAACATTGGCATTGGGATATTTCTGGGCTAAGTATTATCCTCATTTTATTTTACCTCAAATGAGTGTAGTGGAAAGTAAACAGGTTTGAGGCGTGAACAGAATGAGTTTGAATTCAAGACCTCCTTTGTATCCATCCTCTCAAACAAATTATTTTTCCTCCCTGAGACTTTTATTTAACTTTAAGAAATGAAGTATTTAATGTCCACATCACAAAGATGTTTTCAAGGTTTACATGAGATAACGTGTGTTAAATATTGAGCAGTTGCTCAATCATCTATATTCTGCTTCCACAATTTAAAATGAATATTAAAGGGATGCCAATAGCAATATTTGAACTTACACTCCAATATTCTCTAGAATCTTCGCTTTTAATAAAACAGTAGTTATCATGAGAAAAACCATGATTTTCCATCCTAAAAGATGGGGAACAGTATCTGTAAGGGTAAGCCTACTCTCAATTTTATTAAGGCACTCCCCAGAACTAACCACTCCACCCTTGAGCACCTTCTGAAAACTTATGGACAGTTTAGCTCCAAAATGCATAATAAAGAGGAATTTCTCATATAAACAACCTAACTTTACACCTTGAAGAGCTAAAGAAAGAGCAAACTAAGTACAAAGTTAGCAGAAGAAAAGAAATAAAGATTAGAGCAGAAATAAATGAAACAGAGACCAGAAAAGAAGAATCAATAAAACTAAGAGTTGTTTTTTGAAAAGATAAACAAAATTGACAAACTTTTAGCTAGACTAACCAAGAAAAAGATTCAAATAAATAAAATTATAAATTAAAGAGGAGACATTATAACTGATACCACAAAAATACAAAGGATCATAACAGACTACTATAAGCAATTATATGCCAACAAATTATATAACCTAAAAAAAATGGATAAATTTTACTAATAATTGAATCATGAGGAAATATAAAATCTGAACAGACCATTAATGAGTAAGGAGATTGAATCAGTAGGCAAAAATGTCCCAACCAAGAAAAACCCAGGAAAATATGGCTTCATTGGTAAGTTCTACCAAATATTTAAAGAATTAACACCAATCCTTCTCAAACTCTTTCAGAAGGAAGGAAAAGGGAATGCTCCCAAACTTATTTCTCCAGGCCAGCATCACCCTGATAACAAAGCCAGATAAAAACAGCTTAAGAAAAGAAAATTACAGGCAAACATCCATGATGAATATAGATGTAAAAATTCTTGATACTAGCAAACTGAATTCAACAGCACATTAAAAAGATCATATATCATGACCAAGTGGGATTTATGCCTGGAATGTAAAAATAGTTCAGCATATGCAAATCCACAAATGTGATACACCACATTCATAGAAAGGAGGATAAAAATCACACAAATGTCTCAATAGACGAAGAAAAAGTACTTGACAAAATTCAGCCTTCTTTCATGATAAAAACTCAGCAAATTAGGTATAGAAGAAATGCATACCAACAGAATAAAGACAATATATGACACACCACAACTAGTATCATGTTCAATGGATGATCAGATTGATCCTCCAAGAGCAAGAACAGACTGATTCTCTAAGATCAGGAGTAAAACAAGGGTGTCTACCCCAACCACTTCTATTCAATGTATTACTGGAGGTCCTAGCAAGAGTAATTAGGCAAGAAAAAGATATAAAAGGCATCCAAATAGGAAAGGAAGAAGTAAAATTATCTCTGCTTGCAGACAACAAATTAGGAATGTAAAAATGGAATGTAAAAATAGTTCAACATATGCAAATTAACAAATGTGATATACCACATTAATAGAAAGGAGGATAAAAATCAGTTTATTGGTGCTCTTTAGTGTTTTCCATGTATAAGACAGAAAACATTAAGACCACCAATAAACTGTTACAAAACACTATATACATAGTGTATACATAGAAAACACTAAAGACTGCCAATAAACTGTTAGAACTAATAAACAAATTTGGTAAAGTTGCAGAATGAAAAATCAACACACAAAAATCAGTTGCATATCTATACACTGACAAGAAACTACCTGGAAAAGAAAAAATAATTCCATTTACAACAGCATCAAAACAATAAAATATTTTGAAATAAATTTAACAAAGAACATTAAAGACCAGTACACTGAAAACTGTAAGACTAAGACTTTGATGCAAGAAATTAAAGAAGACACAAATAAATGAAAAGATATCCCATGTTCATGGATCTGAATGATTAATATTGTTAAAATGGCCATGCTACCAAAGCAATCTATAGATTCAATTCAATCTCTATCAAAATTTCAATGGCATTTTTCATAGAAATAGAAAAAAACTATCCTGAAATTCATAAGGAACTGCAAAGTTTTTGAATATTCAAAGCCACCATGAAAAAAAAGAACAAAGCTGGAGGCATCACACTTCCTGATCTCAAACTAAGCTACAAAGCTATAATAATGAAGACAGTATGGTACTGGCATAAAAACAGACACATAAACAAATGGAAGAGAATAAGGAGCCCAGAAATAAGCCCATGCATATATGTTCAACCCCTTTTTGATGAGGCAGCCAAGAATACACAATGGGGAAATGATATTCTCTTCAACAAATGGTGCTGAGAAAACTGGATGTCCACAACTTGCAAAAGAATGAAATCAGACCTCTATCTTACACCACTCAGAAAAATTAACTCGAAATGGAATAAAGACTTAAATGTAAGACCTGAAACTTTAAAACTCCTAAAAGAACAGAGAGGAAAAGCTCCTTAACATCAGTCTTGACAATGATTGACTGATTGATTTATGGCTGCGTTGGGTGCTGTGCGTGGGCTTTCTCTAGTTGTGGAAAGCAGGGGTTACTCTTCATTGTGGTGCACGGGCTTCTCATTGCGGTGGCTTCTCTTGTTGTGGAGCATGGGCTCTAGGGTACACAGGCTTCAGTAGATGTGGCATGTGGGCTTTAGTAGTTGGGGCTCATGGGCTCTAGAGCACAGGCTCAGTAGTTGTGGTGCACGGGCTTAGTTTCTCCGCAGCATGTGGGATCTTCCCAGACCAGGGCTCAGACCCATGTCCCTTGCATTGGTAGGCAGATTCTTAACCACTGCACCAAAAGGGAAGCCTAATGATGACATTTTTATACACAACACCAAATGCCCAAGTTATGAAAGCAAAATCAAGAAGGGCTACATCAAACTAGAAAGCTTCTGCACAGCAAAACAAAATAATCAACAAAATGAAATGGTAACACATGGAATGGGAGAGAATACTTGAAAACCATATATCTGATATGGAGTTAAAATCCAAAGTATATAAGGAACTCATATAATTCAATAGCAAAAGAAAAAAAAAAGAATGCAATTAAAAAAGACTAAGAACCTGAAGAGACATTTTTCCAAGGAAGACATACAAATGGCCAACAGGTACATGAAAAGGTGCTCAATATCACTAGTCAAAAAATCAAATCAAAACCACAAATGAGGTTTATTCCTAGATATTTTATTCTTTTTGTTGCAATGGTAAATGGGAGTGTTTTCTTGATTTCACTTTAAGATTTTTCATCATTGGTGTATAGGAATGCCAGAGACTTCTGTGCATTAATTTTGTATCCTGCTACTTTACCAAATTCATTGAGTAGCTCTAGTAGTTTTCTGGTAGCACCTTTAGGATTCTCTATGTATAGTATCATGTCATCTGCAAACAGTGACAGCTTTACTTCTTCCTTTCTGATTGGGATTCCATTTATTTCCTTTTCTTCTCTGATTGCTGTGGCTAAAACTTCCAAAACTATGTTGAATAACAGTGGTGAGAGTGGGCAACCTTGTCTTGTTCCTGATCTTAGTGGAAATGCTTTCAGTTTTTCACCACTGAGGACAATGTTGGCTGTGGGTTTGTCATATATGGCCTTTATTATGTTGAGGAAAGTTCCCTCTATGCCTACTTTCTGCAGGGTTTTTTATCATAAAATGGGTGTTGAATTTTGTCGAAAGCTTTCTCTGCATCTATTGAGATGATCCTATGGTTTTTCTCCTTCAGTTTGTTAATATGATGTATCACGTTGATTGATTTGTGTATATTGAAGAATCCTTGCATTCCTGGAATAAACCCCACTTGATCATGGTGTATGATCCTTTTAATGGGCTGTTGGATTCTGTTTGCTTGTATTTTGTTCAGGATTTTTGCATCTATGTTCATCAGTGATATTGGCCTGTAGTTTTCTTTCTTTGCGACATCCTTGTCTGGTTTTGGTATCAGGGTGATGGTGGCCTCATAGAATGAGTTTGGGAGTGTTCCTCCCTCTGCTATATTTTGGAAGAGCTTGAGAAGGATAGGTGTTAGCTCTTCTCTAAATGTTTGATAGAATTCGCCTGGGAAGCCATCTGGTCCTGAGATTTTGTTTGTTGGAAGATTTTTAATCACATTTTCAATTTCAGTGTATGTGATTGGTCTGTTCATATTTTCTATTTCTTCCTGATTCAGTCTTGGCAGGTTGTGCATTTGTAAGAATTTGTCCATTTCTTCCAGGTTGTCCATTTTAATCTCTCATGATCTTTTGTATTTCTGCAGTGTTGGTTGTTATTTCTCCTTTTTCATTTCTAATTCTACTGATTTGAGTCTTCTCCCTTTTTTTCTTGATGAGTCTGGCTAATGGTTTATCAATTTTGTTTATCTTCTCAAAGAACCAGCTTTCAGTTTTACTGATCTTTGCTATCATTTCCTTCATTTATTTTTCCTTTATTTCTGATCTGATTTTTATGATTTCTTTCCTTCTGCTAACTTTGGGGGTTTCTTGTTCTTCTTTCTCTAATTGCTTTATGTGCAAGGTTAGGTTGTTTATTCGAGATGTTTCCTGTTTTTTAAGGTAGGACTGTATTGCTATAAACTTCCCTCTTAGAACTGCTTTTGCTGCATTCCATAGATTTTGGGTCATCGTGTCTCCATTGTCATTTGTTTCTCGGTATTTTTTGATTTCCTCTTTGATTTCTTCAGTGATCAGAAATTAAAGATGATACAAATAGATGAAGAGATACAGCATGTTTTTTGATTGGAAGAATCAACATTGTGAAAATGACCATTCTACCCAAAGCAATCTATAGATTCAATGCAATCCCTATCAAACAACCACTGGCATTTTTCACAGAACTAGAACAAAAAATTGCACAATTTGTATGGAAACACAAAAGACCCCGAATAGCCAAAGCAAATTAAGAATGAAAAACAGAGCTGGAGCAACCAGGCTCCCTGACTTCAGACTATACTACAAAGCTACAGTAATCAAGACAGTATGGTACTGGCACAAAAACAGAAAGATAGATCAATGGAACAGGATAGAAAACCCAGAGATAAACCCATGCACATATGGGCGCCTTATCTTTGATAAAGGAGGCAGGAATGTACAGTGGAGAAAGGACAGCCTCTTCAATAAGTGCTGCTGGGAAACCTGGACAGGTACATGTAAAAGTATGAGATTAGATCACTCCCTAACACCATACACAAAAATAAGCTCAAAATAGATTAAAGACCTAAATGTAAGGCCAGAAACTATCAAACTCTTAGAGGAAAACACAGGCAGGACACTCTATGACATAAATCACAACAAGATCCTTTTTGACCCACCTCCTAGAGAAACGGAAATAAAACCAAAAATAAACAAATGGGACCTAATGAAACTTCAAAGCTTTTGCACAGCAAAGGAAACCATAAACAAGATCAAAAGACAACCCTCAGAATGGGAGAAAATATTTGCAAATGAAGCAACTGACAAAGGATTTATTTCCAAAATTTACAAGCAGCTCATGCAGCTCAATATCAAAAAAACAAACAACCCAATCCAAAAATGGGCAGAAGACCTGGATAGACATTTCTCCAAAGAAGATATACAGACTGCCAACAAACACATGAAAGAATGCTCAACATCACTAATCATTAGAGAAATGCAAATCAAAACTACAATGAGATATCATCTCACACCAGTCAGAATGGCCATCACCAAAAAATCTAGAAACAATAAATGCTGGAGAGGGTGTAGAGAAAAGGGAACCCTCTTGCACTGTTGGTGGGAATGTAAATTGATACAGCCACTGTGGAGAACAGTATGGAGGTTACTTAAAAAACTACAAATAGAACTACCATATGACCCAGCAATCCCACTACTGGGCATATACCCTGAGAAAACCATAATTCCAAAAGAGTCATGTACCAAAATGTTCATTGCAGCTCTATTTACAATAGCCCGGAAATGGAAACAACCTAAGTGTCCATCATCGGACGAATGGATAAAGAAGATGTGGCACATATATACAATGGAATATTACTCAACCATAAAAAGAAACTAAATTGAGCTATTTGTAATGAGGTGGATAGACCTAGAGTCTGTCATACAGAGTGAAGTAAGTCAGAAAGAGAAAAACAAATACCGTATGCTAACACATATGTATGGAATTTAAGAAAAAAAAATGTCATGAAGAACCTAGGGGTAAGACAGGAATAAAAACACAGACCTACTAGAGAATGGACTTGAGGATATGGGGAGTGGGAAGGGTAAGCTGTGACAAAGCGAGAGAGGAATGGACATATATACACTACCAAACGTAAGGTATAGCTAGTGGGAAGCAGCCGCATAGCACAGGGAGATCAGCTCGGTGCTTTGTGACCGACCGCCTGGAGGGGTGGGATAGGGAGGGTGGGAGGGAGGGAGACGCAAGAGGGAAGAGATATGGGAACATATGTATATATATAACTGATTCATTTTGTTGTAAAGCAGAAAGTAACACACTATTATAAGGCAATTATACTCCAATAAAGATGTTAAAAAAAATGCTTCATAATAGGAATTTTGGATTAAGAGACAAAACACATGGGGAAAAAAACCCAATCACATTTTTTAAAATATAAATTTATTTATTTATTAAAATAAAAACCACAATGAGAAACACACCTCACACCTTTTAGAACAATTATTACCATAAAGACAAGAGATAATACATGTTGCTGAGGATGCAGAAAAGAGAGAATCCTTGTGCACTGTTGGTGGAAATGTAAATTGGTACAGCCACTATAGGAAACAATATGCAAGTTCCTCAAAATCTTAAAAGTACTAGAATTACCATATGATTTGGCAATTCCACTTCTGGGTATATATTCAAAGGAGAAAAGATTACCACCTTGAAGAGATATCTGCAGCCCCACATTCATTGTAGGATTATTCACAAGAACCAAGACATGGAAAAAATCTAAGTGTCCATGGAGAGATGAATAAAGACAATATGATATATAGACGTAGACATAGATATATACAATGGAGTATTTTTTAGCGATGAAAAGTAAGGAAATCTTGCCATTTGCAACAACATGGATGAACATGAGGGCATTACTTTAACCAAAATAAGTCAGACATAGAAAGACAAATGTTGTATGACCTCACTTATAACTGGAACTTCAAAAAGTTGAACTCATTAAAGCAAAGAGTAGATTGGTCATTTCCAAGGGCTGTGGAATAAGGGAAATGGGGAGATGTGAGTCAAAGGGCACAAACTTTCAATTGTAAGTTTAATAAATTCTGGAGATCTACAGTACAGAATGGTGATTATAATTAAGAACACTTTATTGTACACTTGAAATTTGCTCAGAGAATAGATTTTAAGTGTTCTTATCACAAAAATAAAGTAACTATGAGGTGATGGATGTGGTAACTAACTTTATTGTAGTAATTATTTATATATAATCTTTGACTTTTACACCTTAATTTCTTTTTCATTTAAATTTACACAATGTTATCTGTCAATTACACCTCAATAAATCTGGAGGAAAAAGTGCATAATGTCTTAATTAAATGAACTCCACGGCTCAATGTACAACTGAGTAAAACTTGACACCCCATTTGTTACAGACTCAATTCATTTACCACTCAGATTTGGTCAGCTGCACCTGCTCCCTAGGCATTGGCCACTTGATCAAAGGTGGGTCCGGGCCATCATCACCTTGTCCTCATCACTATCACCCCAGTTTGTTCAGGCTCCTCTGCAACAGGCATAAATTAATGCACTCTCAAGAACTTAGTGAATAACATTATAATTTTAAAAGTAGCTTATGTTCTCCTTATATGTTAAAAAAATCATTCTCCCACCATCACATCCAACTTCTTAATTATGAAACACTTAAGAGTAGGAAACACCTAATGTGTTCATTTGCTATCATATACCTTCCTTTAAAACCTATTCTCATATTTAAGTCTTTGATTATTGTAAAAGTATCTATAAGAAAACTGTTTCAATTTTTTTTTCGCTTTTGCTTTTTCCTAATTCTTTAATACTACTACATTTGTGGCTTCAGAAATATTTGAAAATCCTGAGAACAGGCACAATAGCATTAAAAGGTTTAAAGAAGCTATACAATGAATAGATGGGCAGTGAAATTTACAAAAATGTGCACTGACATTTTAGGAGAAGGCCTAATTGTATTTTTTAAATATAATAACTAAGGAATATTAAATAATCAATCTCATTCTGCCTGCCTCACACTTGAACTTCTTTCCCATTATCTCAAGTGAATTGTTTTGTGAACTTCTGTCAGGTTCACTCAATCTCTGCTAATGTTTTACTGATGTTTTGATTCAATGTAGCAGATATTTTATCTTTTCTTACATTTTCAAACATCTATTTGAGACACTATTACTTTTCCCAGAATATGCTTGTGTTTGGGTAGTAATGAAGAGAAGAGAAGGGCATAGACAATTTAAAGTATGGCTAATCCCAATGCTATGTAGATCTAATTTTATAAAGTAGTTTAATAATTATAGTCAAATACAAATAAACATGGTTTTCTGTGAATTTTCTTCAAATGAAATGACCAGGTTCTGTATGATCTGACCTTACCTGCCTTATGCAACTCATTTCATGGCACTCCCCTCATTTCCCCCCTGCATTCGTTCTTTGAAGATATAGTGCATCTTTCCTCCTGAAGGCCCTTGGACATGTTTTTATTTTTGCTAGAATGTTGTTTCTACTCTCTCCTCTTTTGCATATTAATCGCTTCTCCTCTTTCAAAGCTCAAACCAAACATCACTTCCTCAATGTTGTCTTTCTACAGCTATATATTAGGTTGTGCAGAGAAGCAGAACCAAAAGGATGTGAATAAAGAAAGATTTATTTTAAGGAATTGGCTCACACAATAGTGGGGGATGCCAACTCCAAAATTTGCAAGGCAGTCCAGCAGGCTGGAGACCCAAAGAGTCGATGTTGTAGTATTGAGTTCAAAGGCAATCTGGAAGCAGAATTCCTTCCTCCTTGGGGACCTCAGCCTTTTTTTCTCAAAGCTTTCAACTGATTACATGGGGTCCACCCATATGTGGAAGAGGTAATCGGCTTTACTCGAAGTCTACTGATTTAAATGTTAATCTTATCCAAACAATACCTTCAAAGCAACATCTACACTAGTGTTTGACCAAATATCTGGGTACTGTGGTCGAGCCACGTTGACACGTAGGATTAGCCATCACAGATTGACAATTCTCCACACACAATTTGGCCAAGATTCCCTGTTTTCAGTGTCTACTCTTGTCATTATTTTCCCTTATAGCACCTATAAAAATTGTAATTCAATGACCCGTTATGTAATTACTTGTATAATGTATTCTTCCAACTCTGAAATGCTATGTCCATTAAACCAAAAGCCTACTTACAAGTTGTGTCATGTTTATAGATGAATACTCAGTAAACATTCAGTCATCTACTCAGTAAGTTTTATAGAGTCTCCTCTTAGTAATTGGTACTGAGGACTTAACATTTTAAAAGACACAGTCTCTACCCTCTTAGAGAGTAGTAAGAAGGACAGTAAATAGGCAGTTTTAATGTAGTGTGATAAATGTCAGCTGGGTTCTGTGCGAACTTACAGAGAAGAGGCACTGAACCTAACCTGGAGGTTTAGGGAAAGCTCTCAGAAAAAGTGGTACCTAAATGGAGACATCAAGAAATAATAGTATTTAATCAGGCAAGGTTATATGCAAGGGAAGGGAAAAGCTACCCAAAGGTGAAAACATACTTGGAATATTGATGAAATTTTGGAACTCTGTAGGATAGAAGAGTATGTTAGGGGTAAACAGAGTGGCAAACCTCAGTGAAGTTTGCTCTTGGACTGTGAGGGTAATATTGACACTATCCTGCTCACTGTTAAGAGTTCCAATTTTCTATATTCCTGGCTCCACTTCTTCCATATGTAGTTCCTCTGACAACTCTACTAGGTAGGGTTCACATGACTGTTGGTAGAATGTATTTTTTTTTTTTTTTTCTTTGCAGTAGGCGGGCGTCTCACTGTTGTGGCCTCTCCCGCTGCGGAGCACAGGCTCCAGACGCGCAGGCTCAGCGGCCATGGCTCACAGGCCCAGCCGCTTCACGGCATGTGGGATCCTCCCGGACCGGGGCACGAACCCGCGTCCCCTGCATCAGCAGGCGGACTCTCAACTACTGCGCCACCAGGGAAGCCCTGGGATGTATTTTTGATTCATTAAAACTGCCAAATATTTCCCTACATTAATACGTTCCAGGATTTGCCTACATTAATTTTTTCAGAGTCTAGAACTTTTGACATTCTCAATGAATTTTTGTTCATGATAGTGAAGACTCATATTGTACCCAGTGAAATAGTTATAACTTAAATAGTCCCTAAAATTAAACTTAGAATATTTTTTATGTAGGGTGACTACAAGTACTTATGCAAATACATAATTTTAATTCTTAATGTTATTATTTAAAATATTCAAATTTTTTAAAAAAATAACCCTTTCAAGCTTTTTAAAGAGTCATTCAGGCAACAAAATAATTATCTGATGCATAGCAGGCACTGGGCTAGGTAGTGAACACAAAAATAAACAAGATACAGCTGAATTCCAGTGAAATTTATTCTATTAAACACATTATTTTATACATTATATATGACTCCACTATCATTAGTTTTATTCAACATTATCTATTTTTCCATACCCCCACTGTAAAAGGCAGTTAATTCACGTTGAAAACACTAAAAGCTTAGTGGATTGGTGAGGTGTAGAATTAAAAATGAAAGGAGTGGTTGCTAACTGGTATATATAGAATGGCAGGTAAAAAAAAAAAAAATTTAGAGAATTGGAAAGGAAGAAATAAAATTGTTATTATCCACAGACAATATAAACTATATTTTAAATCCCCCCAAAAGCTCTGGTTGAATTACTGGTATTAATAATAATAAATTTTAAAAGCCCACTGAATTCAGATTCAATTTTTTTTTTTTTTTTTTGCGGTATGTGGGCCCTCTCACTGTTGTGGCCTCTCCCGTTGCGGAGCACAGGCTCCAGACGCACAGGCCCAGCAGCCATGGCTCATGGGCCCAGCCACTCCGCGGCATGTGGGATCTTCCCAGACCGGGGCACGAACCCGTGTCACCTGCATTGGCAGGCAGACTCTCAACCACTGCGCCACCAGGGAAGCCCCCAGATTCAATTTTTAAAAGTCAATTGTATTTCTAAATACTGTGAAGCAATATTTAGAAAAAATTAACATACCATTTAAATATATCATTAAAAAGAAAGCAATAAATCTGATAAAGAACATGCAAGATCTCAGAGTAAAACTGTAAATCATTAATGAAAAACTAAAGAAATTCTCAATAAATTGGGTAATATAGATTTTTATGCTTTAGAAGATCATACACACAAAATCCCATCTCCTCTTTCTCTAGAAACTATAGAAAGATGCACAGCTTGTGCACAATGAGGGCATAGCAGCAAGGTGGAAATCTGAATACCAGACACAGAACACACATGCTCCAACCAGGGGAATAGAATAAGCAAGTCCCAGAATGACAACTGGAGAACATCCAGTCCAAACTGGAGCAGAAAGATGGAGGGATTTCAGAGAGATGTCTCCAAGGAAATGGGCAAGGGAAAGGGCAGAGGGCAGAATTCTAATAAATTTGGATTTACATAAAATATTTACAATTTTGATGGAAAATATTTACAATTTTGATGGAAAAGTGATGACAGAAACCTGAGCAAAGGAAAAAATAATTACAGGAAAACTGAACAAAAAACAGAAATGCAATCTATAATATACATTTGGGCAGGAAACATACTTACATAGCTCTAATAATATGAATGTTGAATATTGATTTAAACAACTGGATGCAGGAGGGCTATCTTATCTTCTCTAATAGGAAATCAATTTTACATGTAAAATTGACAACCAAGTGGTATGAGTAGAAACACATTACTTAGCCATATGAAGTTGCAAATTTGGGAAGGGGTCTTGGAAATATTGATGACTGGATCAAATATTACATTTTCCTATAAAGGAAAGTAGATATATGTACCTATAATTATATGTGTATATTTATAGATATGTACATTAAAAATATACATGTATTACTTTGATACAAATAATAATTTTAAAATAAGACACTGTCCCTACTTTCAAGTTGACCACAATTTTTTAACTATCTCTGAGATCTCACTCTTCACAGCATTTTAAAATCTTATTAATGTGAATAATATTTAACACCAAATATTACAGGTGTTTCCAGATATTCAATTAAGAAACTTGCTAAACTGGGTTTATCTCTGAGATGGTGTACTTGCAATTCAGACCAGTTACCTCCAGAGGGTGGCGATGTCTTGCTTTCTAGTTATCCAATGTATGGCAATATAAATATATCCTTTGTTCCCTAATTTAAAATTGTTTCCCTATTTACTTTAATGAATGTGAGATTTTGATTTCCATTTATTCTAGAACAATTAGGATTCAGATGTCACATACTGGCAACCAGCATCAAAAGTGTTGATTTGGGGGGGGCTTCCCTGGTGGTGCAGTGGTTAAGAAACCGCCTACCAATGCAGGGGACATGGGTTCGAGCCCTGGGCCAGGAGGATTCTACATGCCGTGGAGCAACTAAGTCCATGTGCCACAGCTACTGATCCTCGCTCTAGAGCCCCTGAGCCACAACCACTGAGCCTGCGTGCCTAGAGCCCACGCTCCACAACAAGAGAAGACACCGCAATGAGAAGCCTACACACCACAGCAAAGAGTAGTCCCTGCTTGCTGCAACTAGAGAAAGCCTGCGCACAGCAATGAAGACCCGACACAGCCAAAAATAAACTTATTTTTTTTTTAAAAAAGTACTGATTTGGGGAAAAGTCCCTATTTGTGTTATACCCACCCTCCCAATCCCTGTCCTACCATCATTCCCCTCTCCCTTTATGTGTTTACCTCAACCTGCCTGATTCCTAAAGATCATTGCTTTTAGAATTCCAGGTAAGTATCAAAAAGTAACCCTAGGTCTAGTATTTTACCTTTCCGCTATTAATGCCACTTCGATGGGAGAGTCTGTTTTTCATCATTAGCTTTTTCAAGCTGGGTAACACAACTGTTGTTTCTCTGGAGTATGAGGTATAACTATGCCAGTTGCATCATATAGTTAGATTTTATTTATGTATCCAGCACACAGAAAGAGGAATCCCTGCATCCAACTTCTTGCTCTCAAGATTACTAATATATCCTTTCTTCATGCTTGCTTTCCTCTATTTTATTTTGCTGTTTATATCTATTTAAATACTGAACTCCAAATCCTATAAATCTTTTGAATTTTGCCATAGATATAAGGAATTAGTGATTTATAAACACAACTATATTTTAATCAAAAGATTCATTTTACAGCAGTATAAAAACTAAAGGAAGTCATTAAAAAAGCATTGTTTCTATCTCAAGATTCACCTTAGTGCAGCAACTGTCTACCTGTATAGTTTAGTAACCTACAAATCATTATTTTCCTCTAGCCGCAAATGCAGAACAACATAAACGCTAACAGAAGTATCTGTGAAGTTGGAAATGTTCTATATCTACACTGTGTAATATAGTAGCCATTAGCCACATATGGTTATTAAACACTTAACATGTGACTAATGCAACTCACTGAATTTTTAATTTAATTAATTTTAATTTAAATAGCCACATTTGGCTAGTAGCTATCACATCAGACAGTACAGGTCTATAGACTAAAATCAACATGAAAGTAATTCTTTCCCACAGTGTGCCCAAGAGAGGAAAACGTTGCACACTCTCCTAGTCTTGGGGCACTACAATGTGCATTAGCATGGTAAAAGCCCTAAGAGGGCTTAGTAAGAGAAACTGGTTTGATTGATTAACCCATCACTTCTCAAAACATATTCAGCCAAGGACCCCCCTGTATGAGTTACTACCTCATGAGACTTTTATTCCAGGGAATAGAGTTTAGAAAATGCAACTCTGAAAGTTGAACCTAATAAATTAATAATATTTTTGTGACAAATGCAGTAAGCTCAAAAATTTTTCTAGAAAGAAACTAATTAGGTGGTACACAGGCTTTGACATCAGACTACCCGGTTTCAAATTCTGACTCTAGCTTTTGGCAAACTGCCTAAACACTCAGTCTCTGCAGCCATAAATACAAGGGAAAATGAGTATTCCACAGGATTACTTTGAAAATAAATATGATACCATATAAATTACATAGAACTATTGCTGGCATATTGAAGTTCTCAATAAACACTTGCCATTATTATAATCTACTATTCTTTGGCAAGGTCTTTTATTTATCATTCCTTATGGTATCAATGTGTGCATAATAAACATAATTATGCTGATATCAACACAATATCAATATCAAAGACAGCATCATACTAGCTCACTCCACCTTTGCTATGAACACTTGAATTAGGTAAAGAACCAGAAACTTTAGATGTGGAAAGAGAAAAAGTTAAAGACTGCCGACACAAGAGATGTTACAGAGAAAGTTAAGAAATTTCTCCTATAGAAGTCTTTAAAATGATACCTAACAAAGGTTCACTTAGAAATGCAACCAGGTCTTCCTATCTTGGCTCTTACACGTGTAAAGGCACATACTGCAGCGATTTCAATTTGCATAGAGAAAACCAGAGTAAGTAAAGAAGTAATCTGGATGAGATACTATTATTCCCTTTTTATCCACACCTCAACCCTCCCAAATGGATTCAAGAAACTGGGATTGTTAGTTATAGGGAGACCCAAAGTTGTTCTTCATATTTTACAATGATTAAATTTCACACTGTTAGGTACCCAATGACAATAAAAATAGTTGGCTATTTATTCTGATCAGTAATTGATAATAATTTTTGACATTGAGTAGTATGATACACATATAGATTATATTGATATTCAGCTTGAAAGACAGTAATTATAGATTTTTTTAAATTTTGTTTTCTGTTTTTTTCCCATTCACTCTTGTAATAACTGCCATCTTCTCATAGCCATTGCTTCTTCAACCATAAGACAATGAGGGTAAATAGGAGTGCCCTTGCAAATATTTGTACTTACTTCATTGTATTTATTGAGATGCTACCGTTGCTTGGCTAAGAACCATCTTTATTAAATTCTCATGATTCAGTGATTCTTAGATCAACATGATTCATGATTCTTAGATCAACACATACTAATAGCTTTTTCTCTCTCTCTAGATAATGGAAAACTGATATTTAAAGGTATTAGCTCTACAGAAGGGACCAAAAAAGTAAAAAACCTGTAATAAAAAAGGCTCCTTTATGATAGTTCCTTTCCCAAAGCAAACATGGGAAAGTTTGCAAAGTCCATGTATAAGAATTTCCAATTTCTATGTTTTAAAACAAAATTATGGACTTCTTAATGACAGAGACTGTATTTTGCTTCATGAAGCATGCTTAGCTACTGTTTGGAAATAAGGAGCCATCTGAAATTAGAAAAAGCTAGAGCTAAAAGTGCTTCGAACACAAAAACCTGCAAAACAAACATACACTCATCAGTACTTTGACATCTAATGCAGCATTGGTTCCGGGAAACCTTGAGAAGTATAAAAGTTCACTACTAACAGTCGTTTAATTGTTGGGTTAATCCATACAACTAGTATTCTGTGGCTACTTCTCAGTCCCCTAAGGTTTTTAGCTCCCACTTGTGGGAATTCAGCATGCCTGGCAAGGAAATTCTGCCAAGGGTCTAGAGTACCAGACGAACTGACTAATTTGTTTGTTCTGGGTAAGCAAATCCTATATAAGCCTGTCTAAGACTCTGGACCATGGTTGTAAGAAGGATAGCAAAAGGGCATGCTCATTCCCAGTTCATAAGTGTAAGGTGAAGTTACAAATAAGAAGACAAAGATAGAATCCATTAAAAAAAAAAAAAAAAAGACAGACTGGGCTTCCCTGGTGGCGCAGTGGTTGAGAGTCCGCCTGCCAATGCAGGGGACACGGGTTCGTGCCCCGGTCTGGGAAGATCCCACATGCCGCGGAGTGGCTGGGCCCGTGAGCCATGGCTGCTGGGCCTGCGCGTCCGGAGCCTGTGCTCCGCAATGGGAGAGGCCACAACAGTGAGAGGCCCGCGTACCACAAAAAGAGAAAAAAAAAGACAGACTAAGTATGATTAGATTATTTCATTCATGCATTCATTTATCCATTAATTCAAAACTGATGATTAAGCATCTCCTTTGTGTTAGGTGTTGGTGATAGGTTAGTGAATAGTGTGCACTAAGGGACAACTACTTTTTCCATAATAATTCATTTAGGTAGTAAATTCAATCACAGTAATGAGAGGTGTCCAAATAATGTGCTACGCCTCCCTCTCATTATTGAGAAATACAAAAATCGGAACTAGCAAGTTAAAACAGATCTTCATCATCCATGCTGATGAGAAAACTGCAAAAACCTCAAACACCTAGCTCAATTGCATGTAGCCGGGTCATTCACTGGTAAATCCTAATTAGATCTCAGGTTTCTTGATTCTCAGTCTAGGACTTTTTCCATGCTACAACTTTTTCTGTATTCTTCTATGAATAATGGCCCTGTCACCTTAGGATCCTCAAACTCAAGGAAGAGTCGACTCTGATCAGTCAATAGAAGAGTTGTATCTTGATAAAACACTGATTGAGATATTGGTGAGCCCAGGAAACTTTGTTGCATCCTTAAATCATTTACAACTCCATCTGGGCAGAGAGCCAACCCTGACTTTGCAGGACCTGATATCAGGGTTTCCTCTAAGTACCAGTACGGAGAAGAAAAAAATATGTCCAGTTACCTAGCACTGTGCTCTAGAACAGGGATTGGCAGAGGGTCCAACTGCAATGCAAAATTTGCATAAAAGGAAAAGCAAACTATTTTAATTGGGTCCGGTATTCCACTAAGACATGGTCCTTAACAGTACTCCTAACTGCCCTTCGAATACAGTTCTTAAATTCCTTTTGAAAAAAAAAAAAAAAACATTTCTAGTCTTTAAGAAGTTTATAGTAATACATCATAATGTGAGAGCTCTTTATTTTCCTTCCTTTGCATTGTAAGCTAGAAGCTCCAAAACCACTATCCTTGTGATTTAGTATGGCAAGTGTAGTTTCTGTAGTCAAAAGGTGTGCTTTTCTTCTCCTGCCCATCCTTAACCTAAATGGCACCCTATTATACCAATCAGAAGTGTAACAAAGCGTTTCAGTTCTTTCCAAATCTAAAGGAATGATCTGTGGCAAATAGGAAATGCCCTTACACAGCCAAGGAAGGTAATTTGAAAAAAAATGTAATGAGTTTCAGGTTCATGAAATGTGATATTGACAACAACAGAAATAAATTGCTCCTATTTAACTGCAGTCCAGTGCAGAAGAGATCAGCATAAGCCATGCTGATGCTGGACCCTGAGAGACAGACTCTATTAAGACCCAAGTGCTATTAAGGAGACAGACTTACATTGTAAAGTTGCAAAGGTGGAAGAGAAGAAGAAAGCCTCAGTCTATACATCTCAGGGACTTGACAGCACTTGGATTCTTATAAATCTGTCTAAGTAAAGTTATTAAGTGGCTGAGAAATGTACCGCTGGCAGCCAACCTGGGACAGCAATGGAAAATGGATAGCCAATAGACAAGACAGACAAGTAAAAGGACCAGGAAAGATGCTTGCTCACAGATTCTGAGAGGTAATAAACACTGCAAATGGGATTTGGGCTGCATCTTTCTGCACTAAGAAACAGCAGATTCTGAACAGAAACTAAACAGTTGCATTATCATCTGCTATTTCCTAAATATGGTTGAGTTAGAAGATCTGAAGTCTATTGGAAAATGGTCTAGAATTTACTAGTTATAATAAATGTGCAGAACAAAGTCAAAGAAAAGACACAAGGAAAGCTCATTCTTTGAAATCTAGGAGAAAAATTAAAAGTAATAAAAGGAGCACATCATCACTATGAGTTAATGCCACTATCCATGGTTATTTGTTATGTTTGAAGTACATAAATGTCCAGAATGGAGGCTGCTAGAATGTACAAGATGAGCCACATCTTATCCCATAGATGTGTTTTGATTGGTCCAAGCTGTGTAAACCAACAATATATTGTTAATTTTTAAAATTAATTTCCATCTCTTAAAAATGTTTTTTTTTAAATTTCTCATACAATTTAATTTCAATCTCTTAAGAATATGGAGCCCTCTTGGGAAAAAAAAAAATAATCAGATCCAGAAACACTGAGTCTTTATTCCTACACTGCAACAATAAGCTGCCATTTATCACATATGCACAGTTTTCTTAAAGCAAAGTTAAGAGAAAAATTAAACATTTCTTAGACTCATCTTTCTATCAAAATTTAAAAATAAAATATAACATTACCAAGAGGACCATGGATTTCAAGAAAACTGGAAGACTACATATACACCTTCTGAGAAGTAAAGACTAGCACTACATATATAACCTGCAAATAAAATGGTACGAAAAAAATTCAACTTAGTCAATTATGGATACCATTTTGTAAGAGTCCCCATGTACTTCACTCATATATGCTAGTAGGCATTAAATTTTGCAAACCTGGTCTGAAGAAAAAGTCATAATGGTTTGGATGAAGAAACCCAATGGTTAGAAAAGTCATTGAACTTCTCTCACATCACTCTCCCACAAACCACAGCTGCACTTTATTTCCCAGCATTTCACATAAATTGTTGGCTTTTAAATAATAATCCTCAATGTAAACACAGAAAAAAGTCAGAGGATTATCTTCCCAAATTTTTATGAATGTTACAGAGGTGTCTTTTAGATTCCAGAAGAGGGATTTCTGTGAACTAGATGAAAAGCATTCATGTAGTGATATATACTCCCTTTGCTGAATGAGTCAAGATTGCCAGAGTCTTTGCATATGGAGGAAATTAGACTAGAATAACTCAAAGGTCTACATTGTTAGAAACGTAAAAGGGAAGAGGGAGGAAACATTTACTCCTCATACTATTTCTGAAAATTAATCCATAAGCACAACGTTAAATGCAACAAGAGGGGGGACATTTACCCCATTTTACTAAAGGCATAACATTTCCAAAACTAATCTTCAAATACAGTAGCAGTTGCCACATTGGTCTGACCATCAGAAGTGATCCCTATCATACAGATAACCCATTTCAGGACTCTAATTGAGTAGGACTGGGGCAGGACCTCAGTTTCTGTATGTCTTGAAATGCCACAGGTGATTTTGATTATCATCCAGTGTTAGTAACTACTGAACTATTTTATATTACAGCTATTCTCAAGAATGAATTATATACTTATATTTGTGAATTGTCTGAACAATGACATAGACTTATAAAAACCTTACCAAAAATTCTTAGTAAGAATCCTACAGACCTAAGAGAAAGACCATTCTACTGACAGTAGTAAAAATAATCATTTGGAATTCATCTTTTAAGTGTGATTGTTAGGAAACTTGAATCCTATGACATGTTCCCTTCACTTCTAGTAAATGATTTAATCCCAAACCAAAGTAAAGCATTACAATAATAAGTAGTAGTAAGAACAGTACCAAAAACAGCAAATTAAAATAATAATCACTAGGCTTCAAGTCTCAGTACATAACACATACATAGACAATGCACACATTGTTGTCTTTGTTCAACTTCAATTACCCAGTGAGATGGCTATTATTTTTCCCATTTTATAGACAAAGAAACAGACTCGAGATTAAATAATTTACAATTTATTCTTTTTGATGCAATTTAAACAGGGTTTTGTTGGGTTTTTTTTTTTTTTGCTTTCTCTGTCTGATAGTTAATTATTAGTGTATAGAAAAGCAACAGATTCCTGTATATTAATCTTGTACCCTGCGACTTTACTGAATTAATTCATTAATTTTAATAGTCTTTTTGTGGAGACTATAGGTTTTCTATATACAGTTTCATGTCATCTGCTAACAGTGATAGATTTAATTCTTTCTTTCCAATTCGGATGCTACTTTATTTTTCTTATCTGATTTCTGTGGCTAGGACTTCCATTACTATGTTAAACAGAAGTGGTGACAGTGGACATCCTTGTCTTGTTCCTAAGTTGAGAGGAAAGGTATTCAGCTTTTCACCACTGAGTACGTTAGCTGTGCGTCTGTCATAGATGGCCTTCATTATGTTGAGGTATGTTCCCTCTATACCAACTTTGATTAGAGTTTTGTTTTGTTTCGTTTTTTTGCGGTATGCGGGCCTCTCACTGTTGTGGCCTCTCCCGTTGCAGAGCACCGGCTCTGGACGCACAGGCTCAGTGGCCATGACTCAGGGGCCCAGCCGCTCCGTGGCATGTGAGATCTTCCCGGACTGGGGCATGAACCCATGTCCTCTGCATCGGCAGGTGGACTCTCAACCACTGTGCCACCAGGGAAGCCCTGATTAGAGTTTTTATATGAAACGATGTTGAATTTTGTCAATTGCTTTTTCTGCGACTATTGAGATGATCATGTGATTTCTACCCATCCTCTCGTTAATGTGGTGTATCACACATCAATTGTCTTGAATCAATATCGAACCATCCTTGCATCCCTGGATTAAATTCCACTTGACCATGGTGTATGATCCTTTATATTGTTGGACTCGGTTTGTTAATATTTTGTTGAGAATTTTTGCATCTATATTCAAAGATATTAGCCTGTAATTTTATGTTTTTGTAATGTCTTTGCCTGGTTTTGGCATCAAGTTATGGTGGCCTGTAGAATAAACCTGGGAGTGTTCTACCATCTTCAGTTTTTGGAGTAGTTTGTGGATAGGTATTAGCTCTTCTTTATATGTTGGTAGAATTCCCCTTTGAAGCTATCTGGTCCTGGAATTTTGTTAGCTGGGAGGTTTTTTGTTTTGGTGTTTTATTTTTATTATTATTACAAATTGAATTTCACTATAGAGATCAGTCTATTCAAATTGTCTGTCTCTTCCTGATTCAGTTCTGGAAGGCTGTATATTCCTGGAAATTTATACATTTCTTCTAGGTTGTACAGTTTGTTGGAATATAACTGTTCATAGTATTCTCTTTTTATTTTTTGTATATCTGTGGTATCGGCTGTGATTTGTCCTCTTTCATTTTTTACTTTGTTTATTTGGGTCCTCTCTCTCCTTTCTTCTTGATGAGCCTGGTTAACGGTTTATCAATTTTGTTTCTTTTCAGAAAAACAGCTCTTGGTTTCATTGAACTTTTCTATTATTTTTTTGGTCTCTGTTTCCTCTCTGACCTTTACTATTTCCTTCCTTCTGCTGATTTTGGGCTTGCTTTCTTCTTTTTCTAATTCCTTCAGTTAGTATGTTAGGTTGATTATTTGATATTTTTCTTTTTTTTTTTTTGAGGAAGGCCTGTTATCACTATAAACTTCCCTCTTAGAACTGCTTTTGCTGCATGCTGTGGATTTTGCAAAGTTTTGTTTACATGTTTATTAATGTCTAGGTATTTTCTGATTTCCTCTTTGATTTCTTCATTGACCCATTGGTTTTTTAGTAGCATATTGTTTAGTCTCTCTCTGTTTGTTCTTTCCTCTTTTCGTTTTCCCTGTGATTGACTTCTAGTTTCATGTCATTGTGGTCAGGAAAAAAAATGCTTGATATAATTTCTATCCTCCCAAATTTGAGACCTACTTGTTTTGAGGCCTAGCAGGTGATATATCCTGGAGAACGTTCCATGAGGACTTAAAAAGAATGTGTATCCTGCTGTTTTGGGATGGAATGTCCTACAGATATCTATTAAGTCCAATTTGTTTATTGTGTCATTTAAGACCACTGTAGCCTTATTGATTTTCTGTCTCAATGATCTGTAAGTGGGGCATCAAAAAAATAAATACAATACTTAGGAATAAACTTAATCAAGGAGGTCAAAGATCTATACTCTGAAAACTATAAAACACTGATGAAGGAAATTAACGATACAAATTAACAGAAAGATATCCCATGTTCTTGAACAGGGAGAATTAATATTGTTAAAATGGCCATATTACCAAAAGCAATCTACAGATTTAATGCAATTGCAATCAAAGTACCATGACAGTTTTCACAGAACTACAACAATTAATCCTAAAAAGTATATAGAATCACAAGAGACCCCAATTACCAAAGCTACCTTGAGGGAAAAAAGAACAAAGCTAGAAGTATCATGCTGCCTGATTTTAGACTATACTACAAAGATACAGTAATCAAAACAGCATGGTTCTAGCACAAAAACAGACACATAGATCAATGGAATGGAATAGAAAAGCCAGAAATAAACTCACACACTTGTGGTCAATTAATCTATGACAAAGGAAGCAAGAGTATACAATGGAGAAAAGAGTCTCTTCAAGAAGTGGTGCTGGAAAACTGGACAGCTACCTGTAAAAGAATAAAATCAGGGGCTTCCCTGCTGGTGCAGTGGTTGAGAGTCCGCCTGTCGATGCAGGGGACACGGGTTTGTGCCTTGGTCCAGGAAGATCCCACATGCCACGGAGCGGCTGGGCCCGTAAGCCATGGCCACTGAGCCTGCGTGTCCAGAGCCTGTGCTCCTCAACAGGAGAGGCCACAACAGCAAGAGGCCCGCGTACAGCAAAAAAATAAAAAATAAATAAAATCAGAACATTCCCTAACACCATATACAAAAATAAACTCAAAATGGATTAAAAACCTAAATGTAAGACCTGAAATCATAAAACTCCCAGAAGAGAATATTAGGCACAATACTCTGACATAAAACACAGCAATATTTTTTGGATCTATGGCAAAGGAAACAAAAGCAAAAATAAATAAATGGGACCTAATAAAGGCTTTTGCACACTGAAAGAAATCATTGACAAAACAAAACAAAAAACAACCTACAGGATGGGAGAAGATATTTACAAATGATATGACCAATAAGAAGGTAATATCTAAAATATATAAACTGCACATACAACTCAATATCAAGAAAACAAACAACCCAATTAAAAAAGTGGGCAGAAGACCTGAATAGACTTTTTCTAAAAAAGACATACAGATGGCTAACAGGCACATGCAAAGATGCTCATCATCGCTAATTATAAGATAAATAAAAATCAAAACAACGAGATATCACCTCGAAACTGTTAAAATGGCTATCATCAAAAAGTCTACAAATAACAAATGTTGATGAATATGTGGAGAAAAGGGAACTTTTGTACACTGTTGGTGGGAATGTAAATTGGTGTAGTTACTATGAAAGACAGTATGAGGTTCCTCAAAAATCTGAAAATAGAACTACCATCTGATCCAGCAATTCCCCTCCTGGGTTTATATTCAAAATAACAAAAACATTAATTTGAAAAGATGCATGCACCCCAATGTTCACAGAAGCACTATTTACAATAGCCAGAATAGAGAAATAATCCAAGTGTCTATCAACCAATAAATGGATAAAGGTGTGACACAGAGACAGAAAGACACACACACACACACACACACACGCACACACTAGAGTATTACTCAGCCATAAAAAAGAATGAAATTCTGCCATTTGCAACAACATGGATGGACCTAGAGAGTATTATGCTTAGTGAAATAATTTAGGCAGAGAAAGACAAACATTGTACGTTATTATCACATATGTGGAATCTAAAAAGTGAATTTATATAGCAAAACAGAAAGAGGCTCACAGATATAGAAAACAAACTAGTAGGGACTTCTCTGGTGGCACATTGGTTAAGAATCTGCCTGCCAATGCAGGGGACATGGGTTTGATCCCTGGTCCAGGAAGATCCCACATGCCGCAGAGCAACTAAGCCCGTGTGCCACAACTACTGAGCCTGTGCTCTAGAGCCCACAAGCAACAACTACTGAATCCATGCACCACAACTACTGAAGCCTGCACGGCCTAGAGGCCATGCTCCACAACAAGAGAAGCCACTGCACTGAGTAGCCCGCACACTGCAACTACAGAAAGCCTGCATGCAGCAACGAAGACCCAACACAGTCAAACTAAAATATAAATAAATAAATTTAAAAAAAAAGAAAAACTAGTGGATAATAGGAAAAGGATGGGGAGAGTGGCAAGACAGAGGTGTGGGGATATGGGATTAAGAGATACTATGTATAAAATGGATAAAAAATGAGGATACATCACAGGAATTATAGCCACTATATTGTAATAACTTTAAATGGAGTATAACCCATAAAAATACTAAATCACTGTGCTGTATATCTGAAACTAATATTGTAAATCAACTATACTGCAATAAAAAATTAGAACTTAAAATTTAACTAGTTAGAGATGGATGAGATTCAGCCACTGCGATGCCCAAGCCCATGGTCTTATCTGTTTTTCTGAGCATTTCAGGCTAAGAAGGAAATGGGTATCTTTACAAGCCTAAGTTAGAAACACAGAGTAAGGGAGTAACAGCATTGGAGAGATTCAGGCTCGTTAACTTCTATCCCCTCTCTCCCCTCATTGCCATAATTAGCCCTTCACCCATGCTGCCTGAGTGAGTAGTTTCTCCAGCCTGTCAGACAAGGCAGTAATAAGCAGCCTGTCATAGAACTCCCATTTTGAGTTAAAAGTAACCAAAATCACAAAACTTTTTTAAATTTCATTTTAAAGTCCAGGTTGATTTTAAGCTATTGAATTTTCTTCCCCTCACTAGCAATACTGAAAAACAGTAAGTAGCCCATGAGTGCTCAAATGAAAAAATCTCCATCCTATTTTGCTTTATTTTATCCTCTCCAATTTGTAATGCATTGCAATTTCATCTACAATTTGCACTCTCACTTTTATAGCAGATCAATTAAAGATAACTGGACAAATGCTCGATTATATTCTGAAAGGAAATTTTAATATTACCTCCTGATAAAAGCTGAATCTTATCAAAGATGTAATTTCTCTTATTTTCATTTTACTTACTGGGAGTTTTAAGTATTGTAAATCAACTAAGTGGTTTTTATAATATACATGGAATTCTGTTTATCAGTTCTCTATCACACATGCTAAATAAATAATAAAGAATAAAACTGGAAAAAATGAGTCACAGAACTAGAATTCTAGTAACACCCTGACATTAAATATGAATTTCATATTATACAAAAGCAAGCAAATTTAGCAAGAGTTTGAATAACTTAAAGAAGAAAAATTCTTTCAAAGTTTCCAGAAATATCTCAAAGTTGAGAAGAAAATCAACTAGTCTAATTAAGAACAACTTGGCACATTTTGACACGCCCTGTGTTGATAACTCATGACTTTCTGTTGTTTTGTGAAATAAGAGAAGATTAAGACATGGAAGCTAGCAATAGTTGTATGTAGTTAAAAGATACATTTTAAAAATGCCACTTATGCATCATTGAAACTCCAACTATCAATACATTGGTGGAACTATGTACAAATCAATATATCTATTTTCAAAGACAATTTTGCAGTATATTTTAAAACTCAAACTGTGCCCACCTTTTGATCCAGATTTCCAGTTAGGGATTTCTCCTAGAGAAAATTCTCAGACATCCTCACACAGGTAAAATTCAAAGATAATCATCTTGATTTTATACATAATGTAGTGACATCTAACAATAGGAGACTGGTTATAATATGTTCCATATCACTTAGGTGCAGGAAACCTTAGATGGATTATTTTTCCTAAATCACTCAGGTTTATGCCCCACTTACCAATGATACAAAAACCTTACCATAATCATATTTGGCAGCGGGGCATTCCCACTCCCTACAATACACAAGTCTCCAAGGGCTTACGAGGTTGAACTTTGGGTTCTCCTTCTACTATACCTGGCTGCCTTAGAGCCTGCTCTCTGCAACATATGAACCCTTGAAAGCCTGGTGGACAGAGGGGCCAGAAAAGCAAACCTGGAATCAGCCGCTACTTCGCCCCTTAAGGTCGCCATTCAGAGTAACCATGGCAACCCGAGCCATCCAAGTCCCCACTTTCCAATCTCTGAGCAAGTAGACAAGTCTCTGAAATTTCCAAACCAAATTTCTCCTTTGCCCAATGACAGGAAAGATCACTGGAGCAGACACGATCAGACCCTGCCCCTATGTCTTGGACCTTTTATTGTTCTCTGATGAACTTCCCTTTGTCTGAGGAATTTTTCTTTTTTTCCAGAGCCAGGAAAAGGCTTCCTCCTACCTAGCAGTCTGGAAATTCCAGGGAATTAACACCACTTTCCCACTGGAACAGGCCTCAACCCGCTGAAGGTGGTAGCTAAATACTCCAGCTCTCTCACCCTTCTGTGGTAGATGAGAGGAGAAGGGTTGCAGAGGTGAAACTGAGTCAGGTGTTTACACCAGTTTATAGTTTCCTTACAGGATTGAGCTCCAGTTGCCCTTGGGGGACAGTAGGCTGAGTAATAGTGTACCTTTTGTCTCCTTCCCTTCCCTGCACCACCTCTCCTCTCCCTTATTTTCTGTACTTCCCAAATGAAGCTCTGGCACTCAAATTCCTTTCTCAGTGTCTGCCTCTGGGATAACCTAAACTAACACAATTTTCTTTTTCTTAGATCTGGGCACTCAGCCACTTCAACTCGAAGAACTAGCCTCTCTCAGTGGATGAAGACAAAGCAAATTCTTATCATCATCACAAAATACCAAGGTTAGGGGCTTTCCTGGTGGCACAGTGGTTGAGAGTCCGCCTGCCGATGCAGGGCACACGGGTTCGTTCCCCGGTTCAGGTAGATCCCACATGCGGCGAAGCGGCTGGGCCCGTGAGCCATGGCCGCTGAGCCTGCGCGTCCGGAGCCTGTGCTCCGCAACGGGAGAGGCCACAACAGTGAGAGGCCCGCGTACTGTGCAAAAAAAAAAAAAAAAAAAAACCAAGGTCCCCAAAGATCATCTGATGCAAAGAAGCCCACATTCAGGACACAAAAACTGGCTACATTTTTGGAATAAGAAGGGAAATTTACTTATCTCTCTACTTATTTTTCTGGTTTTCTCTAGCTATAGAGATAATAACAAAAACAAATACTCAATATCTTGCCTCACGTAGGAAAATATTATTCTATATTATTGTTCCAAAATAATAACATAATTTTTTATTTTCACTGTGTTTGTATTTATATTTATATATAGCATAGACATGAGTGGATATGCTAGCTTTTTTTTATGTGAAACAAATTACTCCATACTTTAGTGACTTGAAACCATACTTATTAATCCTCACAATTCTTCTGGTCTGGGTTTATTTGCGTGATAGCTGTATTCAGATATCAGACAGATACAAGTGAACCCACAGGTCAGATCTATCCTTATGTTGGTGGTTGGCAGGCTTTTTTTGAAAGATTTTCTCTAGAATATATGACTAGGGGTAGAATTACTGGACTGCATGTTATCTGCACCCTCAATTATATTAGATATTGCCAAATTCCTTTTTATGAGGTTATACTAATTTGTATTGACATCATGTATGAGAGCTATTAAACTTAGACTTTTACTGGAGTTGAAAAAGTCTCTCACTGATGTCTTATTTTCACTTCTTTACTATTAAAAATATACACTTTTTCATATGTTCGTTGGACATTCAGATTTCCTTTTCTTCAGATTGTCTCTTTATGTCTTTTGCCCAGTTTTCTTTGGAGTTGTCTTTTGCTGAATATAAGAATCTTTATATATTCTGCGTCTTGGTGTTTTGGGGGGTACCATGCATTGCAAATTTCTTTTTTAGCCTCTGGCTTATCTTTGAAGTTTGTGTATGCACTTTTTTTTTGGCTTGAATGTAAATTACTCAATTAGTAATAAAACAAATTATCAATGTTTTTCTTTTTTGTTTGTTGTTTTGTATTTATTGAGGCCGGATAATCTGAGGCATCAATCCTCCAAGTACGGGTGTAGAGTTTGAGTTCTGCTGGCATCAAAAAAAGTACTAAAAAACCATTTTCACATTTGTAATACAAATACATATGTGTTTTATTTTTCTTTCAGAATGTTACATAATCTTTGAAAAAAATTTTTTTCTGGAACAAGAAAGGGAGTTGGTTGCATTACAACAACCTAATTGTAATCAAGGGACTTCTTCCTTTTCATACAGAATCGAGTAAATCTGCCTGGTACATTGACTCAACTCCAGAGGTCATGGAGTCAACTACCAAAGCTGGTTCTAAAGAGAGATAAATAATTTCTTGCTAAATAACAAATTTTTAGTTATTGAGCTAAGATAATAATCAAGTCTCATACGTCACGACCTGGGCTGATCAGCAGCAACATCACTATGGAATTCCCCGCCTCATGGTACAGTATCCTGCTGCCTGAGCTCAGCAGTGGAAAGGGAAAGTTCCTCCTCTCCAAACACCTAGCATTGCCCCCAGAAGCAGCAAACAGGAGAAATACATTTTTAAAAGAGCAGACAAAATATAACTAAATGAAAATTTCTTTTTACTCCCCTAATCCAAATCATATGAACATCTTTAACATACCAAAATCTAAGTGAAAATAAATGTGTAACAGCCATAAAGTGTTCATGCACTTATTTCTACTAGAAAGATATTCCACAGGAAAATATGACTTTACTATAGAGTTCAACATATAATAGATTTTAGATACCTATCAAGTGCTCATTTGCATTTACCCTTGTAATGGTTATAATGGCTACATGTATAATCTAACTTTGATGCTGGGCTTTGAGATAACTCATGTAGATCTCAGATTCTACACCCAGATTTGGAGGTCAGTCCTTTCCTCCTCTGTGTCAAAAGCATCCAGTTTCATTTTGATTTTTCTAGTGCAGATGAACAGATGATATACATCAAAATAGTTCAAAAACCCACAAGAAAATTAGCAACTGAGCAACCTGTGGGCAAAAATCTCCAAAGTGAAGAAATAGTATAACCTAAAGATTATTTTGGGATGTTGGTTCTTATGATAATGAGTTGAAATAACTAGAATTAGAGATTATACAATGTGAAAAGGGCCTTTTTCAAGTCGTACTTACTTCTCATAAATTTATTAAACACCCACCACATGCTACTCATTCATGGTTCTTAAAGTCTGTTGAAGAACCTCAAGTCTCATGAAAGAACCTCATTCATGGTTCTTAAAGTCTATTGAAGAGATGGACAATAAACATTAAAAATAGCAATTATGTAGTAAGTCAGGTAGTAAACGTGTTTTGGGGAAAGAAGAATACGAATAAACAGAATAACAGGAATGGGTTAGTTCTGAAATGAGAGTCATATAGAAGAGGGATCTCTAATAAAATTTAGAGAGGCAGAGATATTTGAAGTAGTTTTAAAACATTGAATTACTTGATTCTCTGATGCCAGGTGGTAAAATTACCCAAGATTCTATGAGCCAGGATATGGTTACCATGGGTAGGCCCTGTAACAACTATCAGTTTACAAAATTTGACTTTAAGGATTTATAAATGTGTCACTTAAAATAGCAAATGAAACCAAAAAATAAGAATCTTAAATGGACTATCCTATAGCAATCAAAAATAATTTTATAGAAAATTATTTAATGACATCGAAAAATTCAGACTCTATTTACTGGGAAGGGAAGTTCACAAAATGATATGAACAGTGTTAGCCTACATTTATAATCCTATACACATGGAAATTTGTACGGAAAGCTATGCCAGACTTTTAATAGTGATATCTCTTAGGGAGAAACAATGAGAGTTAGTTTTTATTTTCTTTTACTTTTTGATTTGCTATTTTATAATAATTTTTATCTTAGAATAAAATGACAAAAATAAGAAAACCAGATCTAAAGTTTAGCCAAAGCCTAACAGTGTGTTATAAGATTGTAAGAAGAATACATGTAGATCTAAGTTATATTTTGGTGCTAAAATTGACTCAGGAATTTTTTTCCAATGCTAAGAGAAGAATCCCATAGGTCATATAATGCCAGATACCCATAGATTGTGATGGGTTTTGTATTATCAACCTTGGTTTATTTTGTTCTATTCTTTAATCTTCAAACTGCTCTAACTTGAGCTTGAATGGAATTTATATGCTCTAAGTTTATATCTGTACATATGAACTATACATAAGTTTATATACTTATATAGAAGCTATAATTATTTACTTTGAAACTCCTAAGACATTCCGATTAGCAAAGCCTAACATTAATAGATTACGACATGCAAAAGTAATTCAATGTATAAGTGGTATTTACCAGTGTCTTTATTAGTATGTGTTCTACCAGAAGTAGACTGTTGGACAAAGATTTTAGTGCAAGTAACTTATTTTGGAGATGATCCCAAGAAATGAGTCAAGGCAAATGTAAGAGGGAAGGAAAGAGAACCAATAAAGGATGAATTATCTGGCAAGTTACCACTGTGAGTTACAGGATCTTAACTTCTTTGAGGAACACCTCATATAGACCCCAACCTAGGGACAAAGGAACTGTAACACTTATACATCAAATTTCCTCCATAACAGGTTGAGAGGGCTGCTCCTAGACTTTTATTAATTCTCTGAATTTATGGTATGCAGTGAAGAGATAAGGAAGAGGGGATATGGGTGGGGTATTAACCAGCAGTCCTCTTCATTACAAGTACTTTGAAGGCTCTGTTTGTAAACATGGTACAAATAAAGAAATGGGAAATTGATATGGAGGATGGTTTCAAAATATAGGTTATTTTATAGTATTCATAGGATAAAATTTATGCTGATGACACACACTTTAACATCTTGCCCTCCTACTGACAAAAAAGAAAGTTTAAATTTGCTTCTTGAACAATGAATGGAAATTTACTAAGTGGTGTGGGGGGCAGAGAAAGTCTGGGGACAACAATTCAAGCAGGGAAAACTGAATATTCAGAGGTAAGCCTACAAGCACATAAGGAAATGTTTGAAGTGCAGCAAACTGTCCAGTATTACTGGAGCACTGAATGCCACAGGGAAGGTGACACTGAGTAGCCAGGAAACAAACCCCACAGGACCTCTTATTCTAAGGTATTAGCAGTTTATTCTAAAGGCAATGGGAGACCACTGAAAGATTTAAGTCAAGATTTAAGCATTTTTTAAAAGAATTTTCTGATAGGAAATTGAAGAAAAATGGGAAAGAAAGAGAAGCAGCAAATTGGGTTGCCAGAAATAATGGTGGTTTTCACTGACAGTGACAAAGAGAGAAGAGAACATTATTTCAAAGATATTTAGGAGGCAGAAAACTGAGGAAGAAGAAAATTTTACAGAAAAAAAAACTAGATTTGCCTTCATATACTAGATGTATAAAAACCGAATGACAGGCAATATCTTCTCTGGTCTGAAATAGAAAGTTCCTTATAGCTAATGTTACATATTATGGTATTTTGTACACTATATGTTTTAAATTATTATTTCTTTACTTAACTAAATTGAGGCATGTAATTCAATTATGAAATTGAAGGAGGGAGGGGTAAAGGGAATGAAATATTCATTAGGAAGCATTTCCCATCAACCACTTGTTCATGCTTAGATCAAACTGATCTAATAATTTTTTGTTAAATTCATCAGTTTTCATTAGAAGAGTAATTGTAGTTGGTAAAAGGTAATGGTTACAGTGTGTTACACAATTAACAGACTGTGAAATGAACTAAAATATGTTCTCTATAGATGATTTTCTGGAAACACTAGATACTGGGTTTAGGATATATAAATGTAAGATTTTGCTAAACACTATCATTTTGTTAAATCAAATCAAGGCTTATTTATATTTCCATTGAAAACTAGTGCTGTCGTTTAGACTTTACAAAAACTGATGATGTTTTAACAGATTGGTCAGGGCTAAGAGAACGAAGTTTGATTTTTGTAAATGATCATGTCTGTACAAAAGACCAGAGGAAATAGCTTGGACTCATGTTAAACCTAGCAGGTCAAAACCTAATGTGTATACTTCAGCCCTGAAAACCCAATTGTTAATTTTCTATTTTAGTAGTTTTCTATTTATAAGTCAAAATAATTTATAAAATTATGTAAAGAATAATATTGAGAAGAAAACACTATTATTAAAAAGAAAATATTTGCAAAAGATTCATGTGATAAAGGACTGTTATCCAAAATATACAAAGAACACTTAAAACTGAACAGTATGAAAACAACCCAATTAAAAAAATGGGTCAAAGACTTTAACAGACACCTCACCAAAGAAGATATACAGAAGGAAAATAAGCATCTGAAAAGATGTTCCCCATATGTCATCAGGGAAATGCAAATTGAAACAATGAGATACACATCTATCAAAATCTGGAACAATGACAACACCAAGCGCTGACGAGGATGTGGAGGAACAGGAAATCCCATTCATTTCTAGTGGGAATGGAAAATCATATACTCTAGATGATAATTCGGTGGTTTCTAACTAATATAAACAAACTCTTGCCAAACAATCCAGCAACTGCTCTCCTTGGTATTTATCCAAAGGAGTTGAAAACATATGTCTACATAAAAACCTGCACACAGATGTTTACAGCAGCTTTATTCAGAACTGCCCAAACTTGGAAGCAACCACGATGTTCTTTAGTAGGTGAATGGATAAACTGTGGTACATCCAGACAACAGAATATTATTCAGCATTAAAAAGAAATGAGTGACCAAGCCATGGAAAGACAAGTAGGAATCTTAAATGCATATTGCTAAGTGAAAAACCAATCTAAAAAGGTTACACACTGTATGCTTTCATCTATATGGCATTCTAGAAAGGAAAAAAAAATAAACTATAGAGACATGAAAAGATCAGTGGCTCCAGAGATTGGGGTGGAGATAGGGATAAACAGGCAAAACAAAGAGGACTTTTAGAACAGTGAAAATACTCTGGATGATACCATAATGATGGATACATGTTATTATACATTCGTCCAAACCTATCGACTATACAACGTTGAAAGTAAACCATGGTAGACTATGGACTTCGGGTGATTATGATGTGTTAATGTAGGTACATCAATTGTAACAAATGTACCACTCTGGTGGGGGAGGTTGGGAATGGGGAGACTGGGGGAGAAGGGGTGGGAGTATATGGGAAATCTCCATCTCCCCCTCAATTTTGCTGTGAACCTAAAACTTCTCTAAAAACAAAGTCTTAATTTCTTAAAGAGTTCAAAGTCCTTATTTATACTTTATTTTTGAAAGAATTTTTGATGGAACTCTAAATTGACAGTTATTTTTTCCCTTTGAACACTTTAATGATGTCATTCCATTGCCTTGGGTCTTGTATAGTTTCTGATAAAAAAATATTTTATTTCCCTTATGCTTATTCCCTTGTGATACATGTATCTTTTTTCTCTGCTTTTTAACATTTTATCCTGATTACTGGTTTTAATCTATTTGATTTTGATATATGTGTATCCTGTTTGGGTTTAGTTAAAAGGAAACATCTGAAAGCCACACTTTATTAAATATTCTCCAACATTTACAATATGTGGGTTGTATTCCACAGCATGGAAATACTATAATTTTAATCATTGATTCCTTGCTATTCAACATTTAGATGCTACTTCAGCTCAAGGGTTTTGTTTTTTTAGAGAGCAACAAGTACAGGTGGTTTATATAAACTCATCAATTATCAGGAAATAAGAAGCCATAGTGGAAGTGAGGAAAAGACCTAGATTTTCCGGGGGTGGTGGTTTCCTCACCCTATCTCCACATGTAAATGATAGAAATTATATGTCTTTCATAACAATTTCATTTCAAAAGTAGTATGATAACCATAAGAATAAAAACAGTCAATACACTTAATTCTCATCAGATGAACAAAGATTTAAAATACATCACTTTGAACGTCCAAGACAATTTAAGCATACAATAGAGTACTTTTTCTACATGATAGGTGCCAAGTTGCACAAATATAAATCATAGAATCAGTGAACCACTGAAGTCAGCAGTCCATATACAAGTTGCTTATCAATGTGAGCAGTTTCTGACTATCCAAATAGAGATAGCAAGCTCACGGATATATGTCAGATCTTTAAAGGTTCTATAAACTCTTCTTGTTGACTACATTTCTTAGTATTTATAATGAAAAACTTCAGTGGGGTACAAGTGCATAAAAATCCAGAGACTACAATTCTGCAATGAGAATGAACATCCCCAAATCTGGAAAAAAACAGAATGGGAATTAAGAAACTAAATCAATTACAAACTCAGATTTTCAGATCTGAGGCTTAGAAACCAAGATCAATTTTAAAAATTTAGTAATTACTATAAATTCTTCTCTATCCTGCACAGATTTCCTGAAGAAGTCTGAAGGATGAGAAAGGTGTAGTATTACCATATAGTGCCTGGTACAAGACATGTCCTGGCAGCTAAAATGAGTGAAATCTTGATGGAGGGACCCTACAGAGGCCTTAGACATACTGTTTGTAATATTCACAAAATGCTTAAATACAAATGGAATGCACTGAATTCCATTATATTTGCTCTTCATCATTCAGAATCAGCGTTAATGCTTGTGGTGGGTCAAATGACATCATTTGTGTATATTTTGATACGTACTCAGAGCCACATCTTTTGGTCCAACAAACCTACTTCACTTAAAATTTCTGACCATGTACTGAGTATATTTTCAGTCTCTGACCAGCTGTGGCAGCTCAGGTTATCATCCCTGAGTAATAAAGTCTATCTTTTTTATTTTCTTTATTTTTACTGCCATTTTAAAAAATAATCAGAGGGTTAGTTTCAAGGTAAAAGGGTCTATATGGGAATAGGTTGTCACCTAGCATTATATATTCACAGTTAGAACCTGAGGTTTAAGAGATGTGGTAGTATTTATTGATGGTTAGAGACTTGAAGCTTACATTTTAGTTGAGATGAAGCCAAAAATTCCCTTTTCACGTATTCACCATGAATGTCCATGAAACATATTGCTTCCATTTAGATTGTGAGCATACGTAAACAATGACTTTGTAGTATTTAAGACGTAATTCCCATATATACTTGTTGAGACTAGTTTAGATGAAACGTTTTTGGGATATAGGAAATTTGATATTTGATGTAGTAAATATCTAACTTACTTAATTGCATATAGTTACGTATTTTTCTATTACTACATCAATACCTGCTTTGCAATGTCTTAGGTAACTATCCTTCATCATGCCCACTCTCCTATGGTGCGTCCTTACTTCTCCAGCTCCTTTCTTAACACTACTTCCTCATATAAAGCTACTGTCAGTATCATGGTTCTCTTACATGTTTGAATCTTTAATCGTATTGTGCCTTCTTCTGAAATACTGTTCCTTCTCTTGCCTGCTTGAGCCTCTTTAAGACCTACTTCTCGTTCAATATTCAGGTGAAGTTTCTCTTGCAGTAAAGTCTTTTCTGACTAGCCTATGGCCCATCTTCACAGAATGACCAGGTCCTTATTTGTGTTTTACTAACTACTTAATAAATGTCCCTTGAGTGAATGGATATATATATAAATAAGTCATATTTGAGAGATAGCACAAACAAAATATTAAAGTCTACAGTTCCAACAAATGTGAATTCCGACTCCCAGGAAAAAAGTGGACCTCAACAATTTTTCAAAAATTTTGGTATCTTTCATATGATAGAACTATGATTTGTACTGTATAGTTTCAAAATAAATATAGGGTATGATGCTTAAACCTAAAAAAATCAAAATGTAATTGGGGAAACTAGACTATGAAGTAGTTATTGTTCACTGTTCCAAAATATCAGCATTATAATGGATTTTAAAAATATTTTCCAATAAAAGACTGAAATAATACATTCCAAAATATTAAAGAATTTTCTGGGCAATAGGATCATGGTAATGTTGGTTTTGTTTTTCTCTGCAATTTCCTGTTTTTATAGGTTTTTTCATTAAGCATGAAATTTTTCCAATATTAAAAACGCAAAAATATATTCTTTCTGACAAAAATGTAAAAGGAGTTAAAAACATTACTATTCGAGTAATGCAAATTTGGAAGTGGAAAACACAAATTGATAAGCAGTATTTGGAAAGGCAATTTGGCAATATATCAAGACATAAGAGCTGAAACATACCCTTTGACACATAATTCCCCACAAATATACTAAAAGTTATAAAAAGACAAGAATGTCCATTGCAGTGTTACTCAAAATAATTTAAGAAATAGATGCAAAACAAATGTCCCCAAAAAAGCAAATGATTTAGTAGATTGTAATATATTATTTTGATGAACTAATCTGCATTCATTAAAGTAATGAAAACTATGGAAACATGGAGAAACATTAAACACACTGTAGATTAAAAGCATAATACTTATTATTAACTGTAACTACAATGATGTAAAATATATATTTGTAAAAACGAAAAACATGCAAGGTAAAATATCTATGTTACAGAAAGGTGCTATGTGTTCTTTCTTTGCAAAACTTTTAATGTCATAGTTTTGTTATTGTTTTTTAATTTAAACAATGATTTTTAAATAGAAGGTAAACTATATGATTCAAGTAAATTATTTTCTATGAGCAGCATTTTTCATGTCATTTTAAAATTCCTTATATATGAGCTCTGTTCACATTATTTAATGCATATATCAATGTCATGGGTCCACTTAATCCCAGGTTTAATATCCTATATTGTGATACTGCCTTCTGTATGATGTTATATTATTTAGAGGATTCCACTTTAATTCATGTTAATTCTAAGACTACCTATCAGACATTTAATGGATACATTCTGTTTAATTGACATGTCTTCAAATATAACCACCAACAAATTTCACTAGGATAGCTTCTGTTCTTAAAAATCTTACTCTGTTATCTCCTTTAACTTCTTTTTATACCCTGGTTTATTGATTCTTAATCCATTATCAAATTTAGGAGACCCCCACAATGTTAAAAATTCACTTTTCCTTATATTGTCTGGCTACTGTTTTGTTTATTTTTTAAGAAAGCTAATTTACAGAAAAAGGATTACTTGGTTATTTTTTAACAAAGTAAGAAAAACCACAGAAACAATTCCAGAAAAGCAGGAGAGCACATAAGAGACTGAGACTAAGAACTTGGGTCTCTCCAAATGACTCTTTGTGGAGCATGTATCCATCTAACACCAGATGGATAAAACTGGACAGGATGGCAGATGAAGGGGTAATTCCCCAGTGGGAGTACTGTTTCCCCACTCTCATAGAGCAGGTGTACTGAAGACAGAAGAGATCAGAACTTGTTAATAGGACAGGCCAAAAAATTCAGGAATTTGCAAATTGAACAGGTGAAAATGTAACTGGTGATAATTGAAAGCTAATTATCATCAGCTAGCAACTGGCAACCAGGTGTTCTGAGTCACCTAAAAGGCAAAGCAGGGAGGACTGTGAAGATATTTGCTTTTGGCACAGATGAGACGAGTGAGTTTCCTGTGTGAGGCTTCAGTATAGGAGAACGATTAGTCTGTTTACTGCTGCTATGTTTTAGCGTGTCTAGGCGGCTAGCCATGAACGAGAAAGGGTTGCAAAGCAAAGTAGTTATGGCTTTGGTATAAGAAGTGCCTTATACTTTTTCTAAATTAGCTTTTTCCAAATGAGTGAAGCAGAGACATATAGTAACCGCCAAAGCCACATCTACTGGCAGTAGGCCATCCTGGGATTACAGTGGCTTTACTCTTTAAGTAGTGCTAAACACAAAAAGTTTTAGGAAAAGAAAAAGCTCTAGGTCAATTGATACATACATTCCTTAAAGCCATTTTTTAGAAGCTCAGGATTAGATAAATTAATGTATTCAAGGACATAATGCTAGTAAGCAGTAAGTTTAGGATTCAAACTCAAAACTGCCTGTTCCCAAAATCCATCTTTTATTGTACAATCTTGCGTTTTTATTTTTTCCTTGCTTAAAATAAGAGTTTTTTCCCCACAATTCTCTGTAACTCTAAATATTACAAATTATAGGCATTACCAAAATTATTAATAAAGGTCTATATTCAAGTACAACATTTATATAGAAAAGCACACACAGCTTACAGGTACTGCTCAATGAATGTACATAGGGTGAATACACCCACCTAACTCTCCCCAGCCAAGAAACAGTACTATCAAGTCAAAAAGTCCTTTGTGCCCCTCTCAGACATGACCTCTTCACCACTGCAATAATTTGTTTCCTGATTCCTAACATAAGAGATTTCTCCTGCCAAGGTTTGAATTTTATTTATATGGAATAATACAGTTTGTACACTTTTGTTTCAGCCTTCTTTCACTAAATGTTCTGTTTGTGAGATATGACCTTTCTATTAGTGTAGAAGTAATTCATTCACATCCATTGCTATACAGTATTCCATTATATTAATATATCTCAATGTATTTATCCATCTTACCTTTGGAGAACATTGGGGTAGATTCCAGTTTCTATTACTATTAATGCTGTGAACATTCTTTTTTTTAATTTTAATGAACATGTGTATGCCTTTCTGATGGTTATTTACCCAGATGTGTTAATACTGAGTCATAGGGTTTGGCTAGGTTCAGCTTTATAAGATACTGTCAGTTCTCCAAAGTGGTTGTACCAATCTGCACTCCCACCAGCAAGCATGAGACTTTCTATTACCCCCACTACCTTGCCAGTCCTGAGTAATACCAGTCTTTAGTTTCAGCCATTATGCAAGATGTGCAGTTGGAACTCATGGATTTAATTTACCTTAATTTGAGAACTAATAAAGTTGAGCTTCTTTTCATATGTTATTTTGACCATTTGACTAACCTCTTTTGTTACGTACCTAGTTCAAGTATTTTGCCCTTTTTTTTTCTTCTTGACTTATAACAGACCATTATATATTCTAGATAAGAGCTCAATTTTTCCATTATACAATAATATTGTACAATCTTCTTGAATCTCTGGATTTTTTTTTTTTTTTTTTTACCACATAATGGGGACTTTGGGTGAAAAAAAATTATTTTTATAAAGTGTAACATAGCTTTCCTTTCCGTACTGTTTATCAGGGGTTTTTTTTTGTCCTATTTAATAAATATTTGTATGTCCAAAGGCCATGAATATGCCTGCTCTCCTGTGATTAGTTTTAGAAGACTTTTCATATACATTTTCAATTGTCTCACCAGCACTTATGGAAAAGCCTATCCTTTGCCTGCTGCCGTGAAATTCTGCCCTTGTCATAAATCAAGTGTTTGTGTACATGTGGTTCTTTATTCTGCATAGCTTTCTGGTAAATTGATCTATTTTTCCCTCCTTGCATGAATAAAATAATTTTTGATTAATAGAACTTAACAAGTCCTGATAACTTGTTTTAGGTCTTAGAGCTTTGATCTTTGTCCAGTTTGCCTTGGCTATTTTCACATGTGTAACCATATGAACTCTAGACTAATCTCCTCAATTTTACCAAAAGAAAAAATGTTGAGATTTTGGTTAGAATTGCATTAAATCTATGAATCACTTTAAGGAGAACTGACACTTGTATAACATGGAGACTTCCAATCCAAGAATATACTATATTCTGACATTTAATTAAGTCTGATTTAACATCAAGATTCCACAATTAAATATGATTTTTGCTTTAGCTTTTGTGTATACTCTTTATCATATTAAGAAAATTCTTTTCTACTCCTAATTTTCCAAGAGTTATTATCATGATTCGGTAAAGAAATTATCAAGTGACTGTTCTGCATCTATTATTCTCTTGATGTACTGAATCCATCAAACTGTCAGAAGTTTGCATTCCTGGATATAATATCCTTTTCATATGCCACCAGCGCTCAGTTTGCTAATATTGTGTTAAAGATTTTTGCATATATGTTCATGAAGAGTTTGGTATGTAATTTTCCCTTTTTCTTTTAAAGCCCTTGTCAAATTGTATTATCAAGATTATACTGACATGTTGGTGTTCACTCTTCTTCTATTTTTGGAAGAGACTGTATAGAATTGATATAATTTCTTCCTAAAAACTATTGGAAGAAATATTTCACCAGGAAAGTCACCTGAGCCTAAAAGTTTTCTTTGTGGCAAGTTTTAAAATTATGCAGTGTTTTTTTAATACATCTGCTACTTATTATTTTGTTAGTTTTGATTATTTTTCTAAGAGCTCTCTCATTACTAAATTTTCAGTTTTAATAGCACAATGTTGTTCATAATATTCCCTAATAATCATAAGAAAGTCTGTAGAATTTCTACGTATATTAATTTTTCATTACTGATACTGATGTTGAAATTTTATACCTCTTCCCTCTCCCTCCCTATTTCCCTCTCCCTCCCTATCTCCCCTCCCTCCACCACCCTCCACCTAGCTTGCTAGCACTGTACTGATTTTATTTATCTTTATAAAGAATTAACTACTGGCTCTGCTGATCCTCTCTACTGTTAGGTCTGCTTATTATTTTATTGATCTTTGCCACATCTTTATTATTTTTCTTCCTTCTAATTTCTTTAGATTTAATTGACTGTTCTTTTTCTAATGTATGGAATCAATAGATCAGTACTTATATTTAATCTTGTTTTTAATATATTTAAAGCTGTAAGTTTTTCTATTAGCCCTGATTTGCTGCATCCCACAAGCTCTAAAGTGGTATCTTTTCATTATCCCGATATTAAAATATTTTATTAAATTTATTATGATTTATTTCTTTACCCAGATTTTTTAGAAAAGTTACTTAATTTAAAATTTTCAATGTATCTTTCTGTTAAGTTCTAGTTTAATATCAATGCCAGAAATCAGTTTGTAATATTTCAAATCCTAAGATTTGTTAAAGCTTGTCATATGCAGCATTATGTGGTCAATTTTGGAACTGGAAATTTGGGGAATTTTCCAAATTCCAAAATTTGGCAAATTTGACAAATTTTCCAAGTGCCCTTGAAAGATGACATGTTTTGCAATTATTAGTTATATAACATTACACACATTTTTTGTGTTTCTGTGTATATTTATGTTTGTATAATATATACAAGTAAGCTTACATATATTATACAAACTTGTATTAATTATATACTTGTTTGTTGCATTCTTGAAATCTTCTACATACTTAAAATCTTCTACACACTTATCTTTTGTCTGTTTATTCTATTATTTATTCAAAGAAACACATCCAAATCTCAGACTATGGAATTAGGAAGTTCTCTCTATGTTATTGCTTCATATGCTTTGAAGATATGTTATTAGATACATACAAATATAGAATAATATGTCTTCCTGATATACTGTCTTAAATTAACCCTCTACCTCTAGAATGTGTCCTTAAAATCTACATTTTAGGGGGGACCTTCAAGAAGGCAGAGGAGTAAGACGTGGAGATCACCTTCCACCCAACAAATACATCAAAAATACATCTACATGTGGAACAACTCCTACAGAACACCTACTGAATGCTGGCAGAAAACCTCAGACTTCCCAAAAGGCAAGAAACTCCCCACATACCTGGGTAGGGCAAAAGAAAAAAAAAAAAACAGAGACAAAAGAATATGGATGGGACCTGCACCACTGGGAGAGAGCTGTGAAGGAGGAAAAGTTTCCACACACTAGGAAGCCCCTTCACTGGTGGAAACGGCGGGTGGGCGGGGGGGACGGTTCGGAGCCATGGAGGAGAGAACAGCAACAGGGGTGCAAAGGGCAAAGTGGAGAAATTTCTGTCGGTGCCGACCAGCACTCACCAGCCCGAGAGGCTTTTCTGCTCACCTGCCGGGGCTGGGAGCTGAGGTTCTGGCTTTGGAGGTCAGATCCCAGGGAGAGGACTGGGGTTGGCTGCGTGAACAAAACCTGAAGGGGGCTAGTGTGCCACAGCTAACTGGAAGGGAGTCCAGGGAACAGTCTGGAACTGGCTAAGAGGAAAGAGACCATTGTTTCGGGGTGTACGAGAAGAGGCGATTCAGAGCACTGCCTAAATGAGCTCCAGAGACAGGCATGAGCTGTGGATATCAGCGCGGAACCATCAATGGACATGAAACGCTAAGGCTGCTGCTACAGCCACCAAGAAGCCTGTATGCTAGCACAGGTCACTATCCACACCTCCCCTCCCAGGAGCCTGTGCAGCCTGCCACTGCCAGGGTCCCGTGATACAAGGGCAACTTATCCGGGAGAACACATGGTGCGCCTCAGGCTGGTGCAACCTCACGCCAGCCTCTGCTCCTGCAGGATCACTCCGCATTCTGAGCCCCTCTCTCCCCCTGGCCTGAGTGAGCAGAGCCCCCTAATCAGCCATTCCTTTAACCCTCTCCTGTCTGGGCAGGGAACAGATGCCCTCAGGCAACCTACACGCAGAGGCAGGGCCAAATCCAAAGCTGAATCCCAGGAGCTCTGTGAACAAACAAGAGAAAGGGAAATTTCTCCCAGCAGCCTCAGGAGCAACAGATTAAATCTCCACAATCAACTGGATGAACACTCCATCTGTAGAATAACAAACTGGACAACAAATCATCCCAAAATTGAGGCGGTGGACATTGGGAGCAACTGTACACCTGGGGTTTGCTTTCTGCATCTAATTTGTTTCCAGTTTCATGTTTATCATACTTTAATATTTAGACATTATCATTGGTAGATTTGTTTACTGATTCGGTTGCTCTCTTCCTTTTTTTTATATATATTGTTTTTTTTTTCCTTTATCTCTTTTTGTGACAGTGTATGTGTATACTTCTTTCTGTGATTTTGTCTGTATAACTTTGCTTTTACCATTTGTCTTAGGGTTCCGTCTGTCCGCTTTTGTTTTGCTTTTGGTATAGTTTTTAGCACTTGTTATCATTGTTGGATTTGTCTTTAGGTTTGGTTGTCCTCTTCTTTCTTTCTTCCTTTTTTAAAAATTACTTTTTATTTTTTATATTTAATAATTTTTTAAATTATTATTTTAAAAATTTATTTTACTTTACTTTATTTTTTTCTTTCATTCTTTATTTTTTTTTCTCCCTTTTCTTCTGAGCCGTGTGGCTGACAGGGTCTTAGTGCTCCAGCTGGGTGTCAAGCCTGAGGTGGGAGAGCTGAGTTCAGGACATTGGTCCACCAGAAACCTCCGAGCTCCATGTAACATCAAACAGCAGAAGCTCTCCCAGAGACTTCCATCTCAATGCTAAGACCCAGCTCCACTCAATGACCAGCAAACTACAGTGCTAGACACCCTATGCCAAACAACTTGCAAGACAGGAACACAACCCCACCCATTAGCAGAGAGGCTGCCTAAAATCATAATAAGGTCACAGACACCCCAAACACACCACTGGACACAGTCCTACCCACCAGAAAGACAAGATCCAGCCTCAACACAAGCACCAGTCCCCTCCACCAGGAAGCCTACACAACCCTCTGAACCAACCTTAGCCACTGGGGGAAGACACCAAAAAAAACGGGAACTATGAACCCGCAGCCTGTGAAAAGGAGACACCAAACACAGTAAGTTAAGCAAAATAAGAAGACAGAGAAACACAGCAGAAGAAGGAGCAAGGTAAAAACCCACCAGACCTAACAAATGAAGAGGAAACAGGCAGTCTACCTGAAAAAGAATTCAGAGTAATGATAGTAAAGATGATCCAAAATCTTGGAAACAGAATGGAGAAAATACAAGAAACATTTAAAAAGGACCTAGAAGAACTAAAGAGCTAACAAACAATGATGAACAAGACAATAAATGAAATAAAAAATGCTCTAGAAGGAATCGATAGCAGAATACCTGAGGCAGAAGAACAGATAAGTGACCTGGAAGATAAAATAGTGGAAATAACTACTTCAGAGCAGAATAAAGAAAAAAGAATGAAAAGAATTGAGGACAGTCTCAGAGACCTCTGGGACAACAATAAATGCACCAACATTTGAATTATAGGGGTCCCAGAAGAAGAAGAGAAAAAGAAAGAGATTGAGAAAATATTTGAAGAGATTATAGTTGAAAACTTCCCTAATATGGGAAAGGAAATAGTCAATCAAGCTCAGGAAGCACAGAGTCCCATACAGGATAAATCCAAGGAAGAACATGCCAAGAAACATATTAATCAAACTATCAAAAATTAAATACAAAGAAAAAATATTAAAAGCATTAAGGGAAAAGCAACAAATAACAAAGGAATGCCCATAAGGTTAACAGCTGATCTTTCAGCAAAAACTCTGCAAGCCAGAAGGGAGTGTCAGCACATACTTAAAGTGATGAAAGGGAAAAACCTACAACCCAGTTTACTCAACCCAACAAGGATCTCATTCAGATTTGACAGAGAAACTAAAACCTCTACAGACAAGGAAAAGCTAAGAGAATTCAGCACCACCAAACCAGCTTTACAACAAATGCTAAAGGAACTTCTCTAGGAAGGAAACACAGAGAAGGAAAACACCTACAATAACAAACCCAAAACAATTAATGGTAATAGGAACATACATATCAGTAACTACCTTAAATGTAAATGGATTAAATGCTCCCACCAAAAGACACAGATTGGCTGAATGGATACAAAAACAAGACCCATATATATGCTGTCTACAAGAGACCCACTTCAGGACACATACAGACTGAAAGTGAGGGGATGGAAAAAGATATTCTATGCAAATGGAAATCAAAAGAAAGCTGGAGTAGCAGTTTTCATATCAGACAAAATAGATTTTAAAATAAAAACTATTACAAGAGAGAAAGAAGGACACTACATAATGATCAAGGGATCAATCGTAGAAGAAGATATAACAATGGTAAATATTTATGCACCCAACATAGGGGCACCTCAATACATAAGGCAAATACTAACAGCCATAAAAGGGGAAATCGACAGTAACACAATCATAGTAGGGGACTTTAACACCCCACTTTCACGAATGGACAGATCATCCATAATGAAAATAAATAAGGAAACACAAGCTTTAAACGATACATTAAACAAGATGGACTTAATTGATATTTATAGGACATTCCACCCAAAAACAACAGGATACACCTTCTCCTCAAGTGCTCATGGAACATTCTCCAGGATAGATCTTATCTTGGGTCGCAAATCAAGCCTTGGTAAATTTAAGAAAACTGAAATCATATTAAGTATCTTTTCTGCCCACAATGCTATGAGACTGGATATCATTACAGGAAAAAAAATATTTAAAAAGTGCAAACACATGGAGGCTAAAAAATACACTCCTAAATAACCAACAGATCACTGAAGAAATCAGAGGAAAACCAAAAATACCTAGAAACAAATGACAGTGAAAACACGATGACCCAAAACTTATGGGATGCAGCAAAAGCAGTTCTAAGAGGGAAGTTTATAGCAATAAAATCCTACATCAAGAAACAAGAAACATCTCAAATAAAGAACCTAACCTTACACCTAAAGGAATTAGAGAAAGAAGAACAAAAAAACCCAAAGTTAGCAGAAGGAAAGAAATCATAAAGATCAGATCAGAAACAAATGAAAAAGAAATGAAGGAAATGAGAGCAAAGATCAATAAAACTAAAAGCTGGTTCTTTGAGAAGATAAACAAAATTGATAAACCATTAGCCAGACTAATCAAGAAAAAAAGGGGGCTTCCCTGGTGGCGCAGTGGTTGAGAGTTCGCCTGCCGATGCAGGGGACACGGGTTCGTGCCCCGGTCCGGGAAGATCCCACATGCCATGGAGCGGCTGAGCCCGTGAGCCATGGCTGCTGAACCTGTGCATCCAGAGCCTGTGCTCTGCAATGGCAGAGGCCACAACAGTGAGAGGCCTGTGTACCGCAAAAAAAAAAAAAAAAAAAAAAAAAAAAAAAAAAAAGGGAGAAGACTCAAATTGGTAGAACTAGAAATGAAAAAGAAGTAAATACAGACACTGCAGAAAGTGAAAGATCTCATGATCTCACAAATGATCATGAGCGATTACTACAAGCAACTCTATGCCAATAAAATGGACAACCTGGAAGAAATGGACAAATTCTTAGAAAAGCACAACCTTCCCAGACTGAACCAGGAAGCAGTAGAAACTATAAACAGACCAATCACAAGCACTGAATTTGAAACTGTGTTTAAAAATCTTCCAACAAACAAAAGCTGAGGACCAAATGGCTTCACAAGTGAATTCTATCAAATATTTAGAGAAGAGCTAACACCTATCCTTCTCAAACTCTTCCAAAATATAGCAGAGGGAGGAACACTCCCGAACTCACTCTAGGAGGCCACCATCATCCTGATTCCAAAACCAGACAAGGGTGTCACAAAAAAAGGAAACTACAGGCCAATATCACTAATGCACATACATGCAAAAATCCTCAACAAAACACTAGCAAACAGAAACAGCACGTTAAAGGGTCATACACCATGATCAAGTGGGGTTTATCCCAGGAATGCAAGGATTCTTCAATATATGCAAATCAATGTGATAAACCATATTAACATATTGAAGGAGAAAAACGATATGATCGTCTCAATAGATGTAGAAAAAGCTTTCAACAAAATTCAACACCCATTTATGATAAAAACCCTCCAGAAGGCAGGCACTGAGGGAACTTACCTCAACATAATAAAGGCCATATATGACAAACTCACAGCCAGCATCTATGCAATGGTGAAAAATTGAAACCATTTCCACTAAGATCAGGAACAAGACAAGGTTGTCCACTCTCACCACTATTATTCAACATAGTTTTGGAAGCTTTAGCCACAGCAATCAGAGAAGAAAAAGAAAAGGAATCCAAATCAGAAAAGAAGAACTAAAATTGTCACTGTTTGCAGATGACATGATACTATACATAGAGAATCCTAAAGATGCTACCAGAAAACTACTAGAGCTAATCAATGAATTTGGTGAAGTTACAGGATACAAAATTAATGCACAGAAATCACTTACAACCCTATACACTAATGATGAAACATCTGAAAGAGAAATTAAGGAAACACTCCCATTTTCCACTGCAACAGAAAGAATAAAATATCTAGGAATAAACCTACCTAAGGAGACAAAAGACCTGTATGCAGAAAACTATAAGATGCTGATGAAAGAAATTAAAGATGATACCAACAGATGGAGAGATATACCATGTTCTTGGGTTGGAAGAATCAGCATTGTGAAAATGACTCTACTTCCCAAAGCAATCTACAGATTCAATGCCATCCCTATCAAACTATCACTGGCATTTTTCACAGAACTAAAACAAAAAATTTCACAATCTATATGGAAACACAAAAGACCCCAAACAGCCAAAGCAATCTTGAGAAAGAAAAATGGAGCTGGAGGAATCAGGCCCCCAGACTTCAGACTATACTAAAAAGCTACAGTAATCCAGACAGTATGGTCCTGGCACAAAACCAGAAATATAGATCAATGGAACAGGATAGAAAGGCCAAAGATAAACACATGCACATATGGTCACCTTATCTTTGATAAAGGAAGCAAGAATATACAATTGAGAAAAGATAGCCTCTTCAATAAGTGGTGCTGAGAAAAACGGGCAGCCACATGTAAAAGAATGAAATCAAAGCACTCCCTAATACCATACACAAAAATAAACTCAAAATGGATTAAAGACCTAAATGTAAGGACAGACACTATAAAACTCTTAGAGGAAAACATAGGCAGAACACTATATGGCATAAATCACAGCAAGATCCTTTTTGACCCATCTCCTAGAGAAATGGAAATGAAAACAAAAATAAACAAATGGGGCCTAATGAAACTTCAAAGCTTTTGCACATTAAAGGAAACCATAAAGCAGATGAAAAGACAACCTTCAGAATGGGACAAAATATTTGCCAAAGAAGCAACTGACAAAGGATTAATCTCCAAAATATACAAGCAGCTCATGCAGCTCAGTATCAAAAAAACAAACAACCCAATCCAAAAATGGGCAGAAGACCTAAATAGACATTTATACAAAGCAGATATACAGATTGCCAACAAACACATGAAAGGATGCTCAACAACACTAATCCTTAGAGAAATGCAAATCAAAACTACAATGAGGTATCACCTCACACCAGTCAGAACGGCCATCATCAAAATATCTACAAACAATAAATGCCAGAGAGGGTATGGAGAAAAGGGAACCCTCTTGCACTGTTGGTAGGAATGTAAATTGATACAGCCACTGTGGAGGACAGTATGGAAGTTCTTTAAAAAACTAAACATAGAACTACCATACGACCCAGCAATCTCACTACTGGGCATATACTCTGAGAAAACCATAACTCAAAAAGAGTCATGTACCACAACATTCATTGCAGCTCTACTTACAATAGCCAGGACATGGAAGCAACCTAAGTGTCCATCAACAGATGAATGGATAAAGAAGATGTGGCACATATGTACAATGGAATATTACTCAGCCATAAAAAGAAACGAAATTGAGTTATTTGTAGTGAGGTGGATGGACCTAGAGTCTGTCATACAGAGTGAAGTAAGTCAGAAAGAGAAAAACAAATACCGTATGCTAACACATATATATGGAATCTAAAAAAAAAAAAAAAAAGGTTCCAAGGAACCTAGGGGCAGGACAGGAATAAAGACGCAGATGTAGAGAATGGACTTGAGGATACAGGGAGGGGGAAGGGTAAGCTGGGACAAAGTGAAAGAGTGGCATGGTCTTATACATACTACCAAACGTAAAATAGCTAGTGGGAAGCAGCCGCATAGCACAGGGAGATCAGCATGGTGCTTTGTGACCACCTAGAGGGGTGGGATAGGGAGGGTGGGAGTGAGATGCAAGAGGGAGGGCATATGGGGATATATGTATATGTATACGTATAGCTGATTCACTTTATCATACAGCAGAAACTAACACACCATTTTAAAGCAACTGTACTCCAATTACGATGTTAAAAAAATTAAATCAAATTAAAATAAACTCAAATATGAAAGAAAATGAGATATCCATATCTTCTTTGTGTAGAAAAGAACTTTTCACTTTCAACAAAAATAATTCATTTTCTTTGTAATAAAACAGAAAAAATACAGAGAAGTATCAAGAAGAAAATGAAGAATATTTGCAATTCTACTGCCCAGAGATTTCTGGGTATTCTTTTCAGTCTTAAATAATTTTTCAATTACAAAAATTTGAAAAGAATTTTAAAACAGAAAAGCAAAACCAGAAATAAGAAATCCCTTGCGATGTCACCATTCTGATATGTGTAATAAAATATCAGCAGAGGTTTATATTCCATTATTTTTCTCTTTTCCATTCCCTCTTCCTCCCTTCTTTTCTTCCTTCTTTCTCCCTCAAAATAATAGTATCATAGTTTAATACTCTTCTGTGGTCTTCTTTTTTAACCTTTTTTGGACATATCAAATATTCTGTATTTCAATAAATATTCATCTAAAACCTGAAAAAAAAAACTACTTTTTATTATATTAGCTGTATTAGCCTCTTTTGGTTAGTATCTTTTACATTTTACTTTCAACTTTATCATAACTTTAAGCTACCCCTTCTTGTAAGCAATATCTAAATTATTTTTAATCTTTTAACTTATTCTGGCAATATTTTTAATTATGGTATTTTATTCCCTTTATGTTTATGCAATTGTTGATAATTTAAGGTTTAAATATTACTACTTCACAAATACACACACACATACAAAACACATCTGTATGTATATGTATGTAAACTCCACAAGTTATTATTTTTATTTTGATCATTCAGTATTTGATTTTCCCCACATATTTACTCTTTCATGTCATAAATTCTGTGTGATTTGATAAATCTCCTAATGAGTTCGGATTATTTTTGAATACAGTGTTACTAATTGTTCTTTCTCAGAAGTTACAAGGAAGTTCACCAAAACTAGTAAACAAAAAGGTATTTGTGAACCATGAGTCAACACAACTCACTATAGATACAGCAGTAACTTGAAAAAAGACCTCATTTAAATATTGGAGAGATGTGATGGTCTCAAGCAGAGGATTTTAAAGTAGAAATGAAATAGATATAACCTTATCATCCTCCTTTTGCAGATGAGAAAACTAAGGCTTTGAGAGTTTATTCAAGTTTACTCAGTGGAAGAACTGGGATGGAAGCCAGTCCGCCTCCATAACCTGGGCTCCTCAGAAAGGAATAAGATAATGCAAATCAAAACTACAATGAATTATCACCTCACACAAGCCAGAAGAGCTATAATTTAAAAATCTACAAACAATAAATGCTGGAGAGGGTGTGGAGAAAAGAGAACCCTCCTACACTGTTGGTAGGAATGTAAATTGGTACAATCACTATGGAGAACAGTATGGAGGTTCCTTAAAAAACTAAAAATAGCATTACCATATGATCTAGCAATCCCACTCCTGGGCATATATTCCAGAAAAAACCATACTTCAGAAAGATACATGCACCCCAATGTACACTGCAGCACTACCAGAGCCAAGACATGGAAGCAACCTAAATGTCCATAGACAGATGAATGGAAAAAGAAGATGTGGTTAAATATATACAATGGAATATTACTCAACCATTGAAAAGAATGAAATAATGCCATTTGCAGCAACATGGGTGGACCTAGAGACTGTCATACAGAGTGAAGTAAGTCAGAGTAAGAGAAATGTTGTATGATATCACTTATATGTGGAATCTAAAAGAAATGATATAAATGAACTTATTAACAAAACAGAAACAGACTCAGAGAACGAACTTATGGTTACCGGTGGGGAAGGATGGGGAAAAGGGATAGTTACGGAGTTTGGGATTGATATGTACACACTGCTATATTCAAAATGAATAACCAACAAGGACCTACTGTATAGCACAGGTTCAACACATACTGTTTTGAACTCTGATCAATATTATGTAACAACGTAAATGTGAAAAGAATTTGAAATAGAATAGATACATGTATAACTGAATCACTTTGCTGTATACCTGAAACTCTCACAACTTTGTTAATCAACTCTACTCCAATATAAAATAAAAAGTTAAAAAAATTCCTGTGCAATTTCTGACCCAAATTAAAGATCTCACAAAATGGAATCTATATAAAATTCATGGACAGAATACACAATATACAAGAGTTTCTTTAAAAGTTTTTAAAATTTTAACTTAAAAATATGCCTTAGTTTAATCCTGCCTCCATGAAAACTGTGCTGTTCCTTCATTTTAAAATTTCAGTTGCTTACAGACATACTTCTATAGTCTTAGACATACACCTTCATATAACATATATCAAAATTGATTTGTTCATGTTTGTTTACTTGCCAGTCTCCCTTCTAGACTAAGTCCATCAGAGTAGAGAGGACTTTGCTACACATTCTGTATCTCCAACACTTAGTACAGTATGACCTCTGTAAACATTTATTCAGTGGTTTTAAAATTTCATACAAAGATACTTTATTGGCCAGAGGAATGGACCAGGATTTCTAAACAATACTAAAAGTCAATCTGAAGTTGAAAGGCATGAATTTATAGAAGCAGCAATCTGTTTTATTGTAGTATTTTCTCCAAAACCTCTGTGCTACTTGGGCACAACTAAAAATAAAACAGGTATTTGGGTTCACCCAGGAATGGGATTCTGCCAGAGTGGTGTGACAAAAGGAAAGGGAAAAGAAAATTATATTAGTGAGAGTTTTTTGATGTGATAGGGCTTGTGATTTAAACTGACTATGAGGGTGGTGAAGAAAAGAGGAAGCTGATGAAAGGAAAATGAGTCAGGGGATGGAAGGATCTGTAAAGATTTAAGAATAGCCATCATGAGAGTTACTGACAAGTAAGTTGGAAAGAGGAGATTTGGGTTAGAAAGCTGTATTCCTGAATTAGCAATTACAGGATGGAGCACTTACAGGGCAAAATATGACAATGGAAATAGGTTGTCCAGGTGAAAGGAAAAGGACGTAACTGGAAATGAGGAGGTCAACGAATTGACAAGTGAAACACAGTGATCTACTTTCCACATAGATTATAAAACACTCAAGTCTGGAGCTCTTTTCTTTCAAGGGGAATTGGCCACTCAGCCTCACTCCTGTATTCTCTAATGTTTCAGATGTAGTACTTCTGTGGAAACCCTAGCATCAAGGGTTTGAAAAAAACATTGGTTTAAGTTAGTGAATGGTATTTCTTTTAAAAAAGTAATAAATTATTTCCCTCATTTTTCTGCCAATGTCAAAGCAGACAACTGTTCAGTGGAGAGGGTCTCATTTAGGGAAGTAGCTCCTGAAATGACACATGTCAAACCACAGTTACATAAATCCATTAAAAACTAGTTTGCATATTTTCATTGTTGAGCCACTACTTCAGCATCAAAATGGTAGTACCTTCCCAGCAGCGCCACTGTTACTTCACCCAAAGCTAAAGGTGGTGTGAAGAGAGGACCATTATACTTTACCCCTAGTTACAATCCTGGATTACCCACAGGGGAAAGAAAATGTTCCTCTACCTATAAATCCTCATTCTTTCACACATACTAAAGGGAGGAAAGAAACTCCAGCAGGCTTTCGTCCACAAGAAAAGGCACAAAGGGTTAAATTTTACATGGTTTGCCTCTAAGGACATTTATATTCTCATTATTAAGGAAGCAAAGCAATATACTAAGGGTGCAGTTTGTGAAAAGAGAATAAAACAGCACAAATAGAAACAAGACAAATAACCACTTCTGAATTGCTAGCAGAGGGTGAGGAAAGGTTAAGTACCAAGTAGTTTCCAGGAAAGATTCATAGAACTAATTCAGCTTGCTCTACTTTGGCAGGGAAAAATTCATGTCCCTGTAACCACACCAATAGTTTGGGAAGAAGAGTGAGTCCTCTTGCCCTACACACAGTAGGTCACAGACATTCCAAGTAATGCTGGATTATTTAAGTGTTCATTATCTTCTTCATGAGTTTCCCCTTAGACCTTTCTTCTCTACCTTTTCCTTATTCACGTCCATGGTTTGGTCATTTCACTGCTCGTCAGCATATAAATTAAAGAGTTGGAACTTAGGTTAAGTTGAGATTTGTTAGATTCTCTGAGGAAAAAAGGTAGGAGAGTAACAGCATGTTTAGGAATAAGGCTCAGCTAGTGATTCAGAGGTGCCCGTTATTTTTTTCCTGCCCCTACATGTCCTCCCTGGAGAACCTTTGTATTCTCTCTTGTTAGGCCCTCTGCTCTACATCCCTACTAAGTGGGTGCTGGCCCATGTGACCCAGCACCCTGGCCTTAAATGATGGGAGTGGGCTAGTAGTTGATTCAAGATGAATTAATTAGTATTTCTTTCCTGTAATTCTGGAATTGTGTTACAGGGATATTAGCTATTTTTATTGGGGTCTTGACTGGAGATATTGCACAGAACTGTGACTGGGACCTCCAGTTCACACGTAAAGAGAGCCAGTCTTTAGAGACAGAAGAACTGAAACGGGTGCCTGAGAAAAGCAGAGTTAAGAGATCATGCAGGTCTGGAGGAAGACATAGCACAAAAACTGACTTTCTAATTTCTGGTTCTTGTAGCTCACATGCCTGCCAATAACTCCTGGCCCTGAGTTTAAAGTCTGACTCCTGAACCTTTCCCAAAACTCCTCTCAGTTTTTCTCTTTTTAAGTAAGTTGAATTCTGCTCCTAATGTCTAAAAAACACTTTGTATCCAAAAAAATCATGACTGGAGCATTAAAAAAACTTGGGTCCCAATTAGTATTAAAGATTTTTTTTAAACTAAACTATTGCCATGTGCCAGGAAGTGATATCGCATTGTATATGAATTAAAGGGTCACTGAAGATTTTATTCCATCAATACAGATATATGGAAGGTTGAAAAAACTGTTAAGAGGAAAGAGTCTGACAGCTCTATGAAGGATGAATGGGGGAGAAGGTCTGAACATGTGATTAATAAAGCCAATACACTCCCAGTACAAGGCAGCTTCAGTTTTGACTGCATAATACATTTCACTTTGGGAAAAATTTTAATTACATCATGCCAAGAAAAAAAATTAAAGATATAAAAGAGACACATGATTGAAGAAGTAAAGCTAGTCTATCAAGAAGCAAAGTGTCATGAGCAGAAAATGAGTCATCTTTACCACCCAAAGACCTAGATCCCAGAAGCATCTACTTCCTTGCCTTGCCACAAGCAGAATCACCACTATTCCCTTAAACAAGGAGAGAAAACCTCTGACCTCTGCCTCCAAATGGTGAATTATTAATAACAAAAGTGAGTATCATCTATAGCATTGTAGTATGCCTATCACACTCGAACAGCCCCTCTCCACCACCACCATGCTCAACTGCCAAGCCCCAAAAATCCCTCCAACACTGAATTCTGTAGTATCTCCCTCCCCTGCTCCCTCCTCCCCTCACATCCTTACCACCTGATGTGTTGAATGCCCCCCACCCTAACCATGACCATATGCCTGATAGGGCCCAACCCATGAGCTCCCTTAATAAGATTTATCAATGACACTCACTGCCTACAGGATAAAATCTCAACTCCTTAGCCTGGCATACAAAGTTTCTTAGGATCTGGCTCCTGCCCACTTCTCTAGCCTCATTCCATGCCAACCCCTTACATACTCGTTCTAACTAATCTCAACTGTCAGAATTCAACATGTTCCCTCTCACTCTGCCCCACTGCACATACTGTAACTTCTACCTGAAATGTCCTACCCCTTCAGTTCAACAGGCCTGACTATCAGTCACCTTTAAAAACTCAATTCAGATTCATTTCCTCTGGAAACATTCATGAATTGCCATTCCCTCCCTGCTCTCTGAGACTGCACAGGCATAACTGTCTATTTACTGTGCTTTCTCCTCTATTTCACTATAATCTCTTTAGGAAAGGGACTATCACACTGATTTCTATCTTACCAGCATCTATCATAATGCTTCTCCCATAATATAAGATGAATACATGTCAGCTTGACAGATATTAATTTGTTTGGTTTTGATAGCTGATATGTCTAACAAGTTCATTGTGGGCCCTCTATTTAATAGGATTAAAATTTAAAAGCTGTTTGGCTCTTACTTCAAAGCTCACTTTTACTGGATTATTTTTAGAGATAACAAAGTATATTATTGATATTAATTTCCTTCATGATCCAGCCACTCATCTGAACTTTAGTCTAGAACAAGTGGTTTCTCTGCACAAATGAAATACAATTTTTAAATGTTAATGATATTTTAATAAGAAAAGATAACAACTCTATACAGGACAAGAAATCTACTCATTGGCTTTATAACATCTTAATTAGCAGCACAAGTAAACAAGGCATAGCCTGATTTTATTTTGCCCATACGATGCAGTTCCTCTTTCAGAGAGGCAGTTCTGATTGTATTAGCATAGCCTGTCAGGTATCTAAAACCCAGGTCATTACAGTCTTCCTCATCTTGGGAAATGCGGCTGCTCATCTTTAATAAGAAGACTCTCCTAGGAAAAAGACTCCCAGGTGGAGAAACCCAACATTAGATGCAAAGCAGTGTAATTCTGCTCAAGATGGCCTTGAGATGGAACCCATTCATGGATTTCAGCATCCATGAAATTGGAAGAATAACCATACCCTGAAAATGGTTTTATTTTCTTTTAGCAAGTAGAATAGTACTTTCTTGCTTTGCTGCTTCTTGAAAGTTTTTGTATCTTCAAGTGGCATTAAAACCTAGAGAATGGAAAACAAAAATTGCAAGCAATTGCCCAGCTAATGTGTGCCTCGGATGCAAAGTCGGGGAAAAGTAGAACATCTTCCAAGAGTGTAATCAGCTTGAAACGAGCGATAAAAATTCGATTATCTACGAGTGCACATTTGTGCAACAAACTGCCATCAGCCATGTATGGCCTAGGAACCTATTTGTTACTTTCAAATCATTTTGACTTTCAATAGAAAAAAAAATCACAAAAACATCAAAAATATTTTTCAGGTTTGTCAATGCCTACCAAATACAGCTTTATGCATCATTTATGAACTTCAAGTAAATGCTCTTAACATAATTATCCTTTTAGTATAAAACAAACCATTTTACAGTAATGTTTTCAAAATATATTTATGAGATGATAATTACTGTTTCTTGAAACAAAAAAAACATGAAAAGAAATAAACTAGATTTCATGGTCAAAACATTTTAGAAAGCTCTGAGTAAGCAAAGGTAAAGAGGTTTCTTTACTGTTGGATATCTTAGAGACTTTATTGGACCAACATGCCTTGAAAACATCCATGAGAGAAATGGTTTTCCAAACTCATCTGACCATTAAATCTTTTTTCCAGGAGTATTGCAAGAGACTATTATTCTACATTTCCCTAATAAAGGCCATATTAAGTATTTGTGACCAAACAGTAACAAAACACACAATCTCCATGGTACTTCATTGGATTTTGCTTCTGTGTTTCTGTGTTTTGTTTCACTTCAGTTGCTATTACAATATGTTGCAGTGATTCAGGAAGAGCCAATTCTCAACATAATGTCAAGAGACTTCTAACCAGATGGTCTGATCACTTGGCTTGGAAATAAATAAAATCAGTAATATTAGAGGGGAATACCAAGTTATCATGAGGTCCATTATGACCAGCATTTTCACTGTTCATCTCCATAGCTCATCTCTAACCCACTTCCACTTCCACGTTTTTCCAACCAGAGAGTGGAGTAAATTCTTTCTGGATAATTATTCTCAATCTAGGCACTCTGTAGATTACCTGAACTAAAAGAATTGAGAGGACTCTATTTTGACCCTAAAACTCTAGAATTTTCAATCTTAAATCACATAACTCAAAGCTGCATAAAGATAATGTGCTCAAACTTCCCAGACCTGGTAAAGTCCCTGTAACGTCACTACAAAATAACCACTTTCTTCTTCTAAAATGTACCTGGATCAGCAATAACGTGTCTGTATTTCACTGGTTTGTTACTCATTTTTCTTCAAGGTTTTAACTTTAGAATAGATTTACATCCTAAGACGGTGAGGCTTTTTGTATTTTGTGTTAATTGATGTATCCCAAGTGCCTGTAACAGTGCCTGACATTTATTAGACAGTATAAAATATTGCTGGGTGAAGGAATTAATTTTAGAAAATAAACTCCCTTATTTCTGACGTTAAAACCCTCTTCTAACTATTACAAGTAAAAGGAAAGTCAGCAGAGGTGAGGGAGATTGGCCATTCTGATTTTACTCAATACCAGCTGGATCATTACTTAGATCCCAGGGTTATATAACAAATTCTGCTCTTTACAACTATAAATGATAAGACAAGTGGTATTACCTTGCCCTTTGAAATTAAAAAAAAAAAATCGGCTTTTGTCAGCCAAACGTGAAGGAGTATCTCTCTGAATGTCTCTTAGAATTCTTGGGGGCTTACATCCCTCCTAGTCATCACTGCCTTCAAGTTCTTTCCTCTTAATTAGTTCAGCTTCTCTTGCTGTCCCGTATATTCTGTCCCTTTCCTTTACTGAATCGCTCCATCCTGGAAAGTATCCTGATTGCTTCATTTCTCAAAATAGCCACTGATGTAAGGCTATGTCTGCAACTGACTTTAACTGGAGATAAGAGTCAATGGATGAGACTGACATCACAGCAGAATAAGCAAACAGGAATTGAACACTCTGTATCGCTGCTCTTAAAATTCCTTTGGCTATCCCACTACAAGGAATGTGCAACTGAGCATTCTCTTCACAGATTCCTGTGTTGGTTTATAAAAGGATGCTCAGAAAAGAAAATTAAAATATCAAGAAAACTAAAATATTACCCTATTGTCCTACCATTTTTTTCTATACAGGGCTCCTCATGCAAAGTTGTTAAAACTCTATGTAGATTCATTGATAGATGCTTTTTCACTTAAAATATCTTAAGCATTTAGAAAAATGTTGTATTTTTTATATCTGCACAATAGTCCATTGGTAAATATACTATAATCAATTTAATGATTATTCCAGTAGATACTTAGCTCACATCTAATATTTTTCCACTGAAAGTTAACACTTCACTAAACATATTTTTACATTAAATTAGTTCAATATTTAAGATTTTTTCTTTACGATTCATCTTCAGAATTGAAATTAGTAAATCCAAAAATATGAACCTTTCTATGGCTCATTATATGTATTAACTGCTTCTGAAACAGTTATATTTTTTCTCACATTATGATGCTTAAAACTTTACTACATCAGCTTTTTTATTGTTTGATCGGAACCAAATATTTGCTACTACCAAGGTTATTGAACTTGAGAATAACAGAGCTGACACAAAGCATCTGAGTTTGGCATGAGGTCAGTGGAGGCTTCTGAATATCTTTCATCTTCCTCTGTTTGCCTGGGATGACCTGCTCTCTCATTTACGAAGCAGTCACCTTGCAGGCTGTGTTCCCCCAGGTAATAAGAAATAATTGTGCTTTTAAATGATGTTTTTTGGGGTCTGTTGTTATCTTTGCTAAGCTACACAGAATGAAACAGATTTCTTCTGTAACATCTTTCTAATAGCAAAATTATACATATTTACTGTAAAAAGATGGAAAGATATAGAAAATTATAAGGAAGAAATGCTTAATTACTTGTAGTATCACAAGTTAGCAATAATCTCTTAACATTCAGTACATTTCTTTCTGAATGTATTAAAACATTACAATGTCACACTCACAGTGTTGCTACCACCACATCACAACAACCAGGACCATATCTACCAACAGTCTACAATCCTGAGTTTTGCAGGTTACATCATACTATGAGAATTTTTCATACCATTAAATACCTTTTGAAAATATAAATTTAAAAAGCAAGTAACATCCCATGGTATGGATACACGATAATTTATTTAAGTTATGTTATTAGACATTTAACCTTTTTTTATCATTTTGCATTGTGTTCTTGCATGTTAAAAGATGTAATAAAAGTCCTTAAACTTAATCTTTGTATAGAATTTTGATTATTACCTAAGGATAAATTCTTCAAGGAATCTGAGCCAAAATTTATGAGTTTTTTTTATAACATCTTTATTGGAGTATAATCGCTTTACAATGGTGTGTTAGTTTCTGCCTATAACAAAGTGAATCAGCTATACATATACATATATCCCCATATCCCCTACCTCTTGCGTCTCCCTCCCACCCTCCCTATCCCACCCCTCTAGGTGGACACAAAGCACTGAGCTGATCTCCCTGTGCTATGCAGCAGCTTCCCACTAGCTATCTATTTTACATTTGGAAGTGTATGTATGTCAACGTCACTCTCGCACTTCATCCCAGCTTACCTTCCCCCTCCCCGTGTCCTCAAGTCCATTCTCTACATCTGTGTCTTCATTCCTGTCCTGACCCTAGGTTCTTCAAAACCATTTTTTTTTTTTAGATTCCATATATATGTGTTAGCATACGGTATTTGTTTTTCTCTTTCTGATATACTTCACTCTGTATGACAGTCTCTAGGTCCACCCACCTCACTACAAATAACTCAATTTCTTTTTTTATTGCTGAGTAATAGTCCATTGTATATGTGCCATATCTTCTTTCTCCATTCATCTGTCAATGGACACTTAGGTTGCTTCCATGTCCCGGCTATTGTAAATAGAGCTGCAATGAACATTGCGGTACATGACTCTTTTTGAATTATGGTTTTCTCAGTGTATATGCCCAGTAGTGGGATTGCTGGGTCGTATGGCAGTTCTATGTTTAGTTTTTTAAGGAACCTCCATACTGTTCTCCATAGTGGCTGTATCAATTTGCATTCTCACCAACAGCGTAAGAGGGTTCCCTTTTCTCCACACCCTCTCCAGCATTTATTGTTTGTAGATTTCTTGATGATGGCCATTCTGACTGGTGTGAGGTGATACCTCATTGTAGTTTTGATTTGCATTTCTCTAATGATCAGTGATGTTGAGCATCCTTTCATGTGTTTGTTGGCTATCTGTATATCTTCTTTGTATAAATGTCTATTTAGGTCTTCTGCCCATTTTTGGATTGGGTTGTTTTTTTGATATTGAGCTGCATGAGCTGCTTGCACATTTTGGAGATTAATCCTTTGTCAGTTGGTTCGTTTGCAAATATTTTCTCCCATTCTGAGGGTTGTCTTTTTGAAGTGTTTTTCAATACCATGATTTATAATTTTAGAAAACATTCATTTGTTTGTCCATCATTCTCCTCAGTGTAGTCCACATATCAATCTATCTGCTATCCCTGATAATGCCACATCCTTCCTTTAGGCATTAACACCTTCATTTCTCACTGAACAAAATATTATGGATTAATGTAATCAACTGTTGGATAGATTCCAGAAAAGAAAATAGTTGTGGTTCTTACTCAGCTCACAGATAATTTATAGCATAGTGTATTTTTACGATTACCATGACCAATGCACAGTCTTTTTAGAGGGAATAAGAAGGTGAAGTGATACACATTAACTGTTTCTAAAAAGCTTTATGCTACGCATGCCATCTAGGTATGTCGGTGTATACATTCACTATAATACATATGTATCTGCAAAGAGAAATGCGTTATTCTAGTCATCAAGGATATACCAGTTTTACACAAAGTGACAGCTATCTGAATTACGTGGGAATAAAAAAAATCACTTATTACCCACATTGAAGTTACTGTCATAAGAGTCCTAATAATGTCCAGATTTACAATGCCAACATGGACAGAAATACTGATGCCCTAAATGAACAGTACCGCTGACTGACTGGGGGAATATTAATATGATCTAGGATCAGAAAAACTGATCAAATCCTGGGCTTCAGAGTCAAAGCAAACTTTGGCTATATCAACTAAGTTGGGCACCTGGTTGATTCCAAATTGATCTGATAATAGAACATGCATCTCCCTTCTCTCACTCTGGTTAAGTAGACCAAACCCCAAATTAGCATCCGGGTAAATGATTTATAGAGGAAAACAAAGAAAAAGCAGCTAGCCATATAAAATCTCCAGGTCTTGCTATTTCTCACCTGTTAAATTTTTCTGAGATCAGCTTTAGCTAAGAGTTGACCACGTTTTGTTTTGTTTCGTTTTATTCAAATAATGGTAAAACAAAGGGCATATTAGTAATTGATAACCTGCCATTTTTTGTGTTTCTCCAATTGAAAATTCCCTTGTCTACTTCCCAACAAGCCAATTAAGCAGATCTTCTAAACCTGACTTTATTGCAAGTTTCTAATCTTGCTCATAACCTAGGCAGTAAAGGTTTAGGGAGTGTGATTAGGCATTACATTCTAAGATGTCACTCATATTCTTAACCTAAATTGTCTTACTACAAACAATTTATATTTCAGTCTTGAAGCCAGATGGACAGTAGGCCAAATGTTTTCATCTTTCACTGCAACCCACTTGATGATCCTTTAAAGACTACCAATACATGGACTCCACCCTAGAGGTTTAAGTGGTGTGAGGTGGGGATCTGAGTATCTGTATTTTTATTTTTAAAGCTCCCTTGTCGAATCTAACATGCAGGTGGTTGGGAACTACTGGTTTAGACTAAAGGTGCATTTATGGACACATAAACATAGGTAAAAAGGAGAGTTATTTATGAATAAGTTTGACTCAAAGATCTTCAAATGCTTATTTACTTGCTTTAGTGGTAAATTTAAAATAAACAATATTGTGTTGTCATTAACATTATATCTGGATTCTCAGGTTAAAAGATATCCTGTATTAAAATCAGTAATAGCAGCTAGCATTCGCCGACAATCCACTATGTGTAAAGCACCATACTGGGTTACTTTATAAACTTTATTTAATCCTTATAACCCTCGGAGGTAAGTTATCACATGTATTTCACAGATTAGGAATCCAAAACTCAAGAGAGGTAAAATGATTTATACTAAGTGAAACCAAAACAGCTTAAAAAGCAAATCCATATAAAACATCTTTCCCAACCTCCCTCTCCTTTCCAATTCTACCTTCAATTTCTTAAAAACAGGTCCAGCTTTATATCTACTTGTTGTGAAATCAAGTCCACACGTTTCAGAGTGTGGGAACTGTCCTCCTCATATAATTAATATAAAGAATCAAATGCTAACATAATGTACTTTGGCTTCAAAAATATTTCAATAGGGGCTTCCCTGGGGGCGCAGTGGTTGAGAGTCCATCTGCCGATGCAGGGGACACGGCTTCGTGCCCCGGTCCGGGAAGATCCCACATGCCGCGGAGCGGCTGGGCCCGTGAGCCATGGCCGCTGAGCCTGCGCGTCCGGAGCCTGTGCTCCGCAGCGGGAGAGGCCACAACAGTGAGAGGCCCGCGTACCGCAAAAAAAAAAAAAAAAAAAAAAAAAAAAATTCAATAATGGGAGCAAACTTTAAGAAAACACCCTCAAAAATTCATATTAATTATTTTCTCCCTATCTTGGAAGGCTTGAGTCCAAAATGAGATGCTTCCTGCCTGCTGAAGAACAGGTGGAAACAGGAAGCTATTTAAAGCCATAAATATGCTCCAGAGTGATGGCTTACAGGACTTACTTGCACATAAATCACCTCAGAAACAGACCTAAATCCATGCATTTCCATATACTTTTCAGCTACTAGTAAATAGCAACTCTGAACTAAAACCCTCATTTAAAAAAAAAAAAAAAATGAAAGGACCCAAAACAGTAGAATCCTTTACTATCAACTGATAAACAAAATTTGTTCAAAAATAAAAATCTTTCCTCCAGGCTAAATGTTTCATCAGCCTAGCTTCAGCTAAAGGGGATGTTTGACCCATAACATGTCATGCAAATTAGTAGAAGATGAACCTCTTATGAGTGAAGTCCTTAGCACTGAAGTTATAAAATCATGTTTAGAGACACTGTATTATCAAGTTATCCCCTTCCTGTTTCACAAGAAATCACTTTTCAGAAATCAGGAGGATGTTCATGTTTACTTCCTTCACAATCTTCAATAAAGAACCTCTTTTACAGTAGTTTTTAATCCACTGATTAGTGGGAAAGTATATCAAAGAACATTTCATCTTCAAATATCAAGTGAAAGAACATTTTTAAATATTTATAAGAGAGTGGTATTCTTCTATTTATATCATGCTAGAGTTTTTCTAGAAAACTGATGCCACCTCAGCACCCTATCTCAAAGTCAAAGACATGAATTGGATTCAGGCTCAAGGAAACCATTTTGCACAAAATATTGTCATTCAGTCCTTTCTGCACGACTCCAAACTAACTCAATCCAGTAAGAGAAAATATGTCTATAACATTTATTTTGAATAATGTCAGTTCCTTCATATTATCATTCTTAACGTGCTTAAGTTACTTTCTTTTCTTTTCACTTTTAATTAACTGTACTGACCTGTGTATATGGACTTCACAATGTACTTAGTAAGAAATAAGACCACAGTGTAAAGGGTAATGGACTGAGAGTCAGAACACTCAAGTTCAACTCCCAGTTTTCTCTAGACTTATGCCTTGATCCAATGACATAACACTTCACTTTCCTCATCTCTCATATTCTGCTATTAGGGCCAACCTAGTATCAGTTGAGAAGACAAATGTGATAACAAAATAAAATTACATATAGGAAACAATTTTAAAAACACAATTTCCCAAAGCATGATGCAAAGAAAACTGGTCCCATGAAGTGGTGTGTGAAAAGAAAGGATGGCAGTCAAGTAAGTTTTGAAAATGCTAGGAAATTCACAGTTGATATTCAAATGCCAAATATTTTAAGAAGTCCTATAGTTATAGTGAGGAAACCTGTAAAACTTGATTTTTGCCTCGTATTTCCCCAACTAATTTGACCATGCTACTTTTTGACTGTGAGCATCCTGCTGCTTAGATGTGCTATAGAGTATAATTTGGAAGATGGTGTAGAGTACATTAAATTAAAAATTATTGTGATATTGTTTTAACTAGGCTTAATTTGGAACAAAGTTAAATTTCAGTTAAGTGTATTATTAAAACTGAGTTTCTAATTTATTAATTAGAAAAAACACTGTGCCCAAAATGTAATGACCAAATTTTAAACAAACAGAAAATTCTCAGTTTAAGGGATGTTTTGACACTGTGATTTCCCCCATATCATGAGTGGCTATAAAATATTTTTTCATTTTGTCCTAAGCAATAACAACCCCCCAATTGTTTCTTCTAATGGGAAAAATATTAGATCAAATTCTCTAATCTTTCTAACCTCTAATATCTTTTATATAATCCCTATAAAAGAGGAAACATCTCTCCCCTGCCACTACTCCAACACAAACCCTGATTTCCATAAGGAAAAATCTATTCTGAAGATAACTCTTGGCCTCTCTCTACTCCTTCACTATCTCCACCCCTGAAGAGCAAAGTGGTGTACCTGACAAATAACTAGACACGTTCAAGTCTGCAGTACCCTTTCTTCTACTTGAGAATAAGCTTGCCCTCCAAGAGTAAGAATTCTCACCCTGCTCAGTCTTCCCTGGGCAGGCCAACCATGTGGAGAAGTGCAATGCCCCAACCACTGGTTAAAAGCCTCTTTCTGGGGTATGAATATCTGATGGATTTGGCTCTCACAATAAATTACATTCTTATAGAGAGGTGCTATCAGTGAGAATTTATCTTTGACCTCCAAATTTATTCTTTACTTAATTTCTAAAATTATGTAGAATCTGGGTAGAAAAGAATGTTGCTATTTTGGGAGAGTCTCTTATCAACCCGAACAATCTGACTCACAAATTCTCATCAAATTCTAAGCAGAAAAGAATAAAAGCTATCCAGTTGCTTCATAGAACATGCCCACAGATGAGCTATTTGTAGGAGAGACCAGTTTCACACTGGTCTGATATTTTCAAGTTGTGCCTTCAAAGTGCACTGGACTGATTAGGAAAATTCTGAAATGTATGTATCTTGAGAAAGAGCTCACTAAGGTCACTTTTTTCTATAGTAATGTTTTCAGTTTGAGCCCCCCAAAATCTTTTGTTCTTTGTCTTAGAACCAAGGTAGAGTGCTTTAATTAAGGTTCCCAGTTAGTGTTACAGCTTTCAGAGGATGCTCAACTTACTTCTATGCTCTTTCCAGTCCCATGTGTAACAGTTACCTCTGCTTACCTATAAGCTCCCTTTATTGGCTGTCCTTCCTTCCCAATCTCCCTTCTCTACTTTCCAAATAAATACTTGCATTCAAACATGTGATGCAGGATCTATGAATGGGGGAACATATACTAAAATGCCCTCCCATACTATCTACAGGCAAAATATTTTATTTCTTCATCATGGCTCCAAAAGCAATACACCTTACATATTATATCATGTTATTATCATATTATATTACCAATCATGTGATATAAATTGCTTTTACCCTTCTACAGTATGTCAACTCTTAAAAACATTCATCTTGGTCTTCTCAGCACCTAGCATGATGCCTAGAATAATATAAGTGCTCAATAATTACTTAAGTGAAATGTTAAAGTATAACCGCAAAAAGGCAAAACTATAAAGACAGTAAAAATATTAGTGGTCACCAGGCATTGGGGAGGAAAGAGGGATGAATAGGCAGAGCACAGAAGATTTTCAGGGCAGTGAAAATATTCTGTATTCTACCATAATGATGGATACATTTCATTATACATTTGTCCAAACCCACAGAACATACAACACCAGGAGTTAACCTTAACGGAAGCTATGGACTTTGGGTGATAAAACTGATAAACCGACATTCACATATCATTAACAAACATACCACTCTGATAGGGGCTGTTGATAAGGGGGGAGACTATGTATGTGTGGAACGAGAGGTATGAGAATCTCTGTACCTTCCCTTCAATTTTCTGGTGAACTTTCAACTATTCTAAAAAAATAAACTCAATAAAGTTAAAAATTAAAAAAAATACAACGGCAACAAATAAAGAGCCTAGAATTTTAAAATACTATTTGATCTCTTCAAATTCTTCTAATAAAGTGAATAATCATTAATATGAAAGAAAAAAGACATACATTCTGGGTAGAATAAAGCTAAGCAACAGTTGAGAAACAGAATATTAAGCCAAGATTATAACCGTGCATTAGCCTTGCCAGATAAATCTGTGGTATGTCATAAACTAATCGTCTTTATGTGAAAATCCATATGCTTTTTAACATATGTATTTCCTTGCAATTTATTCACTTTAGGGAAAAAAATAGTTTATCTGGTTTCCATAGCATTAAAGATCGCTGTTACTTTGCTCATTATGCCTTACTAATGCCAAACTATGCTATGTACACATTTCTATTCCTATATACATGCAAATGCTACAGTAAATAGTCACCTTGAGAGAGAAAAGGTCCTCAAGTCACAACCTCAGTTATGTCAAATCTCTGATATTGCTAGTGGGTTGTTAGTATAAATATTATATCATGGCCCCTTGATTCAGGATAAGGGCATAAATATAAAGCAAGTACATTTTTAAATTCTAATAATTCAGAAACAAGTTTACATTAATTTTTCCAGGTCAAAGTTAAATAGTTCACGTACATCATTTGGAAAAAAATGTTTATATAACCTTCTTCAAATACAAACTCAGTGGTTCTCTATAAATCTCTTTATACATCTTTACCAACAAGAAAAAATATATATATCAGCATTTTTTCTAGGTGTCTAGGAAATCAGTACCTAAAACCTGTTTACATCCAACATGGATTTAATTATGTCCAAAAATTAAAAACAAAATAATAGTATTTAAGATGAACACCCTGTTTGGACTCAGACTAAATCTCTCTAAACCTCAGTTTCACCATCAGTAAAACATGAATGATTGTAACTATGGATCTCACAGCATTACTTTTAGGATTAAAAGAGATAACTGATGTAAAATACCTATGATAGTGACTGAGGCGTAGTATACATTCAATGAATGTTTCCTACCTTTTAAAGTCAGCTATCAAATTGGAAATTGGCCACCTTTGAAAACTAACAATTCATATATGCCATGTAAGTATTCTGGCGTGAAACTTTCAGAGGATAGATGAATAAACTAAACATGCAGCTGTTTTGAGGCTGCTGATGAGAATCTACAAGATTTTGCCAGAAAGTTCTGACATTTTATTTTGATTCTGTTTCATATAAGTCAATTCCTTAAAGAGCTGGTATATTTTACAGAAAATAAGACCCTTCCTAGATTAATACATATGATCCATTCGCAAACAACATGACAAAGGCCAGATTTCACTGATTAACATAAAATAGGAAGCTTAATAGCACAAATGCCTCTTAAAATCTTAAACATTTGCAGATAATTATTTGATTTTCTATAGAATTTAATGCAAGCATCAAAACAAAGCTGGAGTGTAAAGGTGATTCACAACACAGAGTACTAACCACTAAACGATTACGGCTAGTAAAGTTGATTCAGAAGGAAGCATATTCTACAAGGAACCAAAATACTCAAATTAGCTTTATTTTCTCCTAATATGTCAACTGGAGCCAGAAATGTAATTTCTCAAAAGAAATGATGAGGCAAACTTCTGAAGCAGACGCAATTCATGAAGAAACTGAAAGCTGAAGACTGTCCACTGACAGCACTCTCAAAGGCTGGGCTCTAAGTCTTTCATTGAAGGAGAATGTGGGTGACACACCACAGTGTCCACAACAGCCAACACATGGCTGTCTATCAGGAACACAGTGTAAAAATAAAGCCATAGATAGGTTAAGGATAAAAGGATTTTTAAGAATTACACTGTGAAAACACAAATCAAAAGAAAGATGAATTGGCTGTATTAAATTTAAGTATACTTAAGATTCCTGAATATTACCAGGAATAAAAGGATATTTCATAATGAAAAAAGCCTTGATTTGTCAGGAAGCCATAACATACTTAAATGTGTATGTAACTAATAGTAGAAATTCAAAATATCAATACATGCAGCAAAAAGTGGTACAAGTGAGAGAATAGACAAAACTAAAAATAATAGTTTCAGGCTTTGACCAGTCCCTCCCATCAGGAAACTAACACAAGCCTCTTAGACAGCCTCATCCACCAGAGGGCAGACAGCAGAAGCAAGAAGAACTACAATCCTGCAGCCTATGGAACAAAAACCACATTCACAGAAAGACAGACGATGAAAAGGCAGAGAGCCATGTACCAGATGAAGGAACAAGATAAAACCCCAGAAAAACAACTAAATGAAGTGGAGATAGGCAACCTTCCAGAAAAAGAATTCAGAATAATGATAGCGAAGATGATCCAGGACCTCGGAAAAAGAACGGAGGCAAAGATCGAGAAGATGCAAGAAATGTTTAACAAAGACCTAGAAGAATTAAAGACCAAACAAACAGAAATGAACAATACAATAACTGAAATGAAAACTACATTAGAAGGAATCAATAGCAGAATAACTGAGGCAGAATGGCTAAGTGACCTGGAAGACAGAATGGTGGAATTCACTGCTGTGGAACAGAATAAAGAAAAAAGAATGAAAAGAACTGAAGACAGCCTAAGAGACCTCTGGGACAACATTAAACGCAACAACATTCACATTATAGGGGTCCCAGAAGGAAAAGAGAGAGAGAAAGGACCCAAGAATATATTTGAAGAGATTATAGTAGAAAACTTCCCTAACATGGGAAAGGAATTAGCCACCCAAGTAGAGAAAGCACAGCGAGTTCCATACAGGATAAACCCAAGGAGAAACATGCCAAGACACACAGTTATCAAATTGGCAAAAATTAAAGACAAAGAAAAATTATTGAAAGCAGCAAGGGAAAAACAGCAAATAACATACAAAGGAACTCCCATAAGGTTAAGAGCTGATTTCTCAGCAGAAACACTACAAGCCAGAAGGGACTGGCATCACATACTTAAAGTGATGAAAGAGAAGAATCTACAACCAAGATTACTCTAGCCAGCAAGGATCTCATTCAGATTCGATGGAGAAACCAAAAGCTTTACAGACAAGCAAAGGCTAAGAGAATTCAGCACCACCAAACCAGCTCCACAACAAATGCTAAAGGAACTCCTCTGAGTGGGAAATGCAAGAGAAGAAAAGGACCTACAAAAACAAACCCAAAACCATTAAGAACATGGTCATAGGAACATAAATATCGATAATTACCTTAAACATGAATGGATTAAATGCTCCAACCAAGAGACACAGGCTTGCCGAATGGATACAAAAACAAGACCCATCTATATGCTGTCTACAAGAGACCCACTTCAGACCTAGGGACACAAACAGACTGAAAGTGAGGGGATGGAAAAACATATTCCCTGCCAATGGAAATCAAAAGAAAGCAGGAGTAGCAATACTCATATGAGATAAGATAGACTTTAAAATAAAGAATGTTACAAGAGACAAGAAAGAACACTACATAATGATCAAGGGATCAATCCAAGAACAATATGTAACAATTATAAATATATATGCACCCAACATAGGAGCACCTCAATACATAAGGCAACTGCTAACAGCTATAAAAGAGGAAATCGACAGTAACACAACAATAGTGGGGGACTTTAACACCTCACCTACACCAATGGACAGATCATCCAAAATGAAAATAAATAAGGAAACACAAGCTTTAAGTGACACAACAGACCAGACAGAATTAATTGATATTTATAGGACATTCCATCCAAAAACAGCAGATTACACTTTCTTCTCAAGTGCGCACAGAACATTCTCCAGGATAGATCACATCTGGGGTCACAAATCAAGCCTCAGTAAATGTAAGAAAACTGAAATCATATCAAGCATCTTTTCTGACCACAACACTATGAGATTAGAAATCAATTACAGGGAAAAAAATGTAAAAAACACAAACACATGGAGGCTAAACAATACATTACTAAATAACCAAGAGATCACTGAAGAAATCAAAGAGGAAATCAAAAAATACCTAGAGAAAATGACAATGAAAACACGATGATCCAAAACCTATGGGATGCAGCAAAAGCAGTTCTAAGAGGGTAGTTTATGGCTATACAAGCCTACCTCAAGCAACAAGAAAAATCTCAAATAAACAATCTAACCTTACACCTAAAGGGACTAGAGAAAGAACAACAAACAAATCCCAAATGCAGAAAACTATAAGACACTGATGAAAGAAATTAAAGATGATAACCAACAGATGGAGAGATATACCATGTTCTTGGATTGGAAGAATCAATATTGTGAAAATGACTATACTACCCAAAGCAATCTATAGATTCAACGCAATCCTTATCAAATTACCAATGGAATTTTTTAAGGAACTAGAACAAATTATCTTAAAATTTGTATGGAGACACAAAGACCCCGAATAGGCAAAGCAGTCTTGAAGGAAATAAATGGAGCGGGAGGAATCAGACTCCCTGACTTCAGACCATACTACAAATCTACAGTAATCAAGACAATATGGTATTGGCACGAAAACAGAAATATAGGTCAGTGGAACAAGATAGAAAGCCCAGAGATAAACCCACACGCACCTATGGTCAACTAATCTATGACAAAGGAGACAAGGATATACAATGGAGAAAAGACAGTCTCTTCAATAAGTGGTGCTGGGAAAACTGGACAGCTACATGTAAAAGAATGAAATTAGAATACTCCCTAATACCATACACAAAAATAAACTCAAAATGGATTAGAGACCTAAATTTAAGACTGGACACTATAAAACTCTTAGAGGAAAACATAGGAAGAACATTCTTTGACATAAATCACAGCAAGATCTTTTTTGATCCACCTCCTCGAGTAATGGAAATAAAAACAAAAATAAGCAAATGGGACCTAATCAAACTTAAAAGCCTTTGCACAGCAAAGGAAACCATAAACAAGATGAAAAGACAACCCTCAGAATAGGAGAAACTATTTGCAAACGAATCAACGGATAAAGGATTAATCTCCAAAATATATAAACAGCTCATGCAGCTCAATATTAAAAAAAAAAACAGCCCAATCCAAAAATGGGCAGAAGACCTAAATAGACATTTCTTCACAGAAGACATACGGATGGCCAAGAAGCACATGAAAAGCTGCTCAAGTCACTATTAGAGAAATGCAAATCAAAACTACAATGAGGTATCACCTCACACCAGTTAGAATGGGCATCATCAGAAAATCTACGAACAACAAATGCTGGAGAGGGTGTGGAGAAAAGGGAACCCTCCTGCACTGTTGGTGGGAATGTAAATTGATAGAACCACTATGGAGAACACTATGGAGGTTCCTTAAAAACTAAACATAGAATTACCATATGATCCAGCAATCCCACTATTGGGCATATACCCAGAGAAAACCATAATTCAAAAAGACACATGCACCCCAATGTTCACTGCAGCACTATTTACAATAGCCAGGTCATGGAAGCAACCTAAATGCCCATTGACAGACGAATGGATAAAGAAGATGTGGTACATATATACAATGGAATATTACTCAGCCATAAAAAGGAACGAGATTGGGTCATTTGTTGAGACGTGGATGGATCTAGAGACTGTCATGCAGAGTGAAGTAAGTCAGAAAGAGGAAAACAAATATCGTATATTCACGCATGTATGTGGAACCTAGAAAAAAGGTACAGATGAACCAGTTTGCAGGGCAGAAGTTGAGACACAGATGTACAGAACAAACGTATGGACACCAAGGGGGGAAAGCGGTGGCAGCTGGGGGTGGTGGTGTGATGAACTGGGAGATTGGGATTGACATGTATACACTGATGTGTATATAACTGATGACTAATAAGAACCTGCTGTATAAAAAAGTAAATAAAATAAAATTCAAAAAAATAGTTTCAGGCTATTATACTCTTTTATCAGTAATAGAGAAAACAGATATGCACATAATTGGTAAGGATATAGAATACTTAAACATTATCAACCAACTTTACATAAATGACATTATACAACATTATAACAAACAATAGCAGAACACATACTTTTGCCAAGTGCATATGAACCAGCTACTAAAATAAACCATATGCTGACCCATAAAATAAATCTCAGTAAATCGAGACACTGAAACCATGCTGAGTATATTCTGACCGTAATTGGATTAAAGCAAATATCAGTAACAAAAAATGTCCGAAAAATTCACAAATATTTGGTGACCATTTCTAAGTGTACCATGGATCCCTAAAATGATAAAGAAACATAAAATATATCAAAATGAAGAAAAATGAAATCAAAACAAAATGTATACACATATAAATCAATGGAACAGAACAGTGTTCAAAAGGAGACTCCATATATACATTCAATTAATTTTTGCAAAGTTGTCCTAATAATCCAATGGGGAAAAGATAGTCTTTTCAATAACTGTTGCTGGAAAAACTGTATGTCCTCTTGAAATACTTCAACCCTTACTTCATACCACAAACAAAAGCCAACTTCAAATGCATCACCGGTCAAAACAAAAAAAGTAAAACTCTAATGCTTCTGGAAGCCGACCAAGATTTCTTAGGCAGAACACCAAAAAACACTACCCGTAAAAAAAAACCAATAAATTAAACTCTGCTCTTCTAAAGACACCACTAAGAAAATGAAAAGGCAAGCTAAGACCAAGGGAAATTATTTGCAGTGCATATAACTAAAAGCTAGTATCCAGAATATATTAAAAATTTCTAAACTCAATCATTTAAAAATGTGCAAGTATTTCAGACACTTAACAAAAACAAACTATCTAAATAACCAATAAGCATCTGAAAAGACACTCAACGTCATGAGAGATCATAAGGAAAATGCAAATTAAAATTAAAAGCATAATCATATTGAGACACTATTATATATCCACTAGAATTGCTAAGATTAAAAAGACTGACAATACCTTATGTTGAGGAAGACATAGGGCAACTATAACTCTTATAGAATGTTGGCAGAAATGTAAAACGTATAACATAACTTTATCATCAAATCCAGGAATTCCAACCCAGCAATTCCATGCTTAGAAATGAAAACAGGTCCACAAAAAGCAGCTTTTTTCTTAGTAGTCAAAACTGGAAGCAACCCAAGTGTGAATGGATGAGCAAATTGTAGTGTTTCTATACAATGGGATATTACTTAGCAATTAAAATAAAATTATTGATTCATAGAACACACAACAAATAAATCTCAAAAACATAATTCAAAGCAAAGGAAGCCAGACAAATATTTTCTCTATGTGAAATTCTAGAAGAAAAACTAACCTGTAATGAGAGAGGGCAGATTGAGTGTGGTGGAGGATTGACTACAAAGGGGTATGAAGGAGATTTTTAGGGTGATGGAGATGTTCTGTATCTTGATTGTGATGGTGGCAGTTACAGTTGTACACAACCTTACTGAACTATACACCTAAAATGATTGCACTTTATACCTCAATTAACGTGATTTAAAGTCTATATTCATAAAAAGATATTACATTTATGACCAAAAGCAAATATCACAATAGAATACAAGTTGTGAAATCTACTTTTTTCTTAATGTGGATTCCCACAAACATTTCCTGAGACAAAGGTTTGAATGAAAGTAGGTTATACTGGAGATGATTATAGAAGGCATCAGTAATGGAGTGAAAAAGTGAGACAGAGAAGGGAATTCAATAAGGTGTGCTCCACGAAGTAAGTTACTACTGTGGGATTTGGTGAACCAGTGTACAGCGCACACATAAAAAAAATTATCCCACCTGAGGATCACTGGTTGAGGGCTGTTCCAGTCATCTTTGGAAGCCTGTCCCTGTGCTCCTGCAGAGTGTTAGTTCCTGGGCACATCTGACCTGCTGCACAAGCAGCAAAGCAGGCTCCAGTAGACAGAGAAAGCCTTTGGGGGAAAAAAAAATGCAGGTACTGACAGTTGGAAGTTGAGCTAATATGGACTGAAGTGGTAGGGGAGCATGGACTTGGGCAGGACACCGTCAGTGCCTGCTACAATATTACCAGAAAAGAACACTCAACAATTCAAAATACATTGGTGATTCAGAAATTTTAGCCATACAGGTATTAGAGTTAAGGACAACTTCGGATCCTTTATACTTTTATTTCCACTTTGTTTTCAAGACTAAGACATTTTTTTTTTTTACAAATATAGAGATGTAAGCCACAGGAACTGACCACAAAGTCAGATATATGCTATTCGAATATGCTGGAAAATGCAAAATTCATTGTATTTAGCCATCAAATTAAATACACATCATTGTGAAGAAAATATACTAATTCTTTTTCCCCGCAATAGTCTTATTTGGCATAGACCTACATCCTCCCCAGGATCAATCATTCACAGCAATATATTTAGAAATATAGTATTTAAGACACTTCACTGTTATAGCTAACAATTATTCTATAACAAGAGAGCACTACATGTTATCCCAGAGGCTTAAGAGAATATAAATTCCCATATTCGAAGTGAAACAATTAAATTTTTTATTATTGTTTTGTTTTTTTAATGACATAAGAGTCAGCATCAACCAATGGCTATAACTGGCTATTCAACTACCACATATATTTAAATTTCTAAATGAATATAAATTCTACATATTCAATCTCCAGGCACAATACTTTTGAATCAATTGTCTGATAGTACATCTATATGGATTAAATGCACTAGCCAGGACATAATTACATGAGCATTACACAGTCCATTTTTTCTAGACATATGAATTACTATAGCCTTTCCATTTCGTGATTAGTAGACTCTCAGTTTTCAGAGTTTTGATTGAACATTTCTGGAAAAACTGAGTTCAGGTCTAATGTTAGTACTCACAGATTTTGAAAAGGCTTGTAGATTAACATAATTCTGGTGCCAACACCTGATTTTAAAGTATGCCTCAAATATGCTTCCAGACATTTTAGGATGAGGTAATATTTTAAAAGTTTAAATTAGTTTTTCAATTTTTATTCAGAGGTTAAATATTAAAATGAAAATCTTTTCTAGCCATATCAAAAGTATTTTTAAAATTGCAAGTGGTTAAGTATAAAATAGATTCACTTTTAAGTAATGTTCCATAACATCTTTCAAAATTTCCTATTGTTGCTAACATAGGTTCGGCCTATCAGTTCATAATATCTTATTACCCAATTTTGCTGTTCTTGACCTTTTTTACTTTTAAAAACTTTTGTAAATATGATGGAAATTTGGATCTTTCTTCCAATAAAAAAGGAATATGTATACAATTGGCAGAATTTCTTGGCCTCCATAAAAGTCAGCTCTGGAACCCATACACTACTTGCAGATTATATGCAGGTCTGCATAGACATTAACTGAGCTTAAAGGTGAACATGAAGAATTTACAGGTACATTTTCCTATTTACTTGTTCCCTCCAATTTACATCAAAGCATATTTCCCTCAGATTTTCACAATGGATCAGTACAAGTCATACTATATGAAAGAGTTCTTCATGTATTTTTAAAATGCAACATCTAAAGACAGAAACATCAAACCTCACAATGCTTTTAAGAGCAATAAAGTGACTGTCAGAATGCACAAAGTATACGGACTTCTCAAAAAATAAAATGAATTCTTTTCCCTTCCACAGTTCCAAAGAGATAGAACAAACTTATTAGTTAATCAAGATCAGAAGGGGCATGCTTATTTGTAACTTCCAGCTAATTCCAAAGCAGGTGTTAAAATGTTTGTTTCTACAAAGCATCTATCTTTATATGTAACCTGAAGATAAAAAATAAAAAAGGCATCACTGATTTCTCTCACACATCAGAACCAGTCCATCAGTCAATCCTAGGTTCTATATCCAGGATCTGGTGATTTCTCACTGCCAATATTGCTACCCCTATGTCCTAAATTTGAGCCATCATCATCTCCCACCTGCTTTATTACAGTAGCTTCACACCTGGCCTCCATTATATTCCGTTCTCCACATTGCAGTCAGAGTGGTCCTTTTAAAACATAAATCACATCAAGTCACTCATCTGCTCTAAACCCTCCAAAGGTTCCCTCCAGTGCTAACTCCGTTCCAGTGACTCTAACCATGTTGCCTTTCCTTAGAAGCACACCAAGCCAGCCTTTGACTCAGGCATTTGCAACTGCTTTTCCCTGTCCATGGAATGATCCTGCCCTAGGTATCCATATGACCACCTCCATCACTGACTTCAAATATCACCACAGATGAGCCACTTTTCCAAACCACCAATATTAAAAAAAGAAAGAAAGAAAAAACCTAATAAACCTCTACACTCTCTCTCTGCTTCGTTCGTCTTCATAGTATTAATTCCCACCAGACATACAATATATTCATTTGGTAAATGCTTTCTCCTTCCACTAGATTCTAAGCTGCCTGAGGGCAGGGACCTTGTCTGTATTGTTCACTGATGTATCCTCAGGACCTATACCAATGCATGACACATAGTAGACATTCCATAAATCTATGTCAAATGAATAAGTGAATACTTGAGTGAAAAGTTAAGCAGATGGCTCAGTACCACCCCCTCCTTGGCCTCCATGTCCCCCTCTAAAGGCTCAGAAGGCACCTCTTTGGAAATTTAGGGATTCTTGGAACACGCTTGTAAACCATGAATCTAGTTCTAGAAACATTTTTTTTTTAAACAAATATACAAGCAGGAGCTCCTAAGAAGAGTGGGCAAAGTATAATTACAGTGTAATGGAAAGAGTGTTAGACTTGAAGCCTGAGTTAGGTTGAGCTCTATTCTCACTACCAGGCATTTCCCTTGACAGGGCCCTGTAAAATATCCTCAACATTCTATTCCTTTCAGTGTGCCAGTGCTTGGAAATAAGCTCTATATTTATTCATAACCTGTAAAAACATGACTGAGAAAGGGAGGATAAAAAGAATGATTAAAGGTGTGAGTTGAAAATATTTACCTTTTCACCATCTCCTTCATATCTCTATAATTATCCCTTTCATCCAAAACCATTATTTATAAAGGTTATTTAAGCCAATATAAAATTAAAGATTTATATTGGGGCTTCCCTGGTGGTGCAGTGGTTGAGAATCTGCCTGCCAATGCAGGGGACACAGGTTCGAGCCCTGGTCTGGGAAGGTCCCACATGCCGTGGAGTAACTGGGCCCGTGAGCCACAACTACTGAGCCTGCGCGTCTGGAGCCCGTGCTCCGCAACAAGAGAGGCCGCGATAGTGAGAGGCCCACGCACCGCTTTGAAGAGTGGCCCCCATTCGCTGCAACTAGAGAAAGCCCTCACACAGAAATGAACACCCAACACAGACAAAAATAAAATTAATTAATTAATTAAAAAAAGAAGACTAAGTAGTCATGGCTATAAAAAAAAAATTTATATTGGATGGAAATCATCATATAGGTCACAAAATCCTCCTGCATTTTAATAAATTACTTTGTCCTTCAGTATAGGTATCTCTAGATTAAAACATGTCTGTTTCAGAATCAGTGTGCTAGGGCTGCACCTTCCACAAAACAGATAGCAACACCTTCTATCAAATGAATGAAAATATCTAGCAGATGTTAATTTCAAGTCACATTATCAATTGTGGAATAGATGTAATTTTTACCTTTCTACAACTTAATTTTTATCTTAAGCCCAAACTCTACCATACAGAGAACACTAAAATCTCAGCCAACTGAAGCCAATTTAAGCCTATCTAGGGGCTCTCCAACCTATTCCCAAAATTACAAAAAACTTTCACATGGTGTTGGCAAGAGATGACACCTGATCCTCATTCCTCATCAGCCCACACAGGCCTCCCAGGGACACACATCCATCTGGGCTCCAGTAGTCAGGTCTGGTAGACTGCTCCTGCCAATCCTGTCCCAAACTCAAGGCCTTGTGGGTATACTGGGCTCTCTCAAGTTTACACCACTCTAAGATAACAAAAGAAAACTTCATTGTTTTCATGACACTTTTTATATCCCATTTCCAATGGCCTAGATACTCTGCACAGCGATCTCAACTCTGCTGCAAGACTTCCGCTTCCCTAGATTCCATCCCAAAATATTTCTATTCTCAGAACAAAGCCCGAGAGCACGAGGCTCTTTCCCAGAATCATACTGGTATTTATAATCTTGCCTTCCACGAGTAAATTCCTTTTCTTCACCCTGTAAACAAGGAGCACCTATTCTGAGTGTGAGAAATGAGTATGGAGGAACTGGCTCTGTATAATCTTAACTTTTTCTATTACATATAAAGTAGAATTTGTGCTCTAATGCTCCAAGGTCTCCCTTTTTATATACTTCACCCAAGCTAAAAGAAGAGAAAGCAACAAACACTTTTTTTGGTCAAACCCAATAACTCTGCTAAATTTTGAAAAAAAAAAAAAACTCACAGAAGCAGCGAGTTGGAAAGCTGTAGTTGCCTATGTCAAGGAAAGCCCACGTGGTCCAAAGAAGTAAATGCATGTATGGAGGGGTTGGGAGCATTACTTCAAAAGGCCCTGCATGAAAAATAGCTGGCAAATACCAAGGAAGGAAGGAAGGAGGAAGGGAGAAAGGGAGGGAAGGAAAAACCTGTGAACTCAAGAAAATGAAGAACTATATTTGTAAACTCAACTCATCCCTTAGTTTTCATAACTTACGTACAGTAAAATATTATAAACATTACAGATTGAAACACAAGTGTTATTTTAATGATATATTTGATTTTTCCCTAAAATCTGTGGAAAAATGAAAAGGTGGAGCTCAAGCTCAGTTAACAATGAAGAGAGGGCTCATAAATTATTTACGACATGATAGAATTTCAGGACAGTTAAACCAATGGAGTATAACTTGCCTTCACACTTAGGGGTTCTCTCAAAGTGTGCTAATTTTGAACATGAGCAAAACATGAGTAAGAGAAAAAAGAGGAACACATATCACTGTTACAGGCAGAGGGCCAGGGTATTAAGAGTATTCTAAATCCCTGTTTTTGTGTTTAGAGCTAGGTCTTTAAAAGACTTGAGGAATTAAAGCAAGAAAATTGTTACAATTTTTTCAGTGTGTTTGTTTCAAGAATAAGACGCAGCAAAAGAAAAACTAAGTATGTCAGAAAAGAAGATTGAGCAAATCCTTCCGAATCTCCCCATCCACTAAGCTTTACATAGAAAATAAAATGTGGTTTTGTTTTCCCTCTGTGAGAAAAAGACTTTAAAGCTTAGAGCAGAAGGGCAAAAAGACACATTTTGAAATGATACAAAAAGCTGACTGAAAACCATATTAAAATTACTTGACTCATTTTTGAGGAAAAATGGAAACCATGGTCTGAAATTTCCTAAACATACAGGAAGATTTCCCTGAAAGGAGATTCTGACGCAGGGACTGGGTGACGGTGACACTGACACACACGCGCGCGCGCACACACACACACACACACACACACACACACACACACACAGGTTTGGGGGGCCACAACGGGTTGGCTGGCCTGGGCTGCCCAGCCACCGCAGAGGCAACTAACCAGGCCACACGGGACTCTGAGGGGCCTGGACAAGTAAGAGAAACAGCAAGCCGCTGAAGAAAAACAAATGGATTCAAGGAATTTTTCATCTCTTCTTTATATAATTATACTATATGTTCATACTAGATGTGCTAATTTTGCATATACGTTTTTCACAGAGTAACAGAGAAGTAGCAGCTTCAAAGTCAGACTCTGGGGTCCTGAAGATGGGATTTGACTCCTGGATGTATCACGAGTTGTACTGCTTTGGGCGAAGTCACTCCATGTCTCCAAGCATCAGACTTTTCACGGCAAGGGGGGCCTCGGAAGAGTCTCTATAACCTCGGCTTAAGTGAGGGGACACACGGAAATGGCCGGGCACAGTCAAGGGCTCATCCTTACGTGTTCAACAACTATTAGCCATTATCAGAAACTTGCACTCCTTTCTCTTTTGGGTGAAGAAAGTAAGAGAGAATAATAACTGCTTACCTCACGTAACAGGTTTATGAGGCACTGCGGCTCAGACGGCAACACAGATACTGAACTCGGCTCCTCCCACGGACAAACTGAGTCGACAGCTACATAGGAACGATTTTCTCTTGAGAAAAACCCCCAAAACTCGTGGAGCCGCTGCTGCACGGCGGGCGAGCAGACAGAGGGAAACCGCATCAACGCAGGTAGAAGGCTGAGACACAGTCTTTCCACGGTGACCCACAATCTGAGCGAGCTCAGAACCTGAAGCTTCTCCCTGAGGACCGAAGGAGTCCTACTCCACGGCGGGTACGCCAACTATTAAGACCTGCACCTGAGAGGCAAGCCCTTAAAAGGCCTCGCTTGGAAAAATCTCGAGAGAGCGCATGCCCATGAGCTCGCGAGAACCACGGGGTGCGGCCACGGAAGGACGGCTCTTAAAGGGTCCGCACACAGACTCACCTGCCACAGTGCCCAGCACAGAAGCAGCCCTTTGAAAAGTGCCATAGTTTGTGTGAAAGAAGCTTATTTGCTAATTTTAAAGCAGGTCGACTGAGGGGCAGGGGCTTGCTGGGATCCCCTCTGGCAACGGAGGCTGGTGGGCACCATCTTCACTAAAGCAGGCAGGAGCCATTTTTTTTTTCTTGTTAAAATCAAACCCAAATGGAGAACAGGCTTGAAAATTCCCTGAGCAGGCAAAACCACTTAAGTAATCCAAACCTTAATTTAGCTTATTTTGCAACACTAACTTGACCTGAGTCATTTCATGCTTATGGCTCTGGAAATCATAGGCAAAACTTAAACCGTTTCCCAAAATTGATATGAGGTAACCGCTAACCAATGCCCTATCACTGAAGAGAATTCAAATATAACCAGTCACTGTGAAGAATAAACAGTCACTGCCTTCTCACTACATAAGCTGCTTTATAACAATGTACTCCTGATCCTCATTCCATGTTCTGGTTTGAGTGCTGCCAGTTTGCAAACTGCCCTTTTGGTGTGTGCACAATAAACTTTTATTAATTACTACTTCAGGGATTTATTGGTCTTACTTCTGTTATTTCTGAACATTTACCAGTTCATAGCATTAAGAGTGGGATCCAAAGAAGACCCCGTATGACCCTGAGGCTAGTGAGCAAACTCATGCTGGTACCTACAGAGTCCACTGAGTTCACTACTTTCTTGTCAACCCTGGAATTTGAGGGTAATTCTCTTTTGGGCCCAGGCTCTGCTGCCTTTGCATTTTGAGCTGTCCCACTTTATTGTGCATACCTCTATTTTGTTTGTTAAAGCTTCTTGGTAAGTCACCCCATTCTGTTCAAAAGTGAGGAAAACGTGAGTCCCGGTGTTTTGGAACAGCTGTTAAGAAACTCCCCTTGCAGTTATGAACTCTCAGGGAATCTAAATGCAAAGATGGTTTCCACCTGGTCTAAAACTTTTTCTCCATCTCGCTCAGAAAACTCCTGCTTTCTATATGTATACCCCCTATGGATCAGAATCTTGTGCCTTTTTGGAAAATGGGTGAACTTTTGGATAATTTGGAATTGTGGTGGCCACTTGGAACTTTAATTTGGATAAGTCTACCTTGAGGCACATTCTTGGCAAGAGAAAATCTCAGACCTCCCAGAGACAATGGAATGCAGTCTTTGATCATACAGAGAAGCTTCTAAAAGACAAAATGACTCCAAAAATAGCTCTAAAACCATACAAATAAAAACTCTTTAGGAAAAAACTTCAATAAATAGTGTTGGGATAACTGGACAGCATATGTAAAAGAATAAAAACCGGACTACTATCTTACACTGTACACAATTTCTTTTTTGCCTTCTACCGAAAACTTTTATAAAGTGCATAAAAGAAATTAATTGTAATAATAAAACTGAATTTCAGAAAATTGGCAAAGTGAATCTTGGCAGTAACAGAAACAATGGTAGATATATATGTATATTACATATACATACATACATATTTAAAACTTATTTGAGAATAGAGGCTCTCTAACAACTTTCTGGCATTATTTCTTGAAATAGTCACTCTCTCAATGGCCAAATTTACTCATGTGTTTGGGTCAAGGAATTTGAGTATCAAAAATCAGTAATTCCAGTTGTCTATTGAGGCGCCTTACACAGAATTAGGAATTAGAAATCCAGCAACTGTCAGGTGAGGTTGATGTGAACAGAGCTTTGGCTGTATGTCTAATTTTGGGAGAATGTACACTTGGCACCTCCAACCATGACAGCCACTACAGCCAATGAAACGAAGTCTCTGTATCCTTTGCCTTCAGGGCCTTTACAGTCATCCTGCAATCCAGCAGTAATAAAGGGCATAATCCTCTAAATGCAGAATTATAAATATTAAACTGCTTTCCATCAAACTTGGCCAGTTACTTGGCACAAGTACTCTCCTAATTTTAGGTGATTTCTCTAGACTTTGTTCACACAAACACATTGAAACTAAAACTCTCATGGGATTTCTGTTCTTTGCCATCCTAGTAAAAATAAAAGTAACTGTAAATTTGTTACTTAAAAGTATCTCTGATAGTACTGGATATAAAAAGCAATGATACACCACAATTTTAAATTGAGAAGGACTGTTTTCCTTATGCTCCCAAGCCCTGAAATCATTCTTTGATATGCATGTGACTCCTGAGAAAAGCTGACCTAGCAATCAGTTTTTCAGGATTCAGTTCTGTTAAGGTCCTCAATTTTTGTCACCTACAAACTAGGTAAATAGTAATATTTTTTATGCAAATTAATGTGTTTAAATGTTTAATTTTTGACCTGATTTTCATTTTATTTGAATAAAAAATAAAGATAAAAATAAATATAAAATAGATAAAAAGACTGATAATTGAATAAATATCAATAAATGTCTGAAACTAGTACATTAACCAAGTCTTTCCAAAGTTAATAAACACAGCCATTTGAATTTGCTTCAGGCTAAAACTTGTCATTCAGAGTTGATGGTGGAGATGCAAATTGTTTCTCCAAAGAGCTGTTTATATCGGTTAAGCTGCTGCTTACATGTAAAGCAGTGGGGAAAAGGGAAAAGACAAACACTTTCTCAGGCTTCTCATGATTTTTTTAATCTATCTGTGTAAAAATATGGCTTACAGTTTATTGCTGAAATGTAGGAACCTGAAGACTCCTGTCCACAGTTTTAAATTTAACAAGTATTTCAATTACTTCCAGAATAATCACTTCCAGAACTTTAGTACTGTACTATTAATAGTTATGCCCCTTCTACTCATGCAGAGAAATTCTCACAGGAGTCATGGACCCCAAAATGCCCAACTGAAACCATACCATGACAATTCATTGCTTTTTATCATAAATAGATAAAGCAGTAACTTGTATCATTTTTCTTCCATGAGGTGAGAAGTTGCAATAATCATTTCTTTATAATAATTTCAATTTTATTAAAATGTTTCTGAAAATAACAATAAATGATGACACACCCATGTTTGCATCAGATGCTATCTATTTCCATCTTGACTTTTTTTCTATATCTTAGCAAAGGTGTGAAAGAATATTTAAGACTCTAGAAAAAGCAATTTCCTTAGGGAAGCTTTAAGTTTATTTTTTCCAAATAACAAATGATTTTCTAGCATAACTAAAACTTAACTAACCAGTTTGTTGAAGCAACAAGTTGGCCTAGTAAAGTTTTTAATGCGAACCTTTGAATTTTCTTACTCATCATCTTTCTTCATCCTCTTCCTTGTCTAAAACAGAAGTATATTAGATACAAATAATCTTTTGAATCAAAGTTCTATATCATCACAACTTTTCTATATCACAGATGGAGGTGCTGATGATATAGGAGTTAGGGATATGTGAGTACAGGCCCAGAAAAAGTCTTAGAAGTTTAAATTTTTAAAAATTGGAATCTTCATTAGGGAATTGCTAATTTTCTCCTTTTTCTTCTAAAGAAAAACTACAGAAAAATAATTCAATGCATTGTTAATTAGCTGCATTCTATATGTTTATAAAAATGTAAAAGCAATATTTCATAAGAACTTTGGAGAGTAGGGCAGATGGGTGAAGACTGGAGCATATTTTTTTTTTTTTTCTGAAACATATTTTCATCTTATCTTGAATGCTGGATTACAGGACAGATTACACCACATAATGAAAGTCACAGGCCACTAATCAAATGATCCAAAAAAAAAAAGAAAAGATTTTTGCCTTCTTACTTATCCTCCTTTTTGTTAAGAGAGAACTGACTCTTAAGTGATCACTTTGATAAATAAACCCCAGAATAACAAGGTTTAATCTGTGGAAAATATGTTCTGCAGCTGGGACTCAGGAAGCTCTTCCTGCCAATTGTGCCAGAGAAGTCTGTTGTAACATCAGCTTCTAAATTCCACAGCAAATTAATTAATACATTGATATAAATGGTTGTCTAGCTATGTTGCAGGATTTTGAGAGATGGACACTTAACAGAATGATGTGTCTTTAATTGGCAATTAAAGGCTCTCTTCAGTCAAATCAGTCATTGAGTTCTCACTTTAGAACTCTGTGGTATTGGGTTCCCTGTAGAACTTCTATTATTCTCTGTATGAAAACATACTTACCCCTATGCAGCATGAAGGGAAAATTGAGAATGGGTGAATGTTCTTAATTTGACCTCTTTGGTTAACCTTTGAGAATTTTCATATCCCAATCCCCAATTTGTGACCTTAAGTATGGGTTATTACTTTACATATTTTTTCTTCTGTTTATTTTGCTGGGATTGTGTATGGTAATTAGTTTTAAAAAGTAAAGCTTAATGCCCCAAAATAATGCTATAGAGATAAATCGATCCCTTTTGCTATATGTAAATTGAGCATAGAAGCCCTTCACTGTAATTGTAATTTTCTCAGTTGAGTCAATACAGTAGAATCAGGGAAAGTCAGCCACAATCTTCAGACATCTTGGCTTTCTTTTAAGGAAAAAAAAAAAATTACCTTCTCAATATTCTGCTAAATAAAGACGCTGTACAAGAAAACAACAACAACTAGCTATAATTAATTTAGGAGACCTCAATCATCTCCTTATTGATTTTTGGTATTCTTGGACAACTAGCATGACAGCAAACCAAAAATGTATGTAATACTGAATGCCACAACTGTTTCCCAGTTTTGAGACTTAAACTCCTAAGTTGTTTTGACTGGGCAACTAATAGCAATTTAGATAGTTCTGTACAAATTTAGAGACATGAGATGCAAAACCATGACTGTATTCCAACACATTTTTCTTGTCAGAACCATTTAAATCACCATCTTACACAAGTACATATTGAAACTCAAATTTAAGCATTTTATTTTTATGTACATTTCATTTGTCCAGAAATAAAATATCTAAATACAGACAGACTGTAATGTTGTATATGTATAGCTGTCAACAATACTTGAGCTGAATAAATGCTTTGTACATTAAGTTTGTCTTTTTAATGGGGTTCACAGCTACATTGATAGAATGGATTCCTCATATCCTTTTTTTTTTTCTTTTTTAACCAATAACAAGCAGAGAGACAAGTACATAGTTAATATTAATAAGCAGCTCAAATAACACTTGGTTAAACTATGTACAATACAAACCATTCATACAAATGAAGACTAGGATATTGAATTTGTTACAATATGTGTAGTAAAGATAAGACAGACACATAACTTACATGGTGTCTGTCAGGCATTTCCCTTCTTATATAATGATCAGAACTTATTTTAAGCAACCTTAGCTGGTCTCAACTTTGCAAAAGTCCAATGATTGGTGATGAAAGCTGTAATCCAGTGTCTGCCCACGTGTAAATTCCAAATGTTTGCTCATCTTTACTGAGAACAGGCTCCCTCCATAGAAAAAAGAGCCATCTCGTATCACCTTGAATGTGCCTACTGAATGCTGGAAAAAGTTACTACACTTGTTGTGTTCATAAAATAAAGAATACTGAGCTCTAAAGACACATTTTTTTTTTCCAATTTTAACAAGCATATACTCCTACAGTAGTATTTACCAGTACAGCTACTCCAAGCAGTAGAAATGCATGAGTGGGGATTATTGATTAGCATGTACTCAAGACTTTAAAGGAGATTTCCATAACAGCAAGTGCTAAAAACCATTCACTGTCTAGTTAATCCTTTTGCTTGATGATCGTTTATCCTGAACCATTATGAGTCAGACAACGAAAGCCCTCTTGACAAGAATCATGACGGATGCCAGCTGAAATGTATATGAGGGTGTGTCTGTGTACATCTATGTGTGAGAGCATGTCTTCAAGTGTGGCTTTAGAATCTGTGGTGATTTACAACTATACTGAGAGATGAAGCTGACTGGGCAGAAATTACATCAGATTGTTTTCCACGAGCGTATTTGCAGCCAGTTGACGAGAGCAGCAGTGTAGACACATTCCAGGCAACAGATGGGACCTTCCTCTTGAGGTAACAGCCCTGTCATGTGACCTTGAATTCCTCAGGCTTCAGTCTCACCCCTACATTCATCCTCATCCAGAGGGGAAGTAAGGTGTGTCGCTGTGGTAGTTGTAGTCGGGGCACACTTTCTGTACGAGTTTATAATCTGTACTATAAAAGGAAATGTAAATACAGATCACCTTAAAGGGCTTGGAGCAGAGCCAGGACACATGACTTTGGGTCTGCTCCTGGTAACAGGTTTTTGAAGGGTCATAGTTGCAGAGTGTGTTCTTGGTAGCCTTGTCAACCTTTTCATATTCAATGCGACAATTAAAGGACTTGGAATCTTTGGCATCAATCACGGTTTGCTGTGCCAAGTCGAATTCCACTATTTTCGTAGGGGGCACCAAGCTGACAGATACGTTCCCTTGACCAGTGGAATTATGCCTGAAATAAACACTAAATGTCCCATTGCCATGATCTACAATTTTCCCAGTTATCAATAGGTTTAGCTTCACTGTTTTGATGTTGGAATGAAAATCACCCCATCCAAACATTTTCTTAAACTTGCCCGTCTTAACAATGGGCCTTCGCTTGGCCCTGGGCCGAGGCTCTTGAAGGTCTGTGGAGTTCCTCAGCCAGTCCCAGAGGTCTTGCTCAGAATAAGGTTCTGGGGTGTCATATCGCAGGTCTAAATCTGTATCATTTTCTTTGCCACGAAAAGTCTGTGACAGGAGTCGGCTGATAGACAAGTCTTTGCTGCTTTCTGTCCATATATGCTTTAGTGTGGATTTGCTGCTTCCTGATTTTAGAAGTTCTGACTTTCCACCGTTTGTTAAATTGGCACATGTGACCTGCAAATGGAACAGAAAAATGGCGTTTACATCTCTGTATCTGAGAACACCCAACACAAAGATCCAAGCCCTTTCTCAGAGGCTGGGAATTAAAGTACCTTCAGCACCTAGCCAATATTTATTAGGCCATGATAAAGTACCACTTCTATTTCATACAATGATGGGAGAGAGGGGGTGTAGGTGGATAAAAGCCACTAAACATGACAGAAAGACTATATAAAAACATTTGACGAGAAAAAGGCCACCTAACATGAATAAAGCAAATTAAATTCAAACATAAATCACACTAAAGTAATTACTTCTCAGCACCAAAATCCAAACACTCTTAAAATAAAATTTTACAAACGATTATGTTACTTTTTTACTTCAAGATCACCATAAGCTTTATAATAGTATGATTCTCAGAAATACGTCGACTGACGTACTATAGGCTTTTGGTAGTCCACAGCCACAGTCACATAAGGAAAGTTAGTTTGGCAAGGAGGCTGTAGTATATTTTATCTGGTCAAAACAAAATAACATGTTTATGATCACCCATTATTAGCAAGAAACATACTGTATAAGACAATTGTTTCCATTAAGGAATTTAAAATGCGATCTAGGAAGACAAACATTAACTGATAAGAGTAGTGCAGATCTTTTGATTTTAGAGTTTATTTTTGTCTTTGTTTGTTTTGTTTCAATGAAATTTAATCAATTGGTCAAACATCCAAATCTGTACTTGCCTAATTCTATAGGCATTGTTCTTATTGCAGCCTCTATATTTATCTTTAGTATAAAAGAAATGAATACATATCCTAATCTCTAGAATTACATAGATAGTTTCCCATTCTTCAGGTGGCAAAAAGAATAAATACAAGCATGCATTTGGTAATGGCTTGGTACTTGTGTCTCATCATCAACACAGTTGATCAAGGAGAGGGGCTGTAATGAGATGCATCATGGTGCGCTGGCTCATGAAGCAGTAATGAAATTGTCCCAAAGAAGAAGTGAAAAGGGATTTAGAGTTCATTTACCAGCAGCATATAGGGAGTAAAAAAAAAAGGGAAGTGTCAGATTTCAAGGAGAAAGAACCAACCTATTGAAGAGGATGCTAAGATTCTGATAGCAGAACAACCTCTGATTTTCAGGTAGAATAGAAATTTACTTCTAAATTATACTCTCCACAGCTATAGTGATTATGACTCTGGAGTCTGACACCCGGGAATTCCAATCCAAGCTGTGATCCTTCACAGCTGTATAGTGTGGGCAAGTTGCTTAACTTGTTTATACTTCTGTTTTTCTCTTCTACAGAGTAGGAGAATGATGCCGCTTTCCCTCACATGGCTGTTTTGAGAATTAAATAGGACACTCCATTTAAAGCACTAATGGACAGTCACCTGGACACGATGAGTGTTCAACATTAGTATTCTAACTATTATCATCCTCAAACATTTTATCTCTGAATTCCACTGGCTAATATTTTATGTAAATGAATAACTTACAGTAGGATTTGAGAGCAAAGGGTATCTTTATAAGAAAATCTCCCTTTTATATAACCAAAAACCTAAAGCAAACAATTTAAATATATATATACTTTTGAAAGTGCTGCTGTAACAATCTAAAAACATAACAAGTTGAGTAGATAGTAAAACTCAGGTTAATAAGACATGAGCATAAGTTCATCTATTAAACTGTTCAACTATCAAATGCAATGAATGTATTAGCCTTCAATGGTGTGATGTGAACAGCTTCCAGTGGTGCAGACAGTCAAGAAACCTCTCTGGAATATCTCAGTTTGGGTACAGAATCAAAGCAGGTTGTAGTCATCAACACTGCCTTCAATATTCTTATTCTCTCTTCTCTTCCCTTTCAGGGCAATGTCTCAAAGAGAATACCAGTCATGAAAAATCAGGGAGGGTCCTTAGGAAAGTCCTCAGATCTGTTCAGTATACAAAACACTGATTCATTTTGTCTTATTAATTCAATAACTATATAGTGAGATTCCACTAATATTCAGTAAAATAATAGTAATACAAAGGTAAATGAAACATGGTTCTTGCCCTCAAGATGTTCAAAATCTAATAGTGAAATCAGTTAAGCAAATAGCAGTGTGATGTAACCAACACTATGTATGATATTCTTGGAGTCATAGTCAAAGTTAAAAGGTAGAGAAGATGTAACAGAGGAGATGATACTCAGATCTGGCAGATAAAAAAGAGGTTCAGAACTTCAACAGATAGTGAATAGGCCAGAGAAGTTCTCCTAAGTATAAGGAACATACCATGTAAAAGTAAAAAGTTGAGAAGGAACATGTCACACGTAAGAATGGAAAATTGTTCCTTACCTCTGAACATTAGGGAGAATTGACTGGGAGGATAAAGAGAAGAAAAGGTTGCAAGAAGTCAGCAGAACCTGAAGAAGGTAGGCTAGGGTCAAATTATGAAGGTTCTAGGGTCAATTTGTGAAGGCATTTAAAATTATTATTATATATGATGGGGAATCCCTAAATTTCGGCATGTTTTGCTTTTAAGTAGGTCATCCTGGCTGTAGAAAAATCACCGATTGGACATTGAAAGGTGGATTGGTAGGGAGAGAACTTGAGGGAATAATTAGTTAAATAACAAATTGCAATACTTCATTCGAGAAAGTAAATGAGCTTGAACCAAGGCAGTGGCAGAGAAAAAGAAAAAGAAAAAATGGATATAAGAGATATTTTAGAGGTAGGATTAACTCAACTTGATGATTTACTGGCTAAGCAGGAGCAGGAAAAAGTTGCAAATTAATGAGTTTGCTCACATCTGTAAGGAATACAAAAGTAACAAGTTAAAAAAAATATAAACACTTGAAAAGAAGCCTCTTGATTTTTGAATTCACTACAAAGGACCTTCTTGGAGCAAGTTTCAGTAGTGGTAAAGAGACGATGTAAGATGACAAAGAACAGCAGCAAGCTTAACACATCTACTCCCAGATGCAATCAGGAATCCTTGGCTTTCTCACTCTATTATATTGCTTACATCTTAAGCATTTTCATTTTTGCAACACATAAATGTACACATAAAATTGAAATCGATTTTGAGCCTTACTGAATAAACAATACCATTTTTTTTAAAAAACCCTTATACTGAGAACACCCTGTACCATTGATTTTACAAACACAATAAAAGAGTTTCTTTTTAAAAGTCACCTAAAGATCCTTCCACGTCAGTATATCAAATGATAACAGAGGTGGCAAAGACTATGGCATAAAATGAGACCAAAAGAAAAATCTGACAATTTCTAATTGACTAAATTCCAAAAAGGCAAAGCATCGTGAACCTTCTTTTCTACAAAGAGTAATTTTTCCTATAACATTGAAAACACCAAAGATACTTCCTAACTGAATATAATTTTCCAAGGCAAAAGTGGCCAACGCCCCCCCACTCCAAAGGAGTTGACCCACTAGTCCAGTGATACCATTTCCACAAATTATGTGATTTGCCTGTTTTAGAAACAATGAGAATCATAAAGACTCAACATGATTAGGTATATGCATTTTAAAGCTTATGTTTCTTTTGAGAACATTCAAATATAGGTGCAAAGAGAAGGGTCATTTTCTTCAACCGTAAACAAAGACAGAGCTAGGATCTAACATGAAGGGAGCATGTATGAGGCAGGACCTGTGTGTGGAGCTGGGGAGAAAAGACTACTGTTGACTGGTGGGAGTGTAAGTATATAAGAAGTTGCAATGATCTTGATCTAGCTCCTCCTTTATATACCTCAGGGTCATGCTTTCGCATTGCTTTCTCTAACATCTTTTCATTGCAGGCTTACAATCATAATGTCAATATATTATCTTTTAAAATATTGTTGAGGGCTTCCCTGGTGGCGCAGTGGTTGAGAGTCCGCCTGCCGATGCAGGGGACACAGGCTCGTGCCCTGGTCCGGGAAGATCCCACATGCCGCAGAGCAGCTGGGCCCGTGAGCCATGGCAGCTGAGCCTGCGCGTCCGGAGCCTGTGCTCCGCAACAGGAGAGGCCACAACAGTGAGAGGCCTGTGTACCGCAAAAAAAAAAAAAAAAAAAAAAAAAAAAAGATGTTAAAATATTGTTGAAAGGCACCACTTGGGAAAAATAAACTTCACTGCCACTTCAACTATGCTCCTGCCCTTATGAGATTTTATACAAACATTTCACTCTTTTACATGTACATCTCCAACTAGAGGCGCCTCCAGATGTCTGCGTCCCTCTTTTTACAAAAGAGCAATAAGATGCCTTTTAATTTCTACCAAACCACACATTTACTGTTGATCTATTACTGTTCAATATAAATTATCTCAAGATTACTTTGAAAATCATGTATTTATTTCATCAACTGTATGAGTATTTAAGCCAAACAAAAATTTTAGATAACCTGATGCTTAAGCAGTATCTCTGATCAGTGAATAACTAATCAACAAAACGGCCTTGCTCTGTGATTGCAACTTCATTTTGGCAGCTTTATGATTTCCTAGGTTGAATATATGTTGCATACTATTAACTGCTATTGGTTAAGGACATACTATATTCCAGACATTGTAATTAGCATCTTACATATGGCATTGCATTTCATTTAAACCACACACACGCACTCACTCATTCACTCACTCACACACAGACTTTAAGATCAATATTGTTATTTTCAGCTTACAGGCAGAGATATGGAAGCTCAAAAAAGACTTATCCAAGATTACTGCTGGTAAATGAAAGAGCTACTGCTTAGCTACTCCACAGGGTATTTCCTTTATTTTTAAAATCATTTTAATCATTCAATTGTACATTAATATATGTTTATCAAAACATTTAAACATTATAGGATTTATGAACTAAAAATTAAAAGCCTATCTTCATCATCAACCCCTGTTCCCTTAAAATCCCACCTCTCTCTCCAAAGGTAAAACCTCAAATTTTTGATGTATATTGTTTCTAAATATTTTCACTATTTTTTCATGTATAAATATTTTACATAAATAGTGTCATATTTTATGATTTGCATTTTGTATTTTTCCAGTCAACAAAGTATCTTGGAGATGCATACGTCTTAGTACATCCAGGTATATCATCTTTATTAAATGGGAAATAGAATTTTAGAATATGAATGTATCATACTTCTATTTTGGGGATACCTTTTGTGATAGATCCCTAATTATTACATTGTTTCACAGCCAGGTTACCTAGACTTATTTTTTTAGCCTTGATTCCATTGGTTTTTCTGTTCATTGTTGCTTCAGATAACTTACTCCCTCCTCTCTTGAGCTGGATTTTCATTTCTATGGTTGTATAGATTTGTGTGATTCTTTTAAAAAGAGTTCAAAAGAGATAAACTATCTGAGTTGTCCCATGCCTAAAAATGTCTTTACTGGCCATAGGCTTACACTGGGCAGAATAGTCATTCATCTCTTAACTCATTTTGTTGTGTTTTATTTTCTTCTCTCTCCAAAAAATTTAGGATTTTTTTCTATTTCAGGTATTGTGAAATCCCACAAGGTGGGCTACGTGTGCTCATGCTTTCTCCAGACCCTTTCTTAACTAGTTTAGGGAAAAGCACACAGATATTTATAGACACGTTAGACTCTTTTTCATAGAGTTCCACCAAGAGGACTATAATCTCTTTGAGGGATGCTCTTTCTGTATTATGCCATTTTGTAACTTGGGAGAGAGAGTACCTCGCATAGAGTAAGTAATCAATAAATGACATATATGGTTTATATTCTTATTTACATCTATTTCAATAGTGAAGGTTCATTGATTCTTTAGCCACAACCAAGATTTTGGTGGGATATGTGGCCCATAGAGGTTTCTCTCCTACAAGTTTAGAGCATAGACTTCATTGACAATACTTGGAGTTCCTGTATTATATGTGATAAGCCAGAGGAAATGGGTTAGTATTTTAATACATCAAAAACACATCATTTCCTTCTGCTACAAAGCAGTGCTCCAGGAGTAGCAGTGCTGCCTTAACAATAGAAAAGCAGAAAAGGAACTCATGCCTCTCCCTTAACCTAGTAGTTGCTGGAGGCTGTATTGCATAGGAACTAAGAAAATGGGGTTTGCAGTCAGAGATCACAGGGCTAAATCCAAAATCTGCTGCTTTATCACCAGTGACCCCTTAGAGCCATATTGTTTTCCAACTAGAAAATAGAGATGATACCTTACTCACTGTGTTTTCGTGAAGATAAAATAAAAGCTTTTATATGTGGCACAAATAAAAGTGTGGAAAGTAGTATGAGTTCAACACCTGAGAGCTATCATGCTTAGCTAGGTTATGAAGCCCCGAAGAAAAGGAAAACAAGGCTTTCAGAATGCGCACGGCTATTCTATCCCCATCTTCTGACTGGAGACATTACATCTGCTCAAACGGTCCAAACAAACTGAGATGGAAATTAGCATAATTGTAACAACTCTGTGGTCATCTTTAGTAGTAGGTGGTGGTAGGAGACCACCCTGATTATGTACATTACAATTTAGTATTGGCAAATATTGGCAATAATTAATCTTTAACCTAACAACTTTAAAAGAAGACATTCTGATCAGCCTGCACATTCCATGCCATCCTTAAAAACTAGAAACATGGTATGTTTCCATCACTTGAAGAAATGGCTAAGAATTTTAGTATGTTACTCCATGAGTTCTCATGATCCCATGCAGGATGGCTCACTTCCAACATAGGGCACCAACTATTCCCTACATTATTGTATTGGAGATTGGTCCTGAGTCATAGGTAATTGAGTACCTCACAAGTTTGTATAACTATACAGTTAGTTTTCCCTTTGATTCTTCCTCCTGTAGGTCCTCTCATGAAAATTATCTTGAAAATGTTTTTGGTTCTTTAACTGCAGGAGAAAAAGCATGCCTTGTGAAGAGCCATGAACTACTGTTTCTGCTACTGAGAAACAGAATTTTTCATCTTACAAAAATATTGTCTCTTCCCTCATGCTCACTTTATAAACATATAGATATAAGTTTTGATATATAGACACATTAACGTTGGTGAGAAATTAAAAATTATATTCTACATAGTCCCACTTAACCCATTCTCTCAAAACATAATTACAGATTACCTTACCCAGATTTGCATTGCAAAAGTTGCTTCTTTTTTTAGCATTTTACATTACTTCCATTTAAAATGTATAAGGAATATCTCATGTGAGTACTCCTGGATACTTGGTTATAATAATGAACAAAACACTTAAAATAACATGTTGAAAAACTATTTCCTGTCTGAAACAAAGCCACTTCAGCATTATTTTTTCATTATGCATAAAGAGATTTTAATTTGTCAGTAAATCTAGCTGTCTTTAAGGAAAAGACAAATACTGCATATGTAGGAATAGCTGGGTTAGATTCAGGGTCTTTCTTTCTGAACTGGAGGCCAATATGAGTGATTGTCCATAATAAGGCATGTACATGGAGGCTTTTGAAAGTTTATAGCTTCTTAAAGTCCAACAAAGTACACACCTATCTAGAATGGACCAAATGAGGAAGGACTGACTCACTTTCCAATCCTATTTCCAGCAACCTATACATACATATGTTCTCATATACAGCGATGGTATAAGAGAACATACTGAATTCAGTTTATCCAATAGAACTCAAATTCCTCAGGAAATAATAACTTTGATATTTTTGAGACAATATGCCTACTTAACACCCTTTGATTTTCCAGAGGTTGATCTGAAAACCCTCCAAAAGACAGAGGAAGAAGTCGTTATATAAAGAAAGTGATAGAGACTAGTTGCAGTGGAATATCATCCCTGTACCATTTAGATCCTGGATTCATTCAAAAATTCTTCTAGGACTTCTTTCTTATCAGGCTAGAAGGTGTGGAGACTGATCAGAGCTTCACAGGTACAGAGTGGACAACAAGGCAGACGATCAACCCAGAAATACAAAAGGGGATGCAGATTCTGGAAATACGGTCCCTCCACATTCCTGTAAAAGTACTGTAAACTGGGAATCTCTAGCTTCCCGAAGTGGAACAAATCCAATGTCCTGTGAACAAACAAAACCAACAAAGAGAATCGACCCCTCACCCTTTTATCAAAGGATGGTGATGCTGGAGTTTTAGTTAGGTAAAACCTTTTGACATTGAGTAAATATATATCTTTGGATCATGCCTTGACCAGAGCAAGATGTGGTAAAGCATATCCAGCCTAGAGCACCAGGCCCCACTATGGCTCTAAGGCATAGCTCAGGGAAGACACAACTCATGCACTGAAGGAACTTCAAAGGTCCCTATGTCCATGAGAAAACAATTCCCTTGAAAGCTCTTAAACCAACCTGTTCTTTTCTGAAGTCCCTCTGATAAGATTAGCATCCGTTCTTTGATATTTGTTTCTTCCATGTAACATTCTTAGCACTCGGGAAACACAAATCTCTTACCCAATTATTGTCAGTTTGGGAACCAGATACACCATGAGTCTGGGCTACATTTCACTTCGGTCTTGGCCCTACCCTTTCCCCCTATTCCCAGTTTCTTAAAGCATGGCATGTGGAATCTCATATCAAAAACCCAAGTGCTGAGGGAAAAGGATGCTTAGGCAGAGAGATCTCATCAACAAGGAAAAAGATGACCTCTGGATTTAGGTGCTGTGGCTTTAAGTTAATCAGATGTAAAACTGAGTGGTATGCCTAGATTCCAAAAAGAAAAGTACTTGGCTCTTTCTGTTACCAAGGAAATTAAGTGGACCGTTTCACTAAATCAAAGAAGGATATTCACCCAGATTATGTTACAGGAGGAGAAGAGATGGGTCATGGAGAGATAGAGCAAACAGAGCCCAAAGAGACTGAGGACGATGTAAGAGTAGTCACAATAGAAAGGATGGATGGAGGAAAGTGTGTGTGCAAGCAGAGCTCTGAGATTCCCTTGACCTTTAATGTACTTTAAAATGACTTATCACAGCATTAATGTGAACTGCTGTGAACACTGTGGATAGAAGGAATCATAGGAGAATTGAAAGAAAGACAGGCTGTTAGAGTAGAATTTCCTCTCCTCCCCGACCCCCCACCCATTATGTCCCCACATGCATACTTCCAAACTCTGAGAGGGCGTTTACCCTTTTCAAAAGAGCTGGGTAACACTCCACCTGCCACTAGAGGGCACAGCTAGGACATCTGACAGCTGTCTCTATTCCTGGTGCTGAAGTCAGATGGAATTGTGTCACTAGGGGCCCCAGAGCTCTTTGAAAAAAGAAGATGGACCAGGAACCTTTGTGGTACCTGCTGACTGTTGCAGCCCCTGGAAGCTACCTCTTCTATGAGCTGCAGAGACCAGGAAGGTCACTGTTACTCAAGAAACTACTACAGAAGCCATCACCAACTAAAGAAGCAGTTGTGAGCCTTTGATTCCTCACAGAGGGTATGTTCAGGGTCTAGGTCAATGCAATGTATTTCTACAACTCCAGCTGCATTTTGGCTGCTCTTCCCTTTGGCCTCAGAGTTCAGATCACATCGGACTTTTTTATGTGTTCTCTTTCTTCCAACTTCAGGACCTTTGCATGGGCTGCTTCTCCATCCTGGAATCCTTTCTACCCACTCCCATTTGCTTAGCTAACTCCTACTCACCCTCTAGCCCAACCTAAAGTTCATTTCTACAGGAATGGTTGATCCTCTCAGAGCACCTTGTGCTATTTTTGTTCATAAAAGTAATACTATTATCTATACCTATACCTATATCCTTATCTATCTATCATCTATCTATCTATCTATTCATCTTCTTTCTCTGAACTGTCATCTCCATGGGGGTGGGAGTGGTCATTTAATACCTTAGTCACTATTACTACACTTTATAAAATGCCAGGTTCCAAGTAGGTGCTCTATAAATATCAGCTGAATGAATAAATGCATGTTTGAATGGAGTGCCTACCTACAACTAATGATGTTCCTTCATAGATGAGCTTGCCCCATAAACAGATAAACAGCTCATTTTCTGGCATAAATAAAAGTGTTTATATTGTAAGCCTTCATGGAGGCTTTGTGTAATTCTGTAAACATCCACAGTGGTGCAAGAGAAAAGGTGATAGTTTTCTAAGAAAATACAAGTGAGTTGATGCTATAGGTCATTATAACCAGACAGGAATGTTACATCAAAAGTCTCCAAATAAATGTGAGTATTATTTAAATCAAAGTGAAAAGTGAATAAGAGCAAAAATGCCTATATGAACATAACTATTTTGCAGGCTTTACAAATATCAGAAAAGCTTAATGAAACAATGAGTGTGGTCTCTTGGATGGCAGGAAAGTTAGTGTCATCTTCTGGATTTTCTCTCTTGAATTTCCAGAAATTTGATGCTAAGACAGAAATGAAAGAAAATGCTGATGGGATTCTAAGAGCAGAGGTTCCTTCAACAGGAATCTGCCAGACTTTCCGGGGGCATTATGTTTGCACTATTCAAGTGGATACTGTATTGACAAATAATAATTGAAATAGGCAGTTAGGCATGTGTTAGGCTATTTCTTTGCATAAATGCCCACTTTCTTGGAAAATGCAGTGGGGTTTTATAAACTTGAAGCAATACAACCAGTTTTATGGATGTGTTTGCAAAGGCTCAAATGGAGCTATAAAAATGTTCATTAACAGTACAAATTAAATTGTTATTAAAAAATATGAGTCTTACAGGAATGTTTGGCTTTACTCTAGAGTTGACAGAGTATAAATACAGTACAACTGTGACATTTCTGCTTTTTGTCTATATCACTAAAATCCATGATTGTTGAGAGTTAGAATCACAAAACATCTGAAGCTAAAAGGGACCTTGAAAATAATTTCATGACTTAGGAAGCTGAGTCCCATAGAGCTGAAGTAACTCACCTAAAGTTCCCACGGTGGTTAGGGGCAGAGTTAAAACTATAGTGAAGGTTTCCTAGTATTCAGTCCACTCTTCTTGAGTTCTAAAGTTTCCATAAGAGCTGGTACCTTATGTCTCCTCCAGAGTTTACTGAAACTGGAAATCAGGGTGTCAACTTCAAAATAAGGAACTGGCTTATCTTTGCTCTTAATTTTGTGGAAGGAGGGGATACTATGGAAATTTGCCATCGTTTGCTAACCCTGAAACAAAGAGGCACTAACCCAGTGAGTGTATCTCAATTACAGCTTGGAGTCTCCTGGATTGACTATGTGCACAAACCTATGCTCAGACCTCCTGAGACTTAAGTCTGAACAGTGACTGCTCTGAGGGGAGAGAGAATCAAAACGAGCAAACAGTTGTCATAGGTTTTCAGTTAAGCAAATGATAACACAGAGGGAGTTATTCTTTAGTCTCTAAAAGAGAAAGTGCTTTATATTTGTTTCCAAAAAATTTGTCAGTTCCTATTTTCAGAAGACTTATTATTTTTTTAAAAAAAAAGCAAAGTTAAAGCAAAAGTTTGTCAGATTCTCTCTTCTATAAGTCCATCAGCAAGCATTTGTTAAATAACCATGATTTTTTTTAATTTTAAAAAATTAACCTCAGGGAAGTTATTGTACTCAGTCTAAATCTGTATGTCTGCTCATTCTAGATAACCTACATCAGTACTTTAGACTCTCTTATAGATAAGGTCCTACTACTTTGGAGCTGCCCTCCTGTTATGAGCCTTGAAAGTCAGTGATTCCCAAAAGAGATTACTAAAGTAAAGCCAGGGTAACGTGAGCTGTAATATATACTGAGGATTATAGCAGAATTGGTAGAGGGGGTGTTGGAATGTGTACTGTATTAAAAAGCTTATTCCAAGTGTATCATTGATTTGCTTCTAGTCAGAATATTTATTTCATAGTTTGACATAATGTTAAAGGAAGGTGTGAGATATATGTTTTTTTTCTCAAAGTGGAGGCTGGTTTAAACAGTCAAGAAATGTATTTACAAGTGAAATCATCTTTTGCTAAGTAATCTTGGTTCTTTAGACAGACTGCAAGCATGATCTATCTTAGTTGGAATCTGCACAGAAAACAGTATTTATGTTTATATAGTTTTGTAATTTAAAAATTTCAATATAATTTCCAACTTACAGAAAGTTGCAAGAAACTTCCATACACTCTTTACCCAGATTCACCAATTAATTCCATTTGATCACACATCATTTTATTGCTTTCTCTCTCTTTCATTTATATACACATGTATATTTATATGTACATGTATATATGTACACGTTTATATGTACACGTGTGCGTTATCTGTATTTCTGTGCGTCTAGGCCATTTTCAGAGTAAGTTGGAGACAGCATGCCAATTTACTCTTAAAGAAGTTCTAAAGTAATTCCTGAGAAATATTACATTTTCTTATATACACATAATACAGCTATCAAAAAAAATTAACCTTGATACTTTACTATAATTTAATCTATAGTCAATATCAAATTGTCCCAACAATACCCTTTACACTTACTAATTTTTCTGGTCCAATCCACTGTCATGCATTGCATTTAGTTCTTATGGCCATTCAGTAGCCTTTCTTTCTGTTTCTTGTCCTTTACATTTTTGTAAAATGTAAACATTATAGGCTACTTAATTTGTGAAATATTCCTCAGTTTGGGTTTGTGTGCTGCAAATCACTTTATAATAAAGTTCTAGAGCTTTCGACTGACAAAGACGATAATGGGAAAAGAGTGTTCCTGGATTTGACAGTGAAGGAAGCAATGCTTTGAGTAGTTGTAGAGAGAATAATATTATTGTACTATGCTAAATCATAGCCTTGCAAGTCATTTGGACTATTTAATATAATTTTACAGATAATTAATTTGCATTACGTATAATTGTTTTACTATTTTTGATAATAAACTCATTTAATTTTGTCATTTTATGGCTCTTTCATTTCACATTTTGTTTAAATGAAGCTAAAGTTTAAAAAAAAAAAACCTGTTTCCTGGATTAACTAATCAATCTGAGGCTGACATTCTTTTAAGTCAGAAGGATTTTTAAAGTAATATTTGCATAGTATTTACTTTCCAATCAAAAACTAGTATGTTATATGAGTAGATTGAACTCTGACAACCTCCCTGGGATGTTGATACCAATAATCCAATGATAGGTTGCAGGAAACTAAGACCCTAAGTCTCTGGCAAAGAGACTTCCTTCGAATCACACATCCAAGAAGCAACATTCAGATTCTGTGTCAAAAACCCCAGATTGCTCTGTTGTTACCACAATGTACTGCTATTTAACAAGAGTATACATGGTCATTCAGTTCCTTGAATGGGCATGAGCCAATTGACCTTGACCAAGTAGAGGTATCCTCATGCTTCAACCCTGTATGTAGAACTTCAAGTATTACTTGAATCATCATTCTTCCAAAAGAGCTGACTAGCATATCACTGTTCATTACCCACCAGGTACTCAGGTATACAGACACTCAGTTAATTTCAAAGCAATAATCTCTTAAACCTCAATTTTATCATTATAATTGATATGAATACCTTGCCCCAGCATTATTTTGAGAATTAGAAACAATGTATGTGAATATTTCTTCTCAATAAATGGTAGTTGTTAATAATACTTGCTCTGATTTGGTGTTTTTTAAACTCATCCAGATAGTTACATTGATCCGTGTGGTTATTTTGTATAGAAGAGTCTAATTTCCATAATTTAACGTCATGTAGAAAAAAACTGTACATTTTAGGTATCTTGGAGTAGTGGTAAAAGCAGGGGCTCTGGAGCCAGGCCATAGGCTCTCATCCCAGCTCTTAAGGCAGATGCCCTTGTCCATGGGAATTGCCTAAATGGTGACATCCCAAGTCATTCTGGCAACCAGTGCACTGTTATTCCCTTGAAGTGGTAATACTCCAAGCGCAATATGATTTTCACTAATGATCCTAGTTTTAGAATGTGAAATTATGACTTTACAAAGAAACTTGATTTAAACTGTAGATTTTTAAAATTTTCTTTTCCTTCCTTCCTTCCTTCCTCCCTTCCTTCCTTTCTCTTTTCTTTGTTTCTTTGTCTTCCTTCCTTTCTTTCTTTTTAATGATACAGTATAGAGAAATACCACCCAATGCCCCCATCAGAGTTGTACTATCTAATCCATGACATTTTCTTTTTTTTTCCCCTATACGCGGGCCTCTCACTGTTGTAGCCTCTCCCTTTGCGGAGCACAGGCTCCGGACGCGCAGGCTCAGTGGCCATGGCTCACGGGCCCAGCCGCGTCCGTGGCATGTGGGATCTTCCCGGACCGGGGCACGAACCCATGTCCCCTGCATCGGCAGGCAGACTCTCAACCACTGCGCCACCAGGGAAGCCCTCCATGACATTTTTGATGTATTCTTTACAGAGCATCCCATTAGAGTTCCAGAGAAACCCTTACTTTCTATTATGTCAACGACACCTTTGTTCTCCTGGAGCCATCATCAGGTCTCAAGCACTGAACCATGAAGCAGTATCTCTGTAACTAGGCCAAATAGGCCATGACCTGACAGGCTATAAAGTGGTCATTATCTCCTATTAAATCTGAAATCTGTGCTTTGCATATTTTAAAACAACTATCCAGTTGCGCTATAGAGGTACAACTGCCAAATGAATAATTAGATTTTTAGGAAACTATAAAGAGAACCCAACTGCTTTCTACTGTGCCAAAAACAAAGTCAATTCAGATTTACTTTCTCTCCTCCCCTGTTTTTATCCTCACTCTCTGGCAGTCAGACCAAAAATATTTTAATAACCGATAAATAGACTTCTATTGCATAATTTAACTGTATAAAACCAAGTCGGGGTTTGTTACATGGGTGCCAAAGCATTCCATGTTGTGCACTTTTGGGCTGCTTTCTTGTATAGTTGCACAGAATACTGTAGATGGTTGGCACCTAATACTTGCTTTGTTTGGTCACTGTGATTACAAAGAGGGTTTTATAAAATGTAAAATGACTGAATGGGCCACTTAAATGTCAAAGCTCAGAAGAGATTTGCTTTTATGGTTTAAAATTTGTGTCTTTTTTTTCCTTCCCTGCTCCCTGGAGATGTCTAAGTAACTCATTTTGCATAGCTTTAATGGTAGAGATGTAAGGGACTTTAGAAAGATTTGTAATAGGATTGAAATATAACTATATAAAATATCCTATTAACTCTTGCCCCCTGTTTTACATTTTGAAGATTTTTAACTAAACTCTTGAAGCTCAGTACCTATGATGTCATTAAACATTTTTCACTTCAGTGGATTGTGACTCTGGAAAATTTGTAACTACTCTTGTCAGCAGGGGATTAAACTTTCAGGGAATAAATTAAATTGGGTTAAAGTGTCTAACAGAGTTTTCAGATGAGTGCTTTATTCAAGTAGCACAGAAACATGTTAACTTTGAAATGAAACTCTAGTTAGGTAAATAACTTTTGTCAAGAACCTATTGCTTAGGTGCTGCACTGCTCTAAGCCTACTTTATTAATATTGGTTTGCAATCTTCAGTACAGGTGCAGAAAGGAATTTTAAATGCAATTAAAGCTGAGCTAGAAGGTCACACAACTACGTTTTAATCAAAAGCTGAGTTCATGCCTGCTTTACATATAATATGTGCAAAGAAAGATCCCCTTTTCACATTGAATATGACTACATAAATACTCTGTTTTGAGAGAGGGCAAATGCGCTTCAAGAAGAAATGCAAAGGAATAACACTGTCGCATTATAAGAAATGTTATAAGCACCTAAAGAAATACCGTGCCAGGAATACATTAATATATTATTAAGTATTACGAGTTATGACTTTTTAAATAAACTCTGAATATGTTTATATGTGTGTGTGTGTAAGTACACACACACATCAATATGGGGTTTTTTTGTGTCTGTACACACACACATATACATACACACGATCCAGTTTTTTAATTTTATAGTTTAACATTTATTAGGGAAATCTAGAATCTATTATTCTCAAATCCATTTAAAACTAGACATAAATGTTGTAAAAAGCAAAATGTTTGCCATTATTCAATCGTATTCACAAGTGGTAGCATAAAATAAGGCAAGAAGATAGGAAATGAGTATACCTGGAGGCATCCTTAATTCAAGAGAAAGGATGTATCATTTCCAAAGTCGTACTTTTATGCTCCCTTGGGAGCCTATGAATGGAGGAGAAACATAGGGAGAAAGATGTAAGAATAAGAAAACTTGAGTAAGAGAAGAAATGGCTACCTTTCCTAGCACGTTCAACCAATTACCTTGGCGTGTTAAATCGTTAACAACTGTATCAGCACCAGGATGAGTGCTGGGGCACCTGACTGTCCCGGAGCCTTCCTTCTGTGCTAGTCAACTCTTCAGGTGCTGGACTTTAGGGAGGGGAAGGAATTGTCTTGGGGGGAAGGGCCAGAGGCTAGAGTGGCCAGAGTGCCCAGAATAGCAGAGAGAAGTATGGGGGACACTCTAATGGCTCAGGACAGTGGCTATTTACCAATTAATACATAAGTATTTAAATAGTTTAACACTGGTGCCTACTAGCTGAATATCCATCCTCTTTTCTTCATCAGTCACAGTTCACCATTCATCAGCCTACAACACAAATACAGGTTATCCTTGAATACCATGAGGGTTAGGGGCAGATCCTCAGTGTAGTCAAAAATCCCCACAGAGGGACTTCCCTGGTGGTTTGGTGGTTAAGACTCCATGGGTGGTTAAGACTCCATGCTTCCACTGCAGGGGGTGCGGGTTCGATCCCTGGTTGGGGAACTAAGATCCCACATACCGTGTGCTGTGGCAAAAAAACCCCAAAAAATCCCCATAGACCTTGTACTAGGCCCTCCATATTTGCAGTTCCTCCACATCCGTGGTTTCAGCCAACCACAGATGGAGTGGTACTATAATATCTACTACTGAAAAAAATCTGCGAATACATGGACCTGAAAAAGTCAAACCCATGTTGTTCAAGGGTCAACTGTATATCTCAACAGTATTCATTTACCTCCAAAGGCCAAGGAATTCAGAATAGCTAAAAGGCAATGGAAAGCACAGAAATATACTTTCTTTACTAGTTACACTTCTGTAATGCATTGGTATAATTCTTCTGAATTATTGCTATCTGATAAAATAAACTGGATCAAAATCTACTCTACTTAATTATGTTTAGTTATAAATTTTCTAAGTAAATATTTTTGTTAAACTAACCCTTTCATGAGATTATGAAACAATGTTGGTCCTTTGGTTTTTTTTTTGTTTGTTTTTTTTTTTTTTTTAAATCCATTAATCCTAATCCCACAGCTTAGGGTTTGGAAAAATTATATTAGCTCAATTCCCTTGCCTGGTACTTTTACACAGAGAATTATAGATTAATGTTATATTCAGAGCTGCCTTGAAGGGGAAATGACATAAGAGGGCTTCCTGACGTTTGGGGGTGTGTGATATGGAAAAGAGGAGGCTGAAGTCACCCGACACTCACACTACTTTACTACTGTGAGGAAAGTGTTAGAGAAAGATTTGAGGTTAACATCTAGAGAGGCCCAGTCTGTCTCCCTGTCTGCTTTCCCCCTTTGTTGTCTTCACCGCATAAACCCACATCAGCGTTCAGCACCACAAGTCACCATCACCTCAATATGCATATGTCAATCACATTATACGTGCCCAGCACTAAATATTATAAGCAGGATTTCAAGTCCTAGTAATGCATTTAATTTGGGGACACATCTTCCTCCATCAGTCACCTCAGCTCACTATTCCTGTATACTGCCCCACACTTGTAGCCTGTTGTATTCTGATTACAAGTCTACCATTTTCCCGATCTGGAATGTTCTCCTGAAGACTCTTTCCTAATCTGTGTTACTTTCTTTTTCATGACTTCAAATTATGACTCTATATAGCCTTCCCCAATCACTCTACTTCGAATTAAAAGACAATAACTTTGGCATTTTTTGCCTTCTCATAACTAATTACAGCAGCCTGAAAAGAAACCTGGCTCAAAAGTTAGAGAGACACAAGTTTAAATTCTGGCTCTGCCATTGTGTGACCATGAACAAGATAGCTAACCATTCTGGGCCTTAGATTCCTCATCTGCAAAATTAGGAATTCTAATACTATAATCCACAGGGCTGATACAAGAAGTAAGTTAGATGTTTGTGACGTGAGATGTTTGTGTGTCTGGTACAGAGTAATTATTTGATCCAGAGCTATTCCTATTTTAGGGGTCTTTTTAGGTTTTAGTTTAATTTTTAATTTGTGCTTTTCCTTCTTCCCTCATTCTGTTGCAGTCTTACCAAGGGCAGACTGCTCATTTAACACTTTGTATCTTCCCAAGGCACAGAGGGAAGAATTCTTATTCAGTGGGCACTCTACCAATATTGACAGACTTTTCGAAGGAGTTTGAACTGCTCGTTTGTCTGAGCAGTTGATTTACTTTGCTACCTTAGAATGTCATGAAAATGTAACAATATGAAATCTGGTGAGATTATGATAGCTGCTGACACAAAGATTTATTACCTAGATGAGATATTTAATATATGCTTATTTCAGGAAAACAAGCCTTGTAAAAATGTTGGATATTTTGCTGAAAAAAAAGAAGAGACAGAGGGAATTGATCCTGAAATTAAGCATACTGAATTTAACATCGATTTAGGGATGCATACTTAATTGTGTTCACTGTCAACCTAAACGTAAAGATAGTTGAATCTAGTACCTAATAGGCAATACCAGTGCTGTGGTCACATTAGCACACATTCAGTAAATCAAACCTGACCTCTCATCTCTCTTTTGGCAAAGGACAACACTGAGCTTTCAGAAAAAGAAAAGAAAATAAACAACAACAACAACAAAAATATGATCAAGTAGACTTTCTGGTTGTGAAACCAGAAAATGAATGGCAAATAATATAAACAACTGTCTCAGGACTGGAATTCACTCAAACCAGTATCCCCGACCCCAGCCCCTGTCTGCTCAAATTCACTTTCTATACTGTAACCATATTATTCTTCCCAAAATATGCTTTCAACATGCCAATTATCTACTCAGAAAAGTCAATGGTCTCCTAATCTCTGTAAGATATTATTTAGCCTGGCATTCAAGTTCTTCAAGGATCAGACTCCTATCTACCTAAGCGTGTTCCCTATTATCATCAAAACATATCCCGGTCCTTCCCAGTTCATTCTTTGCTCCTTCTTGAATTTAAGTCTTTGTTCATTCTGCAGCAATCTGCATCCCCCACTACGTGCATGTCCCTACACATGTACACACGTCCATGCACACTCTCATGCCCATACACAGTACCCCTTTTCCTACACCCTTACGAAATATACATACTCTTCAGGCCCAGAGGCAGTCTTGCTTCCTGTCTTGAATCATGCCAGACCATGCTGATATCTCTTCTCCTGAACATACATAGACCTCATTGACACTTAACCTGACAATAATATGACTTAACTGGGAATTCTCTGGCAGTCCAGTGGTTAGGACTCCGCACTTTCACTGCAGGGGGCATGGGTTCGATCCCTGGTCAGGGAACTAAGATACTGCAAGTCACGCGGTGTGGCCAGTAATGATAATAATAACATGACTTAACCGTATGTAGTGGTCTGTCCTATGACCCCAATCAGATTATAGCATCTAAAGGGAAAAGTTGCTGCCTTCATTTCAATTTCCATGCCTGCCTCAGTGTCAGGCTCATAGGAAAAATACAGTAAATCCTTTGACGGAAAATCATAATATTTTGCATTATAAGTAAATACATTTAACCCACTGCTGGACTAGCCGCACAATAATATTTGACTGGTTTCAAAGTGAAAACAGAGAAAGGCAAAGCAAACCAAATATGCAAACATCTGCAAGGCTAGTGGAGTCAATAAATAGGTATGTCAATAAAGTTTTGGTTTTCATCTCTAGGAGTATTGAGTATCAAGGTCGCTCATATGCAGTCATTATTTGGAAATGATTCATTCTTCAGATTTCCTTTTACTAGAAACACTCCTGGGATATGACTTGAAAGTTATTTTGCTTTATCTAAGTTTAAAACTGCTGAATATGGGGGGGGGTGGGTAGCAGCAGGATACAGGAAATAAAATTTATTTCCCATGGAATACAGTATCCTTGCATTATCACAAACCATGTTTGACATGCTTCGTTCAGTAACCACGTAGGCAAACCTGCAAAGATTTATTTGTTTGGCAGTTGATCACACTTGACCTCTAATGCCATTTGATTAACAAGTTTCCCCTTGAGCCTGTTTTACTGAAAAAAACAACAAAAAAAAACAAAAACAAGGTTTAATTCCCCAATGTTAGAGAAATGTGCCTTTTTAAAATGTAAAATGTGACTTGTAGAAGAGAGAGAATGAACCTCCCACATTAGTAAACCACTCTACCCTCCCACCACCACCTTACAAGGAGGCTTGATTAACAGATAAAAATCCACCTCAAGATTCCCAGGTAGGCAAGGAGGCTCATTTGCCCCAGCTGCCTGGAGACATTTTAACAGCAGGAACTTTGAGCTTTTAATGAAAATCAAGTTGAACAGTGTGGCATCAGGAAGCTGCCCAACCTGTCTGCCTGCCAGAATGAACTGCTCAACTGGCAGCACCCTCCTCTTCTAATCAAGAGCTCAAACACCCACCGTACAAAGTCCCAGAATTGTTCTTAAAACCAATGCTGATACTTAAGAAGGCTCTAAAAACATCAATACAGCCTAATTATTCAATTCTCTTCATAGGGCAAAGAAGATTCTTTTTTAACCCCTACAGTGATTAATTTATGCCCCAAAGCATAATATTTGATTACCCCTCTCTTAGCGTATATAACGTGTGACCCTTAATACTGGTCATAAAATTATTCAGCCACAATAGTCAGTTCAGCGGCTTCCTGAGGCAGTAGTTCAACTGTTTGGCTGCCTGCTGGTAAAAATATATAGCCTGACATTATCTCAGAATTTACCTGCTACTTGTTTTATCAGTACATGTTTGACGTAAATGATTTCTAAATTCCTAGATAATGATTGAATCCAGTTAAAAAAAATAGAAAAATAATTTGTCTATAAAAAGCCTGATATTCACCAGTGTGCTCACAAAATGGGATGTTTTAATTGAAGTGAATGTTCTCATTTAGTCAGAAATCTTTTGGGTTTTCCACTCTTGTTTAAAATCTTTATAAAACACATTAATCCATGTTTCTGGCTCAGTAAATACAGTATAGTGTGCTGAGTATAATTAATACTTCTCTGATAACTGTACCCCCCAGAGTATCTCAGGATCTTCATACTGAACATTAATTATGATGCTCAGAAGGGTAGGTGGCGAAGAGGGAAGTGTCTAGGTTTGCAATGCTTAAATCATATAACAAATCCTGGAAATATTTAGGCTGTTTACGTTGGTTTTATTTCTTTTTACTTTACCTCATTCCACAAAGGATTTGAAGCACTCAATAAACCACATAACGTTTTTGTTTAATTGAAAGTATCCAGGCAAAGGGAAAATGTGGATGGCATACAAATGAACAAGCAAAAGGATAAGAAAGGTACTTGCAAAGAGGCCATGACGCAGTGCTCAACAGATGTAACATGGACTATATGATGTGGCCAAGGCAGAGAGGAAAATGGGATCAATCACAAAGTTCATAGCATTCAAAAGATTGAAAAACAACTATAACAAAAATCTCTTGTTTTGGAGATGCACAGATTTATTCCTTGATTATGTGTACTCATAATAATAATTTTATTATTATTTTATGATAAAATAATTTTATGAGGAATATCATAAAGAAGACACCACTGGGTGATGTCCTGCTTCTCACACTTTAACGTGCATATGGACCATCATGGGATCTGATTAAAAGGCAAATTCTGACTCAGAATATCTACAGTTGGAACCTATGATTCTGAATTTCTAATAAGCTTTTGGGTAAGGCCAAGGCTGCTGGTCCATGGGCTGCTGATATTATAATATCATTTAGTAATCACTTCTATAAAAGTAATCTTAGGGCTTCCCTGGTGGCGCAGTGGCTGAGAGTCCGCCTGCCGATGCAGGGGACACGGGTTCGTGCTCCCGTCGGGGAAGATCCCACATGCCGCGGAGCGGCTGGGCCCGTGAGCCATGGCCGCTGAGCCTGCGCGTCCGGAGCCTGTGCTCCGCAACGGGAGAGGCCACAGCAGCGAGAGGCCCGCGTACCGCAAAAAAATAAAGTAATTTTATTAGTAAAGTATAAAAACATGCATTCCCGGTACACATTAACATCTACCTTGACCCAAAGGCAAAATTTAAAACACCTAGGTGAGTAAAGGGTGAACAACATATCTTACTTCATATCAGCTGAATGAACTAATAGGCGTTAAGTTCCACATATGTGACGATTTTTTCTGAGTGAAGAAAAAAATTAAGAGTTCTTGATAGACTGATTCGGTTGTTTGTCACTATAGTGATTCAAAATGTGTGAGGAATCTTTGTGATAGCATGTTATAAATATTTTCAGTTTCAAATTAATTCAATGTAAAATTTGCATATTCATATATACGAATGCATATTAAATTATTTAAAGATTTATATTTTCTATCCAAGCAAAGTTTCAACCATTGATCATCTTCAAAAGAAAAAATCTTTCATTTGCAATATTGAAGCAATTATTCTAAACTATGTAAAAATAATAAGAAAGGACATTTTTTAAGTTAATTGTTTCTATAATACAATTTATTTATTGTTCGGAGTAAATCATGAAACAGTAGAATTACAATGTTAAAAGAAGACTCCTCTTAAAAAAGAAGAAACTGAGGCTCAGGGAGATTAACTGACTTTCTCATGGTCACACAGCTAACAAATCCCAGAGTTAGGCCTTTGACTAAGTCTCTCACATGTCACACTGCTTCACTATCATTATTCAAATTGACCTACGAACCTCAACAGCATTATGATTCAATATAGTGGAAAAAATAGAAAACATAGAAAGAGGGGCATATTCCATTCAGTCACTGAATATGTATTAAGAACCACTGACGTGATAGTGGTAGTCAATGACGTGATAGTCATTGACTTGGTGGCCAAAGGACAGTATGCAATAATGGATAGCATTTTCTTGCTATGCTTTGATTTACTCAACAAACATGTTGGATCAGCATGCTCAGTTGTGATATGTGCTGTCTCCCAAATCCAAATTAGCCAACCAAGCTTTGTGCCACCATAATCTTTGAGGACTAAATTAAGGCAGAGAGAAGGTGTGTCAACACAACCCTAACACAGTACTGTGAAGAAGGACTGTTGATCTTGTTAGGTAAAAGTAAATAAGCACACTGCTGGTGATCTTTGCAAATTGTTACAGAGACAAAAGCATTTTCCAGATTAATAGTTTTGCACCAGGTCCAAGGAGCCGTGTTGATTTGCTTCAGTAAAGAAACCACATCTGGAACTGCAGCTGCAATTGGAATCACTGCCTGGTTATATTTAAGATAATCCACAGTAATTCTCTAAGATACATCCATCTTCTTCAAAGTGCAACCAAGTGAATTCAATGAGGGTATAATGGAAATCACTACCCCTGCACATTTCAAGTTTTTGATAGTGGCACTGATCTGCAGTTTTTCTAGGGCTATAATTCTAATTTAGGTTTGCCATCCTGGCAGAGAAAGGAATGTCTGTCACGCAGCATTTTGTCAGGAAAACCAAAACCAAACCAAGTATTTCCAAAGAGAGCCAACAGCATGGGGGACTGGTTTCATAGGTATTGAAGGACTACAAAAGCACAAAGGGAACACTAAAGCAACATGGACAAATAATTATAAAAAGCAGCTACCACCTCTAAGGCTAGAGATATAGAGGGCATGGGTTGTGGTTATCAGAAGTTAGAAGGTAATAGGAGGGACTAGAGACTCAGAGAGCTGAACAGAGGCACTGCCCTACTGGTGCTGGTAGTCCTGAGGAGATATAATGTGATTGGTTCTGGGAAGGCCGAAAGAAGCTTCTATTCAACTTCTGTTGCTAGCTATATGCTGACAAGAACAGCAAGCAGAATATTACTCTCCTAATATCCAGTCTCCCCCATGTACTCCATGTTGGCAGAACCCAACAAGAAGCCAACTGGTAGAGAACAGAACTCTGCAAAGTCTTAGCCCCGGTACAAATCAGAGTATGGAAGGGTAGCTTTAGAACCAAGAGACAACAGCTTGATAATAAGTATGTATTTTATATGAAGAAAACAAAATCACAGAAAAATTACATTGGTTCAGGAACTAGGTTTTAGCTCAGCCACGTTGCTAACAAACTGTAAGAATTTTAGCAGGTAATTTCAACTTTCTGAGCATCAGTTTTACTTGCAAAAAACACTGTAACAATACCACCAATGCTTTCCTTCCAGGAGGCATAATGTAGGTGAAAGCACTCTGAATAAGTATAGAGTGCTATATAATCATAAGCTTGTCTCATTATTATTATCCATACTAAATGGAGCCAGGAAAATATAGATGAATGAAACTTATAGATAATCTTAAAATCTTCTTTTAGATGGTTTTATATTCTTTCCCATTTAACCAGTCTTTACAGGGCACATGCAAAATAAGTAAGTTCCATGTCTAGCCTTCTATGAAGATGCTAACAAACAGTAATGTGAATCCAAAGACAGTACCAGGGGAGAAAGATAGGATATGAGGAGCTTAGTTAATTCTCCAAACAAACGGCCAGTTTGACTAACTGAAACATAGACACAAACTGTTTATGTATAACCTGCTCCTCCTGAAAGCTGAATTTGAAAATTTAACTATTGCTTACAGAAATAGTAAAAATAAATAAGTAAATAGTAGGCCAACTTAAAATAAATAGCAAATTTGGTATAGAAAAGACTTTCTTTTCATGATACATTGAGGTCATAAATAGTTATTTGGGAAGGAAATAGTTAATAGATAAATTGATGCACTTGATTCAATAACTTTGCAAGTTAAGAAACCACAAAATTAAACAGTGAGAACTACAACAATTGGAGATGCCTATCAGAGACTTTTGGGTAACCACTCACAAGATTCAAAGTTTCATTCCAGACCAGATAGAATTAACAGACTTGATTGTTATTATTTTATAATTTTAGATCTGCTAAATTAAACTGAAGAATCTCTCTAAAAGTATGAGCACTTATTTATTCAGCCAGCAAATATTTACTATCTTCTTTATAAGAAATTCTAGGTTCTAGGATACAAAAGTGAGAAAGAGCTCTGATATCTATGCAGATGATGACACCACAAAAGAAGTGGAAGTGGGAGAACAATTAACTTTACCTGAAGGCTCTAAAAAAGGATTTTTAAATGTGACATTTAAGCTGAGTCTCAAAAATTTAATTCAAGTTTGCTATTTAGAAAGTAGTAAAAGGGCAGTAAAGAAAAAGGCAGCTGCATTACAAAGGCAGAGAGGCATGAAAGGCAGCAACATATCAGGAGGACAATAAGAAGTACTGTGTTGTGGGAATTTAGGATGCAAGGGTGGGAGTGGAGGGTACAGGCAGCCAACGGAGATGAAACTGGAGAAAAAGTCAGGGCCAATGAATGAAGGGATTTGTTACCATGATAAGGAGCTTGGACTTAATTCTGTGGGAAGCAGGGTCCCAATGCCACCTTTAATAGGGGAGTGAAATGACCTAATCTATCGATTTTCACACGATAGCTTTGATACTAACAGAATTTGAATTTTATTAAAGAGAAACCGGGGTTAAGAAGAAATATTGCAGTTGTCTAGGAAAAAGACAGTAAGGACCTATATACTAAAGTTGTAGAAATAGAATAAAGAAGAGGAGTCTGGTCTGGAGATATTCCTTATATACATCAATAGGATATGCATCTGAATAAGAGGAAAGGCTGGAAGATAATTCAGAGGTTTTGATATTGGGAGATTAAGAGTTGAGAGAGTGGTGAAATTTCCATTCAAATAGAGTAGAAGTCAGCAAACTTTTTCTGTAAAGGGCCAGATAGCGTAGGTTATTTTAAGCCTTTGAGAGCCAGACCGTCTTCAACACAACTACTCCTTTCTGCTACTGAAGCACAAAGGCAGCCATAGGCAATACGTAAACAAATAAGTGTGGCTGTATTCCAATAAAACATTTTATGGATGTAGATATTTGAATTTCATCTAATTTTCACATCATGAAATATTTTCATTTTCTTTTAAAGATGTGAAAATTATTCTCACCTTTCTGAAAGGCCATGCAAAAACAGGCAGTGAGATAGATTTGGCCCAAGGACCATAATCTGCCAACCTCTATAATAGAGAAAGCAGAGGAAGGAACAGCATTCGGGTTAAGTTTAAGGTGTTGTGGGACATCCAGGTGACGGTGTGCAGAAGGCAAGTGTTCCGGGCTGGACCTCAGTGAAAAGAGGCAACCAAAATGCTCTACGAACACTGTTCTTCATGGTCATAAAGAACCAAAACTATATGAGAAGGCAAATACAACAGAGAAATGAAAGACAATATCATACCCTAATGCTGTTTTTAAAGTACTTTTTAATTGAAGGTAAGGTAATATTTGAGGATTTTATATTATCAAACCCAGACACTTATCTCTATAATAGGCAGTTAGAAGCCATGGCTAAAGAACTAAAGGATTTATGACAGAACTTATAAAAGTAATGAAAGACGATAGAGTACAGGAACTGTCTAAGAAGCAAATAATGTTTCATCCTTTATGGGTGAAAGACAGAAATGAAGCTGGATTTAACTTTAGAAAAGCAATTTCATTTGTTACCTGTCAAATACTGATGCAAAAGATAAATAGAAGTCATAGAAATCTTCTTAGACAGTATGCAACACTACTCCACAGCCCTATGCTTGTTAAGTAACATTCAAACCACTCATACAGGATCCTAAATAGGAATAGTTTACAATTCATTTTGGTAAAGAAAGGATGACAGTTTCTCAGACGCCTCACTGGAGAGCTTTTGGACATGTGCTGCCGTGTCTTTCACAGGCAGAGTAATGAAAAGTAAATTTATCTTGAGGTTTTACCATTTATTTGGTTGAGGCGCAGTATCTCTGGTCCACATTGGATTTTTAACAGATGAAATATTTCCTAAACCAAGTAATTTGATTCTGTGCAGATAGTAACCACAGGCAGTATAATTAATTTCTTTTATATCTTCAACACAGTAAGTAAGTGGATCTTCCCTTTCTAACCATAAGACAAAGCCAGACACAAATCACTGTGAAGAGCAAGGTGCATCATGAAGATTAAGAAATCTCCTATGATGCTGTGGATCCAAGCTATTCATTGCCTCATAATAAAGGTGAAATGTTAAAAATCATTTTTTTAATACCAGGTCAATTTCCAATGCAAAATGGCCCAAATAGAAGAAGACAGATTTCGTTTTTTAACTTCTATTTTTCCCATTGTCAAAACCCTATCAAAAACCCCTTTGATACAATAATAAAATATTGTTGATATACTCAACAATATATTCAATATATTCATAACTGTTAAAAATTACTTTTTTACATGACAGTTACTGCTTAGTTAATTCCTTCTCAGTTATTCTTCTACAGGATAATAATATTGTTGGTACTTCATAAGATAAAACATTGACACTAAAATGAATATTTTATTAGGTGAATTTCTATAAACAAAGGGAAAATCAGGGATAAAAACTGAGCAGCTTTTCTACTAAACAAGTATCAGTTTTAAAACCTTAGAGTCAGGTACATGTAAAAGTATGAAATTAGATCACTCCTTAACACCATACACAAAATTAAGCTCAAAATGGATTAAAGACCTAAATGTAAGGCCAGACACTATCAAACTCTTAGAGGAAAACATAGGCAGAACACTCTATGACATAAATCACAGCAAGATCCTTTTTGACCCACCTCCTAGAGAAACGGAAATAAAAACAAAAATAAACAAATGGGACCTAATGAAACTTCAAAGCTTTTGCACAGCAAAGGAAACCATAAATAAGACCAAAAGACAACCCTCAGAATGGGAGACAATATTTACAAATGAAGCAACTGACAAAGGATCAATCTCCAAAATATACAAGCAGCTCAATAACAAAAAAACAAACAACCCAATCCAAAAATGGGCAGAAGACCTAAATAGACATTTCTCCACAGAAGATATACAGACTGCCAACAAACACATGAAAGAATGCTCAACATCATTAATCATTAGAGAAATGCAAATCAAAACTACAATGAGATATCATCTCACACCAGTCAGAATGGCCATCATCAAAAAATCTAGAAACAATAAATGCTGGAGAGGGTGTGGAGAAAAGGGAACACTCTTGCACTGCTGGTGGGAATGTGAATTGGTTCAGCCACTATGGAGAACAGTATGGAGGTTCCTTAAAAAACTAAAAATAGAACTACCATATGACCCAGCAATCCCACTACTGGGCATATACCCTGAGAAAACCATAATTCAAAAAGAGTCATGTACCAAAATGTTCATTGCAGCTCTATTTACAATAGCCCGGAGATGGAAACAACCTAAGAGCCCATCATCGGATGAATGGATAAAGAAGATGTGGCACATATATACAATGGAATATTACTCAGCCATAAAAAGAAACGAAATTGAGCTATTTGTAATGAGGTGGATAGACCTAGAGTCTGTCATACAGAGTGAAGTAAGTCAGAAAGAGAAAGACAAATACCGTATGCTAACACATATATATGGAATTTAAGGGAAAAAAAAAGTCATGAAGAACCTAGGGGTAAGACAGGAATAAAGACACAGACCTACTAGAGAATGGACTTGAGGATATGGGGAGTGGGAAGGATAAGCTGTGACAAAGCGAGAGAGAGGCATGGACATATATACACTACCAAACGTAAGGTAGATAGCTAGTGGGAAGCAGCCGCATAGCACAGGGATATCAGCTCAGTGCTTTGTGACCGCCTGGAGGGGTGGGATAGGGAGGGTGGGAGGGAGGGAGACGTAAGAGGGAAGAGATATGGGAACATATGTATATGTATAACTGATCCACTTTGTTATAAAGCAGAAACTAACACACCATTGTAAAGCAATTATACCCCAATAAAGGTGTTAAAAAAAAAATCTTAGAGTAAAAACCTATATGTGTTTTCTATTTGTAACAATCATTAAGCATTTACCTAACCAATATGGGAGAAATTTGTGATAAGGGGAAGATAATCAAAAACAAATAGAGGGCTTCCCTGGTGGCGCAGTGGTTGAGAGTCCGCCTGCCGATGCAGGGGACACGGGTTCGTGCCCTGGACCGGGAAGATCCCACATGCCGCGGAGCGGCTGGGCCCGTGAGCCATGGCTGCTGAGCCTGCGCGTCTGGAGCCTGTGCTTCGCAACGGGATAGGCCACAACAGGGAGAGGCCCGCATACCGCAAAAAAAAAAAAAAAAAAATAGAAACATATTTTCAAGTTTAAATTAGAAACCATAATAAAACCTAGTCTTTTCTACAAGGTATCCCAACAACTAAAAGTGAAGAAAAGCCACAATCAGGATTTGTTCTTAATATAATGGACCAAACAATTACTATATCTGTTCTTACTCTCCAAATTTAATTACTTTAATCACTAAATTGGCTGAATTAACACCTTTATCTTATTACCAGCAGAGACACAGCTTTAAAGTATTTTCATTGGGCCAAGAATTTAAGCAGGACACTAAAATGAACAAACTTCTGAAAATAAATCTTTTCACTGATGGGTATGATATAATCAAGATGGGCTTTGGAGACATTCTGAGCTGGGTTCAAAACCAGCATCTGTGGCTAATTAGCTATGTGTTCTTGGGCAAATTACATTAATCCAAGAGACCATTAGGTCTAACTCCATCTAGTTTAACATCAGTCATCAGCAGAAACTTAAGCTTCCTGGGTTATCCACTATTACCTAGATCTGAGGTTCTCAATTTATCAGATTCATGGCTCCCTTTACATAACAATAGTTTAATCACTCTGAAATAAAACTCATCAATATTGTAACCTATTTTTCAAAAAATCAGTATAGTGTCTCGTAAGATGTATTCCAATATGTAAATATACGGATACTACTACTCTACAAGACACGTTGGTATCAGATGCTTGAACTCATCCATAGAGCCATCAATAAGATAATTACAAATGTAGGTAGATACAGATGTGAGGCATTGGCCACTTAAATACCATAGGTGACACTGCCGTCAATGACTTGATTTTTCCAAATGTGAACATCTATTAGCACAGTTCAGTAGAGAACAAGTACAGTATTTCCTTCAATATACACAATACTTGCATTTCTAGAAAATTTAGTATAGACTAAAACTATGCACAAAGGATTTGTGTTTATATAAAATATATAATTGTAAACAGATTTTTTACCTCTATAACTCTCCAGGAGGGTGCTCATAAGTCACGTAAAACATGGGTGGGAAAATGTGTGATTGTGCAGAACTCATCCACACATTACAAGATACCTCACATCCCTGCCTCCGATAACCTTCTAATGACTTCCTTTTCCCTCTTCTACTCTTGCTCCTTGCACCACCCTCTTCCCCATCAATTCATCACATAACAGTGAGAGTGATTCTTTAAAAAGTGTTTATCAGACTTCGTAACTTGGGCTAAACCCATCAATGATTTCCTGTCACAGAATACAATCCAAACTCTTTTGCATGACCTTCAAGTCCTGAATGATCCTGCCTGTAGCCAACCTCTGTGACCTCATTTACCAGTATCCCGCTTGCTTCATGCTCCAGATAGACTGGCTCTCTTGATGGTCCTAAAACTCATCAAAATTATTCCATACTTGGCATTTTATATTTGCAGTTCTCTCTTTATGGAGCACTCTCAGCTGAGTTTTTCTCTCACTCCTGTACCCTACCTGACTTCTTCACCTGAAAGGTGAATTTCCCAAAATGGAGATTGGTTCACTTGCTCCTCAAATCATCATCCTGCCTATCTTACCAAATGGCACATCCAGTTGGTTCAGGCTAAAATCTTTGACAATTTTCTCCTTATCCAAATGCTTTTGTCCACCTAATCAATGAATAAGTCCTTTCCTCTTTATCTCTAAAACATATCCCAAATTTATCACAGCAACTGCTACTATTTCTCTCTGAGTCATCTCTCACCCATAATATTTTACAGGCCGCCTAGTTGGTCACCGTTGCTTCCGTTCTTACCCTCTATAATCCTTTCTCCACACAGCAAAATCAGATCATGTCATTCCCCCATTTCAAGAGATCCACTGACATCTTTCATACTTAGAATAGAACCCAAACTCTGGCCACAATAATCTACAAAGGCTTTGACATCTGGTCCCCTTGCCTCATCATTCACCTTCCTTCCACTCACTCTATATAACCAGCTTTTTTCTGATAAAAGAACAAGTCACACTCATTCTCACTCTAGGACTTTTGCTGTATCCTGCAACTATATGCCTGGAAATTACTGTGACACATATTTGAATGGCTGGCTTCTTCCTATCATTCAGGTGTCAGTTTAAATGTCACATCCCCAGAAAGGTCTTTCCCAATCTACCATGTCTGAAGAAATCGCCACTTACTCCCTTTCACAATATCTTCCTTTATTTTCATCATAGAACTGATTAGTGTTGGGGTTTTTTTGGTTTTGTTTTGTTTTTTTGCTTACCTATTTATTAATGACTATCCCTTGAATATAAGACCCATGGAAGCAAGAATCTTGATGAAATTAACTATAAGTCTGTACCCAATGCCTGAGAAGTCATTACTCAGAATGAACACTGAAAAAATATTTGTTGAATAAATAAATGAAGGAGTGGCTCAGTATTCTAACAAGATTTTCCTGGAGAAAATTCTTTAACTTCACACTTTTCAAACTGGAGTATGTGCATCACCAGAAAACATGAGTCAGTTTGTTCAAACCCCAAGAAAATATGGAATACCTTCCAAGTATTTAAACAATATATTTATATAAAAAGATTAAAATACATAATGAATTAGAATATAATATTTATATGGGTTTTTAATATAAAACAAGATTTCTGTGAAACTTCATAATTTTAGCACTTGCTTCAGACTATGCCTCCAAATCTCCCAATATAAGGTGTCATTCTTCTCAGTTTTTTTGTTTTGTTTTGTTTGTTTTTTTGCGGTACGCGGGCCTCTCACTGTTGTGGCCTCTCCCGTTGCGGAGCACAGGCTCCGGATGCGCAGGCTCAGCGGCCGTGGCTCACGGGCCCAGCCGCTCCGCGGCATGTGGGATCTTCCCGGTCCGGGGCACGAACCCGTATCCCCTGCATTGGCAGGCGGACTCTCAACCACTGCGCCACCAGGGAAGCCCCTTCTCAGTTTTAAGGAGTACATATGTACTCCTTAATTTAAAAAATTAGGAAGCAAGGCATTAAGTAAGGCAAATGGTTAGGAAGCCCCATGTTTAATGTTATATTAAAAACATTACCATATAGATAAGCAAAGTTTCCTATTTGTTGAGTAATTTCTAATATTGTGAATCATAACATTTGTGAGTTGTTTTTTCTTTATAGAACAGCTATGAGTGCCGCTAGTTCCTGTCAGTGGTAGAAAATGTTAACTCTGGTACCAAATACTTAGTGTATTAGAGGTCAAGCTGGAAGACCAGGACCAAGAGACATACAAATTTCCTTAACAAGGAAAGCCAGAGTGGTCTCATATCTACCTACCCTTCAGGAAAGTAAGAGGTAGGGGTGATAGAAATAACAGTGCAATAAAGTCTAATGACGACAATCTGCTGAATAAGGGATGAAAAGGTGTTCAACAAGCAGGTCAGCAGTAACTTGTGACTCCCACTAAAGTAATGATGACATCTAGGAAGAAAATATAATAATGATCATCCTGGTAAACAAATTGCATTCTGTAAAACAGTGGGTAATACCAAAACCTGGCATTGAAAACTGTCTCTGTCAATAACTAACTGTGTGACTTTGACCCAATTACTAGCCTCATCTGTAATATGAACATAATAATACCTAACTCTTAAGAAGATTGGTAAGATTACATGAGACAGTATATATCAGAGACCTAGCATCCACAAAGCCCTTGAACTATAGCTATTATTGTTACAGAATAATGTACCTACCATTACAAAAATTAAAAGTATCCTATTCTAATTCCAGATTTAATATAAAAGGAAGTTTGGTTTAATATTAGCAATGAATATTTCACGTTTTCTAAAGGAAATGTTTTAATAAAAGTTCATACCCTACTGCTGCCAGACATCTAAAATTATAGCCAATGGTTTTATAAGTCTAAATCATCTAATATTGGGGTTTAAAGTAATATTGCATTCAGAGATTTTCTTTGCTAGATGGACTGAATAATCAAAACAATCCCAAATCCTATCCTGAAGTATTCACTTTTTAACTTAATTTAGCACTTATTTTTTCAATCAAATTCTCATTTTCTTCAACTTTTTTTTCATGTCTACACCTCTAAGAAGTTAGCAAGCTACCTAAGGCAGAGGCTGTTTTGTGTGACTGCTTTATATGAATTTTTAGTTACACAGTGGGGAGAATAAGTTGGTGTAGGGAGGGGAGTGAGATGAATGTTTACAATGCCTGGGTTTTGTTAATTATAACACGAATTCCTCTATTCCTTCCCTGCCAAAACGTAATCAATTGAATTATGAATCAAATATCACTCTATGAAAAAAATAGGTAAGTGTTATCATAACCTGTTTAAGCAGAAATGAAATATTCAGGATTCAAAGTTTCATGTTTTCTCCAATCTGACATGGTGCTAGGTCTAGGTCCAGATTAAATGTTTAAAAGAACTTTTTCCTCCACCAAATGGACAGGCTGAGAAATGAAATCATCATGCCAGAAAAATGCCATCCCAGTGGTTGCTCCCAGACAACCCTGCTGTATTTTCTGCTGGGACATAGAAAAAGCTCATTTTCCCAAAGGAAGCTGTGGTTCTTTGACAAGCACACATGACATGGGTGGCAAGAGACAATTCAACCTCTCCCCACATGCACGTAATGGCACCTGAAACACAAAGACAACTCTGCATCTGCGCTTGGGAGAGAGTGAAGCCATGAATGTTTTCCAACATCACAAGCACTTTCATAACATGCAGCTTGAGGATGTACCCATAGAAGTGCATTTGGTTTGCCCCAGAATGTTCTAGGAATGACAGGTTATCATCAACGCCCCCATCCATCAGGGCTTGCTGGTGGATTCACTGTCTGTTTGGTAAGCAAGACACTACATTTTTCAGAAAATCACTTTTACAAATGTAATCTTGACTTGAACCTTCCATCAGAGAGCAGTAAGTTTTCCAAAGATATGTATTTTAAATTACATATTGAATGATTACATGAGTAACAAGAACCATGAGTGGAATGACCACATAATTTGTTATTCAAACCAGGACACTTGAGAGCGAAAAGGGAAACTATTAATAATTATGCCAAAAACAGAGGAAGAAATCACATAGGATTTCTTAGGAGAAAAAGTTTAAAGCAAGCATATATTTATTTATGCAAACTTGTAGACTAAAATTTGAACATTGTGGGGGAAAAGGATTTTTCTGTAATGGAGGAGGCGTGGTAAAGTGATACAAGGGTTGAAGGAAAGAAAATAGCAGAAAGAAAATAATATTGATTGATTGCCTGCTTTAGACCAACCTTTTAAATAATAAAAACTCCAACAATTATAGTATGTATGGTAATGATAACCTTTTAGACAACAATCTGTGAGGAAAATATTAGCCATGTTTTACAGTTAAGGAAACCAAAGTTTTAAAGGGTTAAGTCTCGTGCTTTGTGACCACCTACAGGGGTGTGATAAGGAGGGTGGGGGGGAGACACGAGAGGGAGGAGATATGGGAACATATGTATATGTATAGCTGATTCACTTTGCTATAAAGCGGAAACTAACACACCATTGTAAAGCAATTATACTCCAACAAAGATGTTAAAAAAAAAAAAAGGGTTAAGTCTCTTGCCAAAGACCTGTAGATAAAAAGATGGAACTTGGATTCAAACACGATGCTAGCTCATTAAATTTGTTCCAAAGTTACTATGATTTTATGAATCTCCATTTTATAAATGGTATTACATCTCCATATTATAAATGAGGAAACTGAGGCTCAGAGACTGTGTCTTGTTCAAGGATTCACATATAATATGGAATGTGGATTCAAATTCAGGCCTGCCTGATTCTTAAGTCAATGTTCTTACTTCCAAAATATCGACTGGGATTTGTTCAGGCTTTGTTTGTTTGAGTTTTGTATGGGGGTTTTTCTGAGGGGAATGAGGCAAGGATCTCTTCCCTTCTTCTTACGTGGACTCTGCTTAAGCTCCATTTGCACTCTAAAATTTCCCCTCCTTGCCTCCTTTTTTCTCTTTTCCTCAGAGCTCCTTCTAAATATTTAATCAAGATGTCAGAACTGGGCTTGTCAGAAACCTTAGCTTACTAGTAAGGAGATTCCGTAGTGTATCCTTCACATCACTTGCAGTCTGTGTTTCGTCTAATTTGTGTTCGTTTACATACCCTTATTTCTTATGAAATTCATTCAGTATGGGGCATTTCATCCTCCACATCAGCTTATCCACAGCATCTCATTCTGCTATACTTGCCCTACTTTCAACTTGGCTTGAGAAGTTATCATCACCCTTTTCTAAATAGCATGAAAATCTATTAACCACACTGTGTACACAAAGATGCAGGGAGGTAACACAAACCACTCTCACACTATGAGCAGATTGAAAGGAATTTCCCCACAGTATTATATGAGAAATTTTAAGTAGCACTATTCTAGACAAGAGGCCAAGAAAACGAATGAAAGAAGAGTATACCAAGGGCACATGTAAATTCCTCTTGAGTTCTTACCCAGGCAGTCTTGTTCCGTTAATAAGAAACAAACTATGCTCTGATGCTAGTCGTTGACGATTACATTCATCTAGACTGTATTCTGAAGTTAAATACCCACAAAGCAAGACTTGTCCCCATTCTGCCTACTTCTCTCCATCCTTGTCACCAGCACCCTAGTGCAAGCCACCACCATCGCTCACTGGGGGTGCAACAGCTTGTCAATGGTCTCCAGGCTTCCACTCTTGCCCCTTTTTGGTTAATTCTCCACCCAGGAGCCAGAGTATCTTTTAAATCTGTTTATCAGATTTTGTTAGTCCCTTATGTAATTCCCTCCAGTTATATCCCATAGCACTTAGAACAAAATCTGAACTCCTTATCCCAGCTTACAAACCCCAATAGGACCTTGCAGGCTCCTCCTACCATCCTATCATACTTTTTCTCCAGGCCCACTTCAGCCTCCCCGACCTTCGTCCAATACCTGAAATGGGCCAGGCTGTTTCCAGCCCCAGAGCCTTTGTATATACTATTCCTGCTGATGGACAGGGTGCCTCCCCAGATGGTGGCTTGTCTGGTGCCTCTTGTTACTCAGACCTTGGCTTGAAAGTCGCCTCCTCCAAAAGACCTTCCTTAACCTAAAGGGCAGCCACTCCATTATTCCCTAACATACTAATCTCCACATAGCACCTAATACTCTCTGACAGTTTATTTTTTATTTACTTGTTTTACAGTTGCTTACTGCTTATCTCCCCTACTGCCAATGTAAACTCCATCAGACTAGAGAACATGCTCATCTTAGCCACCACTGTATCCCCTATGTCTAGAAGAACATCTGGTGCATAGCAGGACTCAGAAAGCATTAGTGAACAAATAAATAAATTAGTCAACCAATTTATTTATGAATTTTTGCTTTACCTTTATATCATAATAACTGGATAAGATTTTTTTGATTTCCACTTTTCAATATAAAAACATATTTGATAACAAAAATATTTTCTTATGATTACATATGACTTTTAAAAAGTGTGTTTACCAATGTCAAATTGTATAAATTCTTTGATTCTGTTTTGTGGATGTGACCTCAAAAAGTTCCAGAAAGAACTCACCACAACTACAAGCTCTCGCATAAACATATTGTAAAAAACTAGTGAGGCCTTGAATCTGTATTTTAGGAAGGCTCAACCCTTAATTGGGACTGTGACCAATCTTGGTTTAAGAGGCTTTCTGATAGCATGCTATCAATTAAAGGACACAAAATCCTGCCTCTAGAAGTCTGTATCTGTAGCTGCACTGTAACTCTAGAGAGTTAAACCTTCATTGAATGCACAGAACTGGTCGAATGACCAGGTTAAATGCTTTCTTACCAATAAAATGTTTAATTAAAAAAATTTCACTGGAAAGTTAGTAAGCATTTTCCTTAAAGAATATATCCTACCTTCCAATAGGGTTGCAGAAACACTAGGGCTGAGTGATCCATATGTCACCCCAACCAATTAGAGTCATAGTCAAGTGACTTTCCTAATCGTTAACTAAAAAGAAGTCTCTGGAGGAAAAAAGTAAGTCCCTCCTTGAGGACCTTATTCAAATCTGGATGGACGGCAAAGGAGCAATGCAAGAGCCTATGAGCACAGAGACTCATGTAAGCTGAACAAAGGTAATGGTATCAAGAAAGTCAGTAAGCCAGGAGCAAGGGCACCAGAGGTGGGTTCAAGCCCACACTGCCCTTGACTTCAGGGAACTTCAAAAGAAAGCATCAGATCACTGATGTTGACAGGGTTGTCACAAACAGGGCATTAAAAACATATATATGTAAGCTGAAATACTGAGAAGCAGAAATAACTAAGGTTGTTTATTTCCCAAGTATGTGGTTCAAAATTCTAGCCAAGACTTGTTTAGAAGGTAAACCACAAGCAATTTTCACAATTAGAGCTTCCTTTGTTCCAAATCTGCTCCATCCATTTGATCATATTGCTGTTTCTTGGCTTAACTAAAATTATTTTTATCTTTGAACTTCAATGTACCTATCTGCATATGTGGAAATGTTTGCTGATCTCCTTAATTCCTTGCACTCATTAGTATTCCTTTTCTTGTTCTGTGTTATATATAATGACATTGCAAACCACTCCTGGGCCATCACCAATATTTACCAAGACTGAAAATATTAATCACAGGTATCTTCCGAATCAAAGCAACCAACGCTGTAGTAATTGGTTTTAAGATATAAATAAGACAGAAGGGCCATGGCCAGAAAGAATAAATAGCTCACCAAATTCCCCTGTGCATAGTACGTACGTTCCACTTATTGAATAACAGACTCTCTCTTGCCTCTACTGTCTTCAGCATTCAAACGAGGTTTCTAAGCAGAGGGAGCCTACTAAACAAGATAATCAGGTCTTAGGTTTAAAGATAACCTAAATCCTTCACATTCTTCTGGCAGACATTAGCAGGGGACTCAGTAATAACTGCCAACTTTGGAAAGCCTGCCACAGGGAGATGAGTCTAAATTGCTTTGTTAAAATAACCCAAACTTCTGTCTCAAAATATCCACATTGCTCTATTGTAAGAGGAGAAAATTTGAAACGTGGTGAAGAAAGGGAAAGATTTACCACATTTACCTACTCTTATCATGTTCTGTTAGTAAGGTGACAATAAGCCCTGATTCTTCTGGTACAGTTCTATTTTCTGCCTGTTGTCCCTGTGCAATTACTAATTGTAGTGTCCCCTTTCATTCTCAAAAATGTTGCAATTTAGATAATAAATTATATGGTTATCCTGTGTGTTCAGTAGCAAGTACTATGCTCATGATGGATCCACAGATAGACAGAGAAAGAGAGAGAGAGAAAGATATTTTTCTCTATTCCACCATTCTCCATTCCACAGAGGCTAATCTGTATCACCTGTATTATTGTGTCCCTTCTGAGTGATTTTGGCCACTCAGAGGCACTAGCAGGAAATACGAGGGTGGGAATAAAGAAAAGTAGTCAGGATATTTATTCCCTGATCTCACTCCCTGCCTGGCTATGGTCTAGCTGGTATGGTCCCTCTACTAAAGACCACAGCTCCAAATGGCTCTTTTGTACAAGCACAGTCCTATATCTGGCTGAACCCTTCACTCCCATTGCTTCTTCAGATCTAGACTTAGCAATGATTCTGTTGCTAGCCCTACAATGCTTCATAATACCTTGTAGATGTCCTTTAACCTTGTCCATACCTTTGTAGAGTAGTTTCTTTCCTCAATTTCCCATTTGAGTGTTCCCTATGTTTCCTGCCTAGAAGCTGACTAAGGGAATTTTTTTTTTTACTTCATCTACACAGAAATCCTATGTATTAGAAAGCATACCCATTTTACTTGCGAAAAAATTAAGGTACAGAAAAGCTACTTTATTTTTCCAGCTAGATAGAAGAGATTCAAATCTGGGTGCCCCGGACTCTGAAATCTGTGGGTTATCCTCCCATATCAAGCTAGTCAATCTACAGACTCCCTTCCTATATTAGATAATGACGGACACAATAAGCTCTAAAATTCCAGTGATATATGAACATATATTTATTCAACAAATACTTTTGAGCAAGTGACCAGTATGAATTAGGTAATGTGCTCATTAGGAAAAGCACTAGAGGAGGTCAAAACAAAAGCCATGGAAAACAAAGGTACCTTGAACATTAACTGATATCAGGTTTAAATGGGACAATACAGCAGTCAGGAGCATCTTTAGAAGGATGTGCCTGGGAGCAATGATCCGGTTCTGTAACACTTATTGACTACCTTCTGATAAATGGAAATCCTGATTCTTAATTGCGTCCTAACAAGGAAAATTTATCTGCAATCTCAAAATCAGTCTCTCAATAAGACTGTCAGATGATAAACTGGGTAACAACAGGACCCATGCTTCCCCTTTTCTATCATGGGCTCCCCCTCCGTTTTAAGGATGACTAAGTCTTGATGAGTGCCAAAGTCTCAAAGGTAAAAGAAGATAAATCCATTTATCTCATTTGAATACAACACGTTAAGTTCCAATATCACTTACTATCATCTCTTTTGCCTGCTGAGCCCAGATCAGTTCAAGGACCTGTGACCCTTTCTTTCCTTAACTATATTTCCCAGTCCTGTTGAGAAAGTTTGGATTTGAGAAATTTGCAGATTGGTTTGGACTAAGGAGAGGAGGATGTGAAAAATAAAAGCAGAAGCAGCAACCTAAGATACTATGCTAATTGGAAAACATGACAACCACATTTACCAAGATTCATTCTATAGTATATTAAATAATAGGAGAGAACAAATTTATTGAAAATGTTGAGTTAACCATAAGATATGTAAAGGAATTTATGATGTATAACAAATCAGTTCCATGACTTACATTAGTGCTATTTTTAAAGTTTACATTTCTATTTATCAAGTTTCTGAATAATGAGTTTTACCCACATTGAGAATATCAAGTCCCAGGGCATCCGTCAGCTAATTTTGAAGATATCCTTTTATACATAGAGCTCTGCAAAGTAAGCAGGGGTCCCTGTCCAAGATGCCAGGGAGAAGCAGGTCACAATGCACATTTCATAATAAGTACATTTATTAAAATATCCACATTCATTTTCAAATACGGAAGCTTTAAATTTCCTGACATAAACAGGATAGAGCAAGACTCTCTTTACTTACTTTTTTGACATCAAGTTAACTATGCATACGCTTGTACCATATGAGAAAAACAGAACGACACAGCCCGATGGTTCTGATTTCAAAGACGAAGAGAAATGAAACTACATTTATTTGTGTGAAGTCTGACCAATAGACTTAGTTCCAGAAAGAAATATTTTTCAGAATATGTCAGAAGAGGGCTAACTTTATCAATAATAATGATTCTAGCTGATACTGAACATTTACCATGTACCACCTCATGTGCAAATATCACCATATTTCTCCTCAAAAATCTCATCAAAATTATTATATCAATTTCACAAATGAAAAAAAAAAGGATGGTCAGTGCAGTTATTTCACTTGCCCAGGATCACTTTACTCCTAAGTAGCAATACCAGTATTTAAACCCATTCCCCTCTGATTCGGTGTCCATGCATTTTGAGGGAAACGCTCAGACACATAAATTTGACAGAAAGAACCATATTTCTATGGTTAGAAAAATGAGGCTAAAATTATGTTTCAATATAACATTGTAGCATAGTTTTAAGTCAAAGAAGGGAGCTCTTTTGGAGAATGCGAGTCCTTTATTTAGAACTTCCTAAACTATACCATACTGGCAGTGATTTACTTTGTCTTTACGAAAAATCTATCTTATCAAATTCTTGCCCACTTTTTTTGGTTAAAACAACTTCTTGGGCTTCCCTGGTGGCGCAGTGGTTGAGAGTCCGCCTGCCGATGCAGGCGGACGCGGGTTCGTGCCCCGGTCTGGTAAGATCCCACATGCCGCAGAGCGGCTGGGCCCGTGAGCCATGGCCGCTGAGCCGGCGCGTCCAGAGCCTGTGCTCTGCAACGGGAGAGGCCACAACAGTGAGAGGCTCGCGGACCGCAAAAAAAAACCCAACAACAACAAAAAAACAACTTCTTATAGGCAGAAAAATTAGCATAATTTGTTCACCATAACATGTAAGCCAGAATAAAATGCAGCATTCTCAGTCACAAATACAATAGTGACATGAATGACATCAGTTCAAGTTTATCATAAAATTAAGCTGATTTGAAGGAACCTAGTTCGAGTTGCATTCTCCTAACACAGCATTTTTAATATTATCCTCTTCCCTAATTTGACAAGATTAGCATTAAAAGCAGGTGAAAACATGTCACTAGTCCCTTTGTCTTTAACATATTCATGGTGCTAACCATCTTTGGTTTTTCACTTACTTATCAGAGCAGGAAAACAATTCTCATATGCACAATTGTATAAAGAAACTAAGATTTTCTGTGTGCAGATGACCTTCTGTTCTGTCAGACCTCTCCATCGGTCCTCCAACACAGTCAGGCACTTTCCAATATTATTTTCCCAAAGGTCATATTCAAGTGTAACAAATCCACCTGACATTTTCTACATTATTTGCATGTAATTTGCTTATGCCTAAACGGACTATGATTTTGAAGAGTACAAATCTAATTTAAATTTTCCTGAACTACCACAATGAAATGATAACTGTGCTTTTTGAATTTTGACAGCAGTACAGAATTTTCATTAAATGTAAGTAGAAAACACCGAACACTTAAGGAATGGAATATATTCTAAGTGCAAACTAGAAGCAGGAAGCTTGTAGGTATAAAATATCAGGCACATTTGTTAAACTTAAGGTCATACCTAACAAGGAGCTTTAGAAATGCAAAGAAAAAAAATGACTCTTTTTGATTGGGTAGGAAGAGGGTAAAGAGTACCTTATTTATTTTAAGGAGCCAGGAATGTCCCTCTACCTCAAACATAACCAATTAGAAAATAACTCCTTTGGGTAACATAAGCTGTTAAAAGCAAACAAGCATTTTAAAGGAAACCCACTGAGAGATATCAGTTTATTAAACCTTTGTGTGAATGAGTTTAAGAGAACATTATCTAAGAACAGGTTTTGAAGGGAACAGGTAGAAACTGCTCCTGAGAGAAAAGTGAAGGCCACTAGCAAGAAAGGGAAGGGAGGAGAAGACAAGGCTAAGAAATGAGAAGATAAAGTTCTTCTACTTCCAGTTCTGCCCAGAACCAGTCCAAAATACACCTAATGCAGGTAGACAAAATAGCACAGTGAATTGGAGTTATTTAAAACTCACATTTCTGATTACCCATTCTCCAAACCCACATGTTATTTTTGTTGGAAGATATTTAAACAATTAGCAAAGCAAACACAACCCGTGGAAGATTCTAAATGTCACCAAAGCAGCAAAATTAATAGATTTAAAAGAGGTAAGCAAAATCGTTGCCAGGGGAATAGGATAAATAGCATAGGAAACTGGACAGTGGAGAAAATTATTTGGAATTTTCTTTTCACAGTGACAGAAACTGGTTTTCAAATATAATTAATGATTAGGTCTGGTTTGTTCTTTAAAGTACAGCTTCTTCAAACATATACAATCTCTTCTTGCAGTTACAGATCTGTAAGTCTGCCAGGGTTGTTAGGAAGAAAACAATGAAGCTCTAAACATCTAGAATCTCTAGTACTTAGTACCAGGAGACCTAGATTTTTCTCTTTTATTCCAAGCAACAGTCCTTTCTTCCAACCTATACACCATCTTGAAACAGACTGAAAGGGATAAGATTATGAATTAATAAAATCAGAGTATGGCCTGAGAGAAAACAGTCAAGAAAATAAAAAGACTGAACCTAACCTTTAGCATCCCAGTATCACATATCAGAGGCCAAATTTCAAAGCCAGGATACCAGTCAAATGTCTTCCTGAAAATAAGCCCTGGTGTGACGAAACATATACAGACTATTGTGGTAATCACAGCTAACAGCAAAGGTGCCTCGTAGGCAGAAATAAGAAATTAACAAGCCCAGAAATGTCCTGATCTGTAGAAAATTGCTACCCATAAGCCTCACTACAGGTGCTACGAATTACAAATCCAACCCATCTTTTCAGCTCATTTCCCAGTGACCTCCTTCGCATGTCCTGCACACAAAGCTAAATTATTCACTGTTCTCTAAATATGATCCAGTTCCTTCACTCTCTGTGCCTGAAATGCTGTTCCCCAACAAATTTCTAATTCCAAATCCTACCTGAACTTCAGGATGCAAATCACCTGCCATCTCCATAAATATGAATAACACCAGATTTAGACAGATCTCTTGTCTGAATTATTATGATAATCATCATTTTCTAACATATTGTTTCTACTTTTTTGGACATTGTATTTTTCTCTACTAATCTCTAAATTCCTTGGGAATAGACTTTCATAGTAAATATCCCAATGTCTTGAATATAATTTGTGTTAATAAATATTTGTTAAATGAATGAATGACTAGTTAGGATGGTATATAAAATGAAAATAGATTAGGGACCTAGGAAAAAACAAGTTTTCTTTTTCTTTAATTAAAAGAGCTTTAAGGATTTAGGGAATATAAATTCTAAGTTACAATGACAAATAAAATAGAATATTAGATCTTGGGAAACTTTGGAGATTTAACCCTGTTCCTTTCTGTGTCAGTAACTGAGTGAGGGGTAGTGCCCGGATTTCTTGAAGTGAAATCAAGGGCTCTTTTTGCTGCAAGCTGCCTCATGGTAAATCCATCTTCTCTGATGTCTGAAAATACTCAACATCACATTCAAATGACTTGAAATATAAAAAGGTTAATAGTGTGTGCATTCCTTTAAATGGCATATTTTGTGTTACATTTCTGAAGAGGCATCACTCATCCTTTATAAAATGCTACAATGATTTCTTCTGACTACTGGTCAATACTTCTATTTATTCATGCCCAGAGTCTACTCAGTGTGTACTCATTTCCACTAAGCACTGAGGGCATGAGATTATTTTCAATTTTGTATATGTGTGTTGATCTCACTTATGCTTATTGCAAGTGATAGTTTTGTTTTTTGTTTGTTTGTTTATAATGGTCTAAGAGTAGAAGAGGAAAGTCTTACCTTTTATTTTTATGATATTTATATAGACCAAAGAAATTTGGTAAAGTGAAGGTAATCTCTTGCAATCATTCCAGAGACTTCATTAAACATTAAAATACAATCATTGAATTATTTTGTTTGTACTGTAAAGAATTCCCAGATGAGTGTGCCCCAAATCCAGTTGTGTATCAGAATCTTTTAGAATGCCTTTTGAAAACACAGATTTCTGATCTGGACCAAAGACCTACAAAGCCAGAATGTATCTCTTAACCACTACCCTGGGAATCTGATCCCAAGGAGCTTCTAATGCATAATTTGGTTAGGGAATTACTACTCCAAAAACCTGTGCCCCTTGTAGACGTTTGAATTCCTGAATTCTCCTCCAAACTGCATACCCACTCAGATTTTGCTCTTCTTGCACCAGCCACATTAGCTTGGAGCTATTCATTCTCACATCCCCACCCAAAGTATTCTAGGGGATTTTTTATGTCCCTGTGTTTGGATTAGACTCTGGCCTCTGATTCTCCCCAGGACCCTGAGAAACCACATTCCATCGTCATTACTTGCTCTGACCCTTGCGTGCCCTTTCAATGACCCAGTCTCACCCAGGTATACCACCTCTACCCCCAGGACTCTTCCAGACCACTCTTCTGCTAGCCTGCTCACCCATCACTTCTACTCTTCTCCTGTTTCTTTCCTCTCCTGCCTCTCCCGTCAAGCTCCCATAGTAGAGGGAGACTTAGCAAAAGTGGGCTACACAGGCGATATCTCCAAACCATCTAGGATCCAGCCTGACAAGGTGCTAATGTTTCTCAAGGATTGTGACTTCCCTTTAATAACAATTATAAAATTCTTAATGTAGTAAAAAAAAAAAAAAATTAAGACTGCATGTTTCCATACGTTTTATTTATTTTTTAACATCTTTATTGGAGTATAATTGCTTCACAATGGTGTGTTAGTTTCTTCTGTATAACAAAGTGAATCAGCTATACATATATCCCCATATCTCCTCCCTCTTGCATCTCCCTCCCACCCTCCCTACCCCACCCCTCTAGGTGGTCACAAAGCACTGAGCTGATCTCCCTGTGCTATGTGGCTGCTTCCCACTAGCTATCTGTTTTACATTTGGTAGTGTATATAAATCCATGTGACTCTCTCACTTCATCCCAGCTTACCCTTCCCCCTCCCTGTGTCCTCAAGTCCATTCTCTACGTCTGCGTCTTGATTCTTGTCCTGCCTCTAGGTTCTTCAGAACCATTTTTTTTTCTTTTTTTTATGTTCCATATATATGTGTTACCATATGGTATTTGTTTTTCTCTTTCTGACTTACTTCACTCTATCACAGACTCTAGGTCCACCCACCTCACTACAAATAACTCAATTTCATTTCTTTTTATGGCTGAGTATTATTCTATTATATATATGTGCCACATCTTCTTTATCCACTCATCCCATGATGGACACTTAGGTTGCTTCCATCTCCTGGCTATTGTAAATAGAGCTGCAATGAACATTTTGGTACATGACTCTTTTTGAATTATGGTTTTCTCAGGGTATATGCCCAGCAATAGGTTTGCTGTGTCATCCATACATTTTATATTATGAAATCAAAATCCTTAGACTTGGTAGTTCACACTGAAGAAATGCCTCCCCTCATGTAATTGCCCTCCACAAGCCATATCTCTCCCAGAAGACCTGTGACCTTACTATCTAGTCATGGATACCCACGGTCTGCTGATCCAGTAGAGGTTAGGACAGTGGCACTGTCTGACCTAATGAGCTTTCCCCACTCTGAGCAGTTTTATTAAATTATATATTAAAGCATATATCTTACATATGTATTATAATAAATATGAGGTCCCTTGGGTCTCTGGGAAGCTAAAGAAATTGCATTAGTGGGAAAATTGTCTCAAAATATTACTTAACTTTCACTGGAAAAAAACATAAATCAATTCCAGTTGAAAATTAGTATTTCTGCATTGTATATCACCTTGATTAGAAAATAAGTACAGGAGTACCTCATTTTATTATGCTTTGCTTTATTGCACTTCACAGATACTGGGTTTTTTTACAAATTGAAGGTTTGTGTCAACCCTGCACTGAGCAAGTCTTTTGGCACCATTTTTCCAACAACATTTGCTCACTTCACGTCTCTGTCACATTTTGGTAATTCTCATATTTCAAACTTTCTCATTAATATTATATCTGTTATGGTGACCTCTGATCAGTGATCTTTGATGTTACTATTGTAATTGTTTTGGGGCGCCACGAACCATGCCCATGCAAGATGGTGAACTTAATTAATAAATGTTGTGTGTGTTCTGACTGCTCCACCGGCTGGCCATTCCCCAGACTCTCTCCCTGTCCTCGGGCCTCCCTAGTCCCTGAGACACAACAATACTGAAATTAGGCCAATTAATAACCCTCCAACGGCCTCTAAGTGTTCAAGTGAAAGGAAGAGTCACATGTCTCTCTTTAAATCAAAAGCTAAAAATGACTAATCTTAGCCAGGAAGGCATATCAAAAGCTAAGATAGAGCAAAAGCTGGACCTCTTGTGCCAAAGATGTGAGTGCAAAGGAAAAGTTCTTGAGGGAAATTAAAAGTGCAACTCCAGTGAACACACAAATAATAAGAAAGCAAAACAACTTTACTGCTGATATGGAGAAAGTTTTTTAGTAGTCTGGTTAGAAGATGAAACCCGCCACAATGTTCCCTTAAGCCAAAGCCTAGTCCAGAGCAAGGCCCTAACCCTCTTCAATTGTATGAAGGCTGAGAGACATGAGGAATCTGCAGAAGAAAAGTTTTAAGCTAGCAAAGGTTGGTTCATGCTGTTGAAGGAAGAAGTCATCTCTAGAACATAAATGTACAAGATGAAGCAGCAAGTGCGAATGCAGAAGCTACAAAAAATTATACAGAAGATCTAGCTAAGATAATGAATGAAGGCGGCTACTGTAAACAACAGGCTTTCAATGCAGATGTTGAAAGAAGATGTAATCTAGGACTTTCATAGCTAGAGAGGAGAAGTCAATGCCTGCCTTTAAAGCTTCAAAAGACAGGTTGACTCTCTTGTTAGGGGCTAATACAGCTGCTGACTTTAAGTTGAAGCCATTGCTCATTTACCATTCTGAAAGTCCTAGGGCCCTTAAGAATTATGCTAAATCTACTCTTCCTCCTCTATACATGGAAAAACAAAGCCTGGATGACAGCACATCTGTTTACAACATTGTTTACTGGATATATTAAGCCCACTGTTGAGACCTACTGCTCAGAAAAAAATATTTCTTTCAAAGTATTACTGCTCATTGACAATGCACCTGGTCACCCACGAGCTCTGATGGAGATGCACAATAAGATTAATGTTGTTTTCATGCCTGCAGACACAACATCCATTCTGCAGCTCATGGATCAAGGAGTAATTTCGACTTTCAAGTCTTATTATTTAAGAAATATATTTGGTAAGGCTGTAGCTGCCATAGATAGTGATTCTTCTGATAGATCTGGGCAAAGTAAATTAATAACCTTCTGGAAAGGATTCACCATTCTAGATGCCATTAAGAACATCCATGATTCATGAAAAGAGATCAAAATATCACCATTAACAGGAGTTTAGAAGAAGTTGATTCCATGGATGACTTTGAGGGGTTCAAGACTTCAGTGGAGGGAATAACTGCAGATGTGGCAGAAATAGCAAGAGAACTAGAATTAGAAGTGGAGCCTGAAGATGTGACTGAATTGCTTCAATCTCATAATAAAATCGAAGGGCTAAGGAGTTGATTCTTATGGATGAGCAAAGAGAATGGTTTCTTGAGATAGAATCTAGTCCTGGTGAAGATGCTATGAAGATTATTAAAATGGCAACAAAGGATTTAGAATAGTACATAAACTAAAGCAGAAGCAGGGTTTGAGAGGACTGACTTCAAATTTGAAAAAAGTTCTACTGTGGGTAGATGCTATCAAACAGCAATGCATGCTACAGAGAAACTGTTCGTGAAAGGAAGTCAATCAATGCATCAAACTCATTATTGTCTTGTTTTAAGAAATCGTCACAGCCACCCTAAAATTCAGCAACCACCACCCTGATCAGTCAGCAGCATCAACAACAAGGCAAGACTCTCCACCAGCAAAAAGATGATAACTCACTGAAGGCTCAGATGATGATTAAAATTTTTTAGCAATTAAGTATTTTTTAGTTAAGGTATGTACACTGTTTTTTTAGACATATGTTATTGCACACTTAACAGACTATAGTCTAGTTTAAACTCAACTTTTATATGCAGTGGAAAACCAAACATTTCATGTGACTCACTTTATTGAGATATTCACTTTATTGCAGTGATCTGGAACCAAACCTGCAATATCTCTGATTTATACCTATACTTATTCACGAATGGTGATATGATATGATAGAAAGATCTCAAAGCTAAAAGTAAAAGGGCTGCTTTTTATTATTATTATAACTCTGAAACTAAGTGACTTTGAAAGGCCACTTAATTCTCTCACAAATATCTATTTATTTAACTACCTAATATGTGATATAATAAAAATATATGTACAGTGTCCCTCGGTATTCAAGAGGGACTGGTTCCAGGACCCATTGAAGATTCCAAAATCTGAGGATGCTCAAGTCTCACTGTCAGCCCAGCCTCCTCAGGTTCCACATCTGGGGCTTCAACACTGCCAACCTTAATCATAGTACACAATTCAAGAATGTGGAATCTGAAGATACGGAGGCCTGGCTATATTTGTTCTTCATCCCTGGTTCCTGGCACAGAACTCCTCATGTAATACAATAAATTAATATTTGGTTTTTTGTCCAGATTACTGCCACAGAGCTTCTAGGACCCTTAGAATTTCCTGAGTGATAGAAGGTTAGTGGTGTCTTTTATTATTTACAGCAAGTCCTTATTAATTGTACTTGAGTTTATGTTAAGGAAGTGACTCCCGGAGGATGGGAGCTGGTTACCAGAAAAACCAACAATGTGCATGTGCTTCCAGGGTTAGAACTTTCAGCTCCACCTCCCAGACTTCCCAGGAGGAAAGAGGGGTTAGAGACAGAGTTCAATCACCAATGGTCAATGATTTAATAGATTATTCTTGTGTAATGGAATCTCCATAAAAACTTCACATGAAGGGGTTGGGAGAGCTATCAGGCTGTTAAACACACGGAGGTGCTGGGAGAGGGCATGGAAGCTCAGCAGCCCTTCCCCACTCCTTGTCTTATGCTTCCCTTCCGTTTGGCAGTTCCTGAATTATATCCTTTTTAGTAAAACTGGTCATAGTAAGTAAAGTATTTTCCTGAGTTCTGTCAACCATTCTAGCAAATAATTGAACCTAAGGAGGGGACTGTGGGAATCCCAATTCATTTTCTGTTGATCAGAAGTACAGGTGACAATCCTGGGGGCTGTGGCTGGCATCTGAAGTGGGGCTTGAGATGTTCAGGGACTTGAGTCCCTGAAGGGTCTCAAGTCTTGAAGGACTGAGCCCTGAACAATGCAGAGTCTTCACTAACTCCAGGTAGTTAGTGTCAGAATTGCAATGTGTGAAAAACCTACACATTCAGTGTCAAAAGTGTTGAGTACGGAAAAAGCTTTTCTTTAACTGATATAAAGGAAATGGACAGGGGTAGCAAAATCTATGAAAAGAGTACTGGACGCTAGTATCAGCTCTATCACTAACCAGCTGTCTGACTTTGAGCAAATCACTTTACCTCTCTGAACCTCAGCTTGCTCATCTATAAAATAAGGGATCGAATTAGATATTCTCTTAATTCTCTATTCTGTCCTAGTTGAAGTATTCAGAAGGTTTCTGATAGCTTCGGATCACAGCAATCCTTTTCTAGCACTAACATTCTGTTAATAGAAATTTCCCTCATGGATTATGAGGGAGCTGTTTTAGCACTTCTTTTCTTATAAAAGATGCTGATAGCAGGTACTTTCAACTGAAGCTACCTCATTAGCAGTGGCAGCTCCAGGTGTTAACTTCATATCAATAACTCTTACAATGATCTCTTGTATTATGAGAATTCTCTCCTTTGATTATTGCATGATGATGCTACAGTTTTCCTCAGTCACTACCAAGTCTCTTGACAAAGTACTTCATTTTCTGAAACATATCTACACCATCTTCCTAATTCTACCAGGAACATATTTTGTTTTCATTTTGTTTGCAGATGCTTTCCTGTCATCAAATGCATTTTACCTGAGCATGTGTGTATGCTACCTAGCATTTATACTTGAATCACTTGGGGAAATAATCTATAAGCCATGAGATTTGTTTTGCTCATTGAAATCTGCAATCTTAAAGTGTATGGCTTGAAGGAACAGACTCCCTACCTTTATAACTTTAGCTGCGGCTAACTGTTCATCTGATGTCACACAGGCCCTGCATTTTCCACACTCTATGCTTTCTGCACTTGCTATTTCTTCCATCTGAAACAAACACCCTCTCTCCTCCCTTCATCACCAGTGCACTATTACCACCTTTAATGCATCGCCATATCCCCAAGGCCTGTTATAACACCTTATGCACAAAATATTTGAAATGAATTTAACTTCTTTTGTACAGTTACCAAGATAGGCAAACCCATAAGTGGCACTGAATGAAAGGTTTCTCATGTTGGTGGTAGTAACCACACCATGAATGAATACAACCCCATGTCTGAAGAAATAATATATTTTCAAACATCTGATTTAGATTAAATCTTAATGAAAAGGATGAAACAAATAGACCTGGATGATATGTCCACCAAAAAACAATCCTTCACCCAATTCAGACACATCTGATCAAATATATATTAATCTTAACCAAAGGACTTTCAACTCATACCAAAAATAATAACAAAAATTAGTTTATGACAAACACAAATTAAGAGAGAAAATTGAAAATAAGATTTGAACAATTCTTCTGTGACTGGAGTGCCCCTTCTTTATTTTACCTGATAATTTATCAATTAAACATATTAAACTGATTAAGATAAAATCCTGGCCAATATGTAAGACATACATAAATAAAATGCAGGTCCTATTTCATAAAGATTTCTAGTACCTCAGCACCTTGAGAATATATTTGTCTAGTCCACCAAGCCAAAAATTGCAGTGAATTACATTTAAATGTAAATATTTCTAAAAGTGTTAGGGAACACTGAAATATCATGGTAAGTTAAGTAAAGCAAAGATAAACCTAGGAAGGTGAATAAAAATAAAGGGAGGAAAGGGCTGAGAATAAAACAGATGTTAGTACTAGAGCCCCAAGCAATTCTGCTATGGGACCACTTTAAATAAGCAAAATTACAACAATAAGAGAAAATCATTTATTTTATTATGAGTAGTTCACGTCCAGACCACCAACCTAGAGGCAATGGTGACAGCCTGAAGTTGCAAATTGCAGAAGCAGCAATTAGTACAAGATGACCCATTACCCAGCAGGAGGCCCCACAGGATCTACTGGGAGTCTATGATTTGGCTGAGAACCGTGGAGTGAGAGAAGTAAGAGATGGGATCCAGAAGAGAGGGTTGCTCCTGAACACTAGCAGTGCTGCCCATTGGTGCAAGCATCTCCAATGCAGCCTTCAGGAAACAACAACCAGAGAAAGTTAAAATGTAACTGGAGAAAACCTATACTGTAGATGCAGAAACTGTATATGAGAAACTCCCACAGACTTCCAGAGATATTCTGGAATTGAGGACGGTGCGTCAGAGAGGCTAAAGGGTAAAGTCCAAGGTCCTAGGCAGAAAACAAGAAATGGAAAAACATCCCTACTCTGGGGAGAGATGTAAACTTATATATTGGCAGTTAGACTGAGCACCAAGTGGTGGGGTATACTGAGCCTTCGGACTGCCAGCATAACCTTCTTTTGTACGCATAAACCTGGTGAGTCCTTTGACCCCTGGGCTACTAAATAATAGTACTAGAAATCTAAGAAACTTAGGAAATCACTTTCTCTAGAAAGTGCTTGAAATAAGGATGAATTTCTTCCTCTTGTTCAACAGATTATCTTAGAAATTTCCTCCAGCTCCTTCACACTTTAACTCATTCTATATCTATTACACACTAATTCCTTGGCCAACTGTATGGCACCATAATCTAATCATATTGATTACATAACATGTTGAATTGAGTGCACATTTTCCCAATTCTTTTTATATGAGTAAGCTTTATATGAATAAGTTTCAAATAAGCCTTGATTAATTTATAGTCTGCAAATGCATGGTTTTATTATCAATAAAAAATCTCATTTTCATAGCTAAATCTATCTTTGGTTTTCTTGTTCTAAATTAAATATATTTGAGTTTACTTTAAATTTGAGGTCTTGTTTCTTTGGAAACCAAGGATGGGCAGAAAGGTTCATCTCTTCCCTTTTCCATTTCACAATTATGAGATGGGCTCCATATGGCTTGGAGTTTTTGTCAGATTTCACATTCTAATACCTTGATCATCTGGTTTTGTGCTATCATAGTTCTTTTCCTCTCTAGGGAACTTCATGTCTGTTGCTTGCATCTGTCCCCTGATTTTCCCTGTAAATGTCTTAGCAAATAATTTATTTAATTCCTACTGTTCCTATTAACAAATTAGCACTTTCTCTTTGGTCCGTAATTTCTTAAATGAACTTCTAAATATCTTTCCGTTAAAAATCTATACAGTTTCTATATGCATACTCCGATAACTTTTTACTTAAATGGAATCCAACTGATACACATACTCACTAAAGAATCAAGAATTCTTACATCATAACTTTAGGAAATTCTGCCGTTATCAATCTGGTTAAATGTAGCATGGGGGATTTCTGCAAAAATTGCCCTTCATAATTGTTCTCTTAGTTTCTTTAGGTCTCAATACCAGATTAGGAAGAATAAAGTACATCTATAAACCTACTGCTCTCTGTTGTCAAGAGAACTCTGATCTCTCAGACAGGACACCACAGATGGCTATGTTTTAACCTGTAGCACTAATTCAGAGACTACAACTTAAATGAGGTTCTTGAAATGAACAAAATACAGACATCCAATATTTGCTCAAGAATATAAATAAACAGGGTTAGTTTTTCTGCACTGGCCCATATACTTTAGAATGACAAGTAAATTTACATTTGGTTCAGAATCTTTTCTCCCCCTTAATGACTTTAGTTGGCTTTTTCTAGTTCTTGATAAATAATAAGATTTGAAACAACAGAGTATAACACTACAGGTCTCATCCCTAAGTTTTCTTCTGGCCTTAAATTCCCATATCATGAAGTATCACATTTATTTAAATAAGTATTTTACCCATTTAAGCAATTAACCAATATGTCATAAACACTGGGAATTATACAGATACAGCCAAGCTCTATATAAATCAATAAGCAACCCTTGAAATGTTGAGTCGTGGGCTATCACTTCTTTTCTTTTCTAGTAATGTAAATGTATATATTCAGCATTTTCTCTATAATATCCATGTGTTTCCCTGTACTTAGACTTTGCTAGGCAAAGCAATACTTTAAAGAAATGTATTCCAATAATATACAAACAAAAGGACCTTTTTATCCAAAAGGTCTTTTCTAACATTTTTTTCCTTACTAATATAAAAAATCACAATTTTATAGGTAAGGACTGATTTGGGGCTCTCAGGAGGATCATTATGCAAATGACTTCAGTTTTTGGCTGCTCACTTTAGCTCACACAACCCAACTAAGGTACAGAGCTCCAGAACTCTATCTTTTGCTCTGAAAGAATACCTTGAACAAAACTTAAACAGTGCTTTTAAGCTAGTTCCATTATAGCACGTAACAGGTGCCTAGGATAACACACATCTTAAGAATAGGAAGGCATAATTCCTTCTGGTTATTCAATCTATAATACTCTTTTTTTAAGGCTGTCTACAAACTATAGTAGCAACTCTTTTGAAATGTTAATACCTAATAAAACTTTACACATTTTTTAAACTAAGACATCTGTAGCACTGACCACAGTAGTTAAATTGTTTAGAAAACCATCTAAGACTGTGCCTGCAATTCTAGATCTTAGCCCTACAGCTTGGATAGTTTACACACGGCCAAGCAGCATAGAAAACTTCTGAGAATTAGTTGTGGATGGAAGCAAGGGTGGGAGGCAATGAGTGAAAAAAGAGAGACTAAATGGAAATGTGTGTCTTTGACTAGGGTTGAATTGACTAATTTATTGGAAGCCATTTAAAACTTACAACTGGCCTTTACAATACCTGAAAGAGATCCATGGTTGTCTATACAAGACCTTCATATCTTTGTATATGTTACCCTTTTCGGGGAATATACCATTACCGTAACCTTCCTTTACTTGGTTAACCCATACTCATACTGTAGGAGGCTCTACAGATAACCCAATACTCCACCTGTCCAAGCTGTTCCCTTAGCATCCTGTACTCATCACACTGAATTGAAGTTTTCCATTAATTCTGCAGTGATCAGTGACCAATGCATAAGCAGAGGCTGTGTCCTCTATCTCTAAAATCTCAGGACCTGGCCCAGTTCCTGGCACACTGTAAATGCTCATTACCTGATTGCTGAATGAATCCTTTCCCTTTAGGAAAGGAGCAAGGAATGTCAGGAAATTGTAATTGGGAAAAGACAGCTAGTACACTGTATATCAATTCTTGTCTCTAAATAGAAGGGGACCGATAGAACAATTATTTATTAAATAGTTGTTGTATGCCAGGGCATTACATATGACATCTTAAGCATTTTGCATTAAGTATTCTTAATCCCATTTTAGAGATGAAAAAACTTACCAAGATACTAAGTAACATACCCAATTCTACAGTAAATAAATGGAAGAGCTGGAATTTGAATGTTAGGACTCTGACACCAGAGCTCCTATTCTCTTACCTTCACCCGAGACTGGGAAGATTTAGCCTACGCTAGCTTTGTTCTATTTTAGGACTTACCCATGCACACCATGTCCATAAAACCCTGTCAGCAGTGGTAGGAAAAAGTCAGGATTGCTCTGTCACTAAGTTGGCTTAGAAAAAGCACATATTTCATCTGGAGCTGGCTACACTGATAGGGCTTGGCTATAAGATACCCCTTGAAAGACTGGTCTTGGTTTCTAGGTCAATTGTTCCTGATGAGCGTTCGTTCATACCTCATCAGAGTGATGCACGGAACCTCATTAGTGGCATCCCTTCTGTGATAGGCCTCCAGAGAGCATGATTTACTCTTTGGTGCACGCTGCTGGCTGTCAGCATGATTCACCCAAAATTGACAAGAACCTGCTTCATTAACGCAGCTACAATCCCACCTCTCTGTCGCTATGGTCATATATTACCAGTTGGTTACCAGAAGCTGCTGATCAACTTCTCCCGGGCTTCTGCTTTAGTGATGCCCAGAGCCCTGGATTTCTTTAGGGTTAGTTTACTTCCCTTTCTGCCTCCAACCCCCAGACCTTCAGTGGCTCTCCATCTGAACACACCCTTGTATCTTAATAGAGATTGAGTTATAAAAATGAACTTTCTTTTTAAATATGATACATTTTCTGAACATAACAAAATATAGCAAAGATCCGTAGAGTGACATAACAGCAATACTTTCAGGAAATGAAGGCACTTTAGAGAGACAAAGTGACCCAATAAGGAGTCAAGAAATCTCCCACATAGTGTGTGTCTTAAGCAAGCCACAAAAATCTTGCTAATCTTCAGTTTTCTCATCTGTACAATAGAAATATTAAGAAATGCCTTGCAGATTTGCAGCAAGCATTGAATTGAGTGTTTGTGTGTGTGTGTGTGTGTGTGTGTGTGTGTGTGTGTGTGTGTGTGTACCAGGAACTCAGATTAGAGTTGCATCTTATAATAAAATAAAGGTATGATTCATGTTTTCACCACAGATTTATACCTCATTTAAAAGATGAAAAAAATCATCTTTTAAATTTAGGTGCAACCCCAATACTGTATTTTGTTTGCAAATTCAAATAGATGATAGATCCTTACTCTGTCACATGAATGTAGCTTTCCAAACTATAGCTCTCTTTAACTTCTTTATCAGTGAGTAAGGTACTGATAATACTGATCTCCTTATTTTAGCCTCAAATTGTGGCCTTTTCTAGTCTTTTGAAGATATTCAACATTTAATCAGCATTAGCCATAAAATAATTCTGGGAAGGTTACCAAACATAATCATTTCCAAGTAGCACTATCTCCCTGCACCTACTATCACTACTAATGATAATGATAACAGTACTTAATAAATATAAAGCATTTATTCTTTGCCAAGCAGTGTTGTAATCCCTTTGTATTTACTCAGTTAATTACCACACATGCATGCACATACATATAAACTATATTGCACAGAACTGTTATTATCCCAAATTTACACAGGAAAGCATGAAGCACAAAGCAGTTACGCAGCCTCCCCAAGGTAACAGAGCTACTAACTGATGAACCTGGAATACAAACCCTGGTACTCAGCTCCAGGACCTGTACTCTTTTGTTATTGTTGTTTGTCTGATAATACATTTTTTAATTTTTATTTTATTTATTTTTATTGAAGTATAGTTGATTTACAATATTATATTAGTTTCAGGTATGCAACATAGTGATTCAATGTTTTTATAGATTATACTCCATTTAAAGTTATTAAAAACAGAGCCCATACTCTTAACTTCCATGCTACATAGCTTCTCTAACTTGGAAAACAACACGTGCAAAACTACACTTGGCTTTCCTAGATAAACATACAACCTCAATATACACTTCAATTTTTAAGAATATATCCAAAATATTTTTCCAGAGTGGCCTCCAATTTAGGAAGATTACTAGAGGATCTATCATCAAATTATATTTGAAAACTTAATGCTATTGTCAGTATTTATTTAGTTTAAAAGCCTACATCTCAATTGAAACTGTTTATGTTAATAATACTTGCTTCTTTTTATTTTGGGATATCTCTTTCAAATATCTTTTGCTTTTATTTATCATGTATTCCTTTTTTAGAGCCAATTTGTTTCCTTTTATCAGGCTTAAAATAATTATATTCAAATTGGCAGTGGTATTTCAACACGACATACGAAAATAGAACAATAATGCCTAATAATTATTGAGAATTCATTTTGTGTCAGCAACTGTGCTAGGATGTTTTCCAGATATCATCTCATTTTGTACCAGCTTTGAGAGGTAGAGTTTATTTCAGTGTTCTCACATGAGGATATATAACTTGACAAAGGAAATCCTGATGCTAAGTGACGAAGATGCAAACCCAGGTCTGCCTGATGCAAATTCATGTGCTTTTCATTCTGCCACCTTGTCCCTTCCCTTAACAGCACACGGGAGAAAGCAAAGATGCTGGGGCTGGAGAAGGTCATGTGGAAAGAGATAGCAGAGGGGACCATGGGACAAGAAAGGTACAAAATCCTCAAAGTTGGAAAGTGAGAAAAGACCCCTCATGCAACCCACAGCAGTTGGCACATAATGTTGAAACTACTTAGGTCACTTCCATAAAAAAGCTGATACTTGGCTTTGGTTATCACTTTTTATTTCTTCAAAATATAAACCTCTTTTATTAACTGCCTCAACCAGCCTAGCAATTGAGCTGTATAGAGATTAGAAAGCAACTGGACAAGACAATTTAGAATTTCTCTTTTAAGTTCTTTTCTAAAGAGGCAACAGAGTATTTACATTTATTATTTCTTTTATCCTTAAACACTTTCTTCAAAAATAGTGAAAGAATTAAGATTTACCCAATAACTTTATGACAGAGCCAGCACCAGACCCAATTTCTCCGAATAGGAATGTTTTTCTGAACCAAACTTATCTAAGACATTAGAAGTATTCAAAACAAGACCTAGAATGACCTCAGAAATCATCAAAGAATCACTCCTTCACTGCAGAAAAGAGCTTCATTAAGAACTCCAGGAATATAAATAGCCATTCTGTTTTTAAAGGCCTTAATGGGAGGCAATTATATGACCTTCCACAGTCTCTCATTCCAGTGCTCTAAAGTGTTTCTCTCGCTAAAACTGAGGGAAAGCATCAGTAGTTTCATTCTTTCTGGCAAATATAGGAGCGAGAGTCCCTGAAGCCAAACTCTACTGGCAATCAGAAAAGTGCTTTTAGAAAGCTCAGGCACATATCTGTCCAAGAAAGCTTCAATGGCCGAAGACAGCTGGGTGCTTAATATGATAAAATCCTTAGTCAAACATATGGTCTTCTCCACATGATAGTACTTTCCTATAATAACTTTCCCAATTTTTTTCATATAGAAATCAAACTGTTTATTTAAGCAACACAATACAGAAAAACAGTATGTGCTATGTATTTAACATATTTGTACAGAAATATTTTTGCTATTATAATAAGGGATCTAAAATATGCACATCATTTATTAGAGCTGAATGACATGTACCTGTGGAATGCCTGGCTTGACTTTGTCCACAGACCAGGGTAGGGCAATTTTTAAGGGACCTCTTGTTAAAGACCATGATGACAATTCAGGAAGATGGGAACATCACAGATAGGTCAGACTACATCAAAGGTGATATCATCTTGGGTGCACCTAACACACCACATATTGATCGCAAGATTACAAAGCAATCCCAGAGGGATGCACATACGGAAAGATGTTACAGGCCAGAAATCCTTGGAGAACTAGGAACAAAGACACCCCTGTCCCTATCCCCTTATATTGAACAAAAAAACTCTTCTGTGATGCAGGTATTTCAAGAATCAAAAAGTTGTTCAAATTGCTTTTATATTGTTATATGCTGTGTATCAGACCCTGTTTTACCATTGACTTCCATTTCAAAGACTACGTTTTTCTTTAAATGAGGATATTGGGCAGCCTAAAAGTGAAGCAAATAGAATTAATGTTCAATTGAAATAGTGAAAGAAGAATTTAAGTGAGATTAAATGGAAAGGAAAGGAGGAAATAGGAAGGAATTGGTTATGTTGGCAGAAAAGATGAATGAGAAGGAGTTTACATGAGAATCTTTGTGTTGGACAATTCAGACAATGGTTTGTACCATTAAAAGAATCTGGAGGTCACAAAAAGTACTGAATTTGGGTTAGTTAAGTTCAGTCTTATATAAACTTGGGTAAGTTCAATCTGGCTTTAAACACTGGTTTTAGGTAAAAATGTTTAATAAGAAAAGAGGTGATGGAACTTGTGAGAGACTTCAAGACTGAAAACGTAGATTTGGGAAAAGTGAATTTTCCAGAGGAGACTGTTGAGATAAAGCCAAGGATACTCCTCCTCAACAGAGGAGACTCTGTTGAGATAAAGCCAAGGATACTGCCTGAAGTTATTGTACATAACAAAATACTAAACAACCATTAAAAATCATATTTTCAAATAATAAATGAGACCTGTTTTGTGGCCTAGTATATGATCTGTGCTGGAGAATGTTCCCTGTCCACCTGAAATAAATGTGTATTCTGCTGTTTCCTATGAGCTGAGTAAGTTTCCATGCTACAGAGATATGCAAAAAGATTATAATATCTATTAATATTAATATACAATTTCACAATAGTATATATGATTATATATATACTTATATATAGCATAGTGTGTATATATATATATATATATCTCATAGTGTACATGTATAATCCTCTTCTAAAAGGAAATCAAGATTAGGATGAGGGGCTTCAAGAGATGGAAGCTACCTCCATGAACCAAGACCATCAGACACTGGAAACCTGATTATTTCTTTGTATTACAGGATTAGACTCCCTTTAGCTCAGTTAGGTTTGAGAAAGCTAACTTTGGGTCCCCTGGCTGATGAGTCCAGTAACTAATGCACTTCTCATGAATTTCCATAAATTACAATATTAGGTTAACTTTTAATTTTGTGCGGGATACCTTTTGTGTTGGTAACTGAAGAACCTGGAATAAATTGAATACAGGTCTTTTCGCCTCCAAACTGTATGGTATGTGACAGAAGCAGACCTTAGCTATTATTTGTGTATAATGACTTATACAAAAAGCCCACTGTAGATGAAAAAGCCACAGAATTTTTGAGGAAGAAAGGACCTTGGAATTCATCTACATTAGGGCCAGACAAGTAATAATCATGTGAATCAGACAGATTGTTAGGACTAGAGAGAGTATGGGACGCAGGGTGGAATGTCAAGTGTGTGTTCCCTCTAGAGGATTTAAAAAGGAAAACTGTGTGCATTATGCCAAAGGAGAGAGAAGGAAGAATCAGCCAGCAGACACCATGGGGAACACTTCACCTCATTTTTACAAGTAATAATATTTGATACTCATATACATAAGTGACTCCAGGTATATGAAATAACTCCCAGGGCCCAATTTTCTAGCTCCCTGTTCAACCACACCTTTATGACCCTGACCTTGTTGTCAATCATTTGTAAGCAGTCATTCTGTCTCCCAGCACATTGAAATATTACACCCTTATCGGATCAGAGTATTGCACCCACTCCATCCATTCTTTAGCACTTACTGTACTATAACCACTGAACATCCTGAGAAAGAGAAAAACAGGTAACATGGATGGTCTTTAGTAGACACACCTTCACTTGTTTAAAAAGGCATTACCTGTATGGAGGTCCTCAAAATATTAAAAATAAAACTACCACATGATCAAGCAATCCCACTACTGGGGATATATCCTGAGGAAATGAAATCAGTATCTTGAAGAATTTGTTCACAATAGCCAAGACGCAGAAACAACCTAAGTTCGCCAACTGATGAATGAATAAAGAAATGTTGTATAAATATACAATGTAATATAATTCAGCCATAAAAAGGAAGGAAATCCTGTCATTTTTGACAACATGGATGAACCTCGAGGGTATTATGCCAAGTGAAATAAAGCAGACGGAGAAAGACAAATGCTATATGATCTCACTTATGTGTGGAATCTAAAAAAGAACACACAGAACCAGATTGGTGTTTACCAGGGACTGGGGATGGGGGAAATGGGGAGATGTTGGTCAAAGGGTACAAACTTTCAGTTATAAAATGAAAACATTCTGGGGATCTAATATACAGCATGGTGATTATAGTTAATGATACTGTATTTCATACTGAAATTTGTTAAGAGAGTAGATCTTAAGAGTTCTCATCCCCTTCACACACAAAAAGATAACTACGAGAGGTGATGAATGTGTTAATTACCGTGATTATGGTAATCATTCACAATGGTAAGTATATCAAACCATCACATTGACACCTTAAATATATACAATTTTTATTTTTCAATTATACCCTAGTAAAGCTGGAAAATAATGCACAACCTTTTTGTTTCACCTTCCAAGTAGTTAATGATTACACACATTTATGAATATTTAGTTAATAACACTGGCAGTAGTACACATATAGCAAATTATGGCTCTGGATAACACTGCAGTATTAAATAGATTTAAAACAGTAGTCGTGGTTTCGTGGAAAAAGTACTGAACCTAAAGTCAGATACCCATAGTTTAAGCCCTGACTCTGACATTTACTTTCTATCTGACATTAGGCCAAGTAACTTCACTTCCCAGTTTTCTTATTTGCAAAAGCATAACTCAATAATGCCAACCTATGACCCAGAGTTGATGAAGAATTAAAAGCCTTTCCTTCACAAACTTTACAAATATTTCTACATATAGGTGAAATTTTTAATTTTTCACAATTTTCCTTTAAGAAATAAAATCATAATTATGTTTGAAATTGTCCCTGTACACTTTCTCATTCTGGTTAAATAAGCTCATGAATAAGTTTTAGTAACTTAAGCCAGACTCATCTCCAATGACACAACCTGTTTTGACAGTTATAAACTGAATTAAATGACAAGCAATGGCCCGCCTTTCTCATTTATGGGAATCACAGGCATTAACATCATTTACTGTCAGTTACAAGTTTATACAGCAGTGCTGAAGCCAACAGGGAAACAAATACAGACTATGCAGCTCCTCTTGATAGCTCAAAAAATATGTAATATCTCAAAGAATATGCAATACTCATTTTAACTGGAAATACGAGCCAAGGCATAGAGCACTTACAAAGTCATTTTCAATTTCCTGAGCAAGTTTTTGGTAAGAAGCTACCTGAAAAGTCTTTACATTTTTATTTACTTAACGTATGTTATTTAATTTACTATTTTAAGTTAACTGCTTCTTTTTTTGTACGTGGTGTGTACCAGATATCTATAAGTTTTCCTCAGTTTTAAGATGCATAATTCTATGTGTCAGTCATACTTCATAGTTTATTATTTAGAAACATGTACAATGAATTATTTTAATACTATAAAGGACCTACGGCTTCTTATCATTTAGGAAATTTAAAACTTAGCAATATCATTATACTTGAGGAATTTTTTATTTTTATTTATTTATTTATTTATTATTTTTTTTTGCGGTACGCGGGCCTCTCACTGTTGTGGCCTCTCCCGTTGCGGAGCACAGGCTCCGGATGCGCAGGCTCAGCGGCCATGGCTCACGGGCCCAGCCGCTCCGCGGCATGTGGTATCTTCCCGGACCAGGGCACGAACCCGCGTCCCCTGCATCGGCAGGCGGACTCTCAACCACTGCGCCACCAGGGAAGCCCTACTTGAGGAATTTTTATCTCAATTTGGTTATTTCTTTTAGTTGCTACATATTTGGGGTATAATTGAACCAAAGTCATGAATTCCATTTACATTTTGTTTTGCCTTTGTTTTGCAGTGCACTTTTAATGCCCTCCTCTTTATTAATTATTACTCAAGGCAGTTGTTAGATTCAACTAGATTGCATTCTTTTGATACGTCTGGATTTGATGAGTCAAATTGTTATTTAAGAATCAGTAGATGGGGGGCTTCCCTGGTGGCGCAGTGGTTGAGAGTCCGCCTGCTGATGCAGGGGACATGGGTTCGTGCCCCGGTCCGGGAAGATCCCACATGCCGCAGAGCGGCTGGGCCTGTGAGCCATGGCCGCTGAGCCTGCGTGTCGGGAGCCTGTGCTCCGCAACGGGAGAGGCCACAACAGTGAGAGGCCCGCGTATCGAAAAAAAAAAAAAAAAAAAGAATCAGTAGATGCAGGATATTATCACTTTGAGATTGGTGTTACTCCGGATGAAAAAATGACTTTTTATAACCCATCCTCAGTCCCAGCTATTCTCCATCAATATCATTTTGTGTGTTGTAACTTTAAGAGAAGGGTGGGAAAGGGAGGGTGGGAGGGAGACACAAGCAGGAGGAGATATAGGGATATATGTATATGTATAGCTGATTCACTTTGTTATACAGCAGAAACTAACACACCATTGTAAAGCAATTATACTCCAATAAAGATGTTAAAAAAAAAAAGAGAGAACTAAAATTTTCAAATCCATATTGTGAGGATAAAATAACTAATGAAATGTTCTAAGGTTACAAAATGAAGACACCTCAATATTCCAAGTTATTCTTGCTTTGACTACTTATTATTCAGACATGATTTGGAGAGGGAGCAATCACGCTGCTGTCCTTTTCTATGCCACTGAGCAGCTTCTTAATCAAAAGAGATTACCTGAGGAAATGATCACTCCATCTAAGGTTATGTTATGTATAATGGCATTAGCCACTTTTTAAAAAATAAGGGACTGATATATAAATTATGTCCTCTGCTTTTCATGAAATTGGCATTTCTCTTCATTTGTAAAAGTAACCATTTTTAAGATGGAAAACTTTGACACACAGAAGACAAATAGGAAAACTAAAAATCTAATATTTAAGCTTCAAACCTAAACCTTAAACTGGTTCCTACACTGCATTACAAAGATGTTTGCCTACTTCCAAACCTATTATTGGAAGGGTTGTGAATCGTTTCTTTGTCTGGTACAGCTGCTTCAATCGTACATAAATATTTCACAATTATTCTTGTGCCAAAGAAGCCATCAATTGCTATTATTGAAAAGGATTTCTGTTCTAGTGAGTGGCTTCACTGCTGTCCAATTCATTTTAAATTTACATTTCTTGTCCTCAGATGCCAAAAAGTGAGTTTTACATTTGAGTCTTATTGATCTAAAAAATTCAACAAGTTTGCCATTGTAACTGTTTTCAAAACTTATAGCTACTTGAATGTAGGAGAGTTGTTCTTAATATTGAGCAGTGGTGTGTTAGCTGTGCACACTCTGTGTTCCTACTTAATGTCTTCTTTCAGAAGTTTCACATATGTATTTATGAAAGTTAATGTATAGTTTTAGTTTGTGCCCTTCTCTACTCCTGACTAGTTCTGTAACCATTAGACAGGTACTCAACTTTTTAAGTCTCACTCCTTATCTGGAAAATAATAGCAACAACAAAACAAACCAGTGCCTATCCAGCAGGGTAGTTTTAAGGATTAAAATGAGATAATGCACATAAAACATTTTCCCAGGGCTGACACATAACAAGATGCTAGATATATGTTAGGCCATTACCATTATCATATTATGAGCAATTTAATTAATTTAAAGTTATATTGCCAGTTGCAGAAAGTAACACAGGGTATTTTTCCAAGCACGATTATGCCATTCCTATGTGTTCCCAAAAGACTCTACACCAGTCCCATCCCAGCACTTCTCTCTGTATTGTGGAGTGTCCTGAATTGCTCACTGGTGTGACCACTCACACATCCCTAGCACTGGATGATGAGTGTCATCAGGGCTGAGACTATCTGGTTTACTGTGCATCTTCAGGCAACTTCACAATAAGCAATAATTTTGAGTTGGTTAAATAAATAAATAAATGCATTTTTTACTAGATTATATTAATCCATTCCTCTTAAAGGCTATTTCCTTCTGATTTTTAATAAAGGGTCTAAGAAATAACAACCCTTAGTACTGGGGACATCCAAAGGTTTTCTGAATAGTAATGTTTCCTGGACTAATAAACCTGTTTAGGTTCCTTTTCACCTTTACTTAGTTCTTAGCAGTAGCACTGTGGTTATCTTCCATTTTAACTATGTTAATTAGCCTACAAAACCTCCAGGGCTCTCCCACAGCCCATCAGGTAGGGCTCAAAACCATCATAGACTCATAAAGCCACCTGTCATTTGGCTCCAAGTCATGAAACAAACCCAGTTGCCAGTTTATCCAGTTCAAACTTTTCTACTTCAGCCAAAAAAAAAAAAAAAAAAAAAATTGTTCTTATGCCAACTTTCCCTCTACCGTTCTTCCATGAGTCACAGCATCCAAATATTAAAGATCTGATACAAATCTTACCTGTATAATTTATCATTTCTTTTAGACTATTCAAAACTAATCTATCCTCTCCTAAAATATTCTTATACAATCAAACAATTCTGCCTCACATTGTTTTATAGATACTTTATTCTATATTATTTTATTTTCTCATATGTAACCTAAATTGATTGACCTTTTTTTCATACTAGGGTATAAACACCTGGAGAACAGGTCCATATGTAATATTATAAAATAATAGACTTCTGAGTTGAGAGCTGGATATAAATAAGTTGTTATAAATAACTGGTGTTATAGGAACAAGGATGGGTTTCAAATGATTTTTTTAGTCTTACTTGATTGTATATTGTACAAATCAATGACAAGGATAGATAAGGGGCTTATTTTTTTTAATGTTTGAATGTGGCCACATTTAATCTACATTTTTTTTTAAATCTCAAAATCAGTTCATAACCAGCAATCAGAATAAAACAAAGTTTCCTTGGTGTGGTGTGCTTTATATCACAGTAGATTTATTGCAGCTGTGGTTACAATCTGTTCTGATATGATAAACATATTAAAACTCAAGAAAGACTTCCTTAAATTCTTAACACTACTAATATTCTAAATGGAAATTTGTTCATCCACTGGGTACTTACTATAAATTAGACACTATGATAAGTACCAAGGATAAAAAGATGAATAAAACATAGCATTAGGAATTCATAATTGAGGGGCTTAGATAATGTATGAACATATAAGTATTAGGACTAATTTGATTCAAAATTTACACAGAAAGTATACATGAGTGTACCTATTCGTTATATTGTATTTCCAAATTCATCAAATACTTGTCTGAAAATGGGTGTGTAAAGTGAAATTAATTTTGAATTGTTGCATTTTACCGATTTTTTTCTTCTCCTTCTCAGCATTCGCATTCTTATTGAGACCAAGAAATTTTTAATTTCTGAAACTTATGATATTGGAGTTTTCTTTGATGTCTCTTGCTGTTAGACTGTTGATTATAAATGATACCTTATTCTCCAGCCTGCTTCCCTTCTAGCTGCCATGACGTCATCTCTGATTTGGCGGGTTCCCACTCCACCATCCCCAGCCCTGCCTCTACCCACTGCCTCCTCCGCTCTCACATTTCTTGTCGTTCCCAAGACAAGTGCTCAGACGCTTCCTGTGTAAGGAAAAGTCCTGCAAATCACTGCTGAAAAGCAGTTAGGGATGACCAAAAACAACACTAATTGGGGAGTTTCAAAATCTCTTACAAAATTATCAAAGCGAACTGTCCTGGCTATTCCCACACACAATGATTTCTCTCACTTTAGAATTAGAATTAGAATTTCTCTCACTTTAGAATTCATAGCTCATTTTGCTTGTAATATTTCTTTGCCATTTATACTATCTTATGTAATTTATGGTACTGTTTTTTGCTCTTTTAATTCAGAATTGCATGTCAAACGTTTGTTGGCTTTTATAGGTAAAATGCTATGTTAGGTAGATATTATGAGACTAAGAAATGAGTGAAACACAATTGCTGCCCTTAAATAGCCAAGACTATATGTCCTATAGGACTATATGTCCTATAGCAGCTAGTACAACATCATCTGCCTAAAAGTTCAATAAGTCTTAAATCAGAGAGGCTTATTCTGCCATACATAACTGGAATAAGGACCAAAATAAAAAATGCATTAATGGATTTATAAAGAAGAACTATAAATTCATTGATGAAGAACTATAAGTTGACACACAATACGTAGAGGGGTTAAGAGCATAGTGAGAAAATGAATAAGACGGACCTCAGCCAAATACTGGCTCTACTGCTTATAAGCTATCTGATTTTAGTAAAGTTACTTAATTTATTTGAGTCTATTTTCTCATCTCTACAATGGAGATCATAATACCTCACTCACAGAGTAATAAAAGAGAAATGAGATAATGTAAATAAAGTAATTTACTCAGTGTCTAGCACATATTAAGTATTTCAAAAACAAGCTTATATTCATTATTCATTTACTCTACAAATATTACTAAATACCTACTGTGTGTTTTTGTAATACAAAAACAAATAATATTTCAATATTCACTGTCAATCACGCTTACTATTCATATTATCAGGAGTAAAGTAGATAAGTCTTCCTTAGCAACATTTCCTACATATGTCTGGCTTCTATAAGCAACCAAGACATAAACCTAAACTGAAGCCAGTGATGTATGTCACTTAAATTAAGAGCATTCATTCAATAAAATTTTATCTTACATCTAATTTGTGCCAGCAAATTGCTGTGCACTGGAGATACCAGAGATCAGATGCTACCATCTCCTATATTTTTTTCATGTACTCAGAAATTGGTCAATTTCCAGAAAAAAAAGATACAGTGGAGAATCTCGCCTTCATGGGTAGCTGAATTTTTCAGACTATGCAATAAACAATCTGGATAATTATGGTTTCTTGCCTTTGGATCTTCCAAACAGCTTTCTTTGCATTTCATTTTTCTTATATTATGAGACCCAATCATCCACCCACCTCCCCACCCTCCACAAGGGAGACTGTCAAAATCATTCAGCCGGTAATGCCCCAAACCCCTTCTTTCATATTCCCACCCTGAATATCCAAATCTCCAGCTCAGAGAGACAGATCGAATCACCATGGATGTCAGTGGGAATGATTTGGAGCTGACAAAGGTATTACATATACAGTACCTCCCCCGAAACTCAAAATATATGGCTAAGCAAAGAGGTGACTTGAGTGGGAATGAAAAGATTAGCAGAGATGAGACCACCAAAACTGTAGCCATTGCCTCATGCCTCATGGAAGGTTTTATGGGCTACACAAATCCTTCTATCAACAGCTGGGGATAAGCTGATTTCCAAAGGAGTGAGTTTTCCCTTTGCACCTGAATCTCTCAGTGTGACACTATATAGTAATAAATTTGTATTATATGTTCCTTTAGTAGAATGTGGTCTTAATGGTGTAAATTCAAATTAGGAATAATAAGATAATCATATTCATTTTGTAACCTTTTAAAAATCAGATCATTTTCAGAACAGTCGAGCTGTAATAAGTGCTTGTCCCTTCTCTCTTTGTCTTTAATTCCAGCTAAAAATCCTCCCAGAATGTCAGTTAAAAATGTAAATACTAGTTGGAATCTGACCTTATGAAAACTGTAGTAAGTGAGTCACTTGAAAAAAATCTAATAGAGTTTGTTTTTTCCAAAAAGAAAAAAAAAAATTATTGAACACTAATTCTGAATTCTCCCAGGAAAAATGGCAGAAGAAATTGAGAATATCCAAAGCAACTTGAAGAGTTTGTCAAGAGTTAAAGGCTAGAGGGATCTTTGACTTCTAATGTCCTCCTGGTATTCCATCTTCTGCAAATAGATTTATATATCAAGAGAGATGACAAAAGCAAAACTACAGTGAAAGCCCAATTGAATCCAAGATGGTTAACTAACTGTTGTGTTAATATTACCACTTTTAGTCTACATTCTCCTAATGATAATAGTTAACCCTGGCCAAGCAAAAGTACATGGAGGGGGAATAGTCACCTGTGTATTATAAGAAATGAAAATAAGAAAACGTCCAATGGTACACCATCTTTCTGATAAAATGAAAAATCCTCTGAAAAAGTTCTTCTATCAGTTTATGGGACAACTTGACAGTTAAGAAAAGTCCCTGAGGAGGTGGATAGACTCCCCTTCTGCATTTGAGAGGGCAAACATTCCCCAGAATCTAGAGGAGAGAAATGAAATATAGATTGTTAGTACAGACTATGCTTAATTGAAAATCCTGCCATTCCTATGATTGAGAAAACAGTACAACATATTTAAGGGAAATCAGAGCCAGAAGCTGAGAGCCTGCATGGATGTGTGTATACCAACAAGGTTTGAAGTCATTTGAGTCAGTCTTAAGAACTGTTTTATGATAGTGCAAAGCCTCCCTGTTCAGAGCTGGCAAGCACTGTAGAAATCATCCAGTCAAACTCTGTTTTATGGTTGAGGATATAGAAGCAACACCGCACAGAGCATCACTGGAGTACAAAGTGGCTTTTTAAAATTCTACCACCAAAACAACTACTAAAACATATATAGCCTGTAAGAGTCAGATAAAATTATACTGTAATTTGTATGTACCAAAATGTGTTCAGTTAGGAGCATTTGTTCTGAATGAGTGACATGAAAAGATGACTCTGAAGTAAATACCTACTAATAATTCCAGCTACGCTTTCAGATTTCTACAAGAACAGTAATTTCTCTGTACAATCAGCATCTCCAAACAAAAGCACAGAAACCTAGGAGTCACTTGTAGCATTAAGGAGTAGAGGGATGGAGAAGTACACCTAAGCATGTTTTCCCTTAAGTTGTATAAAAAGGATCATCTGAAGACAACAAACTAAGGTACCTATGTGATCATGGGAGAGTAGGTCACCCAAAGAAGAGATTATTTGAATGCTACTCTCCAAAAATAAGCTCCATATAAGAAAAAATTTATCTATCCTTATTTTGCTAAACTCTGGTGCCTAGAATACGGACTGGCACATAGTAGATACTCAGACCATGTGTTTAATAAATTAATGATCTTAGAAACCTCCTGAAATTCTAGTAACTGAGGATTAGCATAGTGAATCTTGGCACATCCATGTAATTGAATTTGAACAGACATAAAATATGTTCTAGAGGTATATTTATTGATATGGAGAGATGCCCATGATGGAGGTTTCTCTCTATGATGTAGGTTGAATGACTAAAAAGAGATCATAAAATCATAGGAAGTATGATTCCATTTATTTCTATATATAAGGTAAATAAAATATGTAATGGCTCTATTAACATATAAACACTTTGAGGAGTATATATCAAAGTGTAGCATCGGTTATTTCTAGGTATGGAGACATAGGTGATTTTGTTATAGCTTTTTCTTATTTCTATGTTTTATAATAATAATTTATTGCATGTGGACTTTTCAAATCATTTTTAAAGGAAGCTCGGCCCAGTGAAGTTTTACATGGAAGGCTGATTTGGTCAAGTAAAGGTTGAGGCTAAAGCTAGGAGCTCCAGAAATTGAAAGTCCTTCATAGAATGGTGAAAACTTAAAAACTGATTAAAAGAAGTAAAAATCCTCTGGGATTAAAAAAAGAAAAAGAGCAGGGAATGGGGGTGTGAGGATAAATGACCCTATGTTGTTCTGTGTGCCAGAAAAATAATACCAATAAAAAGTCAAAATAGGAAAGACTCTCCAAAAGAAAATTATACTCACTCTCAATAATTTATACACTACACAAAAAAAGTGGATGAGGTAAATACTTTAACCATAAATTATCCACTACAACTGTTTTCAAAAATGTATTGAAAAAATGCTTCTAGTGTTCTGATAATGATCAGAGAGTTGATAAAACTCTGATTTGGAAGGGTTTTGAAACATTTTCCTTCAAGTATCACAACATAAGATAAAGACAAAATATGAACTTGAAATGATGAACCAAAGTTACATGTTCTAAAGTCAATCATCCAAAAGGCTTGCAGGTACAGAGGAATTCTATTTGACAACTTAAAATTACAGAATTCCAAAGTAAATCTCATCTTTTGCATAAATCTTCAATGATTTGTTTCCAACATTTTATCCATGCAGTTTAATTGTGTTTATCTTCTTCACATTTGACCTCATAATTAGTACAATGAATGTCTAATTAAAGCTAAATATTTGCTGCTTTGGCTCATCTTAATGGCCTCCACCTTTGTTGCAATAGCACTGTCATTTCTCTTTTTCTAGTCATTGCCTATACAATACCGAAAAATGACAGGCATGTTGTCAAAACTGAACTGATGGATGTAAGAGAATATTGTCATGTGGCAACGTAAAATATTTATTAAAATGGCAAAGAGAGCATAATGTATTGTAATATATAGACAGGCAAGTATATTTAAAGTCAAACATAAGAAGAAGAGGGCTGCAAAGACCCCACTATATTCTCATACCTCTGGAAGTAAGGTTAGGCAGGTATTGTAGAAGACAAAGTTGAAACACAGAAATTGACCAACTTGCAACAATGAAAAGATGATATTAAAACTCAGACTGCCTATCTTGCTGATTATTGCTCATTCAAAGATACTGAGTCTTTAGATCACAAGACAGTCTTTTAAATTTTATAGAAATCTCATGTGGTAGAGGCTTTTTAAATTGAATCTGCTTTTTCTATGTAGATGAAAATCACCTAGTAAACCTTAATACTTTACTAAGAAGTCTTTTAATTTGTCATATTTTCAGCTAATAATTTCGTTAGGAAAAGAAGAATAAAAGAAGACTTGGAAGTTTTTAATTCATTTTAATCTCAAATTTTGCAGATAAAGCATTAAGAACAAAAGTCGCTGGATAAAATTTTTCTATATCACTCAAAGACTGCATCTTTTTCTCTTTTAAATAAAAAGAAATTAAAATAAATTCACTGCTTCCTATTTGTATAGCTGCCCCAAAATACCAGCAACACAGCTCCTGAGTCATGAAGACAGACACCCCAGGTGAATGGGTTTCACTAAGTATCACTGTCCCCAATATCCAGTTTACGCATTACACATCACAGCTTCTCAGTCCCTCCTTAATTTAAGTCCTGTTTACCTGTACAGAGAACAGCATGGAAAAGGGGGTGGAGAATAAAAGAGCATTTGGAGCTTCTGTTTCTGGCAAGGTGGCGGATTAGACATCCCCAAAATATCCCCGCTACCAAACACCAAAAATATTTAAATGTATATCTGATTCTGCAAACAAGTAAGGAAAATAGTCATAAGAGAATAATGAAGTAGGAGTAAAGTAGAAAATTTTAAGCAATAACTTAAGCCTGTGGCCACAATAAGGGTGTCTGCTAATCCAAGAAATCTATTTCTAATATAGCCAATGAGGACAAGAAACAAGGTCTTGACTCACTTGCAGTAGACGGGGAACCTGGGCACATAAAGCTGGAAAAAAAATCCCTCTCTAAAGGGCTACACAATCAGTGAAAAAGTAAATTAAAAAGAATCCACCCTCCAGAAGGCTCTTGGCTGGAGGAACAGACTCCACGCTGCTGAGAGCTGTTCCAGAGGGATGCTGCCAGAGGTCCTGTTGGAGCAGAGGATGACTTACCACTTATGTCTGTTGGAGACTTGTTGCCAGATCAGAGACTGTCTCTCCTACTGAGACTTCTTAGAATGGTCCATTACCCTTTTTCCCTACTTTGACTAAACTGTGTTGTATGCTAATTGTGTCCAGTAAGCTAAGTAATTTGTGATTTTTTTTAAAACTCCACCCTCCAAAGGGAGATGGTAAGGAATTATTTTTCATGGTCTTGGTTCTGTATGTGTTTATGTGTATGTCTGTGCACATGCAGGGGTGTAGAAAGGCATAGTGGTTTTTGTCTGTGTCAAATAGGTGAGTTCAGTGTAAAGTTTTAAATAAAGGGGAAAAATAAAATAAGATAAACATTGAATATTACAAAAGGAAAGAAGTTTTTAATGTAAAAATCACATAACAAATAAAAAGCACAAAAAGGATAGCAAAAATAAATTCAAATATATTGATAATCACAATGAGTGTAAACAGACTAAATTATCTAGTTAAAAGAAAAAATTACTCAGAGAATTTTAAATTTTTTTCAATCAAGCTTTGGGTTGTTTTAAAGAGATGTATATAAAGGTTAAGAAAAACTCTATAAAATATATCTATTAAATGACATCAAAAGCAAAGAATATAAATATATCACAAAGATGGATTTTAACTCAAAAAAGCATAGTGGTGAAAAAAGTCCTCATAATAATTATGCTTTAATCTAAGACAGGGACATACCAATTTGAAGCTTGTATGTATTTAACAACACAGCTTCGATTATACATAAAGCAAAAATTAATAGAAGTACAAGATATTGACAAATTCACCTTCATAGTATTGGCTTTCTGAGTAGGTCCCTCTCTCAATAATTGATAGATTAAGCAAACAAAAGAAAAATGAATTAGGTTCAGATGTTTCCAAGGCAATTTACACATTTGATCTAATAAACATAGAGAAAGAAACATAATAAACATAGAAGGCAAGAAAATAATATATATACCTATATATGTGTGTGTATATATATATATATATATTATATATATATATGGCACCAAACTGGTCTTATTCCAGGTATGAAGATTAATATATCATTATGAAATTTATTAATGCATTTCATATTACCATATCTAACAAGAAAAATCATATGATCACCTTAACAGATTAAGGAAAGCAAATGGGAAAATTAAATTGATATTCATGATTTTCTTAAACTCAGAAATCAGGAATAGAAGAGAATGCCTTGAACTTGATAAAAAATATAACCATAAACAATACAATAAAGCTTATATGCATATTTTCTTAAAAGAAAAGGATGTTCTCTATTAGCATAGACAAGAAAATGAGACAAGAAAATGAAACAAAATAGCTCAAAATAGGAAAGGAGGAAACAATATTGTCATTAGTCACAGATTGTAAGCATAAAAAGCCTGAAATAATATACAAACATACCGTAAGAATTAGTAAGAATTTAACAAGATGGCTGGATATGAAATAAATGCAAAAAAAATCAATTGCACTTATATGTAACAGTCTTAAAGAGTTAAAAATGTGTCTCTAGTAAGTTTATTTACAATAAGAAATTAAATAAATAATAGGTACCTAGTAACACATCTAAGCAAAGTGGTGAGTAACCTTCACAGAAAAACATAAAATCTTTGCTAAAAGATATTGAGGAAGACCTTTTTAAAAGTAGAGGAGTTGCCCACATTCATGGATAGAATGATTATATTTAAAAGATGTCAGTTTTCCAAAATTAATTGATTTAATATGTATCAAAATCATATCTACAGGATTTTTAAAGGACTTAACAAGATGATACTAAGATACACACAGAAAAGATAAGACGTACACTGCAAGTGTTAGCACTTATTATAAAAATAAGTACTTAGCACTTATTATAAAAATATAATCAACACAATATGGGATTAGCAAAAAAGATGACAAAGAGACAACAGAACAGAAAGAATTGGACCCACAAATACTATAGGTAAACTTGATACATGACAGGTGGAATTGTTGATCAGCAGGAGAATAACAGTGCTGGTAATTCCATTTGGAAAAAAGTCCATAAAATTGTGTAACTACCTTGTAACATACCCCAAAACTCAATTCTAGTTGTATTAAACACTCAAATATAAGAAATAAAATTTTTAAACTTTTAGAAGAAAATATAGAAGAATGACTTTAAGATCTCAAGATAGGGAAAGATTTCTATAAAAAGACAAGGGCTTCCCTGGTGGCACAGTGGTTGAGAGTCCGCCTGCCGATGCAGGGGACATGGGTTCGTGCCCCGGTCCGGGAAGATCCCACATGCCGCAGAGCGGCTGGGCCCATGAGCCATGGCCACTGAGCCTGCGCGTCCGGAGCCTGTGCCCCACAACGGGAGAGTCCACAACAGTGAGAGGCCCTCGTACTGCAAAAAAAAAAAAAAAAAAAAAAAAGACAAAACTTGAAGAAGAAGATTGAAGAAATTAAAAGATGAACCAAAAATCAGAAGGAATGTATCAGTAGTAAGTACATTATGTATCATCAAGGAAGGATTGATATCTAAAATTTATTTTAGTAAATTCCTACAAATAAATTAAAAATACAAAAAGTGAAAAAATGTGCAAGTGATATAGAGAAGCATTTAACAGAAGAAGGAATATCCATAACAAATGAAAAGATGCTCAAGCTTATTAGTAATCAAGAAATTGTAAACTAAAAGCACAGTGAAATATAGCCTTATACACAATATATTTGCAGAAATTTAAAAGCTTAAAAATGTTGCTGAGGGTATGGAGACTTGCAAACTTTTACATAAGACTTGTGGGAATGTAACAGTTACAGTCTTTTGGAAAAATAATTTATCTAACAAAATTAAAGATGTGTATCTCATTACCCACTCATTCTAATCCTATTCATATAAGCTCTAAGAATTCTCCCACATGTATACTAGGAGAAAAGCAAGGGAATCATAGCAGTGTTGTTTATAATTTTAAAAGATCTAGAAACCACTCAGATGTTCACCAACAAGAGAATGAGCACTATCTTTATTCAGTGGAATACTCTACATCTGCAAAAATAACAAATGAACTAGAACTGCATTTGCCAGCAAGATGAATCTCACAGAAAGTACAGTAAACAAAAAGGTAAGCTTCCAAAGAAGACAATCCATTTATGTAAAACACATAAATATGAAAAATTAGATACAGTGTTTAGAGATATAAACATTTAGAGCAAAATCATTACGAAAAGCAAGGGAACAATTTGGAAAAAAAATTTAAGTTAGAGGTTACCACTTGGAGAGGAGAGAGGTGTATTGGGCAGGTAATACACGGTGAGAACCAACGGTTATTTTACTCTTCTAATTCTTTAACTGTGTGGAAATTATCATATTACTTCTTATATTTAGATATTTTAGGTAATTTATATCTTTTTAAAAAAACTTTATCTTTTAAAGCATGCGACAACATCAATTCGAGACAGATTGAGCACATTCTTATAAATTCCAATATGGCAGAAAAAATAGATCTTTAAAAAAGAATTCATCAAAAACTGTAGTCATCAAAAGAAAGGATGCCATAAACAAGCCAGAAATAGAGAAGAATTTCTAAAAGAGACAATAAAGATGGCACAAGCTAACAGAAAGAACAGTGAGAAAACTTCGACCCAAATGGCCTGAGAGAAGGCCATTGCCAAGGTGAGAACCTTTCTTCCCAAAGGAGCTGCAGAGAAACTCCAAGCTCAGGAAATTTAAAGAGCAGGATAATGATCAGAACAATTAATTAAAAGACCATCCGTCAAACAGCAGCTGCTGTGCCAGTATTGGTCCTTCTTCTCTGAGACAAAAGCAAAGCAGCTGGAAACAGGGGCTTTTGCTTGCCAGGATAAAGCTTAAGAATTACTTTCAAAACAAAGGAGAATCTTCCCTGAGAGAGTTTTTAGACGAGATATCCAGGCTGGAGGCAAAAGAAAACCAAATTTCCACAAAGGAAATTGGAATGTGAGGCCCAGAAGCGAACACACCAAACTTCTCAATCCCCAGAGCAAAGACTTCCATCCTGTTGTTGCCCAGGAACCCAAAGGAAAGCCTTCTATGAACAGACACTATTGTTATCACATAAAATGTAATACCAATACAAGACCAAAAGCATTAATGAGATAATATGAATATTTATATTGGTAAAAGGCATAATCCACATACAGTTACAAATATTGTAAATCAAACAACATAGTATTCGAAATTAAAACTCTTTAGATATATAAGAAGATATTATCAAAAATTATAATCACAATGGGGCACATTAATATACTGCTATGCAAAAATAGTAAAGTAATAAAATTCCCAGGGGGAGGGATAAATTAGGAGCTTGGGATTAACATACGTACACTGCTATATATAAAACAGATAACCAACAAGAATCTACTGTATAGCAAAGGGAACTCTACTCAATATTCTGTAATAACTTATATGGGAAAAGAATCTGAAAAAGAATGAATATATGTATAACTGAATCACTATGCTGTCACCTGAAACTAACACAACATTGTAAATCAACTATACTCCAATAAAATTTTTTAAAAAAAGACTTAGAATGAAAATATAAGATTGTAAAATATCTCAAAAATGTTTAAATTGGTTACATATTGAAATGATAATATTTTGGAAGCATGGGATTAAATAAAATATGATAATAAAATTTAAAAAATAAAAATAAAATTCTCAAAAGTAAAACTTTAGTTATTTTAATACTTATTAATTTACAATAAGTAGATGTGTTGAGAAATTTTGTATATGATAGAAATTATGTGTTATTTCAAATGTCCTTTGCAATAATTATAATAAAATCTGAATATGCATTAGGCTAATAAAAAAAAACTCACTACATTCATGTAAGTGATATTTAAACTATCCAAATTCTCAGATTTACAAACAAAGGCTAACCAGAAATTTTCTAAAGGCTAACATAACCCAATAGCCAAACAGGAGGAGGAAAGCATAAAAAAGATAGTTTCAGAACATCTCTTTTGTGCATATTTATGTAAAATTATTAAAAATCAGCAACAATCCACCAGTTTCTTAATAAAACAGTGCATCATAGCCTCAGATGAATTCTCCAAGAAGGCAAAATTATATGTACATATATGCATATATATTATTAAAAACTGATGCCAAAGTAGATTAGCATAAACTTAATACTTATTCCTGATGCTAATCATATTAAGCTGGAAATGAAAGGAAATTTCCTTAACTTAAAAGATATATTCCCAGATATCCATAGCAGAATACTAGGAATATTCTCATTAAAGTGAGTAAAAAGAAAAGGATCTCTGCTACTACAGTTACTATTCTCCATTGGTTTAGATATCCCAACCAATGAAATAAGACAAGAAAAAAATGAGGAATAAATATGGAAATATGGAACTATAAAGAGAAGTCATTATTTGTTGATCATAATATTGCCTATCTAAAATAACCAAGAAAATCAACAGAAAACTTTATAATTAAAAAATTCAGTCCAGGGCTTCCCTGGTGGCACAGTGGTTGAAAGTCCACCTGCCGATGCAGGGGACATGGGTTCGAGCCCTGGTCTGGGAAGATCCCACATGCCGTGGAGCGGCTGGGCCCGTGAGCCATGTCCTCTGAGCCCGTGCGTCCGGAGCCTGTGCTCTGCAACGGGGGAGGCCACAACAGTGAGAGGCCTACGTACCGCAAAAAAAAAAAATTCAGTCCGATGGCCAAACAAAAGACAACATTAAAAAATAAAAAAGCTTTTCTATATATTTTCAGTAACTAATTTTTAAAACATTTAGAAGTCCCAGAGGGAACCAGTAAAGCACTCCCACACTCAAAAGATCTACCAAATGAATGGAAAAAATGCCTACCTAAGGCATATCATTTTAGTTTAAGAATGCCCAGGATTAAAAAAAAAATCTTAAAAGATTCCAGACAGAACTAAAGGGCCACCTACAAACAATTTGGAATGAGAATGACATCAAACTTTTTAACAGCAATATTGGAAGCTATAAAGTAATAAATCAATGTCTTTAAAAGTTCAAGAGGAAAATGACTCCCAAATTGAATGCTATCCTCAAGTATGAGGTAAGAATAAAGATACTTTTAGTCCTGCAAAGTCCGAGAAAAAAATGTACCTCTTTTAAGGAAGCTAATTGAGAATGCCTCAAAATGAAGGAAAAAGAAATCCCAGTGGACAGAAGCAAAAGGAATTCCTATAGTATGAAGAAGAGCCTAGGGATAACACTTGTACTGTAGACCTAGAGAGAAGAATGGAACAGGAAGATGGAGGGCTCCAGAAGGAAAATCTCCAAAGGGAAAGAAATAAAACTTATACTAACTACCCAGTGTGTCTGACTTTATTGAGAAGGGTTTCACATATTTGGTTGTGAGTATAGGCAATTCACAGAAAACTAGGCAGAGAAAAATAAACAATTATTAACTTGAATAAGAATGAAGGGATTGTATAAGAACAGAAACAAAATTATAGTATATAATATAGCTCATGTGAAAAATTATAGTCATAATATTGTGCCTTAATAATAAATTAACTTAAAATGTGATGCAACTATAATGTAATGGGAAGGAGAGGCATGTACATGTAAGAAAGTGAAGTTATCACCTAGTGTAGGAAGTAAATATCATAAACAATGTCTAAAAAGTAAAAAACACCTTACCAGCAAAGCATGATATTTAGAAACAGATATACATAGCTGAAGATATTGCTAAAAATGTTGAATGTTGTTTCGGGGGTGGGAAGTGGAGTGGAGTAGTGCAACTCCAGAAGTAGGCTGGTAAATGCTTAAAATTTGCTCTCTCAAAAAAAATCAAAACGCTGATTTGCAGTATGTGACAATTTTTGTGTTGGAAATACTCTCACTGTGGCTGATTTAAAGCTACCAATGTGTTGTCCCTGAACACAGAATTGGGGAAAAGCCCACAAAAACTGGCTCCAGTATATCAGTGTTCTAGATACAAGGATAATTATTTTTTATTTGATGTTAAAAGTCTGTACATGTATTACTTTAAAATAATAAATAAGTAATTAAATAGATTAGTCGGTATGATAGCTTAAAATAAAAAAGTATTATAAAAATGATCTCATTATCATAAATAATAAAAATTATAAAATACCTAGGAATAGGAATAGATGTTATTGGAAATGTTAAAGATACACATCAAGAAAATTAGCAAATTTAACTAAAGATATTTAAAGGCCAAAAAGAGACTTTGTTCTTACACGGAAGACTCAAGTAATTAAAATACTAAGGCTTCACAAATTAATTTTTTAATTAATTGGAAGCTCAACCTAATCTAAATAGTTTTTAAATAGAATTTTATATGCTGATCCTACATTTAACGTAAAAAGAGTAAGAATTATATAAGACTATCACATAAATAAAAACAGTTAGCATGTGCCGTAGTATGTTAAAACATACCATAAAGCCATATTTATTTAAAGATTATATTGTTGGCATAGGCACAGAATATACAAATACACTAATAAATGTAATACGCAAATCAGTGAGGAGAAAATGGACTACTCAAAAGCTACATGAGGACCACTAGATATTCTTAAAGGGAAAATATTAAGCTGAATTGTTAATTTAGATTTCTACTTCATATAATATTAAAAACTCAATTTCAAATAAAAATCTAAACATTTTTTAAAATGTTAAAAGCATTTAAAACACAGATATTTCTTTAAATTTGGAGTTGAGAAGATCTTCCTAAATTAGACATAAAACCCAAAGGCCTTAAAGGAACGAATTCACACTGACATAAACAGTAATAACTTCTATGGATTAAAATAAAACAGAATCAAAAATTAAAAGGCAGGTAACATTGGGAATAAAGGTCTGCAACATACATTATGAATCAATATCTATATAAAAAGAGTTCCTATAAATCAATAAGAAAAAACAATCCAGTAGAAAAGTAGTCAAAGCATAAGATCAAACAATTCACAGAAGTTAAGTAAATAGTCAATAATATAAAAAGGATGCTCGGCCTCACTAATAATTAATGTCAATGAAAACAATGATGAGAACAATTTTTAGCCACCAAATTGGCAAAAATTAAAAAGGATGTAGAGAAACATTTTCTTCCTTCCTTCCTTCCTTCCTTTCTTTCTTTCTTTCTTTCTTTCTTTCTTTCGCACTGCTAGTAATAATGTAAATTGGTACAATCTTTTGGAGGAAAATTTAGCAATATCTTTCTAAAGTAAATGCTTAGGCTTTTTGTCACAGTGTCTGGGGTCAAGGTGTGAAAGTCTATTTGCATACACAGAATCTAATTTACCAGATAATTCCTCATATGTCCATTTGCCCGTATAGATGCAGCTATCAGACAACAATTTTTCTAAAATTAAACCAGTTCTAGACAGGTCTGAAGTTTGATAATGTGATATTACAAAAGTCAGAACTCTCAAAATATTAATTCCATCATTAATTAGTCACTAAAGGTTTCATTTTTAGTTTATATAAAATTTTAAAAATAATTATGCAGTTATTTTTATGTATACGTAGCTCTCACAGAAAAAGAAATGTACCAATCACTTATTGACAGCTTGCTCCATGCCAAAAACTATATTAAACACTTTATATAAACTTCATTTCATAGTTTCAATATGTTTATGAGGTAAGTATTATGATCCTCACTTTGAAGATGTGGTTCAGAGAGCCTAAGTAACTTATCCAAGGTCACACAGCAACTTAGAGGGTAATTCAAGCCCACATCTCCAAAGATCTCAACCCCTATGTCATGATTGTAAAATATGAGCAATAAAAAAGTTGCAAAGGATAAAGAATAATGCAGTCAAGACTGTTAAAGTATGAATTTTTAATCACATAGAATTAACTATAGGATCCATTGTTAAAGTCATACTACTGAGACATTTAAAAAATCATTCACTGAATTAATATTCACAACACTATACAGAGAGCAAGGGAGCTTTTTTTTTTTTTTTTGCGGTACGCAGGCGTCTCACTCTTGTGGCCTCTCCCGTTGCGGAGCACAGGCTCCGGACTCGGAGGCTCAGCGGCCATGGCTCACGGGCCCAGCCTCTCCGCGCCATGTGGGATCTTCCCAGACCAGGGCACGAACCCATGTCCCCTGCATCGGCAGGCGGACTCTCAACCACTGTGCCACCAGGGAAGCCCCAAGGGAGCTTTTAATGTGCTCTTTTCTCTCCCTCTTAAGAAAACCTCAAAGTGTTTATCTATCCAAAATTACAACTACTTGTGAAAATTATTTATGATACCACAATCAATCCCTACATAAGGCAGTCATTCATTCTACTGATGCTCCTTTAAAGGTTCCCACTGTAGATTACAACTTCTTAATATAATATCTTACATAATTCCTTGGTTTGCTGTTATATTTAAATAAGAATAGCACCAGCAGTGGCTAATATGCAAACTTCAAGAGACTTCCTGGCACCAGGAGGACTCTAATTCTCTCCAGGGATTGCTGGCCCACACAGTGAATGCAAGCAGCTACAGACGGGTGGTCTCTCTGCTTTTTCTGATACGTCCAAGACAATGAGCTTTGTAGTGCCAATTCGTGTTCCTAGCTGTCTGACACGGTTGCCAAGGTGTTTGTTTGCTTTTATTAGTTCATTGTAGATGCTGGCTCTCCTCCCAGATTTGCTGCTTTGTTTTCCCAGCTCGTGTTTGTTTGGACCATCTGCTTCACTAGATCAGCATTCTCCTCCCCAGGTTCTTCATCTCTGTTGCTACAAGTTGGGGTATTTTCTTTTCAAAGTAATGGCCACCTACACCTTATCCATTTTTGTATTCAATGCTCCAATTCTCTTCAGCAGACTTTTCATTTTTGGAGAAGTCTGTGTTATTCAGTTTGAGCGTCTAGAATGGGATTTCTATTCCAGGTATGGGCTGAGCTTGTTCAATGCAACTTTGTAACCCAATACCACATTTAAAATAAATTCCTTTGATTTGCTTTATATCATGTCACTAGAGGTCCTCCTATTAATATTATATTTACCTAGGTAGATACCCTATTTCTTTTCTGTCTTAAACCACATACCTAACAGAAATACCAATCTCTATTTTAGCAATAAATTCAATGAAGCTGAAGAGCACGTGAAGCACTGTGAGTTCATTCCACAAATTAATAAAGGTTAGAGTAGCTAAAAGCCTAAAAGATGACAGGCACCATATCTAAATGACAAGAAGCTGTCAGAGGAGCAGATCAGTCTGTGGTAAAAGCTCACCAGGGACAGTCCAGCCTCACTGGCCAGAACAGGAAATAAGTCAGTCTCAGCAACAGGCAAGATGAGGGATGTAAGGTGTGAGGGGCATGGTTTTTAAGGGATTGTAGCCACACAAAAGGCAGAGATCCAGAAGTTCCTTGGTTTGTGTAAAATATGACCACATGCGTGTGGTCTGTGCCAAGTCTCTGCTCCCTAGAAGGAGAGGGCAGACCAAAGTTAGCACTGGAGTACGATACACAGGGTTCCCAGGGAGAGGAAGCCAGGATGTTCACCTAGAACTGTAACACAAAATAAGGTTATGGTCGTAACATCAAAGCCACATCCCTCGTTTTAGAACTTGAGGACCAAGTTAGCAAAGCTGGCCTGTTCTTGAACCTTCAATTATTACTCCGATTCCAAAATTTCACTGATTGTTGGTATCCAATGCCCTTAGAATCTGATGAATTGAGTATTCAGTTGGGCCTATGTAGCCCAAATTAAGGGAAGCTGAATGACGTAGATCAGAAAACCAAACAGGTCACTATGATTGTAGGCCTTTAAAACCTGATGTTGAGGACTTAAGCTAGAGGTGGAATATGTCAACCTTAGAACATATGTTCAAATACGAGACTTGCTATCCAAGGCCACAGCAGACATCAAAAATCAATCACAGCACGTTTTCCCACTGACTGCAGATACATTCTCATTGTCTCAGCCTGTAACTGATGCCACATACTAATTGACTGGAATTGGCGTTCCATTGGAAGTGAAATCAATTTGCCGTCCTTGATTTGCCCTTTCCTTTTTAATCCTTTGCTCTTCAGTTTTTATGGAAAAATTTAAAGGAATGTCTTTATCTCCTGTAGACAGATGTAGTTTCTTTACCTAGTAACGTGGGAAGCTGTCTTGAAAACATCAGAGGCCCTATTGGAAATTCTGCTGACTGACGAATACTTTTGCAGTCCAAAAAGTATTTTTTGCATCTTATCTGGAAGAAAGTTCTACAGATAAATTTCTTTAAATATTCCCATAGTGTCCTGAGTTAAACTTTTGTTTAAAGGGAACACAGAGAAAAACACAAGGAGCTTTCACTTACATTTACCCAAATATCCCAAAGGGCTGTGGCTGGAGTTTGGCTATTGAGTGAAATAGTCTCCTGAGTCTGTAAGCTCAAACACCATTCTTTTCAGGGTGTAAATGAAGCTGGGCACAATTAGGCAGAAAATTATATCTTTAAAGGAAAAAGAAAGTCTATGCAGGCTGCAGTCCAACTTCAATAAAAAATAAATGGGAGAAAGAAAAGCCTTACCCTTGGATAAATAAAGTGACCTTCAGCGGGTATAAGTAAGAAGCATTACTTTTAAGCATCTTATTCCTTGGATTCTCTCTTTCTCTCTCAAATAACACTCTTTAACAAATAACAGATAAAATTAATACACATTTTAAAACTCAGTTAATTCAAACAATTGGGCAACCTCTTTGTTGGACCAATATTTTTAACTGTTCAAAAAAACTGTTTTATCTTTTCATTGGTTAAAAACTTAAGATAAATGCTTCCAAAACACAATTCAGTAGAATGAGATACAATGTCCACAGGGTGTTGATTTCTTTTAATATTTTCTTTTACTTATTTAAATACTACAAATGTATTTAGACCTAATGTTGCCACAGTCACTCTCTAACATTCCAGGAGATAACTGAGCAATGGTTCTTCATCCAAATTATCTAGCTTGATATGTCTTTATTTTCTTTCTTCTATGACCATGGCATTGCTCTTAAGATTTAACAGCCATTTTAATAATGAAGGAAGTCTCAGAAACCAATTACTAAGATCTTGTAGAATTTAATAGAATAATTCAAATGCTGCCCAAGAGATTGAATGTATTTATAACACCAAAAGGAGAAAGGTAGAAAAAGAAACTTGAAAGAAACTCTAAAGTTCTTTTGAGTCCAATAGCTGTCTAAATAAATGGAATGTGATTTGAGATTTTAGGGCAAAAGGCAGCAAAGGCTGCTGTGTATTAGTTCTTAAAGAATTGTACCTCCAGCCTGCTAATAGCTGTTATTCCCATAACCTTTGAAGAAATGCACATAGCACTCAGGCTCCAAGTTTCCCTTCACCTCAGTGACAAAGCATTTTTTCTATTTGCAAGTCTTATTCAGCATTTTGGGTTGTTTCTTAAAAAACTGCCTACTGGTTGACTGCTTCAGATAGATAAGACTTCTAGACCGCTTTTGACAAAAATAATTACAAATCACTATTTTGAAAAATTCCGAACGTTATAACTACATCCTCAAAATATTGTTTGTGTTCCAGTAATATGCTGATGATAGGAAGCAAAAGAGTCATTTCTACATATGGTAGAAAGTTATAGAGAAATTACTAGGTATTCAAGTACTTCAAAAATGCCTGGCGAAGGACTTGGAACTTCTGCATTCTGGAGTTCTCAATACTAATTCTTGGGAAAATCATCAGATATTTGGACCAGAGATGAACATTTTGTGTCTTCTTGCTTTCCTAATAGATAAGCAAATAAATATAAACCCTATCGTTTCCTGGTCCATTTTCATTTCAAAGAAAATCACTTAGTGAAGGAGAGGCAGCTCTCTTTGGAAAGAAATCTTCTGGACAATCTCTATAATGCAAATGACTGCAGAATAAAGATTTCACTCCAAAGGATTTCATTCCTATAACCTTGTAAATTAATACAGATGTGGCCACGTCTTGGACCCAAAACACTCAGACAAGTGTGATAGCAAAACAAAACAAACTTTATCGTTATCAGGGAAAATATAAATAAATAGGAGTTATCATGAGACAGATTTCAGCCATCAAACTCAACTTTCAAACAATTAGAATTGCCCTATAATAGAATAAACATCTCCATTTGGGGGAAAAAATCCCTATCTACAGATGTTCTTAAGCAAAGACTTTTTAATAAATACGAAAACTGGGCCCAGTATGTAACCTAGGAGTTCAGATTCTTAAGCAAATACTTCACACACAAAAATTATTTATCTTTAGTACAACCTGACAAGCCACTTCCACCTATAGAACTCATTTTTTCATCTGCAAAAAGAAGGTTCAACTGAAATGGGGATTGTCAAATATGTGCATTGTTGTCAGTTCACACAGGGCCAGCTTGATGAGCCACGGACTGTATACAAATCACAAGTCTTCTCCTCAGTTCTTATGGGTAATTGGCTGGAAACTTCTTTTTACAAATTACTGAAGCCTACTAAATATCATTTTGAATGGTTTATTAAATGTTTCTAAAATTTCTGAAGTTCCCAGTTCATAAGCAAATGTTGGCTCATTACTAGAGCACATTGAGGCTGAAATTAACTCTTCTATTAAGAAATTTGGTTGTCACACAACACTGGGGTATAATATGTATGCACTTTCACATTCCCACAATTTTGGGGAAGGAAGCTTTGTTGTCAGATCAACAGGAACATCTTGAGCTGACTGTAGCTTTCACTTGCTGTTCTTATTTCAATAATACGTTACGGTTTTATTAATTCCATTATTATTAATTGAGTTCATATGAGTTGTTTGGTTGCATGTGCAAGTGCATGGATTCATCATTGGTAATGTCTGTAAAATGTTATTAATTAGTCTTCCACATAGTAGACACATAAATCCATGACATTTTGAAAAAGAATCATCCAGACATCTATGACCAAAGTGATGTAATACCGCACAGAGCAGTAAAGAATCTTCCGCAAAATATATTTGCCTTGTTTTCTTTTCATCACTAGGTACTCGAACTACAAGAATGCGGATCTAAATAAAGTATGTCTCAAAAAAATTATATATTAAAAACTTTCTAGCAAACTGGAAGATTTCTAGGAGCCTTCAGAGCCCTACTTTACAATTCCAACTCTACACCATGGAAACCCTTCTCATGTTGGGAAGGAAGGCTTAAGGGTGAGTTGAAATGACGCAGTGTTAACTTAGAAGAAAGCTAGTCACACAGCTGCCATATTTGAGGAGAGCACTTTCTAGTTCAGAAGAGCCATGAGGAATCGAGAACAGAGAGATTTCATGCGCCAGTCACTGTTCCAGCTGCTACATTTGGGAAACAAAAGGATGCTCACCATTAAGTGCATAAGTGAGAAAAATCAAAGCCTAGCACCTAAAGTGACTGATATCCTACTCACCTCAGGTAAGCTTCAGAGTAGCCAGAAGTGAGGCTTTCGGAGAAAAAGACTTATAGACACAGAATTATAGGTAAACTTACACGTACACAGGTGAACAACAGGACCAAGAACATCAATACTGAAGTCAATAGCAATTTTAGAAAAACTACTGCCAGCCATGAGATAGATGAGCCATGAGATGTTTTATATTTTAAATAAATCTTCCTCAAGCTAAAATTCTTTGCTTAGTCACCATCAAGAGATTTTTCTAATTTGGTATATTTATTTTAAATAAAGAGATTAATTAGAAGGCAGAAATTTTCAATTATGAGTAAATCCCTGAACCCAGCTACCAGTCCCTGGAGAAAAAAGGAAGTACAAGGCAACTTTCCACTTTGCTGCAGCCATCTGATGGCAGCTCCCTGAATGGCAGGTACAAGGTCTCAGGGCTTACGAGAGTTCTAGCTCTTTATGAGTACTGTAGATATCTCAGGGTGCACTAAAGAATATCCTGTAACCTACACATGTTTGAGCGTGTCCTCTGTCAGACCACGGGATGGAGGGCATTTGTACTATGAAAGATGCAATACTCATTTTGATCAAATACATTTGAAATAATGCAAACACATTAAAATTACAAGTATGATTTTCATGTCCTGACTGTAATTATAAGGTATAACTTGCTTCTAACCAGAGAACATTGGGAAAGAATGGAATAGAATTAAAATGAGTTAATACCTGGAATATCCAATAATCCATGGCCCTGTTGATGCTGACCACAGTACTTGCGAGTAACAATGTTGGGATGACAGAAAATTGTTAAAGTGCTTGTGAGCAGTAATTTCATGTACACACTACTAACAAAACAGCAACCCAAAGCGAAGTAATTGAAAGTGAAAAGTTGAAATAGCACTAATTCTATTAATAATGGCATGCTGGAAAAAAAATCCCTGTGTTTGTACTTTCAAACAATAAAATGAAGTCAAATTATGCATAATCTTCAATAGTTTGACTTTGTTTGGCTCAACATCACAGGCAAAAACAGAACTAAAAAATTCAATACTCATAAAAATCTGTTCAACATTTTTAAAGAGAGTGGGCATATTTCTTTTGGTGGTAAAAATGACAACTTACTGAGAACGTTAACTAATGACTTTTATTACCTATGCTTATAAAATATTTTTATAAATATCCTGTCAAACTGCCTAGTTCTTTTTGCATTACTTCTTCAAACTATTTGTTTGTTGTTTTTTTACTTTGGTCAAATCTTAGATCATTCATGGGAATGCACTGCATTTGGAACAACATTCAGTATTAAGCACAAAATGCAGCATTAAATGTCTTGAGAACAGCGAGTAATTACAAAACGTAAAATTTTAACGCTTCAGTTGGCTTTTCATTCAGTATTGGATTCAATTTAACTCAACCCTTATAATTTTAGAAAATTTCTTAGTAGTAATGACTTTGTCTGTGAAGTCTCTTACCTATTACAATACTATTATATCAGTGTGATGCTACAGAACTACTCTCAGGAAGCCCCTTACAACATGAGTTGTTCTGGCAAAGTTAAGAGTATATTTTCTTTCTAAGACTTAGGGGTGAAATGTGGGGGAGGGAACTCTTCACCAAGCCCCCCATCTTGGCTTTTTTAGCACAGTACAACCAAATCAGGCAAAGAGATATATAAATGTAAAGCTATTATATAGGGTAATCAGGGCAAGCATATCTAATTCTCAGAGAGAAGTGTTGTAGGACTTAAATTATCCACAGTGACTACCTAAGCTGATAAATGTACCAGATAATTTCTAAACTCTCTACTTCACTTTGTCTATGTAGCTACAACTGTGTTTAGAGTTCTCCACACACGGCTTTAAATTGACTCATTTGTAATATACTGCAGATGGTATTTCCTTTCATTACTGAGTGTTGCTCTGCACTGTGTCACAACTTCAGCCTTTGGACAGCAATTTGAACATTTTCCACCAGTGCACCCTACGTTATAGACAATAAATACTGTGTAGTTATTACCTACCTATATAAAGAGCAACTTCAGTAATTTCAATGAACAGCTTGTAATATTATTTCATAGAGCAAAGTTAAAAATGAGTTTGCATTATTTTCAACTAGCTCTGAAAACCTATCCAAAGATTTTAAATGAAGTGGTATCTCCCTCAACTGCACATAAGTCATTATAAACCTTATGTCAGAAAGCATTCATTATGGCTCCTACCAATTAAACTTTTTTAGCAATTATAAAGTGGGTATAATGTCTAGAAGTTGTTCTCAGTTCAATAAACTTTCCAGAACTATGCTAACTAACCTTTTTTCAATGTCCACACACTGTAATTTTCAAAACTCTTAACTTTAAAAACTGGAAACTTTTGTGTATAAAAGGAAAACTTAAGAAACAAGTGTATAATGTTTTGCATTTCTCTACTGGATTTTCATAAATATATGATTAAAAATTTTCTGTGACCATAAGATTCTACAATAATATGTATAAACAATAATCTTTCTTAGAATTGTTTTGATAATGCAACAGTATTTCTGAAATAGAATCCCATGTACTTGATTTGTTTTTATTCATTCCTTAGTTCTTTTTATTCCTTCCTTCCAAAAACAGCACAAAGCTATTAGAACAGTTCACTAGATTTGTCTTAAATTTTGCCGAGACTTAGAATGCATGTGGCCTTGACCAATCTCATTAGCCTAATGATAGTGAGATATATGAGGTTTCATCCTCCCATACCATATGGGGTCTGGCTTCAAGGGAAAATGCAGCCATTATAAAATAACCTGGGCAGCTAACAACTGTAACACAGTCTGTTCAAACCAAGACATCAAATCTCTGCTAAATTTACACATTCCAGTTCCAAACTTACGTTCTTTGTTAATCCAGGAAACATTGATTTGCATTTCTTTTTTATCCTAATCCAACGACCTTTTTGTATACCACTCAAGAGCATACTTGAATCTCCCTGAAGATAACCTATGCATTGTTTTTTGGCATATGAATAGAATCATTTCTTTCACATCCCATAGTTCTTAGTCCCCTTTCTTTACACTTACACAGAAAGGCCTCATTTAGGGCTTCCCTGGTGGTACACTGGTTAAGAATCTGCCTGCCAATGCAGGGGACATGGCTTCAAGCCCTGGTCCGGGAAGATCCCACATGCCACAGAGCAACTAAGCCTGTGTGCCACAACTACTGAGCCCGCGTGCCACAACTACTGAAGCCCACGTGCCTAGAGCCCGTGCTCCGCAACGAAGAGTAGCCGCCGCTTGCAGAAACCATAGAAAGCCTGCGCACAGCAATGAAGACCCAATGCAGCCAAAAATAAATAAATAAATTTATTTATTTAAAAAAAGGCCTCATTTAAGTCAGAGGAAATAAAGTTCTAGTTTAACTAGTAAATTTTTTTCAATCATATTACCAGAAGTGACATTCCTGCCACTGACGTTCCTCTTTTTTAAAAAGTTTGTTTTGTTGGCTTTGAGTTCTTTTTTTTTTTTTTAATGTGTGCTATTTTGTTTATGATGACTCTTCTGACCTTAAATTATCAAGGAACAATGCCTAAGTGCCTCAATGTTCCCTACCTGGTTGAATCACTTAGAACCAAGTACTTGCGTAGAATTTCACTGAAATGTTTGAAGACAGATGACATCTAACTCTGTAATACATTAGTGATGTTTTTATTTGCACCGTCTCATCTCTCTTCACTGTGAAAACCTTTTGAGGAAATATTCTCAAGTTGTCAAGTCATCCACATATTCTCCCTTTACATTTCCCTTACTTTGATTCAGGAAAAAAAAAAAAACATATTCCTTATGATAAAAAAAATAATAATAACTTCTGAATACTTTAATGATTCTAGCTGTCATGATTTCTCATTTTGACTTTGGCAATTATCTCATATATACCCAAGATAACCTATCCAGTCTAGACATTACTTCTTCCTTGTCCTCTTTTCATAAAAATACTTTATATCCGTGCCGTGCCTTTCATCTTAAGAACCCAAAGTGGTTCTTTTTCTCTAGTATGCCTTTATATTCTTTAGAGACCAAAGAGGCTTTTTTTTATTATTATTATTTTTGTAGCTCTAGCCTTCTTTTATGGGTTAAAAATCTGGTCTGGTTGCTAAGCATGGATGTGAATTCACTCTCTAGCAGCTTCTACCCTTTCAGTTTTAAAATGGTTATTTTTTTTAATCCATTGAAGTGCATTTGACTATCATTTTTAAAAATCTCCTTTTAAAAGTCAAAACGCAACTCTCTGGAAACCAATGAATCTCATTGCCACGGTATGGTAGGTTCTCCTGCTCCAAGATCTATAATCATTTCTTCAGTGTCAGTAATAAAATGCTTCAGTAACCTCTCCCAGCCCTTTGGCAATCGGCCTACTAGTGTCAGGCCATTCTCCCTGCAATCCTACTACTCAAAGAGCCAAGACTGATGATGCTGCTACCATGGCAACTTGGAGCATTGAAGGTCTGGAAGTCTTTTCTTTGTTTTATATGAGATATTAGCTAAAGAATGTATATTGCATAATTAAGAAGCTTATTTTGTTGACAACTTCCCCAAGTATATTTTCCACTCCCATATATACTTACCGATATACATATGGCCTTTATTTCTAGACTAACAAGTGGTTCCTTATCCTGCTTCATTTAAGCAATGAGCATTCCCTTGTTACCTTGACCAAAGTCACACACAAGTGCCCGGTTACCCAAAAAAATTACTGGGACACCAAGTGTACATGAAAATTTGCATGAGTCGGCAATTTTATTCTTCCTTCCAAGTAGGCCAGTTCACCTTAACATGGATTAATCAATTACTGCGTGCCAAACACGGTGCTACGTATTAGAATACAAAGATTAAGAAAATCCTAGCCTTGTTTTCAAGGAGAAGATAGATAGGATGTAGATGGAAACTCAAGTGCTTGCTCAAGGGTCCTCCAGGGCAGTGAAAAAGTCATGGATTCTAAGCAGGTGGCAAGTTACCCTCTGCAGATAGAAGGACCTGGACTAGAGAAAGTATTAGAAGTTGCCGAAAAGAAAGTAAACTGCATGACAATGATTACATTCTTCTGAAATGTCAGATTGATGCTCTATGAAATTCAACAAAGTTGCAGGTCACAACAGAGACTAGGACCCAAAGCCATGTAACTCATTATGTTTGTCCAACCATGCTGCATCACACCCACTATGATGTGCATGCCAGCACTTCCTTTACCAAAAGTTTCTTGCTCTTTTCAGGATTGATTTTCCTTAACAGCTTTAATGCATCCTTTGTTTGCAGTGAAGTCTGGTGTGCTTAAAGAGAAAGAGGTCTCTTAGCAGAAATGTAAAGAATAATGGGTCTCCCCAAAACATGAGAAATAACAGCACCTTGCATTTCCTATACTCCTAAACCAACAAAAAGAAAAGCAGTGTCCATATATCACAGAGAACAGATTCACAAACCAAAAGAAGATTATGCAACTAATTTGAAGGTCATAGAGAAAATCAGTCATCTCAAGATTAGAGCCCAGGCCACCGACTCAATGTTTAAAATCCCCCATTATGTCACTTATCTAATGGAATGTGGGTTAATCTACAATTGCACTTTGCCAAAATCCTTTCTAAAAATCTTTAGCTTGACATTGATCTAGGATAACAGATGATGCCTGAATCATAAGAAGCATTTCAGACTTTTTATCTCTTTTTGTGATAACAAAGATCTGAAAGCTTTGTTAAGAAAACTGGTTATGAGCCAGTTGCTGCTCAAGCCTCTGGTAAATGTTCTGAGAAATAGGGAACTGTACAGTTAAAAGGAGTTGGTAGATTTCTAACACAACGCTATCCTCTTCAGAAGATCTGTAATTCATATATTTTATAGTTTACTTGAGACTATGTTCCACAGCATTTCTTTTAGTCACTGAGAGCTCTGGCAGAGGTTAATTGACCAAAGAAAGCATTTATCATTCCAGGTTTGTCATTTAAGCAGAATGGTACCATCCGCATAATATTTTCTGCATATTTGGACCTAATATGATGTACAATTTTATAATGGAGTAGGGAAAAGGTACAGAGTTTTGCATAAGTCTTCCCCTAACTTCCTACTAGAAATAGCTACTAATGCATAGCCACTGATTATGACAGGTTCTTAAAAAAAAAAAAACAAGAATCTTTGATAGTGGAAATTAAAAAATTAAAACATAATTTTGCAATTCAATCAAGTCACATTTTGTTTATATCAAATTATTATATGGATATATGTATTGACTATTTCAATAATTGATTATAAATGCATGAGTTTGCAAAAAAGAGAGAAAAATATTTGTAATCTTACATATGGTCTCAGTGGTCAACACAATTATAGACACATAGGATTCTCAAACTGACACCATAATATGTAACTTAGAACGGTCCTGTCTACATACTCTTTTTAAAATATAAGGGCCAATAGAATGTGAGTGTTGAGAGAAATACTGTACATCACTTAGTCCAACCACTTTTTTATGGAAATAAAAATTGAAGCCCAGGGAAGTCTTTTATGAGTTAGGAGTCATGACTTGAACCCAGGTTTTTCTATCTCCAAGCTGCCCATAGGAGCCATCCTCAACTCAGCTTTTCTTCTCAATACTGACTTGTGCTTCCCCAATGACCACTGCAATATCCTCCCAGAAACCTCTTGTCTGAGTTTAAAATAACCTCTTAAATTTCTTAACTTCTAATCCCAAATGCCTTTTTGTTAACTTCCCAATTTTCTTAACTGCTCTGTATCTTTTGACTCTGATGAACTTCACTCCTTTGTAAAACTCCATTTATCCATTTGTTCAGAAATATTTATGGAGTGCCTGCTGTTTTTCATGTCCTCCTTCAATTTTTCCACATGACACTAACCTATTTCCTTCTGACATGGCCTGCTCTGTCTGCTCTGTGGCCACCACTTTTTCTTCCCCCCACCTAAATTTCTAGGCATTTCTCAAGACTTCTCTCAGTTTCCCTTTTGTATACTCCCTTACTCCTAACTTGCATCCAATTCCATGATTTCAACATTCACCCTCTGTGACTAAATGACAAAGTGACATCTCTGGTCCAGCTCTGTCTCCTCAGAGCTTGGGCCACCTTCCACAGCAAGTGTTCACCTGGAAAGCTCAGATTCACTCAAAACTAAACCTGAAACTGAATACATATTCTCTCCTGAATCTAAGTCCCTTGAAGATTTTCCTGTCTTGATATAAAATGTGACCACATCCAATCAGCAAGGCCTTAATGTCACACTCATGCTTAAGAGAGTCCTCTGATGCTCTGAGTTAAACAAATTGCCGAGAGTTGCCAATTATCCCTGCACATCTGCTCCTTTTCCACTCATACTGCATCTGCTTTAGGCTCCAAGGCCTGATTTATTTCTCTTTCTCTTTGGCTCAATTATTATTATAAAAATCTTCAACATACCGAAAAATTAAAAGAATAACACAGTGCTCATCTGTATACACACAAACCAGGTTTCATGATTTGTAACATTATATCATATATATGTATCATATATATTTTCTTTTTCTGTACCTATATCTGGATCTAGCTATAAGTATAGGGATAAAGATACGGATGAGTATGGGTATAGGTATAGGTGTGAATATACATATAGACATAGACAAGATGTAGATAAAGATATAGATACAATACAGATATACATATATATATATATATATATATATATATATATATATACACATTATACATACACATATATTTTCCCAAGCAATTTGAAAGGAAGGAGCAGATATTAAGAGACTTCTCAGCACACATCACTCATCTCTTAAGAATAAGAATTTTCTCTTATATTACCACAATATCATTATCAAAACTATAAATTAACAACAATCCACTAATGTTATCTAAAATCCAGCCCACATTCAAATATCCCCATTGATTCCCCACCAAATGGCTTTTATAGCTATTGTGGGGGTTTTTCTTTAACTATGATTTAATCACAATTTACAAGTTGTAGTTGTATTTAATTATCCTATTTCTTTGATCTCCTTTTTATTTTCTTCCCTCCTGTTTATTATTCATGACAGTTTACTTTGTCTAAGAGAATGTCAGATAACTTGAGTATATCTGATTGTTTACTTGAAATGCATTTGTCTTTTACCTCTTCCCCTATAACTTGTAGAGGCTAGATCTGTTCCAATCACTTTCTAATGGGTCCTCATTATTTCATCTAATTTCCCCAATCTCTTATATACTGAGTGAATCTTTATCTCCTCCCCCGTCATGTTTTCATTCCTTGGCTAAAATCCTCCCTGTTCCCACCCCTCTGCACCAACCCCTCCCAACCACCATTCCCCTCCTACATCATAAAATCTTAGTTTTCCTTTTAAGACCTCCTCAGGCTGGTCTAACTGTTCCCCTGGTCTAACTGTTTATCCCTAACTGTTCCCCTACTTAAACCTTGGTTTCAGACAAACTGCTCCCTGGAGCATACCACGTACTTCCCTATTTCCAGCTTTTATTCTTTCTGATTTCAGCATGCTCTCATCTCTTCGAGTCCTACCTTCCAGACTTAGTTCAAATACTTCTTTCATGAAGCTTCTCCAGACCACTCCAATGCCTACAACTATTTTCTTCCTCTGAACTCATAGTCCTTAATATTCATGTGACATCATTCATTTGGCAATTAGTTATGTACTGCCTCAGAACAGTTGTTTAATACTTTCTCATAGATCATGCATCTCTTGTACCATATAACTGTTCACGTACTGCTGTATAAATTTCCACCTGGTCCCTTGACCATATTTTAAGTTCCATTAGCATAGAGTTCACACAAAGTTCTTTTTAAGTTGATGCATAATATTACTTGAAAACAGGTACTCAATAAATATTTGTTATCTGATTTGTTAATAGATTATTAAAAAACTAACCAAATGAGAATTCCAAATGAGAAGTACAGTTTGAAAGAAGATTAATCTCTGTCAAATCATCACTAATATTCAATAAGTACTTTGAATTTTTATGCTAACTAGTAATAAATCCAAATGTCAAATTTCAGAACCATACCCTTCAGCCACTGGTAGCCTAAAGTAATGGAAAAAGAACTGGACGTTAAAGGGCCTGAGTTCAAGTCACAGTTCTCGCCACTCTAACTGTATGCTCTTAGGCAAGCTACTTAAATACTTTTGATCTCAGTTTTATTGTCCATACAATGGGAGTAATAATGATAGTTACCTTCCCTGCTTGTTGAAGAAAAATGAAATAATTATGATACAAGTGCATTAACTCAATCCCTAGCTACTGTGATGTTCTCAATAACTGTTGGTTGAATCTAATTCATGAGATTTCACTCTCTTGCTTAAAGTCTAGAAGAAATGACAATGCATTTCCTGTTAAAAGAGAGGCTCTTCAAATGCTCAAAATCCAGTCACTCTAAGAATGTGTAGATAGTCACTCTGAATATTAAACGTGCCAAAAATATGACTACTCATTGAACCGTGAGAGCACAATTATCGACTAGCTTGTACGAAGTGACTGCTCTGTTTGTATGTCTTAGAGAGGAGAGGGAATTTCATGACCAGAGGAACTGCATATGTTTCAGAGGCACACTAACCTAGTTGGGTCTGCCTCACCCACTCACAGGTTTGGTAAACAAGTGCAACTCTAAATAAGTTGTAGACAGCAATAATAACTACCTCAAAGGTACTAATATTAAGTAAGATGATCCATGTAAAGTGTTTAACCTAATACCATCTGTATAATAAGTGCTCAAAGGTTGCTATCATGTTGTTGTTTCTCAATGCAAACCCTAAGCAAAGAGTTGTTCTCAGAAGTAACAGATGTAATTTTCCAAGCTCTTTTTTCCTCACCCTATTCATCTGCTGCATCCCATCCTGTTTAGTCACACCTTCCTCCATCACCATTCTCTCCAGCCTCCGAGTCCTTGCCTGTGCTATGCTTCAGCTCTTGGAAGGACTTCTTCCACGTCACCTGCCCAAATCCTAAAGATTTGACTCTAGCCCTGTCTCTTTCATGGATATTATCATTTTTCAATCTTTGATGGCCTTGCTCTGCTTTGACTTCTCCAGTGACACTCATATCACATTTAGTTATATACTGACTTGTATCTACTTTTGTTTCCACAATAAAGTTATCTTTTCTACCAACTGAATTACAAATATTTTGAGGGCAAGGATGATGTCTTGTTCTCTAGCTTAGTTCAGTGTCATGACAATAATTATTTGTTGAATTAATACAGGTAACTGACTGTGACAAAAGCCCCTTCTGGAAACTCACAGATTTTGTGAAACTTTAAACAGTGATAGTTTTTATTCATAGGTTATGAATCATCTATCCAGAGGTAGATGAAAAACACAAACTGGAAGAGATTAGATCAAATGGCAACGTTCAATTCTAAATCTCTCCTGTCTCCACAAGGCCCTTAAAGCGACAAATCAAAAATTTTAACCATTTGTGAAAGACTGCAGATGACTTTTTGTGCTGTTCAAGCAGAAATATATTAGGATTCTTCAGGCTTCAAGTGACAAAACAACCTAATCCAATTATTTTAAGGAAAGGGGGAATTTTTTGGTTCATATAACTCTGAAGTGCAGAATTAGCGTGGGCTGTTTTGACATCAAATGATATCAGCAGGGTTCAGTTTATCTCTCAGCTCCCCTCAGCTACAGCCTCAGCTTCAGAAGAAGTCAGGATGGTGGCAGCAGCTCTAGTCTGTGTGCTTCCTGGTTGAGCTCCAGAAGGGTGGCAGTATTCTCTTCCCAAAAGTCACAGAGAAAGTCTCTCTGGTTGAATCCAATCACCAGGACAAGAAGAGACAGCACACAGACCTACTGAGGCCCACACCTCCATGCATGCCCACACCTCTGGGTCACGTGTATTGCTAGTTGGCTTCCTGGGGCCACACAGACTGAGAGTGAGCGGGGGTGGCTCCTTAGAGGGAAATGAATACAGGTATCAGAGGGTGACTGAATGCATACTGGAGGAATATTTCCAGAACTCACGGACGGTTATGCACATAGTAATCTTTCAATAAGCTCATTCACTGACTTAAGCAGGTTTCTCTTCTTCCATTAAGTGCTAAGACTGTGCTTCTAAGCTTTTTTAATGTCATGGTATACAGAAAATAATAATAGTCCTGTGTTACACTAAATGCGGAGAGAGTCAGTGTCTCAACACTGCATGAAGGGCAACCTGTGAGTGGGAAAGCTCTAGCTGGGAGGCAGCATGATTTTGTGGAAAGACCACCCAATCAAGTGAAGTCTCAAGTGTTGGCTTTTAGATCCAGATTTACCACTTACTTATTGTAAGTAGTTGAGGCAAGTCTCAATTTCTCTGTACTTTAGTTTCCTCATTGGTAAAATAAGGATAATAATACCTGTCCAGCTTACCTCACAGAATTGCTGGGAAAAAAGTCACATAACATAATGCTTATCAGTGTATTTTATAAACTACAGAGTGTTATACAAATGTGAGACATTATTCCTATTTTCTGGGACTCGGTTTTCCCATTTGAAAAATAAGTTGGGAGATAGGAGATCTCTCCAATACTTTTCTACACTGAGTTTATACTATTATCTGATTTTGCTTCATAGCTAACTGAATCCATAGGTGTCAATGAGGTTGCTCAACGTAGATACAACTAACACTATGAACACATGTTGGTCAACAGGGTCAGCCAGGATATGCAAACTTATTAAAGCTTAAATTATTGATCCCATTACTTTAAAAGATATCTGAAAGAACACTAAGCCTCATTTGCCTAAGCAAACATAAACAAAGTAGGACCAGAATTAACCAAAACCATAGTAAAGTGTTCACAATGGACATATAATTATAAGCTTCAGCCCCTAAGCAGGAACAAATGTTAACAGAAACATAGAAGCAAATTACAGAAGTTAAGTGGGGGGAATAGAAGATTTCAAGGGCAACCTGGACAAGGAGACAAGACAAGGAGTGCTGACTATACAGAAGGCCTGATTTCTTCTGAATAGAAATTAGTGCTCCGTCAAAATGAAGAACTATGCCATGAACATGTGGCATATGTAGAAATGTTCACCACAACAGACACAATCAAGCTCAGTGAGTTCTCAACTTCCTTTGCAAAAAGAGAAAATAACCAACTGATGCCACAGGAATTCATTAATCCCACCTCTCTTGTCCCTCCTAAACTCTTGCTGCCTAAAAATAGTAAAATATAAAATGAAAAGATTTGCATTTTACAATTTTCCTTTTCTACCATACCCCTGCTGTGAAATGTGCTTTCGGAGAAGAGAAGAAACTGGGTCCAGACAACTTCAGTTGAGGTACACAGAATTAGACATAACTTGAATTCTGTGTGGCGTGCTTAGCATAAATTCAAACAAATAAAATAGAAAAAAAAATACATAGAATACAATGAGTTCTTCTTACGCAGATTCAACATATAGTAATACAGAATTAAATATCTTGTATAATCTCAGGAGGCCCTCAAGATGAAAGAATGATACAGTGATTACACTTCTGGGAACAATACATTAGCAAAAGGCTGAATATTGACTCCTCATTTGCAGCCCCTTTCCTAGTTTGCAAGCAATATTTAAGCTTCACAAATATCTCAGTGCCTCAAAGTTTGCTCCATTAAAAAAATACAGCTAAATTGGCCTCTTCCTGTCAATACAAGGACATAAATAGTATGAAGGGAAAATGCATGTGGAAGTGTTTGAGCTCCTTTATAAAAAGTTAAGAAAATATTTAATTATATAGTCAGTTGGACATCCAAATTCTGCTAGAAGAGTGTTAATGTTCTCAAAGGATGGATTCAATGGCTATTTTGATCTTCGTTGCTCTGAGAATCAGTGCCACACATATCAGCTGTGTGAATACAGTCAGTGACTCAGTGACATCAATTAGTTGAGTGAAATATCAAACCAAATGTTATCATTCCTAACCTCCATACTGCTACCATAAAATATATCCCAAATATCCACATCCCAATCATAAAGTACAAACATGATTAACCATTCCACCTTTTCAGTTGGTGGTGCTACTGTCAAAGACAAGAGAAGACATAGGATGGACAGAAATCAATGATTCCATATGGGCAGAATAACCTAGTAGTATTATAATTCTACAGTGAATGATACTTTTATCCATTTAGTAATGCAAGCCCCAAATCTAGGAGTTACCCATAATACCTCCATTCCTTAACCCCCATATCTACTCCAATGAGTTTTTACCTCATGCACCTCTAAAACAGAGTTTCTCAGTTCTCAGCACTATTGACATTAGGGCTGGATAATTAATTCTTTGTTGTGCAGGCTGTCCTGTGCATTGTTGAGTGTTTTGCAGCATCCCTGCAAAACACTAGGTCTCTACTTGCTAGATGCCATTGGCATCATCATCACCCTGCCCCCCACTCAACTGAGATGACAAAAATATATATGGCCAGATACTGCCAAATATCCACTGGGAGGCATAACTGCTGCAGCTGATAACTACTGGTCTTAAACCGTCCACTCCTCTTCTGATCCACTGAAGCCCTGTGTAAGTGGCCACCATCTCTTGGACACACAACTACTGTAACAGACTCCTAATTGATCTACCCATATCCACTCTGTTCCTCTCCAACTTTATAGCCACACTGTAGCTAGAGTGAGGTTTATTTATTTATTTTTTGTTTTCTAACAAAAATTTAATCATGTTAATCCACGCCCTGCTTAAAATAATTTAGTAACTTCTGTTTGTGTTTAGGGAAAAATCTTTTTTTTTTATTGAGGTATAATTGACATATAACTTTATATTAGTTTCGGGTATACTACATAATGATTTGATATTTGTATATATTGCAAAACGATCACCACTATAAATCCAGTTAACATCCATCACCATACATAGTCACAGAATTTTTTTTCTTGTGATGAGAACTTTAAAGATCTACTCTCTTAGCAACTTTTGAATATGCAGTACAGTATTATGAACTACAGACACCATGCTGTACATTACATCCCCATGACTCATTTATTTTATAACTGGAAGTTTGTACCTTGTGACTCCTTTTACCCATTTCAAAGTCCATCCCCCATGTCCCACCTCTGGCAACCACCAATCTGTTCTCTCTGTATCTAAGAACTTCCTTTTTTTAAATTCCATATGTAAGTGAGATCACATGGTATTTGTCTTTCTCTTTCTGACTTGTTTCACTTAGCATAATACCCTAAAGTTCCATTCATGTTGTTGCAAACGGCAAGATTTCAGAAAAATTCTTAACAATTGCTTGAGCCAGTCCTTACCTACCTTTGAAGTCTCTATCACTCCATAATTTCTTTTGTTCTCTCTATTCAACAGCAGCCCTGTTCTTCCCTTAGCTTGTCTTAGCGGGCATTCTTCCACCTGCCTTGGGGCCTTTGCACATGCTTCTCCCCCAGTTCTAAATACTCTTACCTCCATATCTCTTCATCCTTCATTCATTCTTCAAATACTGAATGAGTGCCTAATCACTTTCAGGCACTTTTCTGCAAGCTGGGACTTCAGCAGTAAACACAAACCCCTGACCTCTTGGAGTTTTCAACCAGTTGAGTAGAGATGGGGAAGGAAAACCAAACATAAATAAACAGGTAAAATTATAAAATGTGAAATGGCAGTAAATACAGTGTAAAGGTGATGTGGAGTGCTGACGGAGTTAAAGTTACTGTTTTGAGTAGGGTCATCAGGGAGGATCTCACTGATGAGGGGGCATCTGGAGAAGAGTGTTTGGGGCACAGAGCAGCAAGACGAGAGATTCTGAGGTGGAGTTTACCTGTGTCTTCAGGGAACATCATGGAGGCCAGTGTGGCTGGAGAGGAATATGCAGGAAGAAAGTGGAAGAAGATGAGGTCAGATAGGTAGCAAGAGCCAATCACATAGGGCTCTATAAAGCCAAGCTAAGGACTGTGAGACTCACTCTAAGTGAGATGAGAAGTCATGAGGAGAAAGATTTGAGTAGAGGTCGAATGTAATCTGGCTTTCATCTTAATGGGATGACTCTGGCTTCTATGTGGAGGACAGACTGTAAGCAGCAATAGCAGATATAGGGAGACTATTTAAAGGTCTACTGCTTCACCTATTTGACTCCTATACTTTCTTTATATCCCTGTTTCAATTCCTCAGGGAAGTCTCTCTAATCTTCTATATACGCTTGTAACCCATATATCTGTCATTAACATAGCACTTGGCATCCTTGCAATTCTGTATTTATCTGTGTGATTATCTGATTAATATTTTTCTCCTCCACTAGTCTACAAGTTCCTTCAGGAAAGGGATTCAATCAGTTTTTCCTTCTCCAATGTCTAGCAGAGTATAGAAAACAGGTGGTGTACAATAAGTAGGAAGGAAGGAAGGAAGAAAGGAAGGAAGAAAGCAATAGAGGGAGGGAGGGAGGAAAAATATAGACACAAGAGTTATTTTGCCAATTCTGGTATGTTTGCTTCAAAATGATGCAATAATTTGGGGCAAACAGAGTAGGAGTTTTCGCCAAAGATACAGGAAAGGTTATGCCCTACCATCCGAGGAAAGTGTGGTTCACCAAGAGATATCAGTAAAAGCTAACATTTATTGAGAGCTTACTAGGTCTCAAGTACTTTATTTAAATTATCTTGTTGAATCCTCTCAACAGCCTTAAGGAGTTTGTATTATTACATTTTTCAGACGAACAAATGTACACAAGAGAGGTTAGTTACACAGCCAATAAGCTACAGATCTTAGAGTTCAAACCTTCCTGTTTAGCTGCGATGCACACTGCCTCCTGCAGGGACAATCAATAGCAATTTTATTAAAGATTTAGCTCCTGCAATCCCGTTTCTGAAAATTCATTGTGTCAAACAAATAGCAGGGTTCAAATACAGATGAAATTCTGCCGCACATCTAGTGTGTACATTTCCCCCAACAGAAACAATTCCAATCAGTGTCATACAGTTCCATTTGAAATTTTAATGAGGCACAACAAGTAAAAAGGAGAAAGGGAAGCGAATGGGAAATCAGAGCCACCTAACAGTAGATCTAAGAAACTGTATTTGCTGCAGTGTTAAAGCACTAAACAGAATTTTTCATCTCAAACACCATTTAAAAGACCTTGGTTTGTTTAATATATTAACAAAGAATATAATTTAATGTCACTTTAAGGCATAGAATAATTCTTATTTCAAAGTGTTCAATAAGAACAATAATTGCCACAAAAATGAACCTCTCCTTTTGATAAATCTTTAGAGAGAAATAGGAAAAAAGTTTTAGGCTATACTTTGGAATTCTTTCATCACAGCTGCATAATGAAACATAAAGTTTCTAAAATATTTATGGAAACTTTCATTATTTAAATATTTCCAGTGAGTTTTATTTTCCCAAGGAGAAACTTTCTTTTTTTTCTTAAAAAATACATGTATATGTATATATATGGTTAGAGATAGAGACAGAGATACATATGTATATAGGTATGTATATGTCTATAGATATGAATACATATATAGCTTCCTCTCATAAACAGCTGGCAGGAACATAAACTGGTTCAACCTTTTATAAGGCAATGAAACATACACGAAATTTTTATAACTTTCATATTCTTGATTCAATAATACAATGTCTATGATACTATACATAGAAAATCCTAAAGATGTCACCAGACAACTACTAGACCTCATTTATGAATTTGGCAAAGTTAGGATACAAAATTAATAAACACTCTTGCATTTAAATCTTTTGCATTTCTATACACTAACAACAAACTAGCACAAAGAGAAATTAAGGAAACAATTCCATTTACCATTGCATCAAAAAGAAGAAAATACCTAGGAATAAACCTACCTAAGGAGGCAAAAGACCTGTACTCAGAAAACTATAAGACATTGATGAAAGAAATGGAAGATGACACAAACAGTTGGAAAGATAAACCATGTTCTTGGGTTGAAGAACCAATATTGTTAAAATGACCATACTACCCAAGGCAATCTACAGATTCAATGCAATCTCTATCAAAATACCAATGGCATTTTTCACAGAACTAGAGCAAATAAATTTAAAATCTGTATGGAAACACAAAAGACCCTGAATAACCAAAAAAATCTTGAGAAAGAAGAACAAAGCTGGAGGAATCATGCTCCCTGACTTCAGACTATACTACAAAGCTACAATAATCAAAACAATATGGTATTGGCACAAAAACAGACACATAGATCAGTGGAACAGATTGCCCAGAAATAAACCCATGTACTTATGGTCAATTAATCTCAACAAAGGATGCAAAAATATACAATGGAGAAGGCAGTCTCTTCAATAAGTGGTGCTGGGAACACTGGACAGATATATGTGAAAGAATAAAATTAGAACATTCTCTAACATCATGTACAAAAATAAACTCAAAATGGAGTAAAGACCTAAATGTAAGATCGGACACTGTAACACTCTTAGAGGAAAACATAGGCAGAACACTCTTTGACATAAATCACAGCAATATTTTTTTTGGATCCATTTCCTAATGTAAAGAAAATAAAAGCAAAAATAAACTAATGGGATCTAATTAAACTTAAAAGCTTTTGCACAAAAAAGAAAACCATTGACAAAACGAAAAGACAACCTAGTGAAAGGCAAGAAAATATTTTCAAATGATATGATGGATAAGGGTTTAATATGCAACATATGTAAACAATTTGTACAACTCAACATCAAAAAATCAAAGAACCCAACTGAAAAAATGACCAGAAGAACAGAATAGACATTTCTCCAAGGAGGAAATGCAGATGAAAATGTGCTCAACATCACTAATTGGAAATGCCAATCAAAACCAAAGTGAGATATCACCTCACACCTGTCAGAATGGTCATCATCAAAAAGAACTCAAACAACAAATGTTGGGAAGGTTGTGGAGAAAAGGGAACACTTGCATACTGCTGGTGGGAATGTAAATTGGTGCATCCAATGGAAAACTGCATACTGTGGAAAACAGTATGGAGGTTGCTCAAAAAACTAAAAATAGAACTACTATATGACCCAGCAATTCCACTCCTGGGTATATATCTGAAGAAAAAGAAAACACTAATTCAAAAAGTTCCATGCATCCCAATGTTCATAGCAGCATTATTTACAATTGCTAAGAAATTAAAGCAACCTAAGTGTCCATCAACAGATGAATGGAAAAAGGTGTTTTATACACACACACACACACACACACACACACACACACAATGGAATACAACTCAGCCATAAAAAAGAATGAAATTTTGCCATTTGCAGCAACATGGATGGACCTGAAGGGCATTATGCTAAATGAAATAAGTCAGACAGGGAAAGACAAATGCTGTATGCTATCACTCATATGTGGAATATAAAACAAACTAGTGAATATAAGAAAAAAGAAGCAGACTCACAGACATAGAGAGCAAACTAGTGGTTACCAGTGAGGAGAGGGAAGAGGGGTGGGACAATTTAGGGGTACAAACCATTAGGTATAAAATAAGTGACAAGGATATATTGTACAACACAGGGAATATAGCCAATATTTTACAATAACTATAAATGGAGTACAACTTTTAAAAACTGTGAGTCACTATTTTGTACACCTGTAACTTATATAATACCGTACAGCAAGTATACTTCAATAAAAATACTAATAATAATACATTGTTTAGTCATTTATCTTATGACTATACAGAAAGATTTAACTATAAGTGTAGTTATCCTGGTATTGTTTACAGTAAAAACAACGAAGATATAATCTATCTAACTAGAGACAATCAGTCATAAATTATGGCACATCCAGATACTGGAATACTGTTCAGCCCTTAGAAATGATGCTGTAAAAGCACATTTGTTGACTTGGGACTATGTTAACAGTACATTATTAAGTGAAAAAAAAATAGTTAGCATAGGAATTCCCTGGCAGTCCAGCGGTTAGGACTCTGCGCTTTCACTGCTGAGGGCATGGGTTCAATCCCTGGTTGGGGAACTAAGATCCCACAAGCCACGTGGTGTGGCCAAAATAAATAAATAAATAAAAATTTTAAAAAAATAGTAAACATGTTTCCACTTTTGTAAAAATGTACATGTTATACACAGAAATAAGTGTGAGAGAACAATTATCAAAATAATACTAGTTGTATATGGAAACTGAGATTATGAATTATATGTGTGTGTGCTTATAATGTATGTATGTGATGTATGTCTGTGTGTCTATAGATACAAAGATAAATATAAATGATTTTCACAATTTTCAATGAAAAAAACTGGCCAAGGTTTACGTTTCTGTTCCAGGAAAAAAAAAAACTACAAATCTTAATTTTTACAAATTGAATCCTTTATAGCCAGTTAAAAACTATGAGAAATAAAATGTATACAACAAAGTCAAAAGCTTAAGATATTTAATAAAATGCACTTAATAAAATAATATTTACCTAACAGTCTCGCCTAACTATATATTGAACCATACATAAATAATGGTTACTTATTCCTTTTTACAAAAATATCCTACATTAGCTAGTCATTTTACCTCATCTGCATTTTCCTTAGGTCTTTTTAGAATGTTCAGAAGCTACATCAATTGCCTTTCTATAATAAAAATACGACTCTGTTCCCACTCAGCTTGTTAAGAAATCAAAGAAAGAAATTAAGTTAGTTTGGCGTGATCTGTTTTTGATGAACTCATGTTGCCTCCTAATTATCACATTATTTTCCTCCAGATGTTTGCAAATTGAGTGAGCACAGAGATTCTCTTTGTTGACATGCACCATGAAAGCCCTGGACAATAGACTATGTTTGAAAGCTTTCGAGTTACTGAGTTTGCTAGCATTTAAAATGGCTGAAGAAACAAGTGTGCACATACTTTAACACATGACTATAATTATTAAAATTGGTTATGTAAAAATAATGAGCTAGCATCTCACAGGGAGATCAGCTCAGTGCTGTGTGACCACCTAGAAAGGTAGGATAGGGAGGGTGGGAGGGAAATGAAAGAGGGAGGAGATATGGGGATACATGTATATGTATAACTGATTCACTTTGTTATACAGCAGAAACTAACACACCATTGTAAAGCAATTGTACTCCAATAAAGATGTTAAAAAAAGATAATAATGAGCTAATGACGAAAAACACCTCTGAAACCTATACACTAAGGAAAATGCAGGATCATGTGCTCTTAACCACCTAAACAAATACAAAGTAATAGCAGCATGAAAATGCAAACATACAATTACAATTATATAAACATAGACACATATCTATATAGCTACAGGTAAAAACACATACATATCTGTAATTTGGCAACACACTGATCATCTTTATTATGGTTTATTCAGTTTATGCAGTTTCATTGCAGCATATAGTCCTCTGGTGCATAATTGAGGCCTAACTTCGGGCAAAGTAGCAAGGAAATAAAGCTGCATTGTTTCCAATACTTTTATCTATTATCAGCAATAACAGTGAGTGGACAGAACATCTGCCAAGACTATTGACCTCCAAGTCTCTTTATCTACAAAGCAAGGTTAATGATTCCAGACTGGGGAAAGGGTTTGATGAATGAACGAGACATACTGTGAAAACAGAATACTAACAAATTAAGTAGTAATCTAATATCAAAAAAAAGGAAAAATCAAGACATAAACATATAATAATTTAAATATTCCCTTTGAATTGTAACAGAAGTGGAAGCACGAGTTACTGTGGAGCTGCAGAACTGATTTGTTTGTTTTATAACCTAAGAAATATAAATGCCTATTAATTTACTCTTGGCAAAATTGTCCAAGTCAATACTTTCGTAGATATAATGTGATAGCATTGGAACACTTACGAAATTACAAGGCAAGGAAAGTTTCTCTTTAGTGCTCCTATAAGCCATTACTCTATCTCCTCTCCTCACAGCTATTTTTGAGAGAATGACAGAGAAGCAAGAATTCACCAAAAAATCCTTTATTACAGCCAAAATCCCTGAGCTGGTTGATTATATCACTATAAATATTCAAAAAGGAAAAAGAAGGAAGGAAGAAAGAAAGAGCGAAAAGGAGGAGAAAGTAAGAAACAGAAGGGAAGGGAAGGGAAGGAAGGGAAGGGAAGGAAGGGAAGGGAAAGAAAATAAAGAATATAAACTCAAATGATCAACATGCCTATAAAATAAACTCCACATATTCGATTACCTTTGTAACACCCTGGATTCCCAGGGGGTCATTCTTGTTATTCTTTATTATCTTGAAAACTTCAAGAAATTCACAATTTTGAAATGTTTATAAGTACATCCGACTTATTCTGCAATTACATTCTCTTCCTGAGTAACATGTGTGCTGGGAATTTCCTGACACCACAAAATAACTTTCCATATTATTGTAGACTTTGTAGTACTAGGTCAAACAACAAAACCCTGCTGAGAAGCAGACACTCAGTGGTTGGTTAGCTGCATCTACTAGCTAACCAAGGCTCCCATCATCACTTAGCCATGAATTTCATTTAACTGTAACAAAATTATAAATTCCAATATGAGTGGAATTTCTAACTAAGTGACCACTTGGAATATTGAAAACATATTTCTTCATTGTGCCACAAAGATCAAGGCACAGAACATAGTCTTTATTTTACTTTCCCTTTTTTAGCATCTTCCTTCACAAACTCCCACCAAGCATGTAGGATTCTCACACTGAATCTTGGTGACTCAGAACCCTCCACTGCAATTCCTTCAACTAACCACTACTCAGTGATCCACCATGCACACCGTGCTGTCTTCTTTCCTCTGTCAAGATTCTTGTTTTACGCCCATTTCTTCAGAGATTTGATTTCTGGCAGGTAATCTGTGTATGATGATTGTCTCTCCCATGTAACACATTTATTTTTTTAAGATGCTTTCTGAAGACAAAATTATTTAACCCAAAGGAAAATTGGGGATGGGGGGACCGTAAGCCCTCGGACTGGCTGGTAGAGAGAGATTTGGGGTAAAAGGGAACTCACAGAACCCATCAAATCATATCATGTAGATAGCTATCTGGCCTTCAGTCAAAAAGTTATAAGTATTGTGCCTGTACTCCTAACAAGTCAAGGGTGATATAATCATGGGAATGAAGATTTGGAAATAGATACTAATGAATTAAAAACAAATGGGGAGGGGCTTCCCTGGTGGTGCAGTGGGTGAGAGTCCACCTGCCGATGCAGGGGACACGGGTTCGTGGCCCGGTCCGGGAAGATCCCACATGCCGCGGAGTGGCTGGGCCCGTGAGCCATGGCCGCTGAGCCTGCGCGTCTGGAGCCTGTGCTCCGCAACGGGAGAGGCCACAACAGTGAGAGGCCCACATACCGCAAAAAAAAACAAATGGGAAGAATGTTTATAGGTGTATAAAATGGCATTGAAATGTAAATTACTATCTAATTCAACCTTCATGTTGTACCATGGAAAGTGCTTGAATCACATACAGCTGTATATCTCAAGCTATGCTTTGGTTCATAAATAAGCACTCAGCTCTTTTTAGAAAGTTCAAAGAGAAATACTTGCCACCTCCCATAATTGGAATCATCGCTCTTAATGCTGATAGCCAAATGTGAAATTGCAACCAAACTGTCTCAAAAAAGCTATAAAGTACATTTATTACTGTTAGCAATATTAAAATAAAATGTTATATTCCCTTCAAAGCTATCACTCTAGCAAGCAAATAAATCAAAATTAAACTTCAAAACTCATACCATGTCCAACAGCAATACTTCTAAATCAAACAAGTAAATTTGAATAGTGCAACACCTTCTTCACCAAGGGATTTGAAAGTCTTAGTGGCAAAAATAATCATCCTCATTTACTTTAACTGCAAAACTGTTTTTCCTTTTCCTAGCATTAAGTAAAAGACAAAGATAGTTCTCCCTTAGAACTGCAAAATCAGAAAACTACAGTCTCTGTTATGAGGCATTAATAGAAAAACTAGCTCTCAGAGCTTAGAAGAAATTTTATCATGTAGAGCTCATTCTTGGCTTACATAAAATCATGAGACCAGTAAAATCCAGGTACACAATGGAGGATTACACAGGTGATAAGGATTTTCCTTTGTAATATTAGTTCAAAGATAACTGTCCAAAATGTCACCAATAAGAATGTACTTTGGACCATGAAACATCTTTGCCCTTAAGCCCTTCTGAGAGTATCTCAAAGTACTGCACAGTCATAACCCCAGTCTCTTCCCCTCTAGAAGATCTGTTTGCATGACACCAGCTTCTTGTTATTTGAGGCAATTCCATGAATTAGCTTAGGCTTGTGTTTCTCTTCCTTCCTCCGCCCACTGACAATCTTTTAGACTGTTTCCTAATTGTTACATTCTCCATCTACAAAGAGAAGAGCTGTAAAGCTCTCATTTATGATGACTGCCCTAGTTTTAGAGTAAAAGGTTGAAGAATCATCAAAAGGATGTTTTTGGTTTTTTAGTTGCTTACATATGAGTTTCTAAGCTTTTCCTAGCTTAGCTAGCATGGACATCAACTATACCTAGAAAGATTAGAAAGCCTGAGTTATATCTTTGGACTGATATATGGTTAAATTATACATATATATATATATAAATATAAATAATTTAGTTGTAAATAAATATAAATAATGTAAGATAAAAATTAATAAAATAAAAAACATATATATATATTTTTTAATTTCTCCGGCTCTCATTTTAATGCTGTATCACCTATACAAGTGATTTTTAAATGTGACCCAAAACTCCCCTAGTGTAACTGTCAATCACAAAATATGACTCATTGGATTTATACATAAATTACTAAAATTATTTGTAATCATTTGCCATTCATATCACATCAAAAACATATTTTTATTTGGGGTTCATTTTCTCTGAAGTTTGTGGTAGTTTTATGGTGGGGTAGTTTTGTCAACAGCAATGCGTAATGCGTGAAAAACTTCCAATTTTTCAAATTGGCATAACAAAAAAGACAAAACCGGGCTTCCCTGGTGGTGCACTGGTTGGGAGTCCGCCTGCCAATGCAGGGGACGCGGGTTTGTGCCCCAGTCCAGGAGGATCGCACATGCCGCGGAGCGGCTGGGCCCGTGGGCCGTGGCCGCTGAGCCTGCGCGTCCTGAGCCTGTGCTCCGCAGCGGGAGAGGCCACAGCAGTGGGAGGCCCGCGTACAGCAAAAAAAAAAAAAAAAAAAAAAAAAAGACAAAACCCCCATACATTTTAAAGGCACAGAAAAGGCTTTTTCACTTGAATAACTTACTCCAATTTCTGTATTTTAATTCTACCTCTGTCTCTCCGTCTCTTGCCCCTTCCTTGCCACTACCCTCATTTCTATTACTCTGATATAAATCTCACGCATTTTTGAGAGTTTGTCCTGATGAACAACATGACGTCTGAGTCTCCCATTTATCCCTGAGAATAGCTGAGCACTTCCTCCTTGCTAGCTAAGCAGTTAACAATTGCTGGTTAACAATTCAAGTAAGAAATCTGTATTTGTTTCCTCAGGCTGCTGTAACAAAGTACCACAAACTGGGTGGCTTAAAACAACAGAGGTTTACTCTCCCATAGTTATGGGAGGTAGAAGTCAAACATCAATGTGTTGACAGGGCTATACCCAGGCTAAGACTCTGGGTAGAATCCTCCTTACCTCTTCCTAGCTCCTGGTGGTCACTGCCAATCCTTGGCACTCTGGATTGCAGCCATATCACTTCAGTCTCTGCTTCTGTCACCACATGGCATTCTCCCTCTGTCTCTTCTCCTCTGTTAAGTACACTAGTCATACTGGATTAAGGGTCTACCCTACTCTAGTATGGCCCCATCTTAATTTACATCTGCAAAGACCCTAGTTCGAAATAAGTTCACATCACAGGTACCAGGGGTTAGGACTTCAACATATCTTTTGGGGAACACAATTCAACCCGCCACATCACCTCATAAAGGCATAGTCAACCATAACAAAACAAAGTTGTCTAGCAAAACAGTTCCAAAGGAGAGTGTCAAAACTACTGCAACTAGGTATGTGGAATATCCAAAGTATTTCCTGGAGGACTTAATGGTGAGTTTTTTTGGTATTTGTTTTTTGCGACACGCGGGCCTGTCACTGTTGTGGCCTCTCCCGTTGTGGAGCACAGGCTCCGGACGCACAGGCTCAGCGGCCATGGCTCATGGGCCCAGCCGCTCCACGGCATGTGTAATCTTCCCGGACCAGGGCACGAACCCATGTCCCCTGCATCGGCAGGCGGACTCTCAACCACTGTGCCACTAGGGAAACCCGTGATGGTGAGTTTTTAAAGAGAAGAGCCAAGGTTATTTTCAGAGCTAAACCGAGTTCTTGTCTTCCTAGCCAGTTCTCCTAAGAATAAGTTGCAGAAGTCTATTGCATTAATAACCAAGGGCAAAATGTAGTATGTAGTAATTATACTGATAACATGATCAACTAATGAAGTTCATTAGTCTAGCTGATGGAAACAGGGCTTTATTGACTTTTTTATTTGTCACTGGTAAATGAGTACTGTAAAGACAGACACCATCCAGGCAAAGTATGAAACAAAATGCCTTCTTTCAGCATCTCACTGGTCTTAATTAAATTGTGCTTTTAACTCATTTAAGCTAAAATTATCCAGAGCATGTAAAATTTAAATACCTATTTAAGCAATAATACATACAAGTATGTATTAATTACAGACAGGTCAATCATTTTTCCTAAATTTAAAATGACCCAAGGTGATTTCACACTGCTCAGGTTCAAACTACTTTGAATTAATTTTATTAATATTTACTATATCATTAAATTTCTTGGTCCCAGAACAAACCAGAATCAAAGCCCCAAGTAAAATTGTTCAATAAAATATGTCTTCAGATTATTAAATTTACTTAAAATAGATTATACCCCAAAAACACAAGAAAATAGTCATTAAAGGCAGCATTCTACTTCTCAAGATAGAAAAATATCTAAGAAAAGGAAAGCTGATCATCTTCAATATTCCAAGGACCTACATGTTCTCCTTGTGTAATCACAGGTTCTTACCAACTCTATGACCTCATAGGTTCTTCAAATATTGTCATCAGTATCACTTCTTGATTTACACATACTATTCTATACATATTCACTGATCAAACAGGATATACACTTAGATTTGAACTAAGGACCCTGTGTAAATATTTCAAATTTCTGTATAACGGAGCCAATTCATTTAACAAGCTTTGAAAAGGCAGAGTGTGAGAGGGCAGCAGTCCTGTACATTTGCCTATTATAAAAAGAGGGACAAACACCATGTCTTAGCTTCCAATGCCTGTGAGGGATTTTATGTTGTGCTTGTACCAGACTGTTTTCTTGATCCCCATTATGCTGTTAGCTCAGTAGAGGAAACAGACAGTTTAAAAAATGTCAGTGGGAAGTGTTTTAATATTGAGTGGTAAATCCCCAGAGGCAAATGTAAAATATATTCACATTGTTAACAGTGCCTTTGAAGCAGGGACAAGATTGTTAAAATAAGTGACTTGGGTTTCTTTCCTTTCATTGAAGTTGTTTGTGGTTTGAGGTTGCTTGGGGTTGGGGAAAAGGAAAAATGTTTCCCATAAAGTGTAATTATTTTTGTATTCTTAGATATTTTATATTGTACCTCAAAATATAAAAACCTTCCTTCTCATCTTCCCTCCACGTTTCCTAAAATTTAAAGTAAAATATACATAGAACAAACAGTGATTTTAAATTGAGTACTGAACACCTCAAAATGTAAGCTTCTCTGTTGTATTGTGTTTAATGGCATCATTGTAGGTCATTGCCACCCTGACCCCACAGGCAATCACCAAGAACTATTTTTACATATTTAACACAGGAAGGATTGTAAATATTCAAAGACAATCTAATTAGTGTTCTAGAATTGCAGAATCTGTCTTTCAAGGAAAAAAAATATGGCCTCATTTCACACATTGTACTGAAGAAAATAACAAAGGTATCTCAGACTACAGTCTCTGGAAATTAAAATCAAGAATAGGTACTTTTACAGAGCTGGAAATAAAACTATTAAGATCTTCTGAAACTTCCACACATCCCTTTCTGATGTCTTTGATGCTCTTTCTCCCTTATCTCATTTGATTGTTATTGTCCTCTCTCTAAAAGATTTAACTTATCTATTTGCAAAAGTGATTAGGTTTTTGGTATCCATTGCAACTCCTTCGTGGGCAAAATTGGTATTTTGATCTCTGACGTTGAACATCTGCAAACTAAATTTATATGCATGGTAATGACACACAATCATAAAGGATGTGAAATAATCTGTCTGTGTTACAACAGATGTCAATTTTTGTTGCTTGTTATTACTAAAAGGGGAAATGGAGCTCCTCTCTGTGATAAGTCATGTTGCTTCTAATTCCTAGCAATAAATGCACCTAGAGTATGTGCAGAAGTGGCACTCAGCCTGAATATCCATCACCATTTTGATTGTTTGAAATGCATCTGGTCCCTTTGAGTATATTTACTGTGATTACCCAGTTCAAGCCTTTTCACACTATTGTATGTGTCATCAAACGACAGTAATGAAAATAACTGCAACCATTATTATAGGTTTTAGGACTTTGCCATCTGTTGAGTATTAGCCTTTGCCATTCCCCAACTGGCATTCCAGTGAGCCAAAATTACACAGAAGCTACCCCACAATACTGTATTTCTATATCACCTTTCATTTCACACATACCAAAGATGAGGCATCCCTTAAACAGTTCTACTAGAATCAAGTAATTAAGAATGAATGTGAATAAACTCACTTGATGTGATTTCAAACCTTAAAGTACAGGTATAAAACCCTAGAAATAAGCATAGCATATGCTACGCAGTTCCAAGAAGTAGCAGTGATGTATAATGCTGTGATATTTGAGCATCAATCTAAAATGGTAAAAAATGACAGGTATGTTATTATTTCCATGTAATGTAAATTATTTTGAAGAAACCTATATATCTCTTTTATGTAATAAGTAAGTATGGTTAGGCTTATGTTAGGCTACAGACTTCTAATTTGCCAGAATGTCAGCATTTTGACCAGCCATAAATTTGTTAGGATTTGATTTGTATTCACAGATCCAAAGAATGATATTTGATTAGGCTATTGTCAGCAGTAGTCCATTACCATACTAGAACCTTAGTATAACACCTTCTTTTAAAAAGTATTCAACAAAAATTCCAATCAAAAATAGGGTGATAACAAAACTCAAAATGGATTAAAGACATAAATGTAAGGCCAGACACTATAAAACTCTTAGAGGAAAACATAGGCAGAACACTGTATGACATCAATCACAGCAAGATCCTTTTTGACCCACCTCCTAGAGAAATGGAAATAAAAACAAAAATAAACAAATGGGACTTAATGAAACTTAAAAGCCTTTGCACAGCAAAGGAAAACATAAACAAGAAGAAAAGACAACCCTCAGAATGGGAGAAAATATTTGCAAATGAAGCAACTGACAAAGGATTAATCTCCAAAATTTACAAGCGGCTCATGCAACTCAATATCCAAAAAACAAACAACCCAATCTAAAAATGGGCCCAAGACCTAAACAGACATTTCTCCAAAGAAGATATACAGATTGCCAACAAACACATGAAAGGATGCTCAACATCACTAATCATTAGAGAAATGCAAATCAAAACTACAATGAGGTATAATCTCACCCCAGTAAGAATGGCCATCATCAAAAAATCTACAAACAATAAATGCTGGAGAGGGTGTGGAGAAAAGGGAACCCTCTTGCTCTGTTGGTGGGAATGTAAAGTGATACAGCCACTGTGGAGAACAGTATGGAGGTTCTTTAAAAAACTAAAAATAGAACTACCATACAACCCAGCAATCCCACTACTGGGCCTATACCTTGAGAAAACAATAATTCAAAAAGAATCATGTACCACAATGTTCATTGCAGCTCTATTTACAATAGCCAGGACATGGAAGCAACCTAAATGTCCATCGACAGATGAATAGATAAAGACGATGTAGCACATATACAATGGAATATTACTCAGCCATAAAAAGAAATGAAATTGAGTTATTTGTAGTGAGGTGGGTGGACCTAGAGCCTGTCATACAGAGTGAAGTAAGTCAGAAAGAGAAGAACAAATACCGTATGCTAACACATATATATGGAATCTAAAATAAGAAAAAGAAATGGTTCTGAAGGACCTAAGGGCAAGACAGGAATAAAGACGCAGATATAGAGAATGCACTTGAGGACATGGGGAGGGGTAAGGGCAAGCTGGGACGAAGTGAGAGAGTGGCATGGACTCATATATACTACCAAATGTAAAATAGATAGCTAGTGGGAAGCAGCCGCAGAGCACAAGGAGATCAGATCAGCTCGGGGCTTTGTGACCACGTAGAGAGGGGGACAGTGGGGTGAGAGGGAGATGCAAGAGGGAGGAAAAGGCTTCCCTGGTGGTGCAGTGGTTGAGAGTCCGCCTGCCGATGCAGGGGACACGGGTTCGTGGCCCGGTCCCGATCTGGGAAGATCCCACATGCCGCGGAGCGGCTGGGCCCGTGAGCCATGGCTGCTGAGCCTGCGCGTCCAGAGCCGGTGCCCCACAACGGGAGAGGCCGCAACAGTGAGAGGCCAGCATACCGCAAAAAAAAAAAAAAAAAAAAAAAAAAAAAAAAAAGGGAGGAGACATGGGGATATATGTATATGTATAGCTGATTCACTTTGTTATACAGCAGAAACTAACACACGATTGTAAAGCAATTATACTCTAATAAAGATGTTTAAAAAAATAGGGTGATAAAATATTAGAAATTCCAAAATGCAAAGGAAAAATTATAAACTTAAAGCTCAAACTTTGACTGAAAGTTATATTTTGCAATATTGTTTGTTTCAAAGTCCCTTTTGCACAATTTTAACCAGACAAGTGTGAGAGAAAAGCAGACTGCTATGGAAAAGAACAAGGCAATCATATAGTAAGAAAGCAAGAACAGTGCAATTAAAGAAGAAATGCAGATGAAAATTTCTCTAATTGCAAATTCTCACACTCCATTTGTACCCCTCTGAGAGTCCACCTCAGTTTGGGTATATTTTAAGCACTCAAGAAATAATTGCCGAAGATAACTGGAAATTAAAGGACTAGGCTACATTAGAAATGGCCATAGAGAATGTTGAATCAACAGATTTTTTTTTTAAACACAGGGTGTTTTATAACAACTGAATACAAATCACTCCTTATTACATAAAAGTTAGAATTTATTAAATAGCACATGACCCTGACCCAGAAAATACCAACTTTGAAGGCAGATGCCAGTTCAGTCTTTAGAAGAAGGGATAGAACCACTCACACTGTTTTCATTTTTTTCTCAATTACATGCAGTTTTGCTAATACAACATAGCTAACACTCTATCATAATTGCATTTGTCCCATGAGAAAACAATAATCTGGGGCATTCATTTTAAAGAATGCAAAAGAATAGATTTCAATAAGAATTTTTTTTTCAGACAGATCTGAAGACTAACTTTTCTCAATTAGTTTTCCAGAAAGTAAATGAAAAAAGAAGGAAGAATAAGGAAAAAATATAACCAGGTGTAATTTTTTTTAATTAAAAGAAAAACCCAACAAACAAAGGAAGAGAGACTGAGGAGACTGCACACTGTGACATAAAATAAAATGTACTATTTCTTAGGATCCTAGAAAGAGTGAGAAAATTATGTACCTTTCAATGTCACTTAGAGAGCAACCAAAACAAGTTAAATCATTTTCTATCCAAAAGTAGACTTGGAAAGATAATTCTAACCATAATAGGTAAAATCTGAAAAAGTAACATGAATTGTGGAAGACCTAAGCAAATGACAAAAATGACCAATAAAACTCAAAATAATGGAGGCAGACTCGAGTGGTCTTCTTAAGTAAATGGGTAGTACTTTGTCTGGAATGTAGCTGATGACACAATTATTGATCCAATTTTAATGATGATGTGGTCAGCTGAATAAAAAACAAAAATAGTAAGAGCAATAACGTCTCAAAAGTTTATGGTGGCTACTGAGGTCACTAAGAACACCCTGTAATACCCACTGCTCCCTGGAATAATATTTACTTACTGTATTTCTATTCAAAATGCTATATACTCCTGAATAAGTTTCAAAGTAATGAGCTTATTTCCTTTGAAAATGTTCCAAAGAATTTGGACAAGCCATAGCACTTTGGTGTTTGACCCATGCCTGCTCCTTATTTGTGGGCAATAAATAATTCAATTCAACCAATATCTCTTAGGCATTACTAAGTTCTAGGCACCGTGCTAGGAACTGCAAACAACACAAGGGTAAATGGGACTCAAATATTGTTGAGTCTGAACTATTTATATGCCCAACCAACAGGAGCATTGTGTTGGAGCTATAAAGGTGGCCCCTGTCTTTATGTGGATTATAGGAGAGTGGAAAAAACTGACATTAAACAAGTCATCACAACAAAGTGTGAGAATGATAATCCCCTCCCTCCAGACTCAAAATCTACTGGAGAAAGCAGGCACGCAAACACAAAGCTAAGGTACAGCTGACGTGAGAGATGCTTAAAATAGAGAGAAACGAGTTGTGAAACAGAGTGAAGCAAGGCATTAATTCTAAATGAGGACATTCTGAGGGAAGGAGGATTTGAATAGGCTTAGCAAGATGGATAATGATGGGGGAAGGACATTTGAGACAAAGGGACCAAGTACGTAAAGCAGTACCTGTTGAAATGACAGAGACCAGAGGATGGATCAGAAGGTTTAAGGGAGATAGAAAGCCATGAAAGGTTTTAAAAGCCAAGCCAAGGAACCTGAGTCTATTCTGTAGGCAAGGGAAGGCAAGTAACGTTTTTCGAGTTAAGCAATAATGTGATCAGACCTCTGGTTCAGAAAGAAATTTTTGGAAAGCTTTTCTGGACCATTTTAAATACAGAGAGAAATGACTACAAGAACATATACTAAAATATTCACAAAAGTGGTATTTTTGAATGATAACAGGTAATGACCTCTGCTTATTGATACTTCCTAAGTGTTTCGCAATCAACATGAATGCCGTCAGTATTTTTTAAAGCCAGTAGTATAATTTTCTGATATACTATATCCATCAATATAAATATACTATTTATTATTACTATTACCTAAATAAGAGGTTGGAGGCCAAAAAAAAAATCCAAAGCCATATTTAACTTTCATTATTGATTAAGCCAAAATGCAGCCATTGGTCTTTGGTCAGGACTTTTACTGAAATTGATTTAAAGCCAAATATTTCCAGCAGCCAGCAAATGATGGCACTTTCCCGAATACCCTGCAGTCTAGTCTTCGAATAGCACTGTGACTCCCTGAGTTACAGGAAGAAGAACCAGTTGGATCACAAATCTGGGAAGTAAAGGAGTTTCTCATCACAAAGCATGAAGGCATCAGATAAGCACAAGGGCACACTGACTTCCTGGTTTTACAGAATCAAGTCCTGATATAATATATTCCAGGGTGACTAGATGTCTCCCTTTAAAGGGTTCAGTCCCCATATTTAATAAAAGGCAATCTAGATATAACACTGGTGAAGAAAAGGAGCAGCATCACTTACCTCTCCTGGTATAATATTACTTGCTCTCCACTTGCAGAGGAAAAAAAAAAAAAAAAAAAACAGTGAAGGGACTTCTGAGAGATATCATCCTGAAGAATGGGTATCACACACTGAGAACTTTGGTAACTTCAGGGTCACTGGATATTTCACTTTGGTGGTATTATTTTAGTTCTTTTCCCTTAATGTATTAAGAAGTAATTTTGAAAAAAAAAATTCTTCTTTTTACGTCCTCTTAGTCTGGTTCCTCTATGACTTAACACCATAGTAGATTAAAATTCAAATAATAAAAAAGAAGTTTGATTACTTTTTAAAGAGAGATTTAAAAAAATACCCAAAGCAGAGGAATGATGGTAATATTACATAAACTTCAGGAAAGAAAAGTATGATCACCGTACAGAAAAAAGAAAAAATATATATATACACACTTTTCCTTTAACAAATGGAATATCTGCATTTGTATGGAGTCTCCTGAAGAGAACAAAACAGTCTATTCATATTATGCAATAAAATTTAAATATTCTTCTCTAATCAAAGGTCAAACATAACTCATTAATTGTTGAGTGGAGAGAAGAGTCAATGAAGGCAACTGGCTTAAAGTTAACTTAGGTCTGGTTGGTCAGTCCACATAATCCACAAATCTGCCCTGAACATCTCTGTCTGATTAACCCACCCCACCCTGAGTGGACAGAGCCTAGAAGTTGCTGCAGGTCTGCAGCAGGTCTGTGACCCAGTTTAGGTCAGAGCAATGGACCTCCCACCTGTCAAGTGAATGGCACAGGAATGCAATAACCAATAACCAGGCCTAAATAGATCAGAAAGGAGAGCCAACACCACAAGAAACCAAGTGGATCAAGCACTGAGTGAGCTGAAGCATAAAGAGGAAATAAACTGAGCCTTGCAAAATCCTCTGAGCTGTTTTCCAAATTAGCTTTTTACATGGTTTCTCTCAATCACTGGCATGGGTTTACCAGGATCCATTAAAAGAGTCAACACAGGGAAAAACAAACAGGCAGAGGCCCCAGATCAAGCATGTACCAGCGTCTTGCAATTGGTCTTTTTTCGGTAATTACTGAATGAATCCAACTTTTAATTTGAGGACCAAATAAATACATATTTTCTTAGTAAGGGATGTGTGGATGTTAGAAATACCCTCTACCATGCCACTTTCTCCCTTTCAACTAATATTCCCCACAGATAGGTCTTGTTCCCCCAATCCTTTGTTCTTTCACTTCTTAAGCTCTTTCTTCAAAATTAACCTATTCTAGAATCGGCTTCATTATTATGACTAAAAGATACATAAATAATCATTAAAGCTGGAAATTCTATTTACTGATAAATTAACACCAACAACCCTTCCCCCCCCCCAAAAAAATCCCTACTGCTGAGGATAAGATGGGCACAACTAGATATGAATAAGGTTGGTTAAGCACCATTTCAGGTTGTTACTTTCCCGCTCCATTCACACTAGCCTGCAGTACTAGTTGAGTAAACCAGGTCTTGACCTCTAACTATAACAGTGATGGAAGTGATTGAACTTAGTATTTGGCAGGCAGATGAGAGAAGAAAGCGTTAAAGGCAGAAAGACAAATAGGTGTAAACAGATGCTTGCCAAATAGGTGATCCTGAGTTAGACTGCAGAAAGACATGAAATGGCAGACACAGGTATCTATCAGACCATGGTAGGTGTCATATACTAAGACAGGAATCTCAGGCTTTATTTGGGGGGCAGTGGTATACTCTTGTACTTAACAAGCAGGGGAGACAGGATGAAACTAGTAAGTTATAGAGCTTACTATGGTGGCAATATGGAGAAAGAGATAAAAAATGAATGAGACTAGGGAGGGGGGAGGGTAAACTGGGACAAAGTGAGAGAGTGGCATGGACATATATACACTACCAAATGTAAAGCAGATAGCTAGTGGGAAGCAGTCACATAGCACAGGGAGATCAGCTCAGTGCTTTGTGACCACCTAGAGGGGTGGGATAGGGAGGGTGGCAGGGAGATGCAAGAGGGAGGAGATATGGGGATATATGTATACATATAGCTGATTCACTTTGTTATACAGCAGAAACTAACACACCATTGTAAAGCAATTATACTCCAATAAAGATGTTAAAAAAAAAATGAATGAGACTGGAAGAGCAGCACAACAATAGGAAAGAGGAGAATCCTGAAGACTAGGACAAAAGCAGTGGCAGAGAATGGTTAAGAAGATGAAATCATAGAGTGTGACGACATTTGTTACCGCTATGGCACTCCCTCAGCCTGAATGCTCAGCCCCATGCTACCTGTAAAATATCTTCTTACTCTCAAGGTTCAGCTCAAAGGTTTCTTCTCCCATGAAGTCATCTCTTTGAGAACTCTTCCTTTGTTCTCTCACAGCCTTTTGTTTGCTCTGTACGGTCAGGCCACTCAAGGTGGCTGTTCTCTTGCTCTTGGTACATCCCCTGCTCTACCTGCTTCACATACACCCTACCCACATGACTGACCTTCCTACATACTTATCCCACCCCAGCTAAGGAGTGTTCTAACTTTACATCAGAACATCTCCACCTGTTAGCTTATTAAAGAGGAGGTGAGGGGTGTGCCCCTCTCCTGGTTTCCCTGGTAACCCTTGAGCCAACCTGACATCAATTCCCCTTGTAACTGGTGGCCGCCCCACTACCCCCACCAGCAAAGACTGCCACCACATCCTGCCCATCGTCTGCCACATTTCCAGGTCCTTGCTTTAGAAAGGTAATGATCCCCCATCATTTAAGCCATTGATGTCTCTGTTGCTGACTCCAGGCTCTCTCTTCAGTCTTAAACTGGGCAAGTACAGGCCTTGTAGGCCTGTGGGGTGCAGCCCAGCATCCTCTTATAACATTTAGTTCATTCAGCCCTGTGTTAGAGTTAGCCCTTTACATGTGCACTGCCTCAGTTACACCACAAACTCCCTGAAATAGGGTCCTTGGCTGATCCATCCAGTCATTCTCCTTCACCCAAGAACGTCTAGCACGGTACCTTGCACATAATAGTTTGGACGAATAAATAAAGTAATTGAAATGCCTCAAAGAAACACTTTGCTAGCTTTGCATTGCTATAGAGATAATGAAATTCCAGAGTGAAAAGCAAGCATAAAATGGTGAGGAGCAACTGGACTAACTTCAGAAAACCCAAACTAAGCTATAGAGAAAAAAAGGAGTAATTGGAACATGAGATATTTCTTAGTAAGCACTGACATTTTTTTCTTTATCGAAATATTTCTCTGTGCATCTCCCTGCAAATCATGACAATAGTAAAAGAGATCCAAGGCCATTTTACTTGTAAACTGAAACAAACAAAAAAACTGGCATTATACAAAGACAATTGTGATTCACTGAGAAAATAAAATGTTTTACCTCTCCCCTCCCTCCACTTCAACATTAAAATGGAAAAAGAAAATTCCCTAGTTAGCAATAAACACAAGCCCTTGGGGCTCCAGAAAAGTCTAGTTATGAGGGAAGAGGGGGAAGTGGCAAAGATACAGCTTCTCTCTTTTAATTACAACTTTACCACCAAGGAAAGGAACTATGTTTATCTTCCCCAATATTAACTGAAGAGGAGGTTGAATACTAAGCCATTCATTAACAACTTATCAGGCATTTTGGATCTCATAATTGAGAAGGGGTGAAACACAAAAGGAGAACCATCTAGGGTTAATGGCTTCCTAAGAATTCCTCAGTATTAATACCACTCCCCTTAAATCCCTTTGAGGATAGCTGCTTAGATGCTGAGAGAAAATAATTGAACAATTTCATGGTGACATTAAACAGCAGCTCATAATTGACCTCAATATGAATAGCAATAAAGATGGAGAGAACAACATATGCTCTATACAGTGAGTGTGGGCAGGATTCAGATCCTAATGCCTTTAAGTCCAGCAAGGAAGGAGCACATGAGAAAACCGCTTAATAATCATACAAAATCTATCTGCTTTCTATCGCAGAGCTGGACATTTTCATATTACCTCTGCTAATTGACTGCACTGAAATGATAGGACCACTTTCTGCAGCAAAAAAAACTCTCAGATTTGCACCTATCTAGGAATTGACCAATTTGGTAATGCCACTCGTTTCCTAAAAGGGCATTTCAATTGGCCAAACCAAAGTGAAGTGTTGTGCAATTTTCTGTATAATCAGCATTAACATCAGCTAAAGAAGGACTGGTCTTCAACTGAGAAAGCATGCTGCCAACTATAGAGGTTATAGCTGCTACTCCCTGTCCCGTCCTTTTATATCTTGGATCTGACTATATGAGCAGAGCTGGAGACACTTACTCAGACTGTTCTGATTCTTCTTTAGACAACTCTGAAGTCCGGGTGTGCAAATAGAGAGAGGCTGTTTGGTTTTTAACACTGGCTCCCCTGAGTATCTGTCCCCACAAAATAGATCATTCAGAGTCAATTCAGTAGCCCCCCTTATCCACGGGGAATACGTTCTCAGATCCCCAGTGGATGGCTGAAACCGTAGACAGTACCAAACATTACACTATTTTTTCCTACATATACATACCTATGATAAAGTTTAATTTACAAATTAGGCATAGTAAAAGATTAACAACAATAACTAATAATAAAATAGAACAATTATAACAATATACTGTAATAAATGTGGTTTCTCTCTTTCTCTCTCAGAATATCTTATTGCACAGATTCAATGTCTTTTCCATCTTAACCAAGCACTTATCAGGCATTGTGGCCATAATATTTGCAGTTTGAGGTGTGACAGCAAAAACTAGCATGAATTTCTTTTTCCTTCTTCCCAATTTCAGAATAGAAGATTCTTCCTTATCACATCCTCAGCATACAATTTTATTTTCTTCCCTTATTAAGTCAAGAGCTTTTACCTTTTCACTTAAAGAAAGCACTTTACAGCTTCTCTTTGGTATATCCAAATTGCCAGCATCACTACTTTTGTGCTTTGGGGCCATTATTAAGTGAAATAAGGGCAGTTGATCTGATAACATAGAGGACTAAGTGACTAACAGGTAGGATACGCGGGGCAAAGGGATGATTCACGTCCTACGCGGGATGGAGCAGGAAGGCCGGAGATTTAACCACGCTACTCAGAATGGTGCACAATTTAAAATTGATGAATTGTTCATTGCTAGAATTTTCCATTTAATATTTTCAGACTGCGGTTGACCATGGGTAACTGAAACCATGGAAACAAAATCAAGGATAAGGGGGACTACTGTATTTAGAACACTTGCATATTAAAATGTGTATTAAAGGAAATTCTAGACAAAAAGGAAATAAAAAATACTACCAAAGTGACTCAACTAGTAATCGTATAACTAAACTCACTATCTTCCCTGACCTGTTCTTGCTGTTGCATTCTCTAACACAGATGCTCCACCATTCACCAGATTGCCCACCCCAGAGCTGGTATTGCCATTGGTTAGATTCCTATATTGGCCCCCTTACTGGTGTCTCACCCATCCCATCTGCCCACCACAAATATGTCTACCTAAGCAATTTAGCTAATTAACAAATCTCACCCTTTAATGGCTGAAGCCCCTTACTCCAGTTGAAGACCTACCTCTCCTGTTTGTTGCCTTTCTCTTTATTCTCATCTCCTGGTCTCTCCACCCTCTCTAACATCATTCTACATTAACCATTACTGAACTAAATACTTATAGTTACACACTCATCTTGTAGTGCCAGGCCTCCTGCATTTGCGTATATTCTTCCCTCAGCTATGAATGGCCATCCCTACTTGGCCCACTTGGAAAGCTTCTCTTTAGCCTCAATACTTTGCCTAGGTTATCACTGGCTCTGTAAATTCCTTCCACAAAACTACCCACATAAGCAATACTAGCAGTCCTTTTTCTTTCTTTTTTTTTTTTGTAGTATTCCTGCATCTTGTGCACAGTTCTTTGATCACATTTATCCTACCATATTATGAGCACGTATTTCCTGTTCTCCTCTACAAAATGGTAGCTGTTCAAGTGCTTCTCCTGAAGTCAAAGAGTGATGAGAAACATGGGCTCTGGAGCTCCCAGATTTCAAATCCTGCGCCACTCTTTACCTAACCTCTCTGTGACTCAGTGTCCTCAATTGTAAAATGAGGATCAGGTCAATATATACCTTAGAGAGCTATGGTGAGGATTAGAAAATCTGATTTCTGTAAAGCATAATCAATGTTTAATGAATGCTATTTACCAGATTGAAAAATCAATGCCATTCATATTTCAGTTCCAGTGGAGACATGGTAAAGATCTAGACATGATAGTTGAACTGGACTGCAAAAACTGACTTGGAGAAAGATAGTAAAGTTCATTCCAATAGAAACACTCTGGCAGTGGTGGATACTGGATTTTGTGAGCCATTTAAGCAGCAAACAGTCTTTCAAGAGCCCTAATACCTACACGTCTTCATTAACTCCTTCCAGTACTGCTATTCTGTGTCTTTTCAAACTTTGATTCTCAAGCACATTCATCCTGGGACTTCCCTGGTGGCGCAGTGGTTAAGAATCCGTCTGCCAATGCAGGGGACACGGGTTTGAGCCCTGGTCCGGGAAGATCCCACATGCCGCAGAGCACCTAAGCCTGTGTGCCACAACTACTGAGCCTGCGTGCCATAACTACTGAAGCCCACGTGCCTAGAGCCCTGCTCTGCAACAAGAGAAGCCACCGCAATGAGAAGCCCATGCACCGCATTGCAATGCAATGAAGGGTAGACCCTGTTCGCCATAACTACAGAAAGCCCACGTGCAGCAACAAAGACCCAACACAGCCAAAAATAAAAATAAATAAATAAATTTATTTTTTTTAAAAAAACATTCATCCTTTCTAAGGTCTTATTTTCATACCAATGCTGTCTTTCTTGTCCTGAACAGAACTTCCCCAGGTAAGTTAGAAAGAGCTAATGAGCTTAATTACTAATTCAGCAGGAAATAACTTCCCAATCTCAGCTTTACTGCTCATCTTGGAAAAAACATAATTTCATGAGTCCTTAAGCTTACCTAACTTTATATCATTATATCAAAGAAATAATACAAGATCCCCAGGAAAAAATGTGTAATGTTTAAGTGGATACACATACATACCATTTGTCTTTCCTGTGATATGCATGCCACAGACATGTCAAACTTATAAACTAAGATTTTTAAGTTTTGAGTGTTAATACAATATTAATTTATAAATTAATTCATCTGAGTAGCTTAAAAATCATTGAATCTATTACTTATCTGTTCTCATAATAACCTTTTAAGAATAAACAACACATTGTAAAACTAAGCCACGAATGGGTACATGACCCATTAAAAGCAGTGGTGAAGGGTAGTCTTTGTTCAATGCTCTTTTTTAGGACATGAAATTTAAAATTCAAAAGAAAAACAGCTCTGCCAAAAAACACAACAAAAAACTAAGCTCAACTAAATACACTCTAGAATCAGTAGATATGAGTTATATCTTCACAAATTGTGGAAAGTTCCAGCTTTAGAAATTCAATTTTACTAAACACCTTCCAAATACCTAGCAGATTAAGTCAATATCTTATACCCAATTACCAATTTATAATTACAGTGTTTAATAGGTTTCCTCAATATAGACTAAATTATGAAATCCCCACATACATATATTTTCTAAAATGTTAGACAATTTCACTAAATTATTTCCAAATGGTTGTCATTTTTCAGCTTTTCAACTTGTGGTAAATATGACTTTAACATCCATTTTTTTCTCAAGTCAAAAATAAATTATTATTTGTAAATCCAATCACATTTTTTAAACGTACTAAAATTCAGTTCATGCATTCTTTAAGTCCATATTTGTCTTTATTTCCTATTTTCTTATACTGGGGTTTCTCAAAATGAGATAACTCTAAATTCTTAAAATCAAAGGTTCCTCTTTATACCACAAAAAAACTTAGTATTGTTCTAGATATACGTATGTTTACAAGAAGACTGTGATGATGTTGCAATTAAAAAATTGAGGCCAAATAATCCACCAGAGTGACCTTTAAGTTCTACTTAATGGTGTATAAGTTAAAAGTTTGTTTTTGTTAGCCTAGGTAGCTTTTAGTCAGGTTCTTGAACTCTGGAGTTTTACCTAGGCTAGCTCATCTTTTGGCTTCTTTGCTTCCTGCCTTGCTAATTAATAGAAATACATACTCAGCCAGCAGCAAATTCATGAAGTTTATTCCCCATGAAAACCTAATGAAAAGGCTGTGCCTCCACAAGACAATAATTTGTTTAAATTTGGAAGTGCCAAGTGGAAACAGTATTGATTCTTTGGGGACATCAGGGCTCTATTAAGTACAATCTTCCTTCACTGAACCTCAGTAAAGTCAAGTCGTCTTCCAAAGAAATACAACTAGCTACCAACTCTCCCTTGAGAAGACTCACTGAGACCAAAACAAACTTCATTTCTCTTCCCATCAGTCCTTGCTGTCATTTTGCGGAAATCAGCTGCTGAGGTCAGAACCTATTCAATTTATTTTTTTCATGGTCTTGTCCCACAAACAAGCAAAGAGGAACATATTTTTAAACTTGAATGGCTGCTTTATAGGCATAGAGACTATGCATCTATACTGCTGAGGTAACTGTAGTTAAGAAAATATGCTTTCTTCGTTTCTAGACTTCTAAACTGGGTAATGTTAACTCCCTTCTCCAGCTGGTCAAGGCAGTTATCTTCTCCAGCTGTTTACCATTTTTAACAATAACATACTCCTGCATGTCTGAAATATGGGAAACTTCAAAACAGCCCTTTCATGTCCCTATCCAGAACAAACATCAAAAAAATTTCCTCTTTCTGCAAATACCAGAAAATGAAATAGACTTATTGCAAAACTACCGTAGCTTGTGGACGTGTCATTTCATTTTTATCCTCTTATGCTTACATTTACCATTCAAGCAAATGTGGAGGTGGAGAGGGTAGTCCAGTAAAACATATGACTCTAAAGGCAGATAGTCATTAGGGATCTTGAAGAAGTCCAGCCTCAGAGGAACCCTTTTAAAAGAAATTCCCTAAACCAGTGGACTTCACAATTTGTTGCTATCATACCCTCCAAAGAATTTTGAAACATTGTATCCACTCACACATTTTTAAGTTGACATCTTAAAATTTTATCAAAAGCTGAAGTGTTGTAAAAGATATGTATTCTGGCATGTGACATATTGTATACCTGCTTTAAATATACTTTTCATCAAATCCTCAGTACTATGTAGTTTAGGTCTTTTGATTTACAGAAAATGTCTGCATAACCAGTACCTTAAATAACAAAACTAACATCTCCACTTGTAACTCAGTAAAAAATGACAAAAAGAAAAATAAAAAAAAGTCAGTTCTCATTGTTAAAACAATCAGCTATATTCTAGATGTTAATACTCCTGTGACAACTTTGTCACATCTGAATTTTAATTTTAAGGTAACTAGGGAGAGAGATAGAGAGCCAGAGAGACAGCAAGACAGCAAGACAGACTGTTACCTACATATTATTTAACGATTACCAATTGTTTCAAGCATTTTCCATTTATTTACTCATTTTTTTAGGTTTTAAAAGCTCCTACGTTCCCCTTTAATAGACTCCACAGGCACAATTTCAAAACAAGAAATTAAAGAAATCCCCCGTGGTCTAGGGGACTAAAGGGCAATTTATCTCACAAAGGAAGAGAAATAAACTTTTTTGTGTTTTACAAGATTTGCATGTGAAAACGCATAAAATGACACTAATTCTATAAATGTGACATAAGAGTTGCACCTAGAATTTTAATCATTTTTCTAATCAGTCTTCAGGGCAGCATTTTAGGGGACTAAATTATGTTGGCAATAGAAATACGATTGCTGTGTATTCCCCAAAATCCTACAGTTCTGAGTCACTTCAGATAAACTGTTTGAAGGACAATTAAGCCACTTTTGAATGTCTGCTACAAGCCCATCATTGCTATAGAGGGAAATAAGACATACAGAAGAAAGAGTGTCTTCCTCTGAGAAACAAGCAATCTGATTGGGGAATAGGATTTATACACCAGAAACAATTAGGAAATCATTCCAGGAACCCAACAGAATTGTTAATGCTATGAGTTATTTGGATTAAAAACATGGAACTTGGAATCTACCAGACCTGAGATCCAATTCTGGTTATAAATTACTTCTCACTGACCTCAGCTTCCTTGTCAGTTAAACATGGACAACCAGGACAGGGACAGGCAAGCTACAGCCCATGGGCCAAATCCTGCCCAGAGCCTGTTTTTGTATGAGTTGTGAGCTAAGAATAGTTCTCACATTTTTAAATGGTTAAGTAAGTTTTTTAAAGAATATTTGATAATATTTTTAAAATATATAACATTCAAATTTCAGTGTTCAGAAATAAAGTTTTATCAGAACACAGCCACACCCGTTTATTTACATATTGTGTATAGCTGCTTTTTTGTTAAAACAGCAAAGTTGAATAGTTGCAACAGACGTCCTGTGTCCTACAAAACTTATAATACTTTCTATCAGGCTCTTTACAGAAAACTTTGCCGAGACCCTTGTTGTACAGAATTAAAAGAAATAGTATGGGAGGACCTTCAAGATGGCGGAGGAGTAAGACGTGGAGATCACCTTCCTCCCCACAAATATATCAGAAATACATCTACATGTGGAACAACTCCTACAGAACACCTACTGAACGCTGGCAGAAGACCTCAGACCTCCCCAAAGGCAAGAAACTCCCCCACGTACCTGGGTAGGGCAAAAGAAAAAGGGAAAAACAGAGACAAAAGAATAGGGACGGGACCTGCACCAGTGGGAGGGAGCTGTGAAGGAGGAAAAGTTTCCACATACTAGGAAGCCCCTTGGCGGGCGGAGACTGCGGGTGGCGGAGCGGGGGAGCTTCGAAGCCGCGGAGGAGAGCACAGCAACAGGGGTGCGGAGGGCAAAGAGGAGAGACTCCCGCATAGAGGATCGGCGCCGACCAGCTCTCACCAGCCCGAGAGGCTTGTCTGCTCACCCGCCGGGGCGGGCGGGGCTGCGAGCTGAGGCTCAGGCTTCGGTTGGATCCCAGGGAGAGGACTGGGGTTGGCAGCGTGAACACAGCCTGCAGGGGCTTAGTGCACCACAGCTAGACGGGAGGGAGTCCGGGGAAAGGTCTGGAACTGCCTAAGAGGAAAGAGACAGTTGCTTCGGGGTGCATGAGGAAACGGGATTCAGAGCACCGCATAAATGAGCTCCAGAGACAGACGCGAGCCGCGGCGCGGACCCCAGAGAAGGGCATGAGACGCTAAGGCTGCTGTTGCCGCCACCAAGAAGCCTGTGTGCGAGCACAGGTCACTCTCCACATCTCCCCTCCTGGGAGCCTGTGCAGCCCGCCACTGCCAGGGTCCCGTGATCCAGGGACAACTTCCCCGTGAGAACACACGGAGTGCGTCAGGCTGTTGCAATGTCAAGTAGGCCTCTGCCGCCGCAGGCTCGCCCTGCATCCGTACCTATCCCTCCCCCTGCCCCGGCCTGAGTGAGCCAGAGCCCCTGAAGCAGCTGCTCCTTTAACCTCGTCCTGTCTGGGTGAAGAACAGAGGCCCTCAGGTGACCTACACACAGAGGCAGGGCCAAACCCAAAGCTGAACCCCAGGAGCTGTCCAAACAAAGAAGAAAAAGGGAAATTTCTCCCAGCAGCCTTAGGAGCAGCGGATTAAACCTGCAAAATCAACTTGATGTACGCTGCTTCTGTGGAATACCTGAATAGACAGCAAATCATCCCAAAACTGAGGCAGTGGACTTTGGGGGCAACTGTAGACTTGGGGTTTGCTTTATACATCTAATTTTATGTTTATCTTAGTATAGTATTTAGAGCTTATTATCATTGGTAGATTTGTTTATTGATTTGGTTGCTCTCTTCCTTTATATATATATATATATATATATATATATATATATATATATATAGTCTTTTCCTTTTTCTCTTTTTGTGAGCATGTATGGATATGCTTCTTTGTGTGATTTTGTCTGTATACGTTTGCATTTACCATTTGTCCTACTGTTCTGTCTGTCCATTTTTTTTCTTAGTATAGTTTTTAGCACTTGTTATCATTGGTGGATTTGTTTATTGCTTTGGTTGCTGTCTTATTTTTTTAATTACTTTTTTATTTATATTATTTTAATAAAATATATTTTTTATTTTAATAACTTTATTTTTTTTAATTTATTTTTTTTCTTTTCTCCCTTTTCTTCTGAGCTGTGTGGCTGACAGGGCCTTGGTGGTCAGCCAGGTGTCAGGCCTGAGCCTCTGAGGTGGGAGAGCCGATTTCTGGACATTGGTACACCAGAGACATCCCGGCCCCTCGTAATATCAATCAGCGACAGCTCTCCTAGAGACCTCTGTCGCAACACTAATACCCAGCTCCACTCAACGACCAGCAAGCTTCAATGCTGAACACCCCGTGCCAAACAACTAGAAAGACAGGAACACAACCCCACCCATTAGCAAAGAGGCTGCCTACAATCACACTAAGTTCACAGACACCCCAAAACACACCACTGGACGCAGTCCTGCCAACCAGAAAGACAAGATCCAGCCTAATCCACCAGAACACAGGCACCAGTCCCCTCCACCAGGAAGCCTACACAACCCACTGAACCAACCTTACCCACTGGGAGCAGACATCAAATACAATGGTAATTACGAACCTGCAGCCTGTGAAAAGGAGACCGCAAACACAGTAACATAAGCAAAATGAAAAGACAAAGAAATACACAGCGGATGAATAAGAAAGGTAAAAACCCACCAGAACAAACAAATAAAGAGGAAATAGGCAGTCTACCTGAAAAAGAATTCAGAGTAATGATAGTAAAGATGATCCAAAATCTTGGAAATAGAATGGAGAAAATACAAGAAACATTTAAAAAGGACCTAGAAGAGGGCTTCCCTGGTGGCGCAGTGGTTGGGAGTCCGCGTGCCGATGCAGGGGACACGGGGTCGTGCCCCGGTCTGGGACAATCCCACATGCCGCGGAGCGGCTGGGCCCGTGAGCCATGGCCGCTGAGCCTGCGCGTCCGGAGCCTGTGCTCCGCAGCGGGAGAGGCCACAACAGTGAGAGGCCCGTGTACCAGAAAAAAAAAAAAAAGACCTAGAAGAACTAAAGAGCAAACAAACAATGAGGAACAAAACAATAAATGAAATTGAAAATTCGCTAGAAGGAATCAATAGCAGAATAACTGAGGCAGAAGAACAGATAAGTGACCTGGAAGATAAAATACTGGAAATAACTACCACAGAGCAGAATAAAGAAAAAAGAATGAAAAGAATTGAGGACAGTATCAGAGACCTCTGGGACACATGAAATCCACCAACATTCCAATTATAGGGGTCCCAGAAGAAGAAGAGAAAAAGAAAGGGACTGAGAAAACATTTGAAGAGATTATAGTTGAAAACTTCCCTTATATGGGAAAGGAAAGAGTCAATCAAGTCCAGGAAGCACAGAGAGTCCCATACAGGATAAATACAAGGAGAAACACGCCTAGACACATATTAATCAAACTATCAAAAATTAAATACAAAGAAAAAATATTAAGAGCAGCAAGGGAAAAACAACAAATAACAGAGAAGAGAATCCCCATAAGGTTAACAGTGGATATTCAGCAGAAACTCTGCAAGCCAGAAAGGTGTGGCAGGACATATCTGAGTGATGAAAGGGAAAAACCTACACCCAAGATTACTCTACCCAGCAAGGATCTCATTCAGATTCGATGGAGAAATTAAAATCTTTACAGAGAAGCAAAAGCTAAGAGAATTCAGCACCACCAAACAAGCTTTACAACAAATGCTAAAGGAACTTCTCTAGGTAGGAAACACAAGAGAAGGAAAAGACCAAAAATAACAAACCCAAAACAATTAAGAAAATGGTAATAGGAATATACATATCGATAATTACCTTAAATATAAATGGATTATATGCTCCAACCAAACGACATAGACTGGCTGAATGGATAAAAAAACAAGACCCATCTATATGCTGTCTACAAGAGACCCACTTCAGAACTAGGGACACATACAGACTGAAAGTGAGGGGATGGAAGAAGATATTCCATGCAAATGGAAATCAAAAGAAAGCTGGAGTAGCAATTCTCATATCAGACAAAACAGACTTTAAAATAAAGACTATTACAAGAGACAAAGAAGGACACTACATAATGATCAAGGGATCAATCCAAGCAGAAGACATAACAATTATAATTATTTATGCACCCAACATAGGAGCACCTCAATATATAAGGCAAATGGTAACAGCCATAAAAGGGGAAATCGACAGCAATACAATCAGTAGGGGACTTTAACACCACACTTTCACCAGTGGACAGATGATGCAAAATGGAAATAAATAAGGAAACACAAGCTTTAAATGACACATTAGACAAGATGGACTTAACTGATATTTATAGGACATTCCGCCTAAAAACAACAGAATACACTTTCTTCTCAATTGCTCATGGAACATTCTCCAGGATAGATCATATCTTGGGTCACAAATCAACCTTTGGTAAATTTAAGAAAATTTAAATCGTATCAAGTATCTTTTCCGACCACAACGCTATAAGACTAGATATCAATTACAGGAAAAAAACTGTAAAAAATGCAAACACATGTAGGCTAAATAATAAACTACTAAATAACCAAGAGATCACTGAGGAAATCAAAGAGGAAATCCCAAAATACCTAGAAACAAATGACAATGAAAACACAACGACCCAAAACCTATGGGATGCAGCAAAAACAGTTCTAACAAGGAAGTTTATAGCAATACAATCCTACCTCAAGAAACAAGAAACAACTCAAATAAACAACCTAACCATACACCTAAAGCAATCAGAGAAAGAAGAATAAAAAAGACCCCAAAGTTAGCAGAAGGAAAGAAATCATAATGATCAGATCAGAAATAAATGAAAAAGAAATGAAGGAAATGATAGCAAAGATCAATAAAACTAAAAGCTGGTTCTTTGAGAAGATAAACAAAATTGATAAACCATTAGCCAGACTCATCAAGTAAAAAAGGGAGAAGACTCAAATCGGTAGAACTAGAAATGAAAAAGGAGAAGTAACCACGGACACTGCAGAAATACAAAGGATCATGAGAGATTACTACAAGCAACTATATGCCAATAAAATGGACAACCTGGAAGAAATGGACAAATTCTTAGAAAAGCACAACCTTCCAAGCCTGGACTGGGAAGTAACAGTAAATATAAACAGACCAATCACAAGCACTGAAATTGAAAATGTGATTAAAAATCTTCCAACAAACAAAAGTCCAGGACCAGAAGGCTTCACAGGCGAATTCTATCAAACGTTTAGAGAAGAGCTAACACCTATCCTTCTCAAACTCTTCCAAAATATAGCAGAGGGAGGAACACTGCCAAATTCATTCTATGAGGCCACCATCACCCTGATACCAAAACCAAACAAAGATGTCACAAAAAAAGGAAACTACAGGCCAATATCACTGATGAACATATATGCAAAAATCCTCAGCAAAATACTAGCAAACAGGATACAACAGCACAGGGCTTCCCTGATGGCACAGTGTTTAGGGATCCACCTGCCAATGCAGGGAACACGGGTTTGAGCCCATCTGGGAAGATCCCACATGCCATGGAGCAACTAAACCCATGCACCACACCTACTGAAGCCTGCGTACCTAGAGCCTGTGCTCTACAACAAGAGAAGCCACCACAGTGGGAAGCCCGCGCACCACAACGAAAAGTAGCCCCCACTTGCAGCAACTAGAGAATGCCCATGCCCAGCAACAAAGACCCAATGCAGCCAAAAATAAATAAATAAGATAAATTTTTAAAAATAATAATAAATATTAAAAAAAAAAAAACGAATACAACAGCACATTAAAAGGATCATACACCATGATCAAGTGGGATTTATCCCAGGAATGCAAGGATTCTTCAATATATGCAAACCAATCAATGTGACAAACCATATTAACAAATTGAAGGAGAAAAACCATATGATCGTTTCAATAGTTGCAGAAAAAGCTTTCAACAAACTTCAACACCCATTTATGATAAAAACGCTCCAGAAAGCTGGCATAGAGGGAACCTACCTCAACATAATAAAGACCATATATGACAAACCCAGAGCCAACATAATTCTCAATGGTGAAAAACTGAAACCATTTCCTCTAAGACCAGGAACAAGACAAGGTTACCCACTCTCACCAGTATTATTCAAGATAGTTTTGGAAGTTTAGCCACAGCAATCAGAGAAGAAAAAGAAACAAAAAGAATCCAGGGCTTCCCTGGTGGCGCCGTGGTTGCAAATCTGCCTGTTAATGCAGGGAACATAGGTTCGAGCCCTGGCCTGGGAGGATCCCACATGCTGCGGAGCAACTAGGCCCATGAGCCACAACTACTGAGCCTGTGCATCTGGAGCCTGTTCTCCACAACAAGAGAGGCCACGATAGTGAGAGGCCCATGCACCGCGATGAAGAGTGGCCCCCGCTTGCCACAACTAGAGAAAGCCCTCGCACAGAAACAAAGACCCAACACAGCAAAAAATAAATAAATTAATTAATAAACTCCTACCCCCAACATCTTCGTTAAAAAAAAAAAAAGAATCCAAATCAGAAAAGAAGAAGTAAAGCTGTCACTGTTTGCAGATGACATAATATACACAGAGAATATTAAAGATGCTACCAGAAAACTACTAAAGCTAATCAATTAATTTGGTAGAGTAGCAGGACACAAAATTAATGCACAGAAATCTCTTTCATTCCTATACACTAATGATGAAAAACCTGAAAGAGAAATTAAGGAAACACTCCCATTTACCATTGCAACAAAAAGAATAAAATACCTAGGAAAAAACCTACCTAAGGAGACAAAAGACCTGTATGCAGAAAACTATAAGACACTGATGAAAGAAATTAAAGATTATATAAACAGATGGAGAGATATACCATGTCCTTGGATTGGAAGAATCAGCTTGTGAAAATGACTATACTACCCAAAGCAATCTAGAGATTCAATGCAATCTCTATCATTTTTCACAGAACTAGGACAAAAAAATTTCACAATTTGTATCGAAGCACAAAAGACCCCATATAGCCAAAGCAATCTTGAGAAAGAAAAACAGAGCTGGAGGAATCAGGCTCCCAGACTTCAGACTATACTACAAAGCTACAATAATCAAGACAGTGTGATACTGGCACAAAAACAGAAATATAGATCAATGGAACAGAATAGAAAGCCCAGAGATAAACCCACGCACATATGGTCACCTTATCTTTGATAAAGGAGGCAAGAATATACAATGGAGAAAAGGCAGCCTCTTCAATAAGTGGTGTTGGGAAAACTGGACAGCTACATGTAAAAGAATGAAATTAGAATACTCCCTAACACCGTATACAAAAATAAACTCAAAATGGATTAAAGACCTAAATGTAAGGCCAGACAGTATAAAACTCTTAGAGGAAAACATAGGCAGAACACTCTGTGACATAAATCACAACAAGATCCTTTTTGACCCACCTCCTAGAGAAATGGAAATAAAACAAAAATAAACAAATGGGACCTAATGAAACTTCAAAGCTTTTGCACAGCAAAGGAAACCATAAACAAGAAGAAAAGACAACCCTCAGAATGGGAGAAAATATTTGCAAATGAAGCAACTGACAAAGGATTAATCTCCAAAATTTACAAGCAGCTCATGCAGCTCAATATCAGAAAAACAAACAACCCAATCCAAAAATGGGCAGAAGCCCTAAATAGACATCTCTCCAAAGAAGATATACAGATTGCCAACAAACACATGAAAGGATGTTCAACATCACTAATCATTAGAGAAATGCAAATCAAAACTACAATGAGGTATCACCTCACACCAGTCAGAATGGCCATCATCAAAAAATCTACAAACAATAAATGCTGGAGAGGGTGTGGAAAAAAGGGAACCCTCTTGCACTGTTGGTGGGAATGTAAAGTGATACAGCCACTATGGAGAACAGTATGGAGGTTCCTTAACAAACTAAACATAGAACTACCGTATGATCCAGCAATCCCACTACTGGGCATATACCCTGAGAAAACCATAATTCAAAATAGTCATGTACCACAATGTTCATTGCAGCACTATTTACAATAGCCCAGACATGGAAGCAACCTAAGTGTCCATCAACAAATGAATGGATAAAGAAGATGTGGCACATATATCCAATGGAATATTACTCAGCCATAAAAAGAAATGAAATTGAGTTATTTGTAGTGAGGTGGATGGACCTAGAGTCTGTCATACAGAGTGAAGTAAGTCAGAAAGAGAAAAACAATTACCGTATGCTAACACATATATTTGGAATCTAAAAAAAAAAAAAAAAAGTGATTCTGAGGAACCTAGGAGCAGAACAGGAATAAAGACACAGATGTAGAGAATGGACTTGAGGACACAGGGAGGGGGAATGGTAAGCTGGGACGAACTGAGAGAGTGGCATGTACATATTTACACTACCAAATGTAAAATAGATAGCTAGTGGGAAGCAACTGCATAGCACAGGGAGATCAGCTTGGTGCTTTGTGACCACCTAGAGGGGTGGGATAGGGAGGGTGGGAGGGAGGCACAAGAGAGAGAGGATATTGGGATATATGTACACGCATAGCTGACTCACTTGTTATACAGCAGAAACTAACACACCATTGTAAAGCAATTATACTCCAATAAAGATGCTAAAACAAAATATAGAAATAATATGAATGAAATGGTTAACACAGAACCTGGCATATAAGCACTCAATAAATAGTAAATATTATGACTCTCTTGTAAGAAGCTGTAATTTGAACCAAATGTACAACTTCAAGAAACAACTTTTTTTATTTCTAGAAGAGACTTATTTGAAGAAATATTACAACATATAAAAACTACATAAAGTCTTAATTCCCACTCATACAGCAGTAAATTTGATATAATGCATAATAAAATACTTTTAAAATCCAGAATGCACAAGGTACTGCTTAGTTTGATCACTAAGTCATTAATTGATAAGCAAAGGTAAACAAGGCTACAAAAGGCATGACTTACCCATTAAGTAACTGGCCATTAAGTTCCTTTAAAAAATGGAAATATTGGTCTGGTCTAACTTATAACCATGCAAACACAGATAGAGCCTGTCATGCGTGCATAACGAAGAACTGACTGCCAGAGGAATCACTGCTCTATCATCTATTCCATAACATTTGAGTGGATGGAGACACATGATGTCCCATCTGCTAAGGACACTCTTCCCTCTGCTTATCCCAGGCTCTCTTCTTTCCACCCATCAAGTCTTCCCTTAAATAACGCTTCCTCAATCACTCTATCCTAGCATCACCTTTGTTTCCTTCATAGCACATTTATAATTATATATTTAGGGAGCCACTTGCTTATGAGTATCTGTCTCCTCCATTAGATTCTTAACTCCAAGAGAAAAGCAATAAATCTGTCTCTGTCGCCATTATATGCTCAGCTCCTAGAAGACTGAAAAGTGACCTGGTGAATAAATGCTTGGAACCCTGCAAGTCATCTTTAAAGGACAACTTGTCCTCAAACATAATGAAGTGCAACTGAAGGTACTATGGGAAAAACAAAAACAACAAAAACAGCCCTTTTATTCTTTCTTTCAACCCAGAATCAGAAAAATACAACGTTTATTAGTTGTTAGCGAACTTTCAAAATGAACAACAAAAGTATTTTGAGTACCTGCTATATTCAAGACACTATTCTAGACACCAGAGAAATATAAGTTTTACAAGCTAAAGTGCTGACTCTCCAGAACTACACAGGACGAACACAAAATTCTAATACAATGCAGACTTTGAAAACGATAATAATGGAAGTACAAAATGTTATAGGGTTAAGAGAGGAGAAGAATGCTTATTTTGGCTGGAGAGGTATAGAAAGTGTTCTTGGAGGAGATGGGCTTTAATCTGGATCTTAAAGCATTATTAAAACTTCAAAATGCAATTAGGAGGAATAGCCTGTTTTCAGTCCAACAAGAGGAAAGACACATTTGGGAAAGTACAGAATGTGTTCAGTACCATCTGAGCCATTTTAGTCAACTAAGGAAAAGTGATGGTTAAAAATGTGGTTTCTAGAATCAAACAGTTTGAGTACCAATCCTAAATTCACCACTTACTAGCTCTGTGTCATTGGGTATATTACTCTACCTCAGTTTTCTCATCAGCAAAATGGGAATAATAATATTACCCTCCTCAAATTGTTCTTGAGAAGGTCAGTTAAGATAAAACACAGGAAGATAAAACGCAAGTCTTATCTCATGGTAAGAGCTTAACAAATGTTATCTTTGATTGTTCTGATTATCTTTCCTTAGTACCTTACCTGTGAGAAATACTATCCTGTTCTTTCCTTTTTGCTTTCCTCATGCTATTCTGAACTAAGCTATTCCCTGGCAGCAAATTAAACATTTCTGAAACAGCATGAGCACTTTAAAGCTCTTGGGGTGCCATTGTGTACAGAAGCAATATCTAATTGAATAGTAGGCTAATAGCCTCAGAAAGTTGCTGCAATTTTTTTTTAAAAGTTGAGTTAAAAATAGGATCAGTTCAGGCAGTGAGAGAATGAGCTTTATGAGTGGGCTTGACATTCTTCCTCAACACTCTTTAAAAGTTACATATCTAAACCCACCTCAGTACTTGCCTCTCTAGTGATGCTAGATATCGTCTCAGTTACCCCGAAATGTCATTTCAGTGTTAGGATCCAAGCTGTTTTCCAGCAGGGTCAATCTACAACTATGGAAAGAAAAGTGAAGCTTTAATGTTGGGTCAAGCCTTCAGGTTTACTGCCACTTGTCAGGGCCTATCAGGGCTCATAACTTTCCTGCTATGATGGAAATGTTCTAAATCTGCACTGTTGAATATAATGCCCTCTAGCCCTGATAATTCCACAGATGGAATGTGACTAGTGCAACGGGAACTGAATTTTTATTTTACTTAATTTTAATAAAGCTCAATAGACACATGTGACTAGTGGCTACTTATTGGACAGTACAGATGGAATGCTAGCCCTGCCATCAATACGTTTGTCCTTTCCACGAATATATTCTTTAACCAGTACCAGCCAGCCTCAGTTGCACATTTTAAAAGCATTCCTCTGAGAACCCTTGAAGATCTTCCATCAAGATCCCCTTCTGAGTCATTGACCTATCATGTTTGTGTCACCCATGCTGCCATCTCCTACCCCTGAAGTCCGGTGTCCAAAGCTGATTTCTTCACCTTCACCTTTGCTGAGTATGGGCTGGTCCTGGTACTCTGTCTGGTGCATATGCTCCCTCAGATACCACTCCTCCATCTTCTGTCTTTAGCAAGAGTTTACCACATAGTCAGCTGTCTTCTCCTGGCTGCTGATGAGCATAGCTACTTTCTCCCTGTGGGTAGTTATACTTTAGGAACCAATATTGCACCCATAAAAAATTATAATTTCCACAGGTTCTACTCGTAAACCTTACACCCTGTGGCTTAATATAATAGAAATGGCCAGGCCTGCCAAACAAAGATAGTTCAGCTCCACCTCTAATTCTCTGATTCCCAGATTCTATTTTAGGCATCTATTCTCATCTTATACTTTAAGATTTGTCTACCTTTTTGACTATTCATCTATAGTCTGCTTTCCATAGCCCAGAGCAGAGTAAAAATATTTTAGAAGTTAAATTTCCTTTTTCTAAAGGTCAGTTATCCAGGTGTGAAAGCCAGCAAACTTTATTCCACCAGAAACTTGTTTTGAATCTTTTTTTCTGCACTGATAACAATATACTGCTTTATTCTAAATTACAAACATGAACAGCCTAGATATTTGCTCCATGAATTTCTATATAATGCTAATATGTAAAGGAACAAAAAGAAAGATGATAGCATGCATGTAATTAAATTGTACATTTATCAAATGTTATTTCTGTAATTACAAACAATGAAGTGCTAGAATGCTCTGAAATTTTATGATCTTAAAATAGCATTTTAATTGCCCCTCCCTTGTTTCTCTATACTTTAATCCAAGTGTAGTTGTATAAATGTGTTTGAAACCAATTAGGGGAGGGTGGCTGCCCAGCTTGTTCATCTTGGAGCACACCAGATATATACAAACAGACTCCCAAGTACCATGCATGTGCCAGGTGACTCCATTTAAAATTGATTGGGCAGACATCTAACCCAAGTCAAACCAATCAGACATGGTTTCAAGCTAGAACTAAGGGAAGAGACTCAGGCCTTATCTGCGAGAGCTGTGGGTTATGAGGCCTGGCAGCCTTGAGCAGCCGTGTTCTCAGCCATGGGGATGTATGGTCTACTATGCAAGCAGAGGCCAACATGCAGAGAGAAGCAGAAATTTAATTCCTAATTTCCTGCTATCCCAAGACCCAGCTTTCCCTGTCCTTCTTGCTTTACATTAGATGTCCCAGTACAGTTCCAATAAATTCCCTCTCTTCTGAGTTAGTTCAAGTTATGTCTCTACTATTTGAATCCAAGAATGTCAATCAATACAATATTTTTAACAAATTTTTAAAAAGTCACCCCTGAATAAATGCAGCATTGTAGAAAAGAATTGTTTTGCATATATAATTCCAAATATATATGCAAACCCAGAAAATTAAAAATGAAGGATCCCAAGCAACTATATAAATGTATATATATATATATACATATATAAATATATTAAATGTTTTATATATATATTAAAGTTTATGAGAAACATGGTGCTTGAGATTTGACTAGGCATTGAAAAGAAATGTCATTTTGAATTCTCTGACGTGTAAATGTTTAATTGTATTTTGAAATTGTATATCACTAAAAATAGTAAAGAATAGAATTTTTAAAGCATGTACAGTATGACTCAATTTTTATAAAATTATTTCATATTATCTATCAATTATCTTTCCACCCATCTATTTATATATTCATAGACAATTGCCTGAATATTTACATAATGTCAACAATGAGCTTTTTTCTAAGGGCTATACTATTACATGGCATTTTATTATTTCCTTCACAGTCTTATGAATTAAAATTCTCAAGTCAAATCAACTGACATACCTTATCTCAGACATGTCAAACATGGCTACATGTGTGTAAATGCATAAAAGCAAGGGAGAAAAACTAGCCAAGGTAAGACCCTGGGACTGCTCCAACAGGAATGCAAAAGGCTTGAAAGTCACTACTTTTATTCTAAGACAAATATTTTATACTATGTAAAGCTTTTGCTCAATATATATCTATTCATTATTCTCTTAACATGACATTCATACTTCTGGAATTTGTGTTCATGTTCTTCCTCGATTCGCTTTCCAATTTTCAGACTCGTATCCACCCTTCAAGACTAAACAAAGCCTATATTGTTCTTGGAATCTTCTCTGAGCAACTCAGTACTCAGGAACCTCATTTCCTCTCAGACACCATAGTCTTTATTTGCATTCCAGCAATGGGACTCTGAGCACATGACATGCAATTTCAGTAATGAAGTTTCTATGAATCAATCCTGAATTACAAACTAAACTATCTACTCTTTGAAGTCAGAATTCAATTCTTAAACCCATTTGTACCACTGCCTCCCTCCACAATTTTCTCCCGTTCCACTCTCACGCTCTGAGGCCGTAGTACAGTTTCCCAAACACAGTGTTTTGGGATCAGAATTTTCAGTATTTCAGGTTCTTCATTGTTTGGGCATTGAAATTTTATTTTAGTCAACTAATTCCATTCTATCTAATCAACTAAGATAGGGTGTGTTCACACAGACTTTCTATGTCACTGTATTTCTTCATCTCTATAGCAAACTCTGTGCCAAATTCTTCCACAATAACTGGTAGTGTGACAATGTCTATTCCACACTGAGTTTGCTGAATTATTACTCCAAATATCCCCATGGAAAAATATTTGATGAAGGATCAGTTTTATGACTCCAGGCAAGCATCTACCTAGTCAGGTCAAGAAGCAGGCATTTCTAAAACTCAATAAAACTCCCCTGATGAAACCAGGGCAGTGTCACAAATTGCAAATTGTCATGAAAAAGAATCTGAAAAGATTGCCAAGGCTGGAAGTCTGCCTTCCCTGCCCAATCACTTAAGAGAGTAACACCAACTAATTGCAAATGCTCCAACATATGTGATGCATACTCATCCTTTTATTTTTACAACACAAAAGCAGCTTCTTGAAATAAAGCAGTCCAGCCAAAGCACATCACATTGCCAGATTGAGGGAGAGAATGAAAATATATTCACAAAACTGATTTAAGATGTAAGGCTTCTGGGCTTCCCTGGTGGCGCAGTGGTTGAGAGTCCGCCTGCTGATGCAGGGGACGTGGGTTCGTGCCCCGGTCCGGGAAGATCCCACATGCCGCGGAGCGGCTGGGCCCGTGAGCCATGGCCGCTGAGCCTGCGCGTCCAGAGCCTGTGCTCCGCAGCGGGAGAGGCCACAACAGTGAGAGGCCCGCGTACCGCAAAAACAAACAAACAAAAAAAAAGATTTAAGGCTTCTTAGATATGAGACACTTAGATTAGATCAAAGAAGGGCAGGACTGGAGCATGGTCTCCTGGTTCCTATGACTCTCTCTACTAAACCTGACTGTGCCGTCAATAACCCTGGTTATGACTTACCCAGGGATAAGCATATCAAGTTTTACTGAAACAACTGAGCTACTCTGTAAGAAATTCTATGTTTTATGAAAGCCCCAGTTCAAGAGCCCTAATGAAGGATTGTTTGTAGCAGAAACACAAAGCCAAGTGAACTCCTCACCCCCCGAGGCAGAGCAAGCATGCCTCATTTGGAAACCAGAAGTAGAAATGGGCACCAATAAATTGAAGAGGCACGCATACTTGTATATTTTAAAAACACAAAAGAAAGAGGTGTACTGAAGTATAAGTAGCCCGGCTAAAGCGTCTCATGTTACCAGAAATAAAGTGATTTTACGGAAACAAATTATTGATATTTCCTAATAAAAAGGGATCTGTAAAACACTGTGTAGACCTATTCTCTAGACTTTGAACACTACTGACACCTCTGATACAGAAAAGCAATCAAAATGCAAAAGGATAACATTTCTTATGCTTAGAGTAGCCTTAAGTCAGTTTTAGGGTTTTGCTTTTGTTTTTATTTTTATAACATAGAAAGAGGCATAAATTGTACTGCTTACCTAAGCAATTCCTATACGGTCAGTCTAAAGAGAACAAAATAAGCTAGAGAAATATTTCAAGATCCACAACACAAAGAAATGTAAGATTGTGAATAATGAGAAAAGACCACTTAGATAAACAATAAAGTGAGCTACCTTGACCACAAGAGTTAACATCTAGTTCACTTCATAATTCTATTGTGGTCAAGGTAGCTCACTTTAAATTAGTGTTTATCTAAGTGGTCTTTTCTCATTATTCACAATCTTACATTTCTTTGTGTTGTGGATCTTGAAATATTTCTCTAGCTTATTTTGTTCTCTTTAGACTGACCGTATAGGAATTGCTTAGGTAAGCAGTACAATTTATGCCTCTTTCTATGTTATAAAAATAAACACAACATTGTAAAGCAATTATATGCCAATAAAGATATTAAAGAAAAAAAAGAGGGACACAAACAGCTTCAGACCCTAAGGACAGTCTCCATTCTGATCCCAAAGATTCCACTTGGAATCAGTGGTTAGTGATGTAATGTCACAAATGCGTTTTAAACAAGTCCTCAGAACCCATAATATGGATCATATTTTCAGGTCCCTTTATCCCTCTATGATAGAAATCAATACTTTATCTTGGGTTAGACTTCTGGGTGTGTGTCGGTCTCTCTGTATGAATGTTTGGTTCACTGGATCTTGACCCCTTATAAGACATCTCATTTATCTTTGATCCTCTAATGAAACCTAAAGTAACAACTTGCACATAATAAAAATATGAGTGCATATTTGTTAAATCAGAAAAAAAATAATTCATTCTGCTGAGGAAGAAAGTTTGTAAGTAAAGAAGGAAATCTAACCTATTCTGAGCTCCAGCAGTGACTGGGGCACAATATTATTGATGTTGCAATATAATCTTTTAATTTTCACAACCAAAAAGTTTCTAAGTATGGAGGTTAAGAGTATAGACTCTGGAGTCTGACTGACTGCCTAGGGCCACATCCTGGCTCCACTTCCTAGCTGTATGAACTTCAGTAACTTTTTTAACCTCTATGCCTCAGTTTAATCATACATAAAATGGGGATGATAATAATAGTAACTAACTCACAGACCCGTTATGAATATTCATTGAGTTAATACATGTAAAGTACATGAAACAGCACTTGATGCAGAGTAATAGCTGAAGAAAACTTAACTTATTAGCTTATTAACAGTTTGGAGGAACTGTCCAAGACCACACAGATAACTGCATTCTGACTGCATGCCATTAGCAACTGGAAGCTTGAACACCTCTTCCCATCTCTGCAGGAGAGCTCGGTGACCAGGCTATGTAGCATGAAATAACTTCCTCTCCACTGCCTCTTAGAGGAGTCCCAATAGGAGAAGAAGAAGGAATGGGATGGGGCTACCTGCCTCCTCATGCTTTATCACGTCTCAAGTCCCGGCCATCTGGCAAATGTCTGGGAACCACGGTCACTGCACTTGTTGCTCTGGCCCCTCCCAGACTTGTTCTTTTATTCCTTGGTTCAAAGCCTTCTCAGAAAAAGGGAGTGCTGCACCCTTCATCAAGACAATGCAAACCCCAATTCTATCACTAACTTTTGTGCACACACAACTGAAACCCTTTGCAGCCCAATCTCTCCATCTGCAAAATGGGAATAATAATAAAAATAACGATTGCAAACATGTATGGAATGCTTAGAATCTATGGAGCACTGACCTTATATCCTTTACAATTCACACAATCATATGGTAGAAGTACTCTTAGTATCCAAGCTTTACATATAGATAAGGAAACCATTGTATGGATAAGGCATATAACTTGTCCAAGGCTACAAAGCTGACAAATTGCAGCACCAGGATTCAAACTCAGACACTCTGATACCAGAGCCTATGAACCACTGCACAATGTCTGGTAATACAGTAGGTGCTCTGTGAATGCCAGGTCTCTGCACCCACTCTATGAAGTCATGATGAACCTGGGTACTGGCAGACAATATAGATGTCAGTGTAGGAGTCCTCCTTATACCCTTGTGGGTAAGTATAGCCTCTAGCCCCAGCTTGAACAGATTCCCCAAAATGACTTTCATGCTCTTCATGGATTTGCCCTGCTTATCCTTCCAGTGTCATTTCTCAACATCTCCAACCCCACCTTTAGTGACCCTCTCCCAACACCATGACCACCAAACTTCACCCCACCTGCATGGACTTCTGTCAAATATGTGCTTTCTCCTCCTCCATCCTAACTCCTCTGAAAAGAAAATTTCAATGAACTTGGAGCATTCTAGGATGTTAGACCAAAAATTTCTGTGATTGCAGAGGTAGAAGGTGAATCCCATTTGGTGCTTGAGCACAACTCCTTTTCCTGCTCAAGGGTTTGGGATTTCTCAGAAGTGAAGATATAATCAGAAACCCTAGAGGACTGGGTGGATTGATGGTTAGGTTAAACAAACAAACACCTCCAAATGTAAAGGAAAATGTTAAGAATATAAGAATAACTCCATCTGCCAAGTGCTAGAACATAAAATATTTCACTGATAGAAGGCCTGAAGTTTGAAGGAAAGAGTTTTCCTAAATGGTCCAGAAGTAATTTAATTTGTTGAGAAGCCTAAAAGGGCTCAGTATCATGCACAGCTACTTTTCTCCCTCCCCACAAAAAGGAAAAAAAAAAGGACCAACACAAGTCAGACTGCATGAATAGAGCAGATTCAGCTTGGATGTCAGGGAACTTCACTCAAATGTCAATCATCATGCCAGAATTCTAAGCTACCCAGAGGTTTGGCTGGATCACTGCCAGTCAGTACTATGACTGATATCTTTTTCTTCAGACATCGCAACATTCAAAAATAAAAGGAAAATATGTTCAGCTGCTGCCTCTTCAGCAGCTTTGCAATTTTCCAAGGATCAGCCCCTCTCCTATTCTCAGTCCCCTAATCTCCAAGCAAAGTAATAGCTTCTCCTTGCCTAGCAGGAGTCAGGAGACTGCCTAGCCAAGCAGCCTCTGGTCAGTATTTCAAGAACCCTTGGTTTCCTAATCTTTTCCTGCCAGGAATAAATCAGTGGATGTTAGTTAAATGCAAGACTCCATGTAAAACCCTCTTTCTCTCCTTCTTTGTCCCTTCAATCTTTCAAGGTGTCATAGATAGTGGAAGTATAAACTCATAATAATAGCAGCCTGTGACTGTCTCCTCCAAACCCCATATTTAATCAGCACTATCTTTCACCCATATCCATTCTCTAAAGTGTTTGAGAACCCTGATGCACCTTCTTTCTGTTCTCTTATGTGAAAGGTCCTAAGTCCAGTCTACATCCTTATGTCCCCCTTCCCACGTGAAGCAGGCTACAGGGACTCAGCCTAATTTGTACTCCTTAACTAGCAGTCACCACCTATTCTACACTTTTCAGTTCTTGGTCAAAGCGGCAATGGAATACCATAGACTCTTCTCAGCTTGTCTCTACTCACCGCTCCTGATGACAAAGTCCTAAGTCATTTTTTAACATAAAGGCATAGTTTCCACTCTCTATAGGTACTGAAGCCGGGGAATTCAATGCTGACAAATGCCTGACTCCCTTCTAGCGGCCCCCAAGGGGTCTGACAGGGCTGGCTGTAGCTGGACAAGCCTTCAGATTTTCTAATAGCCAACTCGTGATCTATCTTCTGCAAGACACACTAAAGATGCTTCCAGTGATCAAGGGGAACAATCATGTGGATCAAATGAAATCAAGTGGATAAAATGAGTTACATTCTGAATTTTGAGTCATAAAACCTGAATTCCATGAGCCTTAGACTAATGTCCAAGTTTCTGACTCTACCATGATGAGTTATAATTTAAGGTACGTCTTTCCTTGCCTTCTCTGAATCTTAGTTTCCTTCCTCCCTTTTAAGGTAGATATTTGGTTGCTTGCCCTTTACCTGTCCAGGATACCGTAATAAAGAAATAGTAAATGCTATAAAATGAAAGGGGTAGAAAGAAAACTCGAGTTCAAGTTTTAGTTCAGTGACACACAACCTTGCACTTCAAGTCATTCCCCTGAACTCTTACAAGCATGTGGTACTACATGGTCTAAGGTGATGAAGAACTGGCTCCTGCCTACTCCTGCCTAGCATCACTGAGCACCATTTGTCTCTTTCCTTGTCCTACTCCATCCATACCTGACTTCTTTCAATTTTTTAAAATAGAGACGGCTTTACCCTGACTCAGGACTTTATTTACTAATATTCAGCCTTTCCATCACCTACCACAGTTTTTTCCTTAGATAACTCTCTCAATCTTGTAAGTCTCAACTGAACTATAGCATTTTCAGAGAAGCCTTCCTTTATCCTCATATTTCTTTGGCTTCCCTCTATTTTATGCTTTCATAGCAGCTAGTACTCGAACCTTGGCAGCAAGCACAACTCTTGTAATCATTTAAGTGTTTCTGTCCTCTTCAGAGAGATTTTGCCTGCCTTGATCTCTGCTATGACTCCAGTACCTAGCTCACTGACTGGAATATGGTAAATACTCAATACAAATTTAGTAACTACCTCCTATTCTGAAATCCTCACTACTTTCAGAGGGCTATGTTTATAATACATTGTGTGAAAGCACTTTATAAACTGCAAAAGTAAATAGCAAATTGCTATAAAAATCAAAGTCACTACGTATTATCTTTGTATGTTTTGAATTCCAAAAAATCTCAAATTGTAACTGAATCTCTGTGTGCTGAAGCTATGGTTGAATTTTCTTTATTATTGACTGGAACATGGCTGCGATGTGAACACTACCCTCCCCTCCTATAGAAGGAAGTACACTATGATGGCAGGGAGCGGTATTAGAATTTTTTTTGCAGGATAACAAATTACCCCAAAACTTAGTGGCTTAAAACAACAAGAAACATTTATTATCTTTCCCAGTTTTGTGGGGAAAGAATTTGGGAGTAACTTGGGTGGGTGTTTCTGGCTCAGAGTATCTCATGAGCTTGCAGTAAGATGTCAGCTGGGACTGCAATAATCTGAAGGTTTGAGTAGGGCTGGGAGATCCACTTCCAAGGTGCTAATCCATATGCTGACAGGTTGGTACTGAGCAGATGCCTCAGTCCCACCCTACATGGGTTTCTCCACAAAACAGCTTGTGTCCTCGCAACACGGTGACCGACTACCCCCAGAGTAAGAGAACCAAGGAAACAAGATGGAAGACACAATGCCCTTTAAAACCAGGCCTTCAAAACGGCACATTGTCACCTTCGTCAAACAGACAAGCCGAGACTTACTATGGGAGAGACTACAGATGGGCATGGACACCAGGAGGCAAGGAACATTGGGAGCCGTCACATCTGGCTTCCACAGACTTGTTCTCCGTCCAAAGTCGCTGGCACAGTGCATCGTGCACAGTACGTACTCTAAAATAAATGTTTGATGGGATCTATAGCTGGAATCACAGATAAACAGATGAAAGAGCGGAGCCAAGGAGTGGATGTTACCTACTTTCTGAGGCTAGCAGTGGAAAAGTCAGAAGAATGCTAAAGCACTTGATAAAACTGCACATACATACTCCCAAATCACCACAGCAAAGATTGCAATGACTGGTTTTGGAAGGGATGCAAAACAGGTGTTAGTGACAGTGGGAGAGACATGTGGCCTGGAATAATTCTCTAGTGTCTGAACCTAGTCTTACTTCTTAATCATTTGGCTAAGAACACAATGCATGGATAAATAAACTCTTCTATCACAAAAAAAAAAAAAAAATTTGGTGAGAGGCTTAGAAACTGCCAAATTCTTTTTTTTTTTCCTGCATTATCCTTATTATGGAAATTTATAATTTAGCTACCCTCGCAAATGTTATGCAAATACATTAAACAATACAGGGGCGATTTGAGCCTTTAGAATTCTTGACTAATACAAGCATTACTATAATTATCACTTCAAAGTTCTAATAATAACGTTATTTGCATTTTCTTTGACACTGTTTTTGGAAAGAATTTCTAAATACTTGAGTAAATATTTGTAAATTATGACCATGAAACAGTAAAGGCCATTCAGAGTAAGAAGGGAATATTGCAGACCAGAATTGATTACTTTAATACTCAAGCTTATTAGTTCACTCCAGAAACACAGCTCTGACCCTATAGGGGTTTATGATCTAATGAAACCAAGAGCAGGACAGTATTTCAATGGAGAACAACCAGCATCCACACAGGAAGCAAGTCAAAAACCTGGTATTTATCCTGGACACCTCCTTCATCTAATCATTAATATCCCCTAAATCCACTCCCTACTCTCTGCTCCCACCAGCCTGGACCATTGCAATAAGCCCACGCAGGTTTCAACACACATACTCTAAAGACTCTCATCCGCACTCCCCTTAACAACCACACTGACCTTTTAAAAAACAAAGATCTAGCATGTCTCTGCCCTTTACAAAAGTCTTCAATGGCTTTTTACATCTTGACTATTGAGTAAAGATAAAAATTGTTAACATGACCCACAGAGTCATGTCTGATGTGGTCCAGATGTAACTCTCCCATTTCACCTGACAAGACCCCTCCTCACATGCTGTGCCCAAGCCTTCTTTCAGTCCTAGAACATTCTTGTACCACTTTATTCTCTGGACTACCTTGTCTAGAATGTCCATCATTACATCCTTTCTTAAAAATTGCTTCTTCAGGGAAGCCTTCTCTCAGTGGAAAGGGCTCAGTGGAAATTAGTTCTTCTTATTATACACTTTATAGCACTATGTATCGTCTTGGTAGCTCTTATCACAACTGTAATTTTTACTCTTCATGGGAAATATTGAGTAGTGTTGATATCCCGTTTTCTCCAACCTCCCCCCATTCCCACCCCAGCGGCACAGACAGTGACTACTGTTCTTGTTGCTGTGCTTCCAGTGTCCTACACCAGGCTCAACACAGAGTCCATGTTCACTGTGTGTTGATGGACTGAATAAATGAAGATTTCAAATGCATGCCCAGAATGTAGCTTAGACTGTGGCAGAATTTGATGCACTTATTTAAGAAAAATAAAGTAAAAACAAAAGCATAATGTGTCTCTTGATGGATTCGTGTATTACTATCAATGGCTAGAGTAAAAGGAGATAGAAGCTACTCTGGACAATCAGAGAAGAGGGAATCCCGATCCCCGATTTATTTGGGAGGTTTTCACAGGTAGCAAAATCTTCCTAGACAGACTTGAAATGTAAGTTTGTTGATGGCAGTTCTTCTCCATTTAGAAGGCTTTCAAACATTCAGTGGGAGAGGGAAATGGGAAAAGAGGAAGTAAGGGGAAAATACGATGTGACAAAACAATACATAATAGATTCACCAGTATTTATAAAGCATTCTCCTTTGCCTACATATAAACCATTGCTAGCTAACCTTCACTGAATAAGAGCCTATTTCCTTAAAAAGAAAAGCAGGATGATTGTTCAATGCCTTACCTTTGGGTAGAATTAAAGAAAAAGTAGCCAGTGTTTCTCAGAAATATAGGAAAGCATTACAGAAAATTTCATTAAGGGCATTAGACCTACCCAGATAATGCAAATGGAATAAAAATATGCATATTGAAAATATGGACCACACAGAACTTATGTTCTGTCTGTAGAAAAGTTAGCAGCAGACATTCAAGAATAGAGTGACAGCATTGACTATAGTTAGAAGTAATTTTGTGTACTTCAACTCTTTTAAAAAGCATTTATATGCTTTGTATTCATTTTAACAAATTCTAAACATGAAGTCCAAATTTCTATTAGGACAGTCACATATAAAAGAAAAGAATTTTAATGAGTTTTCTCCCCAAAATTCCCAGAGGTACAAATCCACATTAAGGATTAATGACCTGTCAGCTTGTACTTAAAGGACAGAAGAGACATTTCAGTTGTAGAAATTTAAAAATAAAAGAATCTGAAGTAAGAAAGCTTACCATTTTTCCCTTTTGTGTCATAAAAAGAACCGACCTGATTTATTTGCTTTAAATTGGCCAAAAGAACAATGTATTAAATGGTTGGCATTTTAAGCAAAAATTCACTCTGGACAAAGTTTTATGACAAAATTAGAAAGCCTGGTCAGAAATACTCTTTTAGTCACTTAAATGATGCAGCATTAATGTCAGAGTCAAGCATAGTATGAAAGGGAGAGGATATTTACATTGTAGATTTAACAAAAGGTCTTCAATGACTGCAATGTCTTGGAAGGAGTGCCTCATACTCTTAACCAAGCATGTCTGGTGGTAGGTGCCATAAAATACTTGAATAGCTATTTCAAACCATCAGTGCAATTTTACCCCTATTTTTTAAAGTCTTATCTATTTCAAGTAAAAGTTAATGCTCAGTTTTGTGATTCATTTATACTTAACACACGGCCACGCCAGACAAGCTCTATCTGTGGTACTATGAATCTCTTTTTTCCCCTCTGAATTGAGAAGTGATGTTATGACAGCAAAAGACAGAATCCAAAGACTAAAAAGATCAGGTTGAATTTGAAATTCAGAACCTTCAGTGTTTAAATAGAATCTAAATGTGGAAGGTTTTGTACTCTCCCAGCCGCAGTGTGCATGACATAACTACAGCAGGAAAACAACCCATGGTGAGAGTCATGTGATTGTAGTCAGTGTCTCATCTTCCTTTTTGTGGGCATGGCTCACATCAAAGAAGTTAACGGATTCCATTTCTTCCCTTCAAAAAGAGACAATTTCCGTTGTCCAGACTGAGCAACGTTTATCTGAATCTCCACTTGCTCTGTGAAAGCATCAGTGTGATGGGAGAAAATAAAATCACCCAGTTTTGCCTACAAAATGAAAAATAAATCTAAATATTTGAGTAATTTATTTCTTTAGCTTTTCATATAAATATTTAGTGTCATAGAGAAACAGAGTACTTGGAGAAAAAGAGTACACTGTGTCCTGATTTTAAATAGACAATATGTACTCAAATCGACTTTTCTATAGCATTTTTGTTCTTCTAGTCCTGCTCTGAGCCAGGAATGGTTACAGGGCACATCATTAAACAAGAAGGTCCTAGAAACATCTTAAATTCTCAATAAATCTTTATAACATTCACAGTTCTATATACCACTGGAGTACACATTAAAAGGTTTCCATGACACAGAGTTGACCTAGCACTTTCTACCTTCCAGGGGCTTTATGCAGTCACTGACAGAACTGTGTAAAAATCAATTTATGTTCAATAAGGTAAATGTCAATGATATCTTTAAACATGATAAGTCAATGGCATAGTTTATTTCTAGACATTCAAATTTTGATAGCTGATGACCTTAAATATTATTTGGGCATGATCCAAAAGTTCAGAGACATTTAATAAGCTATAATTAACTGGAAGAAAGTTCTAAAGTCATGGCATTCTCTGCTCAGAAGCTTTCTGGGGCTCACGACTTCCTGTAGAAGGAAGGCTCATTGGAATAGCTGGCATTTAAGATCTTGCATAATCTGGTTCTAAACTACGCTTTTATCCTGATTTCACCCCTCCGTCACCCATGCCTTATGCTCCAAACAAATCTAACTATTCCTGTTGTTGATCACATACCACATTTTCCCACTCTGTCCCTCAGGGCTCCCTTTTCATTCCTTCTGTTGACTCTTCAAGTCTAAATTGGGACAATCTATTCAGAAGGCAGTTTGATAGTATGTGTGTCAACATCATTAATGTTATTTTATATCCTTAACCCAATAATTCTACTTCTAAGTCTCAGAAATAATGAGCTATAGATTTTTTAATGTACAACAATGTATTTTATAATAACAAAAGGAAAAAAAAAATCCTGGAAGGTACCTAAGAACAAAATATTAGAGGATTATATTAAAAGTCATTTTCATCCATTTAATAGATTATTGGTTAGCTGTTAAATGATGTTAAAAGAATTTTTAATGACAAGAAGAAATGTTTAAGACATATGTTAGGTGAAATAGCAGAATAGAAATTGCATAATATGATCTTAATTATGTTAAATAAATCAGAAAAAGACTGAAAGGGAATATATCAAACTGATAACATCAAGATAATTCTAGATCTTGAAATTTGGGGTAATTTTTTTCCGCTGCTTCTATAAACTCTCCTCTGCTTTACAAAATTTCTGCATATATTACCCTTAAATCAGAAAGAAAAAAAAACGCACTGAAAAGATTTTTTTAAAATCCTATATTTTAAGTAGATGCTTACATGCCACCCTCTGTGAAATCTTCTCAAATGACCCTTGATGGAATTAATTCCTTATTTCTCTGTGGTCCCATACTATTGTGTAGTATGGGATATTTTTTAATCACATTTTCTGCCCAATATATTTGTTGAATTTCACTGAGAAAAAAAAAAAAAAAACTAACATAGATACGTCTTAGAACTTCTAAAAACAGACTCAATTGAAGAGGTATTTTCTATATATATTAGACTGTACCTGTAATACAGTTTTATTTTCACATTGCCTTGTTTAGCACATCTAATATCAGAGTCTCCTTTACAAACCAAGAATCATCAAGCCTACACTCACAGCTCTACATCTGCAGTTTGTTTGAAAACTTACACCTTAATTATAGACTTTCTTCCTACCAAATGCTGTACTAACATTATGGAACAAGGTGCTAAAATGTATGCAGGGGTTAAAAAAAATAAACCAGTAATTTTATCATAAGCACAAGAAGAAAAATCATGGCATAATTCTCCCAGCAAGACTATTCTCCTTTTTTCCTCCAAATTGGATATACAGATGTTTGTATGAATTAATGTTATAAATTTCTATATAACATCTTGCAAAATTCTCAGCTTAGCTTTTTAAACATTAATATTTGCTATAATTTTCTAAATTTGCAGTATATATATACATATGAAAAAAATCCCTTGTTAATATATATATACATATGTGTGTGCATATACATACATATGCATATATATCAATATTTATATATATATCTTTGTTATAATTAGAGAATTGGAGGGAGTTGTCAGATAAGATACATGAAACCTAGTTAAATTTGAATTTCAGATACATAGTGATTCTTTTTTTAGTATCTGTATATCCTATTCAATATTTGGTATAATCTTTTTATACTAAAATATTGTTCGTGTTTATCTGAGATTCAAATTTAACTGGGGGTCCTGTGTTTCTATTTGCTAAATCTGGCAACTCTGGGTGGCAGAGTGATTGCATATTTAGAGATTTCTCAGTCTGGCTAAATAACTTCTTAAACCTACCCCTGGGTAGCATTTCATTTAAACTCAGCAGTTAGTGAACTCAGATATCTGAATTCTCCACATCCCTCCCAACTAAGTTTAAAAAAGAAAATCCACTAACATTGATGCCAAGGAATCACCAGGACTCCCTAACCTCTCCAAATTCCAGAGCCTGAATTCTTTCTTGCCAAGTCTACATGGGAGAATTATATACAAATTATCAAGCTCTGTTGTGCCTTACACTTTTATTTTTATGAAGTTATGCTTAATAGAGGAGCCAGAAATATTTGACTTTACAAGCTCAAAAATTTTTTCAGAGTATTTAATGCACAGTAGAGAATCAATTCTAATGTGCCCTTGTTCTTTTATAGAACAGTAGAGGGATATGTCTAGAATTTGTCATTGTTGGATTCTTCGTTGATGTTAAACTAACTACTTTCTTCAGATTTTCTAATTAATGTGACTCCATTTTCCTCAGTCCATTTTTTATGGATTTCCTTCTATGTCTCATAGCCCGCTTAAAATCAACATGCCGTAAAATGAGTTCATTTTCCCAACTTCGTTCCCCATAACTTCCCTTTTTCCTGTATTCCCAATTGTTCATCCAGAAATTATAATAAGGAATCACAGATATACTCTCAATTCACCCTCTTCAACTAACCCCTGCTCAATCCCCATACCTTATCAGTCAAATCTTTTCAGATTCATCTCTTAAATATATCTGTTACTGGTCCTTATTCCTACTTTCCATCCCCACTGTCCCTGCCTTAGCCTAGGCTCTGCTAGGCTGTCTCCAGACCAGTGTTTCTCAAATTTCAATGTGCCATGAATCACCTGCAGATCTTGTTAAAATGCAAGCTCTTATTGCATAGATGAGGTGGGGCCCAGAATTCTTGTTTCTAACAGATCCTTGGAAATACTGATGCTGCTGGTCCAAAAAACACACTTTGCACAGCAAGGCTCTAGGTTATTTTTATAGACTATCAGTAAGTCTTCCTTCCATTCCAACCAGTCACCAAATTGCTGTCACTATTCTGGGCAAAATTTTCGTGTGACTCCTTTTTTTTTTTTTTCTTTTTTTCGGTAAGCGGATCTCTCACTGTTGTGGCCTCTCCCGTTGCAGAGCACAGGCTCCGGACGCGCAGGCTCAGCGGCCATGGCTTACGGGCCCAGCCGCTCCGTGGCATGTGGGATCTTCCCGGACCGGGGCACGAACCCATGTCCCCTGCATCGGCAGGCGGACTCTCAACCACTGCGCCACCAGGGAAGCCCCGTGTGACTCCTTTTGCCTACTGAATTATGAAGACATACACCACCCAGGCTACCGTGACAGTTTCAGGTCCAGTTCCTCTCCATCCCCCAGACCCACACTGTAAACTCTGATCCCACTCCACTTCCTTCTGCTCCTGAAACTCTCCTTTCGCACTTCTAGGCCTTTGCCTAAAACATCCTTAGAGTAATCTTCTTTGCCCTTAATGGCTCCTTCTTTTTGCTAAAGTTCAAATGTCACACTTAATCTGTGAAATTTCTAGCACCACTCAGTAGCAACTCCCAACACATAATACAATTATCTGCACCTGCCACAATAGGGTATTTGCACGTACCACTTTGTGCATGCACTGATAACAATAATGCACAGGACTTACTATGTACTAGGTACTATTGCATGTATTTTATGTGTAATCATCATAACAATCCTATAAGGTAAGTACTATTATATCCCCATTGTACAGACCATGAACAAGGTATTAATGGCGATTTTGCTCAGATCACACAGTTTCTTCATGCCAGAGTCAAGTTTCAAGCCCATGCAATCTGATACCAGAGTCTAGCATCTTAACCGTTGTACCACTCTCCTCTATAATTGTATCTCACTTCAGTTATTAGGGTGAACCATATGAAATTACCAGTATTTTACTCTTTTATACCTACAAAACAGCAATCCCCTATGATTCAACTTTTTCAATAAATTAAGAATGATTCATGGACAGATGCCACATCTTTTTCTCCATAAAAATCCCCTGGATTAAGCAGAGGTCTGGGACATACCTGACACTTAATTAGCCTTTGTTAAATGAAGCCAAGATAGTAACAGCTCCATTTACTGAGGAGTGAACACATGCTGGGCATCATACCAGGTGTTTCACACACATTGTCATATTTAAACCTCATTACAACATGTACTGTGGATACTATTATTTTCACTATACAGATGCTACCTCTATGGCTCCTAGGGGTTAATGCCCATGGACACAAAACCAGTAACATAGCAAAGTAGTACCCAAAGTAGGCCTGCCCTAAGAGGCAAGTTGTCAGCCTTCAGTGTTAAGTAGAGTAGGACCTTGAAGAATATCTGTTTTTCTAAGTCAAACATGAGTTCTGGCTTCAAAAAACTTGCATATTCTAGGATGAAGACAAAGCTCTCTTTGTCAGCCTATTTTATATATTTTTTTAAATTTGAAACACAAAAATAGAGACAAGAGTAAATAATCTCCCATGAACCCGTCACCCAGCTTCAAAAATTATCAAGAGGGCTTCCCTGGTGGCGCAGTGGTTGAGAGTCCGCCTGCCGATGCAGGGGACACGGGTTCGTGCGCTGGTCCCGGAGGATCCCACATGCCGCTGAGCGGCTGGGCCCGTGAGCCATGGCTGCTGAGCCTGCGCGTCCGGAGCCTGTGCTCCGCAGCGGGAGGGGCCGCAACAGTAAGAGGCCCGCGTACCGCAAAAAAAAAAAAAAAAAAATTATCAAGAGTACACCATTATCGATTTCACCTACCCTCCCACACTTTATTTATGTGTTTATCACTGAACTATTTTAAAGTCCGAAATATCATATTATTTCACATGCAAATTCATCAGTATATATCTCTAACAGATATCTTAAAAGAGCCAGAAGACAGTTACCACACTTAACAAAATTAAAAAATATTCCTTAATATAATCTAATATCCAGTCTATGGTCAATTTTCTTGATGTTAAAAAATGTCTTCTTGCAGTGATGTGTTTGAATTAGGATCCTAGCAATGTCTACCCATTACAATTGATTGCTATGTATGTTAAGTTTCTTTTCATCTATAATGGTTCCCCCTCCCTTTTCTTTTCGCAAGCCATTTACTTGTTGAAGAACCGGTAGCTAAGTCTAGGGGCTTAATTAGATTCAAGTTCAATTATTTTTGACAAAAATCTTCATAGGTGGTGCTGTATATGTCTTATGACACCAGTCAGGATATACATAATGTCTAGTGGTCCTAAATTTAGTGAGATTAAGATTGATCAGTGGGTTCAAGAATTGTCAGCCTGATCCACTAATTATTCTGTGTTCCAACAAATTTTATCAAAATAGTTTTAGAAGTCATTGACTTTTATTTTCAAGAACCAATATTTTAAGAGTTTTAAAAATGATAATATTTTGTGATTCTGTAATTCCTTTTCCATTTATAAGATGGGATTCTTATTGATTATCAACCACCTGTTATGTTGGTCAGTAAATGGGTCAAGGTACAAATGCAAAGATATCAAATGTTGCATTCAGTATTGGCTTGGAAACAGATAAATGTCTCAAGTCTCAGAAATTATTATTCATATCAAGACAAATGAACAAGTCCTCCATTAAATTACGGTTGACATAGACCTCAAGTATCGCAGGGTACTTGGTTCTTCGAAGAACATTTTGGCATTGATTCAATAAAAATTTATCCTATTAAAAGTAGGATTTTGCTAAGGAAGTGAACTTTCTTTTATGCATTATGCAGAGATATTTAATGACCTGGTTTTTGACCAAAACATCAAATTTGGAGATCTACACACAAACGAAGTAGAACCATAGTTAAGAGGTCATAACACTGTGAAGAGAAACAAATAAAAAATATTGTCCTCATCATATTAATATAGCCAATCCTACAAAAATATGGCCTTTTCTTTATGTAGCTACATGATAAGTTGCTATGCTCTGCATTGTGTAAAAAACATCATCTATAACATTTGCACAGAGCATCAGATAAAGAAATTCATAGCAGCAGGAAGAAGAATGTAGCTAATGAAAGTACATCATTAGCTCTCTATTTATTGACAAAGGAAATTGGGTCCCAAAGAGAAACATACAAGGAAAATTTTAAACTGAAAGCATTTGAGGAAATTAAAGCCCAGCATCTAGGTTCAGGACTAGTCATAGGTGACAGAGGCCTCTACCATCCATAGGATTTTTGTTGTTGTTGTTTGTTTTTTTTGCGGTACGCGGGCCTCTTACTGTTGTGGCCTCTCCCGTTGCGGAGCACAGGCTCCGGACGCGCAGGCTCAGCGGCCATGGCTCACGGGCCCAGCCGCTCCGCGGCATGTGGGATCTTCCGGGACCGGGGCACGAACCTGTGTCCCCTGCATCGGCAGGAGGACTCTCAACTACTGCGCCACCAGGGAAGCCCCGTAGGATATTTTTAGTCAGTATCTACATAATCTTCTCCATTCTATTCACCTGTATTTAAAGGGCTCATGATAAGTATAAATTTTAAAGCCATTATGTTTCTCCATCCTTGGAAATAGCATGGGACACTGGAAAAAGCCTTGCCCTGCAGTTCAGCAGATTTAGCTCCTAATTTCTACACCCACACTAATTATCTGCTTTGGACAAATCCTCTCCTATAAATATGAAGAGATTGGATGAGATGGTATAAAGCCACTCCTAGCTCAAACTGTCTATAATTTTGTTAAGTGCTATCCAGAAAAATGTACACAATTGAGTTAGTTCAATGAAATCATTCCCTGAGCAACGCCAAAAAACCATATGTTCTCCTCGAACTAAACTGTTTAGATCTATTATGAACATCACAGTCAACATAGCCTCACTAGCAGAAAACTAACCTCAGAGAGCAGCAAATACAGTCCACCTCAGAGAAACATACAGGCTTCAATCTAGTGGCACTGAATATCCAAGGTGAAGAGAGCAATAGAATTTGAAAATATTTGGTGCAAATCACAATATTTCAAGATTTTGTGTCATAATTTCACGTTTCTCCTTTATTTTGAGTCATTCAAGATATAACATCAATAAAAATGTCCAAGTTTTGAATAAAATAAAGTTTCCTCTCCCTTATCTTTAAATATGTCTGACTAATAGTCGTCCTATAGGAGTGGACCCATTTTAAGAATGGCATACCATGTACACAGGTGTCAGTCATTGCAGGTCCTACTCACAGCCTCTTCCATGAGGAAACGTCCTGCTCACAATTCCCAGGCATGGTACTTACTAAGACCTCTGCCAGAGATGATTTGACCAGATGTGGAAACATGAACCTACCACAAGTAATTCAAACTTAGCAATTGACCTATAAAAGGACCTGTTATTTAAAATAAAAATGGTACAGGACTTCTCAGGAAATAAGTTTTGGAAAACCCAAAAGACATTAAGAGTTATTTGGGAGAGCTAAAACCATAGTTAGAGTTGAACCATAAGACTTGGAGTAAGCTAAAAGTATCAGGGACCAGAGACAATCAGTAAAGAAAACTAGATAGTAGAAAAGGTGTAATGGAGGTAAGAGAAAAGCAAAACTTCTATCACAGATGTCTATGGGGGGAGAGAAGAAAAGAAGCTAGTCAACAGAGAGGCTTGGATTTCTCACAATGTTCTCACTGAAGTTCTGGCCCATATGAATCCCTACTCTAAATATTCTTCTCCTCAAAGTAATCTGAGTAAGCGATGGGTCTCCATCCACTCAACCGAGGTTAAACAACAGGTTTAGTTTGGGAACAATTTCATAGTCATACAAAAGAGTCACACAGAGAAGCTTTCAATGATTCCATATGTTCAATTATCTGAGTCATCAGAAGAGATGATGCCAAAGAACTAGAGAGCATAGAGCTCCCTTGCTGGTCTCTGTGGGAGACTCAGAAACCACGATGCTGTGCTTTCTCGGAAACCAAAGCAAACAAAGAGGAAGCAATAAAGGCTGGATTCTCTTGACAGGGCCTCCTTATCTGGCATCATCCTACCTAGTTAGGAGTGGTCAAAGCCAATGGAAATTTCAAGAGAAATGTTAGCATGTTAAGGCATACAAGGAATCCTCCATCTCTAAACCAATAAAAGACGTTATGCTACAGCGAGATTTGTGGGAGAAGACTGTATCAAAAGAACCATTTTGGGCTTCCCTGGTGGCGCAGTGGTTGAGAGTCCGCCTGCCGATGCAGGGGACACAGGTTCGTGCCCCGGTCCTGGAAGATCCCACATGCCGCGGAGTGGCTGGGCCCGTGAGCCATGGCCGCTGGGCCTGCGCGTCCGGAGCCTGTGCTCCGCAACGAGAGAGGCCACAACAGTGAGAGGTCCTCGTAACGCAAAAAAAAAAAAAAGAACGATTTTGTTATTGATTTTGTGAACCTACAATTCACCAGGTTATGACCGTAAACATGTAAACCAACTGTAAAGTTGTTTTTCCCAGAATTCTGGTAAAATGCAACAGTGGGCCAAGAGACAATGTCAGCTTATTCCACCAAATATGTGATGGGAGCACCTAAACACACCAGTAAAACCCAGAGCTCTTTAATCAGATTTAAGCAGCAAATGTGAATTCTACATTTCAATTCTTCTGTTGGCTCATGCTCTCCTTGGTGTTTTGGCTTTAAAAATGCCAAGATCCTATATTGCATGCATGCTTAAAAGATGGGTATAAGACAAACTCTTTCCAGCCATTTTCCTGGGAAATACTCTTGAGAGAGAAGAAATGCACACTCTGTTGACAGCAAAAGCACATTTTACTTGTTTTGAAAGGAACCACCCACGGTGACAGTGAGCTGGAATCTATCCGTCTTCACTCTCCAGGTTTCTGAAAATGACCGTTAAAATCTGTGAGAACTGTCATAAGCAAAAACACACCAGGTCACATCTGCTTTGAGGTACCATTTTATAAGTCAGAGGTGATCAGACTGGAAAGAGTTCTCAGCACAAGGGTCCTATTTTATCTCTACTATTTGCTACCTCTGATCCAAAGTTTAAGGGGACTCTTAACATCCACTTCCTGAAAGGACACAGTTCAGAAAATAACAGAAGAAAATTCAGTAGAATGACTGCCCATGCCTTCTGGAATGAGCAATTGAAGTGTCAAGTAAACAAAGAACAAAATAATCATATGCCTCCTACTCCTTCATTTATTCCCAGCAAAGACTGTTTCAAACTCTGGTTTCTAAAGATCACGGTCCTCTGCGCAAGCTTTCTAAGCATGGGCAGCAATTGACTAGCTCTATCTAATGAGATTAAGAACAAAAATGGGCCACACTTCACCTAGATTGAGTTCTGGAATAAAAGAAAAACATCTTGCCTTAATGAATTGCCAGTCAGCAAAGCATTCAGGTGATGCTTATCCTCTTCCCTCCTTCTTGATTTTCTCTCCCTGTCAGGAGTTTGGAGTAGACGTTCGACCCAGCAGGGAAGCTACAGTGTTTACTAACTGAGATGGCAGCCACAATCCCTCGATTTGAGATATGCCTCCAACTAGGTGATGCCAACTTTCCTTCCAGATGGCTGCTAAGCACCCACAACCAACGACCGACACAGCTCCTGGCAGCAGTTAGAAAGAGCTGTGAGCAATGTCACATTCCGAGGAGAGAGCCAGCAAATCGCGTCTTCTGTTCAGCTATTCTCAAGCACCAGAGGATTTCTATTTTTATTAACAGGACCATTTAGAATAGGCACGAAATTAATTTATTGCTACACTGGCTTAAAATATTTGCGTGTTTATTATTTTTGCAGTTGGCATGAATCTGTTTTACTAGAAGAGATGAGGATGGAGAGCAGACAATGAACAAGGACAAACCACACAGCCCTGTCAGAGCAAGTGTTTGGCAACGTTATTGGTACTCTTGCCCAAGGAGCAGGCATTTATACACAAAGCATGGGCTAAATCTATAATTTTTATGCTTTGGATGCAATAGGAAAAACAGGGGTGGAGGGTCTTAGTTCCATGCAATGGGACTGAGATGGACACTTGCCCTGTCTTCTGCCCAAGTTCTGACTAACACTGAGCAGTTCTGGAATTAACAAACTAAAGAAGCATCACTTATTCATTTGTTTTGGCTGTTTGCTTTGCTCTTTTAATTTGAATGGCCCATCAATTTTTAACTAAGCTGTCTCCAGGGTTTATAATTTGGGCAGGCCAGGTCACCCGGATAAGCAGCATTTCTTAAGGAATTTCTGTGTGCATTACTAGTAGAGCACAGTGGCTGTGAACTCCAGGTAAAGAGATAAAGCATTTGCTGGTGAAGTTTGTCCAAGAGTGGGAGGGAGAGGGAGGAATTTCCAAGAGTGTAACCCCTCCCCCAAACCAGAACCACCCCAAGGTAGCTTTACTTCTCCTGAAATCCTTTCCCTGTACCAGCCCTCATACTACATCTCAATGTTTTTCATGTCTTATTGGTGGTAGTCAGAAAGTACTTCCTAAAGTCTCTTCTCAATTCTTTTTGCTTTCTCCCTTCTTATGTCATCAATGAAAATTATAACATCAATATATAGTACTTTCATAAATTTAGCTTTCTGATATCCAGATACTGTATTATACCATACCATGCCGTACCATACCATACCATATTTCATTGTCCATTCTAGAAGCATATGTACGCAAATCCCTAATTGAGTGGGCATTCTCAAAGAGCTCCAAGAATTCAAAGCTAATAGTTGAATATAACCCACACAAAATAAGGCTGACTTTTTACTTGAAATATAGTTTCTTCTCTTTTTAACACAGTGTTGTTTTTCTTCCCCTAACGAAAGAGTGCTATACACTAAGAAAGCAGCAAAGATTCCAAGGAGCCAAAGTTTAGAACGGGAGCTGGTAGTTTTCTTTGCAATGTGTGATTGAGAATCAGTTTCATTTGACCTTCTGAAGCTTGACTAATCCTATTTTAGATTCGGAAGTCAATGTTCTGTCTAGCTTATAAAGTCAGAAGATTTAATTTTTTTTTAAAAAAAAAGCAGAGGTAGGTGTATGCTGGTGGATTAGGATTCATAACTTGACTAAGTATCTGCTGGAGCCATTTCTAAAACATGATGCTTGCACTGTATTTATCTCACTTTTAATAGCATCTTTTCTGCTTATTCAGGTAATACGTGTCATTTATTTTTAAAAATGTGAAATTCAGAAGAGTAAAAAGATACACATTTAAATCCTTTATATTCTCAGAGATACCTGGAGGTATATCTTTCTAATCTTTTTGAATATGTGCATATACATATACACATTTTTAAACAAAATTGGGCTCATACTAGATATACTATTTGTATATCGTTCCCAATTATGTTAAATATATCCTAATACTATTCCATCAATTGTATTTATTTTTAAATTAGTTTCTAAAGTTTCCAGTTAACATTCTTCAAAAGCCCAAAATGTTAATCATTAAAGAATATCTGTGGGACTTCCCTGGCGGTCCAGTGGTTAAGACTTCACCTTCCAATGCAGGGGGTGTTCGATCCCTGGTCGGGGAGCTAAGATCCCACATGCCTTGCAGCCAAGGGACCAAAATATAAAACAGAGCAATATTGAAACAAATTCAATAAAGACTTTAAAAATGGTCTACATCAAAAAAAAAAATCTTAAAAAAACAGAAGAATATTTGTAAAACCACATTCAAGAAACTGATGGTTTAAGGTAAACAAAAGAAAAACATCATTTCACTGCACCCAGAGGTATATCCAAAGTCATGCAGGCAAAGGAAAGTAATTTCATCAATTACTTTAAGGAAATTAACCAACCTCTAAAACCAGAATATACAGAGGCCACCTTTTGGAGAGTATCCTTTTGCTAGGGTGCTTTTGTTAGTACTACTCATACAACTCACTTGATTTTCAAGAACCGGTCTTCTCTATCTGGCCAGCTTCTCCAAACTTTTCTTAGAAAGTCTCTTTTATGTCTTGGGAGGAAGCTGAAGTATAAAGGTTAAGAATATAATGTTGGGCTTCCCTGGTGGCGCAGTGGTTGAGAGTCCGCCTGCTGATGCAGGGGTCACGGGTTCGTGCCCCGGTCCGGGAAGATCCCACATGCCGCGGAGCAGCTGGGCCCATGAGCCATGGCCGCTGAGCCTGCACGTCCGGAGCCTGTGCTCCGCAGCGGGAGAGGCCACAGCAGTGAGAGGCCCGCGTACCGCAAAAAAAAAAAAAAGAATATAATGTTGACCTTGTGCAAGTTATTTAAACTTTGTGTGCTTAAAGTTCCTCAACTATAAAATGGGGATAAAAATATTCCCTTTCTTATAAAACTGTTATGAAGATCATAAGTCAATATATAGCAAGCACTTAGAATGTTGCCTGGAACACTATAGTGATCAACAAATGGTTAGTGTCATTATCTGCAACTCTCATTTGGTCACTTAATCACACATTGTTTTGGATTTTTTTGTTTCTTGGCAATTATTTTTGTTTTCCCATTTTCTGTAGTTTTACCATTTGGGCACAACACTCTTTTTATGTAAATACCTCAATTTTTGCTTGCCCAGTGCTCTGCTCTACATTTTCTGTCTCCTTCCTTCCTGTTGAGAACGCATGGACCTTTACAAAACCTGATTATGCCCTCTAAAGCCTAAGGCTTTTGATTGTCAGCCTGGAGTTCGGAAATAGTCTAGCAGAAAAGGCAACCTCAAAAGATTCAGTCTGTGGATCTGTTTCTGCCAACAGGCTTCCTACACCATGTGACTCGACCCATTTGATAATCTTTGCTCATTTGTTTTCACCCTTGGGCTGAATGTCCCTGGGCATAGAGGGCCTGTCTATCAGGTGGCAGTTGAGTTGAAAATGAAACCTACTACTACTTTCCCTGGTACACTATTCTAATTACAGAAAACAGCCCAGAGGAATGAGGAGAAACTGAGAGAGAGAGAGAGAGAGAGAGTCACAAAGGCTTCCCTCATCTCCGCAACTGAGTGTTATGAGAAGAGGCGAGGAGACCTCACCGCGCACCTAAGGGCAGTTTCCCACACAGCCAGCTCAGCAGTTGTCAGTGGTTCTCACTCACCAACCAAATCTCCTTGCTGGAATCATTTTTCTCTTTTAGAGCCTCAAAACACCAAAACACAAGGAAGCATCGAGTTACAAGTATCAGAGCCCAGCTGATTCCCTATGTGTGCATCTGTGTATCCTACCGGGAGAGTATAGAGGATTCCCGTAGTTATAATTGGCGCTGCTGCCCTTCGGCTTAGAATTCCATTCCTTGAAAAGCAGACGGGTTGCTGTTGTACTTATGCTCATTAATATTTCAATCCAGAGGGAACTGTTTCCTAAACCCTAGGAGAGGTAACGGAGGTTAGCGTGGCAAAAAGCAGCCAAAACGCCATAACCTGCAGCCAGATGTGTTATGAATAACAATGAGTGAAAGAAATAATAAAAATGGATAAGGAGAACAAGCTTCTAGTGTTAAAAAACAAATTAGCAAATTGAGGGGTCTTGTTTAAGTACGTGGGAGCTAAATGCCTAAGAACAGCCCCCGACCTAAGCAGCTTGCCGAAAGGGGCTGCACATAATTCAACAACTCTGCCAGGAAGGTCACACACAAAAGCTTGAGAAAATCTGATCTAATAGATAAACTAATGGCCTGGAAGGAAGTTATAGAACCAGCAGCTCATCCCAGACTCCTCTCCCTCTCCCCCTTTCCTTGACATTCCCTCAGGGCCCCATTGCCTTAGAAAACGAATTTAACTAACACACTGCAGAAGGGGTAATAAATACATGCCAACAGCCTACCATTGGGGGGTTCAACAGAAATAATACGGGTTCAAATGAGTAGCTGCTTCCAAAATGAGAGCATCTCTGTGACAACAAAGTAGACTCCCTTGCAGTCACATCAAACACAGTCATGCAGATCAGACCACCTTTTTTCTAGAATTAGAGTGTGTTCTTTCGAGGGTCAGCGTTCAGCTTCTCTGGTTTTCAAATGTCAGCAGTCTTCGAGGTACCTACTGCCAGAGAGGAAAGTGAGTCTGTGACTGTCTTTAGTTTCATAAAATGAGGTTGGGTCTGAGAAATTGAACCTTACAACCTGTAATCCTTTAATAATGATAAACTTCTACATATGCTGTTAGTTTTAATATGACCTAACTATAACTACATATACGGAAATTAGTGGGTGTTAAGATGTTCCGAAATGAGTAATGTTGACCTTTCACATAGAATCCTGTTTGGGAGCTGAGGCATCTAAATGAAATGAAAGGGAGCCCTTGTGTTTTCTTAATAAATAATGAATACCTAGAATTAAAATGGCAAATATATGGCTCTCCCATTACCATATTTCCCTCCATGAAAGACAGGGAGGGAATCATCGCTCCTGTCAGTCTCTCGTGCCAGCCTGGCTCTATTTACAGAAAACCAGCACCTCCAGAACCACTACAAATGGCTCAGAGTCGGCAAGCAAGTGGAGAACTGGGCCAGTATGTCACACCCACTTTAAATTGGTGACCTCATGCCTTCCGTAGTCATTGAAGTATTTGAGTTTCTGTGACTGAACTCTGTGTCTCCTTAGAGTTGCCTTGAAAGAAGAATATGAGATAAAATGGACAGGCCTAAATCGATAGGGGGCTACACTTAGATCTGCATGGGCACCAGATCCAGTGCAAGCTATTAACGCTGAATGGATTAACGGCATCTCAAACCTCACACATCTGTGGATTTAACTGCTGCAAGTTTTGGGGAACTCGGCTAAGACAAAAATTAGTGTTTTCAGCATAAGTCAATCACTACATCTTAAGGAATTAGGAAGAAAATGGGAACGAAAAGCATTTATATTTTTATTAAATTTTGGTATTCAAATAATGAGTTTGGTTGCAATTTTTAACAAAAACACATAAGACAAAAGCATGGCTTGCTAATCTAAGGGAAATTGTAGATGCAGATCTCCTAAACTACAAAGGAGGCGGCAGAAGAAAGAAAAGACACATAGTTTAATCAAATGAAGATACTTTTGTTTTTATATTGATGTTCTAAAATTATTAGGATGTGATCAATATTCCAATTTTTTTTCTTTTTCCTGTGGTTCACTATACCTCCATAAACAAAACAAACACCAAAAAAAACTATAGGAAAATAGAGAATCAACAAAAAGGGCAGTCAGCGTTGAAACAATTAAAAGCGAAAGCCAGCAAGAAAGCTAGGCAGTTCAATCAATTGGTTCTGACTTGAATTCTGCTGTAGGCTGAAGAAATGTAATTTTAAAAATAACAAAGAGAGATTTTAAAAAAGTTATTAAATATCAGTAACACTCACATAAAAGGAAAGGGTGGGTTTATAGGTGACTTGGGCCCAGGAGAAGTAAGAATCTAGCTCAGTTTGGCACCTTCTTTAAAATTTTGAAAAAGTGAAGCTGCTTATAAGAAAAGGCCCCAAGAACAAAGAAAGAGACCAAAGCAGAAGCACTGTTAATAAATATCCTGAATAATAAGCAAGTTTTATTTGTTCCCGTCTCTTAGACATAAGATAAAAAGATCAAATCAAAAAGTTGTTTCACCCTTAACCCTTATTAGGCTTCTCTTTCAAACCTCAGCTACTCTAACTCCTCAAGTCTAGAAGGATTTCCAGGGAGTCACTGGAGAAAAGCGCTCTGGAAGAATTATTACTTCCACCGCCGTTACACAGGAGCTCCTGCGTCCCACAGGGACATGTTCACGTTTGTTCTGCAAAACACAGGCCACATTCGGCCCCATGAAAGCTGATGACAAAGAAACCCATCCAAAACCGAAGTAATTATAAGAAGTTAAAATCAAAGTGTTTCTCAGGTGCAAATGTCAAATAAAAACATCTCTCCCAGATTTAATTAAGAAAATAGCAAATTAGAGAAGGCAGGAGAGAGACTTGTAACAAGAAGTCTTTGTGTGAAGCACTTTGAGTCTTTCTTTCTACAGCAGGACCTGGGGGCAGGAAGGAGTAGATCCTGGTCTACACCAAAGAGATAAAGGGTATTCAAAGCTGGGAGTAAACTAGGAAGAACTGCTCAGAAAGTGAAGAATTGCCTGGATTAATTTTCTGTATTCCTTCGCGTAGTACTAAATCTGCAGGATACTTTTGCACAAGGAGGAAAATACGGCGCCTGGTATGCTCTTGAATACTGAGATGTGAGCTGGGACATTTATGTAGCCACATGTAAGCGCTTTGGCATATGGATTTCTTTGGGGATTTGTCCTGCCTTTAGAGGGTAGCAGCTACTTGAGAAGGAAATGTTTTTACTGCACCAGTTCTGGGCAACACTCAAGAAATACCTTTAAAGAAAATAACACCAGATGAAAACCTATTACTGCCAGATACATCAAACACAGCATACTAATTTTTCCTCCCAACCTTAAAGGTATCAGCCATGTTCTACAAACCAGGAAAATGGGCCCTGAGGGGGGGGGGGGTCAATAATTTACCCAAAAATTATAAGGACTGCAAAAGAGTCACTGGGATTTTGACCAAGTCCATCACAGACCCCAGACCCCAAAGCAAGTATGCTCCCAGTGTATATCATTCATGCCTCTTTTGGAAGGTTTTAAAGGAAGAATTTAACTGATCTTGTTGTAAGATATTGAGAGTAAGCCTGTCTTTGGAAAAAGGGGATGACTTACTTTTTTTTTTTTAACATTTAAGAGTTTATGGAGCACAGACGTTTAAGACTCTGATAAAAGCAAAGGGCACACACACATGACCAATGCTGCCTAATAACCATAGAGGCTTCAAGTATCCCATGAGCACATGAACTTAAGCCCAGGTTTTTAACCCCTGGATTAATGATGCTGCTATTTCTTGTGTCTTTGTGCTACATTATAATGTCTCACTCTATACAGTCACTCTGAACAAGAGAGAGAAAAGTGCAAGTTCTGGGGTTAGACCATTTGGATTAACATCCTGCCTTTGCCATTTAATAGTTGTGACCCTGAACAAACTATATTACCTCTTTATATCTCAGTTTCTTCATCTGTAAAATGGGGACAATAATAAATGTTTAACTCATAAGTTGTGAGAATCAAATGAGCGATCATGTATAAACCTTTTAGCCCAGTGCCTAACACAGAGTAAGAAAAAAACAAATGTTGACTATTATCATTAACTTTGAGTTCACTATCAAGGCATTTCCTCCCTTTATGCAATGTGATTTTGTGTAATTTCATTAGTAAAGCAGCATGTGACAGACTGTATTTTCTAAATATGGCCAAAATAACATCTCCCATCGCATGTAGTCTTCTACAATGTGACCATGCCACTCCCCCATAAAGAGGTAGAATATGTGTCTGACTAAGTAAAGCTATACCACCTCTAGATGTAGCCCTTAACTGGCCAGTTAGCTTTTACCTCCTGCCTTTTGGAACACTCTCTCTTGGAACTCAACCACCACGCTTTGAGGAAGCACAGATAACCTCCTGGAGGTACCCATGTAGAGGGAATGATCACGGCCCCCAGCCAACACTTGCTGCTGAACTCCCAGCAAACAACCAGAGCCAATCTGCAAATCAGATAAGTGAGCAATCTAGGAAGTAGATTCTCCAGATTCCGGAGCCCACCTACCTCCACATGGAGCAGAGTTAAGCAGTTCCTTCGAAATTCTGCTTAACTGGCAAATTATTGTTGTGCCAAGTCACTACATTTTAGGACAGTTTGTTAGACAGCAGTAGATCCTCAAAAAACAGCACTTTATATAGTCACTCTTTTTTTTTTTTTCCACTTTCCCGGTGCTCACCTTCTCTAAGTGGGTCCATCATGGAGATACTTCTTGTTTTAGAATCTATAACTATGATACGTGCTTAGTACCTGCTGTTTGCCAATCACTGGACTGTTCTGGATGGAGGGAGGAGGGAAGAATAAATAAACTCATTCCTGTCCTCAGGTAGCAACAGTGTGGTTAGGGAGAATGACTAGCTGTATGCGGAAGTAACCAAAATACAGTTACCAAATACTTATTACCAAATACTTAACCCCAGTGCAGGGGTTACAAATGATAGAAGCTTAAACCAGGTCCGTCTGCTCCACATACAGATAAAAGTCTAAGCAGGGAGTACACAGCCAGGACTGGGTTAGTTATGAAATGCTTCCCAAAAGTTAGATTTAAGCCAGATTTTTGAAGGACAGCAAAAACAGAGTAGATATACCAATGGCAGGCAGAAAATATGTTCTGTAAGTTAGAAATGGCATATGTGAAGTTTCAAAAGTAGTAATGAACAAGTCATTGACAAGACCTGTGAAGGAGACTGCTTAAATTCCAGCAAAGGGTCCTTGCCAAGTGAACAAAGAAATGAGGCTGGGGAGATCAGAACGAAGGGTCAACAAATCTCGACTCCAAGCTTTTACAACCTGGTGTGTTAGCCTTGGGAAAGTTTTTCTTTTCTCCTTTCAGACCGAAGCCTTCTCTCTAGCCCTCAAAGACGAGCAGCCTGAACAGTGACTTAGGTGCTTCTGTTACATAATGCTTGGTCTCTTCACAAACCAGCTTGCTGTGTTTTACTCAGCAGTCTGTCATCTCTTTTGTGGAATCAGGATTGCTCAAAATCTAGCCGTACCTTCTGCCTGGTGTCTTCTGTCAGAGGTGCCTGAGAGGATTCCTTATACATCCATCAAAGAGGCACACTTCAAAATGGGAACTAAAAGCAAAGTGACCATATCAATACAAACTGCTCTTAGTTGATTCACAAATGTAGCTGCCAATGGAGTGCTGGGCAGAAAATAACTCCCACTGGACTTCAGTCTATCAGCTCTGTGTCAGTTTTCCCCCACCAGTGGGCTGTGTTCACTCCTGACCATTCAAACCACAGGTTCTTGACACCAGCACACCTGGGTTGCACGCTACCTTTTCATTCAGTCCTTCTATTGAAGACCTACCCTTTATCAGAAATGAAGCTGAACGGCAGGGCCCTACCATACTGCCATCCAAGGGCTATCCTTCCCACTGTCAAACTTTGGCAGAAAATGGCATCTAGATATGTCCTGATCTACAAGAGACTTACAGCCCATGTGAATCAGGAAATCATGGCAATTTCCCACCAATTTGAGATCCCCCTCTTGAATTCTAATAGAATCAAATAAAATTTTAAACTGCAATTAGAAAACCTGAGGTCTCACTGTTTCTCTCTCTTCTAAAATCTTCCTGCATATATTGTTACAAACCCTATTGTTCTGGGCCAGATTATACCATTTCAAGCAAAGAGCATTCCTAGGGAATAGGAGGACTGAAAACTGAAAAAACATTAAAGAATCCAGGAAATAGATCAACCATGTTCTGTTTATTTGTAAATATCAAAGCAGATATCTCTAGAACCTCTTTTCTTCACAAATACTGTTTTGCTTTTCCTGAACTTTGAAAATGAGAAAGAACGTTGAAGTATGAAGAAAATATAAATAACATATACTAATAGAATAAGAACCCTTCTAAGTGTATTCATATATCACAATTCAGGGTGCTGAGAACTGCTGCTCACTTACCTACCCGCACATACCCAAACGTGTAAACCCCAACAGCACAACACCCTCAGCTTCAAACCCGAAGAACACCAACGGGCTCATCCTGATGGATGTGAGCTGATCTCACACCATATGGTCCACCTCTCTCCTCCACTGATGAGTGCATCATCTCCATGTTTGGATCACATCTGTCTCATTAGACTGGAGGACTGACTGCCCCTGGCTCTTACTGTATTTTTAGACAACTTCAGCATCATCCTAAATGCCAGCAGGCTAAGACCTAAACAATGACAGTATGCAAACATTTACATAGCCTTTTCCTTTTTTTTTTTTTTTCCTTTCTTGATTTACAAGCTCCCTGGGTCTCACATCCTGTTGGGACCAAGATTTTGACTCTTCACAAACTTAGCTCCCGCCCTAAACACCCTATAAATCTCTTAAGGCTTTGTGGATCACAATCACACCCTGGCTACTAATATGACCTTTTCAGCTCTCTAGAGATTCAATACTAAATTCCACAGTTATATCAAAGAATTTCTTCTAAGAAATGTGCTTGGAAATATAGTTGAAAAGTTTTCCCAGTGCCACAAGAAATACCCAAACTAATCAGAGTACTTATGTGATGATATGGAATTAGTAATATGTCTCAGCTAGGGAGGACTATAGACTTTGGCATCTTTATCAGATGATCATGACACAAGATGATTGATTGCCTTCTCTGGGCATGTTAGCTGGATGGTTTTTGGTGATTCATTACGTTCATGGAGATAAGCTGGTTGGAAGACTGAAAGACAAAGAGATTTTGGCTGGATAGATGAACCTGGACCTGGGCTGCTACATAATTAGCACCCTGAGAAAGTTTCCTGCGTAGTCCCTCTCTTCTTATAAAACCAATCCTAGACTAGGACTCAAACTTGGGTATAGTCCCAATAAGCCAAATAGTCATGAAACTGGCCCAGGCTTCAAGCCAAGACAATGCCAAGTAACATTTAATTTAAGAAACATTTGTTTAACAATAACCACGTAGCAGGCAATTTCTTTTTTTTGTTTAATTTGTTAATTAATTAATTTATTTTTGGCTGCATTGGGTCTTCGTTGCTGCGCACAGACTTTCTCTAGTTGCGGTGAGCAGGGACTACTCTCGTTGCAGTGGGCAAGCTTCTCATTGCAGTGGCTTCTCTTGTTGCGGAGCACAAGCTCTAGGCACTTGGGCTTCAGTAGTTGTGGTGCATGGGCTCAGTAGTTGTGGCACACAGGCTTAGTTGCTCCGTGGCATGTGGGATCTTCCCAGACCAGGGCTCGAACCCGTGTCCCCTGCATTGGCAAGTGGATTCTTAACCACTGAGCCAACAGGGAAGTCCCTACCAGGCAATTTCTGCTTCAGCATTTAAACATAGAAAAATATTAGATTGTTTCTGCTTTTCTAATAGATACAACAAGCAAAAAATGTGCACTGTCTCCCTCCAAAAAAATTTTTGAAAATTGTATAAAAAGCTACCAAATTTCCAATATTTTGGGATGTCATCTTTTTAAGCCCCAGTGAGGAGATAACTTGTTTGCCCACTGGAATCCAGTTTCCACTTAGTACATTAAGGGTTGAGAAATAGATTTGTTTGTCCAGTTCTGCCTTTTTCCCTTTCAGCCAAACAGAGTCTGCAGAATCTCCAAAGGCAGCTTCACTAAAACTGTTTTTCAGTTTCTGGTCCTTTTTGATAGAAGGGGTCATTTGAGAGGGATCTGGTGCCAAAGAGCTTTCCCCCACCTCCCATTTTGCAGCTGCATTTAGTTTTTGTTAAATGGCTGCCAGAGCTCGTCAATGGACTTCCCACATGACCATTAATCCATACATCTTCAAAAAGGAAAAAAAATTTTTTTTCTTCCAATCTGATTTGGTGCTTTCCTATCTGTGTTACATATATCCTGAAATGTAATTTCCTGGGCAAAGAGTAAACACAAGCAGTTTTCAATTAAGGGCAGCTGAATGGTGACATTGAAGGAATCGTGGAAATAAGTACAATGCACTAATCATGCAAAATTGAAAAACAAAACAAATTGAATATTGTTCTATGCACTCACATTCAATAGAAAAACTTGACAACACCCTGTATATTTTAAAATCATGCAACCAACTGTCCACTGTAGAGAGAAAACAGTTTAAGAAATCATAACTCCACACTGCACAAGGTTAATACTATTTAAAATGCAAAAGCCAGGGAGGTGGTACCATATTACATGGTATTTTCACCATTTAGGCACCCAGGAGCAGATATGTCTATCTTTCACCTTGACATCTGATTGCTGTGCTAATGCCATTTAAAACTAGATGGAAGAAAATTATATTCTCCTAAGGAGCTGCCTGATTCTTTTCTTTAAAGAAAAGAAAAAAAAAAAATAAAGATAGCCATTTTGATTCAAACAAAGTGCTACACAGAAACCACTGGGCATACATCGCATCAGGCCTCTATAATTTTTGCTTGCTATTGGTTATTGCTGGGATAATTGCATAGGAAAACTATTTGTGTAATTGTCAGCAGTAATACTCCTGGACCAAGGACCAAGGCCTCCTGCAAATTTCTACAAATCATTACTCTCCTTACAGTTTGTGGGGGTTTTTTTCTTTGTTTGTTTTTTTTCCTGAAGATTACTGGAGTTAAATCAAATGGAATTATGGTTCTCAGACTTGGGAAGCTTCACTTTAATTTCTGAAAAGTACAGACAAATTTTACAGCTAAGCAAACTTGTGTCCTTTGTTTAAGAAAAAGGGACTCCAGAGGGTTGAGGGGGGAACAAAATGCACATCTTCAAAGCCATGGATCTACCTGAACAAACTGAAAGCTAATCTGGTGAACAGGGTCAAAGAAGCCATTAGACAGTTTAATTCAAAGGGGTTGGACATGGGAAAAGACATTTGACAGTATTTGTACAACTCTGTTTTCTTGCTCATTTGTTTTCTCTTCCAAGTTGTTGTAACGCATTATAGGAGTACAGAAACAATGGATTATATACTTAGAGTAGTAAATAAGGCTCAGCAATACACACACACACACACACACACACACACACACACACACACACACACGATGCATTTCCCTTCTTCCAAAATGGTAGTTCTCCCTTATTTATAATTTAGCACCTTTTTATAAAATATTATAAACACATTATTTGTTCTGACTAGACCTTTCCACATTTCTCATAAAAACAGTCTTGATGAACACTGGTAAAGGAAAATTTTTTAATTCCTGTGAAATTGTTTGGCATTTAGTATATTCGCTTTCAACAAATTTGTTTGGATTTTCCAACGTTTTTATCATAACATACAGTAGCAAAACTTCTTTAATACTTTAAATTTTAGACAAAGGATGTAAGCAGAAAATTTATTTGCAAAAGAGGAAACACAGATGATAAGTAAACATTTACGAAATGGGAATTGAATAGGATATGACGGTTGGCCTATTAAATTAATTAAGACATTTTTTTCATAATAATCCTTAATGTTTGTGAGGATTTGGTGAAACAGACATCCTTTTATACAGCTGATAGAACAAAAATCAGCAAGATGTTTCTGTAAAATAATTTTATAATACATAGTGAAGGTTTTAGACAGTATAGTCTTTGAAAATGAACACCTATCTTACAAATGACTATACTAAATATAATTTTAAAACCTAACAAATATTCACATATAAAAATACTTATTATTCAAAATAACAAACATCCTTAAACAATCTAATTGTTCAACAACAGGAGCATATCAAATAAGTTATGGTACTATGTGCAATGAGTTATTTTCCACTCATTCAATGGTGTTTTCAGATCCAAAATTTTTAAATATGGAATGATCTGGAGAAATATTCATATAAAGTGAAATACAAGATTTAAAATTGTACATGTATGTGATTCTAAAGTCATTGTAAATAGAAATATGGATAGGAAAAAATACTGATAATTTCTGAATAATGGGATTGCAAATAATTTTTATTTTCCAATCTGTGCTGGTACTTTATCTTGTTTTGCATGTAATATGTTCATTAAATAGTCATTGTTTTGGATATAGATTACTATACTTTCAAAATCTACAAAATACAGAAGCACTGTACTTCCCAAAAAGCCTAGAGAAGAGTTTGCCCATGTTTCTCTGGCTCTTAAAAAAAGACTTCAGGGATGAAAAATGTGAGCTAACTCTACAATGTGGATGCTTGGAACTGAAGTGTCGAATACTGAGATCCTTTTGGAATGCCATTTAAAAATATATCATTAATTTTGTTTTAAGTTGAGGTTGCCAGTGAAGTTATTACCATAAGCCAGATCCCTGCACCCTCCTTTCACCCCCAAGCATTTCATATTCTGTCACTTCCCTCTGGAATCACTAATTGTCTCCTAATTGTTTCTATCCCCTACAGCCATTGATGGCTGTCACTGGGAAGACATTCTCTAGTGCCTTTAGCCAAGAAACAGAGTCAGTCAGAAGCTTGTACCTATTCCTGCTTTCACTAACATCTCCAGGTCACCTCAGGCAAGTTTTGTAACCACCTATTTCAAAATTGGGTTGCATATTATATTCTTCCTCACTGAGAAACAAAATAAGATGTAAAGATCACCAGATACCAACTTGCATTCTATGGTTTCAGTTCTCACTGTTCAGTGTCTAGTGTGTCTCTCTGCCTTAAGGAAGCTGACATAATTTAGGAGGAATTCAAGAAATAGTAGTAGTTTAGCGGCTACAACCACATATGCAAACTGGACTTCCTGGATGTGAATCCAGCTGTCATTCACTAGCTATATGATCTTGGTAAATTCACAGACTCTCTGTGTTTCTATTTCCTCCTCTGTAAAAACAGATTAAATGAGTTAGTTAACACATATACAGCACTTAAACCATTTCTGGTATAGAGCAAATGTTAGCAATTATTATTAGAAAGCTGTAGTGCAAGCTCTGACAGTTGGCTTTTCTTTTCTAATGCAGGTACTTGATGTAAGTTTTGATTGCTGAGGAATCCGCTCCAAAGGGGCATTCACTTCAAAGACAGATATCTCAAATGAACACATTTCTAGCCATAGGACTAGATAAAGAGCCAAAAGCCTCCTGCCTCATCCTCCCTTCTAGGCTCCCTCGTTTTAGAGATCTTTGTTGATTTCTGATAACTAACCATTGGGTGGCTTGGTTTTTTTTTTCCTTTTCTGGAATTTGAATTCCTGCTTTTATGTTTCAAATTCACTGATAAAGAGTATGCCCTCGAAATCCTAGGTCCTGACCCCTTGATACCCAGTAAAAGCAGAACCCTGGACCCATGTGTCCTCTCTCTCTCTCCCCTTCAACCTCACTGTGTGGCCCCAGGTATTCCATGTAATTTCCAGGACTTGTAAATAATACACTTTTTCAAAGTTTCCCAGGTAGTTATTGCTGAGGGCGACTTGCAATCATAGTAAGAACCACAAGGGCCAGGCCAGACACAATATTGGCTGAGACTGGCACAAAATAAAAATGATGTGTCTTCTCTCTTCCAAGGTTAAAAATATGGTAACAAAATTCCTGGCTACCAAAACGTACAGATTACATGTTGGAGGGTCTGTTCATAAACAGTTCCATTTTCCACGAAGGGAAAAAAATCTAATCTATTGGGTTAGTCTTAGAGGTAACTTACTCAAAACAGAGTAGCACACTGGAGTTGTTAAATACTTAGTTTTTATATTGACAGAGCCTCATTAAATAGGTTTGATATACAGTATACTTACTCAGAATAGAGCCAAGATAAATGAGGATTCCCAAGTAGTTTTGCACATGTTTATATCTGTCTGTGACGTACAGATTTAAAATACTTACATTTCATTTTGGCTCACGTCAACCGCAAGTTAGCTCAGCACAATTTAATGGAGAAGTACGTTGCCTTTGCACTTAATGAGGCCACATTTGATAAGAGACTCTGATGGGATCTGGAATCATAACAGTAATGAAATCCAAGGTTTGGATTCTTGGTTCATTAGGCAACAAGACTGGCTCTTCAATATACTTGTTTCCAAAGAGAAAAAAAAAAAAGGCCAACTTGTTAGATTTTTTTCATTTATTTTTTAAGATGCTAGAGAATGAGTGGGCTTTTATCTTTCAGTTACTAAACAAAGGAGTTCTACAACAGCTTTGACTTAAAATAATGAATCTTAACTATGAATCCTAACTATCATTTAACTACTCCATTTACTTACTGATGAGGAACTGAGGCCCACGGATATAATGTTCTTGCCAATGTCAAGAGCTTGTTAGTGTCAAAAGACAAGACCCAGTATAACGACAGTAATTGTTAGTATTTATTGAGCACTTAACGAACCACAATGTTAACTCATTCAACCCTCAAAACAGTCCCATTTAACAGGTGATAAAATATGATGGCACAATAGAATTAAGCGACTGGCCCAAGGTCACACAGTAAGCAGCAGACTATATTGAGAACCCAGGAACTCCAACTCCAGAAACCACACTCTCAACCCTATACAATACTGACTAGCGAAATGACCTGAAAGTTCTCATGTCAAAGGCCGCATCAGACACATATTACTCAATCTGACTGGAAGTCAGAAAAGATGAATACAGTCATCCCTCGGTATCTGCAGGGGATTGGTTCCAGGACCTCCAAAGGACAGCAAATCCGCGGGTGCTCAAGTCCCTTATAAATGGTATGGTACAGTTGGCCCTCCTCTGATCTGCAGTTGCTTGAATCCAGGGATGCAGAACCCACAGCTAGGGAGGGCCGACTGTATCCCACTCTCTCCAACCCCAGCATTTATACAACCACCTAATAGCCTTCTTATGAGCTCACAAGTTAACCAGGTCAGAGGGTTTTGATACCTGGAAAAAATATCCTGATTGTTAGCCATCACATTCTTCTGGATTCCTTTTAACAGAGAATGGACCTTATGCAGATGGAAATTTTCTTGGAGAGAGACTATCACTGCACAGCTTGCTCCTTGAACCCAGGACAATGCTAAACAAGGTACCCCAGCAACAATGGAAGTATTGATCACTGAGACTTCTGGCAAAGTCCATGAGTCGGAAACTTGCTTTCTAATGTGAATGTCATTTTATTGTATGTGACTTTAGAAATGTTGCTAAATTCCTTCTCTAAAATGTTGGGAGAATAAGATTTACACCTCTTCTATTCATTCATCCACTCATTATGTATCTATTTTGTACAGCAGCCAGGTGTCTGTCACTGAACTACGTAAAGGCAGAAGTGAATTTATTTAGGAGACAGTGAAGCTTGAGCTTGAGGGCCCCTCACTTCCCTGGGCCCCTTCAAGGGAACAGCTGGCAGCGGGGGACAACAATGTGTTCTCATAATCATATATTTTTCCAAAATTTGCAAAAGAAGATACTTTAATTACAATCAGTTAAGGCCACTGTCTCTTTCCCGCTTGGATTGCCCCTCTCTCTTCCTTGCTTTCCTGTGTACTGTGGCTTTGGAGTGATTGCACAGATTTTTGGCATCCACCTTAGGGGAAACTGAATTGTGAATAGTTATATTTAGTTGGATTTTAATGGGATATATTTATGTGGCTTACAGTCACCTCCATGTAGATCTAAATTCTTGTTAACCATCTCAGTTTAGGAGTATTTCCAGGAGTTCTCCTACTTCTCAGTGTTCCCACTCATCTAGCGTGACCACACAGAAGTCCAGGTCCAATGCCATTTTACAATATAAAAATGCTCCGCAGCCTCTGACACCAGAATTATATGGATAAAGAGACACAAGGTTTGAAATGTATAGAGCCAGATATTACTACTACAACTACTACTACTACTATTACTGTTATTATTATTATCATCATCATCAAAATAGAAATGCCCCTAAAGGGTCTAATGCTTTAAGCTCTCATTAGCAGGCATTAGTTGACAGTTCACTGAAACCTAGACAAGCTGATGGTAGGGGATGGAAGAGGGATGAGGGGTTCCTGGGAAAAGCAGGCAAGCAAAAGAGAAAATATTTGTCCTGACTAAGTTCTGGCTCCTGCTACCTGAGTTAGTGGTTTGAGAGTTTTTAAGGAGTGTAAGAATCACCTGGAATTTTTGTTTGGCAACGTATACTCCTGAGCACTACTCCAGACCTACGGAAACCGAGTATCTAGTTGTGAGGTCAGGGAGTATGCATTTCAAGAAATTCAGGTGATTCTAAGAGAGGTAGTCCATAGATCACACTTTGATCTAAAGAGACAAATTTCTAAGAAAGCTAATCCAATTAACTGAGCTGGAATATCCGCAGATACATGACCAGAGGCCCAACAACAACCTGTGAAGAATATCCCCATCCGGTTTCATTAATGATCTGATGGGATCTAGTTTTTTCCATGTTTACAATTTCCTTTCCCAAACTCAATTGCCCTCTGGGGTGAGTAGGCGAAACATACATTTATGTACTCAGTTTTGTAAAGGAAGAAAAAACAACTCCAGGTATGTTTTAATATTCTTTCAAAGGTTAATGTGTAGATGTTCTTGGCACTTACACATCTAAATCATTACTCCAAAGTGCATAGTCGTAATACATATGAAAAAGAAATTTCTGCATTATACAATGATCCAAGAACAAGCTTACAAGGTGTGCATAATCATTGATATTTTAATTAGCTTGCATCAAAAGATCCCTGACCTTTTGTTCTAATTTTTAGGGTAAATCAAAAGAGCAACAACTGGTCTCCCTGCACACCGTGAGCATTTAGCCTACACAAAAAAAGGTGACTATTTTTGTTCATCAACATAATTAAACCCAGATATGGACTGACCGTGTCAGACTCTGGCCAGAAGCTAACTTGTATGAGAGCTTGACATAATCATATTGAGGGCTAACAGTGCTTAGTTGCCATGAACTAAAAAAAAAAAAAAAAAAAAATACACAAAATAGTGTAGGTATATATTCTCTGCTGCATGTTAATAAGCTAATTGGAGTCTAAGCAGTTGATATTTATAATTTCTATATTTTAATTGTGAAAATCATCAATATTATAATCGCTGAGTGATATTTCCTTTGACTATTAAACTACTAATTGACCTAATTGAGCAGAATATTGCTAAAAGCAAATACAGTATTTTGTTTTAGCTAGAGAAGAAGAAAATTATTTGGAGGCTAGTATTTTGTTTTAATTTAATTAGAACCATTGTGTATGCGGTTTCTATGTTTGTATGTCCTCTAAGCAAAATTCCATGTTCAACTCTAGAAGAGGAGAGTTTTTCCTGATGAAGTTTACATTATTACTTGGGACATTTCTCTAGTGCTATTTTTCCTTCTTTCTGCTAAAAAAATTTGTTCTGAGCAATATAAATAATTGGAATTTTTACTATAGATGTGCAGTATATACATGTACAAGACCATCTAGCTTAACACCATTATTAACTGATGAATAAAAATATGCCCCAAATCAGAGAGTATCCTTGTGACAGAGGCAGGGCCGGAACTCAACCTTCTACTCCCCTATTAATGCTCCTATTTCCCAAGCTACTCTCTGGGATAAAATTTTCCTTAAATAATATTTCTCTTTCTTTATTTCAGACTTACACTAAAGAGATGTTTCTCTGGCAGCTGTTTGATAAAATGTTGCTCATCCATTAAACTTCAGTTCATAATTCCTATCCCGTGAGAGCAGAAAGATGCTGTTCCCTTCAGCAAAGCAGCAAAGACAAGCAGATACCCATTAAGAAATTATTCTGTTAATGTCAAGCTTGACTAAAGTGGTCAAATAGGCTTCCCTGAGCTTCTATATTCAAGGAAAGGGCTGTGGGGGAGAATAAGACACATTGCATATGACGAAGCATTATATATATTTACATTTTCCAAAGGGTATATGTACATAGTTTTTCTTGACTTTTGAAAAATCCACAAGATAAATCTTTTATGTCTAGGATATATATAAATTGGATTACAGATGATGAAAACCATTCTTTATATCATAACATAATGTTCCACTTAAAGAAATAATAGGCACTGTAGCACTGAGGAATAAAATAAAAAGGAGCATAATAAAAATTCTTGTAAATAAAAAAGCCATAGAAATCCATCTAAATCACACCATCATATGGCTTCGTAATTCTGCTTTATAACATTACACTGCACTCTTAACTTCCCTAGCCTTTGGTTTATAACATATGTGTATGGTATCACCAGATAGTGATTGCTTCAAATGCAGAGCATCCTCCCATGAAAATCTCTATCTTGAAAGGATCTTGAGTCTTTCCAAGAATATAAGAATTCAAGGATCCAAGCATTTATGTGCTTGTCTGTATAAAGCAAAGGTTTTCAACTGGGAGTGATTTTGTTTCCCAGGGGACATTTGGCAATATCTAGGGACATTTTTTATTGGCAGTGGGGTAAAGAGTGTATTGGCAACTGTTGATTAGAGGTCAGGGATCCTGCTAAAATTTCTACCACGTGGGACAGGCCCACAAAAAGGAATTATCTGACCCCAAATTTTCCAGGCCAAATAAGCTAAAGTAACAGCTGCTGTGAGTTCTTTAGAATGACATAAAGTTTTTAGTCACTTAACTTTCTGAGAAATGTGTGTTTAAATCTTATTGCTTGTGTCACTACCTAGGGTTACTGGGCAGATTTCTTAGTGAGAGGCAACACATGCAGCAGCAAGAACATGAGGTTTCGGAGCTTGGAGACTTGGTTTCAGAAGATGCAGCTCTCTCTCTAATTAACTGTGTGAACTTGGGCCATTCACTTAACCTCTAATGCCCTCAATTGCTTCATTGAAAAAATGAGAGAATCAATTTAATTCTAGAAATCCCTTCCAGCTCTAAAATTCTATTATTCAAATGAGAAGGCAAATCACAACTTTAGAAAAAAAATTTTAATTAAGATACCTGGCTATGCAATTATTAAAAATAAAAAACCTGAAGAGTACATACATTAACCATTAACTGCACTGCTTCAATATATTTGTGAGCATTTATTGAGAATCCATTATATGCTTAGCACTCTACTTGTTGATATAAAGATATAAAAGAAGGATTAGACACTGTGCATCTCTATGAGTAAACTAGACTGAATTATTAAAACCCATTAAAGAGATGGGGTTTTTGCCAGAAGTAAATATGTAGATCCTGAAATCAGGATATCCCAGGATCTTTGGTAAAATACAAATTCCTGATCCCTTTGTCTTAATGGGTTGGGATTTCTAAGGATTTGGTCCAAAACCTGCCTTATTACAATCACTTCCAAGTGAGTATGTATACTATAGTTTAAAACTCACTGAATTAAAATTAATGGATAAGAGAATCAGAGAAAGAAACATTAATGGCAGGTCAGAATAGTTAAAGGAAAGTCCCTAGTAGGTAAGATGAAGTATAAATAGATGGGGTTTAGAAAGAGCCAGGAAAGGTATTCATGTGGAGATTCAACATGAGCAAAGGATCAGATGTGGGAGTGGATGAGATGGGCTTGGGAGTCAATGAAGAGTCTCAAGACATCAGTACTTGTATTGAACAGAAATAATAAAGTGAGTTAGTTGTATACATGGATGGTAGAATCAATTTGAAAATGTCTATCCCCCCAAAGGACAACCATCCTGGAAAAAAAATTAGTTCAAAGATGTTTAAATCCTATTTAAGTGTTGTCTGACTAAAATGTGTTTCACTGATTTTTAGGCCATATATGCAATTCAAGAAGAAAATAAAATTACTCAATGCATTAAAACTTCTAGATCTCAAAGTCTCCTAATTCATTTTATTTCTCAAAAGCCCATGTTTATTTGCTGAATAAGTCTTATTTCCCTCTAGTACCCATATTATTTTGCCAGTGTAAACCCATACATAAAATGACATTCCTATACTGACCATTTTTATACACTTTAACATGATTTTTCCTCTTGAGAGGTGGGAACTGAGAGTTCCCCCCCCCCAAAATCCAAGGATATTTCACTCAAATAGTTGTATAATATAAATAATTATATCTGTTAATTTGTTAAATGGACTACTTTATTGATTGTTAATTTATTTCCACTATGGTCAGAGAATCTTTTTCGTGATTTGAATCCTTTTAATTTATTGAAACAGTTTTATGACTTAGAATATAATATCCAATATCTTCGAACTTGTTTCACACATTTTGTCCATCTTTGGTTGTTTTGAGTAAAAGTGTGAATTCAACCCCCATCGTTTCATTTTCACTGGAGGCAGAAGCCCCAATTCAAGTAGATTATTTAAATATATTACTATTCCTAAAAATTAATTGACTCAATGCCATTAATATTACTGTTAAACCTTATATGGGAATATCAGCTCTTATTATAATTATGGAAATAATAGACTGAGTTTATAATGTAGTTCTCAGTAAGGTCTTAATGTAATATATTTAAATGTCATTTTTCTCAGATTCTGATAAGAACCACTGAGTCTCCCATGGTATTGGAGATGTATTTTGACCATCCAAGGTGGGAAGTTAATTTCTTAAATTACTTCCCATGTGATTCTATGATTCTGTGACATCATTCACCTTCTTCCCCAAATAAGAAGTACTAGTAATTTGTTTTTAAGATTATTGGACCTAGAGACTGTCATACTGAGTGAAGTAAGTCAGATGGAGAAAGACAAATAGCATATGATATTGCTTATATTTGGAATCTAAAAAAATGGCACAAATGAACTTATTTTACAAAACAGAAATAGAGTCACAGATATAGAAAACAAACTTATGGTTATCAGGGGGCAAGGGGGGAGCAGATAAATTGGGAGATTGGGATTGACATATACGTACTACTATATATAAAATAGACAACTAATAAGAACCTATTGTATAGCACAGGGAACTCTACTAAATACTCTGTAATGACCTATATGGGAAAAGAATCTAAAAAAGAATGGATATATGTATAACTGATTCACTTTGCTGTATACCTGAAACTAACACAACATTGTAAATCAACTATATAGAATAAAAATTTTTTTAATAAAAAATAAAATAAAATGAGGGAATGGAAGCAGATACTCTTTGCTCTGAGTGCACTTCCACAAAAAAAAAAAAAAAAAGAATTCATATATTCAATGCCAGGTTCTAAGAGTTACCAAAGAAGAGAAAGATTCAGTTCCTGCCCTCCATGAGCTAAAAGTATAGTAAAAGAATAATAAGTGTTATCATCACATTTACTTATAAAAAAAGTTTGCAACCTGCATTTATGTTTGAAGACATGTATTTGGTAATATTATTAACAAAGCTTATTGATAATTAATCAATACAAACTTTACTTCCAACACTAATAATACCTTAAGTTTATATCTAAATGTCAAAAAAATTCTGTTGCCCAATACTGCATTTCATAGGCATCCTTATACGTCATCAGAGGGAGTCATAGTTCCGAAACCACTGTGAGAGCCTAGACAAGCATTTAAAAAAAAAGGGCTTCCCTGGTGGCGCAGTGGTTGGGGGGTCTGCCTGCCGATGCAGGGGACACGGGTTCGTGCCCTGGTCCGGGAAGATCCCACGTGCCGTGGAGCGGCTGGGCCCGTGAGCCATGGCCGCTGAGCCTGCGCGTCTGGAGCCTGTGCTCCGTGGCGGGAGAGGCCACGGCAGTGGGAGGCCCGCGTACCGCAAAAAAAAAGCTTTATACAAATTTTACAGATAACTCATATTTATCTCATTTAGGAAAGATACAGAAAGTAAAGATTTAGGAAAGATACAGAAAGTAAAGATAGGTGTAGATCATCTGGTTTTTCTGCTTTTTTATCCATCACCGTTTTCAGTTAAACATTTTAAGTTAAACACCGTTTTAAGTTATATAAGTGCACACAAGAAAACATAGTAGCCTCCTTCTCACCACTCCCCACTCCCCAGTCCTATTCTCCAGCAGTAACCACATTCAACATCTTTTGTTGTTTTTCCGGTAATTGCCTTAATGTTTCTAACTATAAATATTGCTTTTTTATTTATTAAGCTTAGACACTATTCTCTGACATCTTGTCATTTTAGATAAGAATTTAGCTCTTTTTCACCACTGCCCTCAACTCCTTCTTTTCCACTCACCCATCTTTTCGGTAGAATGAAGTTACTATTTGGGGTTACACAGGTAAGCAGTGTTTAAATAATTCTGACTGTGTAATATTGTTCATCAAGCCAAACGATGTACAACGATGACATTTCCTTTACTATCCATATTTTCTTGAAGATACTTGTCTCATTTCCTTAGATTTACATGAACGATCACTAATATTTTCTAAACGTTTTTACAGACCTTTCAAACACCAATCATATTTTTCATGTTCAAACACATTGGATAACCTAACAATTTTATTTCTTTCCTAGAGACCTCCTTCCAGTGGCCCTCCACCCTTCTTTTTAAGCCATACTGGTTGCTGTCCAGGCCTAAAGCACTGCTGTCATCTTCTAACATCCCAACTGAACTACTCTGACAATATTCCCAGGGCAACGTTTGAGCAGATATCTTTGTCTGCCAGACTGCAGTGCCAGACCTTCCTTCAAAAGTACATATAATAACTTCTAGGTAGGTAATATGGAGAACTTCCTTCATTTAGGAAGTGTGGTGGAGGGGAGATAATACTTAAATACTGTTTATTGACTTCATTCATGCCATGGACACTGCCAAGTACGTGACATACATTACATCATTTATTTTCACTACATCTCTTTGAGGTTGGTACCCATTATTATTAACCCCATTTTACAAATGAGGAGACTGAGATTCAGAAACATTTGATACTTATCCAGTATCACACATGTAAAAAGTACCAGAAACTGGTTTCAAACCCAGGTTTTATCTCACCCCTAAGGTATGTTCATAACCGTTTTAGTGCACTGTCTCCACAGTGTATGAATGTATTCAACTCTGATTGCTGGACAAGACAGGAAAGGACTAGAAGAGAAACTGAAGGCTTGTGCCTCTTAAGGAAAAAAATTATTCCCAGGTCGGCCATTAGCTGATCAGACATCCTCAGGCAAATCACATGACATCTAACAACAATAATCATTGTAAGAGGCAACATTGATTGAACATTTATTCCTAGCACTTTTGGATGTTTTATCTCATTTTAGTCCCATGAGAATTTTTTTTTTTGTGGTACGCGGGCCTCTCACTGTTGTGGCCTCTCCCGTTGCGGAGCACAGGCTCCGGACGCGCAGGCTCGGTGGCCACGGCTCACGGGCCCAGCCGCTCCGCGGCATGTGGCATCTTCCTGGACCTTGACACGAACCCGTGTCCCCTGCATCGGCAGGCGGACTCTCAACCACTGCGCCACCAGGGAAGCCCCCATAAGAAGTTTTTTGATGTAGGTGTTCTTATTGTCATTGTTATTATTGTTACTATTATCATTTTTAGTCTCATTTTATAAGTGGGGAAGCATACCTCAGGGTTCTATCTACTTCTCTCACCTTTCACGTGAATGAGTTGAATTGATTACCTCTAAATCCTCTCTTTCTAAAAATACCTTCCCTTGAAACAGTTACAAAGTAAAACCTACAACTACATATTGGATTTGCACACTTCAGAGAGAAAGATACCAATTACAGAATTTTAAAACTGGAAGAAACTTTAGGGATCACCTCTAATTGCCTCATTTTTCAAACAAAGAAACTGAGGCTCAAAAAAATATTAATTGGAGCTTCCAGAGTCACACAGCTAGTAGAGACTAGTACCCAAATGTGAATAATTCCCAATTTAGTGCTTTTTCCTACATCGAAGAAGGCAGGGAGATGGCACATAGAGAGAAAAAAGGAAAGAAGAAAAGAAGGGAAGGGAAGGAAGAGACAAGACAGGGAGATAAAGAGTAAGCAATGTGGAAGTCCCTACCACCATCTATTCATCATTCAACTAATTGAGAGACCCAGAAATACAGAGTACAAAAGTGAGTACAAAACATTCTATCCTTAGAAGGAGTTTACAATTAAAAACGAGGAACAGTATGTTAAGACATTATTTTAAAACATAATAATAAATGTCATAATTTGCGAATTCAGTCCAAAAACGAGAGTTGAATATATAATTTGGCATCTAGAATCTAAAGAATCCATGATGGAACTCTCAGTTTCAGTCACCCACCATGTAAGTGTCACCATCTCAGTAAACGGCACCACTATTCAGTCAGCTACTCATGGCGAAAATCAGCAAGCACTTTCAGCTCCTTCACACCCTGCATCCAATCCATAAAATAAATCCTCTTGATCCTATTTCCAAGATATATCTCAAACATATTCACTTCTCTCCTTCTCTGTTTCCACAACTCTAGTCTAAGCCACGCTATTCTCTTGCCTGGGCTATGAATACAGCTTTTTATTTTTTTTATTATTATTATTTTTTTGCGGTACGCGGGCCTCTCACTGTTGTGGCCTCTCCCGTTATGGAGCACAGGCTCCGGACCCGCAGGCTCAGCGGCCATGGCTCACGGGCCCAGCCGCTCCGCGGCATGTGGGATCCTCCCGGACCTGGGCACAAACCCGTGTCCCCTGCATCGGCAAGCGGACTCTCAACCACTGCGTCACCAGGGAAGCCCTGAATACAGCTTTTTAAATAGTCTCTCTTCTTCCACTCTGGTCCCATACAATATATTTTCTACCTAGCAAGCAGGATGTCTTCAAAATCAGGTGAACCAGATGAAGTCACTCCTTTGCTTAAGCCTACCAATGGTCATAACAGCCTTCTTTCTGTAGTTTATAACTGAGCTCATTAAGTGCTTTTCTAGGTAAACTCAAGAAGGTACAACCAGCATCCCTAAACAACCACAACCTACTAGCAAAAAAGAGCCATCTGTGACTTCAGTAACAGAATATGATACATGATATGGTTCTTAGAAGAGCAGACAACAGTATCAGAAAGGTGCATTGTCAGTTAAATCTTCACAGTGCAAAAACAGAAATATTCTAAAATCATTTTCTTATCACCCTAGAATCCACTTACTGTCACCCATCTTTGCTGCTCTCAATGTTTTATTAGAATTGAACTTCAAACACTCTGTATTATTATATATATGTTTATGTACTCTGTATTATTATATATGTGTTCAATCCCCCAAATAGAAGATAAACTCTTATTTTCCTATCTTAAATCTCCACATTCATAGGGATAGAAAGAAGAAAAGAAAAGGTGAACAGAAGTGCATGATCTTAGCAGTCTGGTAATTCAGTCAAGTGGGATTGGCTGCTATTAAACACAGTTACAAGTGTGATTATGAAAGCGGAAGAATGAAGTATTAAGGGAGAATTGAAAAGACAATGCTTGTCTGAGAAAGGGATCATCTAAGTTGAGACCTGAAGAATAAACAGAAGTTACCAGAATCACTTGGATAAAAGGGGGAGCTGGGTGGAAAGTGGGAAGGAGACGCTTCCGGTAGAGGAAGCAGCACAGTGGACAAAAGATGTACAGGACATGATTCTGCCATCACATATACCTTAATCTGTTCACATCCACCACCTTTGAAAAACTCAGCCTTTTTGCATAACCATAAATTGATTGAAATGTATCATTAAAATTTTACCTTGTCAAAAAAGGCCCTGCCTGAACCCCCCTATATGAAAGAGCACCCCAGTCACTCTTTCTTCCTACCTTTGTTCCAACCCAATACTGACTACCACTTGAAGTGGAAAATATTTATTGGGGGTTTCTTTTTTCTTTCTTCACCCACTAGACTCTAAGCACCATGGGAGTAGGATCTTGGTTTGTTCTTATTTTTGTTTTTTCTGTGCTGTACCCCATTCAATCCTGGTCACCAAGGCAGGTTAGCACATATCCTCTTCAGGCCTGTATGATAGGAATCCCACTTATCTCATTTCAATCTCTTTTTCTGTTAAAAAAAAAAAAAAAAGAGAGAGAGAGATAAAAAGGGGAAAAAGGCCCATCATCATGGGCTTAAATTGTAAAATCCTTTTGATAAATTTTTCCAAAATCCCAAGTGAAGCATGAGATTCTATTATGTATATCTAAATTTGTCCTTACTGTTTCCATGGGTTGCTTTTTTGCTACAAACCTAAAGGTGACAAACATCTAAACTATATTTAAAACCAAATCACAATTACTATAAAATGCATAATTTGAGCCAGATAATCTTTGCTGTGCAACTCTCTGTCTGTCTATATCTTAACGTCAGCTGGGCATAAATGATGTCAAAGCATCTGGATAAAAAGAAAAATAGTAGTCAATGACCCAAACTTCTTGGAACACTGCACTTCACATTTATTGATTTGGGCATTTCTAGATGTTAAAGGTGGTACACACAAAGCAAACTGGGTGCTGTGTTGGGGTTTTTTTTCTTTTCTTTTTGTTTGTTTGCTTGTTTGCTTGTACTTTTCACACAGATATTTTTGTGCCATGAAAACAAATTATCAAGACAGACAAAAAATAGAGTATAAGTAAGCCCCAACTTAGTAACTATAATGACCCACATTGTAATTTTTACCCTACCAGTAACTTTGAGCAAATGACTTAACCATGCCTCAGTTTCTTCATCAGTCTGGGGTGAAAATGCCCACCTGATACAGAGCTGTGACAGGAATAGAGTGATAAAATAGGTCTGAAAACACATCAAATATTTGAGAGTATTATAATTTATAAATGTAAGGTACCATTATTGTATGATATCTCTTCTTTGGCTTACACATTATAATAGGCTTTTCCTCTCCACATTCTCAAGAACTTACAATAACATCTTTCCTCATTTTAGAAACTCTGCTTTTATATAAAAGATTATGAAATACCTTAGTTGCAGATCCCTCTTTCCCATTAGCTACCAAGCAACTCTCATTATAAGTAACTTAACGCATCAATGTGGCTGGGAGATTATTATTGGTGTGGAGAATTGTTCCATATAGTCTACAATTTCTTTATACCCAAAGGTTTCCAACCTAGTAGTAAATGGATTGTACTGTGCTATCAAAAAGAAAAAAAAATTAGCAATCACTTTATTAGAAAATGGAATGTTTCCAATAGCTCATTTATGGCCCTGAAAAGTACTAGAGCCTTTTTCATTACATTTCCTTTGACAATGTGGTATTTTCATAATTTTTCTCTTTGAGGCACCAGTGTCTGTTCAGAATCCAGTATGACCTCTAACTATTTCAAGTGGTAACTAAATAAATACATGAACAGTAGAGAAATTCCATCTATAAAGTGATAGCTTGATCTATAAAATAACACCCATATTGATTTTTGTGTGTTTCCAATGACTTGACTGATGTTGTTTTTCATTAAATTAGTAAGTTTTGGCATTGCGGAAACACAACATGTTGTTAACATTTGTTCAAAATTGGAAAAGAATTTTCTCGCTTATTTGTTTATTCTGGGGCTTAGTCCTCTGGTTACCCTAGATTAATTTTCAAGGTCAGTGAACTGAGGCATACTTCTAACAGCGCTCACCAAGTTTTAAAATAGTCCCTCTCTCATCAGTCTCTCCTTCCTCCCCTTGGCACCAAAATATTGATCAGCTCTCTCAGTGTCCTACAGAGGTGACCAGGATGCATGCCTAGGAGTGAGCAGCAGCCTGAAGAAACATAAGACTGATGCTGTGAGGTTCTATTTGCAATTAATTTGCTTTCTTTTGAAGGAAGAAATTTTTTTCTGACTACAAAGTAATATATGTTCATTGTGGTACAAAATTCAGAAAAGGTATAAATTCTAAAAAAGTAAAGAAATTACCTACAATTCCACTAACCCTAGCTAGCCATAAACAAAATGAAATTTTCAATTTAGTTTTCAAATGTTTCCTTACTGATTCCTTTGATGTACATATTGCCCTGAGCCAAAGAAAACTATGTTGATTCTTCAGATTTGTCAACTAATGTTGATTTTATACATATATCTGGGGGGAGGGGTGGAGAGTAGCAGATTATTTGCACTTCTTAATGCTATGAGTTACGTTCTTATTTTAGAATGTGTATGTTAAGAGTTCCCCATCACCAATAAATGTATTGGTACCAGAACACATAGGAGAACAACAGATGAACCAGCAAGAGGAACTTCACTGTGGAGCTGATAAGGACCAAATGTAAAGCTAGAAGAAGAAAGATAGATGGATTCCAGGGGAAAATAAGTAATAAAAGCAGACAAAGTATGTGGGGTTTGATGTCACACAAACCTGGATTCTTGTCTTTGCTCATGGCTATGTGACCTCAAACAGGTTACTTAATTTCTCTGCACCTCAGTTTCCTCAACTGTATAAAACAGGCATAATAGCAGTACCTACCTGAGATTTAAAAGTGTGAATACATGTAGAGCACTTAGAACAGTGCCCCTCAGAGAGGAAGCACTCAGTACATCTTAGTTGCTGACAGTAGCAATAGTACAATATTTATCAGACTCTGAGCTAAGTGTCTTGCATACATTGCCTCATTTACTCCTACGCTACCCTATAAAGTAGGAGGAAACGATAATGTACCCAGAACACTTTATCATTCAGAAGCTTGAATTACAAATGAAAAAACTGAGGTTTAGAAAACGTTACAGTTTCTTGCCCAACACCAGAGAATTTTAAGTGATAGAGCCTGGATTTTCACCCAGTGCTTATGACTGCAAATGACACTCCTTTTCTAAGTATGGCATCAGGACCACCGTCAGTATATCAGTATAATCAGAATATCTGTAATGGGGCCCACATAGGTTTAACAAGTTCCCCAGGTGTGTTTTAGGCCCCAGATCATGGCTCAAAAATTCTGAAATTTTATTCGGAGCCCTGCACAAAGCAGGTCCTCAGAAAATATCAAACGATAATCTTGCAGCAGGTGAGATACTGCTCCAAAAAGAGACCAACCAGATACAATGTAGAAGCAGGGCTGCAGTGAACATCTGCCTTTTTTCCCGCCTAAAGGTGTCTGTTTGCACGTGACTAATTTTTATCTTACGCTTGATGAATTGATACATATATTTAATTATATCATGTGTTGTCCCATCAATACCGCTTTGCAGCTATTTTACATTCAGCCCGCATGCCAGATTGAATTAAATGGTTTTTTTAAAGCCTATAAAGAGGGAAAATATCTTTCCCTGGTTGGTATTTTTTACATACTGGTTACTAAGAGTCTGTAAGCTAAAGCAGGTAGTAAAGTTCATTTGCTAGTGAGGAAGCCAATTTGACTTTTACGGCTATTAATATTTTATGGGGCACAAAGCAGAATTATTGGTGTTGCTCCTGACTTAGACACCTCTGTAGCTATCGGGACTGAGGGCACCTCCACTTGGGAAGCAGTTCTCCTGACCACCCCTAAGGGGACAAACGATCACAGACAAACAGCTTCCAGGTCCTGGTCATAAGATCCATCTATCTGCAGTGATACCTCCTATGAGTCACCAAGAAAAGTTATTGCTATTGCTTTAATACTAGATGTGATATATTATAGGCTTTAAGTAATCTCGGATGGGGTAAAAAGGACTTGATCACTTAAGAAAAGTCATTATCACAGCTGAAGCATCCCCAAAAGATATTAATTCAACATCTTTCTTGTGTGCCTACTATGTGCCATGTATTGTTCTATAAATGCCATTTACAGTAGTGAGAAAAGGCAGAAATAGGCAAAAGGATCCACTTTCATGGGTCTCATATTCCAAAAGGGGGAAGGAGAGAGTCCGATAATAAATACAAGTGGATTTGTCAGGTGATAATACTTCTGAGAGGGAAAGTTAGGCCAGATAAAGGGTAGAGAATAATTAGAGGGAGGGTGTGAGATTAGAGATAGGGTGGTGAGGGAAGGTGTCTCTGATATAAGGTAACACACTAGCAATTACACCATACACTTCACTCAGGTAGGAAGAGAGATTTAAGGTTTGAGAATTTTTCTACAATGTTGCTGTATGTGTGAAAATGTTGCTTCATTCAACAAATAGAATATACTTACTCTAATGTGGTATTTCACACATTGACTTATTTTGAACTTCACAACAGAACACCCTGTTGTTGTTGTCATTCATTCATTCAATAACTATTTTTTTATTATTTCAAATTTCCAGGTACTGCACCAGGATTGAAAAATAATAGCCCATAGTTACGGAGCATTTACTAAATGCAAAGCCCTGTGCGGAGCACTTCACATAGCTTTACTGACTGGCAAGTCAGATATTATTATCTCCACATCACCAATAAGGGGTGAGACCCTGAAGGGTTACTGAACGCCCAGGTTCACATCTCTGTTTAGTGCCAGGGCTCAGACTGAAACCAGGCTTTCTGATCCCCATTCTAGTTTTCCTAAAACTAAAACATACAAAACTTTAGATTAAATTTTTTGCCTGCTTTGAAGGCAAATGAGATACTGTATATCCCAGAATAAATATACCTCATTGCTAAACGAACCTCAAAAAGTCCTGCCTTCAGACAAATAAATCAGTATTAACTTCATTTACAGATGAAACTTTCACGAAAAGAATTCAGTCAGCCCAAGAAACAGGCTAGTAACTTTATAGTACAAACCAGATGTCTGAACAGATGGTCTCTCTAATCAGAGCTTGTCAGCAGGGGTGGGAAAGTGGGTAAGTCTGTATAGCAGCCTTCCCTCTCACCTCACCCACGAGACCATCTCCCTTGTTGACTCGCCTCATCCCTCATACCAACTCTGGACCCAGCCAGGCCAGTCTCCACGGTTGCCTGCAGAATCCCTACAGCAGCCCTCTCTCCTGCCCACCCCCCTCAGAGTAATCCTCCTGGAGCATGTGCTGCTCACCAGAATGGCTGTCCAAACTGTTATACAGTAAGATCAAAGATTTTAGGAATCCACTCTGTCTCAGCAGCCTACTTCATAGAATCTTAAAGGAGAAAAGAACCATAGACATCATCCTAGACCAACCTGCTTCGTTTACAAATGAGACCCTGAAAGAATGCAGGACTTATGGCTAGTTAGTCCTAGGACCCACCAAAATGCACATTTCCTGCTTTGAGTCAATTATTCTTTGTACTCTACCACTTTGCTTTTTAGGTCTTAATATTGTAAAAGAACAAAATCTCTAATATTAGTATTTGGGGCATTTGCTACAAATTGATAGGAGATTTGAAGGGGCGTTTGACTTTTTGACATTTCTCAGTTCACATTCCTTGGCCAGCCAGCTATTCTGCCCATTCATGGGGTAAGCAAATTTCCAACATACTCTTCATGATGATTGGTTTTCTCTATATCTTATTGAATGATGGGCCCACAGGAAATTTCCTCGACTTCTTCCATTATTTGTAGGGTGACTCTGATAAAGAATGAGCTAAAAGAAATCAAGATTGTTTTCCTCTACATAATCATATCCTCATAAATAACCAGTGATTATTTCAAAGTGCTCAAATATCAACAACTTACTTTTCACAATATCTTCATTTTAAAGGGGATAAAACAAAAGTGACACAGAGAAGGGGTGATCACACAGCTAACCAGTAGAAGAGAGAGATCAGAAACTAAATTCAAAATATTCTCAGCTTGATATGAATTACTCTGAACCACTTCTTCTGATATACAAAAAGGAGGAAGTAAAAATAAAAACTGCAAACATTTACGGACCACTGACAATATGCCAGGATATTCCCTAGCTCATTTATACTCACAACATCCTATAGGGTAGGTAATTATTATTATCTTCATTATACACCTGAGAAAATTCAGGATAAGCAGAATTAACTAAAATTTGACGAAGGGAGTAAATTTAATAAATGGCAAGGCCAAGACTTGAACAACACAGGCTGCTTGATCCTTCAGTCCACACTTAACTAGTACTACTAGTGAAGCCTATTCTTGCCAGCATGAAAAATAGGTCACGGCAAGTGTAGACCCCCATCATAACTCCTAACTAGCCTCCTTATCTCCAGTATTCTTTCTGAAATACAATCATACAAATGATTGTAAAAATACTAAAAATGTCCATCATGTCTCCCTTTACCTTCCCATATATACCATGCCCACACCTTTCTTGTGCTACACCTCCTGCCTTGAATCTCCTCCTCTCTCCCTCTGGCAGGCAGAATTTTGCCGCCCCCCCCCCCAATGCCACACCCATGAATACTTTTCCTTATATTGCCAATACTTTTCCTTATATTGCCAAAGGGACATTGCATATGTAATTAATGCTACTAATTAGTGACCTTAAAATAGGGAGATATGGATTATTTGAGTGAGTCTAGTGTGATTACATGAGCCCTTAAAAGCAGAACTTTCTCTTGGTTAAGGGTAGAGGAGGAAATCGGAGAGATCTGAAACATGAGAAGTTTCAACACCCCATTCAACACTTGATGATGAAGGAGCCACCTGTCAAGGACATAGGGACTTGCCCTACCGCTGCAAGGACCTGAACTCTGCCAACAACCAGTGAACGTGGAAGAGGGCCTTGAATTTCAGATAAGAACTGCAGTCCCAGCCGATACCTTGATTTTAGCATGGTGAGACCCTAACCAAAGAATCTAGCCATACCCTGCTGAACTTCTGACCTACAGAAACTGCAACATAATAAATGGGTGTTGTTTAAACTGCTAAATATGTGGTGATTTGTTCCAGCAACAACTGGAAACTAATACACTACCTTCTGTCTTACTAGTTTCAACTCCTTTTTCAAGGTCCACCTGGGATAGGAAAAACAGATATCTCAACTTTAAAATAAAACTTCAAATATTAAACAAGTATACGCAATTTCCCTGATATCTCTCCTTTCAGCCACTAAGCCATTCCCTCTACTCTTCAACAAAATAAAAACTTTGTGCTTCTCACTGGTAAACTGGAGCTGTTCCTTGAAAGAAAAATGAGGGGGAAGAGACCACTGCAAAAAGGAACATATTTTTCATATGGAAATGAGGCATCATTTCAGACAAAGAGTCTTAAAACAAAGATAATTCAGTATGGTCCATGCCTTGCACTTCAGTTGTGTAGATTTCATGTTAAAACGAATCATGTGTCTGTGCTTGCTGTTTACTTGTGGGATGCAATCTGCTGGAAAAACAAACGCTTTTCTGCAATCCAAAGTCATGCCTAAATCCCACCACATCCTCCGGAAATATGTCCAGCCTGTAGCCCCAGGCTGCGTGGGCGCTCCCGCCCACTCCAGCTCCCCACAGAGGTGTCACCCCAGCAGGCAGCCCAGGCACTGTGGAGAAGGGCACAATCTGTGCTGCTGCTGGTGGGCACTGCCACAGGCCTCCAAACTCACCCTTCAGAGGAGGAAAGGTCCTTTCAAGAGAAGCTTTTGTTTCCTTCCCTCCTCCAGCCTCTGTTTTCTATAAATGAAATGGCTTCTTCACACCATAGCTCCTCTCTCACTCCAAGTATCAGTTACTGTGCTTTCAGAGTTGGGTCAAAGAACCACCCTTGTGAGTTCTGTCAGCTACAAAGTGAAGACTAAAGCAAACAAAAAAATAGTCTACCAAGAGAAGCTTTTTCCCCAGGAATATTTTCACCAATCAGTTAGATAGCATGTCATGGGCCATTAACAGTGGATCAAAATCCATCCAGTAAATTCCCATAACCCATGCTCCTTCTTCTCCCAAACTCTCCCACTAAAAAAGCACATCGAGTTATGTGTGTCTCTTTGCCATGATAAATCACTGTGGTGGGGCTTCTTAAAGAGGGACAAATGTGTGTCAAACAATTGCAGACTGGATCCTGGATGAGTATGCTATTTGGAGGACATGTCAAAGATTTAGCTAATCCAACAAGTCCACTTCTCTCCTTGCCAGAGTTTGGATCCATGAAAATACATCCATTTGGGAGCTCATAAAGAAGTCTCATTCAAAAGTGTGGACCACTTGCACTAATTCCTGCCAAACTTAGAAATAATTAAGTCCTTGTCTCAACTAATGACCTAAGTCCTCCCCTTCTGATTCTGTGGGTCTGGATTGTCTTCTCTATTGGGTTGTCAAAGCCATACTTGCTGTCTTTTTTTTTTTTTTTCAGTACGCGGGCCTCTCACTGTTGTGGCCTCTCCCGTTGTGGAGCACAGGCTCCAGACGCGCAAGCTCAGTGGCCATGGCTCACGGGCCCAGCCGCTCCGCGGCATGTGGGATCCTCCCGGGCCGGGGCACAAACCCGTGTCCCCTGCATCGGCAGGTGGACTCTCAACCACTGTGCCACCAGGGAAGCTCTTGCTGTCATTTTTTAATGAGGAGACTGTTACTTCATCAAAAAGGACAAGATTGAAGCAGGAATACCAGTTGCATGCCCTGAAGATAAGATCCTGAAGGCAACTCATAGACCATCTGAGCTTCCCTGATGGTCAGGGGGTCTCTGAGTCTATTGCCTGCTCCTCCTCCCTGTCTACTGCTCAGTCAACATGCATGGATCAGGCTTTTGATTCCACGTGCTCTGAACATGAGGTGAGGTGACAGGCCAACATAGGGGGCCTGGCAACAATGACCCCAACTGGAAATCTCTGCATAATAAGGAGCTGCCACTCAAAATGGCTTCACCTTTTACTACCCAATGGCCATTATTTCTCCAGCTACGCATGAAAGAGGAGAGGGTTGTTAGGTTTGGCTTGGTTGAATTTTAGGTAGCAGAAAAATTCTGTGCATTTTCTTTTTGAAATTCTATTGGGAAATGACTATAGGGGAATTCATGACTGTGGTCCTGGCTGGTATTAGAAGAACAGGAATTAAAAGTTGTGACAGTCTATATCATCCAAGCAGAATAATACATTTACCTCTGCTGAGACACCTCTGCATTGTCTCTCTAAAGAAAAGAGAGTGCCCAATATCTCAGAGGGCCCCTTATTTGGGCAAAGAAAGGGAAAAAAACAGCAAGCCTCCCTGTAATTTCCAAAGGGCAGTTGCCAAGTCTGCGTAAGTAAGGAGGAGAAGGACGGGGCAGGTGAGCCTCTGAAGCAGACCTTGCAGACCGACCCACTACAGGCAAGTCCTGCCTGGGGTGCTCTTTTTAAGAGCTTAGTATCCTGGGGAAAAGAGCCAGGCCTCAAGAGGCTACTGACTGAGAACTGTCTGGGTCACTGTGTGCCATAAGGACTCACAAGCATGGACATAGCTTTCCTGAATCCTTGACATACCAAAAACACTGGTGTTTCTTACAACCTGAAAATATGGACAGGGGCATACAGGTCTGCAAAAACATATGACGAGTAGAGAAGGACAACAAATTGGGTCCAGGCACATGTAAAGAAGGGGTAAGAGGTGAGGGGCAAAGGGAAGCTGATGAAGCTTCAAAACTGGGTCCAGAAGGGGCAATCTAAGTTTAACTCTGCCATTCCTTTATTTATTCATTCATGGAACAAATATTTGTTGTATGCCTACTCTGTATCAGGTCTCTTAAAGATCCATGGTGCAAAGTAGAATACAAAAGCTCTGATGGGCTTCCCTGGTGGCACAGTGGTTGAGAGTCCGCCTGTCAATGCAGGGGACGCAGGTTCGTGCCCCGGTCCGGGAGGATCCCACATGCCGCGGAGCAGCTGGGCCCGTGAGCCATGGCCGCTGAGCCTGCGAGTCCGGAGCCTGTGCTACGCAACAGGAGAGGCCACGGCGGTGAGAGGCCCACATACTGCAAAAAAAAAAAAGGAAAACAAGCTCTGATAAATACTGAAATAAGAAAAAATATTATTTAACTCAAGGTTCCTCAAATGTATTTAATCCTTAGAATCCTACTTTTTTCTGCCTAAGAAAATTTAGACCATCTCAGAGAATTAGTATTCCCTGGAACAAGGTTTTGGAAATACTACTATAGAGCAAATCATACTTAATTCTCGTGAAAGAGCAAGTGTACAGTTAAATGTATCAAATCCTTCAGTCATTTTCATACAACCCTGAGATTTTTTTAAAAGTACTCTAAGAATTTTCATATACAGGAGTTAGGAGGACCCAGATAAGATACAGATACCACAGAGGTCAAATAAGCAACATCTTCCACTATCAGGAAATTCTGAGTATGCCTACAATAAGGTACCACGTGTGAGAGGCAGCAATAGGTTCCCTGCCTTAACTCTAGAACATGTAGGCTCAAGATGGACACTGAATAGGGGCCAGCAGCCACAGGACGTCCTGGGATAGCACTTTGCCAGCACTGCAGGTTACATTCATTCATGCAATGATCCTGTTGAATGCCTGTAACCTTCAAACATGAAACACATCAACTCTTACAATTCTTGAAACTGCCATCCCTGCATTATTCCCATTTTACAGATGAGGAAACTCAAGTAAGTAGAGGTAACTTGATTTGCCTAAAGTCACATAGTGAATACGTGACAGAGCTGAGATTGAAATCCAGGTCCATTTGCCTCCAAAGCCAATGCCCTGTATCACACTGTAACACTCTCTAAGGGGAAGTCCCACGGGGGCCCAGAAGATTCTTCAGAGCCTCTAGGCCTTTGAGCTCAGAGCCTGGTATAATCACACTCACCATCAGAAAGATGGGGTGCACATAGGGCCTGGACCTGAAGGTGGGAAGCAGCAGTGGATCCACTTCTGGCCATTTATGGAAGATACAGGCTGAGAAAACCAAGCTGGAGCTGCAATTCAGCTTTTAAATAGGAAAATTAGTTTTCTATAACCTAGGAGGGAATTAATCTAAATGACAACTGAATAAAATTAACAATCACAAAAGGCAGACTTGAATTTTAAGTCCCTCACCAGCATCGTCTGTGCTTTAAAAGAATGGTGCTGGAGTTGATTCAAATTCATGAACTTATCTCTCAAATAACTGTCTACTCTATAAAATCAATAATGCGTACTCAATAAAATAATAGTAACTGCATAAAACAAACTAGATCCATTTTCTACGGGACTTTAGCAATGTTGTGGCATAATCAGTCATCACATTCAATTGTATGAACGAACTGATTTACAGGCCCAACCACGGTGCAATCAAAGTACATTGGTGCTATGAAAACTACATACCTCTGGAAAACTAGCCCAGCAGAGAGTGGGACCAAGGGACAGAGCTAGACTCAAACTGACATCACTGATTTCACACGAATGGCCTATCTCCCACAGGTCCTTATTACCTTTGTTCAGTTATGACTTGTCTTCTGACATTCTCTCCTCAAACTCTGAAACACCGCCTCTTAATTAAGAACAATAATCACCTATATGTATCTAGGTTTCTAGTTTTTAATACGTAATGATAAGGACTTCTGCTTCCTTTCACTTCCCCTCTCCAAGGCAGCAGGGCCAGTATCCTACACTGAGGCTCTCCCATGCAGCCACGAAGTCATGGCTCACAGCACTGGACTAGTGCCTTCTTGGAACATCTTTCCTCCTGTCCCCTTCCTCCTCCCATTCAAATCTTCCATATCCTTAAATTCCTTCCATGACTACTGATCCCATCCCTCCTTGTGCTAAGGAAACTCAATGATCTTACTTCTCACTTGGTGACAATTACTTTGTCATTGTCTTATGTTGTCATTTAATTCTTATTATTTGGCTTAACATTCCATTAGGCAGAAGAGGCCAGACTATGCTGCGGTGTATAGGAAAGAAACCCTGTATCTTAACTGTGTAACCTTTCGAAAGTTTATTTTTCACTCACATAAAGTCTAATGAGGGATATTAGAGTCTCTTCACCATTCCCGGACTCAGAGACCCAAGCTCTCTTCATCTTGTGGCACTGCCATCTCAACACCTGACCCTCAAGGATACCATGGTGAGGGAAGAGAGAGTGTGGAGGTAGCTTTCTCAGTTCTTCAACACCCGAGCCCCGAAGTGACACACACCTCACCCTCTAACATGTAACTGGCCAGTCACACAGCCCACCTACCAACAGGAGGCTGAAAATTATAGTATTTCCATAGGTTCCAAAAGAATAGAAGGCCTGGATATGGGTGAGCCTTAGTATTCTCCAGCACAGTGAGTTTGCATCGTGTCTCCCAAATAGACTGGGCCATCAGTAATGCTAACGGAAGTTAAACTGAGCTCTGGTTGTTTGGTGGTGAGCTGGCTTGTCTGAGCTCCCGAGGCACTCATCGCACACATGGCTGGAATTCTGCCAAAGTTCTTAGAACTGTGCCTCGTATATAACAGAACTGCTTCAGAAAGTATTTATTGATGGATTTAATCTGAACACTGACAGGGAAAACATCATATCTGATCAAGTTATGTCTCTTCCACAGCTCTTTGTCCCATTTCCTCGCTGCTGAAAAAGTGCAGCTTACAAGACAAATGAACGTGGCAGGGATGTCAGAATCTCTTGTGGCTGTCTCAATCGACTACATGTAAATGCTACAACTTTGAAACTTCCCCCTTCACTGCTTTGTACTCTAGGACAGAGGAAATCAACAATGACGGACAAGACCCTACTGAGGAGAAAATGAACTGACAAAACTTGGCAAGAAATATGTTTATGATACAATACAGCACAACAGCACATTTCCTCTGAGCTGCCTTCCACAGAAAGACTCAGAGCTGAGACACTGTTATCCCCATTAACAGATGGGGAAAGTGATACCTGAAAAGGTTAAGTTTCTCCGTCATAGTCAAACAGCTGCCCAAGAAAAGCCAGGGAGAGTACCTTGCAAGGTTGCAGGCTTGGAGCTGTTCCTATTAAATTAGATGATGTTCATTCGTCACTGACAGCTTTGGGGGAAAATGGATCAATAAGCACTTCCCTTTGGGTCACTTTCCTACTGTGTCAGATTTATATCTGCAAATGTTTAAAGAGTTCCCATTTACCTGGGGTTTTATGACTTTGTTATAATTGCCAGAGCTGAGAGAAAGCTGCCTTCCGTCTGGCTTCTCCTCCTGCAGGGAGCAGTCCAAAAACCATGTCATCTCAATCATAGAACAAAAACGCTTTGAAGGAAAACAAATGCTGCTTTTTTTTTTTTCCTTAAAAAGAAATTGTTGAATTGTCTGGAAAAGTCAGACGGTGACTTGCAAAAAAACCTTTCTTCTAGGTTGACTGCCTAGATCACTGCAATGGATTTGCTGAGTGCCCCATCCAGGTAAGCATGAGAGAATGGAAGATTATTCCGGAGTCTCATGACACCATGGTCAAGCAGCTTTTCAGTCCAGACTTCTCAATTTTAAATTTGGGGTCTATACACCCATTCTTTTTATATAATAAAGAATATATACCACACATAACTTTATAAATAATAATTAATGAGCATTATGATGAAGATAGTTGGGGAGTGACACTAGCACATTTATCTATAGCTACTTGATGATGCGGCATTGAGTTTTAGATATTTTCTCATAAACATTTCCATTTCAACTTACATCTTAATTCATATGCAAGTGCACGCCCACAAATATATACTCTTTCATGTTAACAAACAGTGAAAATCAATAAGCTTTTGTTTGCCTTTTTCTTGTTTTTCAACTGCAACATCCCTCAGCCCATACCTGGCTTTCAACTAATGCACACAAATATGAAAAGCTAAAAAGATAGAGGGAAAAAAAGAGAAGAAAGCAGAGGAAAAGGAATGCTGTTTTATAATTTACCAAGATAGGAGTATTGACAATTCAATCTTATAGCAAAAAAGCTGTGAATGTGCTTGTTCTGTGTTATAACTCTTTCTTTGTGCAGTCCATTCCTTTTCGCTCCTCGGAATCCCCTAGTTCAAATGTGTTTTCAGTTTAAATGTGTTCATTGGGAAAAGTGACCACTAAAGCAAACGGCATGGCAAAGCCATTCTGAATCTGAACCTTGAATTACAGAATATGTAATACTTAATCAGCTCACTTTGGAGCTATCTCTGTACAACAGGGTAGCTTTAATTAATGTCTGTGTCATTTGCTTCACCATTTTAAAAAGTACGCTTTCTAAGTGTATTTAACACATTTCCTGTAATTGTCTTGACACAGTTTTTTTTTTAACTTGCCCTTATAAAGTATACAAAAGTAAAGCTCTATTATCCCTAGCAAAATAATAAATAATTCAAAATAAGTAGATACTACTAATGATGCTGAGCTATACTGCTCTGAAGCTTGGATCTTCAGAGCAAAGGAAAGGCTGATGGGAAGAGGACACGTATCAATTAAACACCTCCTCTAAACAGGTCCTCTACCACATATCTCATTGTGTCATCACAAAAATCCTGTAACATTGATATTATCTCCATTTTGAAAGAAAAAAACAGTCATGAGGTGGGAGGACCTGGGGAAGGAAACACAAAGAATTTAAGAACTTGCCCTACATTGCTCCCAGTGGAAAATGGTTAGGTTTAAACACAAAGTTGTATGGCTCCAAAATCCAAGGACTAGAAAGAGCTACTTGGAGCTAGAAAATAAATGTATATTTTACAAATTCTTCTCTGTTCTTACTATCAATATTCTTTCCTCTTTTTTAAAATTATGAGTTAGGACAGGCACATATGAAAACACTTTGGAAGAAGTGTGACATCACAGTAACTGTGTTGTTGACAATGAAGACACTTCTAACACTAATCTTAATTAGGATAACATTCCTTCAACTTGTCAAAAAGATTATATATCCAGTACCCAGCTCAGTACTAGGGATAATTCAAGAGAAGTAAATAAATTGTTCTTCATGTGGAAGAAAATAAATCTGGGGTTTTCCTTGAATTCCATTTTGATCTGTAGTTTTTAGTGATATATTCAAAATTCAACTTCATTCCAGTAATATTTTGGCACACCCACTACACACAAAGTACTGTGTCATAATCTAGCTGAGGGCATACCTCAGGCTTACAAAGTGCCGTAAATACGACTACTAAAATTCAGCACCTAAGCATTGATATTTCTACCTACCTTTTATCTGCATGTTTGACACATATTTCAATGGTGGAAAGAAGCTGCTTCGGGGCATCAAACATACGTGAAACTTTCCATTTCTAATACAATTTTGTTTTCTAAAACACAGTCCCAGGCAGCTCTGTTCACGCCTAGCAGTTCTTCAGAGATGTCAAGGATCATCTCTGTAGCCCTCTCCCCAGTGCATGTTTTACATTATCTCAAAAATTTGCCAGGAACTGCCTCTACATAAACTTGCCTAGTAGAGGGTAAGAAAATAGGTGTTATTCCTCTGCCTCCTCCCTGAACCCTGCTCTACTATTTCTATAAACTGAAGCCCAGGCACAAATGTGGGTAGAGATCTCTTCTGGGAGGGCGCCGGATTCCAGTGCCATAGTTCCTTTTAAAGAGAAACAGTCAGAGCACCTCTTTAGTCTGCGTGAGTATCTGCCTGCTTCAAACCCAGAGTCAGATCACAAACAACGCATGTAAGAGCTACTCTGTAAGGACCACTCCAGACTCCACTTCTCTCACCCCTGGTCAGGAGGTGGGATCTCACAGAAACAAGCTTCACATCTGCGCAGCACTGCGTTGTGCCCCCCAGCCTCTGTCCTGCAGCCACGTGGACCTTCATACTCTCCACTTTCTCTTTCATCCCCGGCCTCCAGTCATGCCCTTTCCTCTGCTTGCATCTCGTCTCATTCCGACCAGTGAACTCCTACATAGTCTTCAGTTCCCCATGTATAGGTTACCCTTCCTCTGAGCCCGCACATCTGGGTGAGGTAGCTCTCCATGCCCCTGCAGCACCCTGTCCTTCCCCTGTAGTGGCCTTGTCACACACCACCGTTGTTCCCTGCTGAATTGCTCTCACACACACTAACCTACAAGCTCAGTGAGGGCAAATACTGCCTCTACCTCCTTCACTATTGGTTTTTTGGTGCCTCATACTATGCCTGCACTAAGTAGATGGTCAGTAGTATTTGTGGATTGAATTAATCCATCAATCAATTAACGTCTATCTATAGTTTATGTATGATTTGTTAGATAGTAATAGATAAATCCTACCAGATTTAACCCTAAAGGACAAAACAAACAAACAAGACCCCTAAGGCGGCTAAACACAGGATGCTCATGGGAAAATAGCTGCTTTCTTTCTTTTCCATCTATTCTTCTATACCCTGGGTATTGGACCTCTTTGCAGTTATTTATGGTTTTGTTTGATAAAGAGCTTTATAAACCCATTTGAATGGGGATAGATGACAAGAGACTCATTCTCTTTCTCTCTTCTCACAAAAGTTCTAAACTCAAAAGACTATAGAGTTCTACCTCCTCTTGGCAACTAGCCATAAGGGCAAGAATAACTTGGATAAAGCTATTCCCCTACTCAGGTGTTGAAATACTTTCCTTAAGGAAAAAAAAGAAATTACTTTTATTGATCAACATACTGAAAATCTCAGCAGGATCAAGATATTTCTGAGCATCAGATAATATCTGAAGAATTTCAAACAATACTTCATACAAAACAATTGATTTCCTTATCAGCAAAAACAGTATTAGATAGTCCCTTGAGGCTCACTGTAATGCTCTTTGATCTATGTTTATTCTGTTACTTCAGAGTGGACAACTGAGCAAGTTGTCTTAATTGATTGATTGACTGATCGGCTTATTGATTGATCATACCAATGCCTTAAGGTCCAAGAGAGCACCCAGCCAATGACGTGAGATACTCACCAACTCATAAACAAATCCCAAGTAGACAGAAGATGAGAAATGGGGGGAGAGAAAAGAGTTATGATAGATGATCTAAAAGATGTGCAATAGTGGAAGAGGAAAAAAAAAAGAGAGCTTACTAATAATGGGAAGAAAGGGGTATTAAAAAGGCTTTGAGGGGGCTTCCCTGGTGGTGCAGTGGTTGAGAGTCCACCTGCCTATGCAGGGGACGCGGGTTCATGCCCCGGTCCGGGAAGATCCCACATGCCGCAGAGCGACTGCGCCCGTGAGCCATGGCTGCAGAGCCTGCGCTCCACAACGGGAGAGGCCACAACAGTGAGAGGCCCGCGTACAGCAAAAAAAAAAAAAAAAAAAAAAAAAAAGGCTTTGAGAACCAGTGGGATTTGAGCAGCTCCCTAAAGATGCCCAAGATTTAAGCAAGCAGAACTTGGATAATAGCATATGGAGTTACAGATGAGAAAATAAAAGCAAAGGTTTGGTGGCAGTAAAATATATGACTAAACCAGAAGGTAATGAATAGTCTAGCTTGGCAAGAGTATCAAGTGTGTGTGCATGAGTGTGTGAGTGGCTGAGTGGGGCCAGGAGGGTGGGGAGTAAGAAGGGAAGAAGGGAAGATTTAGAGGGAGATAAGGCTATAGAGTAACAAGCAACACATGGGCCACGACAAAGGAAAATGTATATTTTATTCAATTTGCCCTGACTTGGAGGGCCTATGTGATGAGATCCACATTCCATATGTGAGTTTATAGACATCATTAAAATGCTCAATGTCTCAGGTCTCCCAACTGTTGAAGGGGGAAGATGCTAACACCTGCAATAAACACACTTCCCAGCAATGATTCCAAGTACATACCAGGTCTTACCTAAAGCACTTTAGAATACCTTGGTAAAAAGTAATATGGAGTTCATAAGTTGTGTTTTTTCCTATACTCTTAGCAGAAAAAAAAAAGCCAGTTTTTACTGTAATATATACATTCCATTTCCTCTCTGTGATAATCAGCTGAAACTGATACATACTCATAGAATGTTTTTCTTGATTCCCAAGACTGTGAGGTACTTTTGTAAACAATATATGAAGGAGTCTCTTTAACCAACTGTTCAAAGATCCACCATTTAGCTGTGAAATGTAGCAACTCTCCAGGACTCCTTGGCAGGAAATAAAATATTACTCTTCAGAACAGCATACAGTGCCATGTGCCCCATGATCTATCATTCAATAAATATTAATTGATGACGATGAAGCAGAATAACACAGACTAGTGGGAGTTCTGCAGAACTGTTCTCTTATTTATCCCACCTCCCACCTAGACACACATCTGCCCAGAAATGCAGATTTTTTGCCTCACTCAAAATTGGTCCCCATGGGAAACATTTGCAGCCCAGCTAGATTAGAAACTAGTAAAATGTCATTTTTCTCTGGCAAGCATTTTGTAAACTACAAAGCATCTTACTCTCTCTTTCTTTCTCACTCTTGCTCTCCCTATCTCGTGTGTGTGTGTGTGTGTGTGTGTGTGTGTGTGTGTGTGCATATCACTTTCTGCAATGCTCGGTTTAATCTGATGTTCTTGGAAAGAGACAAGAGGCACTAAGTATGCAGCTGTTTCTGCGTGGGACAGAGGACATATGGGCCATATGAATTAAACTGACTGTAAAATATTTGGAAAATAAGACAGTAAAGTAAATTTCCCTTAGAGTGTGTAATCTGTTTTAAGTCATCTCAACTGAACCACTGACTTGTAGCCAGGGGAGAGGAGCAGAAGGGTAGGAAGTGGACTAAGCTGGACATTCACCTGAGGTGAAACACAACAGCGTGGAACTGGAAATCTTGATATGCTGCCTTGCAGAGTGCTTGTTTGGATCAGAGCTGACAGTGTAAAACACCAAGGAGATGGCAGGCCCTACCCATCTGACACATATCCTCAGTCATGGGAGCAGCGAGAGGGGGAAGTGAGGTTTTATACACCATCCTGAGGTAGTATCTAGGGATGGATTCCTCTGTTTGGTTTAACCATTTTCCAGTACAGCAGACAAAACTCCAAAGCTTGTCTATAGAGGTAGAAAAACTGAAGACTGAATTCCAAGTCTGCTATTTATTGTGTAACCTTAGAGACGTTACTGGACCTCTCTGAGTCATCCTTAGAAATGAGAACAATAATAATTTATATATAGGCTTCATAAATATTAAAGGCTTAATAAATGTCTGGAAAGGAAGAGGACCTATGAGGGAGAAGCAACACATTATCTTCAGTCTAGTAATCGAAGAAACAAAAGAAACTGAGAACAGGCAAGATGTGAAGGGTTTTAGGTTTAATTGTATACCCTCTAAATCCATAAATATTAAAGTTATAACCTCCAGTACAGCAGAATATGACTTTATTTGGAAATAGGGTCTTTACAGATGTAATTTGTTAAGATGAAGTCATTAGGATGGGCCTTAATCTAATATGACTGGTGTCCTTATAAAAGGGGGAAATTTGGACACAGAGATACACACAGAAGGAAGACAATGTGAAGAGATAGAGGGGGAAGATGGCCATCTACAAGCCAAAGAGAGAGTCCTGGAATAGCTCCTCTCTCAGCTCTTAGAAGGGACCAACCCTGCTGACATCTTGATTTCAGACTTCTAGCCTCTAGAGCAATGAGACAATAAAATGTTGTTTAAGCCACTCAGTATGTAGTACTTTGTTATGGCAGCCCTAGGAAACTAACACCCAGAACAAGGTACAGGTAAGTCTAACAAACCATGTGATATATGTAGTTCTCTGTGAAATCCTTAGTGGTGAGCTCAAAGGGAATTCACGGGGTTCAAATGACTCTTCCCTAATTTTCTCATCCTATCACCCACCACACCTCCAAATGACCCTTGTTTCCCAAACCATAATGAAATTCTACAGCTGCCCAAAGGTATGCAATCCCTTACCTGAAACCCTTAAGGCTAGATGTGCTTTGGAATTCAGAAATTTTCAGATTTTATCAAAACATTATAGTGCACGTAGCATTTATCACGTAAAACTCCCAGTGGGATATGGTGATACACCCTACAAACAACATATTAATGTGTCTGCAACTAAATTTGTGAATATTAACACTAATGGGGATAAACAGAAACTACATGTAGCCTCACATCACTTCAGGTCAGTTTTGTTGCCAAATGAATTAAAAACCTTCAGATTTTAAAGTTTTGTGGGTTTCAGAATGGCAGGTAAGGTACTGGGAACCTATACATATTTTTATTCCTCCATATCCCTGTATATTCTGTTTCCTTCACCGAGAATGTCCTGCTGGTACCCTCATCCCTGTAAAATTCCTATGCCATGCTTATAACTCAGTTCAAAGAGCACCAGTCCCAAGAAACCTCCCCTCATTACTTAGGCAGTTGGGCACTTTCCCAACCTCCTTCCATGATATCTTCTAAATACGTATCTCTAATTTGGCAATACTTACATTGACTGTGTACACGTGCAAAAAGAACACCTTTCTCCAGGTCTTTAGAGATAATGAAGGTCAATGCTATATATCTTCATCTTAATTTAGCACCAAGGGCTACTTGCTAGTAAAGTACTAAGTGTGCCAGAAGTTTCTAACACTTAGCATTTGAAAACGAAAATTAGTGTTTCTAAGAATGTACTTAGAATTCTGGTTCAGTTTTCTACTAACAACTCTGGCTGCCCTCCAATGCTGGTCAACATTGAAAAGCTCCTTCTCTGCATACACATAAGCAAATACATGGAATCTGGCATTTGGAGAAAAAGCCCTTTATTACCAGTACATTATCAATACTCTAAATTGGATGTAGCTTGCATTTGTTACAATTAGTAAGAAATTTCTATGAATTTAGCTTCATCATGAATTTACTTTGGGTTAACTGGTTAATCCTTTAGCATGAAGAAAGGTGTATTTACATCAAAATTATTTGAGCCTATAGATTTTACATTACCAGACTAGGTATTATGATTCAAATATTAGCCATATATTTCACTGGCCATATATTTCACTAATCCTAAAGTAAATTCATCATAATCACTCTCTGAAATTTTCCACCACTGGAAAGAGGAAGAAGGTGGAATTGGTGAGCCATGGAATCTTCAGCCCCTCCCAAGTGGGCTGTGTTCAAAAAGTCTGAGAACCACTACCTTAAGGTAAGTTACTATACTTTTATTTAACCTCCATATTCTCACTGCTTACCATGGAGTGGGCATTTAATAAAAGACTGCCAACTGATTGAATAAATGAATGCTTTAAAAACCAAAAGGGCCACAAATAATGTACAGGATTTAGCTCACAACCTCCTCCAGGTATAGCAGTGATACACTGGATTAAGATTATTATATGATTCCTGTGCTTCTTAAAATACAGAGGAAATTGTAATGTTCTCTTGGCTTCCCTTTAATGCTATATTTGGAGAGGAGCCATGGCAATCCCTCTGGTTCCTTCCTGTCATCTCCTTCAGAAGCACCAACTCATTTGGGCACTCGGGGCGGGGCGGGGGGGCTAGTTTGGCAGCTGTCAAGCTCTGGATTATGCATCTTGAGCCCTGGCATCTGCAGCTGTAGTGAGACTCATCTCTAGCATCTGCCCTGGCTGGGCTCCAAAGGCCAGAGCTGCCGGGGCAGGGTCACCCATTCCTGGGCTGTCAGAACTTCCTGGTGGCTACTTTCTTTCAGTCAACCTTGATAAAAGGAAATATGCCTTCAATTCAGTCCCTTGGCCCATGTCTTATTGAAGCTGCTTGCACTAGACTGAAATTGTGCCAGAATCTTCAGCAGGGTCTACAAACCTGCTGTGTGAGGATTTGAAGCTAAGAATCTAATTCAACACCAGAACAGAAATAACTGTTATTAGCTGTATTATGTTGGTGCCAGTGGCATACAGCCCACAAGTTCTCTGGGGCCAAGAGAGTCAGATAGAGATGGAAAGGTCTTCCTCAAATCCTTTGGGTACATCGTGCGGCATCCTTTTTTTCCTCTACTATTAGTCTGTTTCTCTCCAATCTCTGTAAAGTGAAGGAGACATTTCAAGGTCTCTGGTTGAATGAGTGATCAGTCTACCCTGCACACAGTGGACTCACATCTGAGAGAAGGGGCAGGGTGCCAGAGGCCATTAGACCCAAGGCTACTTGCAGCAGAAATCTGAAATCAAAGGCCAGGACAATATTCATAGGCAGGACAGTTTCCACACTTAGAAAGGAAATGCAAAATTTTGGTTGACAGACTCTGACATAAGAGTAATGGGCCCTAAGGAAAGGGAGATAAACCCTGTAGGAATTAACTCAGAAAGTCACCAACACAAAGCCTGATAAAATAGCAAAGATTCGTAAAACAGGTATTCATAATGCCCCATTTCACCTGTTATCTTTAAGGGTTAGAACGATTGCTTAATGCTGCACACAATGCATTATTTCTTCAAAGCTTTTGTCTGTAATTGTAAATCAAGTCTGATTTATTTTTTGGATTCCAGTTAAAGCCAAACTCTGTTGTTCTACTTAAAATAAGGTTTGTTTGCACAGTTGAGAACAGCTGCTGCAGCCTCTCGTTTATTGATCCAAGGTCAAGGAAGCAAAGATCAGACCAGTACCAGCATTACTACAGGTATTTATTTCCCAAGATCCCATGACAAAATAAATGGAACCTTCCAATGAAAGGGTTCAGAAGTTCAAACTTAAATGAATTGAAGCCAGAAGACAAGTGTTTATTGAGAGAGACTATAGCTCCAGCTAGGAGTAACAGGTACCCTAAATTTATACTAGTCCCTCACTTTGACCCTATAACAGAATATTTTACATAAATATTAATGGTGGGTATATATAAATACATACACATATAAACATATGCCTATATAAGTATCTTTTAAAGTTATATATCCCTATATTTTATGAGTATATGTTTATATAATTACCCAAAAAGAAGCAGGCTTTCTATGCTTTTATTCCCATACTTCTCACCCTACCTACAATGAAAATTTAATATTTCTTCAATCATGAAACTTCAAAAACATTCAAAATACTATGCCTTTCCCTGTAACCCTATATTTTAATGGAGCTAACATTGGAATTGTATGTGCAGAATATGTCGGAAAAATAACCCTGGATTTATGTCCCAATTCTACTATACACAAATGTCTCAAACTCTCTGAGCCTCAGTTTTGTCACCTGTGAGATGAGAATGATAATTACCTCAACAGAGTAATTGTGATAATTATATGAAATAATGTTTATGAAAGTATTTCACTTAATATTTGTGTACAATGACAGACACTAGGAGTTACTAATAAGACTATGATTATATTCATCACTGACTTATTAGCAGTCATTTCAGGGGCAGAAGTAGGCAAAATGTCAAGTTTATGTTTCTTGGCTCCCCAGACTACCTTTACGTCACACCTGGCTTTCCGCCCCACTTGGCCTTTTGCTGGGTTTCCTTGTTTATAAACGTCGTTCCCAGCTATACGCAGGAGCGCTGCTTAGAGTAGTGCCCGGCACACAGTAAGACTATCAGGGTCTGTAGTAAGCACCCTAATGTTTGAGATCAGCTCAGATTCTGAAACAGTAAGCATCTAAATGGAACCCTTCAATGCAAGATTTATAACTACGGATTTTTCATTAACTCCTTTTCTGATGAAGTTTAAAAGACCTGTCATTAAGCAGATGCTTTCAGAAGAAATAATCATTGCTAATTCTCAGCTACATGATGAAATGTTGTCCCCCATACTTCCTGTCCATCACCACACAAAGGCATTGATGAGACGTCCCCACACTGGTTTCACTTTTGTTGGAACACGTGTTAACTATTTTACTGGTATTAGTGAAGCTCACAAACAATGAAACTCATGTCACACTGAGGAGACATATCATGCCCAACTTGCCCAGTCTCCTTTTACTAACTCTCTTCTCCCTCAAATAAAACACAAGCTTCTACCCACAGCAGACCCTTACAAGCTCCCTTACAAACCCCACAAGGAGGAAATGGAGAGGGAATATAATAGGGAAAATCAGACCCACCACCAGTTTCCTAAGGGTGATTCTAATTACTACAGACCCTAGGTAAAGGAAGATGTTTGTCCTCAGAGACAGAAAAGAGAAAAAGAGAAAAAGACACTCCACATATAATACACTGTCTATGACAGGGCACAAGTTGACACTGTCTTTGGAAAATAAACATGCTCCTCCAAAGCAAAGTGTTTATCCTAGACACCACAACATATTTATTAATGTGGAATTAAGCTACTCAAATTATACAAAATCCCTTCCAAAATTAATTCCATCTTGCAATATTAAATCAGCATGACTTGGATTTTTCAATAACCTTGTGGAATCAACATTTTAATTTTTAAATAATATATGTGAGTAGGTTTTGTAGTTCATTCCAGGCTGGTAAACAGTGGACTCCACAGTCATGCACTAATGGATAATATCATTTAATAAAGATATCAAAATTATGCAGTGTTGGAATTTTTGTTCCATGGTGCTTCATGCCTATTTCAGGCGAATCTGATTCTAAAACAAGGAAATACCCACAAAAATTGAGTTGTTTTTTATAAATATCATTTGTTGGGATTGTGTTACAAGACACTGTTTTGTAAAAATCAACTTTCTCTTTTGCCACAGACCCAGTCCCGTTGCTTCTAAACATCCCCCACCTCCCCAAATGATAGTGGGAATGTTAATAACAGCCTCAGATTGATTCCTCTCCTTTTAGAAGACCCTGCCTCCTCCCTTCCATGGAGATTTGAGAACCAATGAAAAACCTACAAATCACTGTACTATGTATTTATTTACACAATGTACATTGATTGGCCCTATACAGCACATGGGGCCAGACACTGGGCTTAGAAAGAGAAAGAAGTGGAGCCTCTGCCCTGCAGGATTCACATTCTAGACATTAGACATTTAGGAGACAGGTGTTGAACAAATATGAGATCACATAATTGTATTATGTGATTGTTCGTCACATAAGTGACGAACAATTTCTTTTGGTCCTTTTGGTACTTTTCATACTCTATCCACAGTGCTCACCCCATGATGGAGAAGTATTTACATTCTCTCTCACCATGTTGAGCTAGGTGGGGACTGTTTAACAATAAGTATAGCCCTCAGTGAATGAATGCTTACCGAAACAGACTGAACGTTTGTGCTCCCTCAAAATTCATATGTTGAAACCTAGTCTACAATGTGAGAGTATTTGGAGGTGGGGCCTTTGGGAGGTGATTAGGTCATAAGGAGCCCTCATGAATGGGGTTAGTGCCCTTATAAAGAGACCCCAGAGAGTTCCCTCGCCCCTTCCACCATGTGAGGACACAGCAAGAAGATGGCCATCTATGAACAAGGAAGTGGGCCCTGATCACACATCAAATCTGCCATTGCCTTGATCTTGGACTTCCCCAGACTCCAGAACTGTAAGAAACAAATTTCTGTTGTTTATATGCCACCCAGTCTGTGGTATTTTGTTATAGCAGCCCAAATGGACTAAGACACTTATGTGGCAGGCACTGTTCAAAGCATTCTGTAGATATTTGCTTCATTTAATTCTGGCAATTACCCTTTGAAGGAGGTAATATTATTATCATTTCTATCTTATAGACGAGAATAGCAAAGCTTATGTAACTCAAAATGGCATGCCACGCAATTAAATGCTAACAATTAAAACTAAAGCAATCAAAATGCTAACCTAAGTCAGACAACAAAGAACCACTAACTCCTTGTGCCCTTAGCAATCTAAGTTTGTTAGCTGAAAACATCTAGATTTTCTCTTGGGCTGAAATACACCTGTAAATATGCAAGTATTCATCTAATTATAATTTTGCTTCACAGGTAGACAACTAAATTTATAACAGAAAAAAAAACTAAGTCACAATTATCTGAGTAGTGTTCCACTGAAAAAATGTCAGCCATGATTTAATAATTATATGCTGGGAACTGTCTAAAGTTGAAGTCAGAAACATTGGATGGGCATCAGGTGGACTAGTAACGTAAGATCCACTTAAATCAGCTTGGCAAAGCACAAGCATTCTTTTCAAAGGGTGTTCCTGATTTCATCATTAATCAGCTTATTCTCCTTTTTCCCTATTGACTAGCCATCTACTTCAACAGAGCACTCTGGCTGTTTCCAGAGCTTTCTCATTCAGCCTTTAAATTAGCTAACTGCCCAGCCACAAGGCAGGTAGCAAATATGCCAAACAAATCACGAGGCAGGAGGCACTGAGGAAAGACTGCTTATTTTCCTTCTGCTCTCTCATGAGGAGGGAAGAAGTGACAAATGCTTGTGGGTTGGTAAACTGTACTAATTTACAAGCCTGCTGCTATCTTTCTAATGCAACACTCCCTAGAGGAGCTCTGAGGAGTGATCTAGTTGAAGCTTTCAGTTTCAATCAATAAACTTGGAAGATTTTGAAACATGGGCTCCTATTTAATACAGTAAAATCCTACATTTATACCATGGGGGGAAGGATTAATGTTATAATTTTGAAGTATAAGTTAAAGAAATTAAAACATGAATTAATATAGTGCTGGCCATGTTTTGTGAGCAAAATAATAGTAATAACCAACATATTTATACCTCATTACAGCTCAAGATATCCACTAAGATGCCTTGAAGGCATCTTAAAATCATCACCATCATCATCATGGCTACTATTCATTGACCATCAGACACAGTTCTGAGTGCTTTACATATGCTCAAGATCTCCCCCTTCACCTTCAAACTCTTTTTCCATGTAATGTTTCATATCCTAGTGAATGAACCACCACAATTCGATTATGCAAGTCATAAATCTGAGTCATCCAGACACCACCCTCTCCACACCTTCCAAATATAATCCATGGCCGAATCCAATCAATCTAATACCCTATATCTATTTCTAATACACCAGCATCTCTCTAAGTCTACCACAGACACCTTAACCCAAGTCTCTCACCTAAACCGTTGCGATAGCTTCCAAACTGGCGTTCTGGTATTCTCTGCCCTCCCTCCACTCCCCATTAATCTTCCCAGAGCAGTCACTGGAAATGCAAATCTGGTCACATCACACACACCTGCCCAGGCACTTAACATCCTTCAAGGATTAGGTCCTGAACCATTACATGGGCTGCAGCACATTGCGGAGTCTGGAGCCTGCTGGGGTCTGGGGTCTGCTCCCGCCTCAAGCAACCACAGCGTTTGTTCACATCCTTCAAATGTACCATGTACCATCTACCACATTGTCCCCCATTTCTTCCACCTGGAATGCTAGCACCACCATCACCTTGCTTAGTTAATGCCAATTCATCTGTCAGCTCTCATCTCAAGCATTACCTCCTTGGGTAAAACTTTCCTGCCTTTCTTGTACAGACTTCTCACTCCCCACTCAACTCAAATTTCTCCATTCTATGCTCTCATAGGACCATACTCATTTTCCCTACTATCTGTTCAGGGAGATCAGGGATGGTGTCTATCTTACTCACTAATGTCTCTTCACTTCCTAGATCAGTAATTAAGTAACCAAAGCAAGTATTCATTAATTAAATAATTTAATATACTTACAAATTACACTCCAAATACCTTTTCCCATTTAATCTTCACAAGAGCCGTATAGAAGAGATATGAAATAATATTATCCCCATTTTTATAAATGAGGTGATCAAGACTCAGAAAGGCCATGTCCCTTGCCCTAGGTCTCAGGCCAATGGGTGATGAAGCCAAAGCTCAAACGTGGGTCTTTTGACTTTCTGGTTCTCCCAAAACACTTAGCTGCCTTGCAGATAAGAAATTGTATGTACATTGTCACCAACTGGCATAATGGACTGTGTGATAGATCAACCCACACAAAGGAAAAAGAGGTAACAGTCATTATAAGAATTGTACAACTCAGCAAATGTGCTAAAAATATAGGCTTGTCCACTAAGGTAGGTGAAGCTTATAGCATGTAAATTATAGTTTGATAAAACTGTTTTTGAAAAGCACCACAACTCTTAAGTGATATTTTGGAGTTCAACCCAGAAAGTACCTTAAAAGTTGTTAAAATACTTGAACACCTTCTCTAGAGACAAATTTAGTGCTTCTTCAAGTCATGTCCTCACACCACATGCACAGAACCACACTGGATGCTTGTAAAAGTGCAGGTGCCTAGGCCCACTTCCAGAACACCCTCATCAAAATGGCTGGGGATGAGATCCCAGAAACCTACATTCTTAATTTGCATGGGAAGTGGTTCATATGCACATCAAAGTTGAGAAACAGTGATCTGCGTGCAGCTGGACTGCTTGTAAAAGGCAAGTGTCCTCAAGGAGAAGGCTAATCACCTGGTTAAGACCTTGTGTGGAAACACCTGCATGCTCTTCAAAATTAATTTTCTAGCAGAAAATGAGATTTCTAATAATTGAGAAAAAAAACCATTGTGTCTTACACAGTTATGCAACTAACAGCTATTGAATGTTTAGTGTATGCAAAACTTTAGTGCAAACAGAAATCTTCAGAAAGTCACATGGAAACCTAATGGGCACAAAAAAGTGCAAGTTTTACAAAGTTTTATGAAAATTATCTAATAATATATAGGACAATATATCTCTAGAGTTTGTTAATATGAAAAATATGGTTTTAAAACTATTTTTCTTACATGGCTTCCACCAGAAACCTCTGCTGAGTGGCTCAGGAATCCAATCTGCAACGTTGAGTTCTATTACTTCTTCCTAGATATAGGTATTCTAGTGGTGTATTGCTTATAAATGACTGTTTTGGCCACTCAGGTTACTCTGGGGCTAATTACAAACAAACAATAAGGACCTAGAACTGGAGAGGAGGCCGAGGCAAGCCTTCAAGAATCAAGCAGGGCTTCCCTGGTGGCGCAGTGGTTGAGAGTCCGCCTGCTGATGCAGGGGTCACGGGTTCGTGCCCCGGTCCGGGAGGATCCCACATGCCACAGAGCGGCTGGGCCCGTGAGCCATGGCCGCTGAGCCTGCACGTCCGGAGCCTGTGCTCCACAACAGGAGAGGCCACAACAGTGAGAGGCCCGCGTACCGCAAAAAAAAAAAAAAAAAAAAAGAATCAAGCAGGTTGTCAGCACTGAAAATAAGCCTAGGTCACTAGGAAAGCTTTAAAGATCAAGTTGGAGGTGTAAATGAGGTTAGGAATTAGAAACAGGTAGGAAAGGGCATGTATAAACAGAAGAACAGCCAGCAGAGGCTCAGAGGCCCAGCATTCTGTTGATAAGCAGGAAAACTTGGATTCATAAATGCAGAGCAAAACCAAAAATCTAATCCAAAATGACATAAAATTAAAAGTTAAAGAAGTTTTTAATCTTTTACTATGTTCAGGGTACCATGTGACAGAATGTCATTGACCCTTTCAGGGCTGTGTAGGGTAACAGGACATGTAAACAGATGAACCCCAGAACCAGTGATTTCCTTGATACACCTTGCTCTCCATTCATTTACTATTAATCTTGAGACAGGAGCATGTCCCAGCAACGATTAAGAGACAGAAACTGCAACTGAATGGCTGCAGCCTCTGTGATGCTGCCGTCGCTGGACATACTTGTGTTTCCTGTTCTACATCCTCTCAAAGTAAATTTGATGCCAAGTAAATCTAATTGAGTCTTGTGAGCCTGACTGAAAACCAGACCTTGAAACCTATATTGATGACTTCTTGGATTTCAAGAAATACAATCTGTTAGGTAGACACATACATACATACATACATACATGCATGCATAGCTGGATGAATGATAGGTAGGTAGGTAGATAGATAGATAGATAAAAGAAAGAAAAGTTAGTAAAATATTGGCCTGCCTTCAAGGAACTTGTGATCTAATAGGGTAGAAGTCAAGAACAATATTGTTATCCTAAAAAGCTATATGAGAAAAACATAGCACCCTGGAGCTTAAAAGGAGAAGAAGGTTATTTGAAAATAGGAAAGGCTTTGTGGAAGGATTTGTTTCTGAGATGAGGTGGAATTGGACACATGCCACTGGGGAGAAAATCTTCCAGCAAAATGCATGCCTGAAACAAAGGATGGTGGCAGGAAACAAAGTTGGAGGAACACTGAATATTCACTTCAGCTAGGCAGGCAGATCAGTGCTAGTAGAAGTGAGGAGAGCTAGGGCTGGAAAAACATTGTCAGGATTATGACATAGAGGGCTCTGGAGTCTGAACTGAGGGAATGTGCTTTATTAGGGTAGAGCCTGAGGAGATTATGGAGGAGGGTGGTGATATGACCAGAGCTGCTCTTCATGAAGGCTAACACAGTGATGGTGTTCAAGGTGAACCAGACCTCTCATTGGCAACAGATGTACTGGTTGGCGGGCCATGTTCACAGTCAAGTAAGAGGTACTATGGGTCTGTACTAGTGTAGTGAGATGGAAAGCAGAAAAGAGATATAGAAATGTATAGATATAGAGAATCCACAGACTGCCTCTTCACATTGTCTCCTTCATATACAACAGGAAATGTTAAAAGGGAGTAAGGGAGTAGATTTGTGGTTTGATTTGGATATACATAATTTTAGAAAAAATTGGAGAAACATGGAAAACAAACAGGAGAATAGTAACAACTTTGTGCTAAAGTTTAAGGATTTTATGTAATGACATTATATCATCAAATTGGACGATAGTGAGGCTTGCACGTGAAGCCATGAGATAATGCTGACCATGCATCACAGGCGAGAAAGTAACACAGAGGCTTCATAGTGGAGTAATTCAGAGTAAGTGCCAGAGCCAAATGACAAGCGTTCAGATCTTGGCTCTGTCACTTACTACCCATGTGACCCTCCTTGGGCAAGTTCTTTTACCTTTCTGTGTCTCAGTTTCTACCTCTGTAAAATGGGGATAATAGTAGTGCCTAGTTCACAGAACTATTGAAAGGTGTTCCAATTATCAATTTATTTCCTCAAAGCTCCAAATTTAACCTTCGTTGCCTGCTCTGCACAAATGGAGTTGGGCCCTTTAAACATTTCTCCTTTGCCAGCTGGCATGATGCTAAGCACCACCATTAAAGAGCAACGGAGAGACACTGGAGAAGGAAGGGGTTTCCCTCCCAGTGCCAGCTTGTTTCATTCAGCAGGCTCCCGCAGCTTGCAGTCTTTTCAGCATCCGGCTTTTGTAGGGACTGAGTCTTCCAGCACCCAGCTTCTGCAGTGTGCGACAGCCAGCAGAACCGGCACCCCAGAGGATGAGTTCTGAGCAGGTTCCACCTGTTCCACCTGGTATTTCCTCTGCTACCCAGTGTGCCATGGCCACACCCTCTTCAATGGGGTCTGAATCTTAATTACGGGTAGGGGGATCCATTTTCAGGTTTATTTCTACCTTGGGAGCTCTATCTTAGCCTGAGGGTAGTGGCAGTTCCTGTATTTGCTAATCCTATATTTTTTACAGTTCTCTTCACTTCTTACTAGCCAATTCCTCATTACTTCAATCCCTTGTTATGCTTATTAATGCTTTATATTTTACTTTCACTATTCAAATTACTGTGTGGTTTCTGTCTCCTGGTGGAGCCCTGACTGATGTAGGGGGATTAATAAAATCCTATTTGTTAAGTATAAAACAGTGCCTTGTACATAATAAGCACTTTTAAAGTGTTTGTTACATTAGTCTTTTAATATGAGGGCCAGGAAAGAAAGGAATAAGTATAGTTTTAGATCTAGCATCATATAAGTGTCCCCTCTGACCTGGTATCCTTGGGAAAAGAAAAACTATTTGCTTTCCTTCTTTTTTACTTACGGCTTTTGCCATTAAATATGTTTAGTGCAATAAAACCTATTGCCTGTCATACTAGGTAAAAACTAGGCATTTACATTAAATAAGTGATGTTTAAAACAAGTATATAGTGAAAGCATATATATTTTAGTGTTTTAATTGGTGAGCAATGTTAACAGTGGCTGAATGATAAATTAAACTTAAGTTTACTAACATCTCCCTATTTCGTAAAAATCATTTCTATTTAAATGGCTTTCCATATAACAAGATTAACATGTCTAATATATTATACTTTTTAATGTACTTTCCTACATATTTTTTTAAATTTTATATTCATAATGATCCCATAAGTATTTAGGGAAGATATTATCCTATAATTTCTGAGATAGGGAAACGGAAGCTAGAAGTCAAATGACTTACCTACAATCCTGCAATGCAATTAGTGACAGATGTAGGAACAGATCTCAGATCTCCCAGTTTCCAGCCAAATGTTTTTTTATGCCCTCCACCGTATTAACTCCCAACAACGATGATTAAGACTGATCCAATCTCAAATGACATCTTGAGTTAATTTTTTCTCTAAATGTGGAACATGGCAAGACAAGTTTAAAAGATGCACACAGGCCAACCTGAGGGGTATATAGGCCTTGGGCCTTACCCTCTGATTCCTGTCTCCACCACTGGTGTCCACAACCTTGGAAGGACCTTGTATATGTCCCTTTAGAGCTACCTTATCTCTGTGATGGGAGCTCTGAGAGATCTCAGCTTGCTGCTCTGACTGTGACCTAGGGCCAGTCACACAGCCCTTCTGGTTCTCAGTTTCTTCATCTCTAAAATGTTAATTGTGTATCAGGTCATCTATGAGCTTTCTTCCTCCTCTAAACCTCTATGATCCTAAAACCTATAAGCCACCCACAATCTTATTTTCTTCATCTATAAAATGTACAATTGAACTGGATGTTACATTAAATTCCTACCAGTGCCCAAGTACTTTGATTCTAATACTTGAAATACAACTCCAGAGTTTCAAGACTGTTTTAATGTGTCATTTGGGAATCACTGTACAATTTTTTTCCATCTGCTAGATATCCTAATTCCAAGGGTTTAAATGGGCCCAGAAATCTAGGTTCTAGAAGGTCCTGGGTGCCAGGGACTGCATGGCTGGGTATGATCATCACTGCTCCCAGGCACTCAGGCTCCTTGTTTCACAGTCGTATCTTATATAGCACAACTCCTAAAAGCTTCCGGAAACTGATCATTTGCCATTTCATTACTCAATAACAAATTAAAGTTTCTCGTTTTTGCACTGTGCACATGAAAAGCCCAACTTCAGTTCAATGGTGAGAACTGATAGCCACATTATATTATGAAATTTAGAAATGACAGATCTTTAGTCCTTGAAAGAGCCAGATGACAAAAATCATATTTGTGATAGCTGACGGATTTTTCAAAGCTCTAAAAGCAAAAAACAAAAACATGCTGAAGATCCCAACTCAAAAACAAGTATCATTAAAGGATTTAATAATCCATGATCCCAGGCCAGATCTTTCAAGATTAGGGTTACAGAGACCTCATCTATGGCATCTATCTTTGAACATTATGGTTTTTTTGTTTTTTTGTTTTTTTTGCGATACGCGGGCCTTTCACTGTTGCGGCCTCTCCCGTTGCAGAGCAGTCTCCGGACGTGCAGGCTCAGCGGCCATGGCTCACGGACCCAGCCGCTCTGCGGCATGTGGGATCTTCCCAGACCGGGGCACGAACCCGTGTCCCCTGCATCGGCAGGCGGACTCTCAACCACTGCGCCACCAGGGAAGCCCTGAACATTGTGTTTTATTGGAGACTTCTTAGAGCTAAGAGTATAAAGACTAGTAATCAAATTCAGACTCTGTAACTACAAGCTGGGGGACCACCACCTACTTGCTTAACCTTTGGTCATATGCCTGAAAAATGAAGAGGTCCAAGTGGAGAAAGTCTGCATTAAAATTTTATGATTCTGTGAAAGGTGAGGCTAAGAAAGTAAACTGTGTTTGTATTTCGCTATCAAGATTACAGATAATGCACCAGCTGGTTCCAATGGTTACAGACAGTGTTATTACCATTCTAGTTAAGAAACAAGTTCCTTTCAAAAATTCTATATTACAGCAGCAGGCAAAACTGAGCAGTCTAGACTATACTGTGCCCTTCACAAAAGAGGAGGCTTGTGTTTGAAAATAATAATAGCAAACACTTACATGCCAGGCACTGTTATAAACTTCAAAACCCAGCAATTCATTTAATCCTTACAACAGCCAACTAACGCAGCTACTGTGTCTGGATCAACCTGCCCCAGGTCACACAGCTAGGAAACGCCAGGCTGGGATTCAAACTCAAGCAGTCAGATCCTAAAGATCTGTGTCTGTTACCCTGCCTCTGCCCAGTTCAACAAACTTAAAACCTTCCCAATCAGGATCTACGAATCAATCAGTCATCAGTTCTCAAGAGAAACCATAAATAAAGAAATTCAAATGCTTGATTCAATGCTGTTACCATCAGGGGCTATTTGACAGATGGGATTTGATGCTGTTGAAGAGAAACTGAGATTTAAAATGCAAGAATGACCACTGCTTAAGTCCACATTTCCAGAACACTGAGCTTTCTGTCATCTGAGCCTTCTGCTATCTTTTTAAGTCCATGCGCTCCCAGACACCAAAGAAAGCCTTGCCTTGTTTTGACCCGTTTTGGTTGCAGAATCTTGACCCTGGTGATCAGGAAACTTCTGCCAGTGCGAGTCTGCACATAACAATGCCTGGATACAGTATTTTAACTCTCAAATATATAAAAATGACAGAAAGATTTGTTCAGAATGTTGGAACCCACATTCTATTATGAAAACATTATTCATTTTATTTTATAGTCACTAACTTCACACAAAGCAAACTGTAAAGGACACGAAGAGGGTTTTCTCTCCATCTGTGGTTCTTCCTTGTGAGGGAAGTGGAGATCACCTGTAACAAAGGAGACTACAGAATGAGTCTCTTTGCTGGTTCAGCCCCTCCCTCTCCTGTGAATGAAGTCCAGGGTGGTGTGGAAGCCATGCCTAGGCCAGCTGTACAGGCCCACACTCACAAGTGTTCAACTATGGCATGGAGAGTAAAGACCCCCAAAACAGACAGACCTTTGAGGCCTATACAAGGCTGAGGCCTTTCCCCAGCCCAGCAGTATAAGGAGCCCAGCTTTTGCTGTTCTGACCTAGTTTTTCACCAGGCATTAGTATCAATCACAGAACTTGGGGGCATCTATCTCTGTGCAGACCTGAGAGGCCTGGGAAGGTACTGGGAAGGTACTGTACCCACTCACTCATTTACACCCCTATCTTTACACTGCTTCTTTTAGTAGATCAATAGTAAACCAAACTGTAAGTAACTTAAGCCAAATCCAAGTCTCATTCTTGATGATCGTCAAAACAGGCCTTTGTGGGCTGGTGAAGCTCAGTTGAGATCTCTGCTGTTTGCATCAAGGGCCCTTATTACCAAGTCTTGGTCTTTGCCTGAGCACTTGCTGAAAGTACAGTCTTGGAGCAATGGCTGTTTGCTGTGAATCTAGGGAGTGGCTGTAGAAGACTGTCCTGGCTGGGGGTCTCCTGGTCTTTCTGTCTGAGTGGTCTCAGCTGGAAGGAAAATTCTTATGCTCAAACAACTTGTTCGGGCTTCCCTGGTGGCACAGTGATTGAGAGTCCGCCTGCTGATGCAGGGGACACGGGTTCATGCCCCAGTCCGAGAAGATTCCACATACCGCGGAGCAGCTGGGCCCATGAGCCGTGGCCGCTGAGCCTGCGCGTCTGGAGCCTGTGCTCCGCAACGGGAGAGGCCACAACAGTGAGAGGCCCACACACCGCAAAAAAAAAACAACTTGTTCTTTTTTGTAGTGGTGATGAGAGGGTTTTTAAGCCCCTTCCATACAAATGGTCTCTTCCTACTTGATGTAGGAAATGAAAAAGAATCCTCCACTGGCACAGCAGCTCAAAGATACTTTCTGTCTCACACCATTAATCACCACCCCGGCACCTGGAGCGGGGGTTCCCACTAGCATTACTGCCTCATCTCATCTTGTCTTATATGAGGTTTACATTATGTAGAATCTGTTCACTTCATGCTAAATATTCCCAAGTCCAAACTGCTAGAATGCCAACTGCCAAACTTTATACTCTCGTGTTAAACAAATATACACCATCTGATCACAGATGAAATCCCAAATTCTCAGTGAAGCCACCCACACACAAGCATTATCTACCTGACCCTAACCTAGACTCTATTTGTTCATAAAACTGACATCACAGTCAAAAGAATCAAAGACCCTTTCCTGGGTCTACATCTTATTGCTCTATCTAACTAAGCTCTGAGAAAGACTTGGAACAGTTTCACATTTGATATCTTCCCCTAGGACTTGGCACTTAATAGCTCCTCAGAATAGTATGATCATTGACTGCTAGCAATACTGAAGTTCATGACACAAAACTATCAGTATCTAAAAAGGCAAAAATTTAATTGTGCTCTAATTCCCCAAAAGAACTGAAAAAGAGATTGTTCCAATAAGAACAAGTAAAGTGAGAGTATTTTCAACTTGGAAAGGATTTTCCACAAATGGAAATTTCAAAAACAGTCAGTATTATCCTTAAATTGCTTTTGGTTTGCAAATGTTATTAACCTCACCCAAGGTTGGGTTTATATGATAGACAGAAACATTTTCAAAAGTGAGGGGAAAAAGCAGGGATATTGATAAACCAGTAGTCATTAAATTACTCTAAATACCCAATCTCAGCCTTGACAAAATCCATCAACTCTATTTTTTCTCACTGAAATTAAAGTATTTAGTCATAATTTGACCAATTTCTCCCCCTCATTTGGCTCTTCTGCTTGATACCTTATTAGTTAGTGGTAGGAGCTGGTTGACAGGTATGATAATGAAAGCTAAATGATCAGCAAACCCCAAGGATATCCCTTTCAAAATGAAACTGATGTCCATGTAAATAAGGTACTTCTAATAATAACCTGCATATGTACAGTGCTTCATGGTTTAAAAAGCATTTTCAAATACATTAGCTCATTTGATGCAATATTTTCACAAGATAAGAAGAGCAGGGATGATTATCTCCTACAGAAGAGGAAATGTCAGTGTAATGTTACTACTATAAGGAAACAGGTTAAATCTTTTGTTATTTACATATCTCCTTTACGTATATTGAGAGAGGCATTGGTCATTAAATAGATTTATTTGAGCATGGTGGAGGGCACTACATTTTTCTTGCGCTACTGTCAGACATTGTTCCACGACAAGTGTTCTCAAGGCTTAGCCTGCGACATAATCACTTGAAGGGCTTGAGATTGCTGAACCCCACTGCCTGGAGTTTCTGAGTCAGTAGGCTGAGGGGGAGGGTTGCATTTCTAACATGTTCTCAGGCAACACTGATGTGGAGGGTCTGGTGAACCACACGTTGAGAACCACTTGTCAGGTACTCAAGACACAATTCTCTTTCGTCTCCCCATGACCCTAAATGAAAATTTGAACAAGTAAAAAGGCTTTTCTGCTCTCTGTTGGGTTCTTTTAAATTGCAAATACAATTGCTCTAAATTATAAACAATCTTAATTCAGAAAGTAGAATGTCTAGTCTATCATATTAATCAAAACTCTGAACTTAATTTAATATTAAAACATCTCCCCTCTTCCTCTTCAGGCTCTATCAGGCTGAAAGACAGCAGAGTAGGAAAGAGGGGCATGGCTGGTTTGGGGATTTCTCTGCCCTGTGCTCCCTACCATGTATACCAGCTCCTCTGTGGTTGTTGAAGGGTATCTCATGGAGGTAGAGAAAAGAGAGACAAAGGGTGAAGAAAGACCTTACATGAACTGGTACTGCTGTAACAGCCTTCACATGTTCTTGGTTAGGAAGAGTTTGAAGCTGACTCTATAGTGGATGCTCTAATGGGTTACTGGGAGAATCTCAAGGCTGCAAGTTATCTGATATATTTCTATTCTAAATAACTGTCACCTGCTCCTTCCTCAGCCTCTAGAAATCTAATGTTTGGGTTTTTTTTAAATATTTATTTATTTATTTGGCTGTGCCAGGTCTTAGTTGTGGCATGCGAACTCTTAGTTGCAGCATGTGGGATCTAGCTCCCTGACCAGGGATGGAACCTGGGCCCCCTGCATTGGAAGTGTGGAGTCTTAGCCACTGGACCACCAGAACAGTCCCTAGAAATCTAGTGCTGACCCTCTAGAATCTTGCCTCAGGATCCCTTGGTCCCTTCAGGAGGCCTTATTGGAGATACATGCGATCACCCATGTTAGCTCTCTCTCCCATGGTTCACCAGAAACAACACCACAAACCCTGCCTAACAAATTCCAGGAATACACACCAACCCCATGGCAGCCATAGGCCATGGTACCATCCTCATGCATGTGTAAGCCCTGGTCCTCTAGGTCTTCTCCCAACTGGAAGGGACACACTTCAGGTTTTCCAAGTAGACTTACGGAAATCTCTTTCACGAAGCTTGAGGCAAAGGAGGTAATACGCACCCCACATCCCTGGGGTAAGGGAGGGTACGATGCACAATACACCATACCTCTCTTCAATTACATCTCTTCACAAATCTTGACTCCTCTTCCTTCTCCCCAGACCCTGTCATATTTTCAGAGTGTGACAGAGGCTAGAAAAGTAGGGAATTTGTTCCTGATTATTGCTTCTATGAATTCAACCTAGGTAAAACCAGCTTTGGAATATTTTATCCATTATATTGTTATGTGTAATGGTTAATGTTATGTGTCAACTTGGCTAGATTATGATGTCCAATTGTTTGGTCAGACGTCAGTCTCAATGTTGTTGTGGAGATACTTTTTGGATATGATTGACATTTCTATCAGTAGACTTTGAATAAAGAAGATCACTCTCATAATGTGGGTAGGCCTCATCTAATCCGTTGAAAGTCTTAAGGGAAAGACTAAGGTTTCCAGAGAAGGAGGGAATTCTGCCTCCAGACTGCCTCTGGACTCAAGACTGCAACATCAACCCTTGCATGAAATTCTAGCCTGGTGGCCTAACCTGCAAACTTCAGACTTGCCAGTCCCTACAACCATGTGAGCCAATTCCTTAAAATAAATATATCTGTAAGCCAATCTCGATAGATATGGATAGATAGATAGATAGATAGATGATAGATACAAAGATAAATATTCGATTGGTTCCGTTTCTCTGGAGAACCCTGAAAAATGCATGATGTCTACTTGAGACTTCTATTTTAACATCCCTTTTGAAACCTCACAAAAATCTATACTATCCCCATTTTACATATGAGGAAATAAAAGTGCAAACTTAACCAAGGAGACAGCTTTCAGTGAAGGTATGGTCAGGATGTGGCCCTGAGATTTGAACAGGTCTCTCTGATTCCAAGGACCATATTCTCACCACCACAAAGTATTACCATGTGCCCATAAAAGCTGAACCACTAAATCAGTTGCATCTCATATGTAGATTCACCCATGAAATTATGTACGCCTAGAACAAGAACAGTTAATTCAGTGATTTAAGCTCAAGATAATTCTGTCAACTTGATTGAACCGGCACTTCTCAAAGATCACCATTTAGATGACTGACTGCATTTTATTTGCCTTGTCAAGATATTTGGGGAGGAAATATACTTGTAACAATAGTAAAAAAAAAATTCAAAGCAACCATTTTCTGAAATCTTTACTATGTGTGATCTTAACTCTATACACATTGTATTGTTAAATATCTATGAAGAAGGTATTATTAGCCTCATTCAACAAAGAAACTGAGGTTTACAGACGTCAGTTAAGGTTGCACAACAAATAAGTTTAAATCCCAGCTCCCTCAGAAATAAAATGAAAAACATAATACATGCCTCACAATTTGATACAAAGAGAGGAAAACTGAATAATACATGTAAAAGTCTTTATCACAGGGTTTAACACATTCTGTGTATTCAAGAAATATTAGTTCCTTCTCCTCTTTGCAGAAATAAATATCTACCTAGAGAAATTATACTTGTCTGCTAAAAATTTTATTCTGCTGTGAAAATTCAAGAAGGAATTAGAAAACAAAGTTGGGCCAATACATACCTCCTATGAGCTTGCTGACCACCTGATTCTCAGTTAGGCCTTCCAAAATAGGAGAGAGTAAAAAATCTAGGATACATAGGTATGGCCCTAACAGAAAAATACTTTTAAAATCAACTAACTACTCCCTATGCTTTCCTTCATTTAACTTTTGGATTCTCACTGTTATTTAAGCCAACAAAATTAGGATTAAATGCCCCACCCTATTGATCTTACCCAGCAGTATCCCCATGTTACTCCTATTGCCTCAAACATGCAGAAAATTCTCTCAACTTAAAAGAGGGAAAGAGTTCACTTTCTTGCACACATGAGGATCTCATCTGAATAGAAGCAGCTTCTTCCAGACTCTTGTTCTTAAGCCAAAAAGTGGACCTTGACCTCACCGGAAAGTTTCCTTGACCATATAATCTTTCTGATTGCATATATATGAGCATTTTATTATGTTGCTCACCTCAGTGAGTTGAAAATAGGCAATTAATTTTCCTCTAATCCCCAAAGTGGACACTAACTCCAGGTCAAGGTGGGAAAATATATTGTAGTCATATAACAATGAAGTTTATTCTACTGTCCAGATTCTGCTCAAGGCAAATTAGCCTGAGCTGATCCTTCATTCTATCAGGACAAAATGTTCTTTCTTCACATAGTACAGACAAATATTCCAGGAGAATATAAGGTTCTGGGAACAGCAGTAAGCAAAGTCAAAGCATAAGGCAGTCTGATTATTTATCATTTAGTTACCCGCTGCCATCTTTTATATCAGCAAAGGACTAGGTTTGAACTCTACCCTTCATTCAGCAGTGTTGAAATAGCCAGAGTTATATATAGGGTTAAAACTTCAAGTCATTTAAAACACACTCCCTTCCATGGCTGTTACAGAAGGCTCAGAAGGAGACATTCTTCCAAGCAAGCTAACAGTTGTCCCCATGTTATTTAGGAGACATAAAATCCCATAACATAACCCTGGTGACAACTAAAATCTCCTAGTTCAAAGGGCACAATCCCTTAATCAGATTTGTCCTGCCTCACAGAGACAGCTGAGATGGTGGATTATCCATCACATGGAGAGCCAAGATAAGCTCCTGAGTGATCACGGATGAAACAGGAAGGTTTATTCTTTGAAAATGAACTTCCCATGCTCATTGACTCTGATAGATTACATTTTAGAAGAGTGTAAAGAAAAGGCCTTTCCTTCTTTTTTCTTACTGTCTCTTTCACTTAGAACACTCTGGCTACAAGGGAAATAATCAATAAATAGAGCTTCCAGCCAAACTTAAGGGGATAAGCTAGTAAATGCTAAGCTTTGGAGCATTAAGAAGGCTGATTGTGCAGTGTCAAAACAATTTCCATGTCATTAGCTCTAACTATTCCCTCCACCAATGGGACTGACTGTCAGGAACAACATCAGCATGATTTTGCTTTGCACCCCCAGGCATGACAGCAACTACGACCATATAACAATAATGATGGGGCTTCCCTGGTGGCGCAGTGGTTGAGAGTCCGCCTGCTGATGCAGGGGACATGGGTTCGTGCCCCGGTCCGGGAGGATCCCACATGCCGCAGAGCGGCTGGGCCTGTGAGCCATGGCCGCTGGGCCTGCGCATCCGGAGCCTGTGCTCCGCAGCGGGAGAGGCCACAGCAGTGAGAGGTCCGTGTACCGCAAAAAAAAAAACAAAAACCAAAAAACAATAATGATGATGAAGCCACCTTCCATATGTGTAACTTATTCAATTATATGGATTTTATTTACATACCCATGGATTATGTAAGCTCCAAGAAGGCAGGAATCATGTCCGTCTTATTTAACATCATGTCCTGCAAAAGCCTGTCAAATTGCCTGGTTGATAAATGTCTCTCGACTAAATAAATTAAATACCTCATTTAGTCCTCAGAAAATAATGTCACTGGAAGTGGATTCCTGGTTCCATTTCACAGAGAGTATAACTGAGATTCAGGGAGGTGAGCAGTATGCTCGAAGTACACACTATTAAGTGCCTGAGCCAGAAGACAAACTAAGGTATTCTGATTCCAGGTTTAGCGTTCATCCCCTCCCTATAGTGCTGCCAAACTTGATGAGAGCTTTATCAGGGATAAGGCAAGTAACAAGATTAGCAGATCAAAATGTAGCAATAACTACGCCTCTGAAAAGAATGGCAAAAAAAAAAAAGCTAAAATTCTAAGGTCAGATCACAATAAAAGTGCAGTGAGGAGTCAAGTTCACGAGATTGGTCATTATTAATCAAATTACAGATCAGCCCCAATAGCCACATATTTTCTTTCACTTGCACTCAAGAGACCCTCCTGTAAAACATTCACAGAAAAAGATCGATACCTCTCTGGAGGTAAGTAGCATAAATTATGTCTCAACATATACACCACAGGAGTTTTACTGAGTGTTGTATACAGTAATTGCATTTTATAGATGGCTGTGGAAAGCTTCAGTCCTCATTGATTTTGATCATAAACTAAAAGGCGACAAAAAGAAAAGAACAGCACTTTATATGAAGAAGTCAGTCAGCTGAAGCTGCAACAGAAAATGGAAATTTGGCTTTGCTGAATGTGATCAATTCATGTTTCTTGGAAAATGAATGTAGATATTTGAGTGCTTTCATTATGAGCCAGTAGCAAGACTTGAACAGTACTATGAGAATCTCTGTACATCGAACAGTGGTGGTACCTATCAGCAGGATTTAAGACGACAGGAAGCCGGCCTAAACTAGAGCCCTTTCTCACTTTCCAAATTATGGATGCCATCAGAATGGCTTATGAGCCACATTAACTGGATATTTGTGTTTTTATTATTGCATTTAATGTGTCTTTGGGATTTACAATCAAAATTAAATGGAGATTGTGATGTAATCTGGGACCATCAGTATGTTGTTAACATTTCTAATTTCCAGAAGCATATTTTTCGAGCATTTCTCTCTTGATTTCCTTCATTTCTTCATGCCCTTCACAGCAAGCAATTCTGAAGGGATGTTAATGCAGCATAACAACTCTTTACCCTTTTTCAAAGCCAATTTTGCAATATGGGCAAAATGATTGGAAATGAAGTCCTAAAAACACTGAAACCATCTGTCAGGGACTCAGTTAAGAAGATCCACACTGTTTCACAGCCAAGGATGGGGATAAATTATGCCTGGCTGGAAATGTCCAAAGCAAGTGGATTCCCATTCAAGCTTATTAGGATAAATTACAAAACCCTTTTTTCTTCATTGCCCTGGTAAAAATCATACTTTCAGATGATGATAAACCATAAGTCACACTGATGAGAAGAAGCAAAAAAAAAAAAAAATGTTTTTCTAATAATAAATCATACTTAAAGCAGGTGTCACTAAAAGATACCACAAGTTTCTGTCAAAATGTCTGTAGATCTATTTACATTTATAGACACAATCCTGTGAAATGTTCCTGTGCATTTTGTAAAAATAACCCTGTTAATATTTAATCACAAACTCCAGAAGTACTTGACTAATATTTATTCATGAAATGTATTTGGTAAAATATTAAAGGACTGGAGGGTGGGGCTGTTGTGATTAAATTATATCGCTTGGGATGTCAAGCTTCAGAATAAGTTAAACACTGTGCCTCCTTCCTCCCTTAAATATTTATTGCCATTATAAAAGTATTGACATCTTACATAGAAAGCAGTGATTCTCACATTTTTTAACACAGATTTTTATACTAGTGAACAGTAGTAGTCCAAATGTTCCCATGAATGTTGGAACTGATGTACTTCACAGAAAGCCAAGATCTCCCAAGTGTAAGTGTAGAGCCACACAAAATGAATCATCACTTCCACATTGCTTCACACACACAAGGTTGAATGAAAATGAAAAATAGGGCCCTTTCTATGAAGTATAAAGTAGAAAGTTTGATTACAAAAGTGCAGTTGGTGAGTTAAATGTGTTGCAAAAACAGCCTGTGTATATAGAGGACAAACACAGTTACTTCCCTTCCCCCAGACTCCTGCTAAAATATTGGAATAAGTGAACTGAAAAGTTAGTCCAGCAATTTCTGTGCTAATTAGAATACCGTTCACGGACTCTTCGTTTCTCTTGATTTTTTTTTCATTTAATCTTAATCTGAAGCACTGCCAGAATAATTTCATTAATTTCTCTCTAAGTAGTACACATAAAGCCCTTTTTTTAATAGAAAAGTGGCTGAGTATATTGTTTGGAGAATTATGGAATTTGAATGCCCATATCAAGAGTTTTCCTTGAGAGAGATGTTCCAAAGAGCAAGATTGGTAGGTAACTGAGAAGAAACCCCTCTCAAGGCTGGGTCTCGGGGTTGTGAGTTTCTGATTTTACTAATGAAGATGCAGTAGGATTAGGATTTGAGAGGTAGAGGAACCAAGGTACAGGCTCAGAGAATAAGGTGGAATGTGGCTAAATTAAATCAAGGACCCAATCACTTTAAACCAGAAGTCAAGTCAAAATAGGATCCAGCAAAACTATTGAGATGCAGAGAAATTTTCCTGATTTTAGCCATTAAACGGGTCCCTGAACCTACAGCAGATTTGAGATAGAGATTGAGTATCCAGCTAGGGAACTGGGGGAATGTTTTGGCAGGTCCTTTCAACAACACCCATAGCACTAAATCTAAGTGGTTTTGTCGACCAGAATCGCAAGGCAGAAATCTTGAGCTTTTCTTCGTAAGTTGGGAGCTCCTGATATTTGACAGGCAACTATTTTCCGTGGGGCCACTAGTAGCTAAGAGAAGGTTCCCTCTGCACAGCCCACAGACTTATGAATGAATCAACCACTCAAATATAGTAACAGCACCGCCCACTCAACCATGAGCCCCACTTAGACCTCCAGGGGTGTTGTAGGCGCTAACTGTGAAAATGGCTTTCAAAGTTCCCAAGTGCAATTTGAGGACACGGGGAGAGGGAAGGGTAAGCTGGGGACGAAGTGAGAGAGTGGCATGAACATATATACACTACCAAATGTAAAAGAGATAGCTAGTGGGAAGCACCCGCATAGCACAGGGAGATCAGCTCGGTGTTCTGTGACCACCCAGAGGGGTGAGATAGGGAGGGTGGGAGGGAGACGCAAGAGGGAGGAGATATGGGGATATACATATATGTATAGCTGATTCACTTTGTTATAAAGCAGAAACTAACACACCATTGTAAACCAATTATACTCCAATAAAGATGTTAATAAATAAATAAATAAAAATAAAGTTCCCAAGTGCAGTACCGGCACATCATACACAGTCAATAAATTCTAGTTCCTTTCTCCTCCTTCATTAAGGTGGTGAGTGGTTTAATGCCCTGGACAACGGCACCAGAATTTTCTGGGAACTGTAACAGACTGACATCATAAAAACTCAGATACCCTTGAATGACAAAGAACTTCTTCCATCTGAAAAGGCCACCCACCTTCCAGAAGGTCCCGTATGGAGCACTGAGGGAAGAAAGGGACATCCCGCAAACAGGCCAAATCCACTCTAACACATGGGGAGGCGGAAGTCACTGTGATTTTACCCTCACATTTCAGTCCTGCATAATGGGGCTGCCAATCACATGAAGTTCCCTTAAGCAGGCATTCTATATCCATGTTCAGAGCTCCATGTGTTATGATTTGCAAATTCAAGGAACTCAATAAAATGCCTCTGAAAGTCTTGAGTCTGAAGACCCTACATCAGAATCAATATTGAGAGTTGAGACTTACTACAGAATTCAGAACAGTTATTGAAGTTCAGTAGGCTGCTAAAAGAGTTGATGGACAATTGCATAACAGAACCAAAAGCACTAAACTTTATTTACCGAACTCTTACCATCTTCCATAAACTACATACCATGCAAAGCATAAATTATTTCATTTAACCTTCATAATCTTTGAGATGAGTCCTACCATCATGCCCATTTAACAGATGAGGAAACTCAGTCAAAAGAGGTTAAGTAACTTATCCCAGGTTCCACAGCTAGTAGGTGGCAAACCTACTCAGAGATGCTGATGCAAAAGAATATGTGAAAGAGGCAAGTCACCCATTAACTTTCAGAAGAACAAAATAATCTAAATTAAAACAAAAGACACAAAATGGAATTATTATGTAGCTTCTGCTAGCATTGTTAAGTGGATACAGTTGGAAGAAAGAACACAAAACTAAGAGATGTACGGCTTGGGTTTCAGTCACTTTGATTTCTATGAGAAGATTAGCTGTACTCTCTAAGACTTTCCATTTTGGGGGTAGCGCTATTTATTTCAGGGCAAGCTGGTGAGTAAAGTTAAATATAAAGATTTTTATTTCAAGAAGCTTAAAAATCTTCCACAGTGATTAAAGAGTTATAGTACTCATTCACAAGTAGTTCTCCACTTATGGAGGTAGAGTTATAAAATGGAAGGATAAGGGACTTCCCTGGTGGTCCAGTGGTTAAGACTTCACCTTCCAGTGCAGGAGATGTGGGTTCGATCCCTGGTCTGGGAGCTAAGATGCCACCTGCCTCGCAGCCAAAAAACCAAAACATAAAACAGAAGCAATATTGTAACAAATTCAACAAAGACTTGAAAAATGGTCCATATCAAAAAAGTATTTAAAAATAAAATAAAATGGAAGGACAAGAGAAAGGCCATCCAGTGATGGGTCTACCATCATATAAACCAGTGCGCTGATGGTTTTTGAGACAGAAGAGAAGGAAACTAATATCAATAAGACACACACCATATGCTAGGCATTTAACATATTCATTAAACACATATTTACTGAGTAACTATTATAGGCCAGGTTCTCTGCAAGGCTCTCAGTATATAATGATAAACAAAATAAACACAGTCCCTATTCTTAGATGCATAATTTCCAGTCAGGGAAAATAGACATTCAACAAATAATTATTTAAGTAAATATAAATTCCGAATCATAAATGCTATGAGTGAGAAATAACAAAGGGCAGGTAATTTAGATAATGAAAGGGGTCAGGAAGAAGCATAGCTAAGGAAATTACAGTTAAGTGAAGAACTGAAGAATAAGTAGGAATTAATCAGATCCAGAAAAATGGGAAAGCCTGTCCAGGTAGAGATGACTGCATACCAAAAATCCCAAGACAACAAGAGCATGATGTGTGCAGGAACTGAAAAGACTGTAAAGCCAGAGTGTTGAGAATAAAGGTAGAATGATCTAGGAGAGGTAGGCAGAGGCTAGATCCAGCTTATCATGCATGAATTATCTCAATCAATTAAGTGATAGATGTAGGTCTTTATTATGTCCATCTTACAGATGAGGAAAGATTCAGAGAAGTTAATGAATGCTCTGAACATACACAGCAAGTCATTGGGGAGTGTAGTCTTACAATGAGAATGTATCCTTGTAAGGAATGCTCCTTTCCCACCCTGCCCAGAGAATTCCTTCCATCTGAGGGACCCCTCCAGCAGAACAGGCGAGCCTTTCTCTACTCCTGCAAAAGGAGCAAGCAAAGGAGTTTGGAACGTGAATGAAGCACTCAGCACCTAGGCTGTGCTTCCTCTCTTTCTCTTCCTTAAAGAAGCACACATTCTGCTCTGCTCCTCCAAGTCATATATTAGGAGTCTCGCAGTGCCATTTTGCTATCTGTGGCTGATGTGAATTCTGTCTAGTTCTGCCTTCAGAAAGGAAATTCACTTACAAGCAGATAAAAAACATACTCTCCAAAATCAGTTTTATCAGAAATAAAGGTGATATTTTGAAGTCATCTTCCTGACACCTCTCAGTTGGTTCTAACTCAGGTAGGGGAAGATACTTGTGGGAGTATCTTAGATCCCATAATATTTGTGTAATTTTAAAATCTAGGGAATAACTCTTTTTCTAAGCATTTAATCCTAGCTAGTCAGGTTGGAAAGGGAAAAACCAGGTAGGTTGAAATTGATCTTTATAACCAGCATCAATGCCAGATAAACACCAATGATATTTAATCCACAAATGGTCCTGGCAGCTACTATTCTTGTTTTTATGACATTGATTTGAACCTATCAACCTTTGCTCCTCTCATTTTCACAGAGGATCCTAATCAATACCTGAATCCAAAATGTTCCCTTCAGGAAAACAATTTATAGTTATCGCCTCTTGTACTCTGTCTCTGATGTATCCCTTAAAATGTATTAGCCTGAGGTTGGAGAAAAAATAGGTCTCCTTTTTTTAATACTATATTTAAAACACACAAGAAAACTGCCAAATGGGAAGTTGTCTTTTGAGCCCCCTCCCCGACTTACCCAAAATACTACACTTCTGCCCTAGCCCACCTCAACCTCACTACATCCTGAAACAGAATGGAATCTCCTATCTGGAGAATAGGATGGTTCTTTGTGTCACCCTTCTGTGGAGCAAGAGGAAGTGATGAGAAATCGAAATTCCTCTCACAGGAACTTCTGAAATCTCCATGAACAGGACACTCTAGAGGATGAGTTGACAGATTGTCATTTAGTTTGACTTCAGCTTTGGGTTTGGTGTCTTAATAAATGTACTTCATGCTCATGATTACCTCACCTGTCTTTTTTCCTTTGGTCAGAAGCTTACATATTTAGCAAGTTGCTTAGGTGATGGTCTCTATATCTAAGTATAGTATGGAATGACAGAGGTTCAAGGTCATTGTTGCAATTTGACTACATTTGGAATGTAATCTGAAAGATGAAGAAGTCCATTTCTGGATGAAAAAATATTTTTCTTGGATGAGAAAAGACCATTATTTTTATTGAAGGAAAAGAAAAAAATAAACACTCCTACATATGCCCATTTTCCTATTATTACTCCCAAAGGTGATAGCTTGTTGAAGATTTTTTCATCATTTTTAGAGAAGCTCTGTTCTATGACCATTAACCAAGTTCAGGATAAATAATCCAAAAGCAACTTATGAAGGGGTTATATTGTGTACAGTTTAAAAAGAGGAGGGCTAATTTCATTTCATTATTGCTTTAATTTCTGAAATGTTTTAAAAATATATTTTTTAAATCTCTAACTTATTTTTTCTTATTTTTTTTAAAAAGAAAGTCCAAATGCTTTGTAGAACTCACAAATGAGGCCAGAACCTATTTCTTGAGAGCTGCCATCACTGAACCCTGAATCACAAGCATTGCCATCATCCAGCTTGATGGTATAAACCTAGACAAGCTACAGCAGATAAAGCAAAACAAATATTTCATGCACAAAAATCAAACTATTGTGTTGCACCACACTTAAAAAACTAATACAATCCTGGTACACAATGCCTAAGACATAAAGTTGCATTTGCTGAGCACAGTTTGAAAACTGCTGTGACTGTGTGAGGTAGGGCTGTGTGTTAGTGCCTGTTGTAACCCCAGCATGAAGGTACCCCAGGCAGCATCGTGCCTGGCACATGGACAGCATGAAACACATTTCTGTGGGTCTGAATTTGTTACAAGGAAAGAGGATGGAGGATTTGATGCTTAATGAAACAGGTGTCTCCATAGACAAGATGGCTCTGTAGAGTGCAACAGACATTTCTGATGTCCCCTACAGGCCACTTCTTAAAAGAAAACAAAGGAATGGGTGTGTCATTTAGCCTAGCTGCTGGCTGTGGTTGCACAGGCATTACTATAAATTTCCAGTTGTTTCTATTAGAAAAAATTGATCAAGGCATTGAGAGATTAGTCTTCTTTGCAGGGTTAGAATCACAGAATGTTAAAGTTTGAATGGATCTTGGAGAACATCTGGTCTAGTGGTTTTCAAATTGTGTTCCAGGGGACCCTAAGGTGCCACAAGGGTGATTTTGCATAGCTCCTTTTATATATCTCATTTACATAAAAGGGTTTCATAAGATTTTATTAGCAATGTGGTTTCAAGTGCTAAAAACAATGCTTAACATTCACTCATCTAATTCAACCTTCCAATTTTACAAATATGGATGTAGAGTCCAAACACCCAAGATGTTGTAGCAATTTGTTACAGGATATAAACAAAAACCCAGACATGCTGAATCCCAGTCTAGTGCTTTTTCCACAGCACTATTAATGCTGGGAGTTTTCGGTACTTAAAGTACCCGGCACCTAACAGCTCCTCCGAGTCTAGGAAATAGAGAAGCAGAAATCTGCAATACATTATGTTGCTAACAGCTTTTATTTGTGTCACACTAGGCAGTTTGCAAAGGCATCCACACCCATTTATTTATTTATGTATATTACAACAAACTGCAAGGTATTCAGAATGGGTATGTCATTTCTTCTGATGAGGAAAACTAAGTTTCAAAGAGATCAAATGTAGTTGAAGTTAACTGAGGCAAAGAACACAGTCCTAACCATTCTGTCCAAGGCTCCATCCATTACAATACGGGGGCGAGGCCAACTTACCAGTCTCTTGGGCCACTCCACTGCACTATCACTGAAGCATCTCTTACCAAGGATAGGAAATAGAATTCAACACATAGGCTAATTCATTGATAGGCCATATTAATAAGTATTCTGAGATTGAGCGCAGATTTAGTAGAAAGGCATCAATGACCATAAGTAATGTCAGCCTTTGGCACAAGAAGGAAGAAATGGGGGCATGTGTGTCAAGTCATCACCATTCTTTTATATATATATATAAATTTATTTATTTTATTTATTTTATTTTTGACTGCGTTGGGTCTTGTTGCTGCGTGCAGGCTTTCTCTAGTTGTGGCGAGCAGGGGCTACTCTTTGTTGCGGTGCACGGTCTTCTCGTTGCGGTGGCTTCTCTTGTGGAGCACGGGCTCTAGGCATGCGGGCTTCAGTAGTTGAGGCTCGCGGGCTCAGTAGTTGTGACACACAGGCTTAGTTGCTCCGCGGCATGTGGGATCTTCCTGGACCAGGGCTCGAACCCATGTCCTCTGCATTGGCAGGCGGATTCTAAACCACTGTGCCACCAGGGAAGCCCAACCATTCTTGATTTAAAATGACAAAAGTTCAAAAGAGAGAAAAAGGTCAGATACTAAGATTTAAATCCTGAGCTAGGGCAGTTAGCTTTCACTTTAAGGCCCATTATCTGCCAGTTTAGGCTCGGGAAGCCCAGAAGGAGACCTCAAGTCCCCCAAAGTCATATAAACAATAAGTGCCTCCTCACCTAAACAACCCTAAACAACTCCCTGCTAAAAACAGAAGTGGGCCTGACCAGAGGTTTGACTGTGTGGGAAATGGACTTTAAAAAGGGAAATGAAACCACCCTCATTTCACTGAGGCACAATCAGATGGCGTGTTTGGACACTGCTGACAGTGGCCAGATTCCACAAGCTCGTTTGTGAAAGCCATTGAAGCTCATGGAAACACTCTCCCTGCAATTTAGCTCCAGCTGTTCAAGCTGAGGCTGCTCTTTAAAGTGAAGCAAAATAGTGAAAAAGCTGAAGTTCAGCAGTTTCACTCTGTTGGGCCAAAGCTTCTGCATAGTCCCAGCCCATGGATTCTGCTACATTGGCCAGATGCTCAGGGCCTCCCAAGCCAGTCTTATAGGGAGCTCCATCAAAAGTCCACTGGACTCCATGTGTATTAGGTGCGGGCAACAGGAAGTTGTCCAAAGGGGGCATCAGGTCCTGGTCAGCCTAATCTGCAGCACTGAGTCTGGTCTACGCAAAAACTTCAGAGGAACTGAAGTCATTAGGATTCATTTTTAAAACTAGCTACTAGAGCAAGATAAAGCACTTTTATATGGTGATGGAGGATTTATTTTTTTCAACTTTATAAATTACTTTCCTTCCTCTGAATGCCAACTTCCTCACAGTAGAAGGACTCTTAAGTTGTAAACAAATCCAAAAGCAATGCAAATGAGCTCACTCTCACTTCTGACCTCCAGGTTTCATTTCATAGTGTTTATTTCATTCCCCAATACTCCCAAAGCTTCAAATTAAAAAATCTTTCCCCACCACCCAAAAATGTTTCTATGGAAGTTTTTTTTTTTCTCTCCCAAGATGTTTCTATACATATCTGCTCACCATTGCGACTGGATAAATCGCACCTTTGCTAATGCCTCTCTGATATATGCTCCATGGCCTAATGCAAAGAATTTGCCTTCAGCCCTGGACAGTCACTCCAGCATTATTTATGAAGCAGTTTATTCTACATGAGTTCTGCAAAGAAGAGAAAAGAGTTGACTCTGGTGATCATCACTGGTTATTTCTTTTATTTTTTTAGATATTGACTGAAAAGCTAGACCCTGAATGGAAGTTCAGAAATCTCCACCATCGTCCATGAAAGAGGCTGCTGTGGCTCATGAGATGTGGATATAATGCAGTATATGTGGGACCCTCATCCCTGAGCACTAATGTACAAATGAAACCTTACTACCTGAGCCTCTCATGTCCAGTTTCTGTCAATAATTGAAGTAACTGGAAGATAAAAAAAAGAATCTCACCATGAAATGAAAAGATAATTCCTTCAGAAACATCATCTTGACAACAACTAAATGTGTGGACCACAATTGCAAACACTTAGTGAATCACTAAGAAAAAAAGATTTAATTTCTAGGACTGCTTGGCGGTGAGGGAGAGTTTGCCTTTCACAATGTACAAGTCTTGGGGACTCATTTTTCTTCTTATAATTCCCAGGTGGCCAAGTTCACACAATGGGATGGATAGATTTAATAAAGATCAACTCTAGCTTCTGGAAAGTCCAGCTTGCAGTCATTTTTAGCAGCTATACAGGGAGTGCTATGGCATGAGTAAGCCACTTAGGACAGTGGTTTAGTCCACTGAGATTTACTGCCCAGCTCCCTGACACCCCAGTGTTAGAAATTCTCACTGATGACAACGAACATATAAAGTCATATTATTTTCCCTGGAGGCAAATAAAATGCAGAAAAATTCTGGACTCCAAAAGAAAATTATGTCTGTTTTGAACCATGTCAAGTCTCTAGAGCATTGGGCATACTGTCACGTAAAGATGAATTTGCCCCTTATTTTAGGAGTCTTTGAACTTTAGGCATTAATAAGATCTCAGACCACATATATGAGCAGAGGAAGAATCACAGAATTTACTAGGGAGAAGGAATAAAAGTCCCATCCAATCTTATTTTCCTTTTTTGGCTTTTAACTTTTTAACTGTGAAAGAAAATCCACAAAAAACTTATGTATAGTTTAATGAGCTATTATAAGGTAGACATCCTGCAACCACCACCTAAGTCAAGATATAGACCTTTGCCAGCCTAAGATACTGCATGCATGTGCACCATCCATATCTCAAACACCATCTGCCTCCCAAAAGTAAGCACTATTTTTATAATAATCACTTTTTTTCTATCACATAAGTTCTATCACATAAATACACATTCCTAGACATAATATTTTAGTCTTGCCCATTTTATTAAATCCGATACATATTTTAGGTCCCTTTTAATCCACAGATTTCTCAACCATCCCTTTCTTTCCCTTACAATTTTTTTGTTCTAGGATCTGGGGCATTTGACCTGCAGAGTTTCTCACAGTTCAGACAGTGCTGATGAACATGGTACAGTTCAACATGTTCCTCTGTCTAGTGTATTTCTTTCAAATTGGCAGCTGGATCGGGAACCTTGGCTAGGTTTGGGTTCCATCCCTTTGCAAAGACTCTAATTACTGTGGCCTTTCACCAAAAAGCATTTAATGTCTAGTTATCTCTCTTTCTCCATTAGCTGCTGTTGAGGCTTAATGCTTAAATCTAGTCATTCATTTGAGGTTTGTAAAATGGTGATAGTTAAATTTTATCCTTTTTTTTTCATTTATTAGTTAAAAATTTTTTGTAAATATGTGCTTCCCCTCATCTACTCTTTGGTTTCCCCGTGGTTCATATTGGAAAGGCAGGATAAATGTTTCATTCTTTCCCTCTACTTACCATTTTCAAGAAAATGAATTGGCTCCTTAGAATCTTCTGAAGATGGTTAGGTTTTTAAAATACAATTATGTATCCATGGATTTAAACATAACTTATAGGTTTCATTCAATTGCAATTACCTCTTTTGAAGCTTAAATTGTCCCAATGGGAAGCTCTTAAAGTTGGTTCCTGAGTTCTTTTGACAAACCCCAGTAGTTTTTGATAGCTTCCTAGCTTCATGGTATGACAAGATGTTCCAGATTAATCTTGTGCATTTCCTGCCCCAGACCTAGAATTGACCAATTCTCCAAGTTCTAGTTTCCTTTTTTTAAACTTTTTAAAAATCTTTTATCTTATATGGAAGTATAGTTAATTAACAATGATGTGTTTGTTACAGGTATACAGCAAAGTGATTCAGTTATACCCATACAAGTATCCATTCTTTTTCAAATTCTTTTCCCATTTAGGTTATTACAGAATATTGAGCTGAGTTCCCTGTACTACACTAGTTTCCTTTAATGGGAAATATTATTTTAAGGCCACCACAATCTGAATGTTAGGTGTGCCCTCTGCACACGCATTTTTATAGTTATTTTAATCTACATTTTATTGCGTACTGCTGTTTTATAAATTCTTACTCCCTCTTAGCCCTCATTTAGTCTTAGTTCTATTTTATAACTGTATGTTTAATGTTCATCACTAGTCCTTATGGCAATGTCTGTCTCTCTAACTACTTTCATTGTCTGAGGATCATTCTCTAGTAGATTCCTCAGAAAAATCTGATGGGAAATATATTCTTTTTATGAACTATATTATTAATATTGTATGTTAATAACAGTCTGTGCTCTTTATACTTGAAAGTCAGTTTTTCTAGCTATAAAAATCTTTGGCTCACATTTTTTTCTTCATATTTCCTAAAATATGTTACTCCATTTTCTTCTAGCATAAAGCATTGCTGTCCAAAAAACAGTGTGATGATAATCTAATTCTCTTTCCCTCATAAGTCACTTTCTGTGTCAAGATGCCCAAATGACTTTACTCAACAAAGTTTATTGGAATATATCTTGGTATTATTTGTTCAGGATTGATATTCTCAACTACATTTTCCAATATGTGGTTTCAAATCGTTTTTTAATTTTGGAAAATTTTCTTGAATAATGGTTTTTCATTCATTTGTTCTGTTCTGTTCTCTTCGTTTACTTCTTCAGAGATTCCTTTAAATTGATACTGGATTTTCTTTCATTCAAATTTTTTTTATTTCTTTCTTCATTTCTTTTTGACCATTAAAATGTTCCTCCTTTTCCCCTCATATTTCTTTTAAAGCAGTATCTGTTGTGCTGATTTATTTGTTTATTCTAGTTTAGTCTTTTTTTCTGAACTGATTCTTCTTTTATTTCTCATTCTTTCCTGAGTTAAAGTCCCTCATTTCTAAGTATGTTTTATTTTGCTTTGATTGATCCATTTATTGAACCATTTTCTTCATGTTCTAGCTTATTTTTAAATAATATATTACAGGTTTTTTTAAAAACTATGTTTTTCTGGTGGCATTTTGAAGGGAGTGGGTGAAGTGGTAAATTTTTTGCAAGTGCCCACACAATCTAATGCCTAACTAAACAATTCAACTTAAACCTTGAGAAATTTCTATCTGCAATGTCTCCCCAGTCATCATGCATTCATTCTTCTATTCATTCAACAAATGTCTAATGAGCACCTACTATATGTATGCAAAAAGGATCAAATTATTAATAAGATAATTACTGATTAATAAGATGAATGATTAATGAGACAGACATGGGCTAAGCCATTACAGATTTACAACCCAATGGAGGAGTCAGAAAATCAAACAGGTAAGTATAATGAAGTCCCTGAAGGCAATCTAGCTCTGTGGTCCAGTCCTCAATCTTCTTCTACCATAACATACATGAGGGATAGAACAGCAATAGGCAATAGGCTAACTAGGCAGTGATGATTTTGCAGTTCATTAAACATGTTTCCTTAAGGCAGCATATCAAACAGCTCTCCACGTGATTCTGATACAGCCATCCTCCCCACCACCACCCCTGCGGCAAGAGGAGATCCCTATAAGAATCGCTGGTCTATCTATCTGATAAGGAGTTAACATCCAAAACATTGTATATAAAGAACTCATAGAAGTCAACAGCCAAAACAAAAATAAATAATCTAATTCAAAAAAGGGCAAAGAACCTGGACAGACATTTTTCCAGGGAAGATATATGAATGGCCAATAGATACATGAAAAGACACTCAACCTCACAAGTCATCAGTGAAATGTACATTAAAGCCACATGAGATATCACTTCATGCCTGTTAGAATGGTTATCATCAAAAAGATGATAACAAATGCTGACATGGATAGAGAGAAAAGGGAACCCTTGTTCACTCTTGGTGGGACTGTAAATTGGTACAGCCACTACAGAAAACAGTATGGAGGTTCCTCAGAAAATTACAAACAGAACTACTATATGATCCAGCAATTCCATTTCTGAGAATATACGCAAAGGAAACAAAAACACTAACTCATAAAGATATTGCATCCCATCTTTACAGCAGCATTATTTACAACAGCCAAGACATGGAAACAACCTAAGTGTCCATTCAATAGATGAATGGATGAAGAAGTTGTGGTGTGTATGTATATACACACCACACACACACTGGAATATCATTCAGCCATAAAAAATGAGGAAATCCTACCATTTGCAACAGCATGGATGGAACTTGAAAGCATTATGCTAAGTGAAATAAGTCAGATGGAGAAAGACAAATACCATATAATTTCACTTATAAGCGGAATCTAATTTTTAAAAAACCAAAAACACCAAACTCATGGAAAAAAAGATCAGGTCTGTGGTTACCAGAGGTGGGAGGCATGGGGAGGTAGAATTGGAGGAAGGTGGTCAAAGGTACACACTTTCGGTTATAAGAAGGTAAGAACCAGGGATGTGATGTACAGCATGCTTACTATAGTGAACACTGCTGTATGATATATAAGAAAGTCGTTAAGGAAGTAGATCCTAAGAGTTCTTATCACAAGGAGAATTCTTTTTCTTTTCTTTTTATTGTATCTATATGAGATAATGGATGTTAACTAAACCTATTGTGGTAATCATTTCACAATATATGTAAATCAAACCATCATGCTGTACACCTTAAACAACAAAAAAAAAGAACCATTAGTCTAACTCAAGCACGAATATGCCATTAAACTCAGAATTGTATTAAAATGCCCACTAAAGACACGATAAAATTAAGCACATTGGCATATTCCTTTTTTTAATGGTACAGTTCACTCTGTCCTATAGTACATTAATATGTGTTTCTAGGCAAAAAATCTAGGAAGGAAAAAGAATTACTACTGTTTTCCCAGTCTTCCTTACCTCAAGGAAATATAAATTTATTCAGCTGAGATGATAACCTATGGTCATCAGTCACCTGCAGTCTAGCAACACAATTATAAAGAAACAAAAAAGGGTAAACACAAGATGGAGTAATATACCAATCTTTGAGCAAACCAGAGTTTTCTCTTTTTTCATTGTTTATGGGAACTGTGGAAACTTGCTGTCCCGGGTCATCTACCAGGGAAGTGCCTTTTTAGAGCTGTACCTCAGACTGTTGTCTCCCTTTCAGAACCAAGAAGGAGAGGAGGAATTCTTCATCTTCTCACTCTCTCAACTAAGCAGACACAATGTATTTGGTATACTATTTAACATACAGACAAACCCCAAGTCTCACAAAAATGTGACCACATTTGAACTTAGATACCTTCCTTTAGATAAAATCCCCAGTCAATCTTCAATTTGAAATAAATTTGTAACCTGCTCCAGAAATCAGCTCTGGGAACAGCTCTACACTGTTTTTAGATTTTAAATGCAATGATAGATTTATTACATTTATTAATAAAAAGCATGTTAATATATCTATTAACAGAAAGCATGCCTTTTGTTGACATACTTTACAGCTAAGGTTGAAAAAACAATTAATGTGGTCCTTCCCTGGTGGCACCTGCCAATGCAGGGGACATGGGTTCGAGCCCTGGTCTGGGAAGATCCCACATGCCGCGGAGCAACTAAGCCTGTGCACCACAACTACTGAGCCTGCATTCTAGAGCCCGTGAGCCACAACTACTGAGCCCACGTGCCACAACTACTGAAGCCCACACGCCTAGAGCCCATGCTCTGCAACAAGAGAAGACACCGCAATGAGAAGCCCACTCACCGCAAGGAAGAGTAGCCCGTGCTCACCGCAACTAGAGAAAGCCCACGCACAGCAACAAAGACCCAACACAGCCAAAAATTAATTAATTAATTAATTAATTATTTTTTAAAAAGAGAAAACAATTAATGTAAAGAATTGCATTTCAGGATGTCAGATCAGAAGAAGTTTAATGTAAAAATATATCATTAAAAACTAACTAAAATAAAACTGTAGGCATCAAATAATGTGAAATATGAATCTGGAAATTCTTGAGGGGAAAAGAACAAGCTAAGATTTGAATAATGTTAGAAAGGGAAAAAAATGAATTTAGTCTTATCTCAGATAAGAAATGATTTAGGGTAAGAGGGTTCTGTAGGGAGAGAGCCAAAGGGCCTATCTGAGGTGGGGACATGAAGACACACATCCGGGTCTGAAAGAATAGAAAAAAATTTAAAAAACGGGTCAAGTACTTCAAGTACCAAGAAGGTGATCAGTTAATACAGAAAGAAGCAGGGTTTTCTTACACTTACTGACGCCACTCAAAGTGTTGCTAAGAACAGGTGCCATAGTCAGGGATTCATGAACTTCCTTTAAAAACATACAGAACAGAAGAAGAGAATATAAAATCTTTACAACAGAGAATCCATAAATATTTTCATATTCACAAAAGGGAATATGACCCCCCAAAAATGTTAAGAAACCTGCCATAGAAGAACTTAAACTGCTTTCAGGATCAACAAAATCATGTTAGTATTGTTTCAGACTCAGCCCCACTCCCATTGTTCTAAAACCAACCAAACAAAAATATTCCCTGTTGGCAAGGTGAGTGGAAATTGGAAAGGTTGGGCGGGGTGGAGAGGACATGGCTATTAGCTGGAATAAAAACGATTAGAGATAAAGGTCACAGAATCCAAATGCCTGTTTGAGATAACATTTTACTATGACTAAATTTTACTTCAATCAAATCGTTCAGCAGTCCCTAATCAACAAATAGATATGTGATATCCTCATTTTAATGGGGGAAAAGAGGAAAGGAAAAAAGGGGGTAGAGAAGTTAAAGAATGTTCCCACCAAAGAAGAAACACTTTGAACACTAAATTTCTCCTTTAATCCTACAATGATTATCATGCTCTGGGCTGCAGAGAGGGAGGGCATTTGAAGGCAGCCAGCTTCATGTAATTCACAGATGGTTATTTTTTCATCCAGTTTAATTTTCAGTATGGCTAGTGCCATTTCCTATAAAGGCTCTGCATTCTATGTGTTTCTTACGATATAACTGTAAATCACATCCAAATTAGCCTTCATATACCTAATCCCAAATCTTCCCAAATGATCCATTATTTTTAGACCAAAACTACATGGTACAACTTTATAGTTTGATTATGGAACAGGAAGGCTCATATTAAAGGGAAACATCAAAGAAAGCATCAAGTCCCTGAGATTCCCTCTAAGGAGACCAGGCCGAAGAGTTTAAATGGAGCCTGTAGGGGACAGGCCAGAACAGGAATCAGGTTCCACATCCTACAGCTCTCTACACGGGATCTAAACAACTGAAGTTTAGGGATTTCTGAAGGAGTCTAGGAAGGTGGAAACAAAAGCAAAGAGAAGAGCACAGTACAGGAAAACCACACCTCATCACCCTCCAAATCAGAGTGCCTCTACACGACCAGGGATGGCCTCCTGCAAGTAGAGGTGATACCCAGAACCAGGACATTGCCAGCAGCATCCCCACTCTCACACCTTCTCCCATCCTTATACTCAGGCCTCTGTTGCATTTATTCAGTTCACCTTGGGAGAAGGTTCCTGTAAGAACTAGTGTGGCCACAGTTTCATAAGGTATTCATCTTGAACTCCTGCTGAGAGGGAAGGAAAAGCCAGTGTAAGGTGGATAATATACTAAAGACAGTGAGAAGATAATGTACATGACAGTGAGGATGGAAAAAAGAAAAACGAAAAAGTGTGGGCTTAGATGAAGGAAACTAGAAGAAAAAGGTGAATGATTAGGGCTGGGTTGAATAAAACCTGTGAACTAGTATGTAACTGCTGAAATCGTGTTTTCTAATATATGGAGTGATTGGAGGGAGATGTTCACAATATAATGATCAACCATGAGAGCAGGTTAAAAATAGTTTGTAGAATCTACTCATTTTTGTAAATATGTATAAACATATAGAGGTTAGTATACTTGTATACCTATTATATTAGATGTGTGTGTGAAAGATGGGAATAGAGACAAAGGCCAAAGAGATAGGAAAATATACCCAAAAAAAAAAAAATTCTAGCATGAGTTTATTTTGTGTGATGGGATTTTGGGTGATTTTCTTATTTTAATGCTTCCATGTTCTTTCCATATATGCTTTTTATATTTTCCAATCATGTGAAATATATAATAATAATAAATAAAAACAAAGAAAGCTTTGTTACTACTTCTTTTTCTGTATCCTTTTTCCCAGCACCCGTCTGATGGAAACTCATGATATGACTGTTGGTATTCACTGAAGAGAAAGAAAAAAATAACACAAAGCATGCATAAAAGTCATCACGATCCTAACATTGTCTTTACACACCTGATTCTTAATTCCGACCAGGTCCTCCCATGCTCCCAATTACAATAAGGAAAATAAACATCATGAAAGAGAACATCAAACTGACACTTCTGACAAGGCAACAGTTAAAATTCATGAGGGTACATTTTGCTGTTAATTGGCTATCTACCATTAAAAACCTGGCTTTTTGATTAAGAATAGTCACAGCAGGTCCTTGTAGATTGGCTAATGAGCTGTCCACTCACTGGAGAGTCCAGCTATTCATCAAGCCCCTGGGTAATTTGAAAGGAGCTCAAGATACATGCAGTTGAGAAGTTAAGTAAATGGAAAGTCTATCATTGCTGGGGTTTGGCAACTTGCCTCCTCTCCTAGAAAGCATGGCATGTTAATATCTACCTTAAGCCATTGTCTACTGCCTAAGAATGACATTAGAATCTAGTAAATGAGAGTATAAGCTTATTTGTATAGAAAACAGTATAAAGAGATAGAATACTGAAAAAATAGGACTATAATTTGGTGGAGGGAGATAAGATGTTGGAACTGACAGTACAGCACAATAATAAGTGATATGGAAAAAAATCCAATAAGGGAGCAATTTAATTTAAGTGGGTTTTAATCTGAATCTTCCCACCCACATACCAGTTTTAGACTGCAGGAGGTATAAAAGGACACTCAAGCCCAGCAATGTCAGCCAACTGCCATCTTGGCAAGAGTGCAGACAAATAGTCACCATGCAAAAATCAATAGCAGTGGGAAAAAGGCTTTCTTGTACATTTATGATGGATAGCACAGCCTGGGTGTAATGCATTGAAACAACTGACTTAGATGATGTGGACTGCTTTGGTCAATGATTTTCAAGCCTTGGTTGGGAACAGCTGCACTGCAAAAGCATTTACTGTTCTAGGCACCTGACAGCAGCTATTCCCCTACATCAGAGAATTAATCCAAAGGAATTCCCTGAAAACTGGAAAAAGTAAGAAAGAGTGGAAAGGACCATCAGTTATGACATATGTGAACACCATTCTCTGCTTCTGCAACTGGAGGGCAGCACATAACACTGATAGTCTTCTACCCGTTTTATGTAGGATCCACGAGGTGATGTTTCACTGAGGAGGCAGATTGGCTCTGCTGTTGGACTATGGGAAAACTGGAACATCAGAGCAGCAACGGCTTTTAGAAACCTGTGGCAAGGCCAGAACTAAAACCAAGTGAGTTTCCTTCTTTTAGTCCAGATCCTTGTATTCAAGCTTTCTGTCTCCACCAGGCATAGGGGAATCTATTGTGGCTGAAGGGCTGGCTCCCTCCGCAGCCTAGCTGCACTCTTTATTAGGTAGAGAAGGATGATTGGCAGTCAACAGCTCCCCTGCCTTGGCCTGGTGAGTTCTTCTATCTGCTCTCCTGCCATGGTGGCACTCTTGGGTTGTGAGATCCCAGCCAGAGTCCCTTTCCTACCAGGCCAATGCACCCATCCAGGAGCGTGACATCCACAGCATTTCCAGACACCAGAGCCTCTGAGAGAACTGGAGGCACTGAGGCAGGCAGCCTAGTAACAGAAACACGGGCCCACAGAAGAACAGCCAATCCTCACCCAGGCTCTGATACAGAGTCAGGGTGACTCTGGACAAACCATCCAACCCCTCTGTGGCCCAGTCCCTCATGTGTAAAATAGCACTGATCTTATCTCCCTCAATGGACGGTCAGGAAACCAAATAAAATCATGAATATGAAAGTACTTTGAAAAATGTTCACTCATAAAATTACAGAATTTTAGAATGACCTTAGAGATCATTTAATTTAGTGCTACCCCTTATTATACAGATGAGGAAACCGTCCCCAACTGCTTAAATGACTTGAACAAAGTCAAACAGAAGCAGAGCTTCTATACAATTCAAAGCATGATTATTACAAATTAGTATAATTCCAATGTGACTGCAAATATATTAATAATGTATTTCTCTTTCTTCTTAGCACAAAAAAAGCCACATTGCCTATAGAAATAAAATGAAATAATCAGGAAGGCCACCAAGTTTGGAATACATGATGAATGGCTTATTGTAATTACATTGTAAACATGACAAAATAATATTATTTACATTTTCAGTTTTTATGGCCACACCCTAGGACAGCAAAAAATAAATATATGGGGGCTTCCCTGGTGGCGCAGTGGTTGAGAGTCCGCCTGCCGATGCAGGGGACACGGGTTCGTGCCCTGGTTCGGGAAGATCCCACATGCCGCGGAGCGGCTGGGCCCGTGAGCCATGGCCGCTGAGCCTGCGCATCCGGAGCCTGTGCTCCGCAACGGGAGAGGCCACAACAGTAAGAGGCCCGCGTACCAAATAAATAAATAAATGAATGAATAAAAATTACCCATAATCCCTCTCTCAGGAAAAATATCAGCGTTAACATTATGGTAAACACCATTTACCATGAGATTATACTCTACATACTGTTTTATAATCTGCTATTTTGCATGAGAAGAATTAAAAATGCTAGTCTTTATCTTTCAGCAAAGTAACATGTGGTGAAGCATGTTAATGATGAAAAACATAAAAGAGTAATTGGTTTCATGAGAAAAGGACATAAAGTTCTTGATCTATTCTCCAGAGAACAAAAGTTCTTGATCTATTCTCCAGAGAACAAAAAAATAAATACACATAGCTTAAGAAGTTAACAAGTAGTGGCTTCTCCAGTTAGTTGAAGGCCATGGACAAATCCATCCTCCTAATGTTCCATGCTAAGTCAAGATATGTTCTGTGGTAAGCAACAAAATGAAATCCTAAGAAAAGTCACTCTTATTGTATTTAAAATCTATTTCCAAAGCAGTTACTGACTCAGCAGCTCCAACCCTGAGTACAAAACTGAGATATTGCGCCTTTTAACATTCATCCTTCCATCTGTCTTCTGAACAAAAGATCAGTTTTATGAGAATATATCTTTTATATTAATGATATGTCTGTGACCCAGAGTTTTTACTCCTCACAAATCCTTCCTCTCAGAGTGAGGGCTCATGCTACTTATAAATTCCCTTAAATGCAATCTCTATTGTAGAGTGCTACCTCACTGGCCTAATCCCCACCTTAAAGAGTGAAATTCAAAGATGACATGTCCTATTGTTTGTTCTCTTTAATTCTGAAATTCTAAACTTGGCAATTCCACATAAACCAATCAGATCCAATTTGGATAAATCCAAGCCTCCTAAAATAGCTATGATTTTCAGATACAAACCCAGTAGAAACCCAAACGCCATCATTTTACCTCTGCCCACTACTCAACTGCCCGAAAAGGAAACCCAATAAGTTCCAAATAGTTACTCCTTTTCCTGCTCTTGCCCTAACCTCCAGTTATCTCTCTGAAACACAGAATTGTATAAGATCTCATCCCCATGTCCATGCCATCCTGCCACTTCCTTCTTTTTTACTAAAAATGTCATTTTTCATCGTCCCAGAGACACAGCTGGTAGGGAGGAGAAGACTTCACAATCCTCAGCCCTGAAAACATTATACAAAAAAACCTTACAATAGGTTTTTACGATTATTACAGGACATTTGAAACAACTTGGTAAAGAGCCATTATAAAAATCCACATAAAAAAAAAACTGTAAAATACATAATCAAGGATCCTAAATGTAGGTGCTGCTTTTATATTCACCACCTCATCAAGCTTCAGTATAGGTCTGCCCCTTCCCCACTGGCCCAGCCACTCCCTAGGTCTCCCTTCCGGAGATCTATCTCCTTACTCCAAGTTTTGCACTACAAAAGCTCAAGTTGGCCTTGTATGGCCTAAAATTCAAAAGTGTTTCAGCTTTAAACAAAGTACAAATTTTCTGAGAATTTTGAAAAAGCACACCCTGAATCAAGTAAAATTTTCCCTTTGTAGGAAAATTATTTCCAGTTTAAAGATTTATCAGGAATGTTAGTCCGTTACTCTTGACCATATGTCAAAAACTATAAGTCCTTAAATCCCTCCCATTCTTAGACGATGTGTGCTAACACCACTTACACATGCAGCAAATGATTGGAATCTATATTTTAACCATTTTAGTGGTCAATGTAGGTCCCTGGATGATCCATTTGGCAATGCAAGTACAACATAAATGGCAAATACTAGAGTCTTTCCTATAAGACTGGCAGGTTGAGCCATAGTCAGCTCAGCCCAAAATTACTTTCACTCAATTTGCCTGTGCCTGAGGTAGATTTCTACAGCACATGTACTTTATTTAGACAAGACATACAACCCATATTGTCTAATATTTTCGATGTTAAGATACATTCAGAGGCCAAATAGCAGAGTGAGAGGGGCATGTGCTTTAGAAGCAATCAGAAGGCAGGTAGAATCTCAGCTCTTCCAATCATAGGCCACATGGACTTGAACAAGCCCAACATCACTGAAGTTCAGCTTCTTCACGTAAAATTAGAGTAATGATGATAACATCTTATAGAGATTGTTGCATGGACTAGAGATAAGGTATATAAAATGCTCACCATAATGTCTATGGTAGATGCTATACATATGGTAGACGTCTATAGCTAGCAATAATAGTAATGGTGTGTATTTTACCCTCAATATAGTAAGCATTTCAATCCACAATTAGAAGCGTAAAGATTTCTGGGAGACTCCATAGTGAGCTTATTCTGCTTATTCATTGTGAAGTTACTTTAGATAAGATGTAAGTTATCTGATTAACTGACGCTGATTGTTTTCTGAAACCATACGTTGAAAAAGAAAGATAAAGACTAGTAGTCTTATGAAAGGGTAAGGGGAGAGGGAACCATTACTGGGCAAACAAGACTCAGAAGAGAAACAGCTGGCAGCACAAAGACATATTTGTTGCTCTGTACCACTATGTCCTAGATGGTGGTTCTCACAAAACCAAGAGCTCCTGAACTAAAGCTAAATCACCCAGCACAGTGCCTGGTACCTGATAAGTACTCCGTAAAAATGTATTGGCAAAGATTATATTTATGTCCCTGTGATTATTATCACAGAGAGTTCATGGATCACTTTAAGAAAAGTCATTTTCAAAGTCTAGATAAATTTACTATGCAAGTCCAGCAAAGTCCAAGTCTTAAAATTCCAGAGACTGCAGCATCTCAAAAATTCACACTAGTGCTTTAAAAAAAAAAAGTTTAATGTGTTCACCTTTTTCTCTGTATGATATGAAACTCTAAGGAAACCTACATGATTTTTCTACATTAATATTTCTTTTTTCTGTCTTAAAGATACTTGTGACTTAAATTTTATTTTCTTTTAGGTGTACTTTGAATTTATGAATTAAAAAATAAGCATTTCTAGTTTTTTAAGGAACCTCCATACTGTTCTCCATAGTGGTTGTATCAGTTTACATTCCCACCAACAGTGCAGGAGGGTTCCCTTTTCACCAAACCCTTTCCAGTATTTATTGTTTCTAGATTTTTTGATAATGGCCATTCTGACCGGTGTAAGGTAATACCTCATTGTAGTTTTGATTTGCATTTCTCTAATAATTAGAGATGTTGAGTATCTTTTCATGTGCCTCTTGGCTATCTGTATCTCTTCTTTGGTGAAATGCCTATTTAGGTCTTCTGCCCATTTTTTATTTGGATTGTTTTTTTGATATTGAGCTCCATGAGCTGTTTGTATATTTTAGAGATTAACCCTTTGTCCGTTGTTTCATTTGCAAATATTTTCTGCCATTCTGAGGGTTGTCTTTTCATCTTGTTTATGGTATCCTTTGCTGGGCAAAAGCTTTTCAGTTTAATTAGGTCCCATTTGTTTATTTTTGTTTTATTTTCATTACTCTAGGAGGTGAGACAAAAAAGATCTTGCTGTGGTTTATGTCAAAAGGTGTTTTTCCTATGTTTTCCTCTAAGAGTTTTATAGTGTCTGGTCTTACATTTAGGTCTTTAATGCATTTGGAGTTTATTTTTGTGTATGGTGTTAGGTAGTGTTCTAATTTCATTCTTTTACATGTAGCTGTCCAGTTTTCCCAGACCCAGCAATCCCACTACTGGGCATAAAGCCTGAGAAAACCATAATCCAAAAAGAGACATGTAGACATGTACCACGATGTTCATTGCAGCACTATTTACAATAGCCAGGACATGGAAGCAACCTAAATGTCCATCGACAGATGAACAGATAAAGGATATGTGGCACATATATCCAATGGAATATTACTCAGCCATAAAAAGAAACGAAATTGAGTTATTTGTAGTGAGGTGGATGGACCTAGAGTCTGTCATACAGACTGAAGTAAGTCAGAAAGAGAAAAACAAATACCATATGCTAACGCATATATATGGAATCTAAAAAAAAACAAAAAAATGGTACTGATGAACCTAGTGGTAGGACAGGAATAAAGACGCAGACGTAGAGAATGAACTTGAGGACACGGGGAGGGGGAAGGGTAAGCTGGGACAAAGTGAGAGAGTGGCATGGACATATATACACTACCAAATGTAAAATCGATAGCTAGTGGGAAGCAGCTGCATAGCACAGGGAGATCAGCTTGGTGCTTTGTGACCACCTAGAGGGGTGGGATAGGGAGGGTGGGAGGGAGATGCAAGAGGGAAGGGATATGGGGACATGTATATGCATATGGCTGATTCACTTTGTTGTACAACAGAAACTAACACAGTATTGTGAAGCAATTATACTCCAATAAAGATCTATTTTAAAAAAAGCATTTCAACACAAGCATTTAGTTAAAAACAAGATTTTTATATCAATATCATAGAAGAGAAATAGTCTTAAAACCACAGATAAAACGTAACAATCTTAAAAAATGGATTAATTGCCTTATGTGTTTTTCCAGAAATAGAAAGAAATGAGATAAATTCCTCTAGATGAAATCACCTTTCCAGAATTTTATCTCAGGTAATTGTTCACACTAACCCCATTAGAATTATTGCTCAAATCTAAGAACTGAAATTATCATGATAGAATAACTACCAGGGAAAAACTTACAAATACAGGAAGAAAAAGTATCTTCAACAGATCAACTGCAAGCAACACAGAAACTTAACCCAAAGCGTTGAACCTTCTACCTAAGGCCAGTATTATCTCAGAGGCTTTCAGGGAAAGTGCACAACCTTAGGTGTGCAGAAGCATTCCAAGCCATAGTTCCCTGATCTGCGGTGAGTGATGGTGAAAAATAGAGTAGCAGGACATGGGACAAATCTTAGGTTACACAACACAAGTTCAAAACCAATAACCAAGCACAAGATTGTCTACTCATGGACTAGATCTCATTGGTAGAATGAGATACATGAAAATAAATGCAGGTTGTGGCAAGCATGGCTTTTATCTAATGGTCAGCAATTTCGGAGAAAAGGCTTTCAAAGATAAAATGCAAATAGGCTTTAAATTTTTGAACTGGTTTTAAATCTTCAATTTCTGTAAGCTCATCTGCCTACCCATTTTAGAAGAAATTCTAAGATAAGATCACTCTTACATGGCTGTTTGCTAAGAAGTTTATCTGACTTCACTTTTAATGCTCTAACCAACTTCCAGATTTGATTTCATACAGCATCCTATATGTTATATTCTGGAAGGATTTATGTTTATCATTATTCTATAACCTGATATATTTGTTTTAGAAATTTTGGTGGAAGCATATTAAAACATGGTAAAAACACTTCTTATTTTTTCTGCTTCATTTAAATGGAGTATGGATGGATCACAATTTCTTTCCTCTTTTTTATTTTTGTGCAGTTTATTTCACAACTAAATGCTCAATAAACTGTATTAATTAACTGCATACAAATTACAGGTATCCCTACAGAGTGCAATCAGTAACACTGATAGCACAAGGTGCCCCAAAACTTGGAACTGGCCTCAAAATATTAAATAGCAGTGCTTGGTAATAAATTTGTAGCAGAAAATAGGCAAAATACCTAGGAAATCCTTTCTTCCAAGAAAATGTCTATTCATGATTATTCACTTTAAATCAAAAAGTTCTAAATTAAATGGCTGCTATCTTGTTACTGATCACCATATTAACCAACTGGTCCTAATTACAGCTTGATACCTGTGAACTACCAAGATGTCCTAGCAAGATCTAAAGACATTATACTGCAAATTCAACATTTTCATACATAGGCTAAAATGCCCTGGCAAAGGTTTCTACCGCCCCCTACCCTACCCCTCACTTAGCTTGTTTATCTGCTGTCTCAGGCTCATGCTTTTAGAAAATTAACAATAAACTGTTTAAGATATAAGAAAGTCTGCAAGAAGATTCAGTAAACTCGGGAAATTTGTGTCCTAAGGGGAGCCATAATAAAATCCTACGTTGAAAATATCGCAGAACAGATAGGAAGCATCTGTAAATCGCCAATTATATGCAAATGTGTATGCTCTGGCCTTAGGGAGATTCCAGAAGTGGCCTTATCACCTGCTGCTTCCTATGGCTCCTCATTTAGCTGTATTTAGGTACTAACACACTTTCATAGACCTATAAAAGACATTGACCTTCCAAACCAGATTTGAGTTAAACTTCGCCATACTAGAAGAGGCCCAAAGTAGTCGCAAACTTCCATATAAAAAAATGTACTCTACAATAGGAAGATTTTGCAGGACTCATACTCAAATAATAAAAACAATTCACTCAACTCTAAGTGCCGCACAGTGTGCTAAGTGTTTTACATTTCTCTCATTTGTATTATTCAGCGTCAAAGCAGTCCTAGGGGAGGTATTATCTCCATTGTACGGATGTAGAAACTACTACAGTCTAGAAAGATTAAGGAAGTTAACTAGTTAGCAAGTAGCAAAGCCCGTATTTGCATCAGCCCCTAATGACTCCAGATCCTGGGCTCGTTACCACTACCCTACTCCACCTCCCCCACCCATAACTGGGGGAAACAAATGGAAAGAAAAGTGAATTTCCAAGACTAAGGAACAAAGGATTAGGACTCAGCATCTCCTAAGTTTTCTGGGTCTAAAATTATGTTTCTTTCTTTTTTTTTTTAAATGGGTAATATAAATAATATCACAGGAAGTCAGATAAAAGCGATTTTTCACAACTCATCTTCCTTACTAATATATTGAAAACTAAGAATATGTGAATTCATAAAGTCCCTTCAAATCTTTATCTACATGTGAGACTAAAGAAAAATGGAACATCAATAGCTCAGAACTCCAGCAAATGTTGCAGACACCTTTATTCTCCCAAAGATGTCTACATTTTACTTTTTTTGTTCATAAAAAATCATAATTAAAATTGCAAAGAGCAGCTTAATCTCATTTTAGTGCCTCCATACATCACTGGTTCCACTGACCTAATAAAAAGAGCTCATCTTTCCCATATCAATTGATGTACCAAATCACTGATTAGCTAGTGTCCATTTTGTGCACAGATAAGGGTGGTATTTAATATATCAACTCCATTAACTGCTTAATGCCATTTTTGAGATTTAAGAAAGCAAATTCAAAAGCCTATTCAACAAACTTCCTGACAATATGATGGTCCTGGTCTTGATTTCCTTTAACTCATTAATTTCTTTTGTATTTTGTCACCAGTTTTCAAGATGCTCAGGAAAGTCAGGGAGGGTCAAGAGAGGCCAATAGTACAAAATCCCTTTTCACTGCTTCCCATTTATCACAGATCATTTCATTAGGAATGACCTGAATGAATTGATGCAAGTCAAGGAATAGCATCAAGGTTTCCCCTAAACAACTAAGAACAACCCATTGAAATTGCCCTATCCACTCCATTAGAGACTTTGGAGTGGATGAGAAAGGGGGAGGGGCTTCTCATCCCCCCCCACCCCAAGTTCAAGGCTGTGAGCACAGCAGACTCCAGTGTTGCTAATAACATGCCAACGCTGTCACTTCTGCTCAGGGGGCTGCTGAAATCCCCAAGAGAGTCACACTGTGTGACATGAAGCCAGCTATCGCTAAGTGAGGTCTAGAGAATAATTAGAAAACAGGCATTTTGACTTTTAAATATTCTACTGTCTTTAAGTGGTTTAAATAATTTCTAAGCAGAAGTGCCACCTGGGAGAGCAGGGCGTCAGCAGCAGAATGGATGTTGTTGCTAACAGCCAACAGCTGGAAAGGGACTGTGACAATGGCCCCTGCTTTGCAGTACTTTCCTGGTCGCCTGAGCTACACTGGCTCTGGAGTCTAATAGCACAATATGGGAAATGAGAGCTCATCTATCTACTTGTCAGGGGCACTGCAGGCAATCCACATACACGCCTTCCCAGCTTGGCCTGGGCTGAGCTGGACCATGACCTAAAAGGAAGCCTTTCAGGGGTGAGAGGTCTTTTATGGCCTCCACGAGGCACAATCCCCAGTGTCACCTGAGCATAGAGGAACAAGTAGGAAATTCCACTATTCTAAATTCTTTATAAATATATCACAATGAAAAGGGGCTATATCAGAAATTCTAAAGGAAAATCAAGTGTTTCTGTAAGGATGCCACGATAACCCCCTGGATGCTTTAACTGTATTTCTCTCTAGCTTTTCCATCAAACCAAGAACCCCTTGTGCAACTGAAAGCTTTTTTAGATTCTGGGAAGACCTACTGTGCTATATCTTTTGCTGTTGTCCTTTCCATTATAAGTGCCACCATTCCTTAAATTAGAGCTTCTTTCCCCTGCCCCCCATGCCCCAGTTCTAGTACCTACATGCACCTCTTAACTGGTCTCCATAGCTCCTTCTCTCATGTCTAACCTTTGTCGTACCACCAGATTAATTACCCAAATTACACTTTGATTCTAACCCTCCCTTACTCAAAAAAAAAAAAAATTTTTAAGTCCAAAATCTAAACTACTTAGGCTGACATTACGGCCCTTTAGAGTATATACAAATGAATCCTTGGCAATAAGTAGAGCCAACCCAGTGAGCAGTACACTCACTATATGAATTCTCAGGATACTTCCGAATGAGCTGTCAAGGACAGTCTTCAAGGGAAAGAAAAGAAAATGGCATGCAATACATATCTAGGGAGGGCTAGGAAGGAAGGAGATTAAAGGGATTGACTATCCAGGTGAAATTGATAAGATCTGGCAGCTGGTTAGATATGGGGAGTGAAGAAGAGGGAGGGGTGAAGAGGACTGAGAATTGACAAACCTCATTAGTCAGAGTATGAAGAAGCCACTTCACAGGCAGAGAACAAAGAGAAGGAGGAAAAGAAGATAAGTTTCTGGGAAGATACTGATATAAGCAAAAGAGAGGGATAGAAATATGAATCTGGAAATCCAGAGAAAGGTTCAAATGACACAGTGAGAGAAAAGGTGCTGGTATGGAGTAGCGGAAATAATAAAATAATAATAACAGTCAACATTTATTAATGGTTTATTTTCTGCCAGGTACTGTGGAAAAAAACCCTTATGTTCTCATTTAGTCCCCAAACCCCTCAGTTTACAGATGAGGAAACTGAAGTTCAGAAAGCTTCAGTGACTAACCCAGAAAGGAACCTGGGCAGTCCATAGAAAAAGAACTACAAATGGCTTTAAGCACATGAAAGGTACTCAAATTCAGTGAAAATTAAGTAAAAGCAAATAATAAAAATAAGTTCCTATTTTTCACCTATGTAAATACTGATGATCAAAATCTTAGTGAGGATGTGAGAAATAGGTCTCTCGTACACTATTGGTAGGGATATCATTTGGGACAAAACTTTTGAAGGGCAACTTGGAAATAACTATCATAATTTTAAATTTACCCGACTTTCGACCCTATAATTCCACTGTTAAGAATTTCCAGTATTGGTATATTTGCACATGAAAGTTGGGAGGGCCGTGAATCCTAAAGTCAGCAAACAATAAAGCTATTTGGATTTGGGGGAAACTCAGTGACCTAGATAATACTATCTACTTCGAATTAATGATACTATCTCCAGAATCTCTACAAGGCCTTCCTTGGCCTCCTAGGCTCCTTAATTCTTTTCAGTTACCTTTTCCCTTTTTCTTTTCTTCTTGCTTAAAACCTGGTAGTACCTGAAGTTATTCTTTGTAGAGCTGATGTTTTAAACAAAGAAAAAAGAGAGAAAGAACTGGAGAATGAGCAATGGATTTGTGCTAACTAGCATCTTTTCCCGATCATGTGATGTGAGAGAGGGAGTATGAAGAACTGAAAATTGAACATTTAGACAGCAAATGCTGAGGGACAGGATCCACTCTCCAAATGTTCTCCTCCTCTGCAACCCAATGCTGAGATCACCTCCAAACAGCCCTCAGATCCTTGTGTGTTTTCCCAACGCTCTAAATAAATAAGAGCTACCACATTTTTAATAAATTTAGTACTCTGTCAGCAGTGTAAGCTAGTCCTTTTTAATACATAATATCGAAAATTTGCAGACACAGAGAGCCAAAAGGAAAGAAAACAAAACATGGGGAAATGTAATGAGGCTATAATGTGTGCCAGATACTTTCACATATATGATTTCATTTATTTCTCACAAAGTCTTGGGAGGTGGTTATTATAATCTCCCTATTTACAGATGCAGCAACAGAGCCTTGGCTGTTGTTAAGTAATTTTGCCAAAAATAGGCAGCCAGTAATTGGGACTGCTGAGATTCAAACTCAAGTATGTCTGGTCCAAGGCTCATGCTGTTTCACTTTCCACTTCTCATTATGCCAGGAGACAAAAACTTTGAATGCAAGAAGTAAAAACCATTCAAAACCTTGCAGACTCATTTCACTTAACCTACTACTCCTCTGGAAAGATCAGAGCTAGGCATGTCCAATGGTCAGTACAAGGTTTGAAAGTTGGTCTCCCCACTGAAAACTTTCCTGTTGATCCCATTGTATTACTAACGAAACAGACCTGCTTCAGGAAACTCCTAAGCAAAATATCATGCAAAGAGGAATCAGTTTTGCTTTCAAGGCTCAAACACTTAGATTTGTACACTGTTGCTTGATTTTTAAAAATCTGATTCTTAATGGAATCTAATCCAAAACAACCAGAGGGACAAGAAAAGGTATAAAGAGAGCCCCTCTTTACCTTCCTCTTCCTTTGGAATAGAAGGTCTAGGGCCATTAGGAAGAAGGAATGAAAAAGAACAGAGTTGCAAAATTGGTACATGACAAATTTCAGATAAAATTAATAGAAGTTTAGCTTCAAATACTTAGCCTGGGTTAAAAATGATAGATTATATCATTCTTTTTTTTTTATTGAAGTATAGTTGATTTACAAGGTTGTTAGTTTCTGGTGTACAGCAAAGTGATTCAGTTATACATATATATTCTTTTTCAGATTCTTTTCCATTATAGGTTAATACAAGGTATTGAATATAGTTTCCTATGCTATATTTGTAAATAAAACATTCATTAAGTTTCTTTTATATGCAGAGATGCTTTTACTTATCTGAATAAAACTAACAAGGGAACTAATAGGAAAACAAGAAATGTCACATACTAAACTGTAATCCTAAGGAAAGCCACTTATTTCATTAAACTTTGGAGGCCATCATGGCATAGCTCAGTTTGGCTAAGCATCCATATTTTATATGCCTCGTGGCTGCTTTCATTTTCAAAGGGTCTTCAGCCCTATATCATTCATTCATGAATTCATTCATGCAACAAATACTTATTGCCTCTAGAGCTCTTTATTGCTTTCTGTCATTTTCTTCACAGACACACAGACTTCATAATGGGATTTATTCCTACTACCCAACCTTACTCTTTCCCCCTTAAATTTTCTTTACCTTTTCCACTTCATTTTGATGCATTTGTCTCCCCAACCTCACAGTTCCTTCCAGCCTTGAGGACCCACAGTGGGCCAGTTTAATAGACTGGAATAAAAGCTGAAGTCATTAGTGGGAAAAAGTAGTGCGTGCTTTTGCATTAGTATTTCTAGCAATAAGTAGAGGGCAGGGTAGCGGACAATTACATTTTCCCAAATTACACTGAAAATGCATTTGAACATTTCAAAACTCTGGCACTCAAAGTTGTTTTCACTGTTGATGAAACTGTAATTATACTATTGGGCAATTTAATTAATTTTGTGTTTTATTACAAAAGTCCACGATTCTGCCTAAATAGAGTTAAATTAATGGAATATAAATTGGTTTGTCACATCTCCAAGAATTTTCGTGAAGGGTATTTGGCTTTAATTTGTAAAATCCAGTAAAGTCTCTACATGATAAAATTAATCATCTTTCTCTATCATTTCATCTAGAATTCAGGTAAAAAAATGCATAATTTTATGTTCTCATTAACCATTTTTCCTGCAAAATACTAAAATTCTTAGATAAGCATTAAATTATTAGACCACAGAGACAACTCAAGATGTTCATTAAGTTGACTCCTTCTGCTTGAAAAAAAAAAATCATTAATAGATCAGCATCAAAAAGCTACTATATGATAAGGAGGCTGTTTTATGTAATTGTAAGTGTATGGATAAGAATGCCCCAAGACAATAATCAATTTATAAATTTAGTTTAAGAAAAAGAGGGGATCATTTGCTCCTTCTTAATCTTACCCCAAAATTCCATTTCCATGCCAGAAACATCTTTCAAATAGTTTTGTAAAGTGGTTCTTTCCATCAAGATTATTTTAACCTGGAAATGTGCTATGTTTTACCCAAAATTCCTCTTCCACTAAATTACCATAACTTTCCTTCTCTCTCCTCCCTCTCCTTCTTTCTTATTTATCGCAGGTTACTCTTTTCAAAACCCTATTAAGTAGTTAAGCAAATTTCACAATCATCACTTAACAGATGAGAAAACTGAAACGTGGAATGCTGAATGACTTTGGGAGCAGTTTAGTGTAGGAGAAATACTGAAGAATTTGAAGTTAGAAGTCCAAGATTCTATTCCTTATTCCCCCTGTAATAAACTAGGTGTTCCTGGCTTAGTCACTTCATCATTCTTCAGCTCATTTTCCTTAGCAATAAGATGAGACTTAGTATAAATCAACTCTAAGGTGCATTTCATCTCTAAATTCTAAACCTTGTCTAACACTGAGAGATTCAGAATTAGGATACAGGTCTTCAATTACTCATCCAGTCCTCTCTCCACTGCTTAAGTCAATAAACCTGAAAGTCAAAGATCCTCCCTGCCTCTTTGGAACATCTTTGTTCATCATTTCACATCAACACAATTCAACAGACTATGAAGGAAAAAGCAGAATATGTACAAATTCATTAGATATCAGTTCATTCAGACCCCCCAATCAATTCATTATTTTTGTGGGCCAGCAATTCTTTTCATAATTTTAAAAAATATATCAATTCAATTAGAGCAAATCTCAAAGAATTAAATAAAAACATTTAGTATGACTTCATGAAGAACTGCTCCGGGAACCTGGCCCAAGCATTTGACTCTCTGTCTGACCTTAAGCAAGTAAGTGAACTAGAATTGGTCTGAATGATTCTTAAATTTTTCATAGCTCTGAAAAATTTAATTGTTTTAATCAACGGCAAAAAAGATTATAGAAATGCCTACCTTAGTCTTCAAAGAAACACGCACATACACAGAGAGGGTAAAAATGGCCTTCACCTGGTCTTTGCCAGAAGGCTGAGAAGCAAGGGTAGATATGCGAGTATTTTACGTGGATCCTCACTGAGAGCTCAATCCAAAGAGAATGCTGAGGAAATCTAAGCATGAACAATGGGGGAGACTCAGTAGCTATGAGATCTAATGGGCCAATGAAATTGGCTCACCTACCTTCTGAGGCTCCTCTCAACTGTTTTTGAAAAAAAATTCAGCAAGAATTAGGGTAATGAAAAGCATCCTACCAATGAAAAATATGGTGTGTGACTAGACCCTCAGTTTCTCAACTATGTCAAGGATGTGGGCCTCCAGGCTGAGCTGTCACGGTACCATGATTCATTTTTTTTTACATCTTTATTGGAGTATAATTGCTTTACAATGGTGTGCTAGTTTCTGCTTTATAACAAAGTGAATCAGTTATACATATACATATATCCCCATATCTCTTCCCTCTTGCGTCTCCCTCCCTCCCACCCTCCCTATCCCACCCCTCTAGGTGGTCACAGAGCACCGAGCTGATCTTCCTGTGCTATGTGGCTGCTTCCCATTAGCTATCTATTTTACGTTTGGTAGTATATATATGTCCATGCCACTCTCTCACTTTGTCACAGCTTACCCTTCCCCCTCCCCATATCCTCAAGTCCATTCTCTAGTAGGTCTGTGTCTTTATTCCTGTCTTACCCCTAGGTTTTTCATGATTCTTAACTACCCCTAGGTTCTTCCTGATTCTTAACTACATCGTTTGACAAATGGTTTCCCCATCAACGTATCAATTCTGATCCAGCATATACCAGTCACAGATTGTATCTGCAGGTTGTTTCTTTCCCCCATTTAGGAAGAAGCTCTGGAACTGCCTGAGAAAATTAAACTACTTAGACTAGAGAAGTAGAGATTTGTTTCATTTGCATCAGTTGCCAACTATTGCAAAATGGCTGTACCGCAAAGGGCATTTCTTTAAAGACATCAGAAATTAAGTGGAAAAGCCAAGAAGTAATGGCGCTTCCATAACGAAAGAGTTTGAAAATACCTCTTAAAAGCCATTTTTAAATGTAAAAAACCCATAGCTCCTACAAAGTGTTTTTAGAGGTCCATCTGATGAGCATAAATATTCAGTTGAGCTTTGTGGATATAAGAGATTCTCTGTTCTACATGTGAGGTGCCATGTTTGAAAGTATACCTAGGATAACGTGCCACCATTCTGATAATTTAATATAGTTTGAGAGTTGAAGAGTTTATTTAGTCAATGGTGGGGAGGGTGGTGCAAATGGAGAGTTAGCATTGGCAAGGAAATAAATTGAAAACATAAGTCAAAAGCAAAGCCTTGTTTTCAACAAGCTGGACCTTAATAAGTGAATAGATATAAGAGGGCAACAATAGCTTAAATTACAAGTCTCATAAAGCCAAAAAATTGTTTCCTTTTATAGTTAATTTAATATAGCTTTATGAATTTGGATGCACAAAGTATGAGAAATAGAAAAATCAACTACTTTTGTTTTAGTTCGTTTTTCTGCTCAAAGTCAAATAAGCCAGAAAAAAAGTTATGTTTTCAAGCCTGTCGAATTCCTTTTCCTCCATGATTCACCGATCCCTGGTATGTCATGTCTGGCCTGGAAGAGAAGCAGATGTCATTCCAATAAGACCTCTGTTTCCTTGAACCTGCATCTTCATTCATCATTTTTGTCACATGCTGAGCACACACAGCCACTTGGACCAGACTCAAGGTCCCATTGCCTCTGTGAATTCTAAAGAGATGGGCAGATTACTGTATAAAATTGCTCAAACTACAGCAACCTTGAAATCAAGTAAAAATGATGAACAATCACAACAATTATTTATTATTCCCAAGCCAGGGATCAATGAGTTAATCAGCTATCACCAAGATGAACCAGAATTCTTTATCTCCTTTACAAACTTTATGCTTTTAGGTCAGATCCCCCTAAGTCAGTATATTAGGCTTTCACCCTTATGTAGACAGGGAGTAGCAAAATAGTATGAAATCCTGTGGTTCTTAATTTCTCTTGCTGGCAAGATGAAAGTCAGCAGACTTGATTCTAACTCCTACATGTGTGACCCAGGTAAGACATTTAACTATCCTGTGCCTCAGCTTCACCACTTATAGAATAAATTACCAACAACTAGCTTTGTTCCTTCCCATTTCAGAGCAGAGGCTATATCTAGAAAAGTGCCTTAAAGAATTGTTCTTTTCTGTAAGAGTCAGCAAATAAATGATTGGCAAAGAAACAGCCCTTAGGACACATGGCAAGAAAACCCTGCATCTCATATTTGGTTTGAATGACTGACAAGTACACCAATGTGCATTGTAACAAGTCACTTTTTATTTTCTAGGTTAGTGGCTTCCAACAGCACCTGATATTTAATATTGGCCCAAACACTTTTGGAAGAAGTAACAGAAAGTGGACGCTGATAAGCATCAGGCAATTTCCTCCCAACTTGTGCTCACAAATGGCTTGTGAATGTTAAAATTCCAGGCTGGAACATTGCTCAAATTCTGATCCTTTCTGGGAAGTGCCATTCTCTCTGGACAGTAAACGTCAACTCAGGCTACAAGACTGTGCAGATGGTATTCAGAAAGAGGGAAGTCTGTTCTCATTGTGAGCTGAAATGCCCTGGCTTGGAAATAAAGCTTTACCTTTCACCCTTCTGCTAGAGCTGTTAACAGCCTGGATTTCCATTCAAAGATCCACTCCTTTCCTTTTTCAATGGCAACACAAAGGAAAATAGGACCAGAGATTACTCACCAAGACACAATATTCAGTACATCAATTTTCTCCATGCATGGAATATTACTCCAGCTGATTAAAGTCTTGGGATTGGCCTTTTAAAGTGGCCACAAGTTGATCTTTAGTTTAAGCCAATTCATTTTCTTTTCAGACCTACACTACAGTTTTGCAAACACAGCTTTAGTCCCCTTTTGTTAAAGTTACATATAGGAGAACTAATAATATAATTCGTAGAATAATTCAGTGACTCATTGGGGGCCGTATGGAAAGTAACGGCATGGCATAGCATTACAAGGCTCCCTCTGATAATCTGAGACACAAGTATTCAGTCCATCTTGCCCACAGTTCACTCCACAGTGCATAGAAGCTCAGATGATGAAATCAGTAGTATAAGTTAGACTTCTAGATTCCAGTTTCTAAAAATTGTCCTTGTCTTTTGCATTTATCAGAGAAAAAAGATTTCTACATAATTTCTCCACAGACCTGTTTCCTGTCTCTGAGACAGGAAAAGCACCCCCCACCACAAAATGCCCTGTTTACCACAAGCACATAAATATAAGGCAGTAGCTAAGAAAGATGAATGTCCAGTTGCGGTAACCCCCAAGAACTGAGAAATTCATGATTTACCAAAAACCTGTTATAACACCCCATGGGGATGTTAACTCTGGTTTCAATATTGAGACTCCAGTCAACACTGATTGCTAGAAAAGCTGCCTCATCCTTTCCACCTTTACCTTGAACCAGCAATATTTCTCTAGAACCATGTGTCCCTTTTTAAAGGGCCCTTTTGTACTCGTTCTTAATTTTGAGGATAGCATAGATTAAGGGAAGAGAGATACAGTAGGAATCAGAAAGAGGAGCTAGTGGCTAAAACGTATCATCAGAGGATTTTCTACATCCTTCTCCACGAATGGTCCTAATTCTACCACTTCCCCAGTCATTAGAAGCCAAAACTGGAAAAGAACTAAGGGCTTAGAAAAGATGAAGAATTGTGTAGCAGGGGAAGCAAAGTGCACAATGAAGAGGAGAAATGCAAACCAAAATCACAGTGAGATATCACCTCACAACTGTTAGAATGGCTATTATCAAAACATAAAGAGATAAATGCTGGTGAGGATGGTGAAAAAAGGAAACCTCGGCATACCATTGGTGGGAATGTAAATCAGTACAACCACTATGGAAAATAGTATGGAGGTTTTTCAAAAAATTAAAAATAGAATTACCACATGATCCAGCAATCCCACTTCTGGGTATACATCCAAAATATATGAAATCACTATCTGGAAGAGATATCCACACACCAATGTTCATTGAAGCATTATTCACAATATCCAAGACATGGAAACAACCTAAGTGTCCACTGACAGATGAACAGATAAAAACAATGTGAGAGATAGATACACACATATATACACAATGAGAGTATTATTCAGCAATAAAAAAAGAAGAAGGTCCTGCCATTTGTGACAACATGGACTTTGAGGGCATTATCCTAAGTGAAATAAGTCAGACAGAGAAAGACAAATACTGTATGATCTCACTGATATGTGGAATCTAAAAACAACAAACTCATAGAAACGAAGAGTAGAATGATGGTTGCCAGGGGCTGAGAGGTGAGGAAACGGGAAGAGGTTGGTCAAAGGGTACAAACGTTCAGTTATAAGATGAATAAGTTCCAGGGATCTAATGTACACCATGGTGACTATAATTAACAATACCATATTAAAAACTTGCAAGTTGCTATGAGAGTAGAGCATTAATGTTCTTACTGTAACAACAACAAGAACAACAACGAAACAATCATATGAGGCAAGGGATGTGTTAACCAACCTTACTGTGGCAAATATTTCCCAATATATACATGTATAAAATCATCACATTCTACACTTTAAATGTATACAATGTTATATGTCAATTATATCTCAATAAAGCTGGGGGGAAAAGCTGTGAGAGAGAACCAGCTCCAACAGACATTAAATAAAGCTAGACAGCCTTTCTAATTAACACAGCGTGGTACTGGTACATACAGAGGCAAACAGACCAATGGAAGAAAAACAGATGCAAGGATATTTAGTATACGATAAAAGCGTCATCTGAAATCACTGAAGCAAAGGTGGTATTTTAAACAATTGATGGTAGTCTGTCTGCCTATCCATTTGAAAAAATAAAATTAGACTTCTATTACACCATACATAAGACATAAATTCAAAATGGATCAGGGTTCTAAATGTAAAACAATAAAACAACCATGTATGTACAAGAAGAAAATATGGATGAATTCTTATATTATCAGGGTGTAGGCTAATTGATAAATATGATCACATTAAATAAATTTAATTATAAAAAAAGGAAATTCTGATACATGCCGGAACATGGATGAACCCTGAGGACATTATGCTAAGAGAAATAAGCCCTGTCACAAAAGGATAAATATGGCATGATTCCACTTATACGAGGTACTTAGAGTAGTCGAATTTAAACAGACAGAAAGTATAATGGTGGTTGCCAGGGCCTGGAGAGAGGGGAAAATGGGGAGTTGCTCTTTAATGCGTATAGAGTTTCAGTTTTGCAAGATCAAAAGAGTTCTGGAAATTGGTTGCACAACAATGTGAATGTACTTAACATTATTGAACTGTACACTTAAAAATGGTTAAGCTGGGGCTTCCCTGGTGGCGCAGCGGTTGAGAGTCCACCTGCCGATGCAGGGGCCATGGGTTCGTGCCCCGGTCTGGGAAGATCCCACATGCCGCGGAGTAGCTGGGCCCATGAGCCATGGCCGCTGAGCCCACACGTCCGGAGCCTGTGCTCCGCGGCGGGAGAGGCCACAACAGTGAGAGGCCCACGTAAAGGTTAAGCTGGTAAGCTTTATGTTATACTTTACCACAATTAAAAATAAAAGTAGATTTTTTAAAAATTTTAACCATCCTTGCCAGAGACCAGCACGAACTAGATTCCTAGGGAACAATTCCTCATGAGATTTTCCCAGAAAAGCAAAGTAAGAAGCACACTCATCTCCTGAGCTGTCAGAGGGAGCAATCTGCATTGACGCTTCTTACCAAAGAGGATCCATTTAACTTTTGCCAATGCGTTTGCAAAACAAAGGAGAATTCGTGAAGCGTCTCTAGTATCAATCCCCACAGCCACCACCTCACCCTCTCCCCCACTCTTTTTAACACTTTATCAGGCACCAACTTCTACAATCCCATGAAATCTGGAAAAACCAAGACATGTCTATAGGATGCCTACTGTAAAAACAGCTCAAGCATTTGAACAAAGGCATGGAAAATGCTTCCTTCTCCCCTCTTCCCACCACACACTAAATGGCTTTGCCTAATTGCTTGAATTACCCATCATGAATAACCCCCAGTAGAGGTGTGAAAGAGAAACCTATTAAATCAACATCACATATTCACATTCCTAGTCTCAAGGCCTTGCAAAGCCCTAAAAAAGGAAGATATAAAACATGATGGAGGGTCAAGGGTGTCAATGAGTTTCTAACGCATCAAGAACCAAGACATTAAGGAAGAAAATGATGCCTTCAGGAGATCTAATAAAATAAATAATGGGAATAGGAAGACTATTCAATAGGTCCACGGGAGCAGCTGCTCGAAGTTTTATCAATGATAGTAACACACCTAGAGAAAGAATGTATCAAAAAGATCGAAAGGGTCTGTCAGCATAGAAAACAAGGATTCAGAGAAGCAAGCAAGGTGATGCATGCTCAGCACTCTCAAGGATAGGAAGACACTAGACAGAAAAAGGGAACCTTTGACTCTACTTTGGGGTCTGCCATGCGTCTTATGAAATAACCTCAAAGTTATATATATATATATACACATATACATTTATAAACACACACACATACACATATATATTTATATGTATAAAGTTTTGATTACTAATTGGACTCTCCAGAGCTACCATATTGAAAGTAATGTGCTCTGAATAGTGTTTTAGATACTCTTCTCACAGCAAAAGGGCATTATCAAAATGATTTGCTGGTTAGAGTGAGTCTTTCTGTGTTAACTCTAGGAGCACTGGTAACGTTCAGTTTCTGGGCCCTGGACCAAAGCAATTGCTCCATGCTGACGCCACCCTGCAGGACTTCTGCATAGCTATCAGCCAGTCCTTTTCTATCAGCTTTTCCCATGACTGTGTAATGCACAATATTTAATTTAAAATGTTACCAAATTTTTAAATAAAGAGTATGGGATACATTCCATGAAGCACATTATGGTAGTGAACCTGGTTGCCCAAGTTCATGAGGACCCTGAATGTCTCATAAGAAAGGGAACGTAAAAGATGGGAATGATTTCCTTGCCTATTCAACAATCTTTCATAATCATAAGCCTTTCATAAAGGCTTATAATCAACCTTTTTCAGCCATTTGAGGGTTGAGTTGTATATAAGATGACCATATAATTTACCATCCCCACCAAAACACTTTTGAAAATGAGATGGTATTTTTGATATAAATGATAGGCATAAAACAGGACTTTCCCAAGCAAACAGGGGTGTATTATCATTGTCTTACGGCCTTGGTCATTCAATATTCTTGACATATCTACTCAGAGAGAGGACTAATACTCTTTACAATTTAAAAAACAGCTAGAAATTTTTGAAACAGAGTGATCTCAATACATTATTCAATAAACAAAATAATCTCCCAAAGACAGAAAAACTTGTGATGATATTGGTCTGCTCATCTTCCCAAAATAATTTGTTCAGCTCGAGGTTAGTAAGAAAAAGGAACTCCTACTGCTTCTGATAAAGCCATCTGTGCTTCGGAAATGGCTGACAGGTACCTCCAGAAGAAGCAGTCAAAAGTCATTAACAATCAAAATCATGACAATTAAATACAAGGATCTATCAGGGTCTTATTATCCAAATTTCAATGAAAAGAATTCAAACACCCTCTCTCTCAAAGAGAAGAGCAGTTACTTTACTGTCTAAGTCCATTGGTTGCACTCTGCTATGAGGGTTCTCAAACCCTATTTTCTGACTGGCCTACAAGGAAAGGAATGGAGATAATAATTAGAATAAGCTTGAACCCCCAAAATTTTTCAAAAGCACATTCTTCTCTCATTGCAGATTTTCAGCCAGACTATGTATTCTGGGAAGATCTGGCATTTTTAAAAGTTCAAAGTTGAAAGCCCACATTCTATAAATAAATCTACAATGAACTGCTAAAAGGTTTATTTCTGATTTCTTATTTCACAAACTAGGAACTAAGCATAAAAATACTGGGTCATAAAATGCTTAAAAAGTAGATTACTAAAAACTAATAGAACACATTATTATCTATTGAGCCAATGATGGGTCAAATGGCATTTGGAATCCTTGCAGAGAATATGAATATGACCTTCATGTATACCATTTACAGAAAGCAATTTTATTTACATTTTTAAATCCACATAAAGGTGAAGGATGATACTGCTGCAAAATGGAACATTTAATTTTTTGCCCCAAGGCATAACTAAGCTTTCCCAAGGTCAAATGTAGTACAAGACTGAAATGACGCCAGACTCTCCACCTTCATCTCATGCCAGAGGGCTTCTACTTTGGGCAGGAGTATCTTGGATCTACCTTTATTCTTCAGAAATAGAAAAATTCCTAAATTCAACATAGACCGAGTAATTCTATAAAATATTTTGTGAGCACTTTTCTATTTTACTTTTAAATCACATATCCAGCCCACAGTGAAAATGCCTATGCTAAACTAGTTAAATGTTTGGGGCTATTTTGACTATAAGGTATTAAGCTAAACAGATTTTCTAAAGTTTCTTAATTTGTATCAATGTGCAAAGATTTTGCTTATAAAATAACATGGATTTGCATCTCTCTTTTATATCTGTCAGCTCTCAGAAACACAGAACTCACAAGGATAAATGCCATGAGAAACACTAGAGTTTATGCCTCTTACATGTGGTTATCCCCTTACAAATAAACTCTACTCTCCTCTCCCTACCTCCTCCTGCCCGGACATGGCAAATAATTCAGAAAACAGGTGTGTGATTTGTTAGAAGAGATATGGATGTCATGGATCATTTTAAACTCCATCACAGATGACTGTAAGAGCTGTGCTTTATGCCTGGGTCTCACTTATTACCTTACCCTGAGGCCCAGGGATCATTTTTCATATTGGTCAGGTCAATAGATGCAGAGTTCCTAAAGAGACCGTGTCCCACACACGCCATCAGCAGAAGCTAGAGTCACAACCATCAGTGTCAAATCTGCATATATTACCTTTGTATCCCCCCTTTGATGCACTACATCTAATAAAACTACTAAATTACAGTAGTACCAACAGCGTTTTATGTACACATCCAGTTATTCAAATAAGGTCTATCCAGAGGGAGGGGTAGCAAGAACTAGTCACTGAAGTAGAAAGCAACCCAGTTCCTACTTTCAAAAAATATTTTAATCACACACACACACACACACACACACACTATGGTGTTGTAATTAAAAGCAGTGGCTCAAGAAATAGACTATCTGGAAGAGAATCTTTCCACCTTGCACTGTTCACTCACATTCTCAGTGCCTCAATTGTTTCATCTATAAAATGGAGTGTTATTAATGATATGACTAGGATGGGTATATTAATATATTAATATTTAGTGATATTAATAGTACCTTACTGATGGTACCTATCACCTTACAGGGTTAAGAGAACTAAATGAAAAAAAAAAAAATCCATGCTAAAGTCCTGGCACAGTACTTGGCTCAGGGTATAAACAAGAAGGTAGAAGATTTTATCTTTTGCAGTCATCTCCACACCTTCCCCACTTTCAAGTCAAATCCAAGACACAAAATACTATCTCTGTGTAGGAACCCTTCTTGGGTACCCAGGACAATGCCTTGGAAGGAGGCATATGGTGGCCTACAGGAGATATTCTGAGCAGCATATAGGAAGGGTGCTGTGCTCTCAACCCTCTAAATTATTTCATCTAGTACTTCTGGGGAGCTAATGTACTGCCACATACAAGCGTGCAGCTAGAATGAACTTCACCAGAGAAAAGCAGCCTGTATCCCCTGTCCAAAGGTCTTTGGACTTTAAAACCCAGTGGGCTGTACATTTTGATTATGTTGTGTGCAAATTTTAAGAGAATTTCAAGTGTTAAAAAAAAAGTAAATAAAAGAAAATACTGTTCACAAATTAATCAATACTTAAAATTAGATCTTAATAAATGCCCACAGTGTTTGCCACCTGAAATTAAAACATCACAAGAATTCTCATTTCAATTAGGCAATCTGTTCATTGGGCCTGCCGATGACTTGTCTCTTCATTTCTATAAACACTTGGGTAGTTGCTGTAGAAATGGCCATTTTCTTGTGTTTTAATCATAATGGTTACTATTCCCATTAAATACATATGGCTTACGGGACAGCCCTGGGCAAACGGTACAGCAATCAACCAGCTGCAAGAGGGAAACAAAAGATAGGATTGGTCTTAGGGCAGAGCGGTGTTTCATCCCTGTAACAGCTGTGCTGGAAGCATGGGAACCTGGTCCAGAAACCTTTCCCTCAACTTTTTTCCTTTACTATTGATTCACCACTGCTATGTGCCACACACCTTTCTAAGCTCTTTGTAACACATTAACTCAGTTAATCCTCAATAACAACTCTGTTGGGTAGGAGGTATTGTTAGCCTCATTTTACAGATTAGGTAATTAAGATCTGAGAGGTTAAAAAGTTTGCCCAAGGTCACAGAATTAAGAAAATACTTTGCCATTCTCTTCCCCTCTTTTCTCCTAATAAGTCTTTTATCAACACCATTTCCCTTAAGAATTGAAGTGAGAGAGAGAGACCGGAGGGGGGTAGGGGCATCCAGGATGAATGAAAAGGGCCTATTTTCTCCCTCCTGTGGCCAGGTCTTCACTGGAGCAAGAAGTCACCCACTTTTTCATCATTACTTTTCTATTCCTGATTAGAAGAGTAATGAATTCATTGCTGACATTGCACAGGTGCCATGATATTATCCACCTAGCTAGAAGTAGTGGTCTTTGGGAGGATATCAGCCATCTTTTGGCATGTTGATTTGCTGTTAAAACTTCTCATTTTTTTCATCATTTGTTCAAGGGGGGAAAAAATCCATCAGTCTGAGAAACGTGCAAATCCATCTGGCCACACATTAGAGCTCTTCTAACTGTGAAGGATTTCAGTCAAGAATGCAAGGCAGGATTAAACATCTCAGGCCAAATCATTCACTCTTCATGCTTCCACACTCCAGAACATTTCAGCCTGACAGCAGAGCTGCAGATCCAAAAGTGGTAGCTCAGCTCATATGTGCTAGTGCCAGTTCTGCTTTAGTTTGATAATGGCTAGAGATTGTGGCTGCCTCTGGTGCAGCTACTCGTAACACTGCCTTACTAAACCATCAGAAATAAGGTTGAAAATCTAATATGAGGTACTCATCATTCAATTACATATTTCTTGTGAAAGAGGCAAAAACTCTGCCATGTTCTGCAAAATCTCAACATCAATAGCAATTAAGTTTCACATCAAGAGCAGAGAAATACTACACTGACTATCCATGAATAACTTCATATGCAGTGGTTTGCATCTTTCTCTACATTTAATGCTGTAAGACAATAAATGATGGTGCCCTGGCATAGGAAACTATTCACAAATAAGCAGAAAAATTATGTGAGTAAAGGTATTTTATATTTCCAGTTTCAGAGATCATGTAGTCGGTCCTATTACCAACAGCACAACTGCTCCAACAACAAATCACAACTCATAGTTCAATTCAGTTTTAGAATCAAACCTGGGATTAGTTATGGCATTTTCATTGAAAACTTCTCAAACAAAAAGTGTAATGGATCTCATGTAATCTGATGCATGTTTTTAAGAGTCTTCCATCAAGTATGGAGCAGCATCAGCAATGTATATAGATGGTTGGTAAATTAGGGCATTGCTTCTCATTTAGAGGAGATGTTAACACAATAGTCTAGTGGCCATTTATACAAGAAGAAAAAAATATGACCATTCTAGAAGTTTACCTAGTAAACTTCGAGTGAAGTGGGGGAAAGGGGGAAGAAGGCTTGGAAAAGGTCACTATGGTTTTAGGCTGCGTAAAATTCTCAGTCTAATAAGGCAGGAGAAAAAAAATGCTTCATTCCCCAAACGAAATGCATAGTAAGGAAAAAAAAAATCCATAGTGGGGCTTACGGCTTGTCTTTGAGATCATAAACTAAGTAACAGATTAAAGGGAAATGCAGTCTTTAATATATGTTTAGAGGGGGAAAAAAAAAAAGAATGAGGATCTCTCATTTTTCCAAATTTTGTCCACATCAATGAAAAACATGAAGAGATTTATTTTAATAATTTCACTATACTCAGAAAGACTATTTTTATGAGTCTGATGCTAAATTAAAACCTCTATCCATTTTCCTATTCAAAAAATGCATATAAAATGTCCAGTGTATTCAATGCCAATAAATATATGGTTGATCATTTTAAACAAAATAATAAAGCAATGTTGGAGGGTGTGTGTGTGTGTGTGTGTGTGTGTGTGTGTGTGTGTGTGTGACTTCATGGTGACCCGTGGATCTCTTTGTAATCTAGTAAGTCAATAAATTCATCTTTCCTAAAATTTTGATTATGTACTTAGATGTTGCCTTGGAACCTTACGATCAGTTTCAAAACTGGCCAAGTACATAAAAGAAGAAGCAGCCTTATGATTAGCACATCAGTGAACAAAGATGAACAATAAATTTCCATCACACTGTTAAACTCACTCAAAACAATCAAATACTTCATCGAACCATTTACAACTACCGATTGCACACCAAACCTGATTTTATATTCTCCCTATTTTAAATAGGTGTAATATTTTACAAGGGCTTCACGAGTAAGAGATTGTGAATGTAAAGCAGTCCATTAATTTTATATAAGCTGTTTTATATACCTGTGGGCCTCTAATAGCATTCAGCTACAAGGTTACAAGGAGAAGTATCATTTACTAAAGTTCAGTTGGAGAGGTTGGCATATATATACATCACTGAAATTCCAGCTATCGTGCCAGTAGTTCTTCTTCACCTAAATTGCTTTCATTCTATAGCTGAAAATACTGACATAAACAGGAAATAACGTAGTATCAGGTAACAGATTCCTATCAAGGAAATGGTACTGTCAAACCCAAGTTGAAATTTCAGGTCCAACAACTTATGAAAACAAAAGAATTCCCCATTATAATTTTGCATGGAATCCTTCAAAGAGGAGATGTACAGATATCCAGTCTTGCTCTTATGTGTGTGCGTGTGTGTGTGTGTGTGTCTGTATGTGTGTGTGTTTAACCTGTACATGTAAAAGGGTCTTCTAAGCCAGGACATTTTCTCCAAGACTTTCCATCATAAGTTTTCTGGCAATAACCTATCTTAGAGAAGGAAATCGGTGCCTTCTTCCCTTTAGTCTATGGTTTTCAGTTTTATTAAAATTCCTGTTGATTTGCTGCATGATGTCTTTGTGTTGGCTCTGGAAGGCCCTGTTACTCTATGTGTAAATGTGCATTGTGACAGGTTAGGGGCAGGGATAGGCAGAAAAATGTAGGGCTTTGCAGCTGTTTCCAGCTAGCTGCTCAACGTCCTACATCATACTGCAACTTTGCCACATTTAGCCTGGTATATATTTCCAGTGAGTGGCGAGCCTGGCCTTTTTTCCCACTAAGTTGGTACAAGCTAATTAATGTCTTTTTCACTTTATTGGGATCTCTCCTGAAAAAGGCATGACTATGGGGTCTGGTCTCACAGAGACAGTCTTTTAGACTTGAGAAAAGTAAATTAAAGTGACATTTCTGTTAATATCAAAGCAGGCTTATTACTTCAATATAAGCACTTCCTTAATTTTCCTTTCTCAGCATGCTACATAAATATAAATAAAAAGTCCTCCACTGGATTTATGTTACATATATCTCACGGAGTTTAATTATAAAACCTCTAAAAATGAAGATGGTGGGAGGAAATGATGCCAGTAGATCATACAGTGCTGGTGTTGTGTTGGCTAGCTGTTTCTGCTGGCAAGGAAACAAAGACACTCAGGTAATTACAATGTACCATGAAAGGCTGGGCTCCAAAGAAAAGAAAATTCCAGGGGAGAAGGGTATTATTATTACTTTAGTGGCTGGAAGTCCACAATTTTAAATTTTGTTCTCATCAGTATTATTATAAATGTTATTATAACTATGATAGTTTTACTGCAATTAAGGAGGAGGAGTTAGGGTTTTTTTAAGGGCCACACCCTATCTTCTCTGCAGCATTGATCTGCTGTAATAAGGGAAAGGCTGCCAGATGAAGACCAAGCACTCAAAGATACACACACACACACACACACACACACACACACACACACGCGCGCGCGCGCGCACACGGGCACACACACACACACACACACACACCTCACTTGACCATAAGAACTGTGGCATTTCAGGGAACAGTGAAGACACCTCTACAGGAATACAAGTTTCATCCCAGCAGCTGCCCAGCAGGAGCGTCAGGCAACTTCTAGGAGTGAGAAAGGCTGTGCCAGGGCGTGAGGGCTGCAGAATGGAAGAGAAATGGGGAGACGCTGTGCAATATACTCGGCAGGACCCTCAACAGTTCGGCGACTCCAGTGGGTGCAGGTGGGGCCCATTCCCACTCCTGGAAAACTGCAGCTGACTGGCGCGCGCAGGCAAAAGGCCAGCACCTCACCTGGAGCTGGAAGAAGGCCGTTCTCACCGGGGACCTTCGAGAATACCCTGGAGGCGTTATGCCTAAACCTTCCCCTCCCTTCCTATTCAATATTCGACTTCCCTTCACCTCCAGATTCGTTCTCTTCTCTCGGGCTTGCATTTCTCCAAGCTGGCTTCTCACACGGGTTGATGGAGCACTACCTGCCAGACCCCTGCTCCTTTAATACTGCGAGGATTTGCAGAATCGGGAGTCCAGAAAGGACTGGCTCTGACGCTAAGGCGAGAGAAAAGGACGGAACTTCCCAGTCAACCTTCGCCTTTGACACCGAGAACCCCTAGCGCCAACGCTCGGTACTCTCAGGCTTATTTCTGGACCAAATCAACCGTGTGACCGCCGCCAAGGAGGAACTGCTCGCACTTCAAGTGACCGCAGTGTCCGCTCTAGAGTGCTCGGGAGGCCTGGGGGCGGGGGGGGGTGGGGAGTATGCAACAGAAGCCGGAGCAAGAGGGCGAGGGGAGGGGGAAGAGGAAGAGGAACGACGGTTGTTTATCAGTGTTCGAGGGGGTAGGGTTGGTGGAGTGTTTGTTTTGCTAAGTAAATAAGGGGAAACTGCCCCCCACCCCATCCCGGGTCTAATGATGATAGATCCCATGCTGCTTCGGGCCCCAAGCCGGGGAGCCTAACCACGGAAAATAATGAGGCTGCATCCCCATTCGTCTGCATTACGGGCGAGCCAGGCACTTTCGATAACAAATATATCGATTCCCTTGCTCAGGCCGTTGTTTCGCCTGCTCTCCGTGAATAATTACTGCTCCTCTGGAAATTCATAATAATTAGGACTCCGCACCCCAGCCCACCCCACGCTGCTTTTCAAAGGCGCATATCTGGTGGGCGACTTGGTGGCTCCAGCCGTGCTCCCCGCAGGTGGGAGACAGGGCAGGACTCATTGTTCCCCACTTGGTTTTACTCTTTCGAGACAGTTGGTTCCCCTCCTACCTCAGTTTCCTTGTCTGTCAAACGAGTCTTTTACAGTGTTAAAGATGCTTGCCGCTCTACCTCACAGGATTCGCGTTTCTGTTTGGGAGGAGGGGTAGATTTAACGAACTGTGCGAGGCAATGGGGGCAGGCAGGGGAGGAGAAAGTGGAGGAAAAGAAGGATTCACCTCTCCTCAGGACAAACTCTGTGGCGACCACGTGACGCCGCCACCAGGGAGGGGGCGGGGAAAGGAGCGCTAACGAGAGGCTCGGACCACAGGAAACCTTGGGGACCTAGCGATCGGAGCTTAGTGCTCCCGGAAGACTGGGAGGAGGAGGCGGGTGGTTCAGGTCGCGACTGGGCGGCAGCGAGGTGTCTGCGGAAAGCGCGCGCTCTGCTTGCAGAGGGGCCGAGCCCGCACCGCGGCTGGGAGGGAGGCCGGGCCGCGGGCACCATGCGGGGCGGAGCCTGTGGCGCTGTCCGTGGTTCTGAGGGATCGCTCTGCGGGCCCGGCTTGCCTAGCCGCCGGCCTCCGGCCAAGGCCCCATTCACCCTCCGCGCCACGGCCTCCCTCCGGAGAACCGCTGTTGTCCTGCCGGCTGCCCCAGAAGCATCGAAGCTCGGCGGCGTCAACGAAGAGTTCCCCAGAAGCCACGCTTCTGGTGTGAGGCCTTGGGGTCCAGACGCGAAAGGGCTGCACCTGTGTTTTCGTAAACCCGTTGGGACTGCTGGAGGTCACCTGAGGCTAAAAGCAGACACTGGAGAGCGCAACTGTGACGGCGGTGACTCAGGCTGGGAAACTTTCCCAGGCCCGAACTCCGCGGCTTCGGTCAGAGGGCTGAGTTTCCGAGTCGAGGGTCTGAAGCCTACGTCGAAGGAAGTTTCTCGCTTCTAACTGAAGAAGATGACTTGAAATGGCCTTGAAAATCAATGGGTGGGAAAGGGGGTCTGAGAACGGGGGCGGCATATGTCAGGAGGACGCCCGCTTCCTCCGGTGGGGCGAGGGCGCGCAGCCTCTCTTCGCGCCCCTCGAGCCGCTGTCTTGATCCTTCCCGTCAGAATCCATTAGGGTCGCGGGGATATTGGGCGAAGCCCGGCCAGAGTCAGGTTCGGCAGGGACGAGGAGAGCCCCCACGAGCCAGTTTCTAAGGAAACACTCGGTTTTTACAAGCAGCAATTTGTTTTACTGTGGGAGAAAAACAGCACCAGAAAAGCCTCACGGTTCTCCATTCTCATGCAGATGCAGCGGTGTGCTCCGGCCGCGGCCTGCTTATCACCCTCCCCACCGTATTTCCAGCTGGAACAAGTAAAATACGCTCATTAATTTTAAAGGAAGTGGGAGCCGGCGAAGCCTTTTCGCTAGCCGCGGCGGGAGGGGCACGTGCAGCGCGCTCTCTGCTCCTGAGGCCCTAAGGCACTCACCATCCCCAGGCCCCAGCTCTGGGCTCCGACCTGCCTTCCTGAGCCCCCGACCTGATGCCGAGGAACCTTCTATAACAGTGGGACCCCTAGAAGGGGAATTCTCTCCGCCCCACCCCCACCCACCCCCCGCCAGCCCCCACCTCCGAAGTAAACAAAACATACTAGGGAAAGCTCTTTACAGAAGAGGCAACCAGGTTTGGAGCCCGCAGCAGAAACGCGGCAAGCTCATTAGAAGTTTAAACAACAGCCAGCAACCCGCGAGGGCAGACAGCAAACTTGGAAAATGCGCCAACGCGCTCCTGGGCGCGCGGAGGGGCTTGAAGAAGCCGCCAATACATATCATCTCAATAAAAAGCCGCTCTTGAAAGCCTGGCATAGTAATTGAGATGGGCGCTCTTTCCTGATCTGGGTTGGCATTTCCTCATCTCGTGCTGACAGAGCCAGCTCAGGAAATTGCCGGTAATATTCATCTGGGAAGCACTTTCATTTAAGGTAATTCATTCGACTTTCACAATAAATTGAGTGACATCCTTACGGCGGAACCTTTTTATCCTTGATTAAGTGCTTGCCAAGCTTTGGTTCCCACTTTATTGTCACATTCCTTCAAGCGGAGTCGTCAACCTGCCCATCGGCAGCAGAAAAATGCGCGCGCGCCGTGTTTACCGAGCTCCGGGAGGGGTTAGTGCTGACTTAGAGAAAAAGAGCTGGTCTGGGGCTTGAGTAGCGGGTAAATCAAGATCGCAACTTCCCGCAAACTGACGGCAGGACTGGCTAGAAGTATGTAGGGGGAGGCGAGGGAGCAGACCCGCCTTGCCACCCAGCTGCTCTGGAAGTCGCTGACCCGACGGCGCCCGGCAGGCTAACTCGCCTACTTCCCTCTATTAATTAAAATGGCGCGGACTGTTAAGGTCTTAGAATGAGATCTGAAGCTCCCAAAGGACGAGGTTGCTTTAAGAGAACTTACCTGAATCGAATCAAACCTAGGCATTTTTTTAAAAAAGAAAGAAAGAAAGAGAGAGAGAGAGACAGACAGACAGAGAGAGAGAGAGAGAGAGAGAAAGAAAGTAAGAAAGAAAGAAAGAAAGAAAGAAAGAAAGAAAGAAAGAAAGAAAGAAAAGAAAGAAAACGCTTCCTAGCTAGCCACTTGAGAGCAGGCAAACTTTCACAGCTTCCATCAGCTTTCTTTATGGGAGGAAGAATGCAACAAGAGGGTTATTCTTCATTCTCAGGATTCCCTTTTGACCCTTAATATCACTGCGGCGACAGTCAAACTCACTGAGAGCTCTTCAGACCCAGCAATTCCAAGCAAGGCTGACAAGTACCTAGGTATCTCAGAACTAGGCGAAACCGGGAAGGCATCCCTTTGCCAATGCGTGGCCCCTTCTCCCCCACCCCCTATAAAAATCAAAGAAGCCCAAGAGAGAAAATTGCTTATTTGAAAAAGCAATATCCAAATGCTTTCATCACTCAAATGCCCTTTTGAAAATATTGTGGTCGGTGGTTATTACCTGGACAATACTGTCAATTTCTGTAGTCTGCAGAAAATCTTCCCTCAGATAGAAAAGTAGGACATTGGTCACCTATCTCAAAAAAATCAACCAATTTCCCTGCCACCTGATATATTTTTCACCCAGACAACACATTCATTAAGGAGGAAATAGTCGCCAACAATTCAAAGCCAGATGGAAATCAACTTCACACAAAGAGGAGCCACAAACTTAATGGCTTTCTGGGAAAACACTGCTGAGAAAGTTGGAGCAATTCTAGTTCTCTCCTTCTAATACTGAAAGCTGTTTCCCCAAAAGTATCACTAGAAGGCCCCAGACCAGTATAATCCTCCTGGAAGTGAGTAGAAGTGCGACCCACCCAAGCGCTTTCCACACCCCCAGAGAGCTGCTTTCCTGGTCAGTGGAGAGTTGACTATTTCAGGGAAATGCCTGGAGTGGTAGCAACTTCTCTTCTCACAGAGCCCTGGAATAGGTCTTGAGACTGATGAGTTCTCACTTTGTGCTGCTGGGGCATAGGCTCCTTTAAAAATCTAGGTTTAATCCTTTATCTGGAAGGCTGATCTAGGGCACAAGAGTCAGGAAATTCAGTGGGATTGGGTAACTTATAGTACTGCCTCCGAGAGCTGACCTTAATAGAGAACACTGAATCACTGCTGTTAGGTAATGTGCTTTTCTTTTCAGGAATAAGCTGAAATTAATTAAAATGTTCAGCGGTCAGCTGGCTTAATTTTCAAAGAATGGGAAGTACACATACCTAGTCCAAAGGATAGACATTGGTGATCTCTTTCCTGCTACTTTTCCCTTAGCTTCCACATTTCTTAACAGCTACCTTCATAGTGAGTGGAATTCACCCAAACAGTCTGGCTTCTAACAGTGTAGAGGTAGTATTCCATGAATATATTAACCATGCTTTAATCTCTGTTAAACAATTGGTAATGGAATTCATATTTTCAGGATACCCTAAATTCAAGGGAATAGATGAATCAAAATGTTAAGCACAAGTTTGAGAAAGAACTTTCCATTTTTGCCCATATCGGTTAAAAAAGCGACTAGGATTATTAGCAAATTAATTTCCTAGCAAAAATGGTGGGAACTAAATTGGAGGACAAGGGGCCTCTTCTCAAAATAGACTGTGGATGTGTGACTTGATCACAGTAGCATCATTCAACCTCTCAGCAGAATCTCTGGACTCAGTTTCTGAGTGACGTTTTTGTTAACATGCCCTGGGAGTGCTATTTTACTTAATTCTTGACTCTGAAAATTGCCACAGGTGAGCCCCCAAGCAGGACACCTCTGCCTTCTGCTGGGAGGTGCCCTCCCTGTGTGCTCATGCCTGTCCTTCAGCTCATAACTCAACTTAGGACCCTCATTCTTCCGATCCAGAAACCACATTGCCCTAGATTATCCAGTGTGTGCTTCAATTCTGTTAAAATGCTATTATCTGTTACCCCATTATATCATACTGAAAATATCCTGGAATCAATCCAGAACTGACAGGAGAATAAAGATTGCAGGACTTTTTTATTTTTAACAAGTATTATTACACTATAATTTCCTCTCCTGCTGAATTCAGAATTTTAAATCTGCAATTCAATAACATTCAGTAAACAGAAGATTTCCTTGCCTTTATTTATTTTTTTTTAATGATTTCCCACTCCCCTGCATTTATGGCTGGAGTTAGCCCTGTGGTGATTTTTGAGTATCCTAGCTAATATGCTTCAGGAGGTAACTTTGCAGACACATCTCTAATTTCCCATTGCAGTATTAAAATAGGCTTCTAGTTTGAAACAGGACAGACCCATCTCTCAAAGCACAAAAAAAGACTCAAAATTCTCAAACTAGAACAGGCATTCAAAGAACCCTGGGCCAAGAAACATACTTTGAGAACATTCACCTAAATACAGGCTGGGAACTGTGGCTTAAATATGGAGCACTGATCTGCTGGATAGAGAGTTATTTTTCACTTAAAAAAAATATCTTCTTAAAATTGGGAGTATTTAAGGTATGTCTCTATAAGCAGAAGCCTCAATATTGTTGCATAGGAGATACCTAAACAAATCTTGATCCTGGAACATAATGTGTGATTATTCCTTGGGAAATATAACTGGGATTCGAGGGGCTTAAAGAGAAAGGTGATACTGTGGTATCAGCTATGAGGCAATGTACAGAGTGCCCCTGTCACTTAACTTGTGGTGTGAGTCCATAAGGACAAAAAAATTATTCATTTAACTCCTCCCTGGATTGTGGCAATTCAAGGGGAAAAATAAAATAATGGTTCTGCCACCCCTGCCTTTTTGGAGCGTAACTTGAAGCATCTCCTGACAACCTGCAGGCATCTATTGCAGTTTCTTGCAAAGGTCTGGGATGTTTTGGGGTGCGGCTCCAAACAAATGATAAATTCAGTTACTGTTTCTGGTATTTAACAAAATAGATGGAGAAAGAAGCTTTGACCACTTCTTGGTCTGTCTCATTGCCCCAGAGATTTAATCAAGGGTTTCTACGTATTTACTTGCCGAAATCCAACCTGTCCTGACTGCCCAATTCACCCTTCTAAATTCATTTCCATGGTAAAAGTCAGCTTCTTGCTCCTCCTGGAAAACAGCTTGGGATCTTGCCGACAAATAACCATGGGACTGCAATCCCTGGAAATACTGCCTTGGGTCACAGCCACCAGCCTTTTGTTTTTGTGGTGCGTGTGGTTTCTAATCCCCGACACACAAAACAACTTTAGATCGGAGAGAAAAAGAATGGACTTCTAAATCGCCTTCTCTATTTTATTGTTCACATTTTGTATTGTTTTGAGTGAAATTGGAAAAATTGTCTCCTTTCTCTGTATTGCCAAAAGGCATTCAGGTAATGAAGTCTGTAACTAAACGGTAATTGAATCAGCATAATTTTCACACTGAATGGTTTTCAAATGCTCCCAGTTTACAATTAAAGGAGAATTAATGCGCTTGTTGTTGAGAACGCAGCGCATTAGAATAAATCCAGCACTGTTGTTGCAATGAGTGGAAAACGGTTTAACTGCCAACAAACACATTTAAAATTTAACACAACGTATTGATTTCACTTCTACTTTTGACAGATTATTTTCCAGACTATCGAAATACTTGTTCCAAGCAATAACTGCACCACAGCCGCGAGCTTCTGCCGTGTGTGAGCACAGTTCAAGGACGTTACGAACAGTCCTGAGGTTCAGGTCCTGCGTAAAGGTATGCAGAGGAGAGGGGCAGGAGGGTTTCCATGGTCAAGGGAATCTTTAATATTCTCCCTCTGTAGCTTTCACTTTGGGTCCCTCCCCCTTCTTTCAACAAACAATTTCTGTGTTTCCTCTGGCCAAACTTTCTGCCCTGCTTCTCTAAGCTCTCAATGTCAGTGGGTTTACTGGACACAGGTGGGCAAGAATGATTGAAGATGAGAAATGGGAAGGACACTTTTTGCAGTGCGTCTGCGTTCTAGCCGGGGAAGGCACAGACTTCGGTAAAGGAGTCAGAAAGGCAGTTCTTTTGGATTGGCTGCCCGGGCTTTCACCTGTTTACCCCAAGGTGTCCTGTAGGCGAGGACACTGACGCGCAGCGCCCTCTGGCGTCCGCGGCTGCCATGGTCAGGCGATAAAGGTGCAAACACACGCAACACTGAGGGTTCTTGGATTCCAGCTGAAACCCGTTTACACACATACCCTTACATTCATATTCACACACACGTATACATACACATTCATTAGCATATACAGAGTTCACACAACTAGCAGCCCTGCAGTCACAGGCACCAGGGCAACAGCTGGGAAACGCTCTCAACTGCAGGTATGGCAACACTTTTGCTCCAACGATTGTGGGTTCTGAAGCCCTTGGGGTTGAGAAGGCACCGCTCACCCCATTCCCGTTTATTCAACCCATCATGCCGCCCCAGCGCTTCTTGTTCCTACTCGGAACACACAGAGCCCTCAGTGCGCTCCTGCGGCCCAGAGGTAGGTTATGGGGTTCTGTGCACTGAGCACAACTTCACCAACAGGATAAGACTGTCCCTGGCCCTCCCTGAAGTCAGACCCGAGAAATCGTGCTCTCGGTCTTGGCTCCACGCCGTGTCCACAGCTACCAATCCACCACCACCACAACAATAAAGTGCTTCCCTCAAAGCCCCCCACCCCGCCCACGCAAACCCCAGTTCCAACAGTGGGCAAAGTCCGGACCTCAGAAAACTCGGCTCTGGGAGGACTCGGATGGTAGCTTTGCTTAGTATTTTCTCCCTAGCGACAAGGTCTGCCACTCCCTAATAAGGGGGCTCAGCACTGGAACTGGGGTTTGGTTATCTGGTGGGAAGGAGAGATTGGGAGGAGAGAGAAGGGGAGCCTCTACATGTTTGCTGGAGCATCTCTGACCCAACTCCATCTGGACGCTTGTGGGGCTCCTAGATAGTTAAACTTGTCCTGTCTGAACCCTACAAGTCGAACAAAGTTACCTGCACTTCTTTATGTGCCGCATCTCCAAACTGGGGGTTAGGTGGGTGGATTTACTTTCAAAGTCGGGGACCTGGGCAGATTCATTGCTTTCCATTCTCCACCTCCATTTCCTTTCGTTTAAACTCTGGATGAACTAATAAGAGTTCCCTGTCTTCCACCCCTTCTCTTTGCCTTCTCTCCCTATAAAGCATCCCGTCCAGCTATCTCTTCGGTTTCTGGGTATCTAGGGCGCCCTAGACGCGGTTTAGAATCAATCGCAGGAGAGGAGGGGGTACTGGAGCAGGAAACGAGGGTGGGAGCCCCGGAAAATCCCACAGGGATGGGGAGATCAGTTTGACAAAGTTGTTCCAACACCGTCGCTAGGAACGTCGCTCTCGCTGAATTGGCGGTCTCACCCTCCTCCCGCGCGCCCCCAGTTGCCTGGCCTTGCGACCAGGGTGTGATTGCGGGGGCGCGGGACTGGCAGCGACTTACCAAGTAGACGGTGGGCTGCAAGAGGAGAAGCACGTACCAGCACGTAGCCTGCATCCTCCCGCGTCTCAAACTTCCTCGGCGGTGCGTTCGCTGAGTCTTTGTTCCTTCAAAAACATAGATCCACCTGACATCCACTTTATAGAGCAAGGAGCGCTCTCAGCAGCCTAGATACAAATGAAATTAGACATCCCATGACCACGCGGGCAAGGTTAGGCTTGGCAACCAAGCGCGGAAAGGGGGTCGTGGCGGGAGGGATGGGCCAAAAAAAAAAAAAAAACCCGGAGGTGGGGGAGGCAGGAAAAACTGAAAAGCGAGCAAATCCAGCGCCTGAAACCCGCGAGCGCGCGGTCCGCAGGCAGGCGGGCAGGAGGGTTGGAGGATGAGGGGCTCCTTGCGCCCTGTGCTGCTCGGGTGCAAGTTCCCGGGAGGTGGAGCCAGGAGGTGGCGGGGCACACAGAGCCGCGTGCAGGCTGGTTCCGAGACCAAGCGTCTCTGGCAGCGAGACCTGCCCTAGTGTTTGATGGCCGGGAGGCTCGGACTAAAGGCGGTGGCTGGTTCTTCGCCAGCCCTGGCAGTGCTCACACACGTACACACCAGCAGAGAGAGGTGGAGAGAGAAAGAGAGGGAGAGCGAGCGAGAGATATTGAGCGAGGGGGGCGCGGGAAGAGGAAGGGGTAGGTAGGGCTGACCAGGATTAGGTACCGGGTATCTCCACGCGTTTGGTGCGATGGGGGTGGGGAAAGTGAATGCAATTTGCATATAGGAAAGCCGGCTTCAATTTACCCATTCGAGCGCCCTGCACACACACAGATACCACGCGCATACACATGTACTACTTTTTTCGAGCGAAGGGGCACAGCCAGTCGCTAACTTCTAGAGTGGAAGCCTGCCCGGGTCTGTGAGGGTCACCCCTCAGGCTCACTCTGTCTCCCAACCAGTGGCCTTCCCCGCTGCCCCTTCCTGCTGCCCCACCGACCCCACCCCAAGGTGTCCCCCATATCGGGACTGTGGAGGCGGAGGGTACGTACCGCACAGGACTGGGGGCGAATCCAGCAAGCAGGGACCGCTCTGCGAAGGCTCCATGGAGGAGCTACTCGGGCCTGGCGTCTCCGGCGTCCCGAACATGCCCTCCCTGGCGCTTCATCTCCATGCTCGGGCGCGGACCGGTCCCGCTGCCTTGTCCAGCCTCGGCAGAGTCCGCGTCCCAGTACCCGGGTCGCGCTCAGGATTGGTTCCGCGGGAGCCTAGGCTTGGCACAGTTGGATTCACGGTGCAGGAAACTTAAGAGGCAAGAGAGGGAGGGGAAGTAGAGGGGGAAAGCGAGGAAGAGAGAAAGGGAGGTAGAAAGAGAGGGAGGGTGAGAAGCGAATGCGCCGGGCTACTGCACCGGACAGACCGGGACTGCCCGCGTTGGATGTGGGACGAGCGGTCCGAGGCTCGCTGATTCCCGAGGCTGCCGAAGGATGGTAGAAATGACTTAAGGGGAGGAGACTGGGCAAGTCCTCAGGACTTGAACTTGAGATATAAGACACTGGCCTTTCGGAAGAAAACAGCCACACGGCAGGCGCAAGCAGTCCGAGTTTCAGAGGGAGGGGTGGGGTGAGCTGAGCCCCGAGGATCCTGGCGCAGCCAGCAGCTGTACCTCTACCGGCGGCCCTGAGAACCCCGAGAGCCACTCCGGAGCGGAGTCGCAGGCTCTATCCGTGGTCCTGCCCGGCCACTGGGGGACGCTCTGGAGTGCGCTGGGGTTCTCGGCGCCAGTGCCGTGGTGCTTTCTCCGTAGGTCCACCGCTCGGCTCGCCTACCTTCCTGACTCGGGCAATTACATCGGCACGTGGGCGAACGATTCCTCAGAGACCAATTAATACCCCGTGTAAATGGATCCCGCTCCTAGGCTCTCGGCGGGCTGGGCCCGCAGGGAGAAGTGGCTCCTGCGGTGTCTCTGGTGGCCGCAGTGCACCCTTCCCAAGGGTCGTGAGGAGGACTGCGACCGCCAGAGGAGTGGCGGGAAGCGTAGTGGGGCGGTGCGTAGGGCGGAAACGGGAGCCGGAGGGTGCAGGTCTCCCCAGCCCGCCTTGGGCGCCTACGCGGGGCACCGCGGACCTGTAGCTGGGAGGCCTGAGACCCGGGCGCTGCGGACCGCCAGCCATTCAGCGCGCGACAGCCGAGAGGACTGGGCGACCTTGCGCGCTCGACTCCTAGCCGTGGGCTGGGCAAGGCGGGGGTGCGGCCTGGGAGTGGAGGTGGGGTGATAGGGGATGCTTGCAGCCTTTGCCACCTCCCTCGCTCCTAAAACCTCCTCCTCGGCCAGTATCTCCCAGTCTCCACCTCTTTGCTCTGACTCTCACTGTCTCTGTTTTTCTCAGTCTCTCCCTTGCTGTCTCTCTCTTTCACTCTCATTTCTGTGTCCTCTTTCTTGTACTCCATGCCTGTCCCTCGGCGTCTTTCTACCTCCTTCTGTGTCTCTCTCAGGTTTTCTGACCCTCTCCGTCTCTGCATATCTGTGTCTCTATCTCACCCTCACCATTCCCTCTCAAACCTTGTCCTTGTCTTCTCCCCTTCACCCTGTCCATCACACAACCAACAGGCCAGCTTCACCCGTATCCGGTGAGATCCCGGGACCAGGCCCTCTCTGCCGGCGGGGAGGCCAGCATCTCCTCAACGGGTCCAGACTCAGTCCACAAGTCGGAGCAGACATTTTTCCTCCTCCTACCTCACCTGTTAGTTACCTCATTCCAGGCCAGGCACTAGCGAAGCCTGCCCTTCGCTTATGCCTGGCCTGGAATGGTGCACTCTGCGGGATGACAATTCTATATAAGTGTTGGTTTGAAATTCATCTCAGGAGCCCCAGTTAGTGACCATCAAAATAGAATCGTGATTTTTAATGAGTCCTGGGGAGTCCTTTCCTCCAGCATGGCTACTGGACACCTCAGGCTCCAGTGTTTCTGCTTAGGTCAGTCGGGGCCCAGACACAATGTACCCTCTACACAAGAGGTCTCCCCCAACCACAGGTTGAGTTCCCCGAGGGAAAGCTGGTACCCCCACTCCCCAACAGAGCAGTGACAATCAGCAGAACCACCCTTTCCTAGAGCAAATGCAGAAGGAGCCTTGCTGAGACCTTGGCCTGGAATCAGACCTCCAATTTAGATCCCCACTGTAGGACGTACCTGCCAGGCACTTCCAGGCCTACACTCTCCCTTACAAGCTAAAAATAGCTCTTTAAAGAGCAAGCTCTTCTAATCTCCAAAGTTGTAGTCTGCCTCTGTGACCTCTTGGAATTCATTGGGGCATATGCAGAGTAAAGCAGTGAAGCACATTTTCTAATTGGGACTTTGAAAATGCACTTTAGAAAAAAACACACATTTATATATAGCATGGTTGCAATGTTATCTTGGCTATCTTCACTTCCCAGGTTTTTCATGCTCTTAAAAAGTTTCAAGAAGAAAAAAAAGTACCCATATCTGAGGCTGAGGGTCAAAGTAGGGCAAAGGAAGCTTCGTCTGATTCCACCCTTTGGGATTAAGCAGGCCACCCTAAAATTGATCCCCACTTGTACATTAGCTCCCAGCACTCCACTGCTGGCATGTGGAGCTGGAGTGAATGCTGCCCACAATGCTGCCCTCTACCCACATGCCCAAGCTCGGTGCCCTCCGAGCTGAACTTGCATCTGACCTTAGGGAAAAAGGAGAAAGAATCAGGCCAGCTTTGGGATATAACAAGTTCTTTTCCTAAACCTTACTTCAAAAACATTCTCCCTCTAGGGCCATTTAGCCTTAAAAAATTACTGCTTGTGAAACAGAAAGACGATGAAGGACCTTAAAATCTCTGTCTGAATGGGACTGATTATTGAAGAAAAGCACCACAGGCACCTAGTAATGGGAACTGGTCTGACACTTTGTTCTATTACACAGGGTGCCAAAGAGCTTTTTATGGTAATGACCTGAGACCTTCTGCCCTGACATTCAACTCTCATGGATCCTACAAGACCCTTGGCCTGGGATATGAAACAACAGTGGACTGTCATGTTTGTCTCTTTGTACAAGTCTTCATTTCCTGTAGTACTCAATCAGAAAAGGACACTAGGCCAAGTAACAATGAAAAACTTATTACTGTTTCTGCTAAACCTCTCCAATTTTAATAACGTAACATTGGTGGAGTGGGGGTAGGGGAAAGAAG